>NC_087347.1:116086252-117384252 GCF_030014295.1 Loxodonta africana
TGGAAACTCTATGGGGCAGTTCTACTCTGTCCTATAACGTCGCTATGAGTTGGAATCGACTAGATTGCAGTGGGTTTTGAGTTTTATAAAGAAAACTGTTGGAATTTTGAGGGAGATTACATTGAATCTGTAGATTGCTTTCGGTAGCATTGACATCTTAACAATATTAAGTCTTCCAAACTATGGCCATGGAACATCTTTCCATTTATTTAACTCTAATCTCTTTCAGCAGTGTTTTATAATTTTCATTGTATAAATCTTTCATGTTCCTGGTTAAATTTATTTCTAGGTATTTTATTCTCTGATGCTGTCGTAAATGGAATTGTTTCCCTAATATCCCATTCAGATTTCTCATTGCTGGTGTATAGAAACTCAAATGATTTTAGTGTGTTGACCTTGTATCCTGCAACTTTGCTAAATTCTTTTATTAGCTTTCTATGCTTTCCTGCAGACTCTTTGGGATTACTATACATATGATCATGTCATCTGCAAATAGAGATTTTACTTCTTTTAAATCTGGATACCTTTTATTGCTTTTTCTTGTCTTATTGCTCTAGCTAGGATTTTTAATATTGAATAGAAGTGGTGAAAGCAGGCATCCTTGTCTTGTTCCCAGTGTCAACAGGAAAGCTCTGAATCTTTCTCCACTAAGTATAATGTTGGCTGCAGCTTTTCATGTATGCTCTGGATCATCTTATAGGAGCTTTCCTTCTATTCCATTCTTTTTGAGGGTTTTCATCAAGTAAAGGTGTTGGGTTTTATCAAATGCTTTTTCTGCATACATAAAGATGATCATGTGGTTCTTTTCCTTTGTTCTATTGATGTGATGATGTATTATATTTATTGATTTGCTAATGTTGAGCCATCCCTACATTCCTGTAATAAACCTCACTTGGTCATGGTGTACAAACGACTCTTTTAATATGTTGTTGTGTTCTGTTTGCTAGTGTTTCGTTGAGGACTTTTGCATCCTTAGTCATAAGGGATACTGACAAGTAGTTTTCTTTTCTTGAGGTGTCTTTTTCTGGTTTTGGTATCAGGGTTACATTTGCTTCTTAAAATAAATTAGGGAAGATTCTTTCTTTCTCTATCGTTTTGAAGAGTTTAAATAGTATTGGTGTCAATTCTTCTCTAAATGCTTGGTAGAATTCCCTAGTGAAGCCACCTGGTCCAGGACTTTTTTATTTTTGCTAGGAGGTTTTTGATCACTGATGTAATATTTTCACTTGTTATGACTCTGGTGAGATTTTCTATTTCCTCTTGAATCGGTTTGGGTAGGCCGTGTACTTCTAAGGATTTGTTCATTTCATCTAGGTTATCCAGTTTGTTGCCTTACAGTTGTTCATAATATTCTGTCATAATTCTCTTTATTTCTATTAGGTCAGTTTTAGAGTCTCCTCTTTCATTTCTTAGTTATTTGTGTCTTTTCTCTTTTTTGTTATGTTAATTTAGCTAAAGGTTTGCCAATTTTATCGATCTTTTCAAAGAACCTATTTCTTGTTTTGTTGATTCTATTGTTTTCCTAGTTTTGATTTTATTTATTTCTGCTCTGATCTTTGTTATTTCCTTTCTTCTTATAGGTTTAGGCTTAGTTTGCTCTTCTCTTTCTAGTTCCTCAAGTTGTAAAGTTAGGCTGTTGATTTGAGATCTTTCTTCTTTTTTTCATGTAGGCATTTATTTCTATCAGTTTCTGAGTACTGCCTTTGCTGCATTCTATAAGTTTTGATATGTTGTGCTTTCATTTTCATTTAACTCTAAGAAATTTGTGATTTCTCTTTTGAATTCTTCCTTGATTCATTGGTAGTTTAATAGTGTGCTGTCTAATTTCCATGTTTGTGTATTTTCCAGTTTTTGTGTGTATATGTGTTGTTGATTTCTAGCTGCACTCCGTTGTGCTCAGATAAAATACTCTGTATGATTTGAACCTTTTTAAATTTAACAAGACTTCCTGTGTGGCCTAACATGTGGTTTATCCTCATGAATGATCTGTGGGCCCTGGAGTAGAGTGTATATTGTACTGTTGTTGGGTGCAGTGTTCTATATATATCTGTTAAGTCTAGTTGGTTTATAGTGTCATTCAGGTCCTCTGTTTCTTTGTTGATCTTTCTGGATGTCCTGTATAATATTGAAAGTAGTGTATTGAAGTTCCCTACTATAATTGTGGTGCTGTATATTTCTCCCTTCAATTCTATCAATGTTTGCTTTATATATCTTGGTGCTCCAATGTTGGGTGCACATGTATTTATGATTGTTTAATCTTCTTGACGAATTGACCTGTTTTTCATCATATAATGTCCATCTTTATTTCTTTTAACAGATTTTGTCTTAAAGTCTCCTTTGTTATTAACAATGTAATTAAAAATAATTATTGTAATTACTGATAAGAACTGCCTTCTGCCATTTTGTTATTTGTTTTTGTGTGTCTTAAGCCTTCTTTGCCTTTTGCCTTTACTACTGCTTGCTTTCTTGCTTTTTTGTTTTGTTGGTTTATTGTAGTGAGTTATTTGGTTCTCTTTTCCTTTCCTTCTGTGTATTTTTTTTAGCAATTTTCTTAGTAGTAACCATGAATATTACGTTTAACAGCTTTGTTCATAGCATCCTAGGGTAAGTTTAATGACCGCTTTAAAATGTTAAAAAGCAAAGATGTCACTTTGAGGACTACGGTGTGCTCAGTCATCTCATATGCATGCGAAAGCTGGACAATGAACGAGGAAGACTGAAGAAGAATTGATGCATTTGAATTATGGTATCTATGAAGAATATTGAATATACCACGGCTGCCAGAAGAACATCTGTCTTGGAAGAAGTATAGCCAGAATGTTCCTTGGACGTGAGGATGGCAAGACTTCATCTCATATACTTTGGACATGTTATCAGGAAGGACCTGTCCCTGGAAAAGGACATCATGCTTGGTAAAACAGAAGGTTAGCGAAAGAGAAGAAGCCTCTTGATGAGATGGATTGACACAGTCGCTGCAACAGTGAGCACAAACATAGCAATGATTGTGAGAATGGCACAGGTCTAGGCAGAGTTTCATTCTGTTGTATGTAGGGTTGCTATGAGTCAGAACTGACTCGATGGTATCTAATAACGAGATAAGTTGGTACCAACTTAACTTCAGTAATATACAAGAAATTCTATACCTATATACCATCCCCCCATTTTGTTATTTTCACTAATTACATCTTTATATTTCATGTGCCCTGTAACATTTTAATAAATTTGTCATTAAAAAGTGTGAAGGACAGAACAATTAGAATTATCAAGTATGAATTCCTTATTACTAACCCTTATACTTGCCCATGTAATTCCCTTTATTAGGGATCTTTCTTTGTATGTATGGTATTGAATTACTTTCTAACTTCTTTTCCCTTCCATCTGCTGAACTCCTATTAGTATTTTTTATAGGGCCTCCCTGGTGGATATAAACTCTCTCAGCTTCTGTCTGGGAATGTTTTAATTTCACCCTTGAAGAACAATTTTGCTAGGTATAGTATTCTTTGTTGATAGTCTCCCCCTCCCCCACCCCTGTCTTTTAGCACTTTAAGTATTTCATTCGATTGTCTTCTGGCCTCCAATGTTCCTGAGGAGAAATCGACATTTAATTTTATTGAGTATCCTTTGTATGTGACTGTTTGATTCTCTCTCACTGCTTTCAGGATTCTTTATCTTTACTTTTTGAGAGACTGGCTATGATGTGTTTTGGTGTGGATCTCTTTGGGTTTATTCCGCTCGGAGTTCTTTGAGCTTCTTGGATTTGCAAGTTCATGTCCTTCATCAGATTGGGGAAATTTTCTGTCATTATTTCTTCAAATATTCTTTCTGTCTTTTTCTCTCATTTCCTTCTGGAATTCCCATGATGCCTATATTAGGTTTCTTGATGTTTTCCCATAATTCCATTAAACTGTGCTCAGCCTTCTTGAGCCTCCATTCTTGTTGCTCTTCAGCCCCTGTAATGTCAAGTATATTATTCTTTATTTAGCTGATTTGTTTTTCTGCCTGATTAAATCTGTTGTTAAACCTTCCCATTGTGTTTCTCATTTCAGTTAATGTCCTTTTCACTTGCAATATTTCTATCTCTTTTTTTAGATCTTCATTTTGTTCATGCATATTTTCTTTATTTCTTGTAGATCTTTACATTGCTTTCCTTTAATTCTTTAATTGTGTTTAACATTGTTGTATTATATTCTTCCATTATTTTCATTATTTAGTGTTTTATAGCTGAGCTTTCACTCCCTTTGACATGTTCATTGGGATGGGCCATCGTTTATCCTTTCTTTGTGTGTCTTGTGATTTTTTTTGGTTGGGGCATTGGAATTTTCAAGGGTGTTACATTTCTCAGTTCTTCCTAATATTTGGTGTTTTTGCCTGCCCTACTTTCTGCACAAAACTCTTAGGTAGGAAGACCCTTTGGCCTTTGTTTACTCTTTCCTCTCCCTGTCTGTGGTTGCTCCTTCTCCTCCCTGGTTTAACTAGGATTCAAAAGTTCCAAATATGGTTTTCAACTTTCAGTGTCTCCCAAACACACCAGAGAACACATTTTGGTCAATCTGTCCACCAGAGGGCACTGCTATTCAGGCAAGATATCACACAATAATCAATCTGTCCCCTAAAGGGCACAGTCCTCTCTCTCTCTGGTTGTTTGTCCCTTCCCTTTTGTTTCTGTAAGCATGTTTTCAGTCAGAAAACCAACACCCAGTAAGCCCTCTTTGGGGCTGGGTGTTGGTCTCCAGTTTTTCTGGAGGCTTCCTTCTCTGCTCTGTGGGGCTGCTTATACCTGAGCTGGCACTGAGTGGAAACACAGGCTGACTTTCCTCCATTTCAGGAGGGGGAGTACTGGTACTGCCCTGAAAGACCTTTGAGAGATCTGTTTTTTTGGTTTCAGAGCCCCAGGGGTCCTGTGGTGGTTGGTGGAGCAGCCTCCACTTAGGTGACCCTCCTCCTTGCTCCATTGTAGGGAACCCTCTGCAGGAGTTTGTATCATTCCAGCAGCTTACAGTTACTGGGTAGAAGAGGGGCTGTCATGCTCTGAATGAACCCCCAGGGAGGTCTTCCTTGTTGCTATTAAAGTCCCCACCTGTAGTATGTTGGCTGTTAGTGTAACCTCCATTCGAGACATCTGTTCCCTAGGACAAAGCAGCCTCAGTCAGCAGTCCTCAGCACCAACAGGAAAGGTGAGCAGACAGACCTGAACTGACCCCCAGGGAGGTCTGTCCTGTTAGTTTCAGAGGGCTGAGCTATGGGGTGTGCAGGTGGGCATTGAGAGTGCTGACTATGGGAGAAGACCTCACTTCGGGGTGCCTTCTGTAGCAATTCACAGCAGTATAGCAGCTGCCTGTGGGGGTGGGGATGTTAGGCTCTGATGAGGCACTTGGTGTGGTCTGCTTTGTTGCTATCAGAGTCCTCTGGGGTGGATTGTGAGTGCAGCATCCTCTCAAGACATCTATTTCATAGCACACAATGGCCTCAGTCAGTAGTCCTCAGTGCTGACTGGAAAGGGGCACAGGCAGACTTGAACTGCCTATCCTGTCTCAGGGAGATCCGTCCTGTTGGTTTTGGGGCCCTGAGCTATGGGATGTGCAAGGAGGAAGGTAGAATACTTCCTGTGGGAGCAGACTCCACTGCATGTATCATCTGTAGCAATTCACAGCAGTCTGACACCCAACAGTTACCAGGTAGAAGGGGTGTCATGGTCTGATCAGATTCCCACGGAGGTCTGCCTTGTTGTTATCAGAGACCTCCCACATATACCAGTAGATTGTTGGCTGTGAGTGCAGCCTCCATGCACACCACGTACTTCCTAGCACACAGCAGTCTCAGCCAGCAGTCCTCAGTGCAGACCAGAAATGGGGGCAGACTGACCTGAACTGACCCCAAGGGAGGTCTATACTGTTGGTTTCAGAGGCCTGAGCTATGGGGTATGCAGGGAGGAAGACTTCCATAGCAATTCACAGCAGCCTTGCAGCCAACTGTAACTGGATAGGGGATGGGCTATCATGCTCCAAAGGGGCCCCCAGGGAGCTCTGCCTTGTTGATTTTAGAACAGAATCTTGGAGTCCTGTATCTTTGCACAAGCAGGGTGTGGTGATTAGGGAAGTAGGCTCTTTTGCTGGGTTCGCTTCCCCAGATCACAGCAGTCAGTGGCCCGCTTAGCTGGGGCAAGGGACAGGAACAGTGGGAGAAACGATTTTCCTACTGTATGGGACTCAATTCATCAATTCTTGCCCAACTGCAGTTTCTCACTGCTGTCCTCTGCTCCCTGATTCAGTGTCCCTCATGACTGAACATTGTTTCCTTATTGTATTTGTGGGGGAGGTTTGGAACGATGTTCTGTTTACATCACCGTGTTCCTGGAATCAACATCGTGCATTCTTGTGGTCCTCTTATAACAAATGATGAACCAACATTGATATGATATTATTGACTAAAGTCCATAGTTTACACTAGGATTTACTCTTTGTGTTGAACAGTCCTAAGGGTTTTGACAAATGCATGATGTCATGTATCCACTGTCACAGTATAATACAGAATAATTTCATTGCCCTCGAAATGCTCTGTGGTCTACCTACTCACCCCTCTCTCATCCCTGAACCCCTAGAAACCACTGATCTTTTTACTGTCACTATAGTTTTGCCTTTTCAAGAATGTTCTGTAGTTGAAATCATACAGTTTGTGGCTTTTCTAGACTGGCTTCTTTCACTTAGCAATATGCATACACAGTGTTTTTCAAATTGATCACACGGCTTTTCTGTCTCATTTTTCCAATAAAGGTCTCAAGACCCACGGAGGACAGGGAGCATTAACTGGTGTAGTGGCCTAGGGTTCTGACACCCAGAGTGGGTGAGACCTGCAGCGACACCACTGAAGCTTTGGGCTGGCCCTTCCCACTCATAGGACTGGCCAGAAATCTTCAGTCCTGGAATTAATATGCTGAATCTCACCAGATTGTTAGATCTGCCCTCTTCCTACTTTCAATTAGAAAATAACCCTGCAAACAAAAATTAATTATGCCTTAAGTCACCACCTGGGTGTGATTGCTCACCCACCCCTCCTGAGAAAAAAGCTTGCCCCTTTCTCCACCCACCGCCACCCACCCAGCTCTTATCTTTGTGTGCAGTTGACTGGTGCTAATCCCAGGATGAGTTCTATGATTGGAACCCTTGTCCTCCAGAGTCCAGGATTCCACCTTCCACCCTGTCACCATCTGGTGGACTGCATGGAAATGGGATGGAGGCGGGGGTAGTAGGCAGCAAGCCCTTTGCATGCGTGATTGTGCTGGGCCTCATGTTGCAGAGGGCCAGAGCATCCCTGCCATGTGCACAGCACACAGGTCAGGGGGCAGGTCAGAGGAGAGGGAGCAGAGCCTGCGAGGACAAAGGCCTGTCCCTCATAGCCACCCTTTGTCCCAAGGAGAAGCCATCCATCACACCTGCTTCCCTCCGCAGCTGGATGGGCCAGCTGCCTCCCCACGGGATCTTTCCTTTCTCCTGTCTGCCCCAGGAGCACTTGATGGCTGCCCTTTCAAAGCTATTTCCTCTTAAGACTCCATATGCACAAAAACCACAATGGACCGCACAGTGCAGGAGGGACAAATGTTTTGAATGCTGGGAGGCCAGTCCCATTTTGGACTCTTTTGAAGTTTTTGATTGTGGTGTGTGGAGGAATGCAAACTTGGCATCCCTCGGTTTGGGGACCCCCAGAGGCTGTCCACAGTATGATGAGAAAGCCTTGAATTCAGGTTTTGGAGTACAAAGACAAACGATGCTTTCCGACTCCCCGGGTTATGGTTAAGTTGGAAGGGCAGGCAGCATGCATCAGACTGCTTTTTGCTGGCATGAACTGAGTGATCCTGCCCTTTTTTCCATTAGTGATGTAATAATATGAGCCCTGGGCTTCCTCGGAATTCATATGCAAATTGTTATTGCGTGTACACATCACCTGGCCCTTGTTAAAATGTTCTTGCAGAACTTTTCCCAGCACTATGAGGGAAGCCTGGTTATGATTCAGAATCATGATGGAAATGCGTGGCCTCCATGTTGCGAGGTAACAGATTAGATTTAGTGACTCAAATGTGCAGTTAATGCAGATTTAATGGGACTGTAATTGTACAGTGAATCTTAAATGCCCTTTTGATTATTGCATCAGGGCCATATTGAAATACATACTTGTCATTATGACTTGACGTTTTAAAAACAATTACATCAAATCTAATGAGAGGGAACCTGGTAAGAACACCCAATTATCTCTCAAGGGTGCCTGGCTTTCCATTTCAGCTCTGTGTTTTTCACTGACCTTGACATTTTTCTCTCAATTGTGATATAAAGATAATAAATTTGGTTGGCATAATCAGTAATTATTGTCATCAGATAGTTTTTCAAATAAGCACCCCAAATTATCCAATCTGCATTTCTCTTCTGTAGCCAGCTTCCTACTACTCACATTTGTCTTCCCCTCATTTATCCAAGGCGAAGGAAGACATGTAACTTGTATTCTTATGATTCCCTGGGATAAATATTTCCTTGTCCAAGTCAACAGTTCGAGTGCCTAGGACGTGGGTGTCGGGGACATAAAGATGAATTCAAACATTGTCCTTGTCTTCAAGAAAACTTGTCTCCCTTTTGGTCCTCCTCTTCCTCGTATATGATCACCATAGCTGTCGTTATCATCATCGTCATCTGTTGAATATGTACTGCATAAGAGTCACTGTGCTAATTTATTTTCACATGCCTCATCTCAATCACTAGTCATAAAAACCCTACAATTACTCACCATTATTATTCCTGTTCTGCAGATGAAGAAATCAAGACTCAGAGAAGCTGAATACCTCTGGGGCAGAGCTGAGGTTCAAGCCTAGGTCTGTTTGGCTGCAGATTCAACCTCAGAACCACTAATGCAAAGGCCTCCTAATGTGTCTCTGTGGCTCTCAACATTTGTAGTGACTTCCCGGGACCTGAAAGATAGGATGAAGACTCTAGGTTACTCCATAATTGAGCTGGTTAATTTTTCACGTTCTGGCTCTACTTACGTGTACGTGAGATAACCTGGCACTTGAAACTATTTGACTCAATGGCAGCTAACAAAAACACGCACCACCAAAATAAACCTACTGCTGTTGAGCTGATTCTGACTCATGGTGACCCCACGCATATCAGAGTAGAACTGTGCTCTACAGGGTTATCAGTGGCTGATTTTTCAGAAGGAGATGGCCAGGCCTTCGGAGGCACCTCTGGGTGGACTCAAGACTCCAGCCTTTTGGTTACCATCCCAGTGCCTCAACCATTTGCACCACCTATCGACACATTGTCCCCTTTGTCAGCAATGTCAGAAATGTATTTTCCTTTCCTCCTCCACCTGTCCAAACCCTTCCCATCCTTCAAGGTGGCTCCAATGCCGCATTTTCCAAACCTCACTCTGACCCTCTAAGTAAGAACTAAACATAACTTTCTTCATAAACGTAAATCTTGGTGCCTGTTTTTGAGTTCACAGACCTTTCTGCCTTGTAGTCAGTAACTGTGCACTTTGCACCCTCAATACCCTCTACCACTCCGTATGTTCTTTAAGGGGAACTTGCTCAACTTGGTAGTTCCATGACAGCCAGCATGGTGTCTTATGTGTTATAAGAAAATACTTGCTGGATTGCATATTGATTTAGCTGCAAGATATGCATAGTACAATGTATGATGCTATATGTTAGGGGGAAATGTGTTCTATAATTCCTAGCTATATTTTGTCTGCCATTTTGGATGGAGATCAAGTCCTGGGACTGCAAGTTCAGAATGCTTTTTCCTTCACTGTTAAAATGTAAGTTTCATGAGGGCATGGTCCATGTTATTGTATTCACTTTCTCACTTTCAGCTTACTCATTTTAAAATAGGGATAGTAATAATCTCTATCTTATATAGTTACTGTGAAGATTATATGAGGGTATATGGATATATATATACATGTACATACATATATATCTATACATACGTACATATACATACATACATATATATACACATATATATATGAGCCCTGGGTGTAGTGGTTGAGTTTGGCTGCTAACCAAAAGGTCAGCAGTTCGAATCCAACATCCACTCCTTGGAAACCCTATGGGACAGTTCTACTCTGTCCTATAGGGCGACTATAAGTTGGAATTGACTCGATGGCAATAGGGTATGTATATATGTATTATGTATATATGTGTATGTATGTATATATATGTATGTATGTACGCATATACACTGAGAGAAAGAGAGACCCACATTCAAAAAACTTTTACTGAGGAGGTAGACAACCAGAAAAAGCTTGAGGACTGCTTTTCCCAAGGTCTGAGCATGGTACAGACTGCCCTAAAGTTCAGTAGAAAGGAATCCTGGAACCAGATAGAAAGCCCTGTTCTTAGCTGAAAGGATATGGAATTAGTGAGAGCACCACGGGGCCAAAACAGAGGTCAAATTAAAGCTGAACCATTTTCTTTACAATTTCCAAGAAGCCACAGGTTGACTGTATACATCAGGGACAAATTAGCCAATAAGCAAGGTACGCACAGGCTTACTTGTGTTTACTTACTAATCTGTAATGCACAATTTCACATGGGTTTCACCACATCTTATTGTAAACCGTGTGTACCTTGCTTACTGGTTAATCCACCCCGATACACATGGTTCTTTACTGGAGGATTTCTCAAACCATTAAAATGTTAATGCACTAAGAATCCTTAAGTGGTAGAAATAATATGCAATATTTCCAGAAGAGTTATGAAATCCGGTGTGCTTGTGCATGGATGTGTGAGTGTGTGTGTGTGTGTAGCATTTCAAGGGACTATTGCTTTATGTAACACGTGTTTAAGGAAACACTGAGATAGACAATCGTTTCTCTTCATTTCTTACACTTGCATTTGCAAATGATATTGATAGACTTTCTAAGCAAATGCTGTCTTGTCAAGAGACTTTTTCCCTCTTTAGGCCTCAGACAGTCTCCTAAATTGTTTAAAGCTTTTGACATTAAGTTTTAGGTGAGAAATTCCCAAGGAAGCATTAGAAGATGTGGCATGGATTGAATTGTGTCTCCCAAAACTGTCAACTTAGCTGGGCCATAAGTCCCAGTATTGTGTGATTGTCCACCATTTTGTGTGATTTCCGTATGTGTTGTAAATCCTATCACTGTGATGAAATGAGATGGATTAGTGGCAATTACGTTGATGAGATATACAAGATTAGATAGTCTTAAACCAATCTCTTTGAGATATAAAAGAGAGAAGCAAACAGAGAGAGGGGGACCTCATACCACCAAGAAAGCAGTGCCAAGAGCAGAGTGTATCCTTTGGACCCAGGGTCCCTGCACGGAGAAGCTCCTAGTCTGGGGGAAGACTGATGTGAAGGCCAACAGAGAGAGAAAGCCTTCTCCTGTAGCTGATGCCCTGAATTTGGACTTTTAGCCTACTTTACTGTCTTAGTCATCTAGTGCTGCTCTAACAGAAGTACCACAAGTGAACGGCTTTAACAAAGAGAGATTTATTTCCACACAGTAAAGTAGGCTAAAAGTCCAAATTCAGGGTGTCAGCTCTAGGGGATGGCTTTTTCTCTCTGTCGGCTCTGGAGGAAGACTCCTTGTCTTCCTTCAGTCTTCCTCTGGTTGAGGAGCTTCTCAGGCGCAGGGACCCTGGGTCTAAAGGATGCTCTCTGCTCCTGGTGCTGCTTTCTTGGTGGTACAAGGTCCCCATGTCTCTGCTCAGTTCTTTTATATCTCAAGAGTTTGCCTCAAGACACAATCCAATCTTGTAGATTGAGTCCTGTCTCACTAACACAACTGTGGCCCATCCTCCTTCACTAATATCATGGAGGCAGGATTTACAACACATAGAAAAATCACACAATACCAGGAAACATGGCCCAGGCTAATTGATACACACATTTTTGGGGGGACATAATTCAATCCATGACGTTTATTGTGAAGAAATAAATTTCTCTTTGTTAAAGTCATCCACTTGTGGTATTTCTGTTATAGCAGTACTAGATGACTAAGACAGGATGGGAGTTTATATTTAAGTGCATATATATGTATATATACAAGTTTTAAGAGGTGATTGGTTTTCCACAGCATAATTTGAAAGTACTGGTGGATCACCCATCCAGGTGGGCCCAATGGAATCACAAAATTCCTTAAAAGTGAAGAAAGGAGGCAAAAGAGGAAAAATCAGAAGTAAATGTGATTATGGAAAAAAGGCACAAAAGATGCAATGTTGCTGGCTTTGAAGAAGATGGACATGAGCCAAGGAATATGGACAGTTTTTAGAAGCTAGAAAAGCCAAGGATTCATCTCTAGGACCTGAGAAAGAAGCAAAGCTGTGCTGACACCTTGATTTTAGCCTCGTGAGACCTACAGAACTTCTAACTTATAGATAATAAGTTTGTGTTGTTTTAAGCCTCCAGGTTTATGGTAATTTGGCATGGCAGCCATAGGAAACTAATACAGCCCTATAGAAAGAGACTCCTCTGCCTTTCTTTCTAAGGCAGCCTAGACATGCCCGCCATGCCATGGCTTTGGTCTGCACCAACCGCTGGAACTAACTGAAGGAATTCCTGGTCTTTCCTGATTTGGAGTTTCTCAGGGCCCCACAGGCTACTGGGTGTCTCCCAAGTCCCTCTCCTGGAGTTGTCTAAGCTGAGAGTTCTACTTTCTCTTGGGGTAGGGGTATGCCACCTCCTTTCACTTAAGTTTCAAGGAAGGCAAAAGGTAGGTTAAAAATTTGCTGATTGTTCTATTTGTATCTGGAAAAGTTCTTTCAGTTGGGAAGAGGAAAAGGAAAATAATCTTCAACCAGACTAAAACTGGTTCTGAATAATTATCCCCAGGGTTTGATCTATCTATGTTATCAATCTGCATAAATCAACATTTTCACTACTCTTAACTTCCAGCCATTCAATGTGTGTGTGAATTAGCCAAATAATCGTGTCAAGTCATCCCTTAAGCCACAAACTGCACAGATACAAACTTAGAGTGAAATAATCCCTCTACTTACATATTTTAAACATTTATTAATTATGCATCTTCATACTGTAAGTTAAAAGCATTGGCCCCATTTTTTTTTTAATTGAGGTAAATATGTAACAAATTATTTGCCATCTCAACATTCTTCACATGTACAATTCAGCAACATGAGTAATGTTTATCATGTTGTTCAACCACTAACATTTTCACAGTAACTTTGTTACAGATACTAAACATAGTGCAATGACAGCAGTAATAGCCTTTCAAAAATTAGGTACCTGATTATCCGATTAAGGTTGGTAGTTTAGTGGTCAATTACAATTTCTGTAACTGCCCTAAATGTAAATGTGTTGCTGTTCATAACTGTTTCCTCAGCTTAAGAAATAAACTTCTAGGTTGGAGTTTGATTTTTAAGAATACCTTCCAAAAAAATTGGAAAATTTCTGAAACCCAATGGACTGATTTTATTAGTTTTTTCTTTGTGTTTGCATTTATATACATGGAAACATTGTTCTCAAACCTTTAAAAGATAAATACGTGGAAATTTAGTTGGTTCAGAAAGGAGTACCTTGCTCCTGGGGGAGAGAGATTTTGAAATGTCTTTATAGTATGGCAAAATAATAACATTTTCAGCCCATACTCCTTCTTTGAGCTATTCATACCTTTCTGCTGCTGGTTTTTCATCACAGGTTTGAATAGTTCAGCATATGAACACTGTAGGATCTACCATGCCATGAAGTTTTTACAGTTCTGCTTGGAGTTGGTAATCTGTTGCAAACAGCACATTACTTGTAACAATGTAACAAAAAATAAAGATTTTATGTGACACAGATAGTACCTGTATCACAAAGGCGAATAGTATGCATTATTGCTTTTCAGTGAAAGCTTTCCTCTGAGCCAAATGCTGTATGTGAAATAACAATAATAATAAAAATCATCCTACTGGCAATATAGACCAAGATACAAATATCTTGGTATTTTCAGTAACAAGTATTTTCAATTCAGGGAATAATGTAGACATCTTTTTAGTACCTTTCTCTTTTCTGACCCACATAAGAATGGAAGAGTTAATGGTTTGGTCTGAGAAGTTGAAAATATGCCCTGGTGTATACAATAGGGCTAAGCCATTTATCTTCTTGGCTGACCTATTTAGGAAATTCCACAGGTATTTGCACTAAAGGAGGGAGTGTTTTGCCATGACAAGCACAAGTCTGATTCATGGAATTTGATCAAGAGGACTTAGTTTCTTATTTTTATTTTTTATTATTGGCTGACAAAACCTTCAAATCATGGCTCAGCTTTCTGGAGTGCTAAAGCTCAGTTGCCGTTGATTCCAATTCATGGCAACCCATGTGTGTCAGAGTAGAACTGTGCTACACAGTGAGTTCAGTGGCTGATTTTGCAGAAGCAGATCACCAACCCTTTTTTCTAAGGTGCCTCTGGGTGGACATGAACTTCTAACATTTTCGTTAGCAGACAAGGGTACTGTTCAAATCCCTAACAAAATCAGGAGCTAGTTGGGGGATACTTTGGTGAGGACAGAGTGGTCCATAGGGAGGTGTCTTAGGCTGGGTTCCTTACAGAAGTGAAACCAGTAAAGCATATAAATATATAGAGAGAGATTTATATCAAGGAAACAGCTCATGTGATTTTAGGGGTTGGAACATCCCAAGTCCTTGGATCAGGATAAAGGCCTTTCCCAATTCACGGAGCTGCAGAAGCTGGCTTATAGGCTGTGAAGGTCGAGGGATCCCCAAAGTCGGCAGGCAAGACCACAAGGTTTCTCCTGATTCATGCAGCTGCAGGGGCTGGAGAACCCTAGATAGGTAGGTCAAGGAGCAGGACCCTTACTCACAGACTGTGAAGATCGACAGATCCCAAGATGGATAGGCAAGCTGCTAGCTCAGGTCCCAAGAACCAGAGGTCAGACAAGAGACAGCGGCTGTCCAGAACCAGGTGACATTTGCAAGGCGAGCAGGAAGGAAGTAGGCGGAAGAAGGTGGAGAGATGAAGGCTGAGGGCTCGGTGAGCTGCCACAGGCCCCACCCCCACCGGTACTTCTCAGCAGATTCCATCACGGGGGTGATCGCATATCAGATTTCAACAGGAGAGTGATCACAACATTGCACAACTGCCAAAACACTGAGAATCGTGGCCCAGCCAAGTTGATACACAGTCTTAACCATCATAGGAGTTTTCACCATTCCTTCCACAGGACCAAAAACAAATGTGGTATCTCCTCTTCTCAGCAGTAACACTTTGCTGATACACCAGTCAAACATCTTAGAGGCAGAACTTATCATCTCCTCCTTTGCTTTCAGCCTAGGCCCTTCATGACTTCCCCCTTCTGCCTCCTAATTTATTTAGCCTCATCTCATCAAATTCCTGTCTTTCCACTGCTTTTGAGCTTTTGGGGAATAATTCTGAACTTAATGAGAAAAAGGGAGCCCTGGTGGCATAGTGGTTAAGACACTGGCTGGTAACCAAAAGGTATAGAATTCTTGATGGAAGTCAGGTGAAAGAATGAAGCCTCTAGGGGCCACAGAAATTGAGGGAGTCTGCACCTTCTTGTAGGCTTTTCTCCTCAAACCCCACTGGATGCTTGGAGAAAATAGTAGATAGAGTTTCAGGAAAGTAAAACACAAAGAGAAAAAAGAGTGAACAAAACAGAGTAGAACACACAAGAGCTTTGGGACAATATCAAACAATTGAACACATGCATTATTGGAATCCCAGAAAGAAAAGAAAGGGAAAACAGGGTAGAATAAATAGTTGAAGATATACTAGCTGAGAAATTTCCCACATTAATGACAGATACCAAGTCAAAAAGTCATACAGCATGAAACAGGATAAATACACCTTCCCCTTTGGGGGTGCGGGGAATTCTAGGTGTATCATATTTAAACTGTTGAAAACCAAAAACAAAATGAAAATCTTGATGACAGTCAGAGAAAAAACAAACATTACCTAGAAGGAAATAAGAGGTACAAGAGATTTATCTTCATAAACCAGAGAAACAAGAAGACAGTAAAGGAATATCTTTGAAGTATTAAAACAAACAAGCAAAACCAAAACTGCCCACCAAGAATCCTATACCCAGTGGGCATGTCATTTGAAATGAAGAAGTAAAGACTTTCTCAGAAAAACAAAACAAAGGGAATTTATTTCCAATAGACCTGCTTTATCAGAAATGTCAAATAAACTTCTTCAGGAAGAAAGATCATGAAATCAAACATGAACTTGGATTTACACAAATAAATAAAGAGCAATGAAAGCTGAATAAATGAAATAAAATAATTTTAAAAAATCCTCTAAAAGATAACTGTCCATCTAAAGCAAAATGTTGTTGTTGTTAGGTGTTGTCATGTTAGTTCTGACTCATAGAGATCCTACGCACAAGAGAACGAAACACTGCCCAGTCCTGCACCATCCTTACAATCATTCTTATGCTTGAGCTCATTGTTGTAGCCACTATGTCAATCCTCCTTGTTGAGGGTCTTCCTCTTTTCCACTGACCCTGTATTTTGCCAAGCATGATGTCCTTCTCCAGGAACTGATCCCTCCTGAAAACATGTCCAAAGTATGTGAGATGTAGTCTCGCCATCCTTGCTTCTAAGGAGCATTCTGGTTGTACTTCTTCCGGGACAGATTTGTTCATTCTTTTGTCAGTCCATAGTATATTCAATATTCTTTGCCAACACCACAATTCAAAGGTGTCAGTTCTTCTTAGGTCTTCCTTATTCATTGTTCAGCTTTCATATGCATATGATATGATTGAAAATACCGTGGCTTGGGTCAGGTGCACCTTAATCTTCAAGGTGACATCTTTGCTTTCCAACACTTTAAAGAGGTCCTTTGCAGCAGATTTACCCAACGCAATGCGTCTTTTGATTTCTTGACTGCTGCTTCCATGGCTGTTGATTGAGGATCCAAGTAAAATGAAACCCTTGACAACTTCAATCTTTTCTCCATTTATCATGATGTTGCTTATTGATCCAGTTGTGAGGATTTTACAATCCATACTGAAGGCTGTGGTCTCTGATCTTCATTAACAAGTGCTTTGAGTCCTCGTCACTTTCAGCAAGCAAGGTTGTGTCATCTGCATGACGCAGGTTGTTAATGAGTCTTCTTCCAATTCTGATGCCCTGGTCTTCTTCATATAGTCTAGCTTCTTGGAATATTTGCTCAGCATACAGATTGAATAGGTATGGTGAAAGAATACAACCCTGACGCATACCTTTCCTGACTTTAAACCAATCAGTATCCCCTTGTTCTATCTGAACAACTGCCTCTTGATCTATGCACAATTAAGTGTTCTAGAATTCCCATTCTTCACAATGTTATCCATAATTTGTTATGATCCGCACAGTCAAATGCCTTTGCATAGTCAGTAAAACACAGGTAAACATCTTTCTGGTGTTCTCTGCTTTCAGCCAGGATCCACCTCACATCAGCAATGATATCCCTGGTTCCATGTCCTCTTCTGAAACCGGCCTGAATTTCTGGCAGTTCCCTGTCAATATACTGCTGCAGCCGTTTTTGAATGATCTTCACCAAAATTTTGCTTGCATGTGATATTAATGATATTGTTCTATACTTTCCACATTTTGTTGGATTACCTTTCTTGCTAATAGGCATAAATATGGATCTCTTCCAGTCAGTTGCCAGGAAGCAGTCTTCCTTATTTCTTGGCATAGACGAGTGAGCACCTCCAGCACCGCATCCACTAAGGCCAAAGATGAAGAAATAGAAGATTTTTATCACTTGCTGCAGTCTGAAATTGATTGAACATGCAATCAGGATACATTGATAGTCACTGGTAATTGGAATGCAAAAGTTGAAAACAAAGAAGAAGGATTTATAGTTGGAAAATATGGCCTTGGTGATAGAAACAATGCCAGAGATCTAATGATATAATTTTCCAAGACCAGCGACTTCTTCATTGCAAATACCTTCTCTCACCAACATAAATGGTTACTATACACATGAACCTCACCAGATGGAACCCACAGGAATCAAATTGACTACATCTGTGGAAAGAGATGATAGAAAAGCTCAATACCATCAGTCAGAACAAGGCCAGGGGCCGACTGTGGAACAGACCATCAATTGCTCATATGCAAGCTCAAAGTGAAACTGAAGAAAATCAGAGTAAGTCCACGAGAGCCAAAATATGACCTTGAGTATATCCCACCTGAATTTAGAGACCCTTTCAAGAATAGATTTGATGCGTTGAACACTAGTGACTGAAGACCGGGGAGTTGTGGAATGACATCAAGGACATCATTCATGAAGAAAGCAAGAGGTCATTGGAAAGACAGGAAAGAAAGAAAAGACCAGGATGAATGTCATAGGAGACTCCGAAACTTGCTCACAAATGTTGAGCAGCTAAAGCAAAAGGAAGAATTGATGAAGTAAAAGAACTGAACAGAAGATCGCAAAGGGAGGCTCGGGAAGGCAAAGTAAATTGTTATAATGACATGTGCAAAGAGCTGGAGATAGAAAACCGAAATGGAAGAACACACTTGGCGTTTCTGAGCTGAAAGAGCTGAAGAAAAAATTCAAGCCTCACATTGCAATGGTGAAGGATTCTATGGGGAAAATATTAAATGATGTAGGAAGCATCAAAAGAAAATGGAAAGAATACAGAGAGTCATTATACCAAAACGAATTAGTCAATGTTCAACCATTTCAAGAGGTAGCATATGATCAGGAACCCATGCTACTAAAGGAAGAAGTCCAAGCTGCTCTAAAGGCACTGGTGAAAAACAAGGCTCCAGGAATTGACGGAATATCAATATATAAAGCAAAATAGTAGCAATATATTGTATGTTTTTTGTATACAGAAAAGTAAAATATATGACAACAATAGCACAAAGAATGAGAGGGAAAAATTGGGAATATACTGGTGGAAGGGCCTTATACTACATATGAAGTGGTATTATATCATTGGAAGATTGACCCTGATCAATTAAATGTGTGTATTGTAAAATATAGGGCAACCAACCACTAAAAAAATGAGGTAGACATAATAAGTCAATAGAGGAAATATAATGGAATTATGAAAAATACTCAGTTAACACAAGAAAAGGCAGAAGAAAGAGAAAAAAAGAAACAGTGTTAAGAACTGTAAAAGGTCTGAGATTTTACCCTGATAATAAGGTAACAAATAAACCTTCCATTGTTTTACAGAAATTTGCAGAAGACACTAGATTTTGGGGCCAGAGACAAAGGACTTTCCTATTCACGGTACAGCAGACAGTATAAGCTTAATTGAACATATCAGCTTTCCTTGCCCCACAAGTACAATGGGGTGATGAGAGTGGGCCTAAGTGTATGCCACACATACAGTGGGTTTGCATCACAGTTGAGGAACACGAAGCTTAGGAAACGCCCAATCTTATAAGAGTATGCTAACAACCTGTCCAACGTTTGCCCTCAAAAAATGCATTATCCTAGAAATCTTTGCCAGGAACGAAATCTGCCTGCTGTCCTGGAGGTAGGCACTATCTTTTTCCTCTCAGGCTTTTCTGTGAAAAGATAGTCTGGGATAGTAGCTATCGCAAAATGTGTAGAAACACTATGAAGAATTTCCCCCCAACACAAAGAACAAATGAAACAAATAGAAAACAGCAAGCAAGCTAGTAGTATCACATTAAATGTAATTGTATTAAACAACCCATTTAAAATTCAGAGATTTTCAGATTGGGTGAAAAAAGTAAGATCCAACTATATGCTGTCTACCAGAAATCCACTTTACTTTTTATATTTAATTCGGCTAATTAAATTAATGTATATTTTCTATATACACTATTATTAACTAAAGTCCATAGGTTACAGTAGAGTTCACTCTTCGTGCTACACAGTTCAGTGGGCTTTGACAAGTGCATAATATCAGGTATCCACCACTATAGTATATCAGACAGAACAGTCTCACTGTCAAACCATTTTTCATAAAACTGAAATGCTGACAGGATTCTTGATTTTGAAAAGACATCAGATTTCCTTTTTGATATACCACTTGTGCTCTGATTCTACATTGCTTATCTTCAGGTAAAATTAACTGAAAACAGTCAAAGTAGTATAAGATTTAGTTACATTCTATTTTCACTCATATAGAAATAAAACTGACTCTGTTCAATAAGGAAATTTAATAAATCCTTGCCATATTTCCTTGGTGATCCTTTGTTCTGAAGTGGTATTAAATAAGGCTGTTTATTAAGAGGCTTCATTGTAAAGCAATGTGTTTTAAATAAAACACATATAAAAATCCCTCCACGACCCACCAACCTTGGGAAATGGGTTACATAGCTAAAGCCTGTCTGTCTCTTCTCTCTAAAAGCCCTCCAGTGCCTTCCTGTTTTGTTAGAGAAAAACCAAAATACCCATGGTGGCCTAAAAGATCTGGTCCCTGCCTTTCCTGTCGAACCCCACCACCTGCAGTTCTCTGCATTGTTTAACTGAAACACAGGCCCCAGATATTTACAGATACAACTTCTTCACTTTCCACATTTCTGTTCAGATGTCAACCTCTCTGTGAGGTATTGTTGTTGTTAGGTGCCATCAAGTTGCTTCCAACTTGTAGCAACTCTATGCACAACAGAATGAAACACTGCCCAGTCCTGCACCATCCTCACAATCGTTATGCTTGAGCCCATTGTTGCAACCACTGTGTCAATCTATCTTTTTTACTGGCCCTCTACCTTACTACCCATGATGTCCTTCTCCAGGGACCAATCCCTCCTGACAACATGTCCAAAATATGTGAGATGTAGACTTGCTATTCTTGCTTCTAAGGAACATTCTGGTTGTACTTCTTCCAAGACAGGTTTATTCATTCTTTTGGCAGTCCATGGTATATTGAATATTCTTCACCAACACCACAATTCAAAGAGAGTCAGTTCTTCTTCTGTCTTCCTGATTGATTGTTCAGGTTTCACATGTATATGAGATGAATGATAACATCATGGTTTGGATCAGGCGCACCTTGGGCTTCAAGGTGACATCTTTGCTTTTCAACAGTTTAAAGAGGTCTTTTGCAGCTGATGTGCCTAATGCAATGCCTAATGCCTAATGCTGCTTCTACGGGTATTGGTTGTGGATACAAGTAAAATGAAAACCTTGACAACTTCAATCTTTTCCCCGTTTATCACGATGTTGCTCATTGGCCCAGTTGTAAGGATTTTTGTTTTCTTTATGTTGAGGTGCAATCCCTACTGAAGGCTGTGGTCTTTGATCTTCATTAGTAAGTGCTTCAACTCCTCTTCACTTTCAGCAAGAATGATTGTGTCATGTGCATATTGCAGATTGTTAATGAGTCTTCCTCCAATCTTGATGCTGCGTACTTCTTCCTATAGTACAGCTTCTTGGATTATTTGCTCATCACATAGATTGAATAGGTTTGGTGAAAGGATACAACCTTGATGCACACCTTTCCTGACTTTAAACCTCTCAGCATCCCTTGTTCTGTTTGAATGCCTCTTGTTCTATGCACAGGTTCTTCATGAGCACAATTAAGTGTTCTGGAATTCCCATTCTTTGCAATGTTACACATAATTTGTTATGATCCACGCAGTTGAATGCCTTTGCATAATCAATAAAACACAGGTAAACATCTTTCTGGTCTTCTCTGCTTTCAGCCGGGATCCATCTGACATCAGCCATGATACTCCTGGTTCCACATCCTCTTCTGAAGCCATCTTGAATTTCTGGCAGTTCCCTGTCAATATACTGCTGCAGCCACTTTTGAATAATCTTCAGCAAAATTTTACTTGCATATGATATTAATGATATTGTTCAATAATTTCCGCATTTGGTGGGATAGCCTTTCTTGGGAACAGGCATAAATATGGATCTTTTCCAGTTGGTTGGCCAGGTAGCTGTCTTCCAAATTTCTTGGCATAGGCAAGTGAGTACTTCCAGTGCTGTAACCGTTAGCTGAAACATCACAATTAGTATTCTGTATATTCCTGGAGCCTTGTTTTTTGTCAATGGCTTCAGTGTATCTTGGACTTCTTCCTTCAATACTGTTGGTTCCTGATCATATGCTACCTACTGAAATGGTTGAATGTTGACCAATTCTTTTTGGTACAGTGACTCTGTGTAGTTCTTCCAACTTCTTTTGATGCTTCCTGCGTCATTCAGTATTTCCCGTATAGAATCCTTCAAAATTGCAACTTGAAACTTGATTTTTTTCTTCAGTTCTTTCAGCTTGAGAAATGCAGAGCATGTTCTTCCCTTTTGGTTTTCCATCTCCAGGTCTTTGCACATGTCATTATAATAGTTTGTCTTCTCGAGCTTCCATTTGAAATCTTCTGTTCGGCTCTTTTACTTCATCATTTCTTCCTTTTGCTTTAGCTATTTGATGTTCAAGAGCAAGTTTCAGAGTCTCTTCTGGTATTCATTTTGATCTTTTCTTTCTTTCCTGTCTTTATAATGACCTCTTGCTGTCTTCATGTATGATGTCCTTGATGTCATTCCACAACTCATCTGGTCTTCAGTCATTAGTGTGCAGTCCCTCAAATCTATTCTTGACATGGTCTCTAAATTCATGTGGGATATGCTCAAGGTCATCTTTTGGCTTTTGTGGACTTGTTCTAATTTCCTTCAGTTTCAGCTTGAACTTCCATATGAGCAATTGATAGTCTGTTCCACAGCTGGCCCCTGGCCTTGTTCTGACTGATGATATTGAACTTTTCCATCATCTCTTTGCACAGATGTAGTCAATCTGATTCCTGTGCATTCCATCTGTTGAGGTCCATGTATAGTTGCATGTATGTTGGTGAAAAAAATGTACTTGCAGTGAAAAAGTTGTTAATCTTGAAAAATTCTATCATTGGCTCTCCGGCATTGTTTCTATCACCAACACCACATTTTCCAACTACCAACCATTCTTCTATGTTTCCAACTTTTGCATTCCAGTCACCAGTAATTATCAATGCATCCTGATTGCATGTTTGATCTATTTCAGACTGCAGAAGTTGGTAAAATCTTCAATTTCTTCATCTTTGTCCTCAGTGGTTGGTGTGTCAATTTGAATAATAGTCTTTTAACTAGTCTTCTTGTAGGTGTGTGGATATTATCCTATCACTGACAGTGTTGTACTTAAGGATAGATCTTGAAATATTCTTTTTGATGATGGATGCAAAGCTATTCCTCTTCAATTTCCCAAAATAGTAGATCATTTGATTGTCTGATTCAAAATGGCCAACACCAGTCCATTTCAGCTCACTAATGCCTAGGGTGTTGATGTTTATGCATTCCATTTCTTTTGTTTTAAATAATTTTTATTATGCTTTAAGTGAAAGTTTACAAATCATGTCAGTCTCTCACACAAAAACCCATATACACCTTGCTACACACTCCCAATTACTCTCCCCCTAATGAAGACAGCTCGCTCTCTCCCTCCACTTTCTCTTTTCATGTCCATTTCGCCAGCTTCTAACCCCCTCCACCCTCTCATCTCCCCTCCAGGCAGGAGATGCCAGCATAGTCTCAAGTGTCCACCTGATCCAAGAAGCTCACTCCTCACCAGCATCCCTCTTTAACCCATTGTCCAGTCCAATCCATGTCTGAAGAGTTGGCTTTAGGAATGGTTCCTGTCCTGGGACAACAGAAGACCTGGGGGTCATGACCACCAGGTCCTTCTAGTCTCAGTCAGACCATGAAGTCTGGTCCTATGAGAATTTGGGGTCTGCATCCCACTGCTCTCCTGCTCCCTCAGGGGTTCTCTGTTATGTTCCCTGTCAGGGCAGTCATCGGTTGTAGCCAGGCACCACCTAGTTCTTCTGGTCTCAGGATGATGTAGTCTCTGGTTTATGTGGCCCTTTCTGTCTCTTGGGCTTGTAGTCGCCTTGTCCTTGTCCTTGGCGTTCTTCATTCTTCTTTGATCCAGGTAGGTTGAGACCAATTGATGCATCTTAGATGGCTGCTTGCTAGCCTTTAAGACCCCAGACACCACTCTTCAAAGTGGGATGCAGAATGTTTTCTTAATAGATTTTATTATGCCAATTGACTTAGATGTCCCCTGAAACCATGGTCCCCAGACCCCTGCCCCTGCTACCCTGGCCTTCGAAGCATTCAGTTTATTCAGGAAATTTCTTTGCCTTTGGTTTAGTCCAGTTGTGCTGATCTCCCCTGTATTGTGTGCTTTCTTTCCCTTCATCTAAAGTGGTTCTTATCTACTATCTAATTAGTGAATGTCCCTCTCCCACCCTCCCTCCCTTCCCCCTCTCGTAACCACCAAAGAATGTTTTCTTCTCAGTTTGAACTATTTCTCAAGTTCTTATAATAGTGGTCTTATGCAATATTTGTCCTTTTGCAACTGACTAATTTCACTCAGCATAATGCCTTCCAGGTTCCTCCATGTTATGAAATGTTTACCAGATTCCTCACTGTTCTTTACCTATGCATAGAATTCCATTGTGTGAATATACCATAATTTATTTATCCATTCATCCGTTGATGGGCACCTTGGTTGCTTCCATCTTTTTGTTATTGTAAACAGTGCTGCAATAAACATGGGTGTGCATATATCTGTTCGTGTAAAGGCTCTTATTTCTCTAGGATATATTCCAAGGAGTGGGATTGCTGGATCGTATGGTAGTTCTATTTCTAGCTTTTTAAGGAAGTGCCAAATCGATTTCCAAGGTGGTTGTACCATTTTACATTCCCACCAGCAGTGTAGAAGTGTTCCAATCTCTCCACAGCCTCTCCAACATTTATTATTTTGTGTTTTTTGGATTAATGCCAGCCTTGTTGGAGTGAGATGAAATCTCATTGTAGTTTTGATCTGCATTTCTCTAATGGATAATGATCGTGAACATTTCCTGATATATCTGTTAGCTACCTGAATGTCTGCTTTAGTGAAGTGTCTATTCATTTCTTTTGCCCATTTTTTAACTGGGTTATTTGCCTTTTTGCAGTTGAGTTTTTGCAGTATTATGTAGATTTTAGAGATCAGGCACTGATCAGAAATGTCATAGCTAAAAACTTTTTCCCAGTGTGTAGGTAGTCTTTTTACTCTTTTGGTGAAGTCTTTGGATGAGCATATGTGTTTGTTTTTTTATTCTACATTCTTTATAATGTTTTTATTCTACATTCTTTATAATGTTTTGTATACTGTTTATGCCATGTATTAGGGCTCCTACCATTGTCCCTATTTTTTCTTCTATGATCTTTATCGTTTTAGATTTTATATTTAGGTCTTTGATCCATTTTGAGATAGTTTTTGTGCATGGAGTGAGGTCTGGTTCTTGTTTCATTTTTTTGCAGATGGATATCCAGTTGTGCCAGGACCATTTGTTTAAAAGACTGTCTTTTCCCCATTGAACTGTTTTGGGGCCTTTGTCAAATATCAACTGCTCATATGTGGTTGGATTTATGTCTAGATTCTCAATTCTGTTCTATTGGTCTATGTATCTGTTGTTGTACCAGTACCAGGCTGTTTTGATTACTGTGGCAGTATAATCAGTTCTAAATTCAGGTAAAGAAAGGCTTCCCACTTTGTTCTTCTTTTTCGTAATGCCTTATTTATCCGGGGCCTCTTTCCCTTACGTATGAAATTGGTGATTTGTTTCTCCATCTCATTAAAGAATGTCCTTGGGATTTGGATTAGAATTGCATTAAATGTATAGATCGCTTTTGGTAGAATAGACATTTTACAGTGTTAAGTCTTCCTATCCACGAGCAAGGTATGTTCTTCCACTTAAGTAAGTCTCTTTTGGTTTCTTGAAGAAGTGTACTCTCGTTTTCTTTGTCTTTTACATCTCTGGTAAGATTTATTCCTAAGTATTTTATCTTCTTGGGGGCTACTGTAAATGGCATTGATTTGGTGATTTCCTCTTCGATGTTCTTTTTGTTGGTGTAGAGGAATCCAACTGATTTTTGTATGTTTATCTTGTATCCTGATACTCTGCTGAACTCTTCTATTAGTTTCAGTAGTTTTCTGGAGGATTCCTTAGGGTTTTCTGTGTATAAGATCATGTCATCTGCAAATAGAGATAATTTTACTTCTTCCTTGCCAATCTGGATGCCCTTTATTTCTTTATCTAGCCTAATTGCTCTGGCTGGGACTTCCAGCACAATGTTGAATAAGGGTGGTGATAAAGGGCATCCTTGTCTGGTTCCCGATTTCAGTGGGAATGTTTTCAGGCTCTCTCCATTTAGGGTGATGTTGGCTGTTGGCTTTGTATAGATGCCCTTTATTACGCTGAGGAATTTTCCTTCTATTCCTATTTTGCTGAGAGTTTTTTTTTTTTTTATCATGAATGAGTGTTGAACTTTGTCAAATGCCTTTTCTGCTTCAATTGATAAAATCATGTGATTCTTGTCTTTTCTTTTATTTATGTGGTGGATTACATTAACTGTTTTTCTACTGTTGAACCATCCCTGCATACCTGGTATGAATCCAATTTGGTCATGGTGAATTATTTTTTTGATATGTTGTTGAATTCTATCAGCTAGAATTTTGTTAAGGATTTTTGCATCTACATTCATGAGGGATATAGGTCTATAATTTTCTTTTCTTGTGGTGTCTTTACCTGGTTTTGGTATCAGGGATATGGCGGCTTCATAGAATGAGTTTGGTAGTATTCTGTCCTTTTCTATGCTCTGAAATACCTTTAGTGGTAGTGGTGTTAAATCTTCTCTGAAAGTTTGGTAGAACTCTGCAGTGAAGCCGTCCAGACCAGGGCTTTTTTTAATTGGGAGTTTTTTGATTACCTTTTCAATCTCTTCTTTTGTTATGGGTCTATTTAGTTGTTCTACCTCTGTTTGTGTTAGTTTAGGTAGGTAGCGTGTTTCTAGGAATTCATCCATTTCTTCTAGGTTTTCAAATTTGTTTGAGTATAGTTTTTCATAGTAATCTGATATGATTCTTTTAATTTCAGTTGGGTCTGTTGTAATATCACCCATCTCATTTCTTATTCAGGTTATTTGCTTCCTCTCCTATTTTTCTTTTGTCAGTTTGGCCAGTGGTTTATCAATTTTCTTGATTTTTTCAAAAAACCAGCTTTTGGTCTTGTTAAATCTTTCAATTTATTTTTCTGTTTTCTATTTGACTTAGTTCTGCTCTTATTTTTATTATTTGTTTTCTTCTGGTGCCTGTGGGTTACTTTTGTTGCTCTCTTTCTATTTGCTCAAGGTGTAGGGATAATTCTTTGATTTTGGCCTTTCTTCTTTTCGGATGTGTGCATTTATTGGTATAAATTGGCCTCTGAGCACCGCTTTTGCTGTGTCCCAGAGGTTCTAATAGGAAGTGTTTTCATTCTCATTGGATTCTCTGAATTTCTTTATTTCATCCTTAATGTCTTCTCTAATCCAGTCTTTTTTTAGCAGGGTATTTTTCAGTTTCAAAGTGTTTGATTTCTTTTCCCTGCTTTTCCTGTTATTGATTTCCACTTTTATGGCCTTATGGTCAGAGAAGATGCTTTGTAATATTTCAGTGTTTTGGATTCTGCTAAGGCTTGCTTTATGACCTAATATGTGGACTATTCTAGAGAATGTTCCAGGTGCACTAGAAAAGAAAGTATACTTGGTTGCTGTTGGGTGGAGTGTTCTGTATATGTCTACGAGATCAAGTTGTTTGATCATGGCATTTAGATCTTCCGTGTCTTTACTGAGCTTCTTTCTGGATGTCCTGTCCTTCACCAAAAGTGGTGTGTTGAAGTCTCCTACTATTATTGTGGGGCTGTCTATCTCACTTCTCAAAGCTGATAGAGTTTGTTTTATGTATCTTGCAGCCCTGTCATTGGGTGCATAAATATTTAATATGGTTATATCTTCTTGGTGTATTGTCCCTTTAATCATTATATAGTGTCTTTCCTTATCCTTTCTGTTGGATTTAACTTTAAAGTCTATTTTGTTAGAAATTAATATTGCCACTCCTGCTCTTTTTTGGTTGTTGTTTGCTTGATATATTTTTTTCCATCCTTTGAGTTTTAGTTTGTTTGTGTCTCTAAGTCTAAGGTTTGTCTCTTGTAGGCAGCATATAGATGGATCTTGTTTTTTAATCCATTCTGACATTCTCTGTCTCTTTATTGGTGCATTTAATCCATTTACATTCAGGGTAATTATGGATAGGTATGAATTTAGTGCTGTCATTTTGATGTCTTTTTTTGTGTGTTGAGTTTGTTTTTCCCACTTGATTTTATACTCTGAATAGATTTTCTTTATATATTGTCCTTTCCTCATATTTGTTGTTGATTTTGTTTCTGCCGAGTCTGTATTTTTCCCTTGTGTTTTATTTTGATGAGGAAGATAGTTTGTCTCCTTTGTGGTTACCTTATTATTTACCCCTATTTTTCTCAATTTAAAACTAACTTTTATTTCTTTGTATCACTGTATCTTCCTCTCTATATGGAAGGTGTGTGATTACACTTCTCAGTCCCTCTTTATTATTTTAATATTGTCTTCTTTTATATAATAACATCGCCATTACCCTGTGTTGGGCTTTTCTTTTTTTTTAAATCTTGCTTTGTTTTTTTTGGATTTCCCTGTCTGGGTTGACTTCTGGTTGCTCTGCTCATTGTTCTAGTCTTGGGTTGATACATGATATTTTGATTTTCTAACCAAAGAATTCCCTTTAGTATTTCTTATAGTTTTGGTTTGGTTTTTACAAATTCCCTCAACTTGTGTTTATCTGGAAATGTCTTAATTTCACCTTCATATTTAAGAGACAGTTTTGATGAATGTATGATTCTTGGCAGGCATTTTTTTTTTCCTTCAATTTTTTAAATATGTCATCCCATTGCCTTCTTGCCTGCATGGTTTTTGCCGAGTAAGAGTCCGAGTTTATTCTTATTGGCTCTCCTTTGTAGGTGACTTTTCTTTTATCCGTCGCTGCTCTTATAATTGTCTCTTTATCTTTGGTTTGGCAAGCTTGATTATAATATGTCTTGGTGACTTTCTTTTCAGATCTACCTTATGTGGAGTTCAATGTGCATCTTGAATAGATATCTTCTCATCTTTCACAATATCAGGGAAGTGTTCTGACAATAAATCTTCAACAATTTTATCTGTATTTTTTGTTATCCCTCCCTGTTCTGGTACTCCAGTCACTCGTAGGTTATTTCTCTTGATAGAGTCCCACATGATTCTTAAGGTTTCTTCATTTTTTAAAATTGTTTTATCTGATTTTTATTGAAATATATTAGTGCCAAGTGATTTATCTTTGAGTTCAGAGATTCTAGCTTCTACTTGGTCAATTCTGCTCTTCTGACTTTCTATTGAGTTATCTAATTCTGTAATTTTATTGTTCATCCCCTGAATTTCTGATTGCTATCTATAGATTTTTCCAGCTTATTAAACTTTTCATTATGTTTCTGAATAATCTTTCTAATTTCTTCTGTTACTTTATCTGTGTGTTCCTTGGCTTGTTCTGCGTATTTCCTCATTTCCTTCCTGATGTCTTGAAGGGTTCTGTATATTAAACTTTTGTATTCTGCATCTGGTAATCCATTTCTTTTTTGATGATTTCAAATTTTCCTAGTTTCATACTTCGTACATTCCACATTCCCATTATTAATGGATGTTTGAAGCTGTTTCTTCTCATTTTGAGTAATGCCACATCAGCAGATGAAGGTCCGGAAAGCTTGACTCCATCCACGTCATTACGGTCAACTCTATTTTGAGGAGGCAGCTCCTTCCCAGTCGTATTTTGAGTGCCTTCCAACCTGAGGGGCTCATCTTCTGGCACTGTATGAGACGATGTTCTATTGCTATTCATAAGGTTTTCACTGGCTAATTCTTCTCAGAAGTAGACTGCCGAGTCCTTTTTCCTTGCCTGCCTTAGACTGAAGGCTCAACTGAAACCTGTTTGCCATGGGTGACCCTGCTGGTATTTGAATACTGGTAACATAGCTTCTAGCATCATAGGAACATGTAAGCCCCTGCAGTATGACAAACTGACAGGTGTGTGGAGCCTGCAAGGTATTGTGTCTTACTTATCTAGTGTTGCTATAACAGAAATTCCACAAGTGGGTGGCTTTAACAATGAGAAATTAGTTTTCTCACAGTTAGGAGGCTAGAGAAGGAGTCCTGGTGGTACAGTGTTCAAGTGGCTGCTAACCAAATGTCAGTGGCAGAAACCCACTTTAAATATAAAGGCTTTGATAGGTTAAAAATAAAAGTGGGAAAAGATATACTATGCAAACATGACCTGAGAACACTGGAGTATCTATACTAATAGCTGACAAAGTAGGCTTCAGATCAGGGAATATTATCAGGAATGATGAGGGACATCACATAGTGATAAAAAGGTCAACTCTCTAGAAAGACGTAACAATCTTAAATGTGTATGCACCTAACTCAGAGCTTCAAAATATACCTAGAAAAATCTGATAGAACTGAAAGGAAAAAGAGACTAATTCACAACTGTAGGTGGAGACTTCAATACTCTTCTCTGAGTAACTGATAGAAAAGAAAAAAAAAATCAAACCCATTGCCATTGAGTGAATCCTGACTCTTAGCAACCCTATAGGACAGAGTAGAATTGCCCCATGGAGTTTCCAAGGAGTGGCTGGTAGGTTTGAACTGCTGACCTTTCGGTTAGCAGCTGAGCTCTTAACCACTAAGCCACCATTAAGGGATTCTTGTTAGAACAAGTAGATACAAATTCAGTAAGACTATAGAAGACCTGAGCAACGCTATCAGACAACTTGACCTAACTGACATGAATAGAATATTTCACCCAACAATACTAGAATACACACTCTTTTCACATGTGCATAAAACATTTATCAACATAAACCGTATTTTAGGCTATAACGCAAAGCTAGAAATTATACACAATATTGTCTTAAACCATTATCAAATTGAACTACAAATAAGTAACAAAAAGATATCTGAAAAATCCCAGATATTTGGAACTTTAACAAAACATTTCTAAATGACCAATATGCTAAAGAGTAAGTCTAAAGGGAAATTAAAAAAAAAAAATTTTTTTTTTTTTTTTTTTTAAATAAAATGAAAATACAACATATGGAGATTTGTGAGATATAGCTAAAGCAGTCCTTAGGGGGAAATGTATAGCACTGAAAACTTAACATTAGAAAAAAAGAAAGGTCTCAAATCAGTAATCTAAATTTTCACCTGAGAAATAAAAGACCAAAGAAAAAAAATTAAACCCAAAGCAAAAGAAGGAAGAAAATAGTATGAGCACAAATCAACAAAATTCAAAAACAAAAAGAAAGAGACAGAGAGAGAGAGAGAAATTTATGAAACTCAAAGCTGGTTCTTTGAGAAAAATAAAACCAATAAATGTGTAGGAAGATTGCAAAAAAGAGAGAGAAGACATAAATTACAGATACATTTTTCAAGTCTCCTGAAGTCTAGAATTATCTCAAAATACAAGGGTAAAAAAGGTACAGGGTTATTCTCTCCCCATAAAGATGTCTGTATTATGTATTCAGTAAATATTTGCTGAATAAGTTGAACTGGATGTCCTGGTAGTGTAGGGCTGAGATTGATAGTGGGAAGTGAATGGTTTGGTATTTGCCAAACTTGTTGCCTAAGAGGTAAAATACCATTTGTCATCTGAGATTTTTGCCTACAGGTTTAGTTTGTGAAAGTTAGTGTTTAGATTATTTAAAACGATAAATCTTTTCATATATCAGTTCATAAATATATTGGAATTGCATATTTGAATACTGATTCTGATCTTCTTACCAGAAAAAGATCTTTTGAGTCTAACGTAGGGACTCTTAAAAATTAGTTGGGAGTCATTTTAAAAAATGAATTATGGCATATGTTTTGAAACTTCTGGCAGTTAACAAGCCTTGACAAAAAGTTATTTTGACCTGGGGTTGGATGAGCTTCTATCTTGGGTGAATATCTAGAGAAGATTCTATTTCAATTCCTGGAATTTATATAGCTGTGTATCTGGTAAATACCACTCTTTCATATTACATTTACGCATTATAATTACCTACATGGTTGTCATAGTCTCTTGATTAAAAGTGCTATATTCATCATTAATTAACCCATCAAAGTAAAAAGTGATCGCTTGCAAGGAATTTAATTCCCAGTGTCTACTATAGCCTCCTATACAAAACAGGTGCACGCAAACACAAAACTCTGGTCCTACTCAGTGTCTTTTTGTACTTGGATTTTACTGAGAGAAGCACATGTTATTTTAACCTTTTCCTACTGTGCCCAGCCGTGAATAATTCTTTGAAGCTGGTCTGAACGTGTTTTGTTCGTCCACCGTGGGGTCCCTTTCTCTCACAATTGGTGGTCCCCCCTCCCTCTGAGGGTTACTCTGTGTACACATTTTTTTCTCCTCCTCTATTTACTTGCAAGCTTTTTCCTTTCACTTTTGACTTTGTTCCTTCAAACTTTCTGCTTTCATTTGACAAACCCTCCAGTGGTAAGAGCAGAAAGATTCAGGAAAGCAGTGATTGTAAATAGATGTTAAATTCCCGTTTTCGCTCTGCTAGATTAGTGTTAGACCTTTTGGTCAGGATGGAAAAACCTGTATTTTGAAAAGAAACTACTCCAAGCTGTATACAATACTATTTTGCCTTCAAAACACTCATGTCTCCAAACGTAAGTGGAATTTTCCAAACAGAGCTTTCTCCTTCTCAATTGGCAGTCAGCGACTTGGCTTCATTCGTCTTTAGTTAGCTTAGTGCACTGTGTAGCTAGACAAGGAAAAGGTCATTTGAGCCAAATAAACTATTGAGTTGATGCAAACCTAAAGCCTCATGTAAATTTAGCCTTAATGTATTTCTCTCTATCATTTGGACTAATGCCAACTTTATAAGGAGAGAGTGAAACACTAAGGAAGCAGAAAGGCAGAGGGGAAGGAGGTGGTTAATAAGAAGGTGAAAGGATGAAATACTATTCCAACACTTTTTAGAATGCCTGGTATCACCTGAGGTCTCTGGGTGGTTCAAATGGTTGGTACTTCATTGCTAATCTAAAGGTTGGCAGTTCGAATTCACCCAGTTCCATGGAAGAAAGGCCTCGTGATCTGCTTTTATAAAGATTACAGCCAAGAAAACCCTAGGGAAGAGCTCTACTCTGTAACATATGGGGTCGCCATGAGTCAGAATCAACTCTAAGACAGTGGGTTTGGTTCTGGTTTTGCCATCACCTGAGACCCTTTAGGTAAGTGCTTTTCAGTATATTTTCAATCACAGCTCACATACAGAGTACACTGGCACATGGAAACACACACTCACAGGCAGAAGATGTATGACACACAGTTTCATGAAACAACTTCTCTGCTTGCTATGTATGATAGCTGCTGACGTACTGCTCTCTCTCCTTTGAAATTGCAGGTCAGAAATGACGGCATTGATTTAATGACTCACTAATAAGTGGCAACCTACAGTTTGCATACCACTGTTCATTTCAGTGGATAAAGCCTCACATTTCCTTATTTCTTAATAAACCTTTTCAACATCTTCATTCATCTCAAGCAGTGGCTGGTGCCATTTGTTAAACGGATCACGACTTCTCATGACCTGGTTAATGTCTGAGAGATGTAAATAAAGGAAAGATTGAAACCCTGAAAGCCCAGGGCTTAAATGTCAGGAAAGTAAACTCACAGACAGAACCTGCTGGGAACGAATGGACAATTACGTGACAATGAGGAGGGAAGGATAAAAAAGCTGTTAATCACAGTCAGAATCTGAAGGTTTAATATAAGCAAACCCACCATTCTTTTCAGTAAAGTGCAAGGGTTTACAGAAAATAAATATTTAGATTTCATCTAATATAGGTATATTGTACAGCAGGAGGTATTGGCAACCGTTCCCTCAGTGGGAGAGTAATGAACTCTAAGAATTTAATTGAATCTACCCCTGGAACAATAGGGGTAGATGGCATTAAAGGCTTTTGTCACTGATGGGTAATAGACTGCCCCAGCCCCAATCTAAAAGGCAAGGCTACTGGACTCTACATAAGAGAGGTACCATTGACTCTCAGGGAAGGCCTCAATGTATTTATTTCTGGAGAAAGAACTCTGTGAGCCTTGGAAAAGACCACTATGCTTAAGTTGTTTTCCACCCTGGCTGTTCATAGTACATGTGAATTTTCAAAAAACACTGATTCGAATGAGCCATCGGGATTGAGTACGACTTAAACTAAAGGAAATAAAATGCTTGTGAGAAACTGGTGGAGATAAACACCAAAAAGGATCCACAAGTGACCACTGGGGCCTGTCCCTCCTTCCACCCTTTTTCCCACCACCCCACTTCCAATCCCAGCTGTTGAAGAAAATTGGGAGGCAAAGGGTGTCAGGACTTTCCAGCTGCAGCCCTGGGAAATCCACACCCTTTGATATTCACAGTGCAGCCCACACACCAGCAGCACCAGTATCACCTGGGAGCTGGTTAGAGAGGCATTTAGGGTGGGGCTAAGGGCCGCAGCCCTGGATGGAGCTGAGGGAAGTGTGGAGGGACTCTCGGCTGTAGGGGTGTGTTCCAGAACAGATAGACTGAGGAAAAATGGTAAGACAGTACTTTTTCTTTACCTTTATATGTCTGAAGGTACAGGAAGTTGTCCAACATTTGGCTTCTCAGGTAAATCCCACTATAAACAAAACTGACAATGAAATTTCAGAATCACATGAAACCAGAACTGATAGGGTTAGCAGCTTTTTGTAATACAAGGCAAGCTGAATAAGGGCAGGGAATTCTGTATATTTTAGTCACTGCTGTATTCTCAATACCTAATTCATATTCACCCACCCCTCTCTCTCATCTCTCATACATATACACGCTCTCATACACATACACACGGCAAATTCTATCTATCAGTTCAGATACCATAAAAAACAAAACAAAACAAAATGAAAAAAACCCTACACCAATCGCCGTTGAATCGATTCAGACTCATAGGGACCCAGTAGGACAGAGTAGAACTGCCCCATAGAGCTTCCAAAGCTGTAATCTTTCTGGAAGCAGACTGCCACATCTTTCTCCTACAGAGTGGCTGGTGGATGCCAACTGCCTACCTTTCGGTTAACAGCTGAATGTTTAACCACTATGCCCCCAGGTCTACTTTATCAGTTCAGATAACTTGGGTTTGTTGCTTTAACAAACAATCCCAGGGCCTTCTCCTTCACAAACAAGTTTAACATAGTTCAGCAGGGTAGCTCTCTCCTTGTAGTCAATGGGGACTCAGGCTGATGGAGGCTTTATGTCAACATATGTGTCCCCTCTCCATGGCAGAGGGAAAAGAAGTGGGCAAATTGCACATCAGCTCTTAAAGGCTTTTACCCATGGTATAATAATAACTATTGACTATAAGAATCAGCATCAAGCTGGCTCTTACGAGGTAGAAGTCAAATACACCACTGTTCTCCAACTTCTCCACTATTTCTCACGAAAGCTGTTGCCTCCACGGCACTCTTTCTCTATTGGGTTTGATAATTCACTGGGAGGGTTATAGAGATCTTACGGAAACAACATAAATGCAATGGTAACTTTAATAGTAGAGAAGGATATAAACAGAAACAAAGATGTTCATAGGGTGAGGTTCTAGAGTGGTACCAGCATGGGGCCTCAGTGTCAAAAAAAGGAGACTTGCTTACATTTCAAAGGGGACCCACTTACCCTTCCTGAAAACCAGTGTTCATTCTCACCCATCAGAAACTTTCAAACAGAAAACTCAATGACGTCACTTGGTGGGCTAGGCTATTCATTGCTCCTCTGAGCTCTTGGCTGGGGTTTGGTCTTTATACTCTGCTGCCACAGACTGGGTCTGTCCATGGCAGTCTGTAACATGGGCTAACTCACGGCAGAAGTCTCTCTCCATGGGCACCTAACCCACTGCAGCCATCTCTCTTGGTCTTCGGTGTTACCGCCCTTGACCAGTAATATAGCTCTTTTTATTTGAGTCTAGGAGGTTCTCAGTGCAGGGACCCCAGGTCCAAAGGATATACACATCTCCTGGCTCTTGTCTTCAGGAAACCCCTTGTGAGACTCAGACCTTCTGAGATGCATTCTAGGGTTTTTATAGTCTAGCCCATGTATTCCTTGTTAAATTCAGGGCATGTCTTTTGTAAATGGACCAATTCCCTAGGTAGATCTAAACAGACCAATCCTATTGGGTGGATTTGCAAGACTGCAGCCTGACCAATAATTTTGGGAGAATTACAAATCCAGAGCCAGAAAGACCATGTAAAGAAATCCATTGCACCATACAGAATGATATAAACACATTTGCTCTCATTTCTTTGGTTAAAGCAAGTCACGTGCTCACATCAAACTTTAAAGCAGACAGGAAAAATCTACCATGCATCCAGAAGAAATAGAACGAAAAATATTTGGTGAGCCACACTGATGACTACCACAAGTGATTAGGTGCTAAATAGAGCTTGTGCATAAAGTTCTATGGATACTCGGAAGAGTGAATAATTAATTTTCCTAATTAAGGAGAATAAAATCAAGTTTCAAATCACTTTCAAATGTAGAGTGTTCAAAGAAAATTATATGTTTTCCACATAGATACATATTTTTATAATGCAAAAAAAATTCCATTTTAGATGCAGGTCATAAGTTTCTCTGCTTTTTTGCTTATGTTATTCCTTCCGACATGGAATGTCCCCCTTCTTAACTTCTTCAGGAATTTGATGGATTCTTGTGATATCATTGTGGAAATGTGGGCTGTATCATAAATGTTAGGTAGATTCATAGCTGACAAATGATTTGAGGTTGTTTGGATGAAGATCTCTAGTAGCATACCAAAGCTTTCTCTCTCATTCGACATTTTTTATCATGAACCTGGATAAAGACGTGGAAAGCATACATAGCATATTTTCTCATGACATGAAATTGGTAGGGTTTTTAAGTTCTATGTTATGAGACACTGGTAGTTCAAAGGTAGATTTTTTGCCTTCCATGAGCGAGACCCAGGTTTGATTCCTGGCCAGTGCACCTCATGTGCAGCCACCACCCATCTGTCAGTACAGGCTTGCATGTTGCTATGATGCTGAACAGGTTTCAGTAGAGCTTCCAGGCTAAGACAGAGTAGGAAAAAAGGCATGGTGATCTACGTCCCAAAATCAACCAATGAAAACCCTATGGATCACAACAGTCTAATCCACAACCAGTCATGAGGATGGTGCAGGGCTGGGCATAGTTTAGTTCTGTTGTGCATGGGGTTCCCATTAGTTGAGGTCAACTTTATGGTAGCTAACAAGAAGGCATATGCTGGCTGAAAAAATTAGAACTCAGAAAGATGTTGATATACTAGAAATGTTGGGAAAATCACAGGGTGAACTTAACTAAAGGCGAATGAAAGCCTTAATTTCAAGTTAAAAAAAAAAAAGACACTTACATAAATACTTTATATATTTGCATACCACTTTGTTCCAATACAGATGTATCGTGACTTCTAAAGATACATGATCTAAATGGAAAGAGCCAAAAAAGGAGCTAAAAGCACCCATATAGTAATATTAGTGATATATTTGGTATAGGAAAGTGCATAAGAATAAAATGAACAGATGTAGTGTCCAAGATTGTTGTTGATGACACAGAGTTTAACATGGCTCAGAATGGAAAGAGGACAGGGATGGTAAGTGGAGGCCATCTTACTTTTCAGTTCTGCCTGATTGGTAACTGGAGTCTTGGAGCAGAGCGATAGGAAGGCTTCTGAGACTGGGCCTAGCAGAATCAATTTGTTTTGATTGCTAGGGATGCAGGAATGGGGAAGGTGGCATTTGTGGTAGGTGTTTGTCACTCCTATGCAAAATGCTTTGTGCTAGAAAGTGTGCATAACCAGGGAAGCAGAATGTCAAAGCAAAGCTGATGTCAAGAGGGAGGAATTTGGCCAAGATTTCACTAAATGAGCATGGCAAGTACAACAATGGGCTCCTTCAACAGCTGTGCCCACCATCTTCCAGTGCACTGAACCTCCTCTGGGCCCTCTTTCATAGGCCCTGCAGCCTTCTTTGTGAGTATGGAGGGAACTTGGTGGATGCTAGAATGGATTTGAATGGTTCTGTCTGGGAAAGACAGACCCTGATATGCAACCTTTCACTTGGGAATTCCTTATAGAAGAATCTGTGATGGCAACTTCTGTTCCCATTCTCCATCTTAGAGTCCCTAGTCTTCCATCAATGCTACCACAGATGCTGCTCAAGACAGAGTGTAAGACTGGTTTTTGATAAAAGTATCTAGAGCCCCAGGCCTCCCCATTCCATCTGCAGCTGTCCCCCCTCAGGAGTGCAGCAGAGGGACATGTTTCCAGCATTCTGAGTCCTGAATTTAACTTAACCAAGTTCTAGGCAGGTTGTTCTTTTCCCCCAAGTGTAGAACTTGGAGAGAGATGTACATGGAATAGAAAAGGAAAGAGGTGGATCAATTATCTCTGTTTACATATGAAGCAACCAAAACCTAGCGTTTTAAAAACCACAACCATTTCTTATTATGATTCTGTGGGTTGGATAGGCCTTTCTCCTAGTCTGAAAATACCCAGTTGATTTTGGAGTGGCTTGGTTGTGACTGGATGGTCTAGGATGGCCTCACTCACGTATCTTGATCTCATCTGGGGAAATGTCAAAGACCTGGCCAAATCACAAGCACTTTTAAAGTCTCTCCTTAAATCACATTTGCTAATGTCCCCCTGGCAAAGCAAGTCTTATGGCTAAGCCCAGATTAGAAGGGCAAAGACAGAGACTCCACTTCTGGACAGAAGTAGCTGCAAAATCCCATTCCAGAGAGGCATGTGTACAGGGATGGGGGTATGTGTGGCCATTTTTGCAGTCTGCCACAGAAAGGGACACCTGTTTATCCATACAGAGTAGCAAAATCAATCCTTCCAGATTGTTCTCCCATCTTTGAGTTTTGTAATTGGAACGGAAATCCCAGTTTCCCACTGAAACACTTCCAAGAATGTTTAGATTCCTTATGGAAGGTTTATTCCTGGAAACCAAATCACCATGATACAGTTCCGTTGGAAACTGTGTTCTGGATATTGAACTAACAAAAGACCTTTAAAAATACAATCCACTTGGAATTTGGAACTTGCTTATTGTGTTGGCAGAAATGGATTTGGAGAAAACAGGCTAGTGTTTTTCCTTTTTTTCATTCGTTCTGCACTCTGGCTGTAAAAATTCCTTTCTAAGGTGGATACAGATGATAACCTGATTTGGGTTTGCAGTTTGCACTATTTCATTTTTGGCTGGCTATAGTCAGAACTGCTATTTTCATTTTAGAGCCAAATGATTATTTATACTTCTCCTGGATCATTCTTTATATACCATTAGCAATGACATGCAAAGCACAGGGACTGAATATTTACATCCAAAATTCTGAAGCGAATATTCTCCCTTTGGCGGATACAATTGCTCAGGGTTATAAGGCCCGATAATAAAGAACCATATGTCAGTGCTGGATTGTACATTGCTGCCGCAATGGCTTTTGTGCAGCTGAAGCAGCTAAACCTCCCTGCTTCTCACTCTGTGTCTAACGGTGGCTAAGGGTTGGCTGGGTGTTGCCTGTTAAAGAACCCGGAAAACAATGAAACATTTCTTTTTTTTCCCCTAATGACTAACTCTTCCAGAGTCGTTCTTACTAACGGAGTATTGTCATAACCTACAGCATGAGAGAGTTCAGAAGTCGACGCAAAAACTACTTCTTGGGCATCTAGAGAGATTCTGGGCTTGAAGTTGCCCTGATGATCCATGGGGCAAAAGGCATGTTCCCTGGCCTCAGGGAGCTTGTAGACTAGTCAGGGTGTAAGAGAGGAGCATAAATGATTATAATAGAGGGAAGAACATGCTGAATTCCAGAAAGAGTGCAAGGAAAGAAATATGAAGTTCGAGGGACAGAAGAAGTGGGAAGGAGCAATGTTGTCCAAATTACCTCCGTAGCACCTTGTTGTCGTTAGTTTCCATTGCCTCCTCACCCCCAACTCATGGCAATCCCATGCAAAATGGGATCAGACCGTTGTGATCTGTAAGGTTTTCACTGACTGATTTTTTGGAAGTAGGTCTCCAGGCCTTTCTTCCTAGTCTTTCTTAGTCTGGAAGCTCCAAAACCTGTTCAGATCATAGCAACACCCAAGCCTCCACTGATTAGTAGTTGTGTAAAAGGTGCATTGTCTGGGAATCAAACCTAGGTTTCCCTCATGAGAGACGAGAATTCTGCCACTGAACCAATCCCTCCCTTGATGGCGCTGATCACATGGCATTGAATCATTGATTTTCTTATCCCCTTGAAGGCAGAGACTGAGGCATTCTGTTTTATCATCTCCAGTGCCTCTCTAAGTACCTGCCACCCAGTAGAATACATGTCAATGAATATTTGCTGAGTGAATAAGTGCATAGATGCATTGGTTCACTTAGCAGTGGGAGGAAAGACTTTATGGATGTGCTAACATTTAAAAGAAACTGAGAAGAATTGGCAGATAACAGTGGATTTGGGAGCGAATGCATTTGTGGTGGAGGGCATGGACTGAGCAAAGATGTGGAACTGGGAAAATGCAAGACGTTTGAAAAAAATAGAATCCCACTGGAAAAAATAGAATCCCATTTAGTTGGAGTGTAGAGTACAAGTTTGTGAGAGCCCCCAGGGTAAAGCTAAAAGGCCTTATTGCTCATCCCCTCCTGTCCTTAAGGGATCAGCTCCAACATATCCAATTTGTCCCCTGATTCCAACCAGATATTTGTGCAAAGTAAGGCAGAGCAGTAGCAAGACAAGGAAAAGACAGCAGCAATGTCCTTGTTTGAGCCTATGGGCAGTAATCACCATCATACTAACAATGGCAATAATCAAAAAAACAAACCTACTGCCGTGGATTCATAGTGACCCTAAAGGACAGAGTAGAACTGCCCCAGAGGGTTTCCAAAGCTGTAGATCTTTATGAAAGCAGACTGCCACATCTTTCTTCCATAGGGCACCTGATGGGTTCGAACCTCCAACCTTTAGGTTAGCAGCCAAGCTCTTAACCACTGCACTACCAGGGCTCCAACAAAGGCAATGATGGCTCCAAATTTACTGAGCTAACACTAGGCATCAGGCACTATGCCGAGTGCTTGACAAGGCCGGCTCATTTCATCCTTCCAACAGCCCCCATTCTTTCCTCACCAAAGAAGACAACAAATTTTACATGTCCTTATTAAATTTGGGAGCCCTGATGACGCAGTGGTTAAGTGTTCAGCCACTTATCAAAAGGTCAGCACTTCGAATCTACGAGCCCCTCCTTGGAAATCCTATGGGGCAGCTCCACTCTGTGAACTGTGAGTCGAAATCAACTCAATGGCAACGGGTTTTTATTAAATTTATACTAAGAGTATATATTACTTACATGCAGAAAAGAGATAGTTCAGCATAGTGGTTAAGACCTGGACTCTGCAGTTCGACTGCCTAGATTGAAATTCTGACTCTGGCACTTTCTGTCTCTGTGACTGCAGGCAAGAAACTTACTCTCCCTGTGCCTTAGTTTTCTAATCTGTAAAATGCAGATAATAATAGTAGTACCTACTTCATAGGGTTCTTATGAGAATTAAATGAATTGTTATTTGTAAAATGCTTAGGGAGCACTCTGTAATTGTTGGCTATTATTACTGTTACAATCCCTATTTTACAGATGGGGAAATAAAGGCACAGACAGGTTAAGGAACTTTCCTAACATTATAGCTAGCAAGCAGTGGGATGCAGGCAGTCCAGCTTTAAGCCACCAGCTGTATCCCTTGAAGGAACCAACTCCCTGCCATGAGCCTTCTTGGCTCATCCTGGCTACATTCGTCCTGATTGCATACTTCGCATTGTGTCATTGGAGGCTGATCCAGGCACGTCATCTTAGGCGAAACTTTTTTTTTTTCTTTTTGTTGGAGAGTTTTAAACCTCACTGCTGACGCCAGAGAGGACATCAATCCACTGGTCAGCAGAATGCTGTTGACCACCTTCTCTGTGGAAGGCCTGGAGGTCAAGAGATCTGAGAGCTACATGGCAGCACTCCCTACTTCAAAGAGCTCACAATTGCAATTGGGCAGATGAAATGCATTTATGAGAAAATCCTAGCACATGTATTTCATTATTAGTTGCCACTTACCAGAGACAAAGATGAAGAAATCCCTACTTTACTGTGCACTGGGGTCATCAGGGGCGGAGATTTCTGTAAGGAGATGGGACTTGCCTCAGGCCTTGGACGATTCTGCTGAGAGGGGAGAATTATATCCTTGGGTAGGTAGGTATGGAGGGTATGGGTGTGTGTGTGTGTGTGTGTGTGTGTGTGTGTGTGTGTGTGTGTGTGTAGAAGAACATGCCCCAAAGTAAGAATATGTAGAGCAGGACTGGAGGAGAAATGAGTAGATGGGTGTTCTTAGGACAGAGGACAGAAAATAGAGGGAAAGAGAATCAATTATATACAGGCTTGAGTATGATGCATGGAGTTGGGACTAAGTTTGGAAAGTTTATAATGAACCCCACTTCAGAGAAGATGTCCTTTAATATTTAATCTTCCTGTTTTTCCTGAGCAGGTATACTTTCTACATAGGTTGACTGAACCAGTCTACAATATTTTGGAGAAAAGTCTTTATCTTTCCATTGTCCGTTACCAAGGCGTTCTATCAATATAAAATAAAGAGCTTCTTACCTACATGCATTTGGGTCAGTATTCTTCCAAAAGTGAAGAATAAAAGAACTCCACCCTAGAAGAATGTCTTTTAATTACTATATCACTATTTTGATCTTGGGCTTCAAAGTAAATGGCTTCCCTTTTGGTCATTTATTGATTTCCTCTTTGGACACTTTTTGTTTTCATATATCATCATTTTGTGCACAGCTTGCCAGCTCTCTGCACTTGATGGCTATTATAAATTTTACTTTCTTTCCATACATGGTCCAAGCCATTTTTTTTTTTTTTTTAGTTAAAACAGATACATATGTAATAAAGAATTACATTATTTATCTCTTCCAGACTTCTTTGCTGGGCCTGACACTGCCATTTCCTAAACTCATCATGTTGGTATAGTCAAATATTAGCTCTAGCTTTACTGCACTTGCATCATTTTTTTTCTTTTTTTGCCATGAAGTTCCTCTGTCTCCTTTTCCTAAATGCCTTTCCTATGATTTTGTGAGAAGAGATAAAAGTAGAATGGAGGGAAGACATTGAAAAATGGCCAATGGGGAGGATAAGAAAAATGCCCTGTACATATAGTGACTTTGAAATATTAACTTTTCCAAGTACAATGATACTTAGGAAAGTATTATTATTTTTGCTGCTTTCAAAAAAATACATATATTTTTTCAAAAAAATATATATATGATAAAATTTCTCTTTGAAGTGATTCCTGAAGTTGTGAAATGATTATATGTGCCCTTATCATTTTGTCAGTTTAAAGGTTTATCAGGCTGAGTAAGTCCAGTGAGCAAATTGGCTTGTGAGCAGATGTGTTTTCTGGTTTCTCCAGGCGTAATTGGAATTCAGTTACTGTGCAGAAGTCCAGAGAATAACTCCTTGACGCTATTTACCGTTTCATAGGTCATTTATTAGCAACTCATTTTGCTTTTTCAGCTAAATATAATGTCAGTGAGCGCCTCAATGTGTAGTTATAATGTCTTCAAGTCCAGAATAGTATTTGAGAAGTATATGAGTACAAATGCTCCAGTTGTCATAACGCTGGTAACCTTAATCCAGGGATGACAACTATGGAAAGGAGCCATTAACGTGGATTAGGGATTGATGATAAACCACACATTTTCATGGTCTATGACCTATATACTTACTATTCCTCCTTCGAAATGAAGCCTCTGAGACTGAGACTGAGAGAGGTCAAGTCACCTGCCCAGGGTCACTCAGATAGTAAATGGCAGAGCAGGGGCTGACCTCAGGTGCACCTGACAGTGGAGACTGCCATATTTCCACTGGAACCTGTTGCCTCTGCCTGAACAGAAGGGGTTTCTTTTTTGGAAGAAGCAGGTATATAATGGCAAGATGAGTTGGGCAGCTGGTTCATTCTGAGACCAAGCCATGAGGGAAGCCCAGGCCCAGAGTCCTTCGTTTCCCTCCTCCTCCTTCCTTCTCTGCTATGGCTGCTTCTTGCTTCTATTCTTTTCCCTTTCCTGAGCCCTGGTCTCTGGGGAGTATTAATGCTACCAGTGAGAATAGCCAAGGCAATTTCTGTTGGCAAGAAGTGTCATGAGAAAATCTATGACTCCAATACAGCAAACACCAAATTGTTTGTGAAGGTACTCAGCCTTGACAGAAAAGTTTGGTTTGTATAACACACTATAGCAAAACATCTTGCTGGACAAAAAAAAAAATCTTTCAAGTAGCTCCAGAAAACTGGGCTTCCGTATAGCTCTGGGTGGGGGATAAAGAGGAGACCTCCTGAATTTTGGAGAAAGTAGAAGAACGGGCAGGGCAATAAAGTGAGGCCAGGTGGAGCTAGAGCTTTGAGCATGATTGCTCAACTCCTAAAGCCCAGGACAGTGTCTTGCCCTGAGAGGAAGGACAGGTAATGGTTAAGACTCAGAATGTCTGGGCTTCAATCAAGACTACCACTTATATCATTGCTAGTGAAGTTAATTTCCTCTGCCTCAGCTCTTCCTTCTCTAATATGAGAATTCTAATGACATCTTTTTTTTGGGGGGGGGGGTCTACCTACCTCCATAGAGCTGTCCTAAGACACTCAGACTATGGCCTGATACATAGCAAGCACTGTGCAAGTGTTGGTTCTTAAATACGCTATTGTACTGCCTTCTCGGGTAGTCAGTAAATGCATCCTTGGAGGATACAATCTCTTATTATGACCATACATGTGACAAAAACTGGAAGAATTGCTTATTAAAAAATGTGTTTTAAAATCCCACAGCAAATGTTTTAGCATTCACCATTTTGATGAATTCTTCAATGGTCAAGGTGAATGGAAATTATAAGTATATAATTGCTTTTAGCATCCACCATCATATATGGTCCATCATCTGTGGCTCATCAAAATATTGGTCAATTGTTGATTCACCCTTACCAATATTTACTCTTTAAATATTGGTGCTTTAAAGTTCAGTCATTGAATACAAATACAATTCAGGGTGTTGCCTTCTCTCTCCCTTTCTCTGTCTCTCACTCTCTCATTCCCCCAGCTGCCATAAATTGTTATCTATTCACTGGATAAACAACATGTGAATTCCCCAGTGTTCAGCAGCCCACTGGTTTCACTAAAAGGCTGTCTCTTCCTGCTCTGAATATGGAGTCTGGTTTCTGAATGGCCAGCAAGATTTATTTTCCCTGGTGGTTGGAGCTGATATATTTTACCAAGGCAAATTCCCATCTAACAAAGGAATAAATAAATGGGGAGGAATCGTTTGCATAAAGTAAGTGAAACCCATCAATAAAATCCATTTATTTTGTTATCAGAGGACTGGCCCTGTCCCCTCATCCATCAAAGGACAGCCTCTTTGGCCTTTCTCACTTAGGTTCACACTGGATTGTGCTCCTTGCCAGTAGCCAATCTACTCTTTGAAATCAATGTCCTGGTTTCACACCCAGGGACTTTGACCCCCACAGCCTCCAGGCTTGTGGGACGAGGAGGTTGCCTTAGAGATATTGCCTGATCCAGCTCAGTCCCATTGGCCATTAGTCTGAGCTTCCCTCCTGCTTCTTGCAGTTTAGAGTTGGGTGGCAGGGTGGTTTAAGGAGAACACAGATAAAGCTGAGTTTAAATCTTGTCTCTGCTGGTTTCTAGCTATAAGGATGCAAGTTAAAGATTGAACATGTCTGAGCCTCAGTTTATGAACCTGTGAAATGAGAATAAATAGTATTTACCACATTGCTTTTTTTGAGAGTTAAAAGAGTCAATGTAAGTACTGCCTAGCACATCTTTGAGGCATTGGTAGAATCTTGCCTTCCATGCAAGGGACCCGAGTTTGATTCCTGTCCAATGCACCTTATGCATAGCCACCACCTGTCTCTCAGCGGAGGGTCGTGTGTTGCTGTAATGCTGAATAGGATTACAGTGGAGCTTCCAGACTAAGACAGACCAGGAAGAAAGGCTAGGCGATTTTCTTCCAAACACCAGCCAGTGAAAACCCTATGGATCACAGTGATCCAATCCCCCGCTGATCATGAAGATGGCACAGGACTGGGCAGCATTTTGTTCCATTGTGTATGGGTTCACCATGAGTCAGGGGCCGACTCAAGGGCAGGTAACAACAGCCACATAGCAGGTGCTAGTTAAATGTTTCCTACTTTGCTTTCTCTTTCCCACTTCTCCTTTATTTCCTCTCTCCTTTTTTTATTTCTTCTTTCCTTGTCTTCCTTTTTCACATATGAGCCTCAGTTTGCCTGAGGCTTCTTGTGTGATTTTCAGTTCTAACTTCTGGGGCCTAGCTACTTTCAGGCCCTGAGATATGATTTTCTGGTTCCTGAAAACTGAACATTGACCTAAAATTTTCCCATCATCCTTCAGTCTCTCTTCCTAGGCATGAAAACTCCCCAGGAGAGATCAAGTCATAGTCTTAGTTCCCTGAGGTCTCATCTTTTCCCAAAATTTTGGGTAAAACTACCAGCAAGTTTGGCCTATTCAGTAAGTGCTCAATAAAAGCTTAATAAATTGGATCTATGATGGCTAAGCTCCAGGAGCTCATGGAGTATGAGACAACAATTCTGGGTACTAGGTGTGTGGTGTTTTGAGATTAATATTAATTGAATATATCAATAAACTTAACTTCCAGAAAGACAGCTAGGCATTGGATTAAGAATTTAGGCTCTAGAATCTAATTGACTCTGCTCTGAGAGCTCTAGCACATTTCTCAACCCTTTTAAGTCCAAATTCCCCTATCTGTAAATGGGTGATAGTACGATGGTTTTGAGGAATCCTTGGGTAGTGAAAATAGTTAATGTGCTTGGCTGTTAACTGAAATGTTGTTGGTTTGAGTCCACCCAGAGGATCCTCAGGAGAGAGTCCTGGTGATCTACTTTCAAAAGACCACAGCCATTGACAACCCTATGGAGCACTGTGCTACTCTCACACATGTAGGGTCACCATGAGTTGGCATTGACATGATAGCAACTGCTTTACTGAAAGGTGATTTTGGAGTAAGTGAGAGAAGACCACATAGTAGGAGGAACAAGTATTGGCTCCTCCTATGAGGATTTGAAAATGGCCCCATGCCAGGACCATTTCTCACTCAGCCCTGTGATTCTGAGGGCTTAGCACAGGCTCCATCAATGATCTTCTACTTGAATTTAACAAATCAAGTGCTCTGTTTTGGCCTTTCTACCTGGTTTCTTACTGCCCAGTGAACAACATCCCCAAGCCCCTGCTGGCCATGCTTGAGAGAAGGTTCCTGTTTTACCATGCTGAAACCCCTTATCAGCATCTTTTAAACACCAGTGTCTTAATCCACTCTCAGCTTGCCTTGATTTGCCTCTTTGTTCCCTGAAGAACTGAGAGATCTGGGCTTTTGATGTTCTCAATGATTTGGCCATTCAGCTTGTATGAGTCTTCTGGTTTGCCAGAAATTGGAACGTTGTTGTTTCATCTATCTCCCTGGACTCTGACCTATTGCTTGGCTGAACTTGATTGGTCACATGGGCCCTGCCTGCTTTCCAAGCTACCATTGATTCAGTGTCTTCTATGGTTGAGGAGTGTGATGAGCATGTACATTCTAATATTAATCTTGCATGGTGGGTATAATTAGTATAGCTGTGTCCATGCTACTCATAAGGAAGTTGAAGCTCAGTCATGGTCAGTGCCCAAAAAGTGGCAGGCCAGGCATTTTAATCGTTTCTCTGCAGCACCTAGACTTCCTGATTTCCATACAGAGACTTTCATTTTGCCCTCTTGGTGTGGTCCTTGACTTCTCTATGACCTCCAGGGCCTGCCAGGTCATTCTAGTGAATTGTTCTACATTCATGGAACTTTATTCCTTGCTTTCTGTCCACGACCCAACATAAGCCCCTACATGGCCCCATATTGGTGAGCCATGTCTGAACTCTGAGGACTCTGTGACTTAGTGAAGACTATACCTTGGAGTGTGGGTACAGAAGGGCAGGATAAGCTAACAAGTTCCCACGGGGAGTTAAAATGGGATCACTTAGCCATTCCTTGGATACTGTGAGCCACTCAAACTTGCCTCTACTCTGTATAAGATCACCAGGATACATATGAAAGTTCTGCAAGTGGCAGAGAAGAATTTATGTCACAGAATTTAAGAATTCCTAGGTGGCCTTGTTTTAGATGACAAAGCCATGGGTCTTGAGTGATGCAGGATTTTCTTATTGATGTAGCATACTCAATGCTGTGCAAGGAAGTGACTCATAGGGACTGAAAGGAGTTAGAACTTGAGCACTTGAAACAAATCTGAAGGTATAAAAGCAGGCAGGAGCCAGGAGAATATCAATGAGTCAGTAGGCTAGTCAGAATGGATGTCCAGGTGAGTGATTCCAAAGTAGGAACAGGTATAGCAAAAGGAAGTATGAAACTGGGACACATTATTTGATTGACTTTCTGGGGAGTCATTAATCATTCTTTGCCTCAGTTACTTCTTTTTAAAAAACAATGGTTTGGACCACTCGTTATAAATTCTCTTCTATTTATAGAATTCTATCCTGCTTTATTTGTCACGTACCAGCGTCAGAGCATGCTCTCAGTCCAGTTGATAGATACAAGACATCAGAAACCTGATGTACATGACATCTGAGACCAACTTCTCTTCCAGGAGGAAAATTTTTGGTATGGTTTCTGCTAAGGTTACAGCAGGCCAAAATCCAGGTGAAAGGGCAGCTCTTGGAGAACACCTTTGGGACCTGAAGGTGGCCCATGTGTATTCATTTCATAGTATTAATAACTTGTGAGCTATCAGACCTTACAGTAGTGGGTCAATGGTGCTTTTGAGATTTTGGCACTGAATTTAACTTCATCAAACCATGAATCATGGTTCTAGGACCATTTAAAAATAGATGATGGTTACACATGGAGTTTTCAGCCCACCGAACTACAAAGTGGAAGACTATATGAAAAACAAGAAATATCTCTGAAACAGTAGGATGCAATGTGGTCATATAACAGACAATGAATTGTCTTATCAGACAGACCAGTCACAACCCACCAAATCACCCCCTCAACCCCCTTCCCTCTCCCTGCCATGTTTGCTGGAGAGATTCTCATTCCCAAATCACCCTCCTCAATCCTCTCAGTAGCTCCAAAATCTAAGGCAGAATTGGGCAAGACAAAGGTAGGGACAGAATTCATTACTCACACGCTCAGTATAGCCTTACTAGCCCTTTTCTATTTCAGCCATATGTTGAATCAGGTTTATATTCTCTCTCTCAGGACTGGCTACATAATTTGCCAGGCACAATGCAAAATGAAAAAGTGGCCTTCTTGTTCAACGAATTTCAAGATGGCGACTGTAAAACATTAAGTGCAGCACCTTTCTGAGCACAGGGCCCTGTGCGCCTGCACAGATCCATGGCCAGGAAGTCAGCCCCATCCTTCTTCCCAGTTTTGTGCTTCCCTGCTTTCCTGCTAAATGAGCCTGTTTACATAGGGTGCTGATTTTAGCCTCTGAGCTCTTTAACAAATCTACCCAAGCAACGTGCCTACTCCGTCCTTTCCCTTGTGTCATCTTATGAACCACAGACAATTTTACTGAAGTGAGGAAAAGACAATAGAACAAATTTGATGATGTTCTTCAGCTCACATTTTCCATAGAGATCCATCTGCAGGGTGCTAAGATCCTTCTAGACGGCCTGAGTCTAAACCAGAAGTTCTTAACAGGGCCTGACACCAGGATTTCCTGGGACGCTTCTCCAGAACATCCTGCCCAGGGATTCCAGATCTAGAAACCCAACTGACAGATGCAATTGAAACGGCTTCTCAGCAAATCACTGGTAAGGAACCACTTGAAAACATTTCCATTTATTTGTTATTTTACATTTCTTATGTCTTGTCTTATCGTTAATTTATTTTTGAGATACATATGCACATATAATGTGTGCATAGATACTCCTTTCCCTTCCTAGTTGGTGTTAGAATCTGTTCAAATTGACTTTGTTTTTCCCAGAGTGCTTTAAACGCCGGTTTGGTTTGCGGGTTCTGTGCAGTGATGATTATCCACTCCGACACAGGGTGAATTTATTTGTAGCTTGATCTAGCAGAGGCCACAAACTAATTATTGCGACCAACCAAGAAAAATAAAGGAAGTGAGGAAATGCCGCAAGTATTGACAATATTTATTGTAGCATATGGCTAATGTATATAGAGGTAATAGAACCACGTATCCCAGGGGATCATTCAAAAGGAAAATTACTTAAATTAACTTTTCAGGCAAACCGAATTATGCATTTTGCCCCCTCCTGTAATTTGTAATGTTATACAAAGTCAATGTTTGTGAAGAGTAAAACTGGGAGCTATAAATCAAGCCTTGCAGAAGAACTGTTCTGTCTGCAGGGATATTTTTTCCCCCTCTGCTTTTTTGGCTTTTAGATGAATGAAGAATTTTCTCAGCAAATTATTAATTACTCCTCCTTGCCTATAGAACTGAGTTCACTGTAGTTGGTCATGTAGGAGTCAGTGCTATTCAATCTACAGCTTTTGATGAAGTAATCGGCTGCTTCTGGGGCCTCTTTCAGCTGCCCTGGGCGTGCTTCACATGTAAACGACTGCCAAATGGATTCTTTCGACATTCCAGCCAATTAAAATACATTTAAAGTGCAGCTGGTGGAGAAGCAAGCCACGCGATTGTGCGGAGAACTTCAGGGCAGTGAGACAAAAAACAAACTTTGCGGAACCCAGCCCGGGTAGCCCAGCAAGGCATTTGGGAGACCTGGAGGAAGCCATAAAAACAGGCTATAGTTAGCTCCTGTCAGAATCAAAGATGACACTCTCAGCACCACCTTAAAGGACACAAAAGAGGGAAGCATGTTTGTTAGGGTGTCAGTTTTCTCCCCTTACCTCTTGGAACTCTGTGTGTTGGCCGGTTGCCCAATGTGGCGCTGCATACCAATATTGACAGAACACAGCGGTATTTGTTAAACCCGGGCTGGGGAAGCCAGTGATTAAAACTCTTGAAGGAAGATCTGAAAACCCCAGGAACTCTCCTCAATAGCCTTAGAACATTGACCGAATGAAAGAGAAAACACTGAGTGGCTAAAGGGAAACCCTCAGCGTCCCTGTCTGCTATGCCTTCTCGGTAAGGACAGAATTTTCTTTTCTTTTTTTTTCCTTTAATGTTTATGTCTGGGTGAAGAAAAGAGCTTCTGATGTGCTACGCGCTCTGATCTAGAGCTCTGATTTGTGGGGCACAGGTTTGCCTGTGATTTTTCTGGAAGACGTGATGGGATTGCACTGTGTAAATAGACGAAAGGCATTGCCCAGCACGTGGAGTCCGCGGGAGCGTTTCCAGCATCGGGACGGTGCGATTTTTAATGCTTGCCTCTCTGCTGATCTGTTGCAATGCTTGTTGCATGTGTCCAGGTGTCTGGTGGTTTACAGTGAATAGATTCCTCATTTGCACGAATAATGCATACTTTCAATTTTTTTAATTTCCATTTTAAATGGTGTCTGGTCCATTTTTCTGTCAGTCCCACACCTATGAATGTGAAGAGTGTTCTTCCCCCCCCCCCCTTCTGGGTTAATATTCAATCAAAGTCAAGCATTCTAGCTTACTTAAGCAAATCTAAAACATTTGGAAATGCCTAGCCTTACCCTGACTCTCTTTGGAGAAGCTGCTAGCTTGGGAATTTGTTCGGAGTCATACTCAGATGCACCTCTTCCATTCCTGAGAATGCTAAGTGAGAGTGTGGCAGAGCAGGGGGCATTGATTTCTACCCATCAATTTACCCACCAAAGACCTACAAAGTTCCCAATTGTTTCCTATTTTAGCTCCTCACGGGTAGGCCCTTTTGGCTTCAATTTTGTTCATTGCAAACAAAGAATCTTGCACATTTCACGGTGAAGGATCACGTTGCAGTGTCCTGAGCTCGGTTAAATGCGCTTTATTAATTTTTAATGTGCTAGTAGCTCTGAGGCTATGCCAAGCTGAGACTTTCCAAAACTCTCCAAGCTACCTGCTGCCAAGATAAACCGTTGGTAGACCCAGAAGGGATATTTTAAGGAAACTCGCAACAGCAAAGTTTTGCCCGTTAAGTTTGTAGTGAGTCAATGAAAGAAATCTTAAATAAAAGAGATTTCAGAAGGAACTCCCTCGGTTCTATACCCTCTGTATGTGAGAGACCTACTGATGGATGTTCATCTCATGCACACAGTGGTCTATGCTTTATGGAGAGGAGAGAATAAGGCATTCTGCTGTATGGTTGATGGGTTACATTTATGAAATGGGTGTTGTGTGAATGGAGACACAGATGAATGCCTCATGCTTTCTTGCCTATGACAGTATCAGAGCTCAGAGAAAAACAAGGCTACACATGTGGTGGGATGTTTTTCCAATACAAGCATTTCAGACATACCAAAAGAGCCAGAGATGGACTGTGGCCACAGAAGTCCACTTGGACAAAAATGTAACTTTGTGTAGAAGAAAAATGAAGAGGTACACCCCAGAGAGCTGGGCACTTGGGAAGACGTAATGACATGAAGGACTATGACTTGACCCACCAGATCTTGGAGAATGTAAGGCTGGGACCTCTTGGGGCTGTGGGTTGGTCAGCAGGCTAACACAGGGTGAGTGGTGTCACCGTCATTACTTAGGGGATGCAGGTATGAGACAAAATGGCCCTACCTTTAAACACAAGTCCTGTAAGCAGAGACTTCGTCTGTCAGGGTTGCTATGAGGGGAGTACGGAATTGGGGCACTGAAGAGTTCCAAGGGCCTCTCAGATTCACAGTCAGTAATGCAAAGACTTTACAAATAAGTGCAGATGATAATGAGACACGATTGAGGGTAAGGGATGGCTTTCAATTAAGTTGGTGGTTTCATTCATTGTCACTTGAGTCAAGTCCAATCTCATTCCTGTAGCCTAGAACAAGGGTTAGCAAACTGCACTCACAAACCAGGCAGCCCATCTGTTTTTGTAAGTAAAGTTATATTGGAAGGTCACCACATGCATTTGTTTACACATTGTCTATGGGCTTTTGTGCTACTACACAGCAAGTCTGAGTAGTTGTGACAGAGATTCTATGCCCCCAAAGCCTAAAACTTTTACCATTTGGCCCTTAACAGCACAAGTTTGAAAAGTTAGACATATAGAAAAATACTTCTTGAACCGTCTATGGTGAACGACCAGTTGTATGTATGTCTTTTAATTTCCAATCCATTATGGACCTATACTTTTATAAAATATGATAAAAATGCTGCTTGAACATTGTGACAATGTCACATTTCTAAGCATTTATTCTTAATTTCTGTACTTACCTCATCATGGATTGGCAATAAACAGTTTGCAGTTGGCACCAGTCTGTGTACACTTTCAGTAGCTCTAGTCCTTGCTTGGAGCCCTGGTGGCACAGTGGTTAAGACCTCAGCTGCTAACCAAAAGGTCAGCAGTTTAAATCCACCTGCTGCTCCTTGGAAACCCTATGGGGCATTTCTACTCTGTCTTACGGTGTTGCTATGAGTCAGAATTGACTCGACCAGCAATGTGTTTTTCTGGAAAGAGTCCCTGCTTAGTTTTCCAGCCACGGTCATGCTGCTTCCATTTCTGAGGCTGATACAACAAACTCTTCCCCATCTTTGGGTCTTTGCTACTGATGTTTGTTCTACCTGGAAATCTCTTTCCCTAACGCTTTACTCGATTAGCTCCTTTCCTTCAGGTCTCCGCTTAGATACCTCATCAAGGAGACCTTTTGACCACTCCATATGAAAAATGCTTCCCTCATCCCACATCATTCTTTCTTTACAGCGCTTAATACAATCAATACTTGCTTTTTGTGTGTGTTTTACTTTACCTTCTTATTATTTGTTTGCCTGTTTTGGCCAAGATTTGGTGACAGATAAAAAAAAATGTTTTTTTTTTTTTTACAATCCATTTCAGCTGGTTTAAACAGTTAGGGATTTTGTACTTGTTTTAAGGTCCATATGAAATCTTAGGAAGATGTGGAGGAGCAGGCCCTAGACAGAGCTTACAGGAGTTATGCTTAGGGCAACACACCAGAACTGACCACTACGTCTCTGAGATGTAGAAAGCTGCTGCCACCACTGCTGGCTCCAGACCACACTACCTCTGCCCTCATCTCCTGTACCAAAATGAACATCTCTGTTTCTCAGAACATATGAAACGAGAAGCAGGATACTGGGACCTTTGCTACAGAGATTGCAGGGTACCCAAAACCTCTGGCAGGATCACCAGAAGGATAGCATCCACCCCATGATCATTACTCTGACTTTCAAATCTCACAAAGGTGGGTCTCCTGGTGAAACCTGGGTCACTGAAGAACATGAGGTATGAAGGAGTTCTAACATCAGAGCCTGAAAAACCTAAGTAAGATGGCATTTTTCAGGAGCCCTGGTGGCACCATGGGTAAGCACTTGGCTGCTAACCGAAAGGTCAACAGTTTGAACCCACCAGCTGCTTTGTGAGACAAAGTTGTGGCAGTCTGCTTCTGTAAAGATTTACAGCCTTAGAAACCCTATGGGGCAGTTCTACTCTGTCCTATAGAGTCACTATTAATTGGAATCGACTCTACAGCAATGAGTTTGTTTTTTTTTTTTTTTTGGTGCAATGCTAGAATGGATACCAGAGTGTGCCTCCATCCCTTACTGGAATGTAATCTCCTTGAGGGCAGGGAACTTATCTGCTCATTTATCACTCTACATTCATGCTAAGAGTAGTGCTTGATTGTGTAATATGCCTAGCGAGTATTGATTATATGAAGGAATGACATGTTCTCTGGAAGAGTGTGATATATTGGAGGGTAGCAGGCAGCACACAGGAAGGTGATTTATGTCTTTGAGTCTGTAAGGGGCTGATCTCTGTGCTGGGAGATGGAAGACCACTTATAGGTGATATTCTCATCTTTGAAACGTACCTTGTTTTTTCAAAATTGAAACATACTCATGTAACTGCAATTAGTCTGTGTGCTCAGGGATGGAGTATTCTGGTTACCACTTATGATTCTCATTTCTGGAGGGCTTATTATGAGCCATGCACTACACTAAGTGGTATGTGTGCATTATCTTGTTTAATCTATGCAAAATCCTGATGAAGCAGGCGTAATTATTTCCATTCACAAAGGAGGAAGTAGAGGCTTTGAGTGGTAAAGTGACTTCCCCAAGTCACAGAGCTGGTGAGCAGTGGGGCCAGATTTAAACCCATGACTTTTCTGAAATCTGAGGTTGAGCTCTTAACCTCCTGTAATTATGTCACATATAATTTATCTTTCTGATTTGTCATCCCCTTCTAAATATTTCCTGTTTCATTTCCATCCTAGCATCTGGCTAATCTGCTACATTAATCTACTTCGTGCCTTAGCAAAGTGCGATCTAGTCATTGGGACAGAGATATCAGTACAGGGTCCTGGTCTTCATTGCCAAATATTGCTGAATATCAGTGATGAATCTGTGGGTCTATAGACGAGAGTATAGGAGGGGTAGGAGAGAACTAAATCTACAGTGATTGTTGTTAGCTGCCATCATGTCAGTTCTTAACTCAAGGCGATGCCATGAACAACTGAAGGACCACTGTGATCCACAGGGTTTTCATTGGCTAATTCTCAGGAGTAGATCACAAGACTTTCATTTCTAATCTGTTTGTGTCTAGAAGTTCCACTGAAATCTGTTCAGCATCATAGCAACTTGCAAGCCACTGCCGACAGGTGGTGGCTGTGCTTGAGATATATTGGTCAGGAATCGAACTTGGGCCTCTCCCATGGAAGGCAAAATTCTACCACTGAACCATATCAAAAAGTTTCTCTTGGGACAAAAATCCCAGAGGACAGAATATTTCTCTTGTAACTGGACAACCCCCTATCCTCATGTTTGGTAAAGATTTTCAAGTCTTTAGGCTCTGATTAGTTGAAATTCTATTTCACATTATTTCTATTAAACACAGTGATGTTCAATAATAATTGTAACTTGTCATTGATAAAAGAAAATAGATTTAAAATTATTTTTATATTTAACATTTTAAAGGACTCAAACATTCCTCTGGGGAAAGAAGCCCTGGCAAGGGGTGGGATACCCAAGAAATATTACTTGATAACTATGTTCATGATGAGTCGATAAACCACTTAAAGCCCTTTCCTCAATGTCTGTAAAATGCTAAAAGAATGGCAGAGTAAAGACCTTGGAAAATCCTCTTCTCCACAGAAGCAAGGGGAATACTGACAAACTTCTTTAGAACTCCGGAAATGAAAGGCTTGCAATGATTCAAGGAGCATTTATTCAGGGAAAAAACAGCTAAATTTCAGTAAGAACAGCAAACTTTTTGGCATTTTAACTTGTCCTAATCCTGTTCCCTTCTCCCCAACTTTATGGTAGCCTTGAAAACCAACAGTTTTGCAGTCATGGTAGCTGTGAAAACCAATAGCCTAGCAACTACTGGAGGGGAAAAAAGATAGTTTGGAGCTTCCCCAAAAGCCCCATTTCTGGAGAATTGCCATGATTTGATTTGTCTGGAAGCTCTCTAGGAACCCCGCTTGTCTTTGTTTGACCTGACTCAGAAACTTGCTTAGGCCTCTCTTTGTTTGACCTGACTCAGAACTTGGTCAGTGCAAAGAGCCTTTTCTCTGGAGTACTTGTCAAAAATAATCAGCAGCAATTCTTTAATATCACATTTGCCTGAGGCAAAAATAGCAAATCAGGTAAATAGGAGCTAACCAAAAAAGCTAAAATTGAAAGCTGGGAAATGAGATACCTATGGGGACTTTTGAAAAGTTCTGACATATTCCTGGGAATCTAGAAGGCATGTACATGGGCAGTGGTGTGCACATGCTCAGGGAGAACGTGAGAAGGCATTAATGTCTCCCCTCTGGCTGACCTTGAGGCTCTGCACAAGCAGGAAATGAAGGCTAACGAAGAGTTGTAAGCTGCTAGAGAACTGAAGGTGTGCCCCAATACATACAGAAATCCTCTCAGCAAAGGCTAGGAGATTTACTGATTGAAGACATTTAAATAAATCTCTGCCCAGTCATTAGCTGATCACTAAGCTAATGACACATGACAAAGAATCTAAGCTTTATAGAATAGGATCAATAAAGTCATCAAAGTAACAGCAATAACAAGCACTACAACAACAGCAGCAAACCCTGGTGGGAAAAAAAAAAAAAAAGAGGAGGATATAATTTCCAGGGTTGCCATATTATGTTACTTAAAATGTGCATTTTTTAACAGAAATTTATGAGACACGAAAAGAAATAGGAAGGACCAGAGGACGACGTCAACAACAACAAAAAATAGAAACTATCCCTGAGGAAGCCAAGACATTGGATTTACTAGACAAAAACTTTAAATCAGTGACTATAAATATGTTCAAAGAACTAGAGAAACACTTCTAAAGGACTTAAAGAAAAGTATGAAAACAGTATCTCATCAAATACAGAATATTAGTAAAGAGATTAAAAATAATAAAAAGTAGTCAAATAGAAGTGCACGATAATGAAAATGAAAAATTCACTGATGTTTGGAAGACAGTTTTTGGTCAGGACTTGTAAAGAATTTGGAAGTTATCATTCCTATCCTAACATTAAAAAAAAAAAAAGATGAACATGCTGAAAAACAACTCTTTTTAGAAAGGAAGACAGGAATAGAAGAAAAATTTGAAGTAATAATCATGAGAATTTTACACAATTAATGACAGACACCAAACCACAGATCCAGGAAGCTTGGAGAACATCAAGCAGGATAAATATAAACAAACAAAAAACTCATACCTAGGTATATCATATTCAAATTGAAAAAATTAAAGATGAAGAGAAAATTTTTATAGAAGCCAAAGGGGTGTATGTGGGAGGGACTTTACCTATAAAAGGATAAGAATTACATCAGACTTTTTTTTTTAAGAAATCATGCAAGCAAGAAGAGTGGAGTACAATATTTCGTGTTAAAAAAAAAGAATACCAACCTAGAATTTTGTATCTAGCAAAATTATCTTTCAAAATTAAACAAGAAATGTTTTCTTAGACAAAAATTAAAGGACTTTGTCACCATTTGGCCTGCCTTGCAAGAAATGTTAAAAGAAGTTCTTTAGAGAAAAGAAAAAAGATATGAATTTGACACTTGGATCTGCATAAAAAAGGAAGACTGAGAGAGGATAAATGAAGGTAAAGTAAAAATTCAGTAGTAGAAATTGACAGCAGATTTGAGTGGGCAGACAAAAGACTCAGAAAACTTGAGGACTGGTCAGATGAGATTGTCCAATCTGAAGAGCAGAAAGAAAACAAAAGAATGAGGAAAAATTAACTGACCACTATCACGTGTACCAACATACACATAATCGGGGTCCCAGAAGGAGAAGAGATATAGAAACAGGCAGTAAAATATTTGAAAAACTAATGGCTAAAACATACAAATTTGATCAAATACATGAATCCATGTATTCAAAAGACTTAACCAACTATAAGTAGGTTAAACACAAGGAAATTCACGCTAAGACACATTACAATCAAACTTTCGAAAACCAAGACAGAGAAAATCTTGAAAGCAGCAAGAGAGAAGCAGCTGGTAACATAAAAGAGATCCTCAATAAGATTAATACCAATTTCTCATCAGGAAAAAATGGAGGCCAGAGGGCAGTGGAATGACACAAGTGTTAAAAGGAAAAAATTTCAGAAAAGAAGGTAAAATTGAGACGTTCCCAGATTTTTAAAAAATTGTGGTAGTCCATCACTAGAAGGCCTTCCCTACATGAAATATCAAAAGAATTCCTTCAGGATGAAATGAAAAGACACTAGATGGTAATTTGAATGCACACAAGGAAATAAAGAGCACTGGTAAAGCAACAACATAGGTAAATATAAAACACAGTATACATAAATATTTGTTTGCACTTCTTTTTTCTCTTATCTAATTTAAAAGACAACTTCATAAAGCTATAAATACAAAACTACATTGATGAATTTATAATATATAAAGATGCCATTTGTATGACATTACAAACAAAAAAGAAGGAGTGATGATTGGACCTTTGTAGAGGCAAAGTTTTTTTAATGCTATTGAGATAAAATAGATATTAATTCAAACTAGATTATTATTAGTTAGAATGTTAATTGTAATCCCCAAACAATTGTTAAGAAAATAACTTTAAAAACATGGTAAAAGAAACAATAAGATGATTAAAAATGTGTCCTAGAAAATATGTGTATAGTACAAAAGAAGACAATAATGGAGGGATACAGGAACCAAAAGGACATACGAAATATAGGAAACAAATAGCAAATGGCAGAGATAGATCCTACCTTATCAGTAATTACATTAACTTCAAATGGATTAAACATTCCAATCAAAAAGCAGAGATTGTCAGAATGGATTAAACACACACACGCAAAACACATAACTGTTATCCAACTATATGCTGTCTACATGAGATATGCTTTAGATTCTAAGGCACAAATAAGTTGAAAGTAAAAGAGCAGGAAAGGTACCATGTAAACAACACATAAAGAGAGCTGGAGTGGCTAAGCTAATGTCAGATAAAACAGGTTTTAAGACAAAAGTTATTGATAGAGACAAAGAAGGACATTTTTAAAGTTAAGAGGGTCAACCAGCAGGAATGTATAATATAAGCATAATCCAAACAACAGAGGTCTAAAATACATGAAGCAAAAACTGACTTAATTAAATGGGGAAATAGACAGATTAAAAATAATAGTTGGAGACTTCAATACCCTCACTTTTGTGGATAGAACAACTAGGCAGAAGGTCAACAAGGTATATGACTTGAATGACAGCGTAAATAAAACTATAGACCTAACAGACTTCTATAGAACACTCTACTCAAAAAAAGTACAATATATATTTTTCTCAAGAGCATACGGAACATTCTCCAAGATAGGCCATATGTTAGACCTTAAAACAAGCCTCAATAAAACTTAAAAGATTGAAATCATACAAAATGTGTTCTCCAATCACAAGGGAGTACAATTAGAAATCAATAATATAAGTAAATTTAGGAAGTTTGCCAATATATAAAAATTAAACAACATAGTACAAAATATCCAATGTTAAAAAAAAAAAAAAACCCAGAAAGGAAACTATAAAATATTTTGAGATGAAAGAAAACTAAAACACAATATCTCAAAATTTATGGATGCAGAAAAAGCAGTGCTGAGAGGCAAATTTATAGTATAAAAGCCTGTATTTAAGAAGAAAGATATCAAATCAAGAGCCTAATCTTTCATTTTAAGAAGCTAGAAAAAGAAGAGCAAACTAAACCAAAAAAAGGAAATAATAAAGAGTTGAGGAGAAATAAATGAAATAGAAATTAGAAAAACAATCGAGAATATCTAGGAGGAAAAATAAAAGGGTTGTTTCTTTGAAAAGATTAACAAAATTGGCAAACGTTTAACTAATTGACCAAGGAAAAAAGAGAGTAGGCTCAAATTACAAATATCAGGAATAAAAAAGGGACATTACTACAAACCTTATGGAAATGAAATGAATTTTAAAGGAATTATATGAACAATTATATGCCAACAAATTAGATAACCTAGATAAAATAAATAAATCCTTAGAAAGACAAAATACTAAACCTGACTCAAGAAATATAAAATCTGAGTATACTTATAATAAGTAAAAAGATTGAATTGATAATTCACAGACTTCCCACAAAGAAAAGCCCGGGCCCAGATACTTACCCTGGTGAATTCTACCAAACATTTAAAGATAATTAACACCAATCTTTCATTAACTCTTCCAGAAAATGCTGTGTTGTTTTTGTTAGGTGCCATAGTGTCAGTTCCGATTCATAGCAACCCTATGTACAAGAGAATGGGACATTGCCCAGCTCTGTGCCATTCTCACAATCTTGTTATGTTTGAGCCTTTTGTTGTAGCCTCTGTGTCAATTGAAGGTCTTCCTCTTTTTCATTAACCCTCTACCAAATATATGTCCTTCTCCAGGGACTGGTCCCTTCTGATAACATGTCCCAAGTATGTTAGAAGAGGTCTCACCATCCTTGGTCCTAAGGAACATTCTAGCTATACTTCCTCCAAGACAGATTTGTTCATTCTTTTGGCATTCCACGGTATATTCAATATTCTTCACCAAACAATAATTCAAAGTCATCAATTTTCCCTTGGTCTTCCTTATTCATTGTCCAGGTTCTGCATGTATATGAGGTGATTGAAAATACCATGGCTTGGGTCAGGTGCACCTTCCAAAAAATGGAGGAGAAAACACTTCTCAATGCAGTATGAGACTAGTCTTACTATAATACTTGGTATCAGTGGTCAGTGAACCAGAGCAGCTGGTCGTGGTGGGGTGGGGGCAGAGGAGAGGGAAGAGTGGAGATAATCCAGGAAAGACAGGCAGGGGTTAGACCATCAAGGGCCATAGAGGCCAAGTTACAGCTTGAACTTTGTCCTGTTGGCAGTAGGGTTTTAACAATAGCAGTGATCTGATCAGATTATCATTTCTGAAACATCCCCTCTGGCTGGTCTGTCAAGGTGTGGCTATTCTGTAGAGTTTGGGGTAGCAGTTAGTAGTCTATCACAATGATCCAGCTAGAAATTGAAAAGGGCTCAGATCAATGTCATGGGTATGCCCGGTATTCCAAAAGCTGAATCAACAGAGATTGATATGGAAGGAGAAGGCATGAAAAAAAGCTAAGAGAAGGAGAGGCTGGCTGACCTTTAGATTGTGAGTGACTCAGGGTGGTGACATCATTATCTGAGCTAGAAATAAGAAGAAGCAGGCTTTGATACCCAGGACCCAGTGCTGAGGTTTAAGCATGTGATGCTGAGGCATCTGTGGGACCTCAGGTGGAGGCTATCAATTAGCATTTGGCAGCCCTTGCATGGAGTGTTGGAAAGAGGCTTGAGTTAGTATAATGATTTAGAAGTCTTCAGAATTGTTGAAACCATGGGAGGCAGTAAGGTTTCATAAGGGGAGAATAAAGAGTTAATAACCAAATGGAAAGAGATACAACAGAGCTTTGCAGTTAAGAATCAGACTCTGAAATGCTTGTACTAAAACCAAATTACAACACCATTTTCAAGAAACTTGCATGTTATATATTAGGTCTCCATCATGTGGCAAGCTTGATGATGTTTACTAGAAAATGATGATTATAATATGGCCTATAACCAGAAGCTGTTTGAAAGAATAGCCAAAATCAGCTGAACAATGGGAAAAAGTATAATTGAAATGAGCTGTCCATAGCTTGGCCTGTTAGGATTGTTTTTGTGTGTGTGATAAGAAGAAAACCAGGCTGTTAATTCTTAATTGCCTTAACTGGGCAATAATGCTGTTTAATGCTGCTCTAGGATTTTATACCTTGAAAGTACTTCAGAACCATTAATTAGTGATTACGCAACATCCCTGTGAGTTAGACAATACTGGCATGTTTGGGTTTTGGCTGCCACTGCTACTACGATCCTCTCACATGCTATAAGTTATGATAGACTATTGTGAGCTGAGCTAGTGAATCTGTGTAGTTTTTATTGTTGAAATAGTAGTCATGGAAGGGTAAAATTCATGTGTTTTGAACGGTGATGTTATCTGAAACCTGTTTAAATGTCTTACCCTTCTACAATTTGATTGGTAAAACACAGGGCTGTTAATATTTCCTGTCATCCAGGCCTAGTTTCAGGAATCGCTACTTTCACATCATCACCAAGAAATGGCACAGATATATGGTTGCCCCAAATTTTCTCCCAATCTATAGTTTGTCTCTTCACTTTGTTTATAAAGTCTTTGATGTACAAAAGTTTTTAATTTTGATGAGGACCTGTCGACAGAGGAATATGGTACACACATATAATGGAATATTACTCAGCCATAATGAGGAATGATGTGATGTCCTGATACCTGCTATAACATGGCTGAACCCTGAAAATGTTATGCTGAGTGAGATAAGCCCGTCACAAAAGGACAGATATTGAATGATCCCACTTATCTGAAATATCTAGGACAGGCAAATGTATACAGCTGTATGGTGGTTAGTGGTTACCAGGGACAGGCAGGAAGGAGCAGGGAAAGGTAGAATCTCTGCTCAGGAGACACCGAGCCTCTGCTGAGGGTGAAGGAAAAAGTTGGAAATGAATACAACATGATAAATACAATTAGTGTCATTGAATTGTGTATGTGAAGAATGTGGAAATGATATATATTTTGTTTCATACATATTTACCACAATAAAAACAAACAAAAAATCATAATGCCGAACCTTTGAAAAAAAGAGAAAAGAAAAAAAGGTCCATTATTTACAACGCATCCTGGTTTCATTAGTCTCTCTGAGATTTAGCCTTTCTAGAGAAGGGGGGTATAAGCACAATAGGTAATCATACTTAGTTGGTGGAATATGGGAAGACAGGAGGTTGAATGTGTTAATCAGGTGTTTAATCCTAAATTGGCATCAGTTAAGTATTTTCAGTGAACTGTGAACAAGGTAGGTTTTGGCCAGATAAAGGTTACATGCCTGGCTACTTTTGTTCTACCAAAAGGTCCAGTTCCTTCCCTCTTCTCTCCTGGCTTCTACAGGAAGAGAAAAGGAGATAGAGGCCCTAGAGCAGCATTGACTGTTGCCTCCCTTTATGAATATATGCCATGCTCTTCTACGTTTCTCTCCACATCCTGTTCTAATACTCTGAGCAGGTAAGAGAGGCTGCTATGAGAGAGGCTGTCTCATAATTTGCTGGTGGGAGTGTAAACCGGTATAACTTTCATGGAAAGCATGTAGCAATATGTATTAGAGTACTTTAATATGTTCTAATTGAATCTATTCAAAGAAAACAATTTGTGTTGTGTTTGAATGTCTATTTACAAAGATCTTCATTACAGCATTATTTATTATGGTAAAATAGCAGAAACAACTGTCCATCAATTGGAGAATTTATAAGAGAATGCTTTTATGAATCAACAACAACAAAAAAGATTACTATCCCAATAATAATGGTTAAAAGAAATGAAATTCAATTCAGCAAGAAAGAAATAAAAATAAACAGATGCTCAAGCTGAAATGAAAAAACACAAAATAATAAGATATTATTTTTCCATTCATTAATAAAGATTAAGACTGCTCCCATTAGTGAAGGGGTAGAAACCAGGTATTTTCATTGACTTTTGGTGAGAATGTAATGGGTACAAATTTGGGGAGATACAATTTTGTGAGGGAACATACTTTTGACTCAGCAATGTATTTCTAGAAATGTATCTTAAAGAAATAATCAACCAGTAATACTTATGCTAGTGAAAACTGAAAATAATCCAAAGTCCATTGGTAGATTATGGTTAAATAAATTATGCTATGGCCCAACGATAGAATACCATGCAACCGCTAAAAGCTGATGTAGATCTAGTTAATTGAAATGACACCCATGATACATTAAGCAGAAAAATGTAAGCTAAAAATATGTGTAACATGAACTCATGTTTAAAAGGTATGTCTTTATTCGTATGTATCTACATATAAACAAAAGTTTGACAGTACTTCTATTAAAAAAGGAAGATTATTTTTACTTTATCATATTTTTTATTACTGAATTTTTATAAATTCATATGTATTAATACCATAATCAGGAAAAATGCAGCAATTTCCATTGTGAAGCTAAGAAATAAATGTTATACCCATAAGATGCAAAAATTACATAGAAAAATTACTGGAAGGAAATACATCAAAATATTAAGTGTTTACAATAAATATCTGCAATGATGATCATCTGCAGCTATTAAAAAATTATAATAAACCAGAACAAAACCCATTGCCATCGAGTCGATTGGACTCATAGCAACCCTATAGGACAGAGTAGAACTGCCCCACAGGGCTTCCAAGGAGCAGCTGGTCACAATATATTGTAACCTTTTGCCATATTTTCTCTCTTTTTAGGTACCCTAGGTCAGAATGCCATAGTTATACCTTACTAATAAAAGTTATTATAAAAAAAAAGCCCATACCAGAAATGTAATATCATAAGCCAATTAAACTTTTCTTAAATATAGAAAATTCTATAAGACATTGTAGATGCTAGAGCAGACAGTTGGGTCTTCTCAAGTGTTAGGGAGAGAGGGCATGCATGTACTTAAAAACTTGGAACACTTAGAAAACAATCCACAGACTTGGGGAAATAGTAAAAACAATTTGGGAAGCACATGGTTATACTATTTGCTTTTTCAGATAGTTTGGTAAGGTGAAATTTTCATCAACCTACTCAAAGTAATTTAACAACTTTAAGCAATAAAAAATTAAGTTGATTTAGGCCTAAAAAAACTGTATAATCCATGGTCTGAGAAACGATCTTTTGTATTCACAACAACCCTGTGAGGTAGGCAGGGCAAGTATTTATATTTCACAGATAAGAAAAGAACTTCAGAGAGGTAAAACGCTCAAGATCTCAAACAAGAAATTTGAGGAGCTGGAACCTGAACCCACATTTTTCTACTTAAAGAGAATTACTTATAAATAATAAGTTCTACATATTACCGAGACTTGAATCGTATTTTGTTGTTGCTGCTGTTGTTGTGTGGCGTCAAGTTGATTTCTGACTCATGATGATGCTGTGGGACAGAGTAGAACCTGCCCATATGGTTTTCTAGGCAGTAATTTTTACAGAAACAGATCACCAGGTCTTTTCTCCATGGAGCTGCTGGTGGATTTGAACCACTGGCCTTTTAGTTAGCAGCTGAGTGCTTAATCATTGCACCACCAGGGCTCCTGAATCCTATTTTACTGACTCCAAATCCAGTTGCTTTACTATGCCATACCATTCTATTCTTCTCCCAGAAGCCTATGAGGTCTATAGGGTGGGTCCAGGGTTGAACCCAGATTCGTTTTCTAGGAAGGTGCCAGTAAATAAAAATGAAAGGGGAATTTTAGCTAAATAAACGATGACATCTTCTCCTCACTTATCAACTTTCTCATTATCCAACATTTCACATTTGGGACAATAGTAAAAGATCTACTATCAGACTATTTTGCGCATTAATGAAATAAATCTGGCAGCAACGAACGCCAAGATGTGAGGCAAGAGTAACTCTGGCTTTGATGCTTAAGGTTATGTGCCAGCTCGGCTGGGCCATGATTCTCAGTGGTTTAGACAGTTATGCAACAATGTAATTGATCATCCTCCATTTTCATATAATACCGATTTCACATAACAACGTGGTCTTTGGAACCTAACCACGTCCGTAAGTGAAGAGGGTGTATAACAAAACGTAGATAAGGACAGGGGATTTGGGGGTGGGAGGGAGGTGGGTGGGGTCTCAAACTCAAATGCCTGCAGGGGCCATGCAAGTGATAGAAATAATAGAAGCACGATAGGAGTCAGAAAAACAAAATCAACTGTGTGATAATAAATGGGCCTGGCACTGGACTTCATTGTGGTAGAGAGGACAAGCATTGGTGAGGGTGTGGGTAAACTGGAGCGCATGTTCTTTCTAAAGATCTGAAGGAGGTAGCTCCTCAGTGCAAGCAATTGTTGCCAAAAGGAATTGGCTCTGTATTTTTTTCAGTTATTGTATAGAAGCTGGAAATTTGACTTTTAGGTGAAATCTCCCCCATTTCAAATGTTCTTTTTTGTTAGTTGCCACGAAGTCAGCTCTGACTCATAGTGACCTTGTATGTAACAGAATGAAATGCCATCTGGTTGGGCACCATCACCATCTTCGTGGCTATTGTGTTAATCCATCTCCTTGAGGGTTTTCGTTGGCCCTCTGCTAAACATGATGCCCGTTTAGACCAGTTGGCCTTTCCCGATGCTGTGCCTATAGTGGACAATGTTCTGTTGTGCTCCGTAGTTTCGCACTGGCTAATTTTTAGAAGTAGATCGATCATCAAGCCTTTCTTCCTAGTCTGCCAAAGCCTGGAAGTTCCACTGAAACCTATCTACCCTGGGTGATCCTGCTGATATCTGAAATACTAGTGGCATAGCTTCTAGCATCATAAAAAAAAAAAAAAACCCAGTGCCATAGCAACATGTAAGTCACCACAGTATGACAAACTGACAAATGGGTAGTGAATTTTAAATACCAGCATTAATTAAATTACAAAAAGAACATTTTGAAGTCCAACTGAAATACATCTGAAGGTCAACAAAGCCCCTTAAATTGCTCGTTTGTGATCTATGGGACCTATTCTGCCTAAGGAAACCCTGGTGGCATAGTGGTTAAGTGCTATGGCTGCTAACCAAGAGGTAGGCACTTCGAATCCACCAGGTGCTTCTTGGAAACTCTATTGGACATTTCTACTCTGTCCTATAGGGTGGCTATGAGTCAGAATCAACTCAATGGCAGGGTTTTTTTTTTTTTTTTTTTTGGTGTTCTGCCTAAGGGTCTTCTATGCTCCTGACTGATCAAATTAAATTCTGTTTCCTTGATACCTTAATTATATCTCTAGAGAATCCTTGACCTTTGTCCTAGCATATTTAGTGAACATCTTGCTTTTTCGTTCTTCAAACCAGTCTAAACCTGCTACCCCCACCCTCCTCCTTTCTCATGTTCCTTCTAAGAGATCAGAAGGGAAGATTGAGCTGAGAAGATATCCCCAAGTGCAGGGTCAGAACAGCCTGTTTAAATACCTACTGAGCACTTAGTGAGTGCCCCAAAGGATGGACCCTCAGGGACTGGGTAAGATGTGCTTTATTTATTTATTACTGTGTTTTAGGTGAGTTTAATTTCTCATACAAAAATTTATACATGCACTCTTATGTGACATTAGTTTCAATCTCTACCATGTGACAGCACACTCCCCCTTTTCACCCCTAATTTTGTGTGTCCATTCAACCAGTTCCTGTACCTTCCTGCCTTCTTGCCCTGCCTCCAGACAGGAGCTGCCCATGTGGTCTCTTGTATCTGATTGAACTAAGAAGGACACTCCTCACGTGTACTATTTTTTGTTTATTATCCAAACTAATCTTTGTCTGAAGAGTGGGCTTCAGTAGTGGTTTTAGTTCTGGGTTAACAGAGTGTCCAGGGGCCATAGTTTTGGGAATTCCTCCAGTCTCTGTCAGACCATTAAGTCATCTTTTTATGTGAATTTGAATTCTGCTCCACACTTTTCTCCCATTCAGTGATAACTTCTCTGTTGTGTTCCCTGTCAGGTTGGTTGTTGGTGGTAGCCAGGAACCATCTAGTTCTTTGGGTCTCAGGCTGATGGAGTCTCTGGTTTATGGGCCCCTTTTGTCAATTGGGATAATATTTTCTTTGTGTCTTTGGTGTTCTTCATTCTCCTTTGCTCTAAGCGGGTTGGAACCAACTGATGCTTCTTAGGTGGCTGCTTGAAGGTTTTTAAGACCTCAGATGCCACTCACCAAAGTGGGATGGAGAACATTTTCTTAATAAACTTTGTTATGCCAATTGACCTAGATGTCCCCCAAAACTATGGTCCTCAGGCCCCAGCCCCAGCTACTCTGTCCCTCAAAATGTTTGGGTGTGTTCAGGAAATTTCTTAGGTTTTGCTTTGGTCCAGTTTTACTGACTTCCCCTGTATGGTGTGTTGTCCTTCCCTTCACCTAAGATGAGTCTTGTCTACTATCTAGTTAGTGAATTCCCTTCCACTCCCCTCCCCACCCTCATAACCAACAAACTATGCTTTTTCCTTGTTTAAACCTTTTCTTGAAAAAAAACAACAAAAAATAATAGTGGTCTCATACAATATTCATCCTTTCACAACTAATTTCATTCAACATAATGCCCTCCAGATTCATCTATGCTGTGAGATGCTTTGCGGATTTATCATTGTTCTTTATCATTGTGTAGTATTCCATTGTGTGTATGTACCATAATTTGTTTATCCATTCATCTGTTGTTGGGCACCTAGGTTATTTCCATCTTTTTGCTATTGTGAACAGTGCTGCAGTGAACATGGGTTTGCATATATCTATTTGTGTGATGGCTCTTATTCCTCTAGGATATATTCTAAGGAGTGGGATTACTGAATCGTATGGTACTTCTATCTGGGTTTTTAAGGAATCACTAAATTATTTTCCAAAGTGGTTGTACCATTTGGCATTCCCACCAGCAGTGTGTAAGTGTTCCAGTCTCTCCACAACCTCTTCAACACTTAGTGTTTTTTGGATTAGTGCCAGCCTTGCTGGGGTGAGATGGTATCTCATTGTAGTTTTGATTTGAGTTTCTCTAATGGCTAATGAATGTGAGCGTTTCCTCATGTGTCTGTTTGCTGCCTGAATGTCTTCTTTGATGAAGTGTCTCTTCTAATCCTTTGCCCATTTTTTAATGGGGTTAATTGTCTTTTTGTAGTTAAGGTATTGTAGTATCTTGTAGATTAGACTATTATTGGATATGTAATACACGAAATTTTTTTCCCAGTCTGTAGATTGTCTCTTTACTCTTTTGGTGAAGTCTTTTGATAAGCATAAGTGTTTGATATTTAGGAGCTCCCAGTTATCTAGTTTCTAGTGTTCGTACATTGTTAGTTATAGTTTGTATACTATTTATGCCATGTATTAGGACTCCTAGCATTGTCCCTATTTTTTCCTCCATGGCTTTATCATCTTAGATTTTATATTTAGGTCTTTGATCCATTTTGAGTCAGTTTTTGTACATGGTGTGGGTGTGGGTCTTGTTTCGTTTTTTTTGCAGATAGATATACAGTTATGCTAGCACCATTTGTTAAAGAGACTGTCTTTTCCCCATTTAACAGACTTTGGGCCTTTGTCAAATATCAGCTTCCCATAGGTGAATGAATTTATATCTGGGTTCTCAATTCTGTTCCATTGGCCTATTTACCTCTTGTGGTATCAGTACCAGGCTATTTTGACTACCATGGTGGTATAGTAGGTTCTAAAATCAGGTAGTGTGAGGCCTCCCACTTTGTTCCTCTTCTTCAGTAATGCTTTACTTATCTGGGACCTCTTCCTTTTCCATATGAAGTTGGTGATTTGTTTCTCCCTCTTGTTTTAACATGTCATTGGAATTTGGATAAAGATTGCATTGTATCTGTAGTTCACTTTGGGTAGAATTGACATTTTTACTATGTTGAGTCTTCTATCCATAAGCATGGTAAGTGTTTCCACTCATGTAGGTCTCTTTTGGTTTCTTGCAGTACTGTCTTGTAATTTTCTTTGTACAGATCTCTTATGTCTCTGGTTAGTTTTATTCCTAAGTACTTTATCTTCTTGGGGGCTATTGTAAATGGTATTGAGTTGGTAATTTCCTTTTTGACATTCTCTTTGTTGGTGTAGAGGAATCCAACTGATTTTAGTATTTTATCCTGTATCTTGATAATTTGCTGAAATCTTCTATTAGTTCCAGTAGTTTTCTTGTGAATTCATGGGGGTTTCCTGTGTATAAGGTCATATTATCTGCAAATAGGAATACTTTTACTTCTTCCTTACCAATTTGAATGCGTTTTATTTCTTTTTCTTGCTTTATTGCTCTGGCTAGGACCTCTAGCACAATGCTGAATAAGAGTGAAAAAGAATAAAGGACATCAAAATATGTGTTTTAATTAAGTCATATTTCTGACTTTAATTAATGTCTAGACTAGAATTTTTTGCAAGCCTATAAACATTTGAGTGGTGGCTTGGTGATACAACTCACCCAGCTTTTCTTTGCTTAGGAGGAACCCAACCAGAAAGTGCCAGGGAAAGTTCAAAAGATGTTTGAGCAATAGTGCGAATCTCCATGTAGAGTGTACAAACTGAATTAAACATTTGACTTCCACTCTGACCCGAAATTGGCAAAGACGTATTCCCTCCTAATTCCATAGGAAGTGTCACAACAAGGGCACGTAACGTTTAGTCCAGCGCAAGTGCTGATACAGGTTTTAAACATCTTGGATTTGCCTGGAAATAATTCTCTTCATAAACCATCTTTGTGCTTGTTTGTAATATTTAAATATGTAATATTTTATCTATATATTTTAAACAATAATTCTCTGAAGAAAATTGGAAAATACCACAAAGTATGTGGAAGTGGTTTAAAAAATTGCATACAATTCCATCTACCAGAGATATTTACTATTATAATTCAGTTGTATAACTTCTAACAGGTCCCTGGGTGGTGCAGTTTGTGCTCAACTACTAACCTAAAGGTTGGCGGTTCGAACTCATCCAATGGCACTATGGAAGAAAGGCCTGGTGATCTGCTTCTGTAAAGACTATAGCCAAGAAAACCCTATGAAGCAGTTCTACTCTGTAATACGTGGGGTCACCGTGAGTCAGAATCAACTCAACAGCAACTAACAACAACAGTATTAATTCCTTTCTGCTATACTTATAGAAAGGAGCACAGGTGGTGCAGTGGTTTAAGTGCTCAGCTGCTAATTGAAAGGTCGGTGGTTCAAACCCACCAGCCACTTCTTGCAAACCCTATGAGAAAGATGTGGCAGCCTGCATCCGTAAAGATTTAGCCTTGGAAACTTACGGGGGAGTTCTACCTTGCCCTAAAGGATCGCTATGAGTCGGAATCGATGACAATTTTGGGGGGTATACTTATAGAAACAAACTAAACAAAAGAAAAAATCCCCTAATACAAACTCTTAACTTTATATAAAGGATTTAAATATCATGAATTAGATTTTAATGGTAAATTCATTCCATATAAATAAACAATAAGAAAAAGAAATACTGAGAGGTGAGGTTGCAAGAAAGTCAAAATAGAACTTGTAACTGAAAAAAGTAAGCATTTCTTTGCATCATTTTAAGTGCACTTTGACCTTAGTATTAAAGGCCAAGGAGGGCAGACCGGTTTGGGGCTTGGAATAGAGTGATGTAGAAAAGGTGAGTCACACAAGGACACAAATTATAGTTTCTTTGGGAAATACAGAGGATTCTTAAAAAGAGAACACATCAGGCCAATGGCTTGATACAGGAAGTATTCGCAGTAATCCAGCCTGAAGCATTTTCCTTCAGTCACTCTATCTCTAATACTTTCTATCTAAATCAATCAAGCATCATCCATAATAGCAGCAACATCTAAAATACTGTGAGCACTTACTACATGAGAAGCTTTGTACAAATAACCCGTTACTGTTGAGTTGATTCTGACCCACAGCGACCGTATAGGACAGAGTAGAACTGTTCCATAGGATTTCCAAGGAGCAGCTGGTGGATTTGAACTGCTGACCTTTTGGTTAACAGCCATAGCTCTTAACTATTACTCCACCAGGGCTCTATGCTTTGTGTAAAGTGCTTTATATATAAATAGACGTATATATGTATGCAATAGTTAGGTGTATGCATTATGCTTGTATACTCTATTGAGTCTCATTGAATTTTTAAAATAATAACACTATTGAGATAAAATTCACATACCTTAAAAGTCACCTTTTTAAATTGTACAAGTCAGTGGTTTTTAGTATATTTACAGAATTGTGCCACCATCATCACTACTTAATTTTATTTTCATCATCCCAAAAGTGAACCCTGTGTCCATTAGCAGCCACTCCCCAATTCCTCCATATAAATCTTTATCAGATATATTATTTGCAAGTTTTTTCTCCCATTCTGTGGGTTGTCTTTTCACTTTCCTGTTGCACAAAAGCTTTTACTGGATGACGTCAATTTATCTATTTTTTATTTTTTCACTTGTGCTTTTGGGTGTCGTATCTAAAAAGTCTGCCTACTCCAGGGTCACAAAGGTTTAACTCCTGTTTTCTTCTGAGAGTTTTTGTAGTCTTAGTTCCTACATATAGTTTTATGATCCATTTTGGGTTAATTTTTGTATGTGGTGTGAGGTAGGGGTCTACCTCAACTTAAATTCTTTTGCACATTATATTCAGTTGAGGGGTCTACCTTAACTTAATTCTTTTGCATATTATATTCAGTTTTCCCACATCATTTGTTGAAAACACTCTCCTTTCCACATTTAATGTCTCATTTAATTTTCACAGTAGCACAATGAGGTAGGAATTATTATTCCTGTTTGCAAAAGAGGAAACTGAGGTTCAGAGAGATTAAGTGGCTTGTCCAAGGCCCTGAAGAACTCCAACATAAGAACTAGAACTTAATTTGACTATTAAGACAGTATTTTTTCCACAGTGCTACAGTGAACATCTACTATATATGAGGCAATGAAACAAAGCCCCAAATAAAATGTGCCTTTAAACATTTTTTCAGTTGAATATACCCTTCATGCGGTCTATTTACCCCAGAGGATAAATACACCCTTCGTAGGCATATTATTTACTCTCTAGGGTTTTTAGGGTTAGGGAGGATGAGTAAGTGCAGTCCTTATTTTCGAATAGCTCTTAATATTGCAGTAAACCAAAACCAAACTTGGTGTTGTCGAGTCAATTCCGACTCATAGCCGACCCTATAGGAAAGAGTAGAACTGCCCCATAGGGTTTCCAAGGAGTGCCTGGTGGATTCAAACTGCTGACCTTTGGATTAACAGCCGAACTCTTAACCACTACACCACCACAAGGAAATCTTCTACAAATAGGATAGTCTTCCACCACCTCCAGTTGCTGTCAAGTGGATTCTGAATCATGGCAACCCCATGTGTCAGAGAAGAACTGGGGTTTTCAATGACTGATTTTTCGGAAGTAGATTGCCAGGCCTATATTCTAAAATGTCTTTGGATGGACTTGAACCTCTAACCATTGATTAGCAGTTAAGCGTATTAAACATTTGTACCAACCAGGAACTCCAGGATAATCTTAGAAGTCAATATTTTTGGTTGAATAGAGGCAAGTCCCAGGAGGCTTGGAAGCAGGAAGCACAGAAACTATCACTGGGCCAAAGTCGTATGGCCAGGACATCACAGCCATTGCTGAACCCTGCTATAGACACTGAGGATGAACCCAGTTGTCCCCAAGTCTTTGCATCCATAGCCCCAGATCCAGAACTGAGCAGGAGCAGCTGGTTTGCTTAGCCTGGGCTGTGTGACCATGCTGCATGGTGGAGGGAGGGGAGACCTGCAAGACACTCTGTCCCATCCACTCCCAGGCAATTAGAGAAATCATACTCCCCTACCCCGCCCCTACAATTCCAAGTACTCTCATTGTATCAAGGAATCACAGAACCAAACTGTCTCTGACTGTGTCTAATTTCTAATCATCTCAGTATTTCACATTACCTGTTCCTGAAGAGCTGGTGATATCCCTACAGTCAGGAGCCATATTTTATACACCACTACTTTGCAGCTTCCATTGCACCTTCAGTGCAGGCACAGAAGATGCATTTTCAGATTGTTGACGATGGTCCGGGATACCTCAGGGAGAGTAATCACCTCTTCATTACACAGCTGCAGGGATTCTTTAGGCCAGTTTCTACTCTTAAGTATGGTTTTCCCTCCTGTCCCAAATGACCCTACCCCTACTATCAGTTGGGGGTTGCTCAAGGAATATTAACCTCTTTTAACATTAGCATAATTCTAAAGGAGACTTAGTGGAGATGAACAGACTCCACTTAGGAGAAGACTGTGGCCTTGCCCCAAAATTTCCATGAACATTGCCTTCATTTGGAACTATCCAGCTCTGAAGGCAATTCTTTTTAGGACTTGTTTTATCCATCAAAATCCTGTGGAGTTTTAGGTTCTTTCCCTTGTTTACCATCAGGAGCCAGAACTGGTTGTCTTTTCTGCTCTACTAACCCAAGGGAGGTGAATGGAATCCCCCAAATAGCTGAGCACTGACTCAGAACTATGGGGACCTTCTCCCCTTTGCCTCTTATAGCTTCTTCTGCCACTGCCCACAGTTTACAAAGCTCTCAAGCCATGAGATCCACTCACGGTAAAGTATGTGTGGCTGCATTGCAAAGTGACACGAGGTTGTTATTTTAATCATATACATTCAGGGTGAAGGCTGCTAGACACCATGAAGAACATTAATTTGCTGGTACATAGTGTTCTCCTATATATTTTTTTTTAATTATGCTTTCAGTGAAAGTTTACCAACCAAGTCAGTCTCTCATATAAAAACTTGCATACTCTTTGCCATATACTCCTAGTTGCTCTCCCTGTAATGAGACAGCACACTTCTTCCTTCCACTCTCTATTTTCATGTCCATTCGGCCAGCTTCCGACCCCCCCGCCCTCTCATCTCCACCCAGACAGGAGCTGCCCACATAGTCTCATGTGTCTACTTGATCCAAGAAGCTCTCTCTTCACCAGTATCATTTTCTGTCCCATAGTCCAGTCCAAACCCTGTCTGAAGAGTTGGCTTTGGGAAAGGTTCCTGTCTTGGGCTAACAGAAAGTCTGGGGACCATGACCGCCAGGGTCCTTTTAGTATCAGTCAGACCATTAAGTCTGGTCTTTTTAGTAGATTGGAGGTCTGCATCTCACTGCTCTCCTGCTCCCTCAGGAGTTCTCTGTAGTGTTCCCTGTCAGCGCAGGCATCGGTTGTAGCTGGGCACCATCTAGTTCTTCTGGTCTCAGGCTGATGCAGTCTCTGGTTTATGTGGCCTTTTCTGTCTCTTGCGATCATAATTACCTTGTGTTTTTGGTGTTCTTCTTTCTCCTTTCCTCAAGGTGGGTTGAGATAAATTGATGCATCTTAGTGGCTGCTTGCTAGCATCTAAGACCCCAGATGCCACTCTCCAAAGTGGGATGCAGAATGTTTTCTTAATTGATTTTATTATGCCAATTGACTTAGATGTCCCTTGAAACCATGGTCCCCAAAACCCCGCCCCTGCTACCCTGGACTTCAAAGCATTCAGTTTGTTCAGGAAACTTCTTTGCTTTTGGTTTAGTCCAGTTTTGCTGACCTCTCCTGTATTGCGTGTTGTCTCTCCCTTCACCTAAAAAAAAATTCTTATCTACTATCTAATTAGCAAAAACCCCTCTCCCTCTCTCCCTCACCCCTTTCGTAACCATCAAAGAATATTTTCTTCTGTGCTAAAACTACTTTTTGAGTTCTTATAATAGTGGTCTCATACAATATTTGTCCTTTTGCAACTGACGAATTTCACTCAGCATAATGCTTTCCAGATTCCTCTATGTTATGAAATGTTTCACGGATTCATCACTGTTCTTTATTGATGAGTAGCATCCCATTGTGTGAATATACCATAATTTATCCATTCATCAGTTGATGGGTACTTTCATTGCTTCCATATATTTGCTATTGTCAACAGTGCTGCAGTGAACGTGGGCGTGCATGTATCTGTTCTTGTAAAGGCTCATTTCTCTAGGACATATTCAAGGAGTGGGAAAGCTGGATAGTATGGTAGTTTATTTCTAGCTTTTTAAGGAAGCACCAAATTGATTTCCAAAGTGGTTGTGCCATTTTATATTCCCACCAGCAGTGTATAAGTATTCCAGTCTCTCCACAACCTCTCCAACATTTATTATTTTGTGTTTTTTGGATTAATGCCAGCCTTGTTGGAATGAGATGAAATCTCATTATAGTTTTGATTTGTGTTTCTCTAATGATCATGAGCATTTCCTTATGTGTCTGTTAGCTACCTGAATGTCTTCTTTAGTGAAGTGCCTGTTCATATCTTCTGCCCATTTTTTAATTGGGTCATTTGTCTTTTTGTAGTTTAGTTTTTGCAGTATCATGTAGATTTTAGATATCAGGCACTGATTGGAAATGTCATAGCTAAAAGTTTTTTCCAAGTCTGTATGTAATCTTTTTACTCTTTTGGTGAAGTCTTTAGATGAGCATTGGTGTTTGAGTTTTAGGAGCTCCCAGTTACCTGGTTTCTCTTCTTCATTTTTAGTAATGTTTTGTATTCTGTTTATGCCTTGTATTAGGGCACCTAACATTGTTCCTATTTTTTCTTCCAAAATTTTTATCATTTTAGTCTTTATGTTTAGGTCTTTGAACCACTTGGAGTTAGTTTTTGTGCATGGTATGAGGTATGGGTCCTGTTTCATTTTTTTGCAAATGGATATCTAGTTATGCCAGCACCATTTGTTAAAAAGACTATCTTTTCCCCAATTAACTGACACTGGGCCTTTGTCAAATATCAGCTGCTCATATGTGGATGGATTTATATCTGGGTTCTCAATTCTGTTCCATTGTTCTAGGTGCCTGTTGTACCAGTACCAGGCTGTTTTGACTACTGTAGCTGTATGATATGTTCTAAAATCAGGTAGAGTGAGGCCTCCAACTTTCTTCTTTTTCAGTAATGCTTTACTTATCTGGGGCTTCTTTCCTTTCCATATAAAGTTGGTGATTTGTTTCTCCATCACGTTAAAAAATGTCGTTGGAATTTGGATCGGAAGTGCATTGTATACATAGACGGCTTTTGGTAGAAAAGACATTTTTACTCTGTTAAGTCTTCCTATCCATGAGCAAGGTATGTTTTCCACTTATGTAGGTCCTTTTTAGTTTGTTGCAGTAGTACTTTGTAGTTTTTTTTGTATAGGTCTTTTACCTCTTTGGTAAGGTTTATTCCTAAGTATTTTATCTTCTTGGGGGCTACTGTGAATGGTATTGATTTGGTGATTTCCTCTTTGATGTTCTTTTAGTTGGTATAGAGGAATCCATCTGATTTTTGTATGTTTATCTTGTATCCTGATACTCTGCCGAACTCTTCTATTAGTTTCAGTAGTTTTCTTGAGGATCCTTTAAGGTTTTCTGTGTATAAGGTCATGTCATCTGCAAATAGAGATACTTTTACTTCTTCTTTGCCAATCTGGATGCCCTTTATTTCTTTATCTAGCCTAATTTCTTTGGCTAGGACCTCCAGCACAGTGTTGAATAAGAATGGTGATAAAGGGCATCCTTGCCTGGTTCCCATTCTCAAGGGGAATGCTTTCAGACTCTCCATTTAGGATGATTTTGGCTGTTGGTTTTTTATAAATGCCCTTTATTATGTTGACGAATTTTCCTTCTATTCCTGTTTTTCTGAGAGTTTTTTTCATGAATTGTTGTTCAACTTTGTCAAATGCCTTTTCTGCATCAAACGATAAAATCATGTGTTTCTTGTCTTTTGTTTTATTTATATGATGGATTATATTAACCATCCCTGCATAAAAAAAAAAAAAATACGTGGTATGAATCCCACTTGGTCATGGTGAATTATTTTTTGATATGTTATTGAATTCTAATGGCTAGAATTTTGTTGAGGATTTTTGCATCTATGTTCATGAGGGATATAGGTCTGTAATTTTCTTTTTTTGTGGATTCTTTGCCTGGTTTTGGTATTCTGGCTTCATAGAATGAGTTTGGGAGTATCCCACCGTTTTCTATGCTCTGAAATACCTTTAGTAGTAGTGATGTTAACTCTTCTCTGAAAGTTTGGTAGAACTCTGCAGCGAAGCCATCCGGGACAGGGCTTTTTTTTTGTTGGGAGTTTTTTAAGTACCTTTTCAATCTCATCTTTTGTTATGGGTTTATTTTGTTGTTCTGCCTCTGTTTGTGTTAGTTTAGGTAAGTAGTGTGTTTCTAGGAATTCATCCATTTCTTCTTGGTTTTCAAATTTGTTAGAGTATAATTTTTCCTGGTAGTATAATATGATTCTTTTAATTTCAGTTAGGTCTGTTGTAATATCACCCATCTCATTTCTTATTTGGGTTATTTGCTTCCTCTCCTGTTTTTCTTTAGTTACTTTGGCCAATGGTTTATCAATTTCATTAATTTTTTCAAAGAATCACCTTTTGGTCTTGTTAAGTCTTTCAATTGTTTTTCTGTTTTCTATTTCATTTAATTCTGCTCTAATTTTTATTATTTGCTTTCTTCTGGTGTCTGAGGGTTTCTTTTGTTGCTCTCTTTCTATTTGTTCAAGTTGTAGGGATAATTCTTTGATTTTGGCCCTTTCTTCTCTTTGTATGTGTGCATTTATTGATATAAACTGACCACTGCTTTAGATGTGTTCCAAAGTTTCTGATAGGAAGTGTTTTCATTCTCGTTGGAGTCTGTGAATTTCTTTATTCCATCCTTGATGTCTTCTATAACTCAGTCATTTTTAGCAGGGTGTTATTCAGTTTCCAAGTGTTTGATTTCTTTTCCCTGCTTTTTCTGTTACTGTTTTTTACTTTCATGGCCTTATGGACAGAGAAGATGCTTTGTAATATCTTGATGTTTTGGATTCTGCTAAGGCTTACTTTATGACCTAATATGTGGTCTATTCTAGAGAAGGTCCCATGTACGTTGGAAAAGAAAGTATACTTGGCTGCTGTTGGGTGGAGTGTTCTGTATATGTCTATGAGGTCAAGTTGGTTGATATGGCATTTAGATCTTCCGTGTCTTTATTGAGCTTCTTTCTTCTGGATGTCCTGTCCTTCACCAAAACTGGTGTGTTGAAGTCTGCTACTATAATTGTGGCACTGTCTATCTCACTTTTCAATGCTGTTAGAGTTTGTTTGTTTTGTGTATTTTGCAGCTCTGTCATTGGGTGTGTAAATATTTAATATGGTTATATCCTTCTGATATATATCCTCTAATCGTTATTTAGTGTCCTTCCTTATCCTTTGTGGTGGATTTAACTTTAAAGTCTATTTTGTCAAAAACTAATGTTGCCGGCAGAAGATGGCGGACTAGGCAGACGCTACCTAGGATCCCTCTTACAACAAAGACACGGAAAAACAAGTGAATCGATCACATACATAACAATCTACGAACCCTGAACAACAAACACAGATTTAGAGACGGAGAACGAACTAATACGGGGAAGCAGCGATTGTTTCCAGAGCTTGGAGCCAGCGTACCAGTCAGGTACGGCACAAGCACAGAGACCTGCTCCACCCTCCTGAACTAACCCCGGGAGGGGGACCAGCCGGTTCCACGGGTGGCGTGGGACGCAGCCGGTAGGAGAAGTCCCCAGGAGGCAGTGACTGGTCTTGGAGCAGAAAGAGCAGCATCCGAGCCAGGGAACCGTCCCGCAGGGATTTGGACTGGACGCAGATACGCCATAAACACGGAGAGTTGCTCCACCCCCCTGAACTAACCCCGGGAAGGGGACCAGCCGGGTCGCGTGGGCAGCGTGGGACGCAGCCGGTAGGAGAAGTCCCCGGGAGGCAGCGACTGGTATTGGAGCGGGGAGAACAGCGTCCCAGCCGGGACACTCGGTCACAGCACAAGCATGGGGACCTGTTCCACCCATCTGAACTAACCCCGGGAGGAGGCCCAACTGGTTCTCGGAGGCGGCACGGCCACGTGGCTGGAGGGACGAGAAGTCCCCGGGAGGCAGCGACTGATTTTGGAGTCGAGAGTGCACCGTCCCAGTAGGGGAGCCTTGACGCTGGGCGTGGGGCTGGAAGCGGAGGATCTGACAGTGACTCCAGCGGGCCAGACCCCCCGGGGGCAATCTCCACACAGCCAGCACACATAGGCAACGCGCCTGCGGGAATCTCAGATATAATAGTCATTCCAAGCAAGACAAGCAACTCTGGCTATATTCTGAGGTACTACTCTCCTATCTCTCTGTTCCCTCCCCCACCCTCCCCAGGCGGCTTCATTAACATCTGAATAGCCTGAGCCAGAGGGAGAACTCTGATAGGGATCTGACTGCATTTTTTTTTTTTAGCAGACTTTCTGGAAAAACTAGTTTCCCAGTGATGGCTCGGAGACAACAATCCATATCAAACCACTTAAAGAAGCAGACCATGACAGCTTCTCCAACCCCCCAAACAAAAGAATCAAAACCTTTCCCAAATGAAGATACAATCTTGGAATTATCAGATACAGAATATAAAAAACTAATTTACAGAATGCTTAATGATATCACAAATGAAATTAGGATAACAGCAGAAAAAGCCAAGGAACACACTGATAAAACTGTTGAAGAACTCAAAAAGATTATTCAAGAACATAGTGGAAAAATTAATAAGTTGCAAGAATCCATAGAGAGACAACATGTAGAAATCCAAAAGATTAACAATAAAATTACAGAATTAGACAACGCACTAGGAAGTCAGAGGAGCAGACTCGAGCAATTAGAATGCAGACTGGGACATCTGGAGGACCAGGGAATCAACACCAACATAGCTGAAAAAAAATCAGATAAAAGAATTAAAAAAAATGAAGAAACCCTAAGAATCATGTGGGACTCTATCAAGAAGGATAACCTGCGGGTGATTGGAGTCCCAGAACAGGGAGGGGGGACAGAAAACACAGAGAAAATAGTTGAAGAACTCCTGACAGAAAACTTCCCTGACATCATGAAAGACGAAAGGATATCTATCCAAGATGCTCATCGAACCCCATTTAAGATTGATCCAAAAAGAAAAACACCAAGACATATTATCATCAAACTCACCAAAACCAAAGATAAACAGAAAATTTTAAAAGCAGCCAGGGAGAAAAGAAAGGTTTCCTACAAGGGAGAATCAATAAGAATATGTTCTGACTACCCAGCAGAAACCATGCAGGCAAGAAGGGAATGGGACGACATATACAGAACACTGAAGGAGAAAAACTGCCAGCCAAGGATCATATATCCAACAAAACTCTCTCTGAAATATGAAGGCGAAATTAAGATATTTACAGACAAACACAAGTTTAGAGAATTTGCAAAAACCAAACCAAAGCTACACGAAATACTAAAGGATATTGTTTGGTCAGAGAACCAATAATATCAGATATCAGCACAACACAAGGTCACAAAACAGAACGTCCTGATATCAACTCAAATAGGGAAATCACAAAAACAAACAAATTAAGATTAATTAAAAAAAATAAATAAAAATACACATAACAGGGAATCATGGAAGTCAATAGGTAAAAGATCACAATAATCAAAAAGAGGGACTAAATACAGGAGACACTGAACTGCCATATGGAGAGTGATACAAGGCGATATAGAACAATACAAGTTAGGTTTTTACTTAGAAAAATAGGGGTAAATAATAAGGTAACCACAAAAAGGTATAACAACTCTATAACTCAAGATAAAAACCAAGAAAAACGTAACGACTCAACTAACATAAAGTCAAGCACTATGAAAATGAGGATCTCACAATTTACTAAGAAAAACGCCTCAGCACAAAAAAGTATGTGGAAAAATGAAATTGTCAACAACACACATAAAAAGGCATCAAAATGACAGCACTAAAAACTTATTTATCTGTAATTACCCTGAATGTAAATGGACTAAATGCACCAATAAAGAGACAGAGAGTCACAGACTGGATAAAGAAACACGATCCATCTATATGCTGCCTACAAGAGACACACCTTAGACTTAGAGACACAAACAAACTAAAACTCAAAGGATGGAAAAAAGTATATCAAGCAAACAATAAGCAAAAAAGAAGAGGAGTAGCAATATTAATTTCTGACAAAATAGACTTTAGACTTAAATCCACCACAAAGGATAAAGAAGGACACTATATAATGATAAAAGGGACAATTGATCAGGAAGACATAACCATATTAAATATTTACGCACCCAATGACAGGGCTGCAAGATACATAAATCAAATTTTAACAGAATTGAAAAGCGAGATAGATACCTCCACAATTATAGTAGGAGACTTCAACACACCACTTTTGGAGAAGGACAGGACATCCAGTAAGAAGCTCAACAGAGACACGGAAGATCTAATTACAACAATCAACCAACTTGACCTCATTGACTTGTACAGAACTCTCCACCCAACTGCTGCAAAATATACTTTTTTTTCTAGCGCACATGGAACATTCTCTAGAATAGACCACATATTAGGTCATAAAACAAACCTTTGCAGAGTCCAAAACATCGAAATATTACAAAGCATCTTCTCAGACCACAAGGCAATAAAACTAGAGATCAATAACAGAAAAACTAGGGAAAAGAAATCAAATACTTGGAAAATGAACAATACCCTCCTGAAAAAAGACTGGGTTATAGAAGACATCAAGGAGGGAATAAGGAAATTCATAGAAAGCAACGAGAATGAAAATACTTCCTATCAAAACCTCTGGGACACAGCAAAAGCAGTGCTCAGAGGTCAATTTATATCAATAAATGCACACATACAAAAAGAAGAAAGAGCCAAAAGCAGAGAACTGTCCCTACAACTTGAACAAATAGAAAGTGAGCAACAAAAGAATCCATCAGGCACCAGAAGAAAACAAATAATAAAAATTAGAGCTGAACTAAATGAATTAGAGAATAGAAAAACAATCAAAAGAATTAACAAAGCCAAAAGCTGGTTCTTTGAAAAAATTAACAAAATTGATAAACCATTGGCTAGACTGACTAAAGAAATACAGGAAAGGAAACAAATAACCCGAATAAGAAATGAGAAGGACCACATCACAACAGAACCAAATGAAATTAAAAGAATCATTTCAGATTATTATGAAAAATTGTACTCTAACAAATTTGAAAACCTAGAAGAAATGAATGAATTCCTGGAAAAACACTACCTACCTAAACTAACACATTCAGAAGTAGAACAACTAAATAGACCCATAACAAAAAAAGAGATTGAAACGGTAATCAAAAAACTCCCAACAAAAAAAAGCCCTGGCCCGGACGGCTTCACTGCAGAGTTCTATCAAACTTTCAGAGAAGAGTTAACACCACTACTACTAAAGGTATTCCAAAGCATAGAAAATGACGGAATACTACCCAACTCATTCTATGAAGCCACCATCTCCCTGATACCAAAACCAGGTAAAGACATTACAAAAAAAGAAAATTATAGACCTATATCCCTCATGAACATTGATGCAAAAATCCTCAACAAAATTCTAGCCAATAGAATCCAACAACACATCAAAAAAATAATTCACCCTGATCAGGTGGGATTTATACCAGGTATGCAAGGCGGGTTTAATATCAGAAAAACCATTAATGTAATCCATCACATAAATAAAACAAAAGACAAAAACCACATGATCTTATCAATTGATGCAGAAAAGGCATTTGACAAAGTCCAACACCCATTCATGATAAAAACTCTTACCAAAATAGGAATTGAAGGAAAATTCCTCAACATAATAAAGGGCATCTATGCAAAGCCAACAGCCAATATCACTCTAAATGGAGAGAACCTGAAAGCATTTCCCTTGAGAACGGGAACCAGACAAGGATGCCCTTTATCACCGCTCTTATTCAACATCGTATTGGAAGTCTTAGCCAGGGCAATTAGGCTAGACAAAGAAATAAAAGGTATCCGGATTGGCAAGGAAGAAGTAAAGTTATCACTGTTTGCAGATGACATGATTATATACACAGAAAACCCTAAGGAATCCTCCAGAAAACTACTGAAACTAATAGAAGAGTTTGGCAGAGTCTCAGGTTATAAAATAAACATACAAAAATCACTGGGATTCCTCTTCATCAACAAAAAGAACACCGAAGAGGAAATAACCAAATCAATACCATTCACAGTAGCCCCCAAGAAGATAAGATACTTAGGAATAAATCTTACCAAAGATGTAAAAGACCTATACAAAGAAAACTACAAAGCTCTACTACAAGAAATTCAAAAGGACATACTTAAGTGGAAAAACATACCTTGCTCATGGATAGGAAGACTTAACATAGTAAAAATGTCTATTCTACCAAAAGCCATCTATACATTTAACGCACTTCCGATCCAAATTCCAATGTCATATTTTAAGGGGATAGAGAAACAAATCACCAATTTCATATGGAAGGGAAAGAAGCCCCGGATAAGCAAAGCACTACTGAAAAAGAAGAAGAAAGTGGGAGGCCTCACCTTACCTGACTTCAGAACCTATTATACAGCCAGAGTAGTCAAAACAGCCTGGTATTGGTACAACAACAGACACATAGACCAATGGAACAGAATTGAGAACCCAGACATAGATCCATCCACGTATGAGCAGCTGATATTTGACAAAGGACCAGTGTCAATTAACTGGGGAAAAGATAGCCTTTTTAACAAATGGTGCTGGCATAACTGGATATCCATTTGCAAAAAAATGAAACAGGACCCATACCTCACACCATGCACAAAAACTAACTCCAAGTGGATCAAAGACCTAAACATAAAGACTAAAATGATAAAGATCATGGAAGAAAAAATTGGGACAACCCTAGGAGCCCTAATACAAGGTATAAACAGAATACAAAACATTACCAAAAATGATGAAGAGAAACCCGATAACTGGGAGCTCCTAAAAATCAAACACCTATGCTCATCTAAAGACTTCACCAAAAGAGTAAAAAGACCACCTACAGACTGGGAAAGAATTTTCAGCTATGACATCTCCGACCAGTGCCTGATCTCTAAAATCTACATGATTCTGTCAAAACTCAACCACAAAAAGACAAACAACCCAATCAAGAAGTGGGCAAAGGATATGAACACACATTTCACTAAAGAAGATATTCAGGCAGCCAACAGATATATGAGAAAATGCTCTCGATCATTAGCCATTAGAGAAATGCAAATTAAAACTACGATGAGATTCCATCTCACACCAGCAAGTCTGGCATTAATCCAAAAAACACAAAATAACAAATGCTGGAGAGGCTGCGGAGAGATTGGAACTCTCATACACTGGTGGTGGGACTGTAAAATGGTACAACCACTTTGGAAATCTATCTGGTGTTACCTTAAACAGTTAGAAATAGAACTACCATACAACCCAGAAATCCCACTCCTAGGAATATACCCTAGAGATACAAGAGCCTTCATACAAACAGATATATGCACTCCCATGTTTATTGCAGCTCTGTTTACAATAGCAAAAAGTTGGAAGCAACCAAGGTGTCCATCAACGGATGAATGGGTAAATAAATTGTGGTATATTCACACAGTGGAATACTACGCATCGATAAAGAACAGTGACGAATCTCTGAAACATTTCATAACATGGAGGAACCTGGAAGGCATTATGCTGAGCGAAATGAGTCAGTTGCAAAAGGACAAATATTGTATAAGACCACTATTATAAGATCTTGAGAAATAGTAAACCTGAGAAGAACACATACTTTTGTGGTTACGAGGGGGGTAGGGAGGGAGGGTGGGAGAGGGTTTTTTTATTGATTAATCAGTAGATAAGAACTGCTTTAGGTGAAGGGAAAGACAACACTCAATACATGGAAGGTCAGCTCAATTGGACTGGACCAAAAGCAAAGAAGTTTCCGGGATAAAATGAATGCTTCAAAGGTCAGCGGAGCAAGCGCGGGGGTCTGGGGAACATGGTTTGCGGGGACTTCTAAGTCAATTGGCAAAATAATTCTATTATGAAATCATTCTGCATCCCACTTTGAAATGTGGCGTCTGGGGTCTTAAATGCTAACAAGCGGCCATCTAAGATGCAGCAATTGGTCTCAACCCACCTGGAGCAAAGGAAAATGAAGAACACCAAGGCCACACGACAACTAAGAGCCCAAGAGACAGAAAGGGCCACATGAACCAGAGACCTACATCATCCTGAGACCAGAAGAACTAGGTGGTGCCCGGCCACAATCAATGACTGCCCTGACAGGGAGCACAGCAGAGGACCCCTGAGGGAGCAGGAGATCAGTGGGATGCAGACCCCAAATTCTCATAAAAAGACCAAACTTAATGGTCTGACTGAGACTAGAGGAATCCCGGCGGCCATGCGCCCCAGACCTTCTGTTGACACAGGACAGGAACCATCCCCAAAGACAACTCATCAGACATGAAAGGGACTGGTCAGCGGGTGGGAGAGAGATGCTGATGAAGAGTGAGCTAATTATATCAGGTGGACACTTGAGATTGTGTTGGCAACTCTTGTCTGGAGGGGGGATGGGAGGATAGAGAGAGAGGGAAGCTGGCAAAATTGTCAAGAAAGGAGAGACTGAAAGGGCTGACTCAAGAGGGGGAGAGCAAGTGGGAGTAGGGAGTGAGATGTATGTAAACTTATATGTGACAGACTGATTGGATTTGTAAACGTTCACTTGAAGTTTAATAAACGTTATAAAAAAAAAAAAAAAACTAATATTGCCACCCCTGCTCTTTTTTGATTGTTGTTTGCTTGATATATTTTTGTCCATCCTTTGAATTTTAGTTTGTTTGTGTCTCTAAGTCTAAGGTATGTCTCTTGTAGGCAGCATATAGACAGATTGTGTTTTTTTATTTTGCCATTCTCTGTCTCTTTATTGGTGCATTTAGTCCATTTACATTCAGTGTAATCATGGATAGGATAGTGCTGTCATTTTGATGTGTTTTTTTTGTGTGTGTTGTTAAGTTTCTTTTTCCTACCTAATTTTTTGTGGTGTGTAGTTTATTTATATATTGTCTTTTCCTCTTATTCGCTGTTGGTGATTTTGTTTCTGCTGAGCCTTTTTTTTTCTTGTATTTTATTTTGATGAGAACAATTGTTAGTCTCCTTTGTGTTTACCTTAATATTTACCCCTATTTTTCTATGTTTAAACCAGACTTTATTTCTTTATATCACCTTGTCTTCCCCTCCATGTGAAAGATCTATAACTACATTTCTTAGTCTGTCTTTATTGTTTTAATGTTGTCTTCTTTTACATAATTACATTGCTGTGTCCCTGTTTTGAGCATTTTTTTGTCTTGACTTATTTTTGTGATTTCCCTATCTGGGTTGACATGTGATTGCTCTGTCCAGTGTTTTAGTCTTGGGTTTTTATCTGATACTATTGATTTTTCTAACGAGTGACCTCCCTTTAGTATTTCTTGTAGTTTTGGTTTGGCTTTTATGAATTCCCTAAACTTCTTTTTATCTGGAAATGTCCTAATTTCACTCCATATCTGAAAGACAGTTTTGCTGCATATATGATTCTTGGCTGGCAATTTTTTTCCTTCAGTGCTTCATATAAGTCATCCCATTGCCTTCTTGCCTGCATGGTTTCTTCCAAGTAGTCTGAGTTCATTCTTATTGACTCTCCTTTGTAGGTGACTTTTCATTTATCCCTAGTCACTCTTAAAATTCTCTTTATCTTTTGATTTTGGGAAGTTTGATTATAATATGTCTTGGTGACTTTCTTTTAAGATCTATATCCTCTCATCTTTCACAATATCAGGGAAGTTTTCTGCCAACAAATCTTCAAAAATTCTCTCTGTATTTTCTGTTATCCCTCCCTGTTTTGGTATTCCAATCACTTGTAGGTTATTTCTCTTGATAGAGTCCCACATGGTTCCTAGGGTTTCTTCATTTTTTAAAATTCTTTTATCTGATTTTTCTTCAAATATATTGGTGCCAAGTGCTTTATCTTCAGTCTCACCAGTTCTGCCTTCCTGTTGCTCAATTCTGCTCTTCTGACATTCTATTGAGTTGTCTAATTCTGTAATTTTATTGTCAGTCTTCTGAATTTCTGATTGTTGTCTCTCCATAGATTCTTTCAGCTTATTAAATTTTTCATTATGTTCTTGCATAACCTTTTTAATTTCTTCAACTTCTTTTTTCTGTGTGTTCCTTGGCTTGTACTGTGTATTGCCTGATCTCCTTCCTGATCTCATTACTGATGTCTTGAAGAGTTCTGTATATTAATCTTTTGTATTCTGCATCCAGTAATTTCAGGAAGGCACCTTCATCCAGAAGATCCCTTGATTCTTTGCTTTGAGAGCTTGTTGAAGCAATCATGGTCTGCTGCTTTATGTGATTTGATATTGACTGTTGTCTCTGAGCAATCTATAGGTTATTGTATTAGTTTATTATATGTTTTCTTACTGTATCCTAGCTTCTTGCTTTGTTTTGTTTTGATATGCCCAAATAAGTTGCTTGAGTGAGTTAGCTTGATTATTTTCACCTTTGAAGTGCTAATGTCTTGTCACCAGATGGCTAGAGCTGTTATCAGGTGTATGAGCCTAGGAGTCCATTCAATTTTCTTGTATGGATTCAGCTCAGTTGGTCATCAAATGTATGGTACAGGCTCTGTCCTACAGACTTAGAAGGGCAGGAGTGATTGGTGTAGGTACAGGTATCCGGTTGCAGCAGGGTGTCATATTCTGAACAAGGCAAGGGGCTGACAACTGTCCCCTGAGTGTCTGTGAGGAAAGCACATCCCTGTTCCCTAGAGTGCACAGGTGGGATGGTTCTGCAGACAGACCATGGGCACCCAATGCTTTTGGTTGTAAGGACTGGGAGGTGCCAGTTTTTTCTGGACCCCTATTGCTGGTGGCTGGGTCACCTGAGTGGAGCCACTAGTCCTTAGGCCCATGATGTGGGTAGGTGAGGACCCTGTTTAATAGGCAAAGCTGTGTCAAACATCAAACACCCACCTCTCCACCACACAGCTGAAACAGTTACAGTCTGCCAGCAAGGGCCTATTCTCCTGGAATAGGCCCACAGATGTCCATGCAGGGGGGAAAGGTATTCAAAGTCCACGGATCATTTATGCCTGGACAGGAGCCACTTCTGTCCTGAGCTCCCCAGGTTAGTGGAGCTGGCAGATTACCTTTTCCCCAGCTGTGAATTGATTCCTTGTCCAAGGCCGGAAGAATGGCTCAGGACATGCAGCAGGACCTATCTCAGGCCCAGAGAAATTGACAGCTAGTGAAGCTGGCTTGGGGGCTGGGGGCACAGCAAAATATACTCAAGTACTTAGCTTTTGTTGAAAGTGCCGTTCTTCTCTAGTTCCAGAGGTGTGTGTAGACTATACGGCTGGCTCTTTCTCCCTGAGGAAACTGCGGCTGAATGCTACCACCTGCCCCCACAACTGCTCCCAGGAATAGTGCCTGAGGGTTTCCCTGTGATTCACACCTAGCAACTCCTCTCCATTCCCAAACCGTCTCTCCTTCCTCCTGCCACTCAGTCTGTTTTCCAACTTTGTCTTTGATATTCAGGGCTCTTAGCCTGTCATAAATATAATCGTTTCACTTGTTTTTCAGGTGTTTGTTGTAAAAGGGTTCATCGGAAGCCTCTGAGTGCTGCGCCATCTTGGCCCCGCCTCCTCTCCTATAGTTTTTCTTGTCCTTAGAACTGCTGGCTATAACGTCTCTTGACTTTTCTGAGAAAGTAGATGTCAACCATTAGTCTTTGAAAATAACATGCAATTTTCCTCTGAAACAGAAGGACATAAGGCCAGGGTTAGCAAAAATGAATAAGCACAGCCCTTAGTTTGTGAAAATTAGGAAAGGTTGCATGCTGAAAGAGTATCTTCATCTCAGGCAGCAATCATTACCACCAAATGAGTGGAAAAAAAATTAAATGGATTTCAATGGTTTGGACCATGTCTTAGTTTTCCAGTGCTGCTGTAATAGAACTATCACAAGTGGGTGACTTTAAGGAACAGAAATTTATTTTCTTACAGTTTAGTAGGCTAGAAGTTCTAATTTAGGATGTTGGCTCTGGGGGAAGTCTTTCTCTATTGACTCTGGATGAAGGTCCTTATCTCTTCTGAGCTCCTGCTTCTGGGCATTTTTCATGTGGATTGGCATGTATCTTCCCTCATCTTTCTTGCTTGTTTAATCTCTTTTATATCTCAAAAGAGATTGACTCAAGACACATTTAACCCTAATTCTTTCTCATTAACATAACAAAGATAACCTATTCCTAAATGGGATTGTAACCACAGGCATGGAGGTTAGGATATATAACAGATTTTTTTGGCAGACAGAATTCAATACACAACAGACTCTTGGTACCAATCGTTAGTAGTTGGCTAACATTTCCTTTAGAAAACACATATACCTATAAACACAACTCTTGGACAGCAGTCAGTTTGCAAACCTTTTTCCTAGTTACTGTGAGAAATAGAGAAAGTGTGGCGAAGGGGATGACTGGGGCACGTAGTGATGTATGTTGTGTTGATGTCACAGGGAAACAAAATTGTCTTGTGATGGTGGTGGTGGTGATGGGAGCATTGGGTAGGGGAACCATTTCTTGTTTATTAGGGCTTTAACCCAAAGAGAAATAAAAGACATTGCCAATTTTGAAGTCGTAAACAAAATCCTGTTTTATTTTTAGAATCGAGACTGATAGCCCCACCATGTCTGTCAGTTTGTTGTACTGTGGTGGCTTGTGTGTTGCTGTGATGCTAGAAGCTATGCCATTGGTATTTCAAATACCATTAGAGTCACCAATGATGGACAGGTTTGAGCTGAGCTTCTAGACTAAGACAGAGTAAGAAGAAGGACCTGACAGTCTACTTCTGAAAAAATTAGCCAGTAAAAGCCTTATGAATAGCAGCAGAAAATTATTTGATATAGTGCCAGAAGATGAGTCCCTCAGGTTAGAAGGCATGAAAAAAACAACCGGGGAAAAGTTGCTTCCTAAAAGTAGAGTTGACCTTAAAGGCATGGATGGAGTCAAGCTTTCAGGACCTTCATTTGCTGATGTGGCACCGCTCAAAATGATAAGAAACAGCTGCAAACATCCATTAATAATTGGAACCTGAAACGTATGAAGTAGGAATCTAGGAAAATTGGAAGTCGTCAAAAATGAAATGGAACACATAAATATTGATATCCTAGGCATTAGTGAGCTGAAATGGACTGGTATTGGCCATTTTGAATCAGACAATCATATCGTCTTCTATGCCAGGAAAGACAAATTGAAGAGGACTGGCATTGCATCCATTGTCAGAAAAAACATTTCAAGATTTGTTCTGAAGTACAACACTGTCAGTGATAGGATAATATCCATACTCATACAAGGAAGGCTAGTTAATACAATTACTATTCAAAGTTATGCACTGATCATTAATGCCAGAAATGAAGAAATTGAAGATTTCTACCAACTGCTACAGTCTGAAATTGATCAAACGTGCAATCAAGAGGCATTGATAATTACTGCTGATTGGAATGTGAAAGTAACAAAGAAGAAGGAATGGTAGTTGGAAAATATGGCCTTGATGATAGAAACGCCTCAGACTGCATGTTAGAATTTAGGAGGACCAACGACTTCTTTATTGCAAATACCTTTTTTTTAACAACCTAAACTGAAATTATGCACGTGGACCTCACCAGGTAGAATACACAGGAATCAAATTGACTACATCTGTGGAAAGAGGCAATGGAAAAGCTTAATATTATTAGTCAGAACAAGGCCAGAGCAACTGCAGAACAGACCATCAATTGCTCAAAAGCAAGTTCAAGTAAAAGCTGAAAAAAATTAGAAAAAGTCCACAAGAGCAAAAGTATTACCTTGAGCATATTCCACCTGAATTTAGAGACCATCTCAAAATGAGATTTGAATCATTAAACACTAATGACCGAAGACTAGATGAGTTGTAGAATGACATCACGGACATCACACTTGAAGAAAGCAAAAGGTCATTAAAAAGACAGGAAAGAAAGAAAAGACCAAAATGGATGTCAGCTCTGAAAGTTGCTCTTGAACTTAGAGTAGCTAAAGCAAACAGAAGAAATGAGGGAGTAAAAGAGCTAAACAGAAGATTTCAAAGGGCGGGTGGAGAAGACAAAAGTATTACAATGAAATGTGCAAAAACCTAGCATTAGAAAACCAAAAGGAAAAACATGCTCAGCATTTCTCAAGCTGAGAGAACCGAAGAGAAAATTCAAGCCTCAAGTTGAAATATTGAAGGATTCTACGGGGAAAATATTCAACAATGCACGAAGCATCAAAAGAAGATGGGAGGAATACACAGAGTCACTGTACCAAACAACTAGTTGACATTCAACCATTTCAGGAGGTAGCACATGATCAAGAATTGATGGTACTGGAGGAAGAAGTCCAGGCTGCACTGAAGGCATTTTCAAAAAACAAGGCTCCAGGAATTGACAGAAGACCAACTGAGATGTTTCAGCAAATGCATGCAACGTTGGAAGCATTCACTTGTTTATGCCAAGAAATTTGGAAGACAGCTACCTGGACAACTGACTAGAAAAGATCCATATTTGTGCCCATTCCTAAGAAAGGTGATTCAACAGAATGTGGAAATTAACAAAAAATATCATTAATATCACACACAAGTAAAATTTTGCTGAACATCATTCTAAAGCAGTTGCAACAATACCTCAACAGAGAATTGCCAGAAATTCAAGCTGGATTCGGAAGAAGATGTCAAACAAAGGATGTCATTGCTGATGTCAGATGGATCTTGGCTGAAAGCAGAATACCAGAATGATGTTTACCTGTGTTTTATTGACTATGTAAAGACATTCAACTGTGTGGATCATGACAAATTATGGATAATATTATAAAGAATAGGAATTCCAGAACACTTAATTGTGCTCATGAAGAATCTGTACATAGATCAAGAGGCAGTTGTTAGAAGAGGACAAGGGGATGATGCATGGTTTAAAGTCAGGAAAAGTGTGTGTCAGGGTTGTATCCTTTCACATACTTATTCAATCTATATGTTGAGCAGATGATCCGAGAAGCTGGATTATAGGAAGAAGAACATACATCAAGATTGGAGGAAGACTCATGAACAATTTGTGATATGCAGATGACACCTTGCTTGCTGAATGTGAAGATCACCGACTATAGCCATCAGTATGGATTACACCTTAACATAAAGAAAACACAAATCCTCACAGCTGGACCAATAAGTAACATCATGATAAATGGAGAAAATATTGAAGTTGTCAAGGATTTCATTTTACTTGGATTCACAATCAACACCCCTGGAACCAGCAGTCAAGACATCAAACAACGCATTGGACAAATCTGCTGCAAAGACCTCTTTATAGTGTTAAAATGGAAAGATGTCACTTCAAGGACTAAGGTGTGCCTGACCAAACCATGGTGTTTTCATTTACTTTGTATGCATACAAAAGCTAGATAATGAATAAGGAAGACCAAAGATGAATTGATGCCTTTGTATTATGGTGTTGGCGAAGAATATCGAGCATACCATGGATTGGCAGAAGAACAAACAAATCTGTCATGAAAGAAGTACAGCCAGAATGCTTCTTAGAAGCAAGGTTGGTGAGACTATGTCTCACTCCTTTGGACATGTTATCAGGAGGGACAAGTCCCTGGAGAAGGACGTCATGCTTGGTAAAGTAGAGGGTCAGTGAAAAAGAGGAAGACCCTCAATGAGATGGATTGACACAGTGGCTACAACAATGGTCTCAAGCATAACAACAATTGTGAGGATGGTGCAGGACCAGGCAGTGTTTCGTTCTGTTGTACATGGGGTTGCTATGAGTTGGAACCAACTGGATGGCACCTAACAACAACAAGCACAAACTGATAGAATACCACACACAGTTTCCTGATGCCTTTTATCTTACTGTGGGCTTGGATTATTGATAATAATTCTTTACTCCATCCCTAAGAACAAAGCTTGGAATTGCACAGGCGCAGAGTCTCCAGACTGTTCTGGCTTCATGTATGTTTCAGACCTCTATCGGCTCAACTATTCATTACAGCCATGTTGTCTCACAAATGGAGTTTCTCTGAATTCCTGCTGCCAACATTGTCTATCCCTACTAAGTTTCAGCAGCTGCTCCTCATTTTGGAAGCTGTGCTATTCCCTGTTTGAACCACTCTTTGTATTCCCCGTATAGGATAACTTTTTGGATTCGGGTTTCTCTGGGTTTGGGGCAGGGAGGGCAATGTAAAGAAACCCATAACGCTGGGAATCTGGATCAGTGTGGTACTCAGGTCAGCTCCCAGTGTCCATCTCAGACCTGTCTAGGATCCCAGTGCCTAAAGTTCATGGACAGTGATCAGTAATAGGGTGGAAAGTTGTATCTCTGCTAACTATATGGAGTGCTGGTTTCTCTTGACATCCTGCATTGCTTCCTGATCTTAGTCTAGAGTTTTCATTTTAAGTCCATACAGAAAAGAGAAACCACAAATTAATTCTCAATGTGGACATGGTGCCTTATATTGATTTAATACAATTTCACCTTTGGAAAAAAATGAGTATCCCATGCCTACTTTGATTGACTATACCAGTATATTAAAACTAGGTGTTTGTGTGCAATCTCAACTGCAAATTAACATTCTTAAGGGCAGAAAAAGTGTATAATTTCACACTAGAATGAAAATACCTGTATGATAATTGAAAAAGGTGCTGCTCTTGGGAGACTGTTTCTTCATAAATTTGCCCTAGTCTTACTAGCTATGAGAGTAAATAATTGCCTCATGTTGAAATGTAGGAGTTGAACCCAAAGCAAGAGATGAATGGTTGGGTGAGTGACGGTCTGCACCTTCCTGCAGTTAAAGTTCTCAGGGAAGGCAGCTTTGTTTGAATTGGAGTGAGGACTCAGTTGAATGCCAAGCCTCATACTTCTCCTATGGGACACATGAGCCTGCTCTGAGTTCCCAGTTGAAGGTTGTAGCACCTCCTGAATATCAAGAACAGCCTGATTAGGAACTTTTGTGATGGTGAAGAAGGTGGAAAATGTAGCAGGTGGTTCCTTCAATCTCGCTCAACAAACTCTTCCCCATGGCAACACAGAATCACTGTGGCACTCAGTCACTTATTCCAACAGTATTCAGTGTGAAACCAGAATGCTTTTGTGAATATGACACAGTCCCTATCCTCCAGAAACTTCCAATCCAGTGGGGAATTAGGAAAATATAAGACATGAGCCATACCAGCCCAGAATCTTCAGAAAGTGCCTTGTTTAGGGAGAGCTGAAAGGGTGGATGTGGACCTTTGATAGAACAGGCAGGAAATCACTACTCCTGGACCAGGGCTGGGAAGAGGTTGGGAATAGATAGTACCATTTATCCAAGTCTTCATGATAATCCTGAGTCTAGAAATTTGAGAAATGTATAAAATTTGCCTATAATGTAGCAAAAAAGAGTATCAGACCCAAAGACAAGAGAAACTAGGATCCAGTTACCACCAGCAACCTCCAACATGTATTTTGGAAAAATTATCAAACACTCTGGGTTTTAGTAGTTTCATCAATAAAATAATGATAATAACAATAATAGTGATAAGTATTTCCCTGAAGGTAGATTGCTGGACCATCTTCTCTCAGGAAGTTGCTTTCAGCTCTCAAGTTTGTATTACGGTTTCTGCTTTACTCTTTAGATAAAAGCAACACAAGGGCTGCTCTTTGCAGAAGTGTTATTTATTTGATGGGCTAACACAGACCCTGTCCCTGGACATCTGGACACCAGCTAACTGATGTATAGGATCTGGTCCTAGATGCCACTGCATTCACTTAAACCAAGTCTTTAAAAGGTTTTGCAGCTTTAAGGAAAAGATTATTTGCAGAAATTTGTCTACAATTTAAACATCTGTATTTTTTTTTTATATATTGGCAAATTAAAGATGATTTGTAATAAAGTCATCTTTAAAGGATATCTAAAATGTATTTGGCAAAATGAGAAAGACCCATAATATTTTTGAAAATTCTCCAGTTTTTTTTTTTTTTTCACAAATATAATGGTGGGTTGACAAATATCTCCTAAGTGCCTACTATGTGTGGAGAAGTAAACTGGGCTACACTGTAGAGAAACAAAGAAGTAAAAGCATTTTTGTTATTTTTAAGAATGCTACCATTTATTTGAAATGAGGCATGCATATGAGAACAATTTTGGAACAGCTTGGCTGTATGTTCTTTAATATGCTTTGAATTGAAGGCATAGATTCCAACTGCTGGTAGAGTAGAGAAGGGAAGATTAGCTGAGTTTTGAGTCTTGAAGGAGCTGATGGAATGCTTTTCCAAGGCGGTCCCTAATATTCAAATTAATTTAAAAGCCTAAAAACCAGAGTGGGATATACAAGTTGCTGCCAGATTCCAAAAACAGGTCATGGACTAATCCCTTGAATTAGGAACGTAGGGTAAGAACAAGAGAAGAGAAGTGAGAAAACTTCTAGCAAAGTGTGCTGCTGGGAGCCAGGTACTTCATCTCATTATTGTGTTTGTTCTACCATATTATTTCCCCATTGCTGATAAGGAAACTAAGGCTCAGAGATGTAAAGTAAAATTTTACCCAGCTCATAAGGGAACAGGAGTCCCTGGTGGTACAAAGAGGTAATGTACTCAGTTGCTAACTGAAAGATTGGAGTTTCAAACCCACCCAGAGGCACCATGAATAATCACCTGTCAATCTACTTCCAAAAAACCAGCTATTCAAAACCCTATAGAGCACAGTTCTACTCTGACACACATTGAGTCACCATGAGTCAGAGTCTACTCAACGGTTACTGCTAATAAGGGCCACAGTTGGACTTGGACCTAGATTCAACCGGCCTGTTACCATCGAGTCGATTCTAACCAAGTCAATTCTGACTCATAGCGACCCAATAGGACACAGTAGGGTTCCCAAGGCTGTAAGTCTTAACAGAAGCAGACTATCACATATTTCTCCCACAGAGCAGCTGGTGGGTTCCAACCACCGATCTTTCCCTTAGCAGCCGAGTGCTTAAGCACCCGGGCTATGTACCTAGGTCTATCTGGATAAAAAGACTCAGTATGAGTGGCTATCAAAGACACAAAGAGAACTGAATGCAGGTCATCAGTTCATCCTTGCATAGCCAACTAAACCCAATGATAAAATAATGATTAGCTGAAATCACTATCTACTCCAACTGTGCAGGAAGCAACAGAAATTTAGTCAGAAGCCACTCAGGCAATAGATTCCAAGCCTGGGAGACAGCCTGTCTGTGCTTCTTATTCCCCCAGTAGTTTTTATAAGTTCTTTGGCCAGAGGGACACTGCAAAGCAGGCTGAAAGCTATACAAAGCAAATGTGTAATGGTGTTGGCAATGCTCTGAAAGTTGCTACCAAGAATGTATACTACTGGGAGGAATAAAGAACCAATTTCTGGCCCAAAATCCATTTTGCATGGAAAAGCTTTTAATGGATGAGTTCTCTATCAATAAGTTGCTGCTTTCCATTTAATTGTCATTGTTCATTTATTTGTAAATCTTTATGTACATTCATGACCACACTGGGAAGCAGTAGAAATTTACGTTTATGAATTACATGTTTTTCTTTTCTTAAATGATGATAACTATCTGATGACACACTTTATACCCCTTCCTCTTTGGTCCTGTATTACCTTTATATATATGGTATATGTATATTTCCCTTTGAAAATTTGGAACTTGGTTTTCTCTATTTTGTCTTTCCTATTTAGGAATTACATTGATGAATCACAGTCCTCTACTTTAGGATGTAAATATAAGAGCCAAGCTTCATATGCTTATCTGGTGTTTTTAAAACTCTTATGCAAAGGTGAGTCACTAAGCCATTTCTGACTAGTCTTGTAGACTTGTCAGATCAAGAGATCCTCCCCTTCGGGCCATGCTCTCCCCCTCAGATTACTTGTTCTTCCAATTTCTGAAGGTATCTATGGCAGTTTCTCCTGCCTGTGGGCCGGGAACTCCTACGAGTGGGAGGAGAGTCAGAGTTATTGCAAAGGGTGTGTACATTCACAGGCACCCCAAGCATTGAAAAGATAATATGTAGCAGTAATGTAAGTACTATTTTTCAAAATTATATAGTGGTTAATAAATTATAATGACCTTTTTAAATGTTACTGAATTTGTAGTTTTTTTTTTTTTTAATCACAATATGTTGTTTGAATCAGCAAATGGTAAAAGTACAAAACTCTCCTGTGGAAAGTTGTAAAAGTTTTTGAGGGAAGGGACTCTTCATAACCAAAAAAGTATGGCTTTATGCTTGTTGTCCCCGGGTGGAGCAAATAGTTAACACACTCAGCTGTTAAACAAAAGATTAGCAGTTTGAATCTATTCGGAGGCACCTTGGAAGAAAGGTCTGGAACTTTACTTCTGAAAAATCATGCATTGAAAACCGTATGGAGCTCACTTCTACTCTGACATATATGGGGTCACCCTGAGTCGGAATGGGCTTGACGGCAACTGGTTATCTGTGTGTGTGTGCTTTCCCCCAGTTCAAAGGTCAGTATAAAGCACTTATATCATGTACCACCTGGAGTATAAACTTTGCAAACTTGATCAAATTATCTTCTTTCACCTTCCAACACGAAGAATTAAATCTGAAAAGGTTATTTTTTTTCAATATTTACGTCTCTTTTTTCTTTTTTTTATCTCATTGTACATTTTTGAAATGTCTTGTTGATAAAGCCATGTGTTATCTCTGATATAAGGAAGAATGATGCTGGTGTTTTATTGTTTCATAAGTTTGACTGGGTTTTAGACAGAACTTCTTGACCATATCATGGAAGTATTATTCTATTCCTAATTCACTTTAAATTAGCAAAATCAAGAGTAGACGCTAAGTTTCACAGATGTCTTTTTAGCATCTATAAAGATGAATTAAAAAAAAAAAAACCCTTTGTCATCAAGGCACAGTGGTTAAGAGCTACAGCTAGCTATGGCTGCTAACTGAAAGGTCAGCAGTTCAAATCCACCGGCTGCATCTTGGAAACCCTATAGGGCAGTCCTACTCTGTCCTAAAGGGTCTCTGTGAGTTGAAATGTACTCGATGGCAACTTTTTTTTTTTTCTTTTTGGTATAAAGATGAATATGAGCTATTCTTTTTGACCTGATGTAGTAATATCAAGATATTTTTGTGTATAATCTTTTGTTCCTTTTTAAAACTGTAGTCCTGGATTTGCTACTCTTTTATTTAAAAATTCATAAGTGGGTTTGGCCTGTACTTTTCCTTTTCTATTACAGTATTTGTGAATTTTGTCAAGTTTTGGTATCACAGTTTTATTCAAACTTCACAAAATTAACTTGGAAGTGTTTTGTCTTTTTTCTGTTTTGCAAACTATTTATACGGAAGAGGCAATGAGACACAGTGGTTGAGCCCATGGAGTTTGGGGACACACTCAGACTCCAGTTCAAACAACAGTTTGTTCACTTGATAGCTTTATAACTCTGGGCAAATTATTTAACTTTTCTAAGCACATTGGGAAACCCTAGTGGCATAGTGGTTAAGTACTAGTCTGCTAACCAAAAGGTCAGCAGTTCGAATCCACGAGGCACTCCTTGGAAACTCTATGTGGCAGTTCTTCTCTGTCCTTTAGGGTCGGTACGAGTCAGAATTGACTCCACGGCAACAGGTTTGGTTTAGAAGCCCTGGTGGTATAGTGGTTAAGTGCTACAGCTGCTAACCAAGAGGTCAGCAGTTTAAATCCACCAGGCACCCGTAGGAAACTCTATGGGGCAGTTCTACTCTGTCCTATATGGTCGCTGTGAGTCAGAATTGACTTGATGGCAGTGGGTTTCGTTTTGGTTTTAAGCACATTAGTTTCATCACCAATAAAATGTAGACACAAGCACTATTGTGTTGAAGTTTTATGGGCTGTATAGGCAAAGCTTTTTCACAGCACCTAGATCGTGATAAGCTTTAAATCAATGCAGCTGTTGTGAGAAAAAGATGATACAGGTGACAATGATGATTTCATTGCCATCAGTGCAGAGAAACTGATTTTCCTTGAAATTAGCTGTATATAACATTGGAGCTGGCTTTTTGTAAAAAGTATTTTTGAACAATTTTTATCCATTTCTTTGTTAATTTTATATTGTTTTCTCATGTTTATTTAGTTAATTTTAGTAAATACTAATTTTTTCAAGAGGAATTTGTCTCTAGGTCATTAAGTTCTTCAAAATTATTAGGTCAGTTGTAAGATTAATTAGATTGATCAAGCAATAGATTGATAGGTCAATCAATAGATCAATCGATTGATTGATAAATATGTCGATAGATCACCCAAATAGACTATATATATAGTCTATGAAGAAAAAAGAGAAAATCACAAATACTCATCAATAGAAATTTTAAAAGGTGATATGAGAAGAATATATATAAAGTACTATGCTATATGTATGATATATAATACCATAACCAAAACCAAAAACCAAACCCAGTGCTGTCAATTCCGACTCATAGCGACCCTATGGAACAGAGTAGAACTGCCCCATAGAGTTTCCAAGGGGTGCCTGGTGGATTCAAACTGCCAACCCTTTGGTTAACAGCCATAGCACTTAACCACTACGCCACCAGGGTTTCCATACCATATGCTACTATATATTACGCTATATATAATATAATATTATAAAACTAATATAATATCATATTATATAAAAATATTATGCTCATATATATGAGTGGCACAGTGGTTAAGTGCTCAGCTGCTAACTGAAAGGCCGGTGGCTCGAATCCACCAGCTGCTCTGCAGGAGAACGATGTGGTAGTCAGCTTCCGTAAAGACTGCAGCATTGGAAACCCTATGGGACAGTTCTACTCTGTCTTATAGGTTGAGTTGGAATCAACTTGACAGGCATGAGTTTTGTATAAAATCATTTAGAGTTATTGGTTTATCTCAGTTTTGAGTGCATCTCACAGGTTTTTCTCTGTAGTGTTCATACTGTCATCTATCATTGTTTTAATTATCCTTTAATTTTAGTTTTGATAATCTCTTTGAGCTGAGATCTATTTAGGGGAGTGATTTTAACTCCCCCAAGTTTTTGTTTTATTTGCTATTATTTTATTATTTATTTCCAGTATTCTTGCATAAGATCAAATAATAATACCTATCTTCTGCTTTTGCAGTTATTCCTTTATTTCAATTTGATAAATGTTCTACTTTGTTTAATATTCTACAAGCAATAGAAAAGGCAGTATAATTATTTTTTGTATAGTATAGAGGTAAATGGAAACCCTGGTTGTGTAGCGGTTAAGAGCTATGGCTGGTAACCAAAAGGTCAGCAGTTTGAATCCACCATGTGCTCCTTGAAAACTCTGTGGGGCAATTCTACTCTGTCCTATGGGGTCACTATGAGTCAGTAGTCAACTCGATGGCAACAAGTTTTATAGTGTTAAACATGTAAATATATACAATATATAGGATTGCATATAATATATATAGACATATACACACATAGACAGCAACATACATAATCAGTTAGGATTATTTAGATCCTGTTATAATGTTTTTTAACCACTTGATGCTTCAAAAACAAGTAGGAATGTGGTAAAACATACTCATCCAGCAATTAATATGATTCTGTAAATTTAGCCTTGCATCTCTAGTATTTTTCTTTATATACTGTGTTACTAAGTCATCTGAAGCATGAATATCAATGACAATTATCTCTCAATACTACTACTGATATTAATACAAATAGTAAAAACTGACAGCAGTTTTTGAGTATGTACCAGGTGGCAGATCTTGAGCTAGATGTTTTATATCAATTTTCTTATTTAATATTTATGAAAAATTTATGAGACAAATAGGCACAAGCGTCCCCAAGTTATGAAAGAGATCCATTCCTAAGCCTGTCTTTAAGTCAAATTTGTAGGTAAATCGGAACAGGTACGTGTGTTCTTGTTTAGTGTCAAATTTTTGTTTTAGTGTACAGTACGTTTTACCTTTCTGTGCATATAAAACACTCAAGACACTTCCAAATACATTAAACATCTTAAACAAAGTAGTGCATGTGTTTGTTATTATGAACCATTGTATTTAACTCAAATTTTTAATACAATAGGGTTTATGACAATTCCTTCATAAGTATGCGTTGTCTGTAAGTCAAATGTTCTTAACCCAGGAACACCCCCAGTGAGGATTCTGCCAGGTAGTAAACCCACAAATAAACAAAACAACTTTTGTTTTGTTTTAAATAATGCTTCTTGCCTATAGCACTGCTTCTTTAATGTTATCTTTTAACTCTTGTTTCCTTTTTATTTGCATTTGCCTTGTATATCTCTACCTTTTCTCTGTGTTTTAACATTTAACCTTTATGCCACTTAGCATGACACTAGCATAAAATAGGTACCCTGTGAAAAATATTTGTGGAATGAACAGGCCTTTCAGAGTCACTATGTTAAATATGTGTATCTTGTAGGAGGCATATAATTGGATTTTGCTTATGATCCAGTGTGAGATGGTTATTAGGGGAGTTTAACCCACTTACATTTATTGTGTTAATGATACGTTTGATTTACTTTTGACATTTAACGTGTATTTTTTTAATGGTTCTTTTAATTTTCTTTTGCTTTTACTGTTGCTATATGGACTGAGTTTTTTATTAAATATGCATACAAATTGGTTTGGAGAGTGTACATGTTGTTTTTATTCCACTTCTGATTGACATCTGGCTGATCCTGCAGCTGAGTGCAGTCACGCTTTTGGCAGGGTGACTGGAGTTTCCACTGCAGCTGCTGTATCCCAAGGCTTTATATTCACTTGCCAACCCACAGTAAATTATGTTTATGGTCATGGGTTTCTCATTTTTGTTTATGATCTCATTTGAAATAACTTATTCTTCTGAAGACTAAACATGTTTGTTACACTGTATAGTCCTCTCCTCAGTTATTAGCCTGTCCTAACCATATAACAGTGTTTACTGAATATTTGTTATGTACCCGGTGCTGAACTAGACAAGTTTGGAGAAGGAGAAGTACAAAGCAGTATCTTATCCCTGTTTTTAAGAAGCTTAAAGTATAATTGAGAGAGCTGAATGTACATCCATAAAAAATTAAATAACTCAGAAGTTAAAATATAAATGATGTCACCCAGCACTGTGTATAAATAAATGTCAAAGGAGAAACATAGACAAAAAGTACTATGAATTAACAGGTCGGGAATATTTTCCAGGATTGAAATGTTCAGAGAAATCTTCCCAGAATAAAAAAGATTTGAGTAGGGTCTTTAAGGATAAGGAGAATCTGGATAGACAAAGGGGAAGAAGGAATACATCCTAAGGTGGGTGAACAGTGTGGACAAAAGTATGGAAATGAACATGTATAAGGCATGTTCATGAGATGGCAAACAAATGATCGTGGTCATGTCAGTGGTTTCATGAGGCTGGAAAATGTTTATTAGGGTAAATGATTCATTCCACAAACACGTTAACCACTTAGTACCTGAAGAGCATACAGAGGGCACTTAAGCATGGTGTAGGGGCCCAGACATATCAGAAAAGCCTTCCATGTGGAAGTAATGCCAAAGTTGAGTCCTAACACGAAAGGAGTTCAAACAGGTAAAGATTTTAGACAGGGGTGGGGAAGTTGGAAAAAAATATTATCTAGGCAGAGAAATCAGAAGCTGTGGAGATTTAGAGGTAGAGAGAGTATGTTGCTTTCAAGAACTGCCAGTACTTCAGTGTGGCTGGCATATAGAATGTGGAAGAATCAGGTGAAGAAGATAGAGGTGGGCAAAGCTGGGCCAGGTGTGAGGGCTTTGGGTTCCCATGGGAAGTACTTCGAGTTTATCTAGGAGGTCCGGGGAGTCCCAGAATGATTTTAAGCAGGATAGTGGAATTGGCTAGAAAGTAGATTGTAGGTATAAAAATTAAACCATAAAAACCAAACCAGGTGCTAGCTAGTTGACCCTGACTCATGGTGATTCCAAGTGTGTCAGAGTAGAACTACGCTCCATGGGGTTTTCAGTGGCTGATTTTTCACAGTTAGATTGCCAGCCCTTTCTTCTGAGGTGCCTCTGGGTGGATTCAAACCACCATCTGTCAGTTAGTTGAGTGCTTTAACTGTTTACATCACCCAGAGAGATTAAAGGTAGGAAATTGGTTGACTATTGAAATTAATCCCAGTAAAAGATGTCCAGGGACTGAATGCAGGCAATGGCAGTGGGCATATATTTGAGACTATTACTGCATTAAAACTACAGTCTCAGCTTCAATGGATGAAGGGACTAGGAAGAGGGAAATCCAGGCCGATTCTCAGGATCCTGGCTTGGCAAATTCCCTTAAAGGTAGCTCAGTTTATTACTATAGGAAACACAGGAGGAAGAGAAAGTTTGTGGGCCAGAAAGGAGTTGTGGCGTGGATAGGGGGAGATAATTTCAGATATTCAGTATGTATATGGCTTAAAGTTTTTCCTTCTCTTCATGGTATTTTTCTACTGGGTTTAGAATAACAGAGCCTTAAATGTTGGCATTTCTTTAAGATTTTCATGGGCATAGAACACTGATAAAATTACTAGGTCAATAAAATATGCATAAATGTACAGGACTTGTTACTGAAACAAACTTTTATTTAGCTACCAATCCCATAAATAGCCCAACAATTAACAATGATAAAATTTGTTTCAGTAACAAAGCCTTCCAAAGAGAGGGAGATTTGGAGGCCTTCCAACAAAATAAATTCCTTTCTTCTCAGATGACATGTAAACTGATGTCATTTCTCATTCCTTAAAGAGAAATAAAAAGGAAAGAAAGACAAAACTTGCTATGGTTTGCAGTATTCCAATGATAGCATTCTTCCTCAAAGTAATCTAAAAAAAGACATTGTGAGCACACTTGTATTTCCTCTGCCAGAAATGCATGCCTGGCCATTGTACAAGCCTTTCATATTTAGCCATTTAGATAATGGTTTCTACATGAACTTTCATAACATTTATTTACTGCTATAAATGATTGGACCAACTGCTGTTGGAAGCCAGGAATCTCGTTCCTCAGCAGTGAGGTCTCTCACTACATTATCTCAACTTTAGAAAGGTTGCTCTGAAAGCAGTATTTTCTGTCAGCATTTCAGGGGCAGTGTGAAAAAAATGTCACAAGCATCTCAGTTTTGAGTTTTCACAGTTCTGCCTGCTGGAGAAACACATTAGCCTCCCTCCACGAAGATCGTGCTCTAGCTATAAATATTTCAACTCCCCAACCCTGATTTTTTCAGGTGTATCAACCACTTTTTCCTCCCTTTTCCCAGTGGTTGATGGAGTCAAACTCTTATGTAAACTCTTGCAACAGAAAGACAGGCAGAGACAGCCAAATGCTAAAAACAAGGCTTTCTGTATGTTCACCTGGGTAAACTGGTACAATAAGACTTGGGTTGTTCCGTTAGTGAGCATTTCACCAGAGTAGATGTGTTGCTCGTTAAATGGAGAAAGACGTCTTGACGGGATAAGTTTTCCACTTACATGGTAGGGACGACTGATGGTGAGCCTGCCCTGAAGGCTTTGAACTCCACGTGGCTCTGCTGAGGAGGCTTCTGAGCTGTTGAAATCCTGCCATCCCCTTTAGTTCCTGTGTGCTGAGGTGTGGGGTTCCCTCAGGTTGAGCTGGTTACACTGGCTGAACTGAGGCTCCCAGAGCAGGCTCTCTGGGCCATGGCCTGAGGACTAGTTCATGCCCTGGCAGGAAGCTGTGCCCATGTGCTTGCTTTCATCTGCCTTCACTCTAAGTGCCAGGTTCCCCTAGCCAGCAGGAGCAGGGGACGGCTGTGGGCATGCAGTAGTTTTCTGTGTCTGGCTTACTCCAGAAACCTTATTTCCAGAGTCTTCCCAGCCCTTGCCTAACCTCTTGCAATGGACTAGGATTATAGACCAAAACTCAAGAACCTCATCCTTGGTGGCCGGAAAATGCAGAACCAGGAAATGCTGAGGAAGAAGCCACAAGATGGGGCAGAAAGCTAAAAATAATGTAGAGCCATGTATTTTCTCTCGTAAAGCAATCTTCTTATTGCTTGAAGGGGAAAAAGAACTTCAGTAAGATAGTGAAAGGAGAGAAAACAACTCGAACCTTTTACTATGAGGAAGCAAAGAAATATTTTGTTGCTAAATTTTGCTGCTCGTATAGATAGGAACAAATCTCTGATGTCCCTATGAACAGAAATGCATATAACTGCCAAAGACCCCCAAACACCGGAGAACCCTCAAAGAGCTTCTTCTTCATTCTACAATTTGTTACTTTATCTATCTATATGTCTATTTGCTAAATGGAAAAGTATTGAGGATAATGAGAGAAATGGGACAAAAAGAACCATCTTCAAGAAGGGCATAGGAAAATGGAAATGATTGCCAATAACAGGTCAATGTTACAATGAAGTAGAGCCTGAATTCTTTGGAAGTAATTTGACTGCCTTTGCATCCCTAGTGTCTAGTACAGTGTTGGACAGCTGCCTGTTGTTTGTATTTGTTGAAAGTTGTGCTTTGGCTGCAATCAAAATAAACTTGAGCCATTAAACACACATTAATCCTCTAGCAAGTTTTCATTCATTCATTTGTTAATTAATTCATTGCACAAATATTTTAGAAGGACCCACCAAATGAGACCATAAGTGCAGAGAATGAATCTCTGTGTGATTCCAACCTAAATTTCTACCCTTTCCATGAGTAACCTAGAAAGTGTATTACTTGCAAGTGATATTGTATGTTGCACTTGTTAGAAAGATGGGCAAAATGAACCAATTATTTGTTATGTAGAAGTTTGCCTTGTTACTTAAAAACAATCTTTAGATAGTACACCTCCTTAGCCCAGTAAAGATATAATTTTATTTACAAGAATTCCCACTCTATAATGCCTCTAGAGCATTTTGGGGAACTTCTCTCTTCCTTTTGAATCCCGCTTTGGTCAACTCCAAGGGGCCCTACGTCTCCCTTACCTAAGAGGAGCCTTCCTCAACCATAATTCTCTTTCAGCTCTGGTCGATTTCTCTCCTCCCCTTCACAAGAGTGGCATATGCAGACTCTGCTTCCTTATCTCATTTCTACTCATTTAAAATATTATGAAATATTTAAGACAAGAAGGTGTAAAAGGCAACACAGGAAAGACCCATGTACCACCACTCAGCTTAACAAATACAACATTACCGAATAAATGGAAGCTCCTATGTACCTGTCCCCAAGTGCATCTTACACCCTCCAGATACCCACTGATGCCACCACTATCTTGAACTTGTATTTGGTAATTATCATTTCCATATTATTCCTAATATTTGTACTAAATATGTATGCATGGCTAACCATTATGTCATATCATTTTCCATATTTTTAAACTTTATACAAATGCTATCACTATGTTGTATGTATTCTTCCGCAACTTGGTATCTTGGTTATTTTCATTCTTTATTGTATTGGTAGCTCTGGTGGTACAGTGGTTAAGAGCTAGGGCTGCTAACCAAAAGGTCGGCAGTTCAAATCCACTAGCTGACCTTCTGGAAACCCGATGGGGCAGTTCTACTCTGTCCTGTAGGGTTGCTATAAGTCGGAGTCTACTCAGTGACAACAGGTTTGTTTTTTTCTGTTATATTGTGTTGATAAGACTTATCTGTGGTGATGGTATTCAACTGTGTGTAATTCCACAATTTATTTATACAGGCTCCTGTTGATAGGCATTTAGTTTGTTTCCAATTTTTGCGTTAAGAGTTCAGGGCAGATATCAGCATCAATACTTGGTTCGAACAGGGGCTCACTGGCAGAAGGTAGTCCAAGGTGGATGGTCCCCCAGCTCTCAAAGCATTCTTTCCGGAGGTGTGCTTGAGCTGGTGTGTGACCAGATGCTCTCTGAAGATTCTGCCGGGGATGGTTTGTTGGTAAACCAAGTGTCTTTTCTTAAGTTGCCTACTTGAAAACTCTCCTTTCTTGGCTAGTCTTTCTCCAGCACAGACTTCTGTGACTCCTGTCTCTTCTCATCATTCTACCTCTCTGACCAGTCACTGTCAGTCTTCTTTAATGCCTTTTTTAATAACCTCTTCTTTGGCATAAACATGCATCTTGGATAATCACCAAATTCTTAAACTGGTGTCCTAATCTCTAAACTCTTCAGGCTACCTTCCGTATTTGTCCTATGGTTACTGCTCTAAAACACAGATTTATGACTTTATTCTTTCCCTTGAAAATCTTTGATAGTTTTTCACTGCTAAAACATATAACCTCAGCATTAAAATGTCTCTATAATATGGTTCTCTGGGTCGCTATGAGTCAGAATCGACTCGACTGCACTGGGTTTGGTTTTTGGTTTTGGTTTACTACCCATCCGTCAGTTTACTGTATTGTGCAGGCTTGAGTGTTGCTATGAAGCTGGAATCTATGTCACAGGTATTTTAAATACCAGCTGGATCACCCAGTGGACAGGTTTCAGTGGCACTGCCAGACTAAGACAGACTAGGAAGAAAAGCCTGATAATCTACTCCAAAAATTAGTGAAAACCCTGTGGGTCACAACAGAACATTGTCTCACTCACTTGTTTTGGACACGTCAGCAGGAGGGATCAATTGCTGGAGATGGACATCATATTTGGTGAAGCAGAGGGCCAGTGAGGGCAAGCGAGACCCTCTGTGAGGTGGATTGGCACAATAGCCACAACATTGGACTTGGACATGCCAGTGATCATGAGGGTGACGCAGAACCGGGCAACATCTCATTCTGTTGCATATAAGGTTGCCATGAATTGGAGTTGACTCGATAACATCTATGTACCTATCAGTCTACCTACCTACCTACCTATGTATCTATGTGTAATATGGCTCTAAGCTTCTCCTTTAACCTCCTCAGCTTCTAAGCTTTCCACCGTGTACTTCAGGTTGTAGTCACACTGCAGTACTCTGTGCTTCTTGGACACATGATGCCATTTTACTCCTTTTTATCTTTGTTCATAAACCTGCGTATTGAAATCATGCTCTTTCTTCAAGGTCAGTCTCAGATTTTACATCACTGAAGGTTTGGTTCTTTTCCCACTTCCAGCTGACTGTCCAGTTAGTACTTCAGAAAACACATGCATTTTGTGTTTTCTATCATAGTTAATTCTGTATCTCTTTGTTGTGAGTTTTTAGGTCAAAACTGTCTTTTTATTCTAATTTCCTTAACAATGAACCCAATTCTATATGTTTCGTAGCCTTCAGTAAACTTGTTGAGTATTTAAATAAGCGACTTGTCTTTCATGGTTATGAGGACGTATTGGATAAGATTCACAGTCCAGATTTTATTTAAAAACTGAAGACCAACTTAGAAGAAATGGTAGAGCTGCATACACAGTTTTAATCTTTATTTTCAGTTTGGAAGAATATTTCCTTTAATCTCCTATACCAAACCAAAAGCCAAACCCATTGCCGTCAAGTCAATTTTGACTCATAGCAACCCTATAGGACAGAGTAGATCTGTCCCAGTGGGTTTCCAAGCAGCACCTGGTGGGTTCAAAGTACTGACCTTTTGGTTAGCAGCCATAGCACTTAACTGCTACGCCACCAGCATTTCCTAATCTCCTACCCAACCAAACCAAACCCATTGCTGTCGAGTCGATTCTGACTCATAGCGACCCTATAGGACACAGTAGAACTGCCCCGTGGAGTTTCCAAGGAGCGCCTAGCAGATTCAAACTGCAAACCTCTTGGTTAACAGCCATAGCACTTAACCGCTATGCCACCAAGGTTTCCAGTCTCCTACATTATTAGTAGGGAAATCCTGTTTCTGTGTTTGGTCTTTTGGCAGACTGATGGACATAAGATGGGGAATCCTATATTTCCATTAAAAAGTCCTCCCAGGAAAACATCTAGTAATCCTTGGCCTTTAGAATATATTCATTCATTTCCCCAAATCTCTATTTTTCTCTCTCTTCTTTAAAACAATCACAATATACAAACTAGAGGTAGGCAGATGATGTGAATTTAGAATATTTGTTCTAGTAGATCATATTATTAGCTTTTAAGTATTTGTAACACATATGAATATTAACGTACCCCCTTCCTTTTTCTGAAGATTAGCAGATAAAAATGCAAGAACCCCAGTTAAACTTAACGTTTCAGATAAACAATGAATAAGTTTTTAAGTATATGTCTCAAATATTGCATGGGACACACTCATATTAAAAGAAGTTATTCACTGTCTACTTAAAATGCAATTTTAACCAGGGGTCCTGTATTGTATGGCAACCCTGTGTCTGCTTCACTTCTGGCTTCTTAGTCCTCCTCCTCCTCCTCATCATCACCTAAAAAGCCCCAAAAGGGTGTCTACATTCAGAAAAGAGGATTCCATAAAAATGATTTTCCCTGGAAAACTATCAAACAAAGACTCCCCAGCTTGCAAATCATATGTGCTGGAAAGAATGTAGCATAGCAACAGGACAATTAATTCTAAAGTGGGGTGGTGAAAAAATTGTACGAGGGTGAAAAAACTGGTCTCAGCTGTGGGAGTTTACTAGCATAGAGTATGTTTCTGGCAATTTCTCCAATACAACTAACTTATTATTGCAGGCACGTCTGGGGGACGCACACTCTGTAATTCAGTAAAAATGCCTCTGAGAAAGCACGTGTGTGTGTGTGTGTGTGTTAAACAGCCCTTTGTTATGAGGAGTGGAAAGAGGCCATGAATGTTGGTGCTGAGATGCAAACTAATTGATGGACAGTATAATCACCACCTTTAGTTAGTGCCCCAGGACTCTTCACACTAGAAAGCTATAAATTTAAATGGAAATCAAAGAATAGTACCCAGGCCACAGCTCTGCGTTCTATTACTTCATGTACGAAATATTCAGCAAGTAAGAGAGAGGCTTAACAGATAATAGCTGGAGAGGAGCTACACAGTGATTAAGGTAAGACTGAAGTGGCTGGTAAAAATTTCAACCTAACCATGTATAGATAAGAGTTTCTATTTGAAGGATTAAGCTCTTTTCCCTGCTCAGGATGAGGCAACACATTTCTGAGTGTTGAACGGTACAATGACCTCTTAGGCCTTAGCTTTTTAGACGGTATAGCTTTTTTAATGATCATGTGATTTGTGGTAAGATGGATCTATTCACAAGGCCAATCAATCATGGCATATTTATCTTTTAGATGCTTGCTATTTAGTATCATTGAAAGTACATGAGCTTTCTCATCCGACTGACTCAGGTTCAAATCCTAGCTCTGCCTTTTGGGCCGTGACCTAAGGTTTCTGAAACTCAATTTATTCATCTGTAAAAGAGGATACTATTCATCTCTCGAAGTTGCATTGTAGATTAACCGGGCTGATTAAATATAAACCACGTGGCTTTTATTGCTTTTCGAATCATGGCTTTGTCCTTCTTTAACCATCTGCTCCCTTACATTCAGCTGTTTGCCTGAGCCTCAAGCTATGGGTGCTGTACGGCTTCCAGCAGGAGGCAGTGGTGGTTCCGTGGTAGCATTCTCACTGTCCATGCCGGAGACCAGGCTCCGTTCTGGCGAAGGCACCTCATGTGCAACCACCACCTGTCTGTCAGTGGAGGCCTGTGTCTTGCTGTGATGCTGAACAGGTTTCAGTTGACCTTCCAGGCTAAGACGGTCTAGGAAGAAACATCTGGTAATCAACTTCTGAAAAATCAGCCAATGAAAGCCCAATGGATCGCAATGGTCTGATCCCCAACCCATCGTGGGGATGGCACAGGATCACATTTCCACTTGGTACTGGCCTAGGGTATTGTGTTGAGAAATGCTGTGAGGATGCCTCAGGATTTGGTGAGAAAGAGCACCATGGTTGCCTGACCAAGTCTCCATTTGCATGAAAGGTTTGGTGGTGGAACGTGTGCTGTGTGTTTTGTAACTTTCTCCTTGGTCAAGTTACGATAGAGTTTGCCGTTTCACAACTGGTGTTCACATACTAGTTATGTGACAGAGAAAATAAATGATGAACTTATTCACTTCTACTAGGATTGAGGACTTAATAATCATCTGTTCTGATAATTGAAGGAAGAAGCAAGATGCTATGGGCCAGCTTTAGTGGCAACCTCTCTGGCACACAGGCTAGTGGTCCTCAGTCTGGTGTATGCTCCTGCTACAAAGCAGCCCTATGGAAGAGGATTTCAAGAGGAAAGAAAGCTCTCCTCAGAGGTCTCCATCACATCTTTGCAGTCCTAACCTCACATAAAAGGTTCAAAGAATCTGGCTTAATATATGATGAAGTTTTAAAAAGTTTGATCATATTCAGAGGCTGATGTGGAGAAAAATGATTTCTTTGTTCCTGGGAAAAGCCAAACAACCCAAAACATCTCCCCCACTTTTGGCTATTGACTAGAAACTCACTACAGCAGCATTTCTTTAACTTAGACTCTCCTAACATCTAAGTTTTTTGAAAGAACCCAAGGGTGGAAACATGGGAGTGAACGATTGAAGAGCAATTAAAGAAATTAGAAAGAGGAATGATATCACTGTGGATACAAAATATAGACTTTCCCAGAGGAGATGGACAAATGCCGAGGCAGGTAGAATGAGAATACTGATGGAAAGCTTCAACCATCCAGATATCTATCTATACAATGTAATAAAATAAAGCCATTTGATAATTTTTTTAAAAAATAGCATTTGTCCTGCTAGCAATTTTTCAAAAATGTGGGAAGTATAAAAAAGGATATAAAATATCTGCTAATTACACTGTTATGGATTAAATTGTTTCCCCGCAAAATATGGACAACTTGCCTAGACCATGATTCCCAGTATTGTATGATTGTCCAACATTTTGTCATCTGATGTGATTTTCCTATGTGTTCTAAATCCTACCTCTGTGCTGTTAATGAGGTAGGATTAGAGACAGTTATGTTAATGAGGCAGAACTCAATCTACAAGATTAGGTTGTATCTTGAGTCAATCTCTTTTGAGAAATAAAAGAGAGATGGGAGCAGAGAGATGGGGGACCTCATACTACTGAGAAAGTAGTGCCAGGAGCAGAGTGTGTCATTTGGACCTGGGGCCAATGTACTGAGAAGCTCCTACACCAGCAGAAGTTTGCTGATAACTACCTTTCTCCCGAGCCGACAGAGAGAGAGAGCCTTCCTCTGGAGCTTGTGCCCTGACTTCAGAATTCTAGTCTGCTAGACTGTCAGAGAATAAATTTCTGTTTGTTAAAGCCATCCACTTGTCATCTTTCAGCAATAGCAGAGCTAGGTAACTAAGACACCCATCATTAAGAATTGACCCGTTAGCTAACATTTTGGTGCATATCATTCTTGTCTCTTTTTTTCCCTGAATAGGTATTTACACGTTTGCACAGAAACTAGGTAGCCCAGCCAGCCCTCATTTGCAAATTATGAATAATAATTTAAAAAAATTGCAAAATATGATCACCTTGTTTTCTTTTCTTAATATTCAGTTATGTTAGCTTGAGTCCCCAGCAATGCAGTTGTCAGAAAGTGTTCCTCAGCAGCTTCTGTGTGAGAGGCTTGCTCTGATATAGGTCCAGAAACAAGCCCCTGTGTTCTGCTTTGGCCTCCACTGCACACGGTGTGCTGTGTCTGCTGTTGCTGCCATGTGCCTGACCAATCTGATGAGTCAGCAGTCTTCCCCTGGCGACCATTACTGATATTCACCAACCACTCTCGCTTTATGGACAGCACGCTGCTCATTGCTTGGCCTCTTCCTCCAATTCTTGAGACCAAAAAAAAAAAAAAATAGCAAACCCGTTGCTGTTGAGTTGATTCTGACCCATAGTGACCCTATAGGCAGAGTAGAACTGCTCCATAGAGTTTCCAAGGATGTAAACTGATGGCCTTTTGGTTACCAGCCACAGCACTTAACCAGTACGCCACCAGGGTTTCTGGCAACTATTGGGATGGCTATTCCCTAATTTCCCAGTGGATTGGTGAGTCTAGGCTGTATTTTTTCAAAAGAATTTACTGAAGATTAGGGGATACAGAAAAGAACTGTAACACAGTAAGTAATTTACAACTGTAGCTAGAAGTGCCCATTCCATTGGCCCTGGCCTCAATGAAAGTGGGAATCTTCCTACCTCATTGAAGTCCAAGAGTTGCCTTCTTCAGTTTTTTCCTTTGTCCAGTGTTAATCCCTTTCCCACCATGATCAACAATAGAAACCTCCATTCCCTTCAGAGAATGGGAGACCCCAACCCAGTCCAGGGCCTGTGTGGCCATGGGGACTGACAAGGCAGTCATATTAGCCTTACAGAATATTTCCCAAAGGCTAGGTTATTGGTTCATCATACCTTATATGAACCTTGGTCTCCAGCTATCCTCCAATGTCATGTGAGGAAAAGATCAGGCCTCTCCATTCACATAGTACAACTTTTGCAAAGAACTTCTCAGAGAACATCACAACTCCACAAGAAAAAATAATGAATTTGAGGTATATGGCCTTCTACATACAGGACTAGAATAACTGTTCTCTAGAAGAACCAAAACCAATCTTCAGAGGTATAGTTTTAAAATGCAACTATTTTACAGTTATTAAATAGAATATCTCTGTCAGAACCATCTGCATGTAGATTTCTTCAATGCATTTATATTTTGCTCTTGCTTTACATTGCATAACTTAAAGGGACTGCACAGAAGCCAGGAAGAATATCCCCAAAGATAAAGTGAGACACTGCATGAAAATTTTAACACAGCAGTTTTAAAAATAAGTCTTTAAGTCAAATCTTCATTTGTGATCCAACATACATATAGGCATGCATTTTCCATAATTGAATATCATATTTTATGTATAATTCTATATTTTGTTTTTTAAACTTAATTTTACATTGTGAGCATTTTCCAATATCATTAAAATAGAAATATTATTTTTTGTGATTGTATTATCTTCAAATCTATAGTTGTGTTGTAATTCTTGTCGGGCATTTGTTTCCACTTTAATAATATCAATACTATTACAATGAGCATCTTTGCACATGTACAGCAGCTCTCAGTAATGGAGTTTTTGTTGTTTTTAAGAAATAGTCCCAAAACTTAATGGCTTAAGATAAACATTGTTTTTTATGACTCTGTAGGTTGACCTGGAAGGGTTTTCTGGTCTGTGCTAGCTCTGTTGGGGCTGGGTGGTCTAAGCAGCTTATCTCATATATCTGGGACAACTGAGATAAGTGGGCCTTTCCCATCCCATCTGGTCTCTTATTCTCAGAGTCCCCCCAAGGCTCATTCATGGCAGAAGTGTTCCCAGCATCAGAGAGCGCAAACCCCATTGTGCGAGTACTTCTTAAGTTCATGTTACATGTTCTAAAGTCTGATTGGCCAAGTCCAAATTCAAAGGATAGAGAAATAGGCTTGTCTCTTGATGGGAGGAGAGGCAAAGTCATTACGATAAGTGGCCTGCAATCTAGGAGGAATGGTTGCAACCGTTTTTGCATACAATCTGCTACACTTTCCTTGGATCTAACACTCTACTCTTACAGCTGTATCTGATAGTTAGAACATTAAACAAAAAGTGTCATTAAGAGTAGAGTCCCAGGGTGGTGCTCTCAGCTGCTAATTGAAAGGTTGGCGGTTTGAGTCCACCCAGAGGATCCTTGAAAGAAAGGTCTGGTGTTCTACTTCCGAAAAATCAGCTGTTGAAAACCCTTTCGAGCACAGTTCTATGCTATTACACATGGGGTTGCCATGTGTCAGAATTAACTCAATTGGCAGCTAGCCAATAAGAATATAATGTGTGTGGTGTGACATCCAAAAAATATCACAAGGGTGCTGAAGCATGCCAGAGTTTTGAATCTTGAATCTACAAAGGGGGCTGTTAGGGCAGGAAATGACTCTGCTGAAACAGTGTCATAATGCTGAAGGGAGACCAAGTGGATAGTGCAATAACTATGAATGCTTTTATATACACTGTGAGACATTGTGGAGCAATTGTGTTATAATTATTGCCAACTTGTTTATTGTTGTTTTGAGACTTTTAATCCCTTCAGTTGTACTGCCAAAATTCTAGTGCCTGAAAGTATACCCTGAACCAAAAAAGGGAGGGAGGAAGAGGGACCAGAGTGTCGCTGGTCCGAGTTGTCCTTACACGAGGAGCCTGGAGCTCCATTGCACATGCCCACTGGGGGTGTATTTGTAGAAAGGACTGAGAAACTAGTGGACAGAAACTCCTAAGAGATGAGACTTGGGAAACAGAACTTTGGTTCACTGACGATGGACCGTGGGGAAGGGCTGCTTCAGATGCTTCTTTGATCGCCCTTCCCAAGGACTCATGCAGGAGTTGTGGAAAAAGATGACAAAAGGAATGTGTCTTAGTCATCTAGTGCTGCCGCAACAGAAATGCCACAAGTGGATGGCTTGAACAAAGGGATATTTATTTCCTCACAGTCTAGCAGGTTACAATTCCAAACTCAGGGTGTCAGCTCCGGGGAAGGCTTTCTCTCTCTGTCAGCTCTGGTGGAAGGATCTTCCCCTGGTCGAGGAGCTTCTCAGTTGCAGGGACCCTGTGTCCAAAGGACACGCTCTGCTCCTGGTGCTGCTTTCTTGGTGGTATGTGGTCCCCAGCTCTCTGCTTGCTTCCCTTTCCTTTCATCTCTTGAGGGATAAAAGTGATGCAGGCCACACCCCAGGGAAACTCCCTTTACCTTGGATCAGGGTGGTGACCTGAGTAAGGGTGGTGTTACAATCCCACCCTAATCCCCTCAACATAAAATTACAATCACAACATGGAGGACAACCACAGAATACTGGGAATCATGGCCTAACCAAGTTGCTGCAAACATGGGGGGACATAATTCAATCCATGACAGAGTGCTTTCCTGAAATTTATATTAACGTTCCCAGAGCACAGCAGGAGTGCCGTGTAGTTCAGCTATAACCAAGCGCAAAGTCCCTGGGTGGTACAAATGGTTAATGTTCTTGCTACTTACTAAAAAGTTGGAGGTTGGAGTCCACTCCGAGGTGCCTCAGAAGAAAGACCTGGGGATCTACTTCCAAAAAATCAGCCATTGAAAGTTCATGGAGCACAGTTCTACTGTGACACTCATGGGGGCACCAGGAGTCAGAGTTAACTTACGGCAAGTAGTAACTGGTATAACCAGCCAAACGCTGCTCATGATTGGAAAAGGTCCCCTTTCCCACATGGGTGGAGGAACTGCTGGACCATCCCTACAACAGGGAAGAGAATAGAGAGAGAGCTCAGAAAGGAGCCAGTGCTCATGTGGAACAGAGGAAGTTATAGAGGATTTGTTCAATGAACTGCAGGAAATGGCACAGAAACTTCTGGAACGAATAGGAGAGCCACAGTTGGTACCAAAGGACCAAGCTTGGATTTGTGTCCAACCCTGTTTTGGCATCCTGTATGATTCAAAACGTGGGGGCGTAGTGGTTAAGAGCTACAGCTGCTAACCAAAAGGTCGGCAGTTCAAATCCACCAGGCGCTCCTTGGAAACTCTATGGGGCAGTTCTATCCTGTCCTATAGGGTCGCTATGAGTAGGAATCAACTCAACGGCACTGGATTTGGGCTTATTATTCTATTTTCAAGCAAATATTAAAAACTTCCTGTATTATTTTCAATAATTGGATGGGAACTAGAGTTCTTTGGGGACAGGTGTAGCTAGAGAAATACTGTTTTGTTACTGTGATTTCAACCTTATTTTTAGTCCTGGCCTGGGATGGAGAGAGGCTAAACTGGCTTAGTGAAGAACATTTCTCTTAATATTCATAGCAGCAGACATCCTTATAAATCTTAATTACAAAGTATTTTTGCATCCTTTGATCATTAGAGGAGTGGACTGGGCCATTCTGTCATATTCTGTCATATTCTGACCCTCTGGTCAGGCAAACAGTTCTATTGAAGGCCATAGGGGTGTTGCTAGGGAAATGTCCACATGGGGCAAAGGCTTTGACTTTATGGTTCTAAGACTCCCAGGGAAGGAAGGAGGAAGTGCTTTCGATGTGGGAATTGTGGGAAATCTGAGTGACGTCCAGACATCTCAGTTAAATTTTACTTGAGCTGTTTCTCCAGGAAAGCTACCTCCTCCTTCATAAACTGTTTATTCTCACTTGCTGTTTGTTTTCTTTTAAAATTGTGGTAAGTATATGTGTAACAGGGGCCCTGGCGGCATACTGGTTAAGAGCTACAGCTGCTAACCAAAAGGCTGGCAGTCCAAATCCACCAGCCACTTCTTAGAAACCCTATGGGGCAGTTCTACTCTATCTGTAGGGTCGCTATGAGTTGGAATCGACTTGACAGCAATGGGTTTGTTTTTTTGTATATATATAACAAGTTGTCTTTCACCATTCTCCACAGGTATGATTCAGTTTACCATGTTGTTCAGCTGTGACCGTTATCCGTTTCCAAGTTTTCCCATCACCCTCTACAGAAGCTCCGTGTCCCCTAAGCAATACTATTTGCTTTCTTACTGCTGTGAGTTACCTTTGTGGGATATTCTATAGCATCAATGCTGAGGTATCTTCCTCAGTACCTCCTACTTCCCAGTGCTGTGTGGGTGCTCAGTCAGGTTCCCATTGGACTGATTAATTGAACCAGCAAAACTCTCTTAAGCACTTGGCTGCTAACCAAAATGTTGGAGTTTCAGACCCATCCAGCAGCTCCGTGGGAGAAAGCCCTAGTGATCTGCTCCCATAAAGTTTACACCCTAGAAAACCCTGTGGAGTAGTTCTACTCTGTCATATGGGGTTGCTATGAGTCAAAAATTGACTCAGTGGCACCTAACAACAACAATGGCAGCTAGGCTAATTGATGAATGATCCATGCAGAAAAATTATAAGAATATTTGTTCACTTATGAACAAAATTAACAATGTACATATAGGAGCATAGCAAAATGTTGACACGTATCTCCTGTTGTCTAAAAATTTTGACAGAATAGCCAAAGCTGTAATCTATAGGTGGTAAGTATACCACACTCTATAGGCTGCTGCTAAAAACTTTCATATATATGTGCTTAAAGCAAACAAAAAAACCAACACCAGCTTCTGTGGATACCTCCTGTGTACGGAGTAGAACTGCTCCATAGAGTTTTCTTGGCTGTGACTTTTCAGAAGCAGATTGCCACGCCTTTCTTCCAAGCTGCATCTGGGTAGGCTTGAACCGCCAATCTTTAGGCTAGTAATCAAGCCCTTAACCATTTGTACCACCCAGGGACTCCAAAAGCAAAATAAATAAATAAAATCAAGTAAAAAACCACCATCCCACCCAGTCTAATACAAGAGAAGATTAGAAATTTGAAAACAAGAATAATTTGAAAGGTATTTAATAGGAGAGAACGTCTTGGTTCTCTTGTTTGTAGAGAAGTGAGGGGGACTCTAGTAAATGCAAGAACCCACAGGGAGAGCCTGTGAATTGCTATACTAGCCACACTCAGATTTTTCTTTCTTTTTTTAATTGTGTTTTAGATGAAAATTTACAGCACAAATAAGTATCTCATTCAAAAATTTATGTACAAATTGTTTTATGACATTGGTTGCAATCTCTGCAATGTGTCAGCATTCTCCCCCTTTACCTTTCTACCCTGGGTTCCCTATGTCCAGTTGTCTAGTTTTTCTGTCCCTTCCTGCCTTCTCATCTTTGCTTTTGGACAGGTGTTGCCCAGTTGGTCTCATATACTTGATTGAACAAAGAAGCACATTCCTCGTGTGTATTGTTGTTTGTTTTATAGACCTGTCTAATCTTTGACTGAAACGCAGACTTCTGGAGTAGCTTCATTTCTAAGTTCGCAGGGTGCTCGGCAGGCATAGTCTCATATGTTCCTCTAGTCTCTGTCAGACCAGTAAGTTTGGTCTTTTTTTGTGATTTTGAATCTTGTTCTACATTTTTCTCCTGCTGTTTGCAGGACCCTCTATTTTGATTGATGTCAGAGTGGTTGGTGGTGTCAGCCGGGCACCGTCTAGTTCTTCTGGGCTCAGGCTGGTGGTGGCTGTGGTTCATGTGGTCTGTTAGTCCTTTGGACCAATATTTTCCTTGTGCCTTTGGTTTTTTCATTCTCCTTTGCTCCGAACTTGCTGGGACCAGTGGATATATCTTAGATGGCTGTTCACAAGTTTTTAAGATCCCAGATGCTGCTTACCAAAGTAGGATGTAGAACATTTTCTTTATGAATTATGTTGTGCCAGTTGACCTAGATGTACCCTGAGTTCATGGTCCCCAGCCCTCAGCCTTAGTAACTCGGTCCCTCAAAGTGTCTGAATGTGTCTAGGAAGCTTCTATGATTTAGCTTGGTTAAGCTGAGCTGACTTCCCCTATTTTGGTTGCTGTCTTTCCTTTTACCATAGTTAACACTTGCCTACTATCTAGCTAGTGATTTCCCCTCCACACACGCCCCCTCCCTCGTAACTATCAGAACCCATTCCATTGCTGTGGAGTCAATTTTAACTCATAGGAACCCTATAGGACAGAGTAGAACTGCCCCATAGAGTTTCCAATGAGTGGCTGGTGGATTTGAATTGCTGACTTTTGGTAACCATCAGAGTTTGTTTTTTTCTATGTGTAAACCTTTACTTGTGTTTTTATAATAACGGTATCATACAGTATTTTGTCCTTTTGTGACTGACTTAGTTCTGTCAGCATAATGCCCTCCAGATTCGTCCATGTTGTGAGATGTTTCGTGGATTCATCGTTGTTCTTTATTGTTGCATAGTATTCTGTTGTATGTCTGTACCATAATTTGTTTATCCATTCATCTACTGATGGGTACTTAGGTTTCCATCTTTTTGTTATTGTGAATAATGCTATAGTGAACATGGTTAGCAGCGGTAGCACTTAACCACTACGCCACCAGGGTTTCTAAAATTTCCAGCTTTCCTGTCTCTTCCTGCCTTCTAGTCCTTGCCCCTAGTCTGGTGTGCCCCTTTAGTCTCGCTTTGTTTTATGGGGGTGTCTAATCTTTGGATAAAGGGTGAACCTCAGGAGTGGCTTCATTACTGATCTAAAAGGGTGTCCAGAGTCCGTAGTCTTGGGGTTTCTCCAGTCTCTGTCAGACCAGTAAGTCTGGCCTTTTTTTGTGGGTTAGAATTTTGTTCTATATTTTTCTCCTGCTCATTCCAGGACTTTCTATTGTGATACCTGTCAGAACAGTCTAGGCACAATCTAGTTGTACTGGACTTAGTCTGGTGGAGGCTATGATCGTTGTGATCCATTAGTCCTTTGGACTAATCTCTCCGTTGTATCTTTAGTTTTCTTCCTTCTTATTTGCTCCCAAAGGGGTGAGAGCAGTGGAGTATCTTAGATGGCTGCTCACAGGCTTTTAAGAACCCAGACACTACATGCCAAAGTAGAACATAGAACATCTAGCTCAGTTGCCATAAGTTCCCCAAGACCATGGTCCCCACAGCCCTCAGCCCAGCAATGTGGTCCCTCAGAAAGTTTGAATGTGTCTATAGAGCACCTATGACCTTGCCTTGTACGGTTTGTGCTGGCTTCCCCAGAATTGTGTACTGTCTTACCCGTCACCAAAGTTACCACTTATCTATTGTCTATTTAGTGTTTTTCCATCTACACCTGTCCCCTCCCTCGTAACCATCAAAGATTGTTTCTTTTTGTGTGTAAACCTTTTCATGAGCTTTTATAGTAGTGGTTCACCACAATACTTGTCCTTTTGTGATTGACTTATTTCACTCAGCATAATGCCCACCAGATTCATCCATGTTATGAGATGCTTCAGAGATTCATCATTGTTGTTTATTGTTGTGTAGTACTCCATTGTGTCTGTGTATTGTAGTTTGTTTACCCATTCATCTGTTGATGAGCATGTAGGTTGTTTCCATCTTGTTGTTAATGTGAACAATGCTGCAGTGAACATGGGTGTGCCTATGTCTATTTGTGTGACAACTCTTACTTCTCTAGAATATATTCCCAGGAGTGGGATTGCGGGATCATATGGTATTTCTATTTCTAGCTTTCTAAGGAAGTGCCATATGTTTTTCCAAAATGGTTGTACCATTTTACATTCCCACCAGCAGTGCATGAGGGTTCCAATCTTCCTGCAGCCTGTCCAACATTTGTTATTTTTGGGTTTTTTGATTCATGCCAGTAATGCTGGGTGAGATGGTATCTCATTGTGACTTTGATTTGCATTTCTCTAATGGCCAGTGATCTCAAGCATTTCCTCATGTTTCTGCTAGCCACTCAAATGGCTTCTTTAGTGAAGTGTCTATTAATTTCTTTGCCCATTTTTTAATTAGATTATTTTTCTTTTTGGTGTAGAGGTGTTGCATTTTCCTGTAGATTTTAGAGATTAGACCTTTGTCATATACATTATAGCCAATTTTTTTTTTTTTTTTCTCAGTCTGTAGGTTCTCTTTTTACTCTTTTGGTGAAGTCTTTTGATGAGCATTAAGTGATAATTTTTGGAAGATCTCAGTTATCTAGCTTATCTTCTGGAATTTGTGTGGTGTTAGTTATGATTTATATTCTGTTAATGCCATCCATTAGGACCTCTATCATTGATGCTATTTTTTCTTCTATGATCTTTATAGTTTTTGGCTTTATATTTGGGCCTTTGATCAATTTCGAATGAGTTTTTGTGTATGGTGTGAGGTATGGGTCCAGTTTCATTTTTTTTTTGCAGATAGACATCCAGTTTTGCCAGCACTGTTTGTTAAAAAGACTGTCTTTTCCCTACTTGATGTATTTTGGGCCCTTGTTGAAGATCAGGTGACCATAGGTGCACAGATTTACATCCATCAATTCTGTTCCATTGGTCAATGTATCTGTCTTTGTACCCGTACCAGACTGTTTTGACTACTGTAGCTGTATAGTAGGTTCTGATGTCAGGTAGTGCGAACCCTCCAACTTTCTCCTTCTTCAGTGGTGCTTTACTTCTGTGGGGCTTCTTCCCTTTCCATATAAAGTTAGTGATTAGTTTTTCCATCTCTTTAAAGAATGTTGTTGGTATTTGGATCAGTATTGCATTGTTTTCGTAAATTGCTTTGGGTAGAATTGTCATTTGCACAATGTTGAGTCTGCCTGCCCATAAGCATGATATGTTTTTTCATTTTTGTAGATCTCTTTTGTTTTCTTGCTGTAATGTTTTGTAGTTTTCTTTGTATAGGTCCTTTACATCCCTGGTTAGATTTATTCCCAAGTATTTTATTTTTTTATGGAAACCCTGGTGGCGTAGTGATTAAGTGCTACGGCTGCTAACCAAAGGGTTGGCAGTTCAAATCTGCCAGGCGCTCCTTGGAAACTCTATGGGGCAGTTCTACTCTGCCCTATAGGTTTGCTATGAGTCGGAATCGACTTGATAGCACTGGGTTTATTATAAATGGTATTGTTTTCCTCATTTTCTTTTCATCATTCTCTTTATTAGTATATAGGAATCCGACTGATTTTTGTATGTTTATGTTGTATCGAATGACAGAATTTTGCAAGACCAATGCCCTCTTCATTGCAAATACCTTCTTTCACCAACATAAACAGCAACTATACACATGGACCTCGCCAGATGGAACACACAGAAATCAAATTGACTACATCTGTGGAAAGAGACGATGGAAAAGCTCAATATCATCAGTCAGAACAATGCCAGGGGCTGACTGTGAAACAGACCATCAATTGCTCATATGCAAGTTCAAGCTGAAACTGAAGAAAATCAGAGCAAGTCCACCAGAGCCAAAATATGACCTTGAGTATATCCCACCTGAATTTAGAAACCATCTCAAGAATAGATTTGACACATTGAACACTAGTGACCGAAGACCAGATGAGTTGTGGAATGACATTAAGGACATCATCCATGAAGAAAGCAAGAGGTCATTGAAAAGATAGGAAAGAAAGAAAAGACCAAGATGGATGTCAGAGGAGACTCTGAAACTTGCTTTTGAGCATCAAGCAGCTAAAGCAAAAGGAAGAATTGATGAAGTAAAAGAACTGAACAGATTTCAAAAGGCCTCTCGAGAAGGCAAAGTAAAGTATTATAATGACATGTGCAAAGAGCTGGAGATGGAAAACCAAAAGGGAAGAACACGCTCGGCGTTTCTCAAGTTGAAAGAACTGAAGAAAAAATTCAAACCTCGAGTTGCAATAGTGAAGGGTTCCATAGGGAAAATATTAAACGATGCAGGAAGCATCAAAAGAAGATGGAAGAAATACATAGAGTCATTATACCAAAAAGAATTAGTTGATATTCAGCCATTTCAAGAGATGGCATATGATCAGGAACCGATGGTACTGAAGGAAGAAACTCCAAGCTGCTCTGAAGGCGTTGGCGAAAAACAAGGCTCCAGGAATTGATGGAATATCAATTGAGATGTTTCAACAAACAGATGCAGCGCTGGAGGTGCTCACTCGTCTATGCCAAGAAATATGGAAGACAGCTTCCTGCCCAACTGACTGGCAGAGATCCATATTTATGCCTATTCCCAAGAAAGGTGATCCAACCGAACGTGGAAATTATAGAGCAATATCATTAATATCACATGCAAGCAAAATTTTGCTGAAGATCATTCAAAAACGGCTATAGCAGTATATCAACAGGGAACTGCCAGAAATTCAGGCCGGTTTCAGAAGAGGACATGGAACCAGGGATATCATTGCTGATGTCAGATGGATCCTGGCTGAAAGCAGAGAATACCAGAAAGATGTTTACCTGTGTTTCATTGACTATGCAAAGGCATTCGACTGTCTGGATCATAACAAATTACGGATAACACTGTGAAGAATGGGAATTCCAAAAAAACTTAATTGTGCTCATGAGGAGCCTTTACATAGATCGAGAGGCAGTTGTTTGGACAGAACAAGGGGATACTGATTGGTTAAAGTCAGGAAAGGTGTGCATCAGGGTTGTTTTCTTTCACCATGCTGAACAAATAATAAGAGAAGCTGGACTATATGAAGAAGAACGGGACATCAGGGTTAGAGAAAGACTCATTAACAACCTGCGTTATGCAGATGACACAACCTTGCTTCCTGAAAGTGAAGAGGACTTGAAGTACTTACTAATGAAGATCGAAGACCACAGCCTTCAGTATGGATTACACCTCAACATAAAGAAAACAAAAATCCTCACAACTGGACCAATGAGCAACATCGTGATAAATGGAGAAAAGATTGAAGTTGTCAAGGATTTCATTTTACTTGGATCCACAATCAACAGCCATGGAAACAGCAGTCAAGAAATCAAAAGATGCATTGCATTGGGCAAATCTGCTGCAAAGGACCTCTTCAAAGTGTTGAAGAGCAAAGATGTCAACCTGAAGACTAAGGTGTGCCTGACCCAAGCCATGGTATTTTCAATCACATCATACGCATGTGAAAGCCAGACAATGAATAAGGAAGACCGAAGAAGAATTGACGCCTTTGAATTGTGGTGTTGGTGAAGAATATTGAATATACCATGGACTGCCAAAAGAACGAACAAATCTGTCTTGGACGAAGTGCTGCCAGAATGCTCGTTAGAGGCAAGGATGGCGAGACTGCATCTTACATACTTTGGACATGTTGTCAGGAGGGATCAGTCCCTGGAGAAGGCCATCATGCTTGGCAGAGTACAGGGTCAGTGGAAAAGAGGAAGACCCTCAACAAGGTGGATTGACACAGTGGCTGCAACAATGAGCTCAAGCATAACAACGACTGTAAGGATGGCACAGGACCGGGCAGTGTTTCATTCTGTTGTGCATAGGGTCGCTATGAGTCGGAACTGATTCGACGGCACCCAACAACCACAACAACATCTTGTATCCTGCTACTCAGCTGAATCTTTCTATTAGTTCCAATAGTTTTCTCATGGAGTCTTTTGGGCTTTCTATGTATAGTATCATATCGTCACAAATAGAGACAGTTTTACTTCTTCATTACCAATTTAGATGTCCTTTATTTCTTTTTTCTTGTCTTATTGCTCTAGCTAGGACTTCCAGGACAATGTTAAATAAGAGTGGTGATAAAGGGCATCTATGTGTTGTTCCTGTTCTCAAGGGGAGTCTTTTTAGTCTCTGTCCATTAAGAATGATGTTGGCTATTGGTTTTGTATAGATGCCCTTTATTATGTTGAGGAATTTCTCTTCTTTACCTATTTTACTGAGAGTTTTTATCAGGAATTGTGTTGGACTTTGTCAAATGCCTTTTCTGCATCAATTGAGATGATCTTGTGATTCTTTTATTTATGTGGTGGATTACATTGAGTGATTTTCTAATGTTGAATCATCCTTGCACACCTGGTATGTATCCTACTTGGTTGTGGTATATTATTTTTTTGATATGATGCTGAATTCTATTGGGTAGTATTTTGCTGAGAATTTTTGCATCTATGTTTATGAGAGATACTGGTCTGTGTCATTGATTTAATTGTGTCCCCAAAAATATCTGTCAACTTGGCTAGGTCGTGATTCTCAGTATTGTATGATTACCATTTTGTCGTGTGATGTGATTTCCCTGTGTTGTAAATCCTATCACTACGATGTTAATGGATTAGCAGCAGTTATATTGATGACATCTACGAGATTAAATAGTGTCTTAAGCCAATATCTTTTGAGATATAAAAGATAGAAGTGAGCAAAAAGACATGGTGACTTTATACCGCCAAGAAGAAAGAGCTAGGAGAATAGTACCTCTTTTGGACCCGGGGTCCCTGCGAGGAGAAACTCCCGATTGATGACAAGGACCTTTCTCCAGAGCCAACAGAGAGAAAGCCTCCCCCTGGAGCTGATGCCCTGAATTTAGACTTTTAGTGTGCTAGTCTGTGAGAGAACGAATTTCTCTTTGTTAAAGCCATCCACTTGTGGTATTTGTATTATAGCAGCACTAGATGAATAAGACGGAAACCCTGGTGGCATACTGTTTAAAAGCTGCAGCTGCTGACCAAAATGTAGGCAGTTCAAATCCACCAGATGCTCCTTGGAAACAGTATGGGGCAGTTCTACACTGTCCTATAGAGTCACTATGAGCTGGAATTGACTTGATGGCAATGGGTTAGATGACTAGGGGTGTCTGTAATTTTCTTTTTTTGTGGTTTCTTTGCCTGATTTTGGGATCCAGGTTATGCTGGCTTCACAGAATGAATTCAGAAGTATCGCTTCCTTTTCTGTGTTCTGAAATAGTTTGAGTGGTACTGGTGTAAGCTCTTTTCTGAATGTTTGGTAGAATTCTTCAGTGAAGCCATCTGGGCCAGGCCTTTTTCTTCGTTGGTAGTTTTTTAAAATATTTTTTCAATCTCTTCTCTTATTATGGGTCTGTTCAGATTTTCAACATCATTTTTTCTTAGTTTGGGTAGGTAGCTTTTTTCTAGAAATTTGTCCATTTCCTCTAGGTTTTCAAATTTGTTGGAGTATAGTTTTTCATAATACTCTGTTATGATTCTTTTTATTTGATTTGGGTCTGTAGTAATGTCCCCCATTTCATTTCTTATTGGGGTTATTTGCATCCTTTGCTGTTCTTTTGTCAGTTTGGCCAGTGGTTTGTCAATTTTGTTGATCCTTTCAAAGAACCAAATTTTGGTTTTGTTGATTCTTTCGATTATTTTTCTACTCTCGATTTCATTGATTCCTGCTCTGATCTTTATTATTTCCTTTCTTCTGGTGTCTGTGGGCTTCTTTTGCTGTTCTCTTTCTATTTGTCCAAGTTGTGTTAACTAATGTTTTGATTCTGTCCCTTCTTTTTTGATGTGTGCATCTATTGCTCTAAATTGACTGCCTTTGCTGTGTCCCAAAGGTTTTCGTAAGATGTGTTTTCAGTCTTGTTTCATTCTAGGAGTTTTTTAATTCCATCTCTGATTTCTTCTATTACCAAGTGGTTTTTACACAGGGTGTTATTCAGTTTGCATGTAATTGATATTATTTCCCTGCTCTTCCTGTTGTTAATTTCTACTTTGATGGTGCTGTGGTCAGAGAAGATACATTGTATTATCTCAGTGTTTTGGATTTTGTTGAGAGTTGCTCTGTGGCCTAAGATGGGGTCTTCTCTGGAGAATGTTCCATGTGTTTTGGAAAAGAACGTGTACTTTGCAGTTGTTGGGTGGAGTGTTCTATATATATCTAAGAGATCAAGTTGGCTGATTGTGCCCTTTAGCTCTTCTGTATCTTTTTTCAGTCTCTTTCTAGATGTTCTGTCCTTTACTGAGAGTGGTGTATTGAGGTCTCCTACTATCATTGTGGAACTGTAAATTTCTCTTTTAATTGCTTTTAGAGGGTTTTTTTCCCCCCAAGCCCTGTCTTTGGGTGCATAGATATTTATTATGGTTATATCTACATGAGGAATTGTCCATTTAATCATTATATAGTGTCCTTCTTTGTCTTTTTTTTTTTTTTTTAAGTCTATTTTATCTGAGATTAGTATTGCCATTACTGCTCTTTTTTGGTAGCTGTTCATTTGGCATATTTTTTTCCTTTGATTTTTAATAAATTTATATCTTTGTTTCTAAGGCACGTCTCTTGTAGACAGTATATTGATGGGTCTTGTTTTTTTAAATCCATTCTGTCACTCTCTTTTTATGAGTACGTTTAGGCCATTTACATTCAGTATTATTATTGATAGGTGTGAGTATATTGCTGTCATTTTGTAGTACTTTTTTTTTTTTTGTGGTGCTGACAATTTCTTTGTTCCTCTTACCCTCCTGTGCTGAATTCCTTTTGTTTGTGGGTTTTTCTTTCATTTCTTTTGTTTTTGTAGATTTTGTTTTTTTACTGAGACTTTGTGTTTTTCTTCTTTATTTTGATGAGTAGGTTTGTTAACTTTCTTTGTGGTTACCTTGAAATTTATCCTTACGTTCGTAGGTTTGAACCAGTCTATTAATACTTGGTACTGTCTTGCCTTCCTCTCCATTAGAAGGTTCTATACGTACATCGTTTATTCCCTTTTTTATTGTTCTGACATTGTTGTCATTTACAGATTAACCTCTCCGGTTCCTTGTTGTATGTCTTTTGGTTTTGAATACTTCTTGAGATTTCATTTCCTAGGTTGATATCTGGCTGGTGCGATCTTGTGTCCTAGATTCAGGCTGCAGTTGGATGCTGTTTGTTCTCAAACCAAGGACTCCCTTTAATGATGCATGTAAGTTTGGTTTGGTTTTAACATATTCCCTTAATTTCTGTCTATCTGGAAATGTCCTAATTTTACCAGCATGTTTGAACAAGAGTTTTACAGAATATATCATTCTTGATTGGCAGGTTTTTTTTTTCTTTCAAAGTTTTATATATGTCATCCCATTGCGTTCTTGCCTGCATCGTTTCTGCTGAAAAATCAGAGCTGAGATGGGTATGGGAAAAAACAGAAACAGGAGCTAAACGAACAACAAAAAGTGCTGAGGGAACTTGCCATTGGGGTGGAGAGAAATGAAGAAAAATAAAAAGGAAAAAAGGAAAAGAAAAAATCAATAAAAACTAAAAAAAGAAAGAAATACCCCCCAGGGATCCTACCAGCAACCAGGGAAATGGCTCCCGGGCCTTGGGGAACATTCCATCAAAAAAGGGTTAGAGATGGCACACAGCACCAGGTATTCAGGAGACAGGAAAAGAAGGAAAGCAGAGAGAGATGAGAAACAGAAAAATGAAGAAATACTAAAAGGAAAAGAGGAAAAAAAAAGAAGAAGAATGGCCCCCAGGTATCCTACTGGTGCAGCTGCACAGACTAAGCAAATGGCTCCCAAGCCAAGCACTATAGCCTGCTTCATGAAGAAATGAAGACAAACTAAAGGAAAAAATAAAAGAAAGACAAGCCCCCGGGGATCCCACCAGTGTGGCTGCACCGACCAGGGACATGGCTCCCAAGCCATGCAGTACAGCTGGCTAGAAGGGGCAGAGATAGCACACAACCCCAGGTATTCAGGAGGCAGAAAAAGAAGGCAAGTAAAGAGAGATGAGAAAACTGAGAAATGAAGAAAGACAAAAAGGAGAAAAGAAATGCCACCAAAGATTCCACCAGTGCAGCTGTGCAGACCAGGGAGGTGGCTCCCAAGCTGCTTAGTACAGCCCAGCTAGAAGGGGATCCCAAGTCTTGAAAAGAAAAAGAAAACAAACAAACAAAAACAAAATAAGCACAAATAAAGACCCCAGGGATCCCACCAGTGTGGTGGTGCAGACTAGGGAAGCATTTCCCCAGCCAAGCAGCACTTCACAGCCTGTCAAGAAGATGCAAAGATAGCACATGGAGCCAGGTGTTCAAGAGAAAGGAGGGGGAGGAGGTGAGAGGCAAGGAAGGAGCCAAAAGAAGCTGAAAAATCAACACTAGCAACTACGAAATGGCCTGAAGGAGACGAGCAGTGTGGGCAGGGTGGATCCAAGCAGCACGAAGCGAGTGCCTCCCAGCCAGCTGAGCAACCTCAGCCCACTGGGAAGTGGCAGAGTCTGAGCGGGGGGGAAAGGGGGGGGCGGGGGGGAAGTGTATCACTAGTTACTGGATGCTCTGTCTCATGCTGGGAGCTCCGTGAAGCTGCTTTCCCATACTACTTGTCCACCAGTCTCCAACAGGAGTTCAAGATGGCAAATCCGTGCTGCATCAGCTGATAGGAGGACCACTGCTCATATCTGCCCTCTCTCTCTGTTCTCTGTCAGTTCTTATTCCATCTGGTGTTTGATTGAGTTCTTTCTCTCTTCATTTGACACTTAGGGTTCCAAGACTGATGTTTGTCTCTGTTTTACTTAGTTTTTCAAGTATTTGCTGTGGAGGAATGGTGTAGTGCTTCTGTCTATAGCACCGTTTTGGCTCCACCTCCTCACTCTTCTTTTTGGATATGTGTGTTTATTGCTGTAAATTGACCTCTGGACACTACCTTTGCTTTGTCCCAAAGGTTTTGATATGATGTATTTTCGTTCTTATTTGATTGTAGGAATTTTTTATTCCTTCTTTGAGCTCTTCCATTACTCAGTTGTTTTTAAGCAGGGTATTATTCAGTTCCCATGTATTCGATGTTTTTCCTTCCTATTCCTGTTATTTCTACTTTTATGGCCTTGTGATCAGAGAGAATGCTTTGTATTATTTTGATGTTTTGGATTCATTGAAGTTTGCTTTGTGGCCTAAAATGTGGCCTATCCTGGAGAATGTTCCAGGTGCGTTGGAAAAGAATGAATACTTCATTGCTGTTGGGTGGAGCATTCTATATAGGTCTATGTCTTAATTATCTAGCGCTGCTATAACAGAAATACCACAAGTGGATGGCTTTAACAAACAAGTTTATTGTCTCATAGTTTAGGATTCAGAAGTCTGAAGCACCAGTTCCAGGGGAAGGCTTTCTTTCTGTATTGGCTCTAGGAGAAAGCCTTTGTCGTCAATCTTCTCCTGGGTCTAGGAGTTTCTCAGATGGGTCCCTGAGCCCATAGGACACACTCCACTCCTGGTTCTTCTTGCTTGGTGGTAATGAGGTCCTTCTCCTCTCTGCTTGATTCTCTCTTTTATATCTCAAAAGAGATTGGCTGAAGATACAACCTAATCCTGTAGATTGATCCCTCCCTGCTTCATTAATGGAACTGCCTCTAATCCTACCTCATTAACACCATAGAGGTTAGGGTTTACAACGTATAGGATAATTACATCCGGCAACCACACAGTTCTGGAAATCATGGCCTAAGCAAGTTGTTACACATTTTTGGGGGACACAATTCAATCTATAGCAATCTGAGAGGTCAAATTGGTTCGTTTTGGCCTTTAGATCTTCTGTACCTTTGTTGAGTTCCCATTCAGATTTTTCATTTTTGGTTTATGCTAAAATGCTGTTACTGTTAGCTGCTATTGAGTAGGCCCCTGACTCATACCTACCCCAGGTACAATGGATCCAAATGCTGCCTGGTCCTGTGCCATCCCTATGATCAGTTAGGGATCAGACTGTTGTGTTTCATAGTGTTTTCAGTGGCTGATTTTTGAAGTAGATTGCCAGGCCTTTTTTCCTAGTTCCTTTTATCCTGGAAGCCCACTGAAACCTGTTCAAGATCATTGCAACACTTAAGCCTCCACTAACAGATGGGTGGAAGCTGCGCATGAGGTGCGTTGGCCGGGCATAGAACTGGGTCACCTACATGAAAGGTGAGAATTCTACCACTGAACCACCACCGCCTCTTTACTGTAGACTACCAAAACCAAAACCAAAACCAAGCTTGTTGCTGTCGAGCCAACTCTGACTCATGGCAACACTATAGGACAGAGCAGAACTGCCCCACAGGGCTTCCAAGGAGCGGCTAGTGGAATCAGACTGTTGACTTTTTGATTAGTAGCTGAGCTCTTAACCACTGTGCCGCCAGGTCCCCATAGGTTAAAACAAATCTCACACATCATGTTATTTCATGAGGGCTGGGAAATTTTGCCATATTATTGAGAGGAAAAAACAAACACGTACACACACGTAAACATACATACATACACACAAACAAGAAACCTTAAAGAGAGGGAGGATGTCTTTTATCTTTGACTGACAGCCAAGCAAACAAACAACAAGAACAACAACAAAAAACAAAGAGTCTCTGGGAAATCCAGAGGCCCATATACCTACCATCCTAACAGATATTGCAAAAGAAAGCAATAAAATGAAAACGTAAATTACCCCCAAGTGACACCTGCCTGCCATTGGCTGGACTGTGGGTCAGAGGCCTTCATTCCCACTTTGGAAGACAATGGCTGCAGGAACCTTGAGGGAGGGTGACCTGAGGGAGTAGTGCTTTTTGCATCCAGTGGAGGTGGAGGGAAGAGTCTCTGAGAGAGATGGGTGCCTCCTCCTTCACAAGTGATCTGATGGAGGCATCTTGTGTCCAGAAAGAACAGAGGACCACTTTATCTCAGGTTTTTGAATGAAATGCCTCTTTTCAGACATTTAGATTGGGCTAGCATTTCAAATTTCAAGGTCATTTCTCTGGGCAGGAGGTCACTCTCACATTTCAAAGAACAGAAAAGGAAAAGTACAAAAGCCCTGAAAAGGCTGGTGACAAAGACCCTGCAGTCTTCCCTTCTTTCTGAAGCACCTGGTTAACCACATGGTCCCCTCTGACCAACACAGATTGTATTTTTAAGGAAATCTTTGTCAGTGGGAAAGAATTGCTAGTAAAAGGCAGAAGATTCTTTTTTATATAAAGTTTTTTTATTTGAAAAATAATACAAGTTTCCAATAGAACATGTGGATAAATAAAGAAGATAAAATAACTTATAATTCTACCTCTTGAAGAACAGCCACAGTTCTTTATATTTGCTTTTAGTTTATTTTAAAAACCTGTTTGTGTGTGTGTATATGTGCGTTTGGGTGCATATGTATGAGTTTCTTAAATTTTAACCAGTGGGGTTACTGTTTTGGGGTCTCCATTTTTCACTTGAGAGAGAGGCAGAGTATTTGCCCTGCCACTGGATATCAGAGATGCCTGAAACTTTTCAGCACCTCTCATACCCCCCAGGTTTAGCAGATCACCCCTAGGGGAAACAGGGAAGGAGATAAATTCATTTTCAGGGTATGAATTGCTATGCTCAGTAGTGTTATGGAGATCAAAGAGATCCCTGGACAGTAATTGTGGGGGGTGGGGGCTCTAAGAAGAATGGTCCTTCAGTCCAAGGTTGAGAAAGTGTCTCCTCTGGTCCCCTCTACTTTGCCTTTTTCTTTTTTTTTTTTTAGGTTGTGTCTTAAGTCAACCTCTTTTTTTTTTTTTTTAATTTTTGTTAAGCTTCAAGTGAACATTTACCATTCCAATCAGTCTGTCACATGTAGGTTTACATACGTCTTACTCCCTTCTCCCACTTGCTCTCCCCCTATTGAGTCAGCCCTTCCAGTCTCTCGTTTCGTGCCAATTTTGCCATCTTCCCTCTCTCTCTATCTTCCCATCCCCCCTCCAGTCAAGAGTTGCCAACACACTCTCCCGTGTCCACCTGATTTAATTAGCTCACTCTTCATCAGCATCTCTCTCCCCCCACTGACCAGTCCTTTTCATGCCTGATGATTTGTCTTCGGGGATGGTTCCTGTCCTGTGCCATCAGAAGTTCTGGGGAGCATTGTCTCTGGGATTCCTCTAGTCGCAATCATACCATTAGGTGTGGTCTTTTAATGAGAATTTGGGGTCTGTATCCCATTGGTCTCCTGCTCCCTCAGGAGTTGTCTGTTGTGCTCCCTGACAGGGCAGACATCGATTGTGGTCGGGTAGCAACTAGTTCTTCTGGTCTCAGGATAATGTAGGTCTCTGGTTCATGTGGCCCTTTCTGTCTCTTGGGTTCTTAGTTGTCGTGTGACCTTGGTGTTCTTCCTTTGCCTTTGCTCCAGGTGGGTTGAGACCAATTCATGTATCTTAGATGGCCGCTTGTTGGCATTTAGGACCCCAGGCGCCACAATTCAAAGTGGGATGCAGAGTGTTTTCATAAAAGAATTATTTTGCCCATTGACTTAGAAGTCCCCTCAAACCAAGTTCCCCAGACCCCAGCCCCTGCTCCGCTGACCTTTGAAGCTTTCATTTTATCCCGGAAACCTCTTTGCTTTTAATCCAGTCCAATTAGGCTGACCTTCCTTGTATTGAGTGTTGTCTTTCCCTTCACCCAAAGCAGTTCTTATCTACAGATTGATCAATAAAAAGCCCTCTCCCTCCCTCCCTCCCTCCCCCCTTTGTAACCACATAAGTATGTGTTCTTCTCTGTTTTTTCTATTTCTCAAGATCTTATAATAGTGGTCTTATACAATATTTGTCCTTTTGCAACTGACTCATTTCGCTCAGCATAATGCCTTCCGGATTCCTCCATGTTATGAAATGTTTCAGAGATTCGTCACTGTTCTTTATCGATGCGTAGTATTCCATTGTGTGACTATACCACAATTTATTTACCCATTCGTCCGTTGACGGACATCTTGGTTGCTTCCAGCTTTTTGCTATTGTAAACAGAGCTGCAATAAACATGGGTGTGCATATATCTGTTTGTGTGAAGGCTCTTGTATCTTTAGAGTAGATTCCGAGGAGTGGGATTTCTGGGTTGTATGGTAGTTCTATTTCTAACTGTTTAAGATAACGCCAGATGGATTTCCAAAGTGGTTGTACCATTTTACAATCCCACCAGCAGTGTATGAGAGTTCCAATCTCTCCGCAGCCTCTCCAACATTTATTATTTTGTGTTTTTTGGATTAATGCCAGTCTAGTTGGTGTGAGATGGAATCTCATCGTAGTTTTAATTTGCATTTCTCTAATGGCTAATGATCGAGAGCATTTTCTCATGTATCTGTCGGCTGCCTGAATATCTTCCTTAGTGAAATGTGTGTTCATATCCTTTGCCCACTTCTTGATTGGGTTGTTTGTCTTTTTGTGGTTGAGCTTTGACAGAATCATGTAGATTTTAGAGATCAGGCGCTGGTCTGAGATGTCATAGCTGAATATTCTTTCCCAGTCTGTAGGTGGTCTTTTTACTCTTTTGGTGATGAGCATAGATGTTTGATTTTTAGGAGCTCCCAGTTATCTGGTTTCTCTTCATCATTTTGGTAATGTTTTGTATTCTGTTTATGCCCTGTATTAGGGCTCCTAGGGTAGATCCTATTTTTTCTTCCATGATTTTTATCGTTTTAGTCTTTATGTTTAGGTCTTTGATCCACTTGGAGTTAGTTTTTGTGCATGGTGTGAGGTATGGGTCCTGTTTCATTCTTTTGCAAATGGATATCCAGGTATGCCAGCACCATTTGTTAAAAAGACTATCATTTCCCCAATTGACTGACACTGGTCCTTTGTCAAATATCAGCTGCTCATACGTGGATGGATTTATATCTGGGTTCTCAATTCTGTTCCACTGGTCTATGTGCCTGTTGTTGTACAAGTACCAGGCTGTTTTGACTACTGTAGCTATATAATAGGTTCTGAAATCAGGTAGGGTGAGGCCTCCCACTTTCTTCTTCTTTTTCAGTAATGTTTTGCTTATCCGGGGGTTCTTTCCTTTCCATATGAAATTAGTGATATGTTTCTCTATCCCCTTAAAGTATGACATTGGTATTTGGATTGGAAGTGCGTTATATGTATAAATGGCTTTTGGTAGAATAGACATTTTTACTATGTTAAGTCTTCCTATCCATGAGCAGGGTATGTTTTTCCACTTAAGTATGTCCTTTTGAATTTCTTGTAGCAGAGTTTTATAGTTTTCTTTGTATAGGTCTTTTCCATCCTTGGTAAGATTTATTCCTAAGTATTTTATCTTCTTGGGGGCTACTGTGAATGGTATTGATTTGGTTATTTCCTCTTCGGTGTTCTTTTTGTTGATGTAGAGGAATCCAAGTGATTTTTGTGTGTTTATTTTATATCCTGAGACTCTTCCAAACTCTTCTATTAGTTTCAGTAGTTTTCTGGAGGATTCCTTAGGGTTTTCCATGTATACGATCATGTCATCTGCAAATAGTGATAGCTTTACTTCCTCCTTACCAATCTGGATACCCTTTATTTCTTTGTCTAGCCTAATTGCCCTGGCTAGGACTTCAAGTACGATGTTGAGTAAGAGCGGTGATAAAGGGCATCCTTGTCTGGTTCCCGTTCTCAAGGGAAATGGTTTCAGGTTCTCTCCATTTAGAGTGATACTGGCCGTTGGCTTTGCATAAAAAAAAAAAATAAAATTTTTTTTTTTTTTGCATAGATGCCCTTTATTATGTTGAGTAATTTTCCTTCAATTCCTATTTTGGTAAGAGTTTTTATCATAAATGGGTGTTGAACTTTGTCAAATGCCTTTTCTGCATCTATTGATAAGATCATGTGGTTTTTATCTTTTGTTTTATTTATGTGATGGATTACATTAATGGTTTTTCTGATATTAAACCAGCCTTGCATACCTGGTATAAATCCCACTTGATCAGGGTGAATTATTTTTTTGATGTGTTGTTGGATTCTATTGGCTAGAATTTTGTTGAGGATTTTTGCATCTATGTTCATGAGGGATATAGGTCTAAAATTTTCTTTTTTTGTAATGTCTTTACCTGGTTTTGGTATCAGGGAGATGGTAGCTTCATAGAATGAGTTGGGTAGTATTCCGTCTTTTTCTATGCTTTGAAATACCTTCAATAGTAATGGTGTTAAGTCTTCTCTGAAGGTTTGGTAGAACTCTGCAGTGAAGCCTTCTGGGCCAGGACTTTTTTTTGTTGGAAGTTTTTTGATTCCTGTTTCAATCTCTTTTTTTGTTATGGGTCTATTTAGTTGTTCTACTTCTGAATGTGTTAGTTTAGGTAGGTAGTATTGTTCCAAGAATTTATCCATTTCTTCTAGGTTTTCAAATTTGTTAGAGTACAATTTTATGTAGTAATCTGATATGATTCTTTTGATTTCATTTGGTTCTGTTGTGATGTGGTCCTTCTCGTTTCTTATTCGGGTTATTTGTTTCCTTTCCTGTTTTTCTTTAGTCAGTCTAGCCAATGGTTTATCAATTTTGTTAATTTTTTCAAAGAACCAGCTTTTGGCTTTGTTAATTCTTTCAATTGTTTTTCTGTTCTCTAATTCATTTAGTTCAGCTCTAATTTTTATTATTTGTTTTTTTCTGGTGCCTGATGGGTTCTTTTGTTGCTCAGTTTCTATTTGTTCAAGTTGTAGGGACAGTTCTCTGATTTTGGCTCTTTTTTCTTTTTGTATGTGTGTATTTATCGATATAAATTGGCCTCTGAGCACTGTTTTGCTGTGTCCCAGAGGTTTTGATAGGAAGTATTTTCATTCTTGTTGCTTTCTAAGATTTTCCTTATTCCCTCCTTGATGTCTTCTATAACCCAGTCTTTTTTCAGGAGGGTATTGTTCATTTTCCAAGTATTTGATTTCTTTTCCCTAGTTTTTCTGTTATTGATTTCTAGCTTCATTGCCTTGTGGTCTGAGAAGATGCTCTGTAATATTTCGATGTTTTGGATTCTGGAAAGATTTGTTTTATGACCTAATATGTGGTCTCTTCTAGAGAATGTTCCATGTGCACTAGAAAAAAAGTATATTTTGCAGCAGTTGGGTGGAGAGTTCTGTATAAGTCAATGAGGTCAAGTTGGTTGATTGTTGTAAGTAGGTCTTCCGTGTCTCTATTGAGCTTCTTACTGGATGTCCTGTCCTTCTCCGAAAGTGGTGTGTTGAAGCCTCCTACTATAAATGTGGAGGTGTCTATCTCACTTTTCAATTCTGTTAAAATTTGATTTATGTATCTTGCAGCCCTGTCATTAGGTGCGTAAATATTTAATATGGTTATGTCTTCCTGATCAATTGTCCCTTTTATCATTATATAGTGTCCTTCTTTATCCTTTGTGGCGGATTTAAGTCTAAAGTCTATTTTGTCAGAAATTAATATTGCTACTCCTCTTCTTTTTTGCTTATTGTTTGCTTGATATATTTTTTTCCATCCTTTGAGTTTTAGTTTGTTTGTGTCTCTAAGTCTAAGGTGTGTCTCTTGTAGGCAGCATATAGATGGATCGTGTTTCTTTATCCAGTCCGTGACTCTCTGTCTCTTTATTGGTGCATTTAGTCCATTTACATTCAGCGTAATTATAGATAAATAAGTTTTTAGTGCTGTCATTTTGATGCCTTTTCATGTGTGTTGTTGGCCATTTCATTTTTCCACATGCTTTTTTGTGCTGAGACGTTTTTCATAGTAGCTTGTGAGATCCTCATTTTCATAATGTTTAACTTTGTGTTTATTGAGTCGTTACGTTTTTCTTGGCTTTTTTCTTGAGTTATGGAATTGATATTCCTTTTTGTGGTTACCTTTTTATTTACCCCTATTTTTCTAAGTAAAAAGCTAACTTGTATCCTTCTATATCGCCTTGTATCACTCTCCATCTGGCAGTTCAATGCCTCCTATATTTAGTCCCTCTTTTTGATTATTGTGATCGTTTATCTATTGATTTCCATGATTTCTTGTTATGTGTATTATTTTGTTTATTTATTTAGTTTTTAGAATTAGTCTTAATTTGTTTGTTTTTGTGTTTTCCCTATTTGAGTTGCGTTGATATCAGGATGTTCTGTTTTGTGACCTTGTATTGTGCTGGTACCTGATATTATTGGTCATCCGGCCAAACAATTTCCTTTAGCATTTCTTGCAGTCTTGGTTTAGTTTTTGCAAATTCTCTAAACTTGTGTTTATCTGTAAATATCTTAATTTCTCCTTCATATTTCAGAGAGAGTTTTGCTGGATATATGATCCTTGGTTGGCAGTTTTTCTCCTTCAGTGCTCTGTATACATCGTCCCATTCCCTTCTTGCCTGCATGGTTTCTGCTGAGTAGTCTGAACTTATTCTTATTGATTCTCCCTTGAAGGAAACCTTTCTTTTCTCCCTGGCTGCTTTTAAAATTTTCTGTTTGTCTTTGGTTTTGGCAAGTTTGATGATAATATGTCTTGGTGTTTTTGTTTTTGGATCAATCTTAAATGGGGTTCGATGAGCATCTTGGATAGATATCCTTTCGTCTTTCATGATGTCAGGGAAGTTTTGTGTCAGGATTTCTTCAACTATTTTCTCTGTCCCCCCTCCCTGTTCTGGAACTCCAGTCACTCGCAAGTTATCCTTCTTGATAGAGTCCCACATGATTCTTAGGGTTTCTTCATTTTTTTTAATTCTTTTATCTGATTTTTTTTCAGCTATGTTGGTGTTGTTTCCCTGGTCCTCCAGAAGTCCCAGTCTACATTCTAATTGCTCAAGCCTGCTCCTCTGACTTTCTATTGCGTTGTCAAATTCTGTAATTTTATTGTTAATCTTTTGGATTTCTACATGCTGTCTCTCTATGGATTCTTGCAAGTTGTTAATTTTTCCACTATGTTCTTGAATAATCTTTTTGAGTTCTTCAACAGTTTTATCAGTGTGTTCCTTGGCTTTTTCTGCAGATATCCTAATTTCATTTGTGATATCTTTAAGCATTCTGTAAATTAGTTTTTTATGTTCTGTATCTGATAATTCCAGGATTGTATCTTCATTTGGGAAAGATTTTGATTCTTTTGTTTGGGGGGTTGGAGAAGCTGTCATGGTCTGTTTCTTTATGTGGTTTGATATGGACTGCTGTCTCCGAGCCATCACTGGGAAACTAGATTTTCCAGGTAGTCAGCTAAAAAAAAACGCAGTCAGATCCCTATCTGAATTCTCCCTCTGGCTCCAGGTATTCGGATGTTAATGGGGCCGCCTGGAGAGGGTGGGGGAGGGATCAGAGAGCTAGGAGTGTAGCACCACAGAATATAGAGCTGAACACCGCGTTCACGCTCTGCCCCCGTTCGCCAAAATCCGGGTGGGACGGGTCCCCGGCTAGGACGCTGCTTTCCTTGCTCGGAGACCAGTCACTTCCTCCCAGGGACTTCTCCCTCCGGTGCGCGGCAGCGCTCGCAAGCACTGGGTGGCGTTTCCCACATGAACGGGTGGGCCCACCCCCAGGGTCTATTCAGGCGAATGTAATTGGGCCCCGCAGTCACGCCCCACCCGTGCGCGTGCCCAAATCCCAGCGGGACGACTTCCGGGCTGGGACGCTGCTTTCCCCGTTCCGGGACCAGTCACTTCCTCCCGGGGACTTCTCCTTCTGGTGCGCCACACCTCTCGCGCGAACTGGGTGGGCCTCACCCGCACGGCCAGGTGGGTCCGCCCCCTGGGTCAATTCAGGGGAATAAAAATGGACCCCATGCTCACGCCCCACCCGCGCGCGTGCCCAAATCCCAGCGGAATGGCTTCCTGTCTGGGACGCTGCTTTCCCCGCTCCGTGACCAGTCACTTCCAGGGATTTCTCCCTCCGGTGTGCCGCGCCACATGCGCGGACTGGGTGTGCGTCCTCCCGCACGAACGTGTGGGCCCCGCCCCGGGGTCACTTTAGGGAAATATAGCTGACCCCTCCCCCCCTGCACGCGCCCCGTCCACTTCTCGCCTAACTCCCGGCGGGACGGCTCCCCAGCTGGGATGCTGTTCTCCCCACTCCCAGATCAGTCACTGCTTCCCGGGTGCTTCTCCCTCCGGCTGCGCTTCTACGCCGCCCGCGCCAACCAGCTAGACTTCCTCCTGGGATGGGTTCGGGGGGGGAAGGGGTGGGCCTCCCTTCTGTGCCGTCTGCCCCCCTGGGCTCTGCCCCAGATCGGGCTCCGAAGGTCACCTGCCTGGTACGCTGGCTCCTGGTTCTGAAAACGGTCGCTGTCTGCCCGTATTTGTTCGTTTTCCTTCTCTAAGTCTGTGCTTGTTGTTCAGAGTTTGTAGATTGTTATGTATGTGATCGATTCCCTTGTTTTTCCGAGTCTTTGTTGCAAGAGGGATCCGTGGTAGCGTCTACCTAGTCCGCCATCTTGGCCCCGCCTCTCTTTCTTTTTTTTTTTATTGTGCTTTAAGTGAAAGTTTACAAACCAAGTCAGTCTCTCATTCACAAACTTATATATATCTTGCTATATACTCCTGGTTGCTCTCCCCCTAATGAGACAGCACACTCCTTTGCTCCACTCTCTATTTTTGTGTCCATTCGGTCAGTTTCGGACCCCCTCTGCCCTCTCATCTTCTCTCCAGACAGGAGCTGCCCACATAGTCTCATGTGTCTACTTGATCCAAGAAGCTCACTCTTCACCAGTATCATTTTCTATCCCATAGTCCAGTCCAATCCCTCTCTGAAGAGTTGGCTTTGAGAATGGCTCCTGTCTTGACTAACAGCAGGTCTGGGAACCATGACCTCTGGGGTCCTCCTAGTCTCAGTCAGACCATTAAGTCTGGTCTTTTTAGGTCTGCATTTGAGGTCTGCATGCCGCTGCTCTCCTGCTCCCTCAGGGGTTTTCTGTTTTGTTCCCTGTCAGGGCAGTCATTGATCGTAGCCAGGCACCATCCAGTTCTTCTGGTCTCAGGCTGATGGAGTCTCTGGTTTATGTGGCCCTTTCTGTCTCTTGGGCCCATAATTACCTTGTGTCATTGGAGTTCTTCATTCTCCTTTGCTCCAGGTGGGTTGAGAACAATTGATGAATCTTAGATGGCTGCTTACTAGGATTTAAGACCCCAGATGCCACTCTCCAAAGTAGGATGCAGAATGTTTTCTTAATAGATTTTATTATGCCGATTGACTTAGATGTCCCCTGAAACCATAGTCCCCAAATCCCCACCCCTGCTATGCTGGCCTTCGAAGCATTCAGTTTATTCAGGAAACTGCTTTTGGTTTAGTCCAGTTGTGCTGACCTCTCCTGTATTGTGTGTTTTCTTTCTCTTCACCTAAAATAGTTCTTACCTACTCTCTAATTAGTGAAAACCCCTCTCCCTTCCTCCCTCTCTCCCTCCCCACTCTCGTAACCATCAAAGAATATTTTCTTCTCTGTTTAAACTATTTCTTGAGTTCTTGTAATAGCAGTCTCATACAATATTTGTCCTTTTGCAACTGACTAATTTCACTCAGCATAATGCCTTCCGGGTTCCTCCATGCTATGAAATGTTTCACGGATTCATCATTCTCCTTTATCGCTGCGTAGTATTCCATTGTGTGAATATACCATAATTTATTTATCCATTCATCCATTGATGGGCACCTTGGCTTCTACTTTGCCTTTTGAGTACATCCCTAAGACATGCACTGCCACTCCTACAAATGCTTCCCCAATTCATCTTCATCCGGACTCAGTTTATTAACTCCTTTGTCACTTTCATAGTCTCTCTTGGGCTGCAGGGAGTTGGTAGGATTGGTTTTTGTGCAAGTAAAGTAGAACTTAGCCATCAAGCCACAATTTAGCCCAGAAACCACCCCACCTGTGCTTCTTCTCATGCCATTAAGGAGGGAAGAAATGATACCAGAGCAGAGCTTGTATTCAGCGTAAGTTCCAGATAAGAAATCCATGCTGCTTATTGACAAGGGGGGGGGGAGGGGAAGCAGGAAGGGATTCCAGTTTCTCTCAGGATCATTTGTCTCCCATTGGGATGAAGCAGGTTTCTGAAGGCTAAAAAGTACTGCATTTCTCCAGAATGAAGCTGACCCAGGAATTTAAGTTAAAATTCCTAAGGAACTGCTCCATGTGGGTGGTACCCTCTTTTCTACTAATTGCTTTATTTACTATTTCTGTGTGTTATGAGTCACTCTTGACACACCCTCTCCAAATATTTGAGATTTATCTTTCTAGAGAAATGTTTCTAAAATTCTTGGTGGGTGTTTGTTGTATCTCTACAGCTTCCCCATTTTCTATCTTGGCAAGGTTGAGAATGTAAAACCCAGTTCTGGTGAGCCAGCCTGATGGGGAAGGCCAAGCCATCCAAGGGAGATTATCCTGGCTATGAAGTTAGAAGCAGATTGTCTTCAGAGAGGGGAAATTAGAAAGATTGGCCACAGCCTCAATCTTGTCCCCTCACTACTGTAGGCAATAACGTGGAAGGGGAAAGCATCAGGTGAGAACATGGAGGCGGTTCTGACTCATGGCAACCCCAAGTGTGTCAAGAGTAGAATAGTGATCCATAGGGTTTTCAGTGGCTGATTTTTTGTAAGTAGATTGCCAGGCCTTTTTTCCAAGGCATCTCTGGGTAGACTCCAACATCCAATCTTTTGGTTAGCAGCTAAGTGCCTTAACCATTTGTACCAGCCAGGGACACTTGTGGTTTACCTAGTTGGCAGTAAATAAGATCCAAAGCCTTTGTAGGAGTGACTTGTAACTACCCATTCCTAGAAGGAAAAGTGGGAGGAATTGCTCTTCCTCCATTCAGGCTGTGAGGTGTTTTTAAGCTTGTGTAACTACCTTAATAACCGTGAGAATTTCAAGACAAATAAAATACAGTTTATTTCACAAACATTTGCTGAGTGTCTTCTATGTACTGTTGTTAGGTGCCATCAAGTCAATTTAGACTCATAGTGACCCCAAGTGACAGAGTAGAACTGCCCTACAGGGTTTCTCGTGAGCAGATTATCAGGTCTTTCTCCCACGGAGTTGCTGAGTGGGCTTGAACCACCAACCTTTGTACTAGGCACAGAGGTATAAAGACAAAATACAAATAATTCCTTTCCTCAGAGAGCTTCTAGTCTAGTAGGAAAGAGATAGGAAAATAATAAAGTCCCTGAAATTAGTACTAAATTAGAGATACATACAAAATGCTACATAGCTGTTGCTAGGTGCCGTTGAGTCAGTTCTGACTCATAGCGACCCTGTAGGACAGAGTAGAACTGTCCCATAGGTTTTCCAAGGAGCAGCTGGTGGATTCGAACTACCGCCCTTTCGGTTAGCAGCCGAGCTCTTAGCCACTGCAACACCAGGTTTGGATATTATTCCTATTTTGCCTAAAACAAACACAAAAAATGAAACCCACTGCCATCAAGTTGGTTCTGACTCATAGCAACTGCCCATAGAGTTTCCAGGGAGTAGCTAGTGGATTTGAACTGCTGACATTTTGGTTAACAGCCAAGCTCTTAATCACTGTACCACCAAGGTTCTGCATTTTACCTAGGAAAGAATAAACTTGGAGAGAGGACAAGAGGTTTGCCCAAGTGGCAAAATGAAGAACACAGGGCCACACCGAGAAGGCCTGTCTCCTAGTTCTAGTCCTAGTGCTGCTAGTGCTCTTCTCTTTCCGTGGCAAGAAAGGCAGTGTGAGATTCCAGGATCAACTCATTGTGACTGTGTGTCTGTTTATCAGCTATTTTCTCTCGATTCTGAATTGGAGGGGCATCAAGACTATAGGACATAAAGTTTTTGATCAAAAGAGCAATGCTATTTTTATTATTTTATTTTTATTGATAAAACAATGAATCATCAAACTCATTCTGGACTCTTGGGCTCCGTAAACTTCCCCTCTCCATGGCTGCCAGGCAGTTGGGCATCTCAACAGTCCTTTATTCCTCTGCTTTCCAGTGTTCTCCTAAGACACACAATGCCATCATAAAAACGTATCTCCAATTCATCTTCATCTGAACCCAGCTTATTACTGGAATTTACTTGTTAATAAAATGCCTTATAATAAGAGCTATTAGTTAATTTGATGACTAGTCCAATATATTCTTTAAATAACAAATCAGTAGGTAATATATTGATTATATATATTTCTGTAAGTATATATAATCTTCCCACAAGAGAGAGAAAGAATATTTGAAAGTGGCTAAAACATATCTTTAGATATGTTTTTATATTTCATCTGTTTGGAGAAACAAAAAGCTATAAATAAGGAGAATTTCAATAAAAATGACTATACAGGTAGAGTTTTTATTTCAGTTGAGTTATTCCTTGTGAATAAAAGCTACTTTTTATGAGTACCATCAAATAGAATAAGCAACTTTATCTTGAAAAAAGATAAATTTTTAATATCAGATACATATTAGGTATTCATTAGATTCATAGATTGGGGGAAAAAAAAGATTCCTACAGCACTCAGACTTGATGTAGGACCCAGAATTTTCTACAAGATGGAAGGTAACATCAGTAATTTGTTATTAGGTTTCATCAGCACTGAACTTTTACATGGTAAGCAATGATGCCCGTGACTATGACATAATCTAAGGTAATACGCATGCATTTCTTAGTGGCTAGATTGGACGGAATAGGAATGTTGGCAGTTATGGCAGGGGCTAAATCATACTTGTCTCAGGTAAGCAGCCTGTCTCAGTCATCTAGTGCTGTCATAACAGAAATACCACAAGTGAATGGCTTTAACAAAAAGAAATCTGTTTTCTCACAGTCTAGTAGGTTAGAGGTCCAACTTTACGGTGTCGGCTTCAGGGGGATGCTTTCTCTCTCTGTTGGCTCTGGAGGAAGGTCCTTGTCCTCATTTTTCCCCTGGTCGAGGAGCTTCTCAGATGCAGAGACCCAGGGTCCAATGGATGTGCTCTGCTCCTGGTGCTGCTTTCTTGGTGGTGTGAGGTCCCTAACTCTCTGCTTGCTTCCTTTTCCTTTTATCTCTTGAGAGACAAAGGGTGGTGCAGGCCACACCCCAGGGAAACTCCCTTTACACTGGATCAGGGAGGTGACCCGAGTAAGGGTAGTGTTACAATCCCACCCTAATCCTCTTAACATAACATTACAATCTCAAAATGGAGGACAACCATACAATACTGGGAATCATGGCCTATCCAAGTTGACACATGTATTTTTGGGGGACACAATTCAATCTATGACATTCCACCATTTGGCCCCCCCAAAATCACATCCTTGCAACATGCAAAACATATTCACCCCATCATATCATAGCAAAAGTCTTAACTCCAAGTTCAAAATTAAAAAATTCCTCTTCATCTGTGAAATTTATAAGTTTTCTGCTTCCAAGGGTACAATGGCAGAACAGGCACAAGCTAGACATTTCTGTTACTAATTGGAGAAACTAGGAGGAAAAGAAGGTATAACAGGCACCAAGCAAGTCAGTAGAACACATTACATTAGCTCTCAAAGCTTTGAAAATAATCCTCTGTTCTGAGACAATTTACACAATAGCCCTGCCCTCCAGACTCTAGGTATTGGCCACACTCTCCGGATTCTGAGTGGAGGCCCCTTGACCATGGGCTTCAACTCCGCCTTCCAGGCCCACTGGGAGGGCAACTCTGCTCCCTCGGCTTTAAGCGCACAATTCTCCTAGTCCATCTGAGTGGCAACTCCATCTTTAGAAACACCAGAGGCCATGGCTCCACCCTTTGAAACCCCAGAGGCCAGCTTCTTGTGTTCTTTGTCTCTTGAGCTTCTGCTTCCTGGTTTCTTAGCCTTTCAGCTACTCCAGGCTCATGCCTACATCTGCCCTACTGGGGCAAGTGTTCCAAAGCTTTGTAGTGCCACCGATGTGCCTAGAGGCACCCTACTCTGCCAGGAAGCCTCCTGCACACAGGCACTCAGCTCTCTCGCTCCATGGTTCGGCAAGCCTAGCTCCATCGCTAAGTGCCTGGAAGCACACCACTCCGCCAGGAAGCCTCCTGTGCACAGGCACTCAGCTCTCTTGCTCTGTGGGTCAGCTATCTCGCTGGTCTCCTAGTTCTGCTGCACTGGTTCTCTGCCGCTGTCACAACTCTATCCATTCACAGTTTCAAAACTGCTTCCACATTGTAGGTATCTGTTAGAACAGCACCCCACTGTCTAGGTACCAGATTCTATCTTAGTCATCTAGTGCTGCCATAACAGAAATACCACAAGTGGATGGCTTTAACAAAGAGAAATTTATTTTCTCACAGTCTAGTAGGTTACAAGTCCAAATTCAGGGCGTTGGCTCCAGCGGAATGTTTTCTCTGTTGCCTCTGGAGGAAGGCCCTGGTCCTCAATCTTCCTCTGGTCGAGAAGTCTCTCGTGTGCAGGGACCCTGTGTCTAAAGGACATGCTCTACTCCTGGTGCTGCTTTATTGGTGGTATGAGGTCCCCAACTGTGCTTGGTTCCCTTTCTTTTTATCTCTTGAGAGATAAAAGGTGGTGCAGGCCACACCTTAGAGAAACTCCCTTTACCTTGGATCAGGGAGGTGACCTGAATAAGGGTGGTGTTACAATCCCACCCTAATCCTCTCAAAACAAAATTACAATCACAAAATGGAGGACAACCACAGAATACTGGGAATCATGGCCTAACCAAGTTGACACATGTATTGCACAATTCAATCCATGTTTCTAAGCAAGTGCTTGGAAAATTCACCATTTTCTTTAAAAAATTCAAGGGTGAACTTTTAAAAATTACAGGTACTTTTCTTCTCTATCACATTTAAACTTTGGTAACATAAAAAAAAAAAAAACACCTTAAGCATCTTCAAATGAATTTCATAATTTACACTATTACAAGGGCTTCTTCAAAGAGTCTCTCTTCCTCAACCCTTTTCAACTCCATATCACCCCTGACCTTAATTCAACATTGTCTCAGCTTATTTGATTTTGGTAAAAATGTAGACCTAACTGATTTTTTTTGTGTGTGTGCTTTAAGTGAAAGTTTACAAATCAATCAGTCTCTCATACAAAAATTTATATACACCTTGCTATGTACTCTTAGCTGCTCTCCACCTAATGAGACAGCACACTCCTCCTCTCCACCCTGTATTCTCCGCGTCGATTCACCCAGCTTCTATCCTCCTCTGCCTTCTCATCTCCCCTCCAGACAGGAGCTGCCCACATAGCCTCATGTGTCTACTGGAGCCAAGAATCTCACTCCTCACCAGTATCATTTTCTTTCTTATAGTCTAGTCCACTCCCTGTCTGAAGAGTTGGCTTTGGAAATGGCTCCAGTCTTGGGCTAATAGATGGTCTGGGGACCATGACCTCCAGGATCCCTCTAGTCTCAGTTAGACCATTAAGTCTGGTCTTTTTACAAGAATTTGAGGTCTGCACCCCACTGCTCTCCTGCTCCATCTGGGAGACCTAATTGATTCTTTAGAGAAAGTCAGATCTTTCTAACAGAAAGGGGGATGGCTGACTGGTTAGACTTAGTGAGCAGGAAGAATAATAGAGCTAAGATAAAGAAATGCTCTCTTATCCCTTCCAAATGGAGACACTCCACCCAGGCTTACTGGGAGCTTCCCAGGCTCTGGCTTGGAAGGTGGTGAGCTCACCTCTATGATTCAGAGCATGGTGTAAATCTTTTAATGATTTGATAAGACAATTTCTGTGAAAGGATACCTGGAAATAGCTTTTTGACATTTGTTCTTGTGTTGGAATTATTATAAATTGCAATTTAAGGGAGTTGGAAGTAATGAGGGTTTTCCATGTAGTACTTCTACTGACCTAATAAATTCTAAAAGCCATTAAAAAGATTCTAGATTTTAGTACATTTCCGGCTCAGTTTTGGAGGCACCAAAAAAAAGAATTAATGATAGACTTGGGTCTCTGTTTTTCATTCTGAGGCTTTCTCAGCAACCCTCCATCATCAAGTATAGAAGGTGGGTGACTGGTGGGGTAAGTGGAATTTTGGGAAGCCGCAGAACCATACCTTGAGACTTCTTCAATTGTGCCCACCAATTCCCTGTTGGGCACTATCTGGAGTAACAAAATAGTTCACCTCCAAACATGCCCCCAAGATATTAGCAGTATCATAGCTACAAGCAGGATAGTCTCATAACAAACACTTTTGGATTTATTACTCCGATGGACTCTGAGGCCAGGCCAAAACCTAGTCCTTTCTGGGGCTCCTTTCCATTTCTGGAACTGCCTTTTAGAGCAGCGGTTCTTAAGCTTTGCTGTGTATTAGAATCACCTGGGCCACTTGGTAAAGATTCAGAGACCCAGGCCCTGCCCTCCCTCAACGAGCTTAGAACTCTGTGTTTTGTATTAGCTATCCAGGCGATGCAGATACATATCAGACTTTGAGAACCATTGCTTCAGAGGTCTTCATAAGGACAGTCCCCAGTTCTACTCATCATTGTGGACCCAGGTCTCTCAGATGGGAGCTAGGTATGTAAGAATCTTTCAGTTGTAGTTATTCCCAACATTAAGAAGGCAGCATGAGCTTCCTCCTAGAACTTGGAGGTTAAACCCCTCATGGCTTCTCAAAATGGTTTCAATGGAGCGCCCTTTTAGGGAGTTGTTAGTAGGGACTATGTGATCAACAGGCTTATCTATTTAAGTAAATTAAGGAGGTCAGTTTTCTGCAGGATTTCTCAGGACCTTTATATACTTATTCTCAATGTGAATTTCCAAGTGATGTTATTGTTACTGAGAACTCCAGGTCCTGCTTGGCGTGACTTGTCACACACAGCCAATAAACAAGGGGCCGAGGTGGGAGATCAGAAAGCCAGCTTTATTTCATTGTGCAAGGAAAGGAACAGTCAGAGGTGGCCGCCAAGACTGCTCAGCGAGGGTGAGAGGGAAGGTTACTTTTATGGGGTTTACAAGAAGGAAGTTCATACAAATTACATCAGCAACATTCTTAATACTACACAGGTGCAATGAGGTTTACATATAACTTCATGCATCTCATGTTCAGAAAACGTGGTTAAACTCCACCCAGAGGCAGGAAAGTTAATATGCATTACACACTTAATGAGCTGAAAGGTCACCCAGGGTGTCAATATGGCACCTAAACCATCTTCAGCCAATTTCATCTAGTTCTGGACAGCAGTTGAGGAAATGGGAACCACGATGTTGATGTAAAGCTACAGGGCGTGCCAAGCAAGGGAACCTGGATATTTACATAAAGCTACAGGGCATGTCAAGCAAGCTGCTTGAAGCAGTGGAATTTTCCAAAGTCTGGGGACCTCTGTCTTATTACAGTATGAGGTTTTTATCAAATTTATTTGGACATGGGGTTTTTTTTGTTTGTTTTTGTTTTTTTCATGGAGCATATTGCCAGGCATAAGAGGTTGCATAGATCCTTCTTTAGGAAATTCTGCTTTAAAGAATTTTTTGAAGCTCTTTTACAATCTGATTCAAGTTAGCTTTGGTCAATGTTAGCAAGGCCAAGGTGAGGACTATGGCCTTTCCCAGTGGTTAACTCATCTGAAAATTGGTACTTTTTTTTTGCATTAGCCTGCTGATGCAATTACGACATATGCAGAGATGCTTCAATTTTAGTGAGTGTATTCCTTGATTTTTCTTATTTTTATTCCTTGATAGTCTCTCAACTTTGTATTCTGGCTCTTTGACTCCTAAAGCCTCAGAGGAGGCCTCCTGCTACCTTGTTCTACATGACTTACCCAGATCATTGCAGCTCGGGAAGACATGTGCTGAAGGAGCAAGAAATGAAATGTTAAATATGCCCACAGAACAGAGATGCATTTGTAACACTTTGCTCTTTTGAGTTTTCTCAGGGAACAAGACGCCCACAAAAGAACAAATCAAATCAACAAAAGCAAAACACTGAGCTAGGCAAAATCCCCAGTGCAAATTATTTATATTGATATGCCCTATACATAACAAGCTCTTATAGATCAGTGAACAGTTATTTCTTGCAATAGCTTCTAAACAGGGCCCTATGACTAATTCAGGGTCTGCGGTTCAGGCTATTCAACCAAGTTATCAAATCCATCAATATGCCCCAGCCCTGCTCATTGTTTCCCAGCTCCCACTATGTCTTCAACCCCTCTGCCAGTTGCTCAGAGATGGGAGGTCAGAGACTTCGGGATCAGTTGTCAGAGTCACTTCAGATGAACAGGAGCGCAGTGCCCTCCCAGACCACACAAATATCCACCCCTCCCCTCGCCCCAGACAAGGATCAGGGATTTTTCACACTTAATGGCACCAGGCAGAGGATAAACTCCAATTCACAGGGACCAGCCAACCAATTTAAGGAGAGCAAGGAGGTCGTTATGTGAGATGAGGGGGCAGTGGCTGAGAGAGTACTGGGCTTAAAGATCAGGGTCCAGTTTGTTTGGTAAGAACACAGTGCCTGTCTGCTAAGGAGCTTAAGGTACCAGCTAGGGATTAATCCTCCAAACAGCCCTGGGAAATAGATAAATCTGTATTAATTAAAACTGCAAAATGTTCTCTACTTGCCTAGTTTCAATCTTCAGGAAGAAAATATCTTTCCAAGAAAGGCAGGGAAGAGGGAAGGAAATGGCGGCCCGTGTGAGGTGGGCTTATTTGTTCTTGTCTCTACGTATAGAGCCGGAAAGAGAAGAGGGAAAGCAGAAGAGGCCATCCTCAGCCCTGACCCACCACTTCTCCCACCTCCTGTTACTTAGTCCTGACCAGACTGGGGCAGGAGGGACATGTGGTGAGCACGGGCATAGGGCATCCTGGACCAAGCCTAGTCGGAACCCTTCACATTTGTCCTGTGTACTGTTGTTGTTAGTTGTTGAGTCAGCTCTGACTCATGCAGTCCCCATGTACAACAAAATGAAACGTTGCCTAGTCCTGTGTCATCTTCACTATCATTAGTATGCTCAAGTCCGTTTCTGGGCCACTGTGTATTCTGAGTGCCCTCCAACCTACAGGGCTCACCTTTCAGCACTATAGTGGACAGTATTCTGTTGTGACCCATAGGGTTTTTATTAGCTAATTTTCAGAAGTACATTGTCAGGCCTTTCTTCTTAGTCTAGAAGCTCTGCTGAAACCTGTCCACCGTGGGTGACCCAACTGATTGAAATACTGGTGGCATATCTTCCAGCATTACAGCAACATGCAAACCACCACAGTATGTCACACTAACAGATGAGTGATGGGGCCTGTGCACTAGGCCCCATTATTATCACTCCACTCTACCGTAATCCCAGAATGAGAAAAATGAGGCACAGAGAGGTTAAATAATACAGTCAGGGTAGTCTGAGGTTCAAACCCAGGTCATTGTCTCCAGAGTTCATGTTCTTAGCCTCTCCTCTCCATGGCCTCTCAGTGGTACCAAGTACAGTAAGACTAGGGGAAAGAAAGACATGTTCAGTAGCAAATGGGCATCCAGAGAGGTCTCCCATTAATTCTAATTTTTATTACCTAACATCTTTTTTTTTTTAACATCCTAATTTTTTTTTTAATAGGATATCTACAGCTGCTAACCAAAAGATCAGCAGTTTGAATCTACCAGCTGCTCTTTGGAAACCTTATGGGGCTGTTCTACTCTGTCCTGTAGGGTCACTATAAGTCAGAATTGACTCGACGGCAGTGGGTTTGGTTTTTTGGTTTTTTAACATCCTAAAGACTTGTTGTCCTTCCTTCTTTTTAAAGTCTGCTCATTCCCATGATTTGGATATTTCTGCGTCTTCCTCTCTCCACTTGGAGTTTCTTACCTGTTTTTCAAGGTCCCTCCTTTCTCCATGAAACATCTCAAGACACTGCCATGAGCTAGACTTCTTATGGTCCTTCAGCATCTGTCATGGATTGAATTATGTCCCCCCCAAAAAATGTGTGTATCAACTTGGTTAGGCCATGATTCCCAGTATTGTGTGGTTAGCATCCATTTTGTGATTGTAATTTTATGTTAAGAGGATCAGAGTGGGATTGTAACACCACCCTTATTCAGGTCACCTCCCTGATCCAAGGTAAAGGGAGTTTCCCTGGGGTGTGGCCTGCACCACCTTTGTCTCTCAAGAGATGAAAGGGAAGCAAGCAGAGAGTTGGGGCCAACATACCACACAGAAAGCAGCACCAGGAACAGAGTACATCCTTTGGACATGGGGTCCCTGCACCTGAGAAGCTCCTCAACCATAGGAAGATTGAGGATGAAGACCTTCTTCCAGAGCCTACAGAGAAAGAAAGCATTCCCCTGGAGCTGACGCCTTGAATTTGGACTTTTAGTGTCCTTTACTATGAGGAAATAAATTTCTCTTTGTTAAAGCCATCCACTTGTGGTATTTCTGTTATGGCAGCACTAGATGACTAAGACAGCATCTCTGGCCTCACTCACAACTCGCGGGAAGGGCTGTATCACATAAGTCTTCTCTGATCCCCCAGAGTACCTAGGCCATTGTTAAGGTCTTGGTAGATGCTCAGTAAAACAAGATACAGGAGGAACCAGCAACAGATTAAATCCCTGAAGTCGTCAGTATCACTGGTCAGCTTTTCAGGGTGGAATACTCTTCTGGGAGCCTTCTGTTTCTGAGAGTATCATTCTGCAATTCACCTCCTAGCTCCCTGATCACTCCCTCTTATCTGACTCCATGGGTTTCATTTTTTGGCTGCCCAATAAATGTAGATGTTACTTCCCCAAGGTTTTGCCCTTTATCTTCTCCTTCCTCTGGGGGACAGGGGGTTCATCTAATTCTATGCTTTAATCCACCTTATACCCATTGTGTGCTATTTATCTTAGCTAATGAAAAAAGCTCTTCTGTCTATTACTAGAAATTACTAGAAATGGAATTGTCCTTAATTCCCACCTCCTACACCCCACCCTGCAAATTGTCTCTCATCTATGTCCTCCTTTCCATGCTACTGTTACTGACCCCTTCCCATCCTTGGCAAGCTGGCTAACTTTTCTCCCTTCCTTTAGCCCCAGGCTTGTCCAACTATAGCCAGCAGGCCAAATCTGTCCAAGGCCTGCTTTTGTAAATAACATTTTATTGGAACTCAGCCACACTCATTCATTTAAGTATTGTCTATGGCTAACTTTTGAGCTACAAGGGCAGAGTTGAGTAGTTGGAACAGAGCCTGTCTGACCTGCAGAGCTGAATGATTCACTAGCTAGTCCTTTACAGGAAAAGTATGCAGACCCCTGCTCTAATGTCTCCTGGGAATTGTCCTCCACACTGCCACCAGAGGCAGCGGTGATCCCACTTCCATCCTGAATAATCTCTCAGGCCCTCTATCACCCACAGAATAAACCTAGTGTCAGCCTCTCCACAGTCTGATACTGTCCCGCCTTCATGACACCAGCTCCTCCAGCATCCTTGATCTCCAGAAGCACCTTCCTGCTTACCATTCCAGAACACACCGTTTCCATTCCTCCACTTCTTTGCTGTGTCCAAATCTCCAAGGCTCAGCTCAGGTGCCACCTCCTCCGGGGTCTCCACAATTTTGCAAGCCTCTGATGCCACAGTTCTAAATATTCTTTTCTTCTTTGGGTTCCCATTACATGTTGCTTTCAGCTTTCTTAAGGCACTGGCTATGACTTTCTATATCTAATAGGTAGTTCTGGAAACCCTGTTAGTGTAGTGGTTAAGAGCCATGGCTGCTAACCTAAAGGTCAGCAGTTCAAATCCACCAGATGCTCCTTGGAAGCTATGGGTCAGTTCTACTCTGTCCTATAGGGTAGCTATGAGTTGGAATAGACTCGATGGCAACGGGTTGTTTGGGTTAATAGGTAGTTCTACAATGGCCTCCTAACTGGCCTTCTCTTGTACTCTTGTTACCTTGCAATCTGTTATCCACCCAGCAGACATAGCGGTATCTTAAAACATTGTTCAGAAAACACCCCTTTGCTCACCATACGTAGAATAAAAACAGACTTGCTCTGGGCTTCAAGGTCTGTGATCTGAGCTCTGCCTACCTCCTGGCCTGCACTCACCACTACTCCTGCTCCATTCTAGCCACACTGACTTTCTTTCTGTTCCTAAACCTGCCAAGCTTGCTTTCATCTCAGGACATTTACACTTACAAAAAGCGTTTTTAAAAGTCACTTAAGGTAGGATTTAAATAAAATAAATAAAACTTGCTTACCACTGTATTCCAAGTGTCTAGATCTATACTTGGTATACAGTATTATTGTTAGTCGCAGTTGAGTCAGCTCTGACTCGTGGAGACCCCAGGTACAACAGTAGGAAACATTGTCCAGTTCTGGACCATCTTCAGGATCATTGGTATGCTTGAGTCCATTGCTGGGACCTCTGTGTATTTTCAGTGCCTTCCAATCTAGGGGGCTCATCTTCCAGCATTATATCAGACAATATTCTCTTGTGTTCCATGGCTAATATTTGTGTTTCACTGGCTAACATTTGGAAGTAGATCATCGGGCCTTCATAGTCTGTCTTAGTCTGGAAGCTCCACTGAAACCTGTCCACTGTGGGTGACCCTGCCGCTATTTGACATACCAGTGGCATAGCTTCCAGTAGCATAGCAACATACAAGCCACCACAGTACGACAAACTGATAGATGCTGGTGATAACACATAATAGGTGCCTAATAAATATTTGTTGAATAAGAGAATGAGTAAACGAATGGGTCTTCCTGGTCCCCTACTCTGGCAATGGTAGCTGAATAAATGCATTTCACAAATCATTCCTTCAGAGGCCAGTAGGCAAGGCTGGCTGCCTTCTCCTTCAAGAAGCCCAGTTTCATTTCTTCCAGCACATCTGAAGACAGTTTGCTTTGCCACTCCATCATTCCATGTCTGGTCCTGCAGTTGGCCTGAACCACAGGTGGGCTGTACTGGGTGGGTCTGAGGCTTATCCCACGCAGCCTGAGGCCGAGTAGTGGGAAGGAGGAATGAAAAAATTGTCAAGAAGTGGAGCCGAGGTGCCTGTTGGAACAGTGGTGGCCAGGGCCAAGTCAGCAGTGATGTGAAACCTCACCTGAGAAAACCAGGTTTGAAGTCAGAAGTAGAAATCAGGAGGGCAACAGGATGCAGAGGCAGAACAGGCCTGAGAAAGAAGCTCATAGTGTGGCCTGTAGTCTGGTTTCACCTTGGCACCAGCTGCAGGGCCTGGGGTCTGACTCAGGAACAGAGTCTGCAGGCGAGACCTGGGCCTCAGTGCCTCTTCGGGAGAATGGAGCCTGCCGTCCTTGTCCAGCCAGCGTCTTGACAGGAAGTCCAGGAGCCCCAGCACCAGCCAAGTGCCACAAATCAGGGCCTTGTCAGACTGAGTGTGGCTGCTGTCAGGTGTTGGTCAGGGATGATTCACTTATAAAGAACTTCCTTCACTGCTTCCTAGGAGTGGGACCCTTTCCCTTTCTGAAATCAAGGGAGAATGTGCCACACAACAAGAGGAAGAGGTGCTAAGGATGTCTCCCGTGAAGGGGATTTATAATGGAACTTCATTTTCCACCAATTTACCGACAACTCATGGAATCCCTGCTTGTAACTCAGTCAGCTCTGCTTCACTGGGCACGTGAGGGCTTCTCAAAGGCACCCCACGGCCCATTGTTCAGGGCTTTGGCCTGGGAACAAAGAGGGTTTTGTGTGCTTGCTGCAGTGTGTGCCAGGACTAAAGTGTTTCCCTCTTTTCCCTTGAGGCCAACCTGTCTCCCTCTCTCTCTCTCTTGTTTTGAGCTTTGGTCTTGAGAAACTAGAAGAGAAAATCTTCTCTCAGGCAAAAAACCAATTTCATCTGAAGATTCAGGCCACTTGGATATACAAAAGAAAACAATTGATTTCCTGCACTAAATTAAGTTTCTGTCAGGTCTGTTATTAAATTAGAACAAAAAACAAATTTAACTTTTTTTCAAGTTGAGCTTTTGAGTTTGCTCAACTCTGTCTTTGGCGATGAGTTTCTTTCCTTGAGAACCATGTTTTCAGTCACTTGCTCAAATGGGTACTCTAAGAAATTCCCACCTCTTTCAAGAAGCAAATAAGCAAGTGTCATTGTTTAGACAGGAGGTTAGGCAAGCCCAGGGAAGTTGGACTTCGCAGTTGGTTGATCTGGCAGAAAGCAGCTTCTACTCCCAAGCCTTCAGAAATCTTTTGGCACTCCCTCACCCTCACCAAGGGTGTGTGTGACTGATTGGCTTTAAATCCTTGCGCTGATAAGCAGATAGGATTTTTCCCAGAGGGTACTGCGAAAGCCCCTCTCCCCTCCTGGTTTTCTGATTTCATGCCTTTCGAATCTACCTGCTGCTTCTTGGAAAACATATCGGGCAGTTCTTCTCTGTCCTATAAGGTTGCTATGGGTCAGATTCAACTTGACGGCAGACAGGGTTTGCAGGCAGACTCCTGACTGTGTCTCAGCCAGGGCTCCAGACACTGAGGGGCAGGAAGTGCCTCACTGTGCTTCCCAGCGCTGCACATTCCTACAACCACTGCTGGCAGCCCTTCTCCTTGCTCCTCAGTCACTCGTCTTCCTCAGTCAACACAGTCAAGACCAGGCCTTGAGGTCAGTGAAGTGTGTCTTTTACGCAAATTAATATATGCATTATCCAATTATCCAGTATGACTGGCACATAGGAAGGGCTCCATTAAATTCTTCTCTTCTGCCAAAGTCAGTACCTTCATGCTGCCAAGTCAAATTCCCAGTTTCCACACCTCGACATTCCATTTGGGCATTTCACTTTCCTGAACTCTTCTCCTACTCATAGCAACCCTATAGGACAGAGTAGAACTGCTACAAAGAGTTTCCAAGGAGCTGAACTACCGACGCTTTGGTTAGCAGCTGTAGCACTTAACCACTACGCCACCAGGCTTTCCAATATAGGGTCGCTATGAGTTGGAATCGACTCGATGGCACTGGGTTTGGTTTTTTTGGTTTGGACTCTTCTCTGCTCTCTGGACGAGTAAAGGCAAACACCTGGCAGGAGGACTCCTGGGCAGACATGAGTAATTGATCTCCACACTCCTTCCTGCTGGGCTCTGTTAAAAAACCAAAGCAGTTGCTGTTAAGTTTATTCTACGTTAAGGCCTTCACAATTCTCACAGAACCCCCTAAGATACCACTTAAACAGCTCCGAGTTTGCACTTCAAAAGAACCGTTCGCCATTCCTGCTTCCCACATTTCCACCATAGCCAGAATCTTCTGCACCTGGTACAATGTGCAGGCCACCTGTCAGGGAGCCCTCACCTCATCCGCTTTGGAAGGACTAGGGTAGGATGTAGGGGAAAGGCAACCCACACTGGGGAGCTTAACATAACTCGGCCCTCGTCGTCAGGGAGAAATTCTCTTTTGTTGGACTCAATTTGTAGTCCATCTTTGGGCTTTTGGATTTGTAAGAGCCACAGAGCTAAGATCAAGCCATGAGGCTTGGAAAAAGAGACACTAGGCCTGTGTCTTCGGTTCTTAGTGGCAATATAACAAGAATACCACAGTGGTGGCTTTAAAGAACAGAAATTTATTTTTTCAGAGTTCTGGAGGCTACAAGTCTGAATTCAAGGCATCACTTCTAGGGAAAGTCTCTCTCTCTGTTGGCTCTGGAGCAAGACCCTTGTCTCTTTCAGCTTCTATAGCCCTGGCTTTCCTCCATTCCTTGCTGATCCTCACAAGGGCATCTATCTTCCCTTGTTGTGTTTGGTTGTCTCTGTGTCCATCTGCTCCTTTTACAACTCAGAAGTGATTAGGTTTAGGACACACTGTACACTGGTATGGCTTCAGTAACATAACATTAGATTACATTGTGGAAGGTGATTACATTACACCCACAGATGTACGGGTTAGGATTCCAACACAAATTTTTGGGAACACAATTCAATCCATGACAGACTGCTTCGAATTGAGCCCTTTGAACTGAAGGTGAATAAAAGGAGCACTCTCAGTAAATATCTTGTTCAGCCCAGCTCAGCAACTTAGGGCACCACGCCGGGTTTTGGAAACAAGGTCTAAGCTTGGCAGGGAGAGGATTTAAGTTCACTGAAGGAGCTTCAGAGAATGTTGCCCCATGAACCATGTAGCTGGTTGAAGATGAGGAATTTCAGGCATAAAAACAACAGTAAATAATGCTTACATGGTACCACGTGTCAGGCACTGTTCTACGTGCTTTGCAAATCCTCACAACAACCCAGTGAGGTGGGTAATCTTGTTTTCCCCATTATAGCCAGTTGCCATTGGGTTGATTCTGACTCATGGAGACCCCGTGCACATCTCGGTAGAACTGTGCTCCATATGGTTTACAATGACTGATTTTTTGGAAGTAGCTCATCAGCTCTTTCTACCAAAGTTCCTCTCAGTGAACCCATGCTTCCAAAACCTTTTGGTTAGTAGCTGAGTGTGCTAACCATGTGTACCACCCAGGGACACCTTCCACATTATAGAGATGTGGGAACACAGAGGGGTTCAGTAACTGGCCAGAGGTCTCCCAGCAGGTAAGTTATAAGAGCAGAAATTCCAGTCCTCAGAGTCTGGTTCCTGAGGTTGTGTTCGTAACCACACTACATACAGCCCTCATTTCTCCTAGTTTTTCCAGATGGACATTCACACTCATGCCAGTTTCTACATCACTGGGCCTAGACCTTCCCTACCCACTGGAATTGTGTGGCCACTCCAGAACTACATAGAAGCATTGATGGATGTGAAACACAAAGGGCACAAGCTTGTGGGATGAAAGCCTGTTCTCAGATCACTTGGGGAGAGCCTCCTGGCTGCTCAGAGGGCCGTGATTGGAGTGAAGGCTTGACACCAGCTGTCCACAATAAGCCAGAGCAGTGACGAGGGACTTGGCAGAGGAAATCACAGAATGTGACAAGGACAGCAGCCACATCTGTTGGGCCAATGCTCCTCAGACTTCAGTGTGCATCAGAATCACTGGGTGGGGGGCCACTAGGAGAGCTTAAACACAGATAGGTGGGCTTCTGATTTCTGATTCCCTAGTTCTATTTTGGAAACCCTGGTAGTGTAGTGGTTAGGTGCTACAGCTGCTAACCAAAATGTCAGCAGTTTGAATCCACCAGGCACTCCTTGGAAACTCTATGGAGCAGTTCTACTCTGTCTTATAGGGTTGCTATGAGTTGGAATTGACTCGATGGCAATGGGTTTGGGTTTTTTGCTTTTAGTTCTATTTTGGAGCCCTGGTAGCATACTGGCTAAGAGTATGGCTGCTAACAAAAAGATCAGCATTTCAAACCCACCAGCCACTCATGGAAACCCTATGGAGCAGTTCTACTCCATCCTTTATGGTCACTATGAGTTAGACTCAACTTGATGGCAATGGGTTTATTTTTAGAAATCCCAGTGGGAAAGTGGTTAAGAGCTACGACTGCTAACCAAAAGGTCAGCAGTTCGAATCCGCCAGCCACTCCTTGGAAGCCTTATGGGACAATTCTACCCTGTCCTATAGGGTCACTATGAGTTGGACTTGATGGTAACAGGTTTTTGTTTTGTTTTCCCTGTCGGGTAGCTATGAGTCGGAATAGACTGGATGGCACACAACAACAGATCTGGAGAGGCCCTAGATTTTGCATGGTCCCAAGTTTCCAGGAGCTGCTGATGCTGTTGACTGAGTACTTCACTTTGAGAACTACTATTTTAGGCTAACTCCTACTCTGTGGTGGGGGCTGTAATCAGTTCCATAGGTAATCACAGAGACCATGTATTAGGATCTTTGGCATGGTTTTTCTCAAGGATAACTTCTGCAACTCATTTAGGAGAGCAAATTTATCAGTGAACATTTTTCCTGAAGATGGACAAATGTAAACGCTTTAAGGTGTTATTCTACAGAGGTGTTTTGTCAGGAGGTCTCTGTCTCTCCTGAGCAGAATAAGAGGAAATCGGCTTATGTTTTGCATGAAGGATGTAGGTTAAATGTCCTGCAGGAAGGATGAATTCTCACTGGTCTGAGATAATTTAGGTATAATTCTTTCCTGAAGCAGAGAGATTGACAAGATTGCTCCTCCACGCCCATCCAGTCCTCAAAGTCTGTGATTATATAAGCGTGAGTTTTTCATTACAGTTCCAGGTGGTACCGTGGCATTACTCAGCCCCACCTGTATGTTCCATAAGTTTCTCCAAGTGAACCCATTTAAAGCAGAACCCATGTTTCCACCCCTTCCCAAGCCCCCTTCTCCTCCTGGGTTCTCTAGTTAACAGCCACATTTTGCTCACTCATTCATGCTGGAAACCTAGGGCTATCTTTGATTCATCCCTCTCCTGTCTCCTCTACATCCAATTAATCAGAATTTCCCCAATATGGTTCTCATCCCCTTTTCTCATGCCAAGGCTTGGAATCAGGCCTCTGCCAGATCTCACCTGGACCATTGCAACTGGGTCCTAAATGTTCCCTCCAGCATCAGCACTGCAACCTCGTCTTCATCCTATTTACTGCTCCTAGAATGTTCCATTGAAAACAAGGCTTGACAAAGGTCCAGGCCAAATCCAGCCCACTACCTGTCCTTGTATAGCCCAAGAGCTAAGGGTTGGTATATTTTTAAATGGTTGAAACAAAAAAAAGAACATTCAAACTTCAGTGTTCATAAATAACTTTTTTTTTTTAAATTGTGTTTTAGGTGAAAGTTTACAGCTCAAGCTAATTTCTCATAGAAAATTTATACACATATTGTTTTGTGACATTAGTTGCAATCCCCACAATGTGATAGCACACTCCCCCTTTCCACCCTTGATTCCCTGTGTCCATGCAACCAGTTCCTGTCTCTTCCTGCCTTATCCTGCCTCCGGACAGGAGGTGCCTATTTGGTCTCGTGTATCTGATTGAACTAAGAAGCACACTCCTCACGTGTGTTATTATTTGTTTTATAATCCAGTGTAGTCTTTGTCTAAAGAGTGAGTTTCAGGAAGGTTTTAGTTCTGGGTTAGCAGAGCATCCAGGGGCCATAGTTTCAAGGGTTCTTCCAGGCTCTGTCAGACCATTAAATCTGGTATTTTTATGTGAATTCCAGTTCTGCTCCACACTTTTCTCCCTCTCTGTCCGGGATTCTGTTGTGTTCCCTGTCAGGGTGGTTAGTGATGGTAGTGGGCACCATTTAGTTTCTTTGGTCTTGGGCTGGTGGAGTCTATGGTTCATGTGGCCCTTTAGTCTTTTGGGCTAATATTTTCTTTGTGTCTCTGGTTTCCTTCATTCTCCTTTGCTCCAGGTGGGATGGGACCAATGGATGCATTTTAGATAGCCGCTCACAAGCTTTTAAGACCCTGGATGCTGCTCACCAGAGTGGAATGCAGAACACTTTCTTAATAAACTTTGTTATACAAATTGACCTAGACGTCCCCCAAAACTATGGTCCCCGGACCCCAGCTCTAGCTACTCTGTCCCTCCAGTGTTTGGATGTGCTCAAGAAACATCGTAGCTCTTGCTTTGGTCCAGTTGTGCTGACTTCCCCTGTATTGTGTATTGTCTATAAATAAACTTTTATTGGAACAGGCTATGCTCCTTTGTTTCTAAGTATCATCTATGGCTGCTTTCTTGCCACAACAGCAAGAGTAGTTGCAACAGAGACTATGGTCTGTGAAGCCTGAGATATTTGCTATCTTGCCCTTTATAGAAAAAGTGTGCTGACCCCTGATCTACAAAGCGAATTTGACCAAGTCATCACTCTATTTACAACTCTTTAGGGGCTCTTCCAAGCCCTGGGAGTAAAGTTTAGGTCTCTTAATATAGCCCACCAAGACTTCTGAGATCTGTCCTCTGTCTACTCCTTCAGTGTTACCTCCCTTGGTTACATTCTTTCTAATTTAAATATCTTCAAGGGCTAGGCTGGTAATGTAAAAGCAAACAAAGGAACAGCAATAGCAGTTAAGTGAGGCTAAGATAAGAGATTAGTGCCAATACCCTGGTGAACTAGAGTATGAACATTGTTAGACTGTTAATCAAAACCGAAAACCAAATTCATTGCCATCGAGTTGATTTCTACTCATAGCTACCCTATAGGACAGAGTAGAACTGCCCCGTAGGGTTTCCAAGGAGTGGCTGGTGGATTTGAACTGCATACTTCTTGGTTAGCAGCTTTAGCTCTTAATCACTATGCCACCAGGGTTTCCTGTTAGGTTGTTAGGCAGTGCCAAGTCAGTGCAGACTCATAGAGACTCTGTGTACAACAGACGAGGACACTGCCTGGTCCTGCACCGTCCTTACCACTATGTTTGAGCCCATTGTTGCAGCCACTCTGTCAGTCCATGTCATTGAGGGTCTTCCTCTTTTTTGCTGATGCTCTACTTTACCAAGCATGATGCCCTTCTCCAGGGACTGGTCCCTCCTGATAACATGTCCAGAGTAATATGAGATGAAGTCTCGTTATCCTCCCTTCTAAGGAGCATTCTGGCTGTACTTCTTTCAAGGCAGATTTGTTCGTTCTTCTTGCAGTCCATGATATATTCCACCTTAAGACAATCACATTCATTAAAACAAAGAAAACCAACACAAAACAAGAGCAGTGTCAGCCACAATTTGCACCATGCCGCCCCTTGTGTCTTTGCTTTTGACCTTGCTGTCCTTCAGCTAGGAGTGCCCTCCCTTTGAACTTCTTCTTTTGACTTCTGCTCTGGCCCTAGGAGAACAGGCCATTGAGTAGCCGCTCCTGTAGAAAGCTGTGTTAGGTGTCCTCGGGAGCCCACAGTTGTGACTATCACAGCTTGAATTCTATTGTCTTGCTTTTCTTTATTTACTCGTTGGTTTCCTCCATGAGACCCTTGGCTCCTTGAGAGCAGAGCCAGGTCCTGTCTCATTCAATTTTTTATGTTCAGTATGTGTTTGTTGAGTGAATGAGTGATTGTATAAATGATCAAACGAATGAGCTCAGTGACTAAGCATTATCCTATGATCCTCACATATTTCTCCTTCTCATGCCTTCTTATTATAATTATATTACTTTTCACCTCTGTAAACTTTATCAAAGTTACTTTACAATTGGTGTATCTTTTTCTCTCTTTACAACACTCTTATGAGAAATGGCAGGTGAGAAGAATTACTTCAATTTTATAGACAAGAAAACAGAGGTAGAAGGAAACACCTCAGTGATGTCAAGTGAATCAGGACTAATAACTCTATCTCCTTGGGACCCAGGCTTCTTACACAGGACCATGTGGCCCGCTCAGTTCAATTTCATTTCACGAAAACATATTGAGTACCTTCTTAGCATCGGGCACTACACTGGGCCCTAAAAATCCAAAAATGAGTGAACCACAGCCCTCAGACATCAGGAGGTCACAGTTTACCTGTAAGACAAACTTGTCCATTCCCTCTAGCCTGGTGGGCAGTATCCTGATGAAAGCATGCTCGGGGGGCTCTGAGGAGAGGCAAGAAGGGCTGCAGCTACTCGTGAGAGAGTAAGGACTTTTCACCAGATAGGCAATTATTCCCAGCGTTTAGAAGTCTAGAGTCAGAACGCGTCATGATCAGGATGGTAACTCATCAGAAATGATGAGCCTCTCCCAAATCCATCACTCTCATTGACTCATCACAGAAGGGCTGGCTTCACATAAACTGATTGTACTCCAACCGTGAGGGAACATTTTGGAGGAAGAAGAACATTTTTACTAATCGTGGTTTCTGGAAGATTTTGGCGGGAAGAACATATAGCATGTATTCATCGTCACGTAAGTCTCCGCTTGGATGTGATCCCCTCTCTGGAATCCTTGGAGAGGACCTTTCCAGTGGTTTTATAGAGCCACTTTTCTCACCTGCACAGGAGAAGGTAACTTGAGTTTACCCAATACAGGAGTGAGGGTCAGCTCCTGTGGCCCATGCCCAGTGGTGAGCCTTGTGTGCAGGTTATGTCGTTTAATCCTTTTGTCAGTACTGTGAGGGAAGTCCTATGATTATCTCTCTGTCATACAAGAGGACACTGTGGCTGGGAGAGATGAAATAACTTGTGAAAGATCACACAGCTGGTAAGTGGCAAACTGAGTGGTACACCTCTCTGTCACACCGTCACACCCAAACGTTGGTGTGTGTACTGGTTTTCCCCAGCCTTCTGCAAAGGAGAATAATAAAGATAATGCAGGGAGTTTTAAAAAATAAAGTTTTAAGTATTCATTTGAAAGGACTAAAATCATTTAAACATTTTTGCAATTTATTTTCAACGTTAAAACCATACTTTGTGTGTGTGTGTGTGTAGTGATATCAGTAGGAGATAACGTTGATCCTAGGATGAATGTTATTTGTTTTTTGAAAATCTTATCATGAAATCCCAAAGTCCAGACTCCCTGATCTATACTATGTAGCTGATTAAGGCAACCTCTTCCTTTGTCTTTTGTGAAGATGGCCAAGAATATCATATACACGTTGTCCTTATTGTTGCCATCTAGTCTTCTCCTACTAGTGGTGACCCCATGTACAACAGGGCAAAACATTGCCTGGTCCTGCACCATCTTCATGGTCTTTGGAATGTTCAAGTCCATTGTTGCTGCCACTGTGTATTTTTAGTGCCTTCCAAACTAGAGGGCTTATCTTCCAGCACTGTAGTACTGTAGCGGACAATATTCTGTTGTGATCCATAGGGTTTTCTTTTTTTTTAATTGTGCTTTAGATGAAAGCTTACAGAGCAAATTAGTTTCTCATTAAACAATTAATACACATATTGTTTTGTGCATTGGTTGTCAACCCCATGACGTGTCAACAGTTTCCCCTTCTGGACCTTGGGTTCCCCATTACCAGCTTTCCTGTCCCCTCCTGCCTTCTCATCCTTGCCTCTGAGCTGGTGTGCTCATTTAGTCTCACTTTGTTGTATGGGCCTGTCTAATCTTTGGCTGAAGGGAGACTCTCAGGAGTGACTTCAGTACTGAGTTAAAAGGGTGTCTGCGTGCCATACTCTCGGGGCTTCTCCAGTCTCTGTCAGACCAGTAAGTCTAGTCTTTTTTTGTGAGTTAGAATTTTGTTCTACATCTTTCTCCAGCTCTATCTGGGGCCCTCTACTGTGATTCTGTCAGAGCAGTTGGTGGTGGTATCCAGGCACTACCTAGTTATGATTCATTGTGTTTTCATTGGCTAATTTTTGGAAGTAGATTGCCAGGCCTTGCTTCCTAGTCTGTCTTAGTCTGGAAGCTCTCCTGAAACTTGTCCACCATGGGTGACCCTGCAGTTGTTTGAAATAGTGGTAGCATAGTATAATGGATTGAATTGTGTCCCCCCAAAATATGTGTCGACTTGGTTAGGCCATGTGTAGTTGTCCTCCATTTTGTGATTTTCCTATGTGTTATAAATCATAATCTCTGCCTGTGGTTAAAGGGATTACTCAGGTCACCTCCCTGATCCAAAAGGGAGTTTCCCTGAGGTGTGGCCTCTACCACCTTTTATCTCTCAAGAGATAAAAGGAAATGGAAGCAAGCAGAGAGTTGGGGACCCCATACCAGGAGCAGAGTATGTCCTTTGGACACAGAGTCCCTGCACCTAAGAAGCTCCTTCACCAGGGAAAGATTGAGGACAAGAACCTTCCTCCAGAGCTGATAGAGAGAAAAAGCCTTCCCCTGGAGCCAATACCCTGAATTTGTACTTGTAACCTACTAGACTGTGAGGAAGTAAATTTCTCTTGATTAAAGCCATCCACTTGTTGTATTTCTGTTACGACAGCACTAGACGACTAAAACACATAGCTTCCAGTATCATAGCAACACATAAGCCACCACAAGATGACAAACTTACAGACAGGTTAGGGGTACACATAAATACATATAGAATATTTTTATGTATATATATCTATAGATAAATGTGTTATATATATAACATGTACATACGTTTAGATGTATTTATATATGTATATCTATGGATAAATGTGATATATATATATCACATTCTGCTTCAACTTTGGCGATAACCTACTTACAATTACAGTAGTAATTACTGTTTATCTTACAACCACTGCAAACTATTGACTCTTACTCAGGAAAGACAATTCACGGTCCTATTGCCCAGGGTTCACAGATGCCATTTGAGCTGTATTTCAGCAGGTCTCACTCCGCTGCTTTCTGCTTCAAAGATATTTTTTTGTTTCCTGGGGCCTGGGCTGCAATTGAGAACAAATCATAATCCAAATGAATCCCCAGTCAGCTCCTGACTAAGCAGGGTGTATTCATAAAACTGCAATTGAAAATCTCTAAATATTATTATATAAGAAAAAAATAGGAGGGGAAAAAAACCCCATTTTTACCAAAACCTCAGCAGGAATGTTACACTGGTTTAAAACAAAGAAACAAAATAAAACTTTTTCCCCCCCAAGGCTATAAATCTTTTTATTTTTGTTTTTTTAACCTTTATTGTGCTTTAAGTGAAAGTTCACAAATCAAGTCAGTCTCTCATACAAAAATTTATTTACACCTTGCTATATACTCCCAGTTGCTCTCCCCCTAATGAGACAGCACACTCCTTCCCTCTACTCTCTATTTTTGTGTCCATTCGGCCAGCTGCTGACCCCCTCTGCCCACTTATCTCCCCTCCAGACAGGAGCTTCCCACATAGTCTCATGTGTCTACTTGATCCAAGAAGCTCACTTCTCACCAGTATCATTTTCTATCCCATAGTCCAGTCCAATCCCTGTCTGAAGAGTTGGCTTTGGGAATGGTTCCTGTCTTGGGCCAACAGAAGGTCTGGGGACTGTGAACTCCATGGTCTGTCTAGTCTCAGTCAGACCATTAAGTCTGGTCTTTTTACAAGAATTTGAGGTCTGCATCCCACTGCTCTCCTGCTCCCTCAGAGGTTCTCTGTTGTGTTGCCTGTCAGGGCAGTTATCGGTTGTAGCCAGGCACCATCTAGTTCTTCTGGTCTCAGGCTGATGTTGTCTCTGGTAAAACTTCTCTTTCATAAAAGAACATAGGAGTGAGGGGAGTTTATTCTGAAGAAAGATCAACAGTTATTAAACTGTGTATCTCTGTATTTGTGTCTACATCATGTCAAATTCATGTTGGAACTGAAAAATTCAAGGAGCCATTGGCCTTCATTGTATCAAATTCTTATTGCTATCCTAAGGAGCTATTCCCCAGTGTTGTGAGAATGCAGACAAAGTCTAATATATATATGAAGTCAAGAGATTGTTGTACAGTTCCTGGTTAGCAATTCAAGGGTTTGGTAGGAGGATTGAAAGAGTTAGAGAGCCTAGAATGTGCAATCAAGACACTTGGGTTTGAAACCATCTAAACATTCGTCCGATCACCATCTGTCAGTTTGTCAAACTGGTAGCTTGTGTGTTGCTGTGATGGTGGAATCCATGCTACTGATACTTCAAATGCCAGCAGGGTCATCCATTGTGGTCGGGTTTTGTCAGAGCTTTCAGACAAAGACATACTTGGAAGAAAGACCTGGCAATCTAATTCCAAAAATTAGCCAATGAAAACCCAGTGGAGCCCAACAGAATATTGTGCAATACAGTGCTGGAAGATGAACCCCCTAGGTTGGAAGGCACTCAAAATACACAGTGGCTGCAACAATGGACTTGAACATAACAATGACCATGAAGATGGTACAGGACCATGCAACGTTTTGCTCTGTTGTACATGGGGTCACCATTAGTCAGAGCTGACTCGATGGCAGCCAACAACAAGAACAACAATGTGTGTATGGTATTCTTGGCCATCTTCACAAAAAACAAAAAGGAAGAAGTTGCCTTAATCAGCTATGTAGTATAGATCAGGAGTTTGGGGATTTCATGACAAGATTTTCAAAAACCAAATAGCATACACCCTAGGATCGACATTGTCTTCTAGTGACATCACTACATACACATGCACACACACAAAGTATATTTTAATGCCAAAAATAAGTTGAAAAAATATTCAAATGATTTTAGTCTTTTCAAAAATACTTAAAACTTTAATTTTAAAAACTCAATGCATTCCTTTTACTATTCTCCAAAAAAAAAAAAAAAATTTTTTTTTTCAAAGGCTGGGGAAAACCAGTACACAGACGAATGTTTGGGTGCAATAATGTGCCAGAGAGCTGTCCCATTCATTCTGCCTGGCGATCTAGTTGAGAAAAGTAGCCAACAAAAACCCTATGAATCACAGTATAATATTGTCCTATACAATGCTGGAAGATGAGCACCCTAGGTTGGAAACCCAAAATCCAAGCCCACTGCTGTCAAGTCGATTCCAACTCATAGCAACCCCATAGGGTTTCCGAGGCTGTAAATCTCTATGGAAGCAGACTGCCACATCTTTCTCCCACCAAGCTGCTAGTGATTTTGAACTGCCAGTCTTTCAATTTGTAGCCCATCACTTTAACCACTGTACCATGTAGGGCTCCTCAAGTTTGGAAGGCACTCAAAATACACAGTGAACTCAAGCAACAATCATTGGGCACAGTGCAAAGAGGCCACAGGACTGGACAATGTTTCATTCTGTATTACATGAGGCTGCAGTGAGTCTCAACTGACTGGAAGGCAACTAACAACAGCATACATTCAACAGCAAGGAACTGGCTAAATAAGTTCTAGTGCATGGGTTCAAGGGAATTCTGGGTAGACAGTATACACCAATATGAAAAACCATATGAAATATATTGTTAAGTGAAAAACAATCACACCTGTATGTATGTATGTGTGTGTGTATAAATAATCCTGTTTATATTTTAGAAAATGATAAGTATATATTTGGGTGTAAATAGATAAACCCTTCCCGGAAAGACATAGGAGACATAGTTAACAATAAATAATTACCTTTGAAGACTGATTTTAAAGTCCTGGGAATAAAAAGGAAAATCTTTACTTTTGCCTTATACTATTCTGTATGGCTTAAAAAAAATTATTTTTTCATCACAAACATATATTACTTTCATAATAAAAGTTATTATGAGAATATCATAGTATTTAAGGTAAGAAAAATATCAAGAATAATCAAAGACCTTGATGTGAGTCTGGTTTCTGAGACTGGCTCTATGAGACCTAAATTTTGTATTAGTTCCTCATTTTTTATGGTTGTTCTGAGAAACAAGAGGTGTGATAAATGCGGTCTCTGTAAATTCTAAAGTGGGATCCAGGTGTTGTTACCCCTCTATTATTTAAAAAATGTTGCCCAGGAGTTCTCCACATGAGCGTGATGGAGTCAGGTGGTAGCAGCAATGGCTGTAGCTGAAGCTTTCTCTGAGCTGCTTACAGGAGACCAGGATTTTCAGACTGGACTTTCCCTCCTGCCTCTGACAACTGCTGGGACTCTGCCATTCTCTCCCCTCTGCCACCTTCCTGAAAACATATGGGTCTGTTCCCACTGCTTAAATTATCTATTTGGAACAAGTGGGAGACAGCAGCGGCTCCGCTGGCAGCAGAACTGGGCAGCTGTTTTCTGAGACATGTGACTTCATGTACCCTCAGTTGGCAAACACACTTGCCTTATCTGGAAGGGAACCCTCACAGTCCAAATGCTTTATGAGGCCCCGACTTCAGCTCACACTGTTTGTTTGGGCTCTTAGTTTAATGTCGATCACTGGTATGTCAATCAATGATTCATTGCCCCACCTGACATTCAGCCCTACTTCATCTTCCCAGGGTGGTATGAAGTTTCCACCAAGTGGTCTTGGCTTTATTTCAGCTTCCCTGCAGTCTGGGCCCCAGCACAGGAGCAACACAGGTTCACTAACACGATAAAACATATCTCTCACACTTATGCACACACCCCCCCGACAGACAGACACACACACATTTACACCCATGCCACTCAGACATACATGCACAATACTTAGGCACTCACACATACCATACACATCACACACACAATACTTACAGGCACTCACATATACCACAACACTCACATATAATACTTACAGATACTCACACATATACCCTCACACATATCATGCAGACACTCATATACACAATACTGACACTCACACATACACCCTCACACATACCACACACACACTCCACTCACACACACTCGCACACACACCGTAAACTCACTTGTACCACTCACACACAGCCACACTCCTTATGCATATACACACATACACGTGTACACCACTCATATGCACATCATGCTCACAGTTACGTATACATTGTGAAAAACTTTCAGAAATATGAGGAGGCATCAAGAACACTGTACATTGAAACAGAAGCACCTCTTGCTTCAGTGAGTCTCTGGGCTTGGCAAGAGGGGAGCTTTATCTCTAGGAGTCTCCAAGGGGGCAACTGTGAACAATCACAGCGTCTTAGACGATGGTATTTACAGACACATGCCAGTTCACTGAGGTGAGAATTCTTAAACCAGTTACTTCTCCTTTTGGAGTTTTTATGATTCCTATGTTGGGTTTTGTGGTTTGCGTTTACCCTGTTAGGATTAAATTTCAGTCTCTCACCACCCACATCCAACCACATCACTTTGGAGTGAAAGTCTTGGAAGGAGGCTCCATAGGATAGAGATGTAGGAAAACACCCCAGTAGCTAGGTGCAGACGGGCAGACATTCTCTGGGTGGCTGTCTGCAGCTCAGGGAGGTGAGGCTGGGGGAGGCTGCCTGGGGGTTGTTGACAAAGAGAGAAGGCAGGAGAAAAGATGCTGAAATGTGGCTCCTGCAGGGGAAATGGGCATCACCACAGCCCCACTGATGTTCATTGTTACTGTCCACAGCCTCCTTGTAGAGTTGCTTTAAGGTAGCAGGGAGCCCCTTGACCAAACTTTCTTTAGCCTGCGGAAATAACATCAAATTGAGTTTCATTTAGATCACCCATTCTGTTCTTTTCCTTCAAGTCCTAATCATTTTTGCATCTTCTTTTCTCTTTTCATTCAACAAATATGAGACAGTCAACACATATTTGTTGAATGGAAGCATGGCAACCTTTCTTATACAGGGCTGCGATATTTTTGTAGGGCTCCATCTATACATATATAGGGGCTTTGGCCATCTGGTGGGCATGGGAAAGATTATAATGTGCCTGAACATTACCTCACTGTCTGAATATCTTTTCTTTATTTACGTGCACTTCCTTGGTGATCTCATCCAGCTTCATGGCTTTAAATACTAGTTTTACTCTGACAACTCCCTAATCTATATCTCTATCCAGATCTCTGTTCTGAATTCCAAGCTCTTTTATCCAACAGCCTACTGGACATCCCCACTTAGTAGGCATCTCAAATTAAACATATTCAGAAGGAACGTTTGATTTCCCCACGAAGCCTGCTTCTACTGTAAGCTTCCCCTCTCTCTAGAAAGGAAGCTCCATCTTTTCAGTGTCTCAGGTAAAATCTGTGCATTTATTTTTGGCTTTTTCATTTCTGTTGTACATAGGGTCGCCATGAGTCGGAACCAACTTGACGGCCAACAACAACAACAATTTCTTTTATACTCTATTTACTTCATCAAATGTGTGTCAGATCTACATTTAAAGCATATCCCAAATCTAAGCACATCCTAACGCTTGCCTTGCTACCTCTCTGCCAGTGCCGCCCACCATTTCTCTTTCTGGATTACAAACAATGTCCCATCTTGTCTCCCTGCATCCCGTCTTGCACCTCTACAGTCAATAGTCTTCTGGTAGCCCTAGTGGTCCCTTAGCAATGTAAGTGGGATCATGTTGCTCCTCTGCTCCAAACCCACCAGTGAGTGGGTCCCCATCGCACTGCAAACACAAGCCAATGTCGTTATCTTCCCTACAATGGCTAAATGGTCCCTCTCCAGCACCCCCATCTCATTGCCTACCCACTTGTCCACTCATCCACCACCGCTCCCAGTCACGTGGCTGCTTGCCATTCTTCCCCAACACCAAGCAATGACCATCTCAGGACCTTTGCTCTGGCTGGTCCCTTTGCCTATAACCATAAATATCCTCATAGTTTGCTCCCTCACTTTTCCAAGTCCATTTAAATGCTACCTTATTACAGTGACATCTTCTGACTACCCCACCTTCACCCTGACACCCCTACTTTAGTTTTCTCCATGATACTTATCGCCATCTGACATACTGCAGCAGTATATCGACAAGTAACTGCCAGAAATTAAAGCTGGATTTAGAAGAGGATGTGGAACCAGGGATATCATTACTGATGTCAGATGGATCCTGGCTGAAGGCAAAGAATACCAGAAAGATGTTTACCTGTGTTTTAGTGCCTGTGCTAAGGCATTCAGCTGTGTGGATCATAACAAATTATGGATAACATTGTGGAAAATGAGAATTCCGGAACACTTAATTGTGCTCATGAGGAATCTGTACATGAATCAAGAGGCAGTCATTCAAACAGAACAAGGGCATACCAGCTGGTTTAAAGTCAGGAAAGGTGTGCATCAGGGTTGTATCCTTTCACCATACCTATTCAATCTGTATGCTGAGGAAATAATCTGAGAAGCTGCTCTATATGAAGAAAAATGGGCATCAGGATTGGAGGAAGACTCGTTAACAACCTGCGTTATGCAGATGACATAGCCTTGCTTGCTGAAAGTGAAGAGGACTTGAAGCACTTACTGATGAAGATCACAGCCTTCAGTATGGATTACGCCTTAACATAAAGAAAACAAAAATCCTCACAGCTGGACCAATAAGCAACATCATGATAAATGGAGAAAAATTGTGGTTGTCAAGGATTTCATTTTACTTGGATCCACAGTCAACAGCCATGGAAGAAGCAGTCAGGAATTCAAAAGACGCATTGCATTTGGGCAAATCAGCTGCAAAGACCTCTTTAAAGTGTTGAAAAGCAAAGATGTCACCTTGAGGACTAAGGTGTACCTGACCCAAGCTATAGTGTTTTCAATTGCCTCATATGCATGTGAAAGCTGGACAACGAATGAGGAAGACTGAAGAATTGATGCCTTTGAATTGTGGTGTCCGTGAGAAATACTGAATGTACCATGGACTGCCAAAAGAATCAACAAGTCTGTCTTGGAAGAAGTGCAGGCAGAATGCTCCTTAGAAACAAGGATGATGAGACTACGTCTCACATACATTGGACGTATCAAGAGAGATCAGTCCCTGGAGAACGACATCATGCTTGGTAAAACAGGGTCAGCGAAAAAGAGGAAGACCCTCAAGGAGGTGGATTGACACAGTGGCTGAAACATGGGCTGAAGCATATCAACACTTGTGAGGATGGTGCAGGACCAGGCAGTGTTTTGTTCTGTTGTACATAGTGTCACTATGAGTTGGAACCGTCTCAATGGCACCTAACAACGACTATATATATATATACACACACACACATAAATATATAACCCAGAACCCAAATATTTGTGTGTTTATCACCTGGCTCTTCCTCATAGAATGTAAGCTCCATGAGAGTAGGAAACTTTAAAGGTTTTGTTCATTTCTGTACGTCTAGTTTTTTTTTTAGTGCCTAGAACGTGAGGCATTGGTAGTTCAATGGTAGAATTCTTACCTCGCATGTGAGAGACCGAGGTTTGACTCATGGCCAGTGCACCTCATATACAGCCACTACCTTGTCTGTCAATGGAGGCTTGCAGGTTTCAACAGAGCTTCCAGACTAAAACAGACTAGGAAGAAAGGCCTGGTAATCTACTTCTGAAAATCAGCCAATGAAAACCCTATGGATCACAACAGTTTGATCCACAACCCATCATAGGGATGCCACAGGACCAGGCAGCATTTTATTTCATTGGCCGTGGTGTCTCCATGAATTGGGGCTGACTTGACAGCAGCTAACGACAACAACAATGCCTGAAACAGTTCCTGAATCTCAGTAGGCTCTCAATAAACTTTTGATGAAGGGAGGAAGGAACCACTAGTCAGTCCCTTTGGGCCAGAACCTAGGTACACCAGGGAATGGAGCTTTGCATTTAAGCAGCATTTCTTAAACTCTTTTGAAGATGGCCAATCAATAAGGGATACATTTTACATTATGACATAGTATCTACTACTTACTACATGGTATGTACTCTATTTTCTATTCGTTTTATTATTTTATTTTAACCTTTTCTATTTTAATTAATTAAAAACACGCTGGTCTGGACTCATTAAACTGATTTAACTACCCATTAATGGATTTTTTTTTTTTTTAATGGATTATGGATCACAGTTTGAAAAACACTGTACTAGATGGAATCAGGAGACTTGATGGTGCCGTGGTTAAGTGTTTAGCTGCTAACCAAAAGATTGGCAATTTGAATCTATCAGCCGCTCCTTAGAAGCTCTATGGGACAGTTCTGCTCAGTCCTATCGGGTCCCAATGAGTTGGAATAGACTCAACCCCAATGGGTTTTTAGAGAGAATCAAATGTCTTGACAAGGGATAGAAGTTAAAATGCAAATAAAGTGATCAGTCATGTACACTGTACTGTGAATTGATTAAAGCAGACTGCTCTCCTAAAACGCTGATAAATTTTTGAGTTTTGATTATAGTCAAGGAGGAAAAGGCAGTTTTCTAGCATGTGTGCTTTGAAGAGAAAGACACATGGGTTGGATGCTGATGAGATGTTTTTAAAAACTATGATGACATTGGAGAAAATATGGGAAAGAAAGACGGCAGGAAACCCTCATCCCCTTAGTGCCGGAAAGTTGGAGAGGCCAAATGCATATGTTGTCCACATCTCAGATCAGGACACACCCAGGTTCAAACTCTGTCTGACTCTCCTCTCCCACCCTGAGAAATTGTCACATCCTTCCCTTCAGGTGGGGTCTGTGTGAACCAAATGTAACTACTCTTCTGTCATCTCTTCAATATCTTTCCTGGGAAGAGGTAATCAGTTCTAGATTTTTCCATGCAAATGTTTCTTGCCAAACTTGAGAGATTTTTAGTACATTGATGACTCAGGCGGTCTTCTCAGAAGCACACTTGAGGTCTTTCATTTGGTGATACAATGATTATTATCTGACACTGAGCCCTTATTATGTACCAGGCACTGGTCTAAGTAATTTACAACAACCCTGTGAAATAGCACCATAGTGTCTCCATTTTATAGATCTGAGGCATAATTAAGTAACTTACCCAAGGTTACCTAGCTAATAAATGGTGGAACCAGGATTTGAACTCAGGTAGTCTGGCAGTCTAAGCTCTTGTTCACTACTTGTTCTTTAAAAATACAATGACATTGTAGTTAAATTTATGCCAGCCTGTTGCTTCATGGAAGAGGAATTCAGGGGCTTTGATGGTAGTAGCCTGATAAATAGGGCCAAGGAACACTTCTATCATGAGTCTCTTTACTCCACTTTCCCTGAATTTAAGTTCTTATATCCAAAACTAAACCAAACCCAGTACCGTCGAGTAGATTCCAACTCATAGCAACCTTATGGAACAAAGTAGAACTGCCCCATAGAGTTTCCAAGGAGCACCTGGTGGATTCCAACTGCTGACCCTTTGGTTAGTAGCCGTAGCACTTAACCACTATGCCACCAGGGTTTCCAAGTTTTTATAATCAAGGGCCAACAGATTGATTGCCCAATTCAGAGATTGTAAATTGGTTGCAGACCTATTTGATTTTACCTACTTAGAGTTCCAAAAAGCATGGGTCAGAATGCCTTTTGTTGATCATGCTCTTTCAAGTTTATCACAGTCCCCAGCACTCCCTATTGTATCCCTGTCCTGCTCCTCATTTATGTTACTTGCCTGGTTCCTGAAGGCAATGTGTGTTTGTGTGTGTGTGTGTGTGTGTGTGTGTGCATTGGGAATGGAATAGGTAGTATTCTTCTCATGTTACTTTACATCTAACTAGAAATACCCGGTTTCCATTTGTTGGAAGAGAATCCATTGGAAGTACCAGTTTGTGAGGACTAATGTGGTACCTGATTTCTTGAAGTTGGCATAATCACTGTGATCCAGGAATAAGTGAGAGTGGTTGTTGGGAAAGGAAGTGAGAGTGGTTGTTGGGAAAGGAAGTCTAGGCATTGGTAAATCAGCAGCATTAAGCATCAGGTCTGAAGAGTAAGTGCGAGGAGAGAAGCCCTGAGGTCAAGTACAGAGGGATTCAAGAGCTCGCCAGGAATTGGAAGCAGAAGGCAAGGAAGTGAGGGTATTATTGGTCTGTCGGTCATGTGACAATCATGTTGGCAGGTTGCTGGACAGCTTTGAAGCAGAGGCATTCAGATACCTGGGGCATATTTGGCTTCAATTGGTCATTAATACGTAAGTATTTAATGAGGCCTACTAAGGGTCTGGGTTCATTGTAAATGAATGAACTTTTGTTATTAAAAACCTCAGTTCCTAATGAACTCTTTGCTAAAGATGTTGAGGAAGAAATGCCAAATCTGCCCATTATTTCTAATATCTGGTCATACTTCATCCCAGGCTATTACAAGGGCCAACAGTGCTTGTTCTCACTTTTTATTTTTTAACAATCAGCACCACGCCAAGATATTGTTGATGCCAAAACACATGAACTTGATGCCAGAGTAAGTCAGGAAAGGAGAAGAGTATTTTTTCCCTAGAAATATTCCAGAGAGAGAAATTAAGAGCACAGGTTTTGTAGTCCAAGGGATGGCTTGAATTCTGGCTTTGACTCTTTTAAACACTCTCCTGTAAACATGAAGACAAAATGATTTGCTTTGTGTGTATAGGGCAAATGACTTAAACCCTCTAAGCCTCAATTTCCTCATTTGTCAAATAGGGTGAATACTGGAACTACATAGGGTTGCCACCACCCGTTTGTCAGTTTGTCGTACTGTAATGGCTTGAGTGTTGCTGTGATACTGGAAGCTATGCTACTGGTATCAATACCAAAAGGGTCACCCATGATGGGTAGGTTTCAGTGGAGTTCCCAGACTAAAACAGACTAGGAAGAAAGGCCTGGCGATCTTTTTGTAAAAATTAGTCAATGAAACCCTACGGATTGCAACAGAATATTGTCTGACATAGTGCTGGAATGTGAGCCCCTTAGGTTGTGTCATGGATTGTATTGTGTCCCCTCAAAATATCTGTCACCTTGGCTAGGCCATGATTCTCAGTATTGTGTGATTGTCCACCATTTTGTCATCTGATGTGATTTTCCTTTGTGTTGTTAATGAGATGGGATTAGCGACAGTTACATTATTGAGGCAGGACTCAAGTTACAATATTAGGTTGTGTCTTAAGCCAATCTCTTTTGAAATATAAAAGAGAGAAATGAGCAGAGAGACAAGGGACCTCATACCACCAAGAAACAAGAGCCAGGAGAATAGCACACCCTTTGGAACCAGGGTCCCTGTGCCGAGAAGTTCCTTGACAGAGGAAGATTGATGACAAGTACCTTCCTCCAGAGCCGACAGAGAGAGAAATCCTTCCCATGGAGCTGGCACCCTGAATTCGGACTTCTAGCCTCCTGGGCTATGAGAAAATAAATTTCTCTTTGTTAAAGGCATCCACTTATAGTATTTATGTTTTAGTAGCACAAGGTAACTAAGACAGGTTGCAAGGCACTGAAAATACAGGGAGGCCACAACAATGGGCTTAAGCATACCAACAATTGTGAAGATGATGGAGGAGCCGGCAACATTTTGTCTTGTTGTACATGGGATCGCCATGAGTGGGAGCTGACTCTTGGAAATTAACAAGAAAATAACGACACATAGAGTTGTTTTCATGGAAACTGTTAAGTGTAAGAACATGTAAAATAATTGGCATGTGCCTAACATATATTAAGTATTCAATAATTTTAATTTTTATGTCATTAGCTTCTTCATCTATTTGGAGGAAACTTGGATGGAGGCAGTCTGTGGTCTTCCATTCTGATATATTGTGGTGATCCTTGCAAGAGAACAGTAAACAAGCAAGAAGGCAGGGCTGGCATTCCTGGAACAACTATGATGTGCCAAATTATCTACGCCACCACAAGTCGTGGGCAATAGAATGCACAAAGCATGGGATATGATTCAGACAAGCTTGCTCTTGATCTCTATTTATTAAGCTACTTTGGACAGTCTACCCAGTGCCTCTCAACTTCCATTTCCTCATCTGTAAAATGGGAACAATGTTTTTTCCCAGCTTTGGTGTAATAAATGAGATACTGTATGAAAACTTCCTAGTTTGTACTTAATCCTTTTTAATGTCCCCATTCAAAAATTGTGTTAACCATGACATCTAAACTGGTTGTAAAGAGCAAATCATTTTGGCTTTGTGTTTAAAGAGTGTTTAAAACAGGAAGTAGCCTTTTCCAGGTACCCATATAAATGCACTCCAAATCAGAACCCGGCTTGACCATTTGCTGGTAAGGTTGTAGGGTAGGCACTGCACCTTGGGACAGCTTTTCCTTCAGTGTCAGAACTCACTGCCAAAAAGGGTGCCCAAATTTTGACTAATTTTTTTGAAAATCTAAGAAGAGTGGATCTTTCTTAAGAGAAAATTAAAAATTCATCAATTTTTTAGTAACAAATTCAGTTCGATTTGTTTTGTGTGTGAGGCTTCTAATTAGTTCATGAATTAATCTGGACTGCCTTAGGTATAATGAGTCCTGGTGGCACAACGATTAGACTCTTGGCTGCTAACTGAAAGGTCAGCAATTTGAACTGATCCAACAGCTTTGTGGGAGAAAGACCTGGCAATCTGCTTCCATAAAGATTATAGCCAGAAAACCCTATGGGGCAGTTCTACTCTGTCACATAGGGTCACTATCAGTTGGAATTGACTCAGCAGCACCCAACACCACCACCCTGGGTATGGAGTCCCTGGTTGGTCTGAATGGTTAACGCCCGTGGCTGCTAACTGAGAGGTTGGCAGTTCAAGTCCATTCAGGAGAAAGGCCTGGTGATCTACTTCCTAAAGATCACAGCTATTAAAAACCCTGTGGAGCACAGTTCTACTCTTATACACATGGGGCCTCCATAAGTTAGAATCGACCAATGGCAATTGTTTTTGTTTTTTTTTTTTTGGAATTAGGAGAGGATTATGCTGGTGTGATTATTCAGAGGATATGTTTGCAGAGCTCTTCAGAGCAACCCTCACAGTCCTCCAATTAGATCATATCAAGCCCAGCTTCCCCTAGAAGAAAACCCAAAAACCAAACCAACTGCCATGGAGTTCATTCAGACTCATAGCAACCCTGTAGGACAGAGTAGAGCTGCCTCACAGGGTTTCCGAGGAGTGGCCTATGGATATGAACTGCCAACCTTTTGGTCAGCAGCCGAGCTCTTAACCACTGCACCACCAAGTTTGCTCATCTAGAAGAGTGGCTTTCCAGATGAATGGATCTCAAACTTTAGTGGGCATCAGAATCACCCGGGGGCTTGTTGAAACACTGCTGTGCCCCACCCCAGAGTTTCTGATTATTTAGGTCTGGGTTTGGGCCTAGAACTTGTATGTCCTATAGGTTCCCAGGTGATGCTAATGCTGCCAGTCCAGGGACCACAGTTTGAGAACTACTGGCCTATGTGATTCCCTTTGCAGTAGTTTTACTAGTATTAAATAAAATGCACCTGCTATGGATTTGTGTTTTTAGTCAGTGGGAGGCCATTGACATTTGCATATCAGCAGCATCAAACTTTTCAAAAATGCAGCCTTTTAATTATTTCTCCAGGACATGGTGTCATGTCTTTGGAAAATGTGAATACATTGAATATACCTCCCCTTGTTTTTTTGATCCATATCTTCATCTGGCGCACACATGTAGTCGAATGTGCATTGCATGGACATGCCCAATATTGCAAGAAAGAAGTATTTTCTAGCCTGCGCTAGGAATAGCCCCTGCTGTTCAAAAGCAGAGCTGTCAAAGTTAAACAATCCTTTACAATGAAAGTGAAATTTCACCCCCATTTCAGGCACAGGAAGGATCTCATATTTGCAGGGGCACGTCTGTGATAACTCCGTGTTTGAGTGGCCTGGGGAAGAAAGGGGACATTTTCTGGCTTCAGAGGGGACTCAGCCCGTCCACACTAAACTGTTGTCAGTAAGCAAAGAGTCATGTTTGGTTCAGCCCGGTTCCAGGGAAATGGCTCTGATCCAAACCCAGCAGCAGACCAGAGAGCAGGATTATTTAATCACCTGGAAGGCTAGCCCTGCCCCTGCAGCTGTCTGAGGGACCTGTCACAGTTGGCTTGCCAAGGACCCAGGACCAGATGTCTGCCCTGGGAGAATGCATTCCCAAACTGACACCTGGGCCTCTGAACAGCCAATGAGATTCAACCAGTCAGAGCAGTGAGGTCTAGATTGGTCAGTGTGCTCCAGTTCAAAGGGCTTGCTCCCCACACTGAGAATTCCTCACAACAGGAAGTGGATGGGAAAGAGAAGACGTGTGGGTGTCCAGTTAGATAGCCATCTCTAGCCATGTCTTATAAGCTCACAGTGTTTTGATGCTACTGAACAGGAACCCAAATGCATGTAAAACATTTCCTTCCCGAGTTTACTTTTTATTTTTTTAAACTCATATTGAAAAGATGGAAACAAAGGTCCTCGTTTGATACAGATTTATTTTTAAGAGCAGTGGAGGGTGAATTTGCGATGAGGTCATTCCACATAAACAGTTCTGAAAAAGAATCAGTGTAGGGATAAGGTAGGTATTGTTAAATTCTTCTTTCCTTAACTCGGATTAAAAGAGGGGCAAAAGGAAGGGAAGGAAGAAGAAGGTTAGAAGAAAAGGATGGAAACAAGATGTTAACTGAGATTTTTAATAACTGACTACAGGTAGCTATTGAGCTTGTAACTATTTCTAAAACTCTTCTTCAGAGAGAGATAAGAACCAAACCAATTGTCGTCAAGCCGATGCTGACTTGTGGTGACCCCATGTATGTCAGAGTAGAACTGTGCTCCACAGGGCTCTCAATGGCTGAGTTTTTGGAAGTTGACTACCAGGCCTTTTTTCCGAGGTGCCTCCGGGTAGATTCAAAGCACCAGCCTTTCAGTTAGTAGCCGAGCGCTTAACCGTCTGTGCCACCAGAGGATCGCAGAGAGAGAGACTTCCCATGGGTTGCACATTCTGAGTAGATCATATATTCGCCTGTATATTTAGGATGTGGTCCTAAAAAACCACGACCAATTCTTTTTGCTGGTGTGGATTGTGTATTCAGGATGCAAGTATCTCATGCAGAGCCGAAGTTCCTCCACAAATGCTCCTTTGCAACCTCTGAGGCCTGCGTACTGAGTGTTCTCAGGTACCCAAGAGGTGACTGAAGCTTGTGGGGAAATGCTTCATCTGCTCTGGGAATAAAACATGCTGATTTGTTTTAAGTGATTAAGAGGCTTCCCTGAGCCCCCAGAGACAACCTGTGTTAGACACTCATGATTTATGCTGCACTGTAACCCCATTATGTTGGCTAAAGTGGAGGCAGCTGGCCCCCCGAATTATTAAAGCTATTCATTTCCCCTTAGCACACTGTGGTGCATAGGGCTTCTACGGTAAAAGAGAAAAGAGCTCTTTTCCCTTCTATGCCACTAGCCTAGGGTTCAATGTCTACTTCTAGCTGAATAATACACAGAGTTCAGAGAAACAGGTACAGGAATTTAGATCCTGTTACCAAAGACCTGGTATATGAATAATTTGCAAAGGAGGATTAAAAAAAAAATTGTTTATTATTTTCTCTTGCAGAGAGGCAAGAGGTAGCATCAGGCTTAAAAATTCATCTCCAAGAAGCGGGGACCTGGGCAATCCCAGCTTAGCAGTAACTCAGTGGTGAGCAAACAGTTCCCGAGGGGCAGCCCGGAGCCAGGGCTGAGTCTCAGGAGGGAGTCCATGGCTTGTCCTGAACTTTCCGGTGGATGTACTAGCAGTGGGCTCACTGGTTTGTCTAGTTTGCTCTGCAGCCCCACAGCTGGATGAAAGGAAAACAACTTCATTTCCACGTCTGTGCTGACATGTATAGAAGCCAGAAATACTTACGATGTTCTTTATCCATTCTATTTGCTGAAAATTTTAGGGATTTTGTTTGCAGGGTTAAACCGTACTTACATGGGGGTTTTAAAGTGGGCCTGGGTGTATCTCAGTTTAACACACAGGATTTCCTTCTCTAGGGAAACAAAAGGAATGTGGTCAAGTTACTGACATAGCCCACTGATGATGGAGGGAGATGTTTATTGCCTCAAGTGGGATGAAGGCATTAATCTTATCATTTGTTTCTGTTCCGTGGAGGAACTTATATTTCCTATTTCAGTCAAGACCTGTCTTTGTTCCTGCATGCAATTCTTTATTCTAGCCAGGTGTACCCACTGCCCTAACATGTGGACCCACTAAGGCCGACCGATCCCTGAACTGGCCTCAGGCCCTATGAGGGAAGGAAAGATGGAGGCTGGACCCAAATCTTGCAGAGAATCCAGGCCTGTGCTGTGACACATTGTTCTTGTGTCCCGTTCGACCTGTCCCTGTTCGTTGTTCATCCTCTTCTTTAGTCTCATTGCAAATATAGAGGACACACACCATATTAATGTGTATAGTTATATACAGTTTGCTGGAGACTTTGGAACTAGTTGCTTGAGTTAAAATCCTAGCTCTGCCCATCCCACGGTTGTGCAACATTGAACGTGTTAATTGATCTATATGTGACTCAGTTTCCCCACTCTAAAAGCAGGGATAATGAAAGGACCTAACTCATAAGACTGTAGTGAAGATTAAAGCACTGAGAAAGTTGTTTGGCACATACTAAAACCAAAGACCCAACCCGGTTGCCATCCTGGCGACCCCACGGATGTCAGAGTGGAACTGTGGCCCATAGGGTTTCGATGGCTGATTTTTCTAAAGTAGATCACCAGGCCTTTCTTCCAAGGAGCCTCTGGGTGGACTTGAACCTCCAACATTTTGATTAGCAACTGAATGCTTAACTGTTTGTGCCACTCAGGGACTTTGACACATACTAAGTGCTACGTAAGTGTTCACTGTTGTTTTTGTTTGATCTTGCATATCTTATTGAGCTGTTTAAGCTGCTGTTCTGCTCTGCTGTGTGTTTCTTTCTAATTATCAGTTGGGTTGCCTCTGTACCAGAACACAGTCCATGGTTCTCCAGATTTTAGCTTCTTATCCTGATGCAAACAGTATCTGAGTTACCTATGAAAATAGATTTTACCGAGGACTCCGGGTAATCACAGTTTTCCTTCCTGTACTTAAAGTCCTCATAATATGAGGTTATGCAAAAGTTTGGGTTCTCTCGAAGCAGGTAGTGAGATGAGGTCTGGCAGGCGGACATTGATTAGGATCTATACCTGTGGAAGGAGGGGGACGTGAGACTGGACTGAGGGAGAAGTTGAATTGTGATGCGGACCTGGCACGGCTTGTCCGCCCTACAGGTTGCTGTGACATCCATATGGCCTGTTCAGAGTGACCAGAGTCACCCCAGAATCTCCTGGTTTTCTACTCCCACATGGATCAGTCTTTGGATGTGGGCCACTTTGGGAAGGAGGGGCCGTTCGGCAAGGCAGCTGAGGCAAAACTTGACGTTGCTGGTGGGGGAGGCTCTGCTCCTTGAAGAGGTTTGGGTGGTTCATATCTGTGTCCTCCACAGGTCAAGTTCCAGACAGAGAGATAGTGCCTTCCCAAGAGGACTCAACACAAGGTCTCTTTGTAAAGACAAGTTGGCCAAATGCCTCTTACAGGGTGGGGGATATAAGGAGGTCGCCCTAAGGTTAAAGGATAATGCTGAAGGAAGGAAGGGTGGTTAGGCAGATGGAAACAAAAGAGCAGAGGTTTACATTCCTGTAGGGAGCAGGGCTAACAGGAAGTGGAGGACTCCCAGTAGAATTTCTACATGAGAGGGGTTTATGGAGACAGTTTGGAGGTTGTTCGGGAACTTGCACAGAAACACACTGTTTTCATTTAGACTTTTGAGTTTTTTTGTTTCAGTTTTTAAGGCTTTGGGAAGTTGCTAATAGATATTGTAGTGGGTTTGGGGTGACCAACTGTCTTAGGATTGAAGGATTCGACTGGAAAAATATTAAAATGACACAGATAGCGGCAAAAGAAGTTGGAAGGAATACACAGTCATTATACCAAAAAGAATTGGTTGACACTCAACCATTTCAAGAGGTAGCACATGATCAAGAACAAATGGTACTGAAGGATGAAGTTCAAGCTGCACTGAAGGGAATGGCAAAAAACAAGGCAGAATATCAATTTAGATGTTTTAACAAATGGATCCAGTGCTGGAGATGCTTACTTCTCTTCGTCAAGAAATTTGGAAGACAGCTTCCTGGCCAACTGACTGGAAGAGATCCATATTTGTGCCCATTCCAAAGACAGGTGATGCAAGAGACTGTGGAAATTATCGGATATCATCAATATCGCATACAAGTAAAATTTTGCTGAAGATTATTCAAAAGCATCTATAGCCATACATCGACAGGGAACTGCCAGCAATTCAAGCTGAATTCAGAAGAGGATGTGGAATGAGGGATGTTACTGCTGATGTCAGATGGATCATGGCTGAAAGCAGAGAATACCAGAAAGATGTTTACCTGTGTTTTATTGACTATGCAAAGGCATTAGACTGTGTGAATCATAACAAATTATGGATAACATTGCAAAGAATGGGAATTCTAGAACACTCAATTGTGCTCACGAGGAACCTGTACATAAACCAAGAGGCAGTCGTTCAAAAAAACAAGGGAATATGCCTAGTTTAAAATCAGAGAAGGTGTGTATCAGGGTTGTATCTTTTCACCATACTTATTCAGTCTGTATGCTGAGCAACTAATACAAGAAGGTGGACTATATGATGAGGAACTTGGCATCAGGATTGAAGGAAGATTCGTTAACAAACCTGTGATATGCAGATGACACAACCTTGCTTGCTGAAAGCAAAGAGGACTTGAAGCACTTACTGATGAAGAGTCAGTAAGTATGGATTGTACCTCAACATAAAGAGCCCTTAAGAATATTTACCATTCAGTATGGATTGTACCTCAACATAAAGAAAACAAAAATCCTCACAACTGGACCAATAAGCAACATCATGATAAACAGAAAAGATTGAAGTTGTCAAGGATTTCATTTTATTTGGATCCACAATCAATGGCCATGGAAGCAGCAGTCAAGAGATTAAATGACATGTGGCATTAGGCAAACTTCTGCAAAAGATCTCTTCAAAGTGTTGAAAAGCAAAGATGTCACTTTGAGGACTAAGGTACAGCTGACCCAAGCCATGGTATTTTCAGTCACCTCATATACATGAGAAAGCTGGACAGTGAGTAAGGAAGACCAAAGAAGAATTGACACCTTTGAATTATGATGTTGGCAAAGAATGTTGGATATACTATGGACTGCCAGAAGAACAAACAAACCTGTCTTGGAAGAAGTACAGCCAGAATGCTCCATAGAAGTGAGGATGGTGAGACTTTGTCTCATGTACTTTGGACATGTTACAGGAGGAACTAGTCCCTGGTGAAGGACATCATGCTTGGTAAAGTAGAGGGTCAGCAAAAAAGAGAAAGACCTTCAAGGAGATGGATTGACACAGTGGCTGTAACAATGGGCTCAAGCATAACAACGATTGTGAGGATGGCCCAAAACAGGGCCGTGTTTTGTTTTGTTGTACACAGGGTTACTATGAGTCAGAACTGACTGGACGGCACCTAACAACAACAAGAAGAGGGTCTGAGAGCCATGAGCAGGTCCTTTTTCAGTCCCCTTAAGAATGACAGGGATATTATTATTTTTTTTATTATTGTACCTTAGATGAAGGTTTACGGAACAAACTAGTTTCTCATTAAACAGTTAGTACACCTATTGTTTTACGATATTGGTTAACAATGCCACACTTGTCAACACTCTCCCTTCTCGACCTCGGCTTCCCTATTACTAGCTTTCCTGTCCCCTCTTGCTTTCTAGTCCCTGCCCCTGGGCTATTGCACCCCTTCAGTCTCATTTTGTTTTCTGGGCCTGTCTTATCTTTGGCTGAAGGGTGAACCTTGGGAGTGACTTCATTACTGAGCTAAAATGGTGTCCAGTGGCCATACTCTTGGGATTTTTCAGTCTTTGTCAGGCCAGTAAGCCTGGCCTTTTTTTGTGAGTTAGAATTTTGTTCTACATTTTTCTCCAGCTCTGTCCAGGACCCTCTATTGTGATCCCTGTCAAAATTGTCAGTGGTAGTGTCTAGGTACCATCTAGCTATACTGAACTCAGTCTGGTGGAGGCCGTGGTAGATAGATGTACCCCATTAGTCATTTGGACTAATCTTACCCTTGTATATGTTTAGTTTCCTTCATTCTTCCTTGCTCCCAAAGGAGTGAGACCAGCTGAGTATCTTAGATGGCCATTCACAGGCTTTCAAGACTCAGACGCTACTCACTGAAGTAGAATGTAGAACATTTTCTTTATATACTAGGCTATGCCAGTTGAGCTAGATGTTCCCCCCTGAGACCATGGTCCCCACAGCCCTCAGCACAGCAATTGGGTCCTTCAGGGAGTTTGGATGTGTCTCTGCAGTTTCCATGATCTTGCCTTAGACAAGTTGTGCTGGCTTCTGACAGGGACATTATTGACAATTCTGTAGTGCTCTACGTGTACCTGACAGCTAATAAATATTAATTAAAAAATTTGTGCATGAGGGCAATTAATTAAAAATAATGAAAATTATTTGGAACAAACTGCTGAAGATAGGGAAAGAATGGTAAAATAGGGGAGATATCTGGGAATAAACCAGAGTTAAATACCTTAATGTATCCAAACACTGTCAATACCCCAGGAACCAGGCCAGGCTGGGATGATCCTATACCCATGCTCATTTCAGACCAACCCTGAATGCCTTCTCAACTACTCCTCAGTTCCACCTTATCAACTTTGAAACATCCTTTTCACTTTTCCTCCTTCTCTCTCTTTTCCTGACTGGCCAAGTTAGACTTTAATGTTGACACATATTTTATATGTCCTTGGGGTCAAAGTTCTCCGGATGGCACAAACAGTTTGTGTTCAACTACTAACCAAAAGTTGGCAGTTCAAACCCACCCTGCAGCACTGTAGAAGAAATGCCTGATGACCTACCTCCAGAAAGATTACAACCAAGGAAACCCTATAGAGCAGCTCACCTCTGTAACCCGTGGTCACTATGAGTTAGAATTGACTTGACAGCAACAGGTTTGGGTTTTTTATTTTTTCAGGATAGTTTTTCTAAAGAGCCCTTAAGAATATTTACCATTCAAATGAGGTGTTTCTGGAGCTTAAAATACCAAGCCATCAGAGAAGGAGAGCCCATATTGTGTGTGCTTCCAGAAAAACAAAACAAAAACAAAAGGGGGGGACAAAAGACAAAGCACATTCCTCTAGCCCACCCCTCCAACAGACCTCTGACCCCCTTCCCTACCACCACCCCCACTTTTATCTTTTTAAGATGCTCGTCAGCATGAAAGGAGGAACTCAGGGGTCAGCTCAAGTGTTCAGTGTCAGCCCAGGGCTCTGCTGGCCATTAGGGTGAATGCTGTTGAGGGGACTCGTGCCTGATAATTCTGTCCTCTGGGACCCCAGGGAAAGACATAGCCTCCCTGCTGCTCCTTGGGGCATCATAGTGCCCTAACAGCCTGGAGCCCCTAGCCCAGCCCAGGGCTATCATGAGTCAGAGACTCTATTATGTGCTCTAGGGAGCCAGCTGTCAATGCCATTCAGCCAGGGCTTTATTGAAGGTGTGAATCACACTCTATACCAGATCGTGACACCCCGGGACAGTCACTGGTTCATCCTCTTCCCTTCCTTACTGCAATCACTGATTTTTAATGGCCTCTTGGTATCTGGTGAAAATTGAACGCAGGGTCTTTTTATGTGGATAATTACAGGCCACAAAATCAGTTGCTTTCTCAAGTTTACAGACAGCCTGATCCCTTATGGCCTTCCTCAGGGTCTGGTTTCAGGCAGGCTCTGATCTCAGGTTAAAAGAAATGCAACTTGCACCTTGTAGTTTTGAGAATTTACATCAATCCTTGAAGTGGCATTGTTGGATCCTGGCTGTCCAAGTTGGACTTGAATGTTGTGCCCTGGATTTGTGTAAAAGTCAGGAGAAGATTAGGACTCCAGACCTCACCCCTACTCCCCACTCCCCACTTTTTTCCCACCTCCTCATTCCCAGCCCTTTTTATTTGGGGCAAGCGAAGTAGTTAAAAATGTCAAACTCACAGTATGCACTGTCAGCAACACAATGAGGAGGCTGAAATAAAATCTCCAGCTTGGTGGTGATACTTTATCCTTACGTAGCGCCGGCTTTTCATCAGGAGCCTTACAGGGCCTTAGGCACATTAACTCTTGCTATACCTCCCTGGGCTCGGGCCTGGAGCCATACACTCCATGACAAAGCAAGTGAATGGGGGAGAGGGGCAGCACCCCGTTTCCAGGACAGGTCCCAGGCAGAGTTTCAAAGTAGGCCAAGTTTTGTAACTCTACCTGTCATGGATTGAATTATGTCCCCCACAAAAAAATGTGTGTATCAATTTGGTTAGGCCATGATTCCCAGTATTGTTTGGTTCCTCCATGTTGTGATTGTAATTTTATGTGGAGGGGATTGGGGTGGGATTGTAACACCACTCTTACTCAGGTCACCTCCCTGATCCAAAGTAAAGGGATTTTCCCTGGGGTGGCCTGCACCACCTTTTATCTCTCAAGAGATAAAAGAGAAGCAAACAGAGAGTTGGGGACCTCATATCACCAAGAAAGCAGCACCAGGAACAGAGCGTGTCCTTTGGACCTGGGGTCCCTGCGCCTGAGAAGCTCCTCAACCAGGGGAAGATTGAGGGCAAGGACCTTTGTCCAGAGCCGACACAGAGAGAAAGCCTTTCCCCAGAGCTGACACCCTGAATTTGGACTTGTAACCACCAGACTGTGAAAGAATAAATTTCTCTTTGTTAAAGCCATCTGCTTGTGGTATTTCTGTTGTAGCAGCCCTAGATGACTAAGACACTACCCTTGACCTTTTAGCAGACATCCTCCTTTTCTGCCCCCTCTCCACATGTCCCTGATATCCCACTAGTGACAATGATGGAATAGACAGAGGACATGTGCACTGAGTGCACCAGCAAGTGGCCCTCCCTCCCCTGAGGAAAAACTGTTGTAAGTTTGAGATTTGATATTTCATAAAAAAGCATCAAGATAATCATTATAGAAGAAATCTGAACTTTGTTGGACTGTCTTATATTTGTTTTATAGTTTAATCTTGTTTTGGTTTGATTTATGTAGGAGGTCTACTGTGATAGCTCTGGCAATTAAAGCCTGTAAATGTTGTTACCCGGCTGTGTGCTTGGGACTACCAACGTGTCTACCTGTTTTGTCTTTTCCAAGTTGTATTTTGTTTACCAACTTTGTGTCAGATGTGATCTGTCATGGGTCATGGTTATCAGAAATTGGCTAAATCACCACAGTGCTCTTTCCTAAGGAACCTGGACAAAGCTACATGATCTTTATCAGTGCCTGACTGTAGACTGTAGACAAGAGGGTCACATATTTACTTCCCTTGTTATAACCAGTGTTTCTTAACATATGGTCTGAGGAGCACTTACCTGGGAATCATCTGGGACACTTTCCAGGTTCTCAGGGCCTCTAGACTTTCAAGGCCATCCTAATTGGTTTGGTGTTGCAGAGGTGTTCTATGTCATTGTTGCTGTCCAGTTGGCTCTGAGTCACAGGGACCGCATGTACAACAAAATGAAACACTGCCTGGTCCTGCATCATCTTCACAATCCTTGTTATGCTCAAGTCCATTGTTTCAGCCACTGTGTACCTGAGTGCCTTGCAACCTGGGGAGATCATTGTCTAGCACTATATTGAACAGTATTCTGTTGTGATCCATAAGATTTTTACTGACAAATTTTTAGAAGAAGATCACCAGGCCTTTCTTCCTAGTCTGTCTTAGTCTGGAAGCTCCGCTGAAACCTGTCCACCATGGGTGACCCAGCTGATATTTGAAACACTGATGGCATCGCTTACAGCATCATAGCAACATGCAAACCACCAAAGTATCATAAACTGACAGGTGGGGTGGTGGGTTCCTATGTTACCCTTCCACAATCTCTGTTTCCTACATCTCATCACACTGTATTAATGTACAGCTTTGGTCTCACAGGGTAGACTGGCCATAGGTTGATTCTTAAGCCCTGGTAAAACCATAAACCCCAGGAGAAGAAACAGGTATTGTGGCAAAGGAATATGAGTTAGTGACAGTTGAGTATTTTAATGAGGCTTCGTGCTTCTAATTCCAATTTTCTATTATTCATATTGATTTGTTGTTACTTGGCATTGAGTCGATTCTGACTCATGGCACCCCATGTGTGCAGAATAGAATGGCTCCACAAGGTTTTCAAGACTGTGACCTTTCAAAAGCAGATCTCCAAGCCTGTCTGCTAAGGCACCTCTGCATGGGTTCAGACCACCAACTTTTCACCTAGCAGTCAAGCACCTAACTGTGCCACCTAGAGGACTCCTCATATTGGCTCAACGACTCTGTTTTCAGTATATTTTTTTTTTATAATCCTCAGAGGGATACTGACCTCCCCAGTACACTGCAGGATCAGGCAGACTTGTATTCAAATCCTGGCTCTACCACCTAATATATGTGTGACAATAGTCTAATTACTTAAGTAGCATATCTCTCTGGGCCTCAGTTTCCTCTGTTGTAAAAAGGGGAGTGATAATAACCATATCTGACTTGCAGGGTGACTAAGGGCAGATAAGATGATGTTAATAAATGGCACCTGTTATACTTGTTTTGCAGGGTGTGGGAAGCTAGAGGGGAAATCAGACACTGGAGGTGTATACTGTACCAGTGATGATAGTCATGGTAGGTCCCTAGTGGTACACAGCCATCATCTGTCAGCAGCTCTAAAGGAACTTTGTGGCTGGTTTTTGCATCCTGCAGATCAAATTACCATCCCTGACATTAGGAATTTTCCAGTTTAAGACAGAAAATATTTAAACATGAATAATATTATACAGCATAAGGCGTTAAAGAAACGGACAGGTAAATAAGCACACAGGTGCCTGGCAGTCGGCCGGCCTCACAAGGAGAGGAGGCTGCTGAGGCAAAAGAGCCTGAAAGGGAGGGTGGGCCAGGCATTGGAGCAGGTGGAGGTAATTTCAACAGCAGCATCAATGATCACCTGGTGGAGGTGGGGGAGGCCAGCCTTTTCCAACCCACCCTCGCCTTCCCCCTATTTGTTTTTAGAGCAAGTTTTAAGTCAAGTTAAATATTTGTACTTAACTCTCACTTAGAAAAGTCTGACCCATATCACACCCAAGGGGTTCCCAAAGCGCATTTAAATGGAATCCAGCCTCAGGTTCCTATAATATGTGGGTCATAAAAAAATAAAAACGTGCAGGAAATGTGGGCTCTGCTTTCCTTTTCTTGAAACGGTTACAGACATAAGATATCTTCTCACTACAAAGGAAGACAAGACGCTGGTAAGTTTTCTCTACAGGAATGAAAACGGTGCTTTGAAAATCCTGTCTTACCTCGGTGGAAATTTTCAGTCATTCTTTTTCTTGGCCATTTTTTTTCCTCCTAAAGGAAAACAGTATCTAAGGTCTGGTTCATGCCTGCAAGTTTCCACCATAGGGGCCCTCTGTGCAGGTTAGACAGCTCTGCATATTGCGCTATCACTCCAGGCCACTGACCTTCAGAGCCTTGAGTTCCTCCTTAATTCAGCTCTGAACACTCACAGCAGATTAGACTTTACTCACCTCTCCTTGGAAACTTCCTTCTTGTTAGACTAGCCATGACAAGAAGTTGGTCACACCTGTGCCCTTACAAGTTTTCTGATCTTCTCTCCAGTGCTTGCTAGCAACCAGTGAACTGAACTGAACCAAAGCAGCTCATACTTGTCTTACCTTAAAGCTCCATTTGCCCAACAACAATTGCACAAGGGAAAGGTCAGCACTTTACCTTTGGAGCACTTAACGTTAATCACTTCTTAAGGTGGACTGAGCCTAAAAAAGAGCCTAAGAGGTTTTCAAATCAGTTCTCCAATGCAATGGAAGAGGGGGTCAGTTATTCGATCAGGAATGAAATCCTAACACCTGGTGTTTCCTCTTCTGTACCCCTTCCATTCCCACTTGCTACTTTCAACCCAGTTGTTACTGTTGTTATCTGCCATCCAGTTGAATCCAATTCATGAAGACCTCATAAGCAACAAAATGAAATGTTGCTTGGTCCTGCATCATCCTCACAACTGCCAGCATGTTTGAGTCTGTTGTTTTGACCACTGCACCAGTCTATCTCACCTAAGGTCTCCCGTGTTCTTGTTGGCCCTTTCCTTCACCAAACATGATGTCCTCTTCCAGTGATCGATTCCTTCTGATGTCCAAAGCAAGTGAGACAGATAAAGTTCTACTGCGGTCCATAAGGCTTTCATTGGCTAATTTTTGGAAGTTTTTTTTATATCACCAGGCCTTTCTTCTTAGTCTACCTTAGTCTGGAAGCTTCTTAGTCTAGCTTAGTCTAGCAGCCACCGCGGGTGATGCTGCTGGTGATTTATCCTAGTAGACGCTCCATAAACATTTAGCAATCAACGGGTGTTCACTGAGCACCTACTACGTGACAGGCATTTGTTACAGGAATAATTTTCTCATTGCGATTTATTTTGAAAATTGTACAAATGTGTCTTTTTATTGTTGGTTAAATAGAGGGTCAGTGAAAAGAGGAGGAATCTCAATGAGATGGATTGATAACAGTGGCTGCTACAATGGGCTCAAACACAGCAAAGATTGTGAGGATGGCACAGGACCAGGCCACAGTTCATCCTGTTGTAAATAAGGTCGTTATGAGTCGGAATCGACTCAATAGCACCTAACAACAATGAAAGCAACATACAAGATGTGCATTGTTTTTAACTGATTCCTGCGTGAAAACGATGTGTTTTAGGGTCTCCACACCATACCAGATCAATAATCACTTCTTCATGGAGAAAAAGTTTCAGATCGTCAGAGAGCTCCTGCTGTAAGTAGCGAGAACATTGTTTTCCAAGTGCGGGTGCTTTATTTAAATAGACCCCCCATTCCATGGAATCAGCTAAACCTTGTTCCCACCTCTACCCACAATACCCCCCGCCCCCCACGGATCTATTTAAGATCCATTATGGTAGGAGATTTTGGCATAAACAAATAAATAACACCTACAAACACAATCCTGGCACTCAAAGACCTTCCAAACTGAGTTGGGGAGACAAGGCACAGATGGCTAAAAAACAAACTAAAAATACAAGTCAGTATATAAAAAGCAGTGAATAAATATAAATAGCTTCATCATAGCAGTTCAGAGGAAGAAAGGAAAACAGTAAGTTAGAGTGTTCAAGCTTTAAGGCAAAGGCTGGGTGTTGGGTTTGTGGAATTTCTTCAGGTAGGGGCTGGGGCTGGGGCTGGGTGCCGAGATAACTAAAACAAACAAACAAACAAGCTGTAAGAACCAGCTCACAGAAGCAGAGATCCTATGACAGAGTGGGAAAATGGCGGAGAGGATCCGTTTTTATTTTGATCCTTGGAAGGGGGGGGTGGGGGGGGAATTACAGTGCTTTTTAAGATTATCAGAGATACTTAATAGAAGATCTTTTTTTTTTTTTTGACGTGGGTGAGAGTGCAGGTAAGTCATTAAAAATTCGAGAATCTGAAGAAAGCTTCTAGCACTCCTCTCAGGAAAAAAAAAATACAAATTTTCAAACGCACATACAATTCTTTTTTTTTTTATGATTTCTAGGAGTCTGTTTTTGGACTCCAAGCTAACTTTAGAGCATATTGGAAAAAAATTACACAAAGGCCAAGCCACTTAGAAGAAAATGTTAGCCAGGTGCACATGGCAGAGTTAAAAGTTGTTGGGCAATAGGAACCTAACACCAAACCTACTGCCCATGAGCCCACTGCGACTCATAGCCACGCCATAGCGTTTCCGAGGCTGTAAATCTTTTCCGAAGCAGGTTGCCACACCTTTCTCCCGCCTGGAGGCAGGTGGGTTCAAACGGGCGCACTTTTGGTTGGCAGCTGGGCGTTTTAATCTCTGCACCACCAGGGCTCCTTTGGGCAATAGAAGACAACTAAAATTCATGTATTTACGTACGAATCATGAAACTCTGAAGCTGATTCAAAACAGGTGGGTAAACAGCTCCGTTAGGGCCAGGCTGGCATTTCAAGCTTTTCCTCCACCTCTTCAGTTTATGCAGCATAAATTGGGGGAAGCGGTTCTTCATCTTTTGCAGGAGAAGGGATCTGGCCCGAGAGAAGCCAGGCTCCCGAATCCGTGGGATTATTGCCGCGTGTAGAACCAGAATCCACTGTACTGTGCCGATTCTGCTGGAGAGCAGACACTCTTGCGCCCCGCCCCCTCCTTTCTTTTTGACAGTCAGTTAATAAAGACTCAACAATAAGCAGCTGCCAGTGATGTCATTTGGGACTTTGTCCACGGAGCTAGTATTTACAAGCTTCAAGCAACCACGGAGCCGCAGCCAGGGGAGCCAGGTCTCCGCCAACTTGCTCGGAACCCGCTGCAGGACTTCGCTGCTGCTTTGGCTGTTGAGGGAAACTCAGTCTGATCTCTTAGCACGGCCTTTTAAGCTTCCAAAATAAAGAGGATAAACTCGGGAGGAAATTTTTAGCTGGAAAGAGTTGTTGCAGCTCCTGTATCTGTCTCCAGGACTGTGATATGTGTTGACTGAGGAGCTAACTTACAAGTAAGACTGTTGGGATTATTATTATTATTATTAACTTTTCTAATAGTTATTTCCTATTTCTACAGCTCGCTTTCCTTTTCAAGTGAGATGATGATATTTACGTATTTCTGCGGGTTCTCTCAGTTGCCACAACAAGTATGCACTGTTACAAATAATTATAGTGTGTGAAAGTTGATGGGGTTAGATGTGGAGAACTCCTGGTCTCTGAGAACAGGCATCAGGACACAGATGATAAAGAGATACGGAATTCCTAATCCTCATTTCCCTCTGCAGGGAGGTTAGAATTTTTTTTTTTTTTTTAATGAAAAGCAACCAACCAAGTAAAAAAATACCGAGTTGACCTAGGAAATTTAATAGAAAATCTTAAAGACTAGTTTTTAATTAACTGGCATGCTGGAGGGGGAAACCCACTTTGTCTCTGCCCCTCTCTGTGGTTTACAGGTTGCAAATATGTGCATGTTGGTGTCGACAATGTCTTATCCCCTTCTACCTGCGCCTTCTCCGGAAATACACACCCACACACAGGTATACTCACACCCAAGCTCATTCATTCTCAGGGAAATCGTATAGAAAAATGTTTTGAAATGGGAACTGTTTTGTTCCCCCCATTGAGTATCTTAAGAAATGTTAATTGTCCTGACTTGTCTTCTAAGTTAGGAACCTGGGTTAATGTACTACTGAAAATATCAAACTTTGACACTCCGGTAAGTGGTGTGCAAGATCCACATTCCTTCTTTCACTTTCCTCGGCTCTCTAAAACTTGCCAAATATTTTCTGGTAGAAAGCAGTGGCGTCACTAGGGTTGGTATCACCCAGTACGGTAACTCATGGTGTCACTTCCCCACCTCCTCCCCCACCAGACCATACAGAATCCTTAGTAATGTTTTTTGTATGTTACTCAAATCATAATTCTCGTCTATCGCTCCTTCTTTTTCTTTAATTACTACTTCCGCAAAGAAGTTATTGATACAGGTTCACAAATACTAATTAACAGAATACTGTAGCTAAAACACCAGAAAATTTGACAAAATCAGTAACTAAAAAACACAAGCGGCAATGAAAACAACGGTGCGTGCTTGTCGTCCTTGCAGATGGTACCATGTGATTTGAAGCGTTCTTGTGATTGGGTAATGATGACAGCTCTGACCAGATGGCATTAGAAGGTTCAAAAAGTAAATTAGCATAGACTTTTAGCCTTGTAGGTATGGGTACATGTGAAATGTTTTCGTTGTTGTAACTAACTAACCAAAACCTGGTGCCATGGAGTTGATTTTGACTCATAGAGACCCTAGTGGGCAGAGCAGAACTGTCCCATAGGGTTTCCAAAATGTAGCTGGTGGATTCAAACTGCCAGCCTTTTGGTTAGCAGCGGAGCTCTTAACCACTGAGCCACCAGGGCTCTCTAACTAACTACAGGGATATTTTTATTAAAAATAATAAATTTCTGCTGAAACACTGCACAAAAATTTTATGGACAGTCATTTTGGTGTCACTCCCTCTGATGGTGTCACCAGGTATGGTCCATACCACCGTACTGCCCTAGTGATGCCACTGTGGTAGAGGAGCAGTAGGCTCCGTGTGCCACCTGCATGGGTGCAGCTCCCTTATCACAGCTGCACCGAGGCCTCCTGTAAGCCACTCTGTCACCCATCTGTGAATTCTGCTTGAGAGCCCTATGAAATGGTCTTCAGTTCATTCTCCAAGCTGCTGGGTCTGCTCCTGAGCTCCTAACGTTCAGCCTCTCGCAGCCAGTAGCAAACGGTGGTTGGTCCTGCCATCTAGAAGTGACAGCTCTGCTGCACACATTGGCAAGAAGTAGCTTGTTAGCCTATTCCCTCCAGCATACGAACCCCACGACTCACTGGGAGACCCAGCTTGCTCCAGTATTCAGCTACTCTGTCACCAGCTCAAGAGAGCAGTCACAGCCCTCGCTGCTTTCTGCTTTCTCTCTAGTCTCACTGGATTATAAGAAGCTAGTACAGTGCTGGAAAGGGTACTGAATATTTAACTCTCTTCTATGGCGTTCTAAGGTGGGCAACCACCTGCCTCTTTGTCAGCTCCGATTTTCCATCAGAGCAGACTCTACTTGGTGGTCTGTGGGAGTTTTCCTTTAAAATAAGGGATTTGCTGCTAAAATAGCTTTGAAACTCTTAGTCAAAGCTCAAGAGAAAAAACCAGTACCAAACCAGTTGCCACCTAGTCGATTCTGGCTCATATACGTTTCATAGAAGAACTGCACTCCATTGGTGATCTTTTGGAAGTAGTTCTCCAGGCCTTTCTTTTGAGGTGCCTCTGCATTTTTCTTTTTCTGGTGGAATTCAGTTAGTAGCCAAGCTCTTAACTGTTTGCACCACCCAGGGACTTAAGGAGGAGAATGGATTTGTCCAGTCACACAGTAAGACAGTGGCAGAGCTGCAACTAGAAACTAAGTCTCCCATGCTCAATCCAGAATGCATTCTACTTTTTAAGTTCTTAAAAATTGAAAAAAAAAAAAAAAATTGGAACCCACATGTGATTAATACACCTTCTTGTAGTGGAAGGGCTGTGCGAAAGGATATAGATGAACATAGGCTGGCAAAGAGAAAACATCCTGTTTTGTCCCTGGACCTGGTTAAGTTTCTTCAACTCTCTGTTCCCCATAATTTTCTCTCGAGAATGTGGGAGAACTCTGACTGTCTTATAGGTGATGGCCTAAAGGCGAACGAGATGATTCCTGACCTAGAAATAGCATAGAAGGCATTTTGCAATGGGTACAGGTTGGGACACCTAAGGTTGTTACCAGCTCTGATGTTCTGTGCAGCGCTTCAAACCAGTTTCAGCCAGCTCAGTCATAGCTGATGAAGCAAAACCAGAACAGACCCAAATTTTTACAATTTGGGTGATCCGGAACGATAAATGGAGTGGGAAAAATTACGGGCCGAAGCCCTGTATTGGGAGACTCGGAAGAGGTGTAGTGAGCCCTTTCAGAAGCCTGATTTGTGAGATTGAATTATTGGCAGGCCTGTGGAGAGCAACAGACATTCAAAGTGACATGTTCAGTCACCATCTTTGAGCATGGCACTGCTGTTTCCAACACTGCTCAAAATCTGACAGGCAAGTGATTTGGTTGCTACGCAACACATATGCTGCTCTTGATTTCTAAGAAGGAGATTAGGTTTCTAGCAGAACTTTGACCCATAATTTTCCCTGTTCTGGTTATCATTTTGGTTCACTCAAATTTTAAAAACTTCAGTCTGTTTTGATTTTGCTTTCTCGGCCATGACTGAACTGGGAAGAACTGGTTCAAAGCCCTGGTTCTGTGTTTCTGCTTTACTTCCAAGTCCCAAACTTCTTTTTATTGTCCACAATTTGCTTTTCTTCCTCCTTTAGGGTTCCACTTGCCAGTGGGACTATCTCTTCACTTTCTCACTGATTCCTCCTCATCACACCTCCCCCCCACTCTTTCCCAGCAGCCTGAACCACTGATTCCAACATTCAAATAGATACATACTAGATTCCCTTTCCCTTTGCACTCTTCATTGCCCCTGCTGTTCCCTTCCCGCAACCCTACCTGTGGGATGCCTTCATGGACTCTCCAGACTCCAGGTAAAGTGATGTTTTCTTGTTTGGACCCACCTGGTATCTTGTGCTGACTTTTGCCATGGGATCTGGGGCTCTTGCCATATACTTAAATATCTTTTTCCAACCAAAGCAAGGACTACGTTTTAGTGCTGTCTATAAGAACCCAGAGTAGTTCTGCAATATATACCAGTCGTCTTTGACTTAGTTCCAATTCATGGTGATCCCATGTGTGTCAGGGTAGAAATGTGCCCCACAGGTTTTTCAGTGACTGATCGACAGGAATTTCTTCCAAGACACCTCTGGGTGGACTCAAACCTCCAACCTTTTTGGTTAGCAGCCGAATTTACTAACCATTTGCCCCACATGGAGATTTCTCTTCAATGATATTTAAATATGTGGCAAGAGCTCCGGATCCCATGGCAAAAGTCAGCACAAGATACCAGGCAGGTCCAAACAAGGAAACCATCAATTTACCTGGAGTCTGGAGAGTCCGTGAAGGCATCCCACAGGTAGTGTGGGGGGAGGGGAACAGTAGGGCCAACGAAGAGTGCAAAGAGAAAGGGAATCTTGGGTGTATCTATTTGAAATGTTGGAATCAGAGGTTCAGGCTGCTGGGAAAGAATGAAGGGGGTGGTGGTGAGGAGAAATCAGTTGCCATTGAGTCAGTTCCGACTCATAGCGACCCTGTAGGACAAAGTAGAACCGTCCCATAGTGTTTCCAAGATGCAGCTGGTAGATTTGAACTGCTGACCTTTGCATTAACAGCCTGAGCTCTTAACCACTGTGCCACCAGGGCTGCTGCTTCAATGTATAACGCTAAGTAAATGAGTGAATTGCTAATCAGAAATATCCACTTTCCTTTATCACACACCCAGGCCTCTGCCCTTGGCTGGCAAAATTATTACATAACTGTTCTAAGTAGCTTTAAATTCCTCCTCTTCGCTGTAGTTGAAGGCTTTCAGTGTCAGACTCCTTAGCATGAAAGCAGTGCTATTCCTGATGTGGTGCCAGCCAGTCCACCGTGGTTCATTCCTCTCCACTCCCTGGCGTGCCCTTCCCATCTGTCCCAGAAGCTCCGGGCCTGACAGCTCATGGGAATCTTCTCTCTGGGGGCAGTATAGCACAGAGATTGAGGACGTGGACTCTGGAACGAGATTGCCTGGCGCAAGTCTTGATGCCACCACTTGTTGACTTTATGATCCCAGCTAGGCCACTTACGTTTTCTGTTTCAATTTCCCTTCTTCAGAGTATGGATTATAAGAGTATTTACCCAGTAGGGGTAGAGGAGAGGATTAAATAAATCAGTCAGTGTAGCTAAAGCACTTTGCACAATGCCAGGCATATATTAAGTACTAATCAGTACTAGCTATTGTCATTATTTACCTTGCAGAGTCTCACCCAGTCTTAACGAATCCAATGAATCACAATCTCCAAGATGAGACCCAGACCCAGGCATAGCTAAAAAGCTCCTCAGGTGATTCAAATGGGAATTGTTGGTTGCTTGCTGTTACCTGAATAGGTGGGGTTTGTATGTTGGTTATCACCTCTGTACCTTTACACTCTTACCCTTGGCACCCCTTCCCCCCAATTTATCCTCTAGGCCTATGCTTGCACTTCTCTTGTGAACAGATAAACTTCTCTATGCACCTGGAACTTCATACTATTCTATCAGCAGTTATTGTATCTTATTGTCATTGGTTCCTTGTGTGTCTGCTGCCCTGTCTTGCCTCTGTGCCTCATGAGGGCAGACCTGCTAGCTGATTCCCAGCATAATACCAGTGACGCTGCTGTCTTTAGGAAACTTGTTCAGTAGGCAAATGAGCACTGCTCAACAGATTCCTTCATTCCTGGTGGACTCCCTGTCCTATGCCTACTGCTTTTCCTCCATGGCATTGGTGAGCCTTTCTGCACTCTCAACTCTTTAGTGTTACCACTTCTCCTCCTTCAGATGAGTCATCCCTTCCCACTTCAGAGAGCAGATTGAGGTCTTCCATTCTGAATTGCTTTAATGTCCTTCTGCTTCATCTCATAACATCCACTCCACCACCTCATCATTTTTTGCTGAGGACAAGTGATCATTCTGCCTGGGGCTCTATTGAAATGGTTAAACCACGTGGCCTCATTTTAAAATGATTGGCTATGTTCTGCCTTTGTACTAGATTCTAGTGAGTTTGGGGTAGGAGCCCTAAGTTGCCAGTTTTATAATCTTATGCACAGCTCAGAGCATGGCACATAGTGAGTTCTCAATAAATGATTTTGTTTAAAAATATGAATACATGGCTTATGGGCACTGTGAAATCATGTTTAAATTAGTTTGTCCCTATAATCAGTGCTGAGTAATTACTGTATACCAGGCACAGTTCTAAGCTCTGTGCATGTGCTCTTATTATGACCATTATATTTATTTTCTAGGCACTAATACTGAGGCTCAGAATGGTTAAGTAATGTGTAGAGTTGCAAGGCTGGTAAGAGGCAGAGGCAGGATTTGAACCCCAAGCCCATACTCTCAACTTTTCATTTTACTTCTGTAAACACATGGAGGGTTACTTTTCTCATGAGCCTTGCCCACAATGGAGCTTTGGTCTTTCAAATCTGTCTCTGTACTGACTATACTTGTTATTGTTCATTGCTTTTGAGTTGGTTCCAATTCATGGTGTCCCTGTGTACAGCAGAATGAAACACTGCCCAGTTCCATGCCATTCTCATAGTCACAGGCATTCTTGAGTCCATTGTTGACTTCCAACCTAGGGGACTCACCATACTGGATAAGATTCTTGATCGTACTTACATAGTAACAAATCAGATTAATACTCCCAGATATCAATGGGTCAATTCACATTTTCTAGTCTTTTGGAAGTATCTAAAGCCCATGCCCAATCCTTTGGTATTTTTGTTGTTCTCTTAATCTCACATCTGAATCCCCATGTTTGTGGGTAAACATCAAGATTGTTTGCATTCTTGATTGGGGTGTTGGTAGGCTGAGTTCAACTTGGTCAAAAGTGTAATCCAGGGGATATGGGTTAAAAAAACACTTGGAAATAATGGTTGGCCATTTGGTTGGCCCTTAGGAAGTTTACAATGGAAAGCGTAGCATTTTATCATGGTGAATTTAAACAGCAGTAAGGTTTAGGCTGAATACTGTGGCAAGTCAATAAACCAGTTAAGCACGAGGTACCTTATTGCCTTACTTTTCTCCAGTTCTCTAACTCTACAAGGTTTAATACCTTTGGAATTTTGAATTCCCAATTGTGCTTTCTTTGTAGATGAAATAATAAATCTCTAAGATACATAGAACATTATCCACAATGTTTATAATACCCCAATACATACTTGCCTAATGAAGCATACCATGTCGGTTTTGGAAGCCTCAGTTACAGAAGGTACTTCCCAGTAGTTACATAAATTAATCTTGGTATTTTCAGAGCAAGAAACCAGATCTCTCCTCTTAGAAACAAGCTTTGAGGATTAATGATTCTTTGAGTAGATTTTGGATGCACTGTAGGAACCCGATGGATTGAATTCAAAAGGAAAAGTCCTAAACCCATTTTGGAACATAAGTTTGGACAATAACATGGCAGATAAATATTATGGTGTTGAAAGAAGAGCTGTTAGTTCTGAAATGTGGGAACAAGTGTTAATGGTTGTGATGGGTGGCTGGCTCTGGCTTTCTGTGTTTATGGATCCAGGTCTTAAACCAGCAGCTTTGGGACAACCCTGGGCCAGTGTCGGGGTCATGTTGGCATTACAACAGCTCTCGAGGCAAAACTTTTATGGATAACCCCTGTACAATGTGCGTCCAAGCCTCTGCTGGCCTCTTCTTGGCACCCCTAGGACAGGCCTCCTCTCCTAAAGGCAGGCTAGCTCAGCCTCCATGCTGCCACTTGCTCTGCTTGTGCCGGCACGGGTCCAGACTGCAGCTGCTTCTTTTTTACTGGGCACCCAGCTCCACTGGCAACCTCCTGCCTGAGGCACCCAGCTGTGTTGGTGACCTCCTCCCCAGAGGTGCCCAGCTCCATTCTGTGGGCCACCTCTGCCCACTGCCTTTGTCTGCTTGGTGGGCCTACTCACCTACCACAGCCATCTGCTGGTCCCATGGTTCCAGCTGTTCACACTGCTGCCACCATTTCTCTGCCCCTTGGCATTCTTGTGCTTGCTGCCATTTTTCTTGGCCTTCATTGTTGTCAGCTCAGTGTTACAGCCCTTGACCCATATTGCAGCTCTTTTATTTGTGTCTAGGAGGTTCTCAGCACAGGCACTCCCGGGTCCTTCAAAAGATGTGCTTCTCTCCAGGCTCTCACTGACCGACCAGGAGGTACCAAAAACCTTTGTGAGACTGGCACTTATTTGGGAACCCTTCTTGTCAATTTCAGGGCATGGGTTTCATAAACTGGCCAGTCTCTTAAGCAAATGGTAGACCAACAAATCCTATTGGGAGGCTTTGCACGCCTCTTATGTGGATGGTAAACTGACCAATCTCTTCCAAGATTGCGACCCAAACGATCACTTTTAGAGAATTATAAACCCAGGGCCAGAAAGGCCACATAAAAGAACCATTGCACCACACCCACCAAGGGTGCTTACTTCATTTGGCAAATGGAATCTGGAAACATAGAACTGATTCAGTCCAGCCCAAAAGATGTGTCCCAGATGGTTTCCATTGTCAGTGGTAACTGATTAACTTTTTTTTCCAAAGTAATATATGTTCATGATTTAGAAAACCAAACAGTGCTAAAATGTTTATCTTCCAATCCCTTGAGCTACTCCTCTGCTCCCAGTTCCCCAGTTCTGCTCCTTGAAGGCAACCACTGTCTACTCTTTTAGCTGCTTTTTCTAGAATATTTAAAAATAATACATTTTTATTATTTAATTATAATGTAAATGTATTTGTTTATTATTATGGTGGATTAGAATATGACTTAATTACACCTCCCATCCTTTCTCTGTCCTCCAATATAAATATATCACAATCTTGATTAAATCTGCATTTACTGCTTATTTTTATCGTAACAAACATTGTTTACTGTTAACTCATGTTTTATGATCACATTTCCTTTCTGTTAAAAATGTTTTTCCTAAAGTTATTAATTGTCTTGTTTGTTTTTGTCTTACTGAACTTTCTAGGAGTCTACAGTTAAATGGTCTTAGTTGCCCCAACAGCCCTCTAACAAAAATGTTGGATAATCTATATTTAAAATATTTTTTATGTAGTTTAACTTCTCAAGTCACCACATACTGGGGTGTGTGTGTGTGTGTGTGTGTGTATATGTGTGTAAGCGGAAGAAGGTAATTATTAGCTGTGCCACATCAGAAACAATATGAAGTGCCGGCCTTCAACATGTCTTTTATCCTAATTATAGGCAATTAGTCATATATGGGATAATAGAAAGAAACGGTCTGGTTTATTGTAGTTGGTAAATAACATTCATAATTTGGTTATATGGTCCCATGAACATTCAATTCATTTTGATGTAAGAAATATCCTTTATTTCTGAGTACCTTTGACATCTAGAATAGCTTCATCAGAGGAAAGCAAATGGCACGTCATGCAATGTTATTTTATGAATAGCTAAATCAATGGCCCACTCAAAATGACATTTGTTTCTCCCCTTTCTCATTTTCTTCTCACTTATTTTTTTTAGCCCAGATTCATATAATCAGGAATGTGAGATACTTTGTAATTGGGAATAAAATATTTTACTTAAAAAAAAAAATTTGAAAAGCTTTAGCGTAACAAAATATTTTACTTTAAAAAAACAAACAAAAAATTTGAAAAGCTTTAGCGTAGAGACTGTTTTTGGAGATTGCCAGTAGAGGGCCTTGTTAAACTGAGTAAAATTTCACGTACAGGCTAATTGCCAACAGTTAGAACCATCCAGTTAAAGAAGCTATTGTTTTTAGGATTCCTGCTGAATAACAATGAATCTATCAAAGCAATTTTACAAGTGCATTGTATTTCTAGCTATGGAAATTAGACACCTTAACTTCTTCACTATCATTCAGCTTTCTCAAGGGGAAGTTGGAGAATTCAATCATTAATAATCCATCAACCAAGCCAGGGCTCTGGATGCCTGGTCAGAAAATTGATAAATGGTATCTTTTGGGGTTTGGGTGGTGGTCTCTGAGCTTTTTGAGAACCGAATATTGGCCGTTGAATATGGAGGAAATAGATGATAGTTCTGTTCTAGCAACAGTTCACTCGCTTCCTACGTTTGGGTGAGCCCCACTCTCAACAAAATGGGCATTCAGTTCCCCCCAGTGGGAAGAGAATCTTCACACTCCGTGGTATGCAGTGAAATGGCACCCTAGAGTGTGAAGGGTTGGAAGGCACCGTCCTCTCCATCCTGTTCTCTCCTGTCACCGGTTGCCATGGAGCCAGTTTTGACTCATGGCAACACTGTGTGTGTCAGAGTAGGGCTGTGCTCCATAGGGTTTCCAGTGGGTGATTTTCTGGAATTAGATCTCCAGGACTTTCTTCTAAGACACATCTAGGTAGACTTGAGCTGCCAACCTTTTGTTCAGCAGCTGAGCATGTTAACCATTTGCACCACCCAGGGACTCCTGTGCTCCTTCTACAGTAAAGGAAACAGCCTCGGGGAGCTTTACTGATTTTCCAAAATCGTGATGTGGGTTAGTACAGAACTGTTCTCTTCCTGCTCACTGGCCTTCTTTCCCCTGCTGTTACTTGTCCAAATCTGTCCTGTTTTGGAAGGCTCTCTTCTTGCCGATCCATCCTCATGGGATGAATCCTCCTCTCCCTAAATGGCACTTCCTCATGAGGGCTTCCCCTACTTGTTATGTACTCTGGGAGCTCCATGCATTTGTTTTTCGTAGAACTTATCACTACTGTAATGAAATACATAGTCAACTATTTACTTGATTAATGTCATCTCTCCATCTAGGCTATGAATTCTATGAAGGCAGGGCCAAGACCTGTCTTGTTTAAATTGTGTTCTTAGCACCAAGAACAGTGCCTGGCACACAGTAGGTACTCAATGGATACTTGCTGAATGGATGAATATAAGCAAGCTTTCCGGCTTTTATTTTAGTGCTTTCTCGCCTGCATTTTTATGTTTATAAAATACTCCTTTTTATAATTCAACTGATGATATTCAAATATCCTGCTATTCAATAAGGCTGATGGACTCAGGGCACAAACACATAGCTTTTTTTTTTTTTTTTCACTCAACTTTCAGTGAGTAAATGAATGCCTGTTTATTTCCAAGAGCGTAAGAATAAATATCCATGGCATTTACCAAATGGGGGTTCAATGGATATGAGAATAAATTAATAAAAGAATGAACAATGATTAATTTTTTTCCTCCATCGATGAGGAAAAGATGTATGAAAAGAGGAAGATATCTAGGGGTGAGTAATCTGCCTTTGATATTTCCCAGATCGGGCTGGAGTGTTTCTGGAGTCTTGTAAATTGCAAAATAACCTTTTCCTGGAAGGCTGAATCAAACACTAGAAAGACCAGACCTTTGGAGTCAGTTTGTACAGATAGAACCCGTTGACATGGTGTCAACTCCAACTCATGGTGACCCCATGCGTGTCTGAGTAGAAAACTGTGCTCCATATGGTTTTCAATGGCTGCTTTTTCAGAAACAGATCGACAGGCCTTTCTTTCAAGGTGCTCCTGGGTGGACTTGAACCTCTAACCTTTCGGTCAGCACAATGCTTAACTGTTTGCACCACCCGGGGACTCCCACAGATAGAGTAGTGGAAAACAAATAGTCACAGTCCTTGCCTACATGGTGTTCACTCTTACATATTTCTGGGTTCCAATCTCTATTCTGACTTCCACTGACTTTGGGTGAGTTTTTTTAACCTTATTGACCTCAGTTTCCTCATCCATAACATATAGTAATATTACCAGTGATTTCATGTAATATTAGTGCTACAATGTATCCAGCCCTGTCATGCTATGTGTATACATATATGTATTTTTTTCATTTAATTCTCACAAAAGCCTTTGAGATTGACATTCTTATTCATCCCATTTTACAGATGAGAAATTCAAGGTACGGAGAGGTTAATTTGTTCCAGATTACACAGTTAGTAAGATTTTAAGCCTGGATATTTAGTTTGTATTATATCCTTATAGAATTATTATGAGCACTAAATGAGATAAACTACCTAGAATGCCTACACGAAAATAGACTTGCAGTAAATGGTGACCGCGATTATTACTATTGGCTCCTTATCGTCAAAGGACATTACGGACCCTTTTAAGTAGGGTCTACTGTAGGGGAGTGAGAGGGCTGATGAAGGCACAATATGACTCCTAGTAGTAGGAACTTGTTTTTTAATCTTGATATCAAATGTCAAGGGCCCCATTTACTCAACATTTTGGCCTGAGCCAGTGTTTGCTGCACAAAACAACTACCAAGGAAACTGCTCCCCCGCCCCCAACCTGCATTTGTTACGTTCTCACAGTATGAGCTTATCTTTCATTGCTCAACACATTGCATCTATCTGTTCCATGTCCCTGGCTCTATCATCTCTGCATTTCATTTGGCAAAGCTGCCAAATCTTGTGATCTTCAGTATGAGTGGAAGTATGCATTTGAAGCCCTCGGAGCCAGGTTATGAAGTCAGATGAGTGAAGGAGTGTCCGGCTCCTTTTGATGGACCAAATTTTGATCTTAATTTTTTATCCTTTGTTTGTATCCTTGGACCATCTGTCCTAGCTCCTCCTGCCTCTTCCCTCTTCCCCATCTTTCTCTTTCTCTGTTTGCCCCACTTTATTACCCTTTCCTTTTACCTCTCAATTGTCTTCTTCTCCATCTCCCCCTCTAGCCTACTTGCATCTCATCTCTCCCTTGTGTTCTCCTCTCTATCTTTATTTTCTCTTCCTCCTTCCCAGGACAGGGCATAGAGGAGGAGTGGCGAAGATCAGTGTCGCCCAGTGAACCAGGGAACAAAAAAACAGGGAAGCACTTTAGTCCTTTCCACCTTTGCATAAACATCAAATGCCATGGGGCCTCATTATAATACTGATCCTGTTAAACAAAGAACACACCCAGATTACAGGCTGAAGTCAGATTGAGGCCAAAAGAAGTGAGCAGTATGATAGAGTGGAGTGTAATCTGGACAGAGAATTGAGTGATCCTGCTTACAAAATCCTGCCACAAACCAGTTGTGGGACATGGGATCAAACAGCCTCATCTGCAAAGTGGGAAAGAGATGATCCCAAGGCCATTTCAGGGCCTGTGATGCTGTTATTCCTAATTACGCAAAGATTGCAGGCTGACTCACAACATGGACAAGTATCAAAGCATGGAGGAGAAAAGCTCCTCCCCTAGGACAATGGGCACATGTCGGAGCTGTGTTCATGAGTCTGGAGTGGGGGACCCTTGCCATGCCTGTGATCCCCAGAAGTCCTTTGCTCTTCCCAAGTGCCAAAGCCATTCATCACTGCACCACCCTGTGTCCCCACAACAGATGTTGAAGGATCACCCTTGAAAGGGTGTTTCTCCATAGCATCTAATTATAACCTCCACAGAAGATTAACAGATGTTATAATTGTCTTTTCCCTTTGATTAAATAGTTTCTGCATGAGTAGATTTCTTAGATTTTTCCTCTGTGTTTTGTAAGATCTTTATAAAGAACTGACATGTGTCTTCAATTTTCTAGATAGTTCCTTAACAGGCTTGGTAGAAATCTTTGTAGAGAGGTAATTTCATTCTGTCTCTTTCTTTCCTATATTATACATATATGTATAAAACCTGTCTAGATTGAACCATTGGCCAGTGGCTGGGTGACAGGAATATGAATGTGGCCAAGAAGGTGACCTCTCTCTTTTCTCTTTGTCTGTGGGGGTGTCTGACGCTCATGAATGATCTCTAGGAAGAAACTCGCTAAGTGGGGAGGGAGAATTGAGCAGACCTTGTGCAGCAAACAACCGTGCCAGGTGCCAAGTGTGCAAATGAGTGTGCGAGGAGGGAGAAAAACAACGTTCTCGTGACATGAGTGTCTGCACATTTCTCTGGCAGTGTTTGTTCTGGAAAGATAAGTAATCAGCCAGAAGCCTTCTCAACATCAAAAGCATTATTTTCATTCCATTATTTAGAACCCAGAATCCTTTCTTCTCCATTAGGGGTGTGGTGCGTGTTCTATTGCTCATTTATTTCACCTTCAAGTTCGATCATCATGAAGGGTGATACCTCTGACTTTATGTGAATAAGAAAGCTTCTTTCTTGTTGTCTCATTGTCCAAATAAGTATGTTTCCGCCCTGGGAAGTGAAGATTATAAGGACAGGTTTCAGACATTAGGTCAATTTACAAAAGATGAAGACAACGGCAATGAATGTAAGAAATAATCAGATCTTTTAGAGTGGTCTGCTTTGTAATATTCTCTCTCTCTCCAAACTGAACTTCTAAAAAGGATTCATAAAGTAAGGCAGAGGTCAGCTCTTAGATCAGCTTGTAGGGCAGAGCAAAAAATAATTTATGGGCTTTTCCACATAAATTACTATTAAAGGTTTGATTAAAAAAAAAAGAAGAAGGAAATATTTAGGTTGGTTTCTCAAATAGCCTCCATGTAAATTCGACCTCCTTTTTCATCTTCACTTGCTGAGAGAAGATTAGTGTTTTCTGAGTGTACTGTATGCAATGAATATAGGTACTACTAGAGAGTCAACTAGGAAAATACACAGCCTTTTGGGGTTCTCAACTTATTAGGGTAAAGGAGTTAATCACACATGGCATGATTAAAGACCACTGCAAACCAATCAACATGATTTAGTACCAAATGAATGATCAGAGCATTGCTAACTTAAAAGGTTTTATAAGTAGGTGACCAGAATCTTGAACATTCTAGAACCCATATTATGTGAAAATTCATTAAAGAAATTAGATATATGCCTGTCATTTGGAGGAGGAAGGATATTTTTAAAAACTATTTTTTGATGTACACATACAGATAAGTGCACCTAAATACACAGCTCCATGTCTTGTCACAAACTGAATATACCTAGGCAACCAGCCTCCAGACCAAGAAATACTAACACCCAGGGAGACCCGTGAGCTTATTTTCAGTAATACCCCCTAAGGTAGCCACCATACTGATTCCTATACCATAAGTTAATTTTGCCTATTTTTGCTCTTTATGTGAATGGAATCACAGTATGTATAATTTTGTGCCTGGCTTTTTTGATTCAAATTATATTTGATTCGTGAATATTTTTAGGTATAGCTGTAGATCGTTCATGCTTATTTATTGGTGTGTAGTATTCTACTGTATTCTTTCTCTTGTAGATGGGCGTTTGGATAGTTTCAAGTATGGGGCCGTTAAGTATAGTGCAGCTTGGCGCAATGGTTAGGAGCTTGGCTGCTAACCAAAAGGTCTACAGTCCAAATCCAACAGCTGCTCCTTGGGAACCCTATGGGGCAGTTCTACTCTTTGTCCTATAGGGTTACTAGAAGTAGAAATCAACTCAACAGCAATGTGTTATAAGTATATACTACGTGTCTCCTGGTGAACACGTATATACGTACCTGTTGTGTGTGTGATTGTGTATGTAATTTCTGCATCATAGCATATCTAGGAGATACTTCTAAACAGTTTTCCAAAGTGGTTGTGGCAATATGTGTTCCCACTAACAATATATGAAGGAAAAGGTGGTGTTTTAATTTATTCAGGAGGACAGCACTACTACATAAGGGTGGAAGTTAAAGAGAAGCAGTTGTGGCCTAATATCAGGCAAAACTTTTGATCACTTAGAAATTTACAGGAAGAAGGTAGGCTGCCTTATGAAATAGTTCTTTGTCCTCGGAAGTGTGCAGACAGTGATGGGATGATCTTCATTGTGAAGAAAGATGAATTAGATGATTCCAAGGTCACTGCCATCTACAGACTTTGTAAATCTAAAATAATGACCTCTATTTTTTTTTTTATGGAAACTCAGAGATCCCTGGGTAATGCAAACGGTTAAGCACTCAACTACTAGCCAAAAGGTTGGCAGTTCAAACCCACCCAGAGGTGTCTCAAAAGACAGGCTTGGTGATCTGCTTGCAAAAGGTCACAGCCTTGAAAACCCTACGGAGCAGTTCTACTCTACACATGTGGGGTTGCCAAGAATCAGAAAGACTTGATGAAAACTAACAACAAAATACGGAAACTCAGAGATGAACAGGTCATCACTGTGGACCAACTGGTCAGATGGTAGGACACAAGACCTAAGTAAACACGGGCCAATTGTACAGACAATGTCAACTCTGTAAGTGAGAATAGAGGCCATTCAGGGAAGGGACACAGCTAATGGGCATCGGCAGGAGGTGGTAGGATTGAGCTGGGCCATAAAAAAAAAAAAAAAAAAAAATTTTTTTTTTTTTTTTTTAGAGATAATATTCAGGTAGGTGGAAGAAAAGAGTGTTTTTTGTGTGACAGCAGGCTTTTTTTTTTTTTAAAGCAGGCTTATTTTAGGGTTCATGTGGAGCACAGGTTGACAGGTTGACATATTCACGCTACTGAATGCTTAGAACCAATTATGAGCACAAAAAGCAAACCAGTTTGTTCAGCTCTGACCAAGATGCCTATAAGATGCCCTGAGGCAAAGCTGTCCACAGAAAAGTGCCCAAATACCACACTGTAGGGCAACAAGAACAAGACCACAGTTCTTCAAGGTTCTGTTCCTGTTTCCTCCACACATTCAATCCTTCTGATTCAGTTTTCTCACTTACCCTGGCCAGCTCATGGTGCCTCTTCATAGTCATTCTCTGTTACAGCCTATTACAGGTGTCCCAGCCACAGGCCCACACTACCTGATACTAACCTTGTGCCCCCTCGAACTCCATCATCCCCCATGGCATCAAGGTGGCAAACATGTCCCATGGCCTGATACTATACCATACTTAACCAAGAGTGATTCTGGATCAAATTCAGTTTAACTCAGTCTTCTTTCTACCACTTTACTTTGGATGCTGTGTCATTCCATGATTCCTGTGTAAACTTACATGGGAAATTTCCTCTATAACTCAGTACAAGGAAATGTTTTGCTTCGCTTAACCTAACAGGCTTCCCAGTTCCAAAGTTCTCCAAAGAACTCTGATCGTATCTCATTTTTACTTTAAACTGCCAGAAACCTCAGTCATATTTACATGTTTGATTACAACTGCTCTTTTGGGCTCAAGTACTTTACATATTTGAGCTTTTCCATTTTCTCATCTTTATGTTGTACCTTGTGGTAGGCAGAGTTCTGTGATGGTCCCCAAGGTCCCTTCCCCCTAGTGTACACATTCCTGGTATTTCGTCTCCTCCCCTTAAGTGTGTACATGACTTGTGAATATGATGGAGATCACTCACATGATTAGGTTACATTACATGGCAAAGGTGGAGGAATTTTTGCAGATGTAATTGACGTACGTAATCAGTCTGTTGTTGCTGTTGTTAGTTCCCATTGAGTAGGCTGTGACTCCTGAGGACATTATGTATAAACCCCACTGCCGTTGAGTTGATTCCGACTCATAGCAACCCTATAGGACAGAGTAAAACTGCCTGATAGAGTTTCCAAGGAGCGCCTGGTGGATTTGAACTGCCGACCTCCATTATGTATAACAGGATAAAATATTGCCCATATCTGTACCATCTTCATGATCGTTGGTATATCTGAGTCCATTGTGGTGGCCATTGTGTTAGTCCATCTCATTGAGGGTTTCACTCATTTTCATAGGCACTCACTTTACCTTTGGTCTTTCCTGATGACCTATTCAAAGGGTAAGTAAACCGAAGTCTCACCATCCTTGCTTCTAAGGAAGTATTCTTTGTATTTCTTTTAAGACTGATTCGTTAATTCTTCTAGTTGTTCTTAGGTGCTCTTGAATCAGTTCCAACTCATAGTGACCCCGTGCACAACAGAAAGGAACTCTGCCTAGTCCTACGCCATCCTTAAAATTGTTGCTATGCTTGAGCCCACTGTTGCAGTCACTGTATCAGTCCATCTCGTAGAGGGTCTTCCTCTTTTGCTCTGACCCTCTACCAAGCATAATGTCCTTCTCCAGGAACTGATCCGTCTTGATAACATGTCCAAAGTATGTGAGACGTAGTCTCATCATCCTTGCTTCTAAGGAGCATTCTGGTTGTGCTTCTTCCAAGAATTTGTTTATTCTTTTGGCAGCCCATGGTATATCCAATATCCTTCACCAGCACCACAATTCAAAGATGCCAATTTTTCTTTGGTCTTCCTTATTCATTGTCCACCTTTCGCATGCATATTGCGGTGATTGAAAACACCATGGCTTGGGTCAGGTGCACCTTAGTCTTCAAGGTGATATCTTTGCTTTTCAACACTTTAAAGAGGTCTTTGGCAGCTGAATTGCCCAATGCAATGGGTCTTTTCATTTCTTGACTGCTGCTTCCATGGGTGTTGATTGTGGATCCAAGTAAAATGAAATCCTTGATGATCTCAATCTTTTTTCTCCGTTTATCATCATGTTACTTATTGGTCCAGTTGTGAAGAGTTTTGTGTTCTTTGTGTTGAGGTGTAATCCATACTGAAGGCTGTGATCTTTGATCTTTATCAGTAAGTGCTTCAAGTCATTTTCACTTTGAGCAAGCAAGGTTGTATCATCTACATATCACAGGTTGTAAATGAATCTTCCTCCAATCCTGATGCCGCGTTCTTCTTCATATAGTCCAGCTTCTCAGATTATTTGCTGAGCATACAGAATGAATGGGTATGGTGAAAGGATACTACCCTGACACACACCTTCTCTGACTTAAACCACGCAGTGAAAGCCCTACCACTGAACTACCACTGCTCCCATATTTTATTACTAGTGACTTGAATTCCTTTGTGATTTGATTAAAATAAAATAGATTATGGAATTGAGTGAATAACATTCTAAGGCTCTTCTGCAGGGTGACTAGGGATAGTGCTGTCCCCTCCCCTTGCTAGGCTCCTTCCCACCTGTGACTTGCCTTGTGGTCTTACCTCTGCTTGGAATGTCCTCCACCCTCATCTCCACCAATCTAAACTCCACCTAAACTTAGAGGCCCAGCTTGAGTCCCACATCCTCCGTAATTCCTGCAATCTGATTTTGGGCATTTTTTCATCTCTAAATCCCTGTAGCTGTGGATCACAGTCCTAGGGCTGAGAGTATGGTAGGTACTTTAGAAGTTATTTATTTATTTATTTTTTAAGTATAGGTTTCCAGCATTCCCTCCCTCTGCCTGCCAAGTGATTCTGATTCATTACTGAATATTTGAAAACCTTCCCCGGGGATACTGATGGGTAAGCTAGGTTTGGGAAGAGTTGCCTTGTCATCCTTACACAACAAGGCAGCCCTGTATAGGGTGTCCTGTGCGATTTACTGGCCATGCTTTGGGCTTTCAAAACTTTAAGCCAGATTTACAGTTCATCTCTAGCCTGGACAGTATATTATATATTTCTGTATCTAATCTTACCTTTTATTATTTTCCTATTTGAATCTCCCTTCAGGCTTTACTTCCTCAGTTATTTATCATTTTGTTTTTGTGTATGTTTTTGTGAGTACCCACATATCCGTGGGGGAATGAGGTGGGAAATAAAAAAACAGAAAACAAATGCACCGTTCCTTAATATTTTAATATATGTGAAACTTGTTTCCCTGGCAACAGTACAGCCTTCCATTCTAAAGCATGGACTCTGGCTTAACTTTCTTCATTCCCTCATCATAGCTGGTGCAATTTAGTGCAGTGTTCAGAAAACTAAGATTGATGATTGGACTGATTAAAAAAAAAAAAAAATCAAATCACAAAGGAATTATAGTCACTGGTAATAAAATGGAAACCCTGGTGGTATAGTGGTTAAGTGCTATGGCTGCTAACAAAAAGGTTGGCAGTTCGGATCTACCAGGTGCTCCTTGGAAACCCTGTGGGGCAGTTCTACTCTGTGCTACAGGTTCACTGTGAGTAGATTTGAACGGAACTTTTTTTTTTTAAGTAATAAAATATGGAGTGCAGTGGCGGTTCAATGGTAGAATTCTCACCTTCCATGCAGGAGACCTGATTCAATTCTCAGCCAAGGCACCTCAAGCACAGCCACTACCCATCTGTCATTACGGGCTTGTGTGTGTTGCTATGATGCTGAACAGGTTTCAGTAGAGCTTCCAGACTAAGACAGACTAGGAAGAAAGGCCTGGGGATCCACTTATGAAAATCAGCCAATGAAAACCTTATGGATCAAATGGTCTGATCCCATTGTTCATGGGCTTGCCAGGAGCTGGGGGTCGACACTATGGTAGCTAAGAACAGCAAGTAATGATGTAAACAATGAAGAAGTGGTAAAAATAGAAGTAAGAGATGAGTGAAAATATAAATAAAAGTATGTATTATCTATTGCTGTGTGATAAATTACCAGAAATTTAATGGCTTAAAATAATACATGTTTTTTATCTCAGTTTCCGTAAGTCAGGAATTCAGATACAGCTTGTCCTTTGCTCTGCTTTTGTCCCCCTTGCCTCCTTCCCCACCCCCTTCTCCCATCTTTTGAAGCTTTGAACAAAGAATTGTTCTTTTTCCTAGGCTCAAGTATTCCCGCTATCACAATACAGAGATAAAGTTTAGAAGAATAAATGCAGGGGTGGAAGGGGCTCTTTGTGTCTCTCAAAGTATTTTGTTCTCTTGAAGTGGCTTTCTACTGAGGTGTATTTTTTTCAGCCTCCTGGCGTTGTGAACAGGCACATTCTAAACACAGGGTGGGGTGATGGAGCCCCTTGATTGTTGGGCATTGCCCTTTCATCTTCCAAAGCCTACTGGTTGTGCTACATTCAGGACAGCCACCAGGCCCTACCCCAAAGCACACACCCCACAATACTGCTTGAAACTTGGTAGTGCAGGCCGAACCTGGGAAATGGAGCGTAATTGAGTGGGGCAGCAGGTTTATGACACAGAGTTGAAGAATGCTCTAGGGAAGTTCGACAGAGGCAGTCATTGTGGAAAATCTGATAAATTACATTCCCATAAATACGCCTTTTAAGGCTTTTCTACTGTTTGACAATATATAATCTCTTGGGCAGTGATGAATCCCCTGGCTGTCTCCCTACTTGTCCTTTCTGCTAATCTCTTTTTACTTGGATACTCCTCAGAGGGGGTACTTTTGTGCCATTGGCTTTCTCTTGAATGCATTTGATGGTTGTTGCTAAAGATTGGAACGCAGCCAACAGGACATGGCACAATCTACTGTGTGAGTGTGTGGATGTGTGAGTGCTTGTGTGTCTGTGTGCACACAGGGTATGCATATGTGCAGACGAATGCACTTATTTGTGTCTCAGTGCTTCTGTTCCTGCCGTTTCAGTTAGATTAAAAACAGAATATTATGTATCCTCAGACTTCCAAATTATACTGAGTGAAGTTAGAAAGCACTGTATCAAACCAAAATCCTCCCAGAGCATCTTAACTAAGAGTATTAATCTTCTTTTCTACTGAAATCATAAGAATTTTATGCTTGATGGAGAAGTTTTTATCCCATTTCCTCCAAGTTCATTGGGGTTATGCTTAAGCCATTTTAAATCTTTTTAAAGATGAGTGTTTGGACCTTTAAATCATGTCTTTCTCCTCTTCCTGCCCCCAACCTGTGTTCTTTGTAAGGATACAGAATTCTCACATATGACTTCAAAGTGTTTTCATTTCGTTTCTCCGGAGAGGCAGATATATAGTTACAAATCAGAGCCAGTTGTCATCAGGTTGATTTTGAAGCGTGGCAACCCCATGTGGGTCGGAGTAGAAGTGTGTCCTGTGAGGTTTTGAATGGCTGAGATTTCAGAAGTAAATCGCCACGACTGTCTCCTGAGACACCTCTGGGCAGACTTGAACCGCCAGCTTGTTGGTTAGCAGCTGAGCACGTGAGCCATTTTCACCACTGAGGCACTCAATGGAAGCAATGTAGATTCTGCGAGCTGGTACCTAGTATTTAGCAGGCATGAGGCGTGGTAGCAAATAACTCAAATTCTACCTGGGGCCAGCCCTTGTGAGACAGCAGAACACACCACAGATGGTCAACCATTGGACTCTACACCGTGATCCTGATAAGTTGAAACAAATACACATTTCTCTCTTTTCCCCCCGGGTATAGCAAAGTTATTATTTTTCTCCTTTTTCGTTAGTAATGACATCCTTGATCCTGAGTTGTCTACTTTCCCTTCTAGAATGAAGAGTACATTTCCCAGCCTGCCTGTTTACTTTCTTTTTGTGAGAGAATAATTATTTTTTTATTGTAAATCAATAAGCATTTATTTTTTTACTTTCATTATTATTTTTCGCTCCCCTTTTCTGTCTTCTCCCACCCTCTGGTAACCACTAATCTTCTTTTATCTTGATGGATTTACCTATTCTAGATATTCCGTACAAACAGGATCATACGGCATCTGTTCTTTTGTGTCTGGATTATTTCACTCAGCAGGATGTTCTCATCTGTGTGGTGGCACGTATTAGAACATCACAAAAAATGTACAGTCCTGGAGCCCTCTGCCTTTCAGTTCCTGTCATTTCCTTTACTATTTGCCTTGGGCTCTAGCTCATTAATTCTGTGCTGACCAAAGGCAGAGGAAAGTGTAGGACCAAGTGTGCTGGTCAACTTCCTTGATAAAGCAACTTTGTGGAGAGAGCCCCTCCTGGGAACCACCTTGCCAACTGAACAACCCAACTCTGCTATTTCTGCATCTCCCACCACATTGACTGCAAACAGGAATAGGCAGAAGATTTTGCCAAAAAGAACCTGAAAAATTTTAATATTCTAAAACAGACGAAGCAAAGAAAGGAAGGAAAAATCGCTTTTAGCCTCAACTTCTCTACATTACCAGTTGTTGCTGAGTCGATTCCCACTCATGGTGACTGTGGTTGTTACAGAGTAGAGCTGCCCCATAGGGTTTTCTTGGCTGTAATCTTTATGGAAGTAGATTGCCAGGCCTTTCTTCAGCAATGCCTCTGGATGGGTTCTAACTGCCAACCTTTAGGTTTGTAGTAGCTGAGCACAAACTCTTTGTACCACCCAGGGACCTTCTCCCCATTAGCTGCTTTCAATACCTGGTTCTGTTCCTCTGTGTTTCCTTTTGGGTGGACTCCTTCCTGAGGCCTGATCAGGACTTTGTGTAGTGTCTTGTTGCCCAGGGATCCAAAGGAGTTCTGCCTTCCATGTATACTTTTAAAATGATAAGAATTACCCTTGAGGTCAGGACATGGCAGAACACTGGAGAGCGGGATCTCGGGATTCTAGATTAATGACACAAGTCATAGTGATTTGAAAGTCAATTATTCTGTTGGCATGCACACCTTAATTGGGATGTGAATTTTATTCTGACGGCTGATGCTTACATTTTTGGGAGGTTCTTGGCATCCTTCTCTGCCTATCTGAACCTAGAATATAAGCAGTTTTTGGGACAGAACAGAATCAGTGGTTTAGATGAATAGAAATTTGGGTAGAAGGGACCATCAACTACTTATCCTAGAGAATAGTTCATACAGCTGCACAAAGAACGTGCACAAGAACGTTCACTGCAGCCTGATTTGTAATAGTGATTACTTATTTGCAGTCCTTATGCCTCCTCAATAAGGGGAGGGTCAAAGGAGTAATGTCCCATTCACACTGTGGAGCCTATTATGGATTGAATTGTGACCCCCCCAAAGTGTGTGTCAACTTGGCTAGGCCACAATTCCCAGTATTATGTGGGTAGCCTCCATTTTGTGATCTGATATTTATCCCAGGTGTTGTAAATCCTAACCGTTATGATGTTAATGAGGCAGGATTAGAGGCAGTTATGTTAGTGAGACAGAACACAGTCTACAGGATTCTGTTGTATCTTGAGTCAATCTTTTCTGAGATATAAAAGAGATAAGTGAGCATAGAAGAGAGGGACTTCATTACCACCAAGCAAAAAGAGCCAGGAGCAGAGCTCATCCTTTGGACCCGGGGTCCCTGTACTGAGAAACCCCTAGACCAAGGCCAAGGGAAGATTGATGGCAAGGACCTCCTCCCAGAGCCGACAGAGAAAGGCTTTCCCTAGAGCTGGCACTCTGAATCTGGACTTCTAGTCTCCAAGACTGTGAGAGAATAAATTTCTGTTAAAGCCATCCACTTGTGGTATTTCTGTTATAATAGAACTGAATAACTAAGACAGAGCCTGTGTAGTCATTAAAAGAATAAAGAAAATCTATATGTACCATGTCATAGAAAGACCTCTGTGACATTAAGGGGGAAAAATAAAGTTGTCAAAAAAATACGTAATATAAGGTACCATTTATGTTTTTAAAAACTGTATGTATTTAAATATCTACATGTATGTATGTAAATGGTCAGAAAGTTCTAGAAAGATTGAGAATAGTGGTTGTTTCTAGTTGGGAGAATATATCAGGCTACATTAAGAGGAATCTTTAGCTGTTTTCAATATAGGTTTTTATATAATTCATGTATTACTTTTGAAAAAAATTACATATATATGTTTATGTATACATAGACACTTGTTTTTATATATTTTAATAAGAGGGATATTCTGAGGGAATATTTCATGAGATTATGAGAAAATAATCAGGTAGTCAAAAATAATCTAAAAGAGAAATAAAATCTGAGCTTTACTCTAGACCAGTTAAATTTTCCAGTCATGGTAATGTTTAAGATACAAACCAAAGCTGTTTAGATACAAATTATCAGCTGTTTCTAAACAGGTGTGAAGTGGAATAAGTTATTTGGAAAGAAATTCATAGCCAGGAGTTTAATTTCATTCCAAACAAGTTGACCTCTTCCCAAGTATTCAGCACTGGAATAAGGAGAACCAGATCGATGGGCTGTGCTCCTGTCTTCGAGGATTCACAATCTAGTGGGAAAGCCAGGAATGTAGACTTGTATCCTTTATTTATAAGACCTTACCACAACATAAGGCTGACTGAAGTACCTGGGAGGGGAGCAAGCTGTGGGGATGTGAAGGAAGAACAAATATTGATTGTTTTTAGGGAAGTAAGAAATATATTCTTGAGGGAACATGTAAGGTGAGTCTTTAGGTCCAGGAAGGGTATAGGGGAAATGAAGATGGGAGAGGGCTGATGGTCAAAGGTTTGGTGTGGATGTTTTGGGCTTGATGAAAAGTTCATTTCTAGAAGTGAGAAATAATAGTGGGCTGAAATAATATTGGAGTGAAAATGTCAGTGACTTACAAAAAGGGCAATTTTATATGGTTAATTTTAATAGCTATCATTTTTGAACACTTACTATGTATTTGTCATTCCGTTAAGTACTTCGTATCGATTATCTCATTTAATCCTTATGGTAACTCTGTGATGTAACTAGTCTCATGATCCTACCTATGGTATAGATAATGTTATGATTCCCATTTTGTAGATAGAAAAAGTTGAGACTCAGAGGAGGTAAATAATTTGTGCAGTATTATAAAACCAGATCTGAATAGCCTCTAAAACACCTGATTTTAACCGCTTTGACAATACTGCACCCAAAGGTAGGAGACCTCAAGATTTTCTCCTGAACAAAATATCTAGAGTTAGAGTTTTCAGAGGTTAAACGTTTTCAGGAAATGACAAGAATCTAACACCTGGCTATCCCAACGGACTGTTAAGATGGTGATGAGACAAAAGTCACAGTGGAAAAGCTGTGTCAAGGAAGCCCATGTCAAGGTTGGATCCACATCTAATTTTGGCAGTGAACAAAGTGGAAAGGTGCATTGTGAACCAGGTGCTGACACTCTTCAACATGGCAGCATGATCTAAAGTGTTCTATTTGAAGACCATAGTGAGTAGGGGTGGTAAAACTGGATGGTGTAGATGAAAGAGAAGGGGTGGAGGACACTTAGCAATACCCCCATAATAACTTACGTAAATGATCGTGGCTGTTCACAAAGTTTAGCAAAAATTATGAGAACTTGGAAACTACCTATGTCGTCTACAAGCTCAAACACATTAGGATTCCCTGAGTGGTACAAACAGTTAACAAACTGCTAACCAAAAGGCTCAAGGTTCAAGTTCACTCAGAGGCACCTCAGAAGAAAGGTCTGATAATCTAATTCTGAAAAATCAGCCCTTGAAAACCTTACGGAGCACAGGTTTGCTCTGACACACATGGGGTCATCAGAAATCAGAATCAACTCAATGGCAACAAACAACAACTATCTGGTGAGTACTAAGCCAAGTATTTGAGTCGGAATTGACTCGACAGCACTGGGTTTTGGGTTTTTTGTTTAAGCCAAGTATTGGAGCCCTGGTGGCACAGTGGTTAAAGAGGTAGGCTACTAACCAAAATGTCGGTGGTTCAAATCCACAAAGGTACATATGATGCTTTCTCTGCCTCCAGCTCTTGTCTTATACGTCCAATCAGGAATGTTGCTTAAATAATTTGGAAAAGGATTTTTCTCAAGGCTGCATGAGGAGCTAAAAAGTATGGAGGACCATGATATAATTAACATGCAATGTCCATTGCAGGGAAACACTGGTGGAGTAGTGGCTAAGTGCTACTGCTGCTAACCAAAAGGTCGGCAGTTTGAATCTGCCAGGTGCTCTTTGGAAACTCTATGGGGCAGTTCTACTCTGTCCTATAGGGTTGTTATGAGTTGGAATTGACTTGACGGGAGTGGGTTTGGTTTTGGTTTTTTGGTCCATTGCATTAACTTTATTATAAAACATTTTGGTTTTAGCCATCTTTGAATTAATTTATATTACCAAATTAGATTATTTGTGGATGTTGGTCTCATCTTTTGATCTTATTTATGTAGTTCTCTATTTCAGAGGAATTCTCTTTTCTCTTTTCCTTTTAAAAATTTTTTAAAATTTAGCATGTCATCATTTTTTAATTAAAATTTACAGTAAACTAGAAAGGATTACAAGAAAAAAATCATGAACTTACCTTCAATTTGCTTGATATTTTTTCCACATTTCCAATTCTCAGCCTCTGCTTGGATTGGCATTGATAGTATTGCTAGTTGTTAAGAAGTTACCTTGAATGTGTAGCATGTATAGTTAATTATACAAGTATTTACATCAAAGCATAAGATTTATTCAGTATCTTTACACCCCTGTAATAAAAGTAGGATCATATCGTATTACAATTACCCATTGAACCCCAGTCTGATCTTTTAAAGAGTATTTTTAATAGTATTTAATTAGCTTTACCAACATATTTTGTCCATGTCTTTGACTCTCTCAGTCTTCTATATTCCACTCCTTTCCTCTCAGTTGACTTTATTTCTCTCTAAAGTGAATTATTCAGTAGATTTTTTAGTGAGTGCCTGGGGGAAGTAAATACTTTCGGTTTGGTAAAGTGTAAAGAGTTAGTTTTCCCTCGTTCTTGGATTGTATTTTAGCTCAGTTTGGAATTCTAGGTTCCCAGTTACTTTCCCTCAACACCTTTGAGTCATTATTCTTTGTATCCAGGCATTTATTTTTGCTGATTAGAAATCTGCTCACAATTTAATTATTTAAAGTTTTTTGTAGGTTGTTTAGAAAATATCTCTAATACCTTTAGAATTTTCTCTTTAGCTTGAGGATTCTGCAGTTAAAACACTATATGTGTTGATGTGAACTTATTTTTATTTACATTGCACTTTTAATAATAAAACACATATTCTTCAGTTATCCTATTTTTTCCTTTTGGAGTTCCCTAGTTTGGAGCCTTTCGGTTGGTATTTCTTATCTCCAGTTCTTTCATCTGTGTATCATTCTATTCTAGGTGATTTCCTCAGTACAATGTTTAATTCAGTAACCCTCTCTTTGATGGCATGTTATCTCGACTTAAGGAGCCCTTGTGGTGCAGTGGTTAAGAGCTTGGCTGCTAACCAAACCCCTAGCCACTCCATGGAAAAAAGACGTGGCAGTCTGCTTCTGTAAACGTTTACAGCCTTGAAAACCCTATAGAGCAGTTCTACTCTGTCTTATAGGGTCTCTGTGGGTTGGAATCAACTACAGAAATGGATTTTTGGTATCTGGGCTTTATCTTGGTTATTGAAGTTTTATTTCAGACCATGATTTTCTTTCCTATATTTCTAGTAGATCCTTTTTCATATCCATTGTTTTTCTTTCTTATTTGTCTGTTCTTGTATCACAATTTATTTTCGTGAACATGATTCTTTTATGTTTTGATTTTTTTTTTATTGTGCTTTAAGTGAAAGTTTGCAAATCAAGTCAGTCTCTCAAACAAAACTTTATATATACCTTGATATGTACTGCTAGTTGCTCTCCCTCTAATGGAACAGCGTCCTCCTTCTCTCCAGCCTGTGTTCCCCGTGTCCATTCAGCCAGCTTCTGTCCCCCTCTGCCTTCTCATCTCCCCTCCAGAGAGGAGCTGCCCACATAGTCTCATGTGTCTACTTGAGCCAAGAATCTCACTCTTCACCAGTGTCATTTTCCATCTTACAGTCCAGTCCAATCCCTGTCTGAAGAGTTGGTTTTGGGAATGGTTCCAGTCTTGGGCTAACAGAAGCTCTGGGGACCATGACCTCCGGGATCCTTCCAGTCTCTGTCAGACCATTAAGTCTGATCGTTTTACAAGAATTTGAGGTCTGCATTCCACTGCTGTACTGCTCCATCAGGGTTTCTCTGTTGTGTTTCCTGTCAGGACAGTCATTGGTTGTAGCCGGGCACCATCTAGTTCTTCTGGTTTTAGGCTGATGTAGCCTCTGATTTATGTGGCCTTTTTGTCTATTGGGCTCATAATTGCCTTGTTATGTTTTGGTTTTTATTCAGCCTAATATCAATTTTATTTTATTTATTTGACAGTTAATTCTACTCCTTATTTTTTAATTTATATGTCTTCTTGGTATTAGTTTTCATGTGTTTTAAAATTTCTGTTTCATTTTCCCCCATTTCTCTATGCACTCCTCAGCATCTAGAGAATTTCCAGGTGCCTCCAGCAAGCTTCCAAGACCCAGAGTCCAGAGCCAGGTTTTACATGAGTGACTTGATACATCTATTCTGTCGTATAAAATTGGGCATATATCAGATGAAGTCAGTGAGGTGGGGAATCTTTGAGACTGTTATTTTCCTTCCACCATGCAGGCCAGTGTCCCTATATAAGCTGTAGTTCCAGGCAGCAATTAATTTTTACCAACCTTTTTTGGAGATTAATTGGCACAAAATGTTAATAGAGGATTAAATCCAGCCTGTGGTGCCTTGGAAGGAAAGCCTGGTGATCTACTTCCAAAAAACCCACCTTTGAAAACCCTGTGGACCATAGTTCTACCATGACACACAGGGGATCACCATGAGTGGTAATCAACAACGCAACAGCAACTGGTTTCTGGTTTTCCCAGACCTTGTTTTCATGAAGAGAGCCTGTTTAACTTTTGTCTCCAGCCACTTATGGAAAGCTTTTGGTGCTGGCTACCCATTGAGTGTCAAACTCTTTCCCATATTTGCATACCTCTGGACCCAGAAGTCAGCAGATCCAGGGCTTTAGTACCCTCTTTCTTCTCTGAGCCCAGGTCCTGGTTCATAGAGATGTTCATCTTGTTTACATATTCCAAGGCATTCTTCTATGACAGTTAAATGTCTAACTGTTAGCTAACGGGGGTTCTTACTTTTAGGTCTATTTATCCATGGCTGAGCTTCAGAGTAACCATGATTCCATAAAACTGTGCACAGAAATTTATGTTTAAAAAAAAAAAATGTATGTTAGATACTTTTAATTTTCAAGGGTGTTAGGTATTTAGCTTCCTCTGATTCTTAGATCTTTCAAGAGCCACTGACCTAACATGACTCTTTCAGTTGGAAAACATGTTATATTTCCAAGGAAAAGATGTAGCAGTCAGAATTTATTTTATTTCTTTTCCAAGACATTCAAATTATGTTTTAGACCTTCAAAAACATTAGCATAATTTTAAAAGGCAATGGTACAGCGTCAGCTATGGAAAGGTTTAAATGAAGTCCACCCAAGGTAAAATTGAAATTCAGTTTCACTGTGCAATTTTTTTTTTGAGGGGGGGGGTAGCCAAAGGAAATGCTTTCAATAATGGAGTAGAAGGCAAATATTTAACCAAGGCAACAAGCTTAAAATGATGAAGGGGTTTATTTATGTTTGGCTTCTTAACTGCTGTGTTTTGCTGAGGGCATGGGAGTTGAATGCAGTTTTTTTTTTTGTTTGTTTATTAGATGGGAATGAATGCATTTTCAGCAAATGCAGGATGCTGAGCCAATGTTAGTGTTGTGCATTCAGTAAACATTACATGAGGGCTGATAAAAGATGATGAAAAGATATACAGTTTACTTAAAGTAAATTAATTGATGAGGCTAGGCACCCAGCTTAACTTTAATTCAAATGTACTGCTCATAATGTATATAAAACTTTTCATGAGTTAATAAAAATAAAATTTAAAATAAAACCGGAAAATATAAATATGCTAGGTAAAACTAAAATAAAAATGGTTGCATTGTTTAAAGCAGAACATAAAATATTAGAATGAACAAGGGAGATATGAACTAGTTTATTCATCTCAAAGCTTGAAAGAGATACAGTGCAAGGATGACTGCTCTCACCACTTTTATTCAGCATTGAACATGAGGTTCTAGTCAGGGTAGCTAGGCAAGAAAAATAAATTAAATGCACCCATATTGGAAAGGAAGAAGAAAACTGTATTCACAGAAAACATGATCTTAAATATAGAAAATCCTAAGGGATCCACAAAAATCTATTGGAATTAATATGCAAATTCACCGTGGCAGGCTATAAGATCAATGTACAAAAATCAGATGTATTTCAATACATTAGCAGTGAACAATCTGAAAATGTAACTTATAAAACAGTCTTATTTATAATCACAGCAACAAATATAATACCTAGTGTCTTAGTCATCTAGTGCTGCCATAACAGAAATACCACAACTGGATGGCTTTAACAAAGAGAAATTTATCTTCTCATGGTCTATTTTTCTTTAGTAGGTTACAAGTCCAAATTCAGGGTGTCAGCTCCAGGGGAAGGCTTTCTGTCTCTGTTGGCTCTGGAGGAGGGCTTCCCCTGGCTGAGGAGCTTCTCAGGCTCAGGGACCCCGTATTCAAAGGATGCGCTCTGCTCCTGGTGCTGCTTTTTGATGGTACCAGGTCTCCCTGTCTCTCTGTTTGCTTCTATCTTTTATATCTCAAGAGATTGACTCAAGGCACAATCTAATCCTGTAGGTTGAGTCCTGCCTCACTAACACACTGCCACCCATCCTCCCTCATTAACATCATAGAGGCGGGATTTACAACATATAGGAAAATCACAGAATACCAGGAATCATGTCCCAGCCCAATTGATACGCACATTTTTGGGGGGACATAATTCAATTGTGTTGCCCCAAAATACCTGTTAACTTGGTTAGGCCATGATTCTCAGTGTTATATCCATTTTGTGATTGTAATTTTATGTTAAAAGAGGATTAGGGTGGGATTGTAACACCCTTACTAAGGTCACATCCCTGATCCAGTGTAACAGGAGTTTCCCTGGGGTGTTGTCTGCACTACCTTTTATCTTACAAGAGATGAAGGGAAAGTGAGTAGAGAGTTGAGGACTTCATACCACCAAGAAAGCAGTGCCAGGAGCAGAATGCATCCTTTGGACCTGGGTTTCTACACAGAGAAGCTCCTTGTCCAGGGGAAGATTGAAGAGATGGACCTTCCTCCACAGCTGACAGAGGCAGAAAGCCTTCCCGTGGAGCTGACACCATGAATTTGGACTTCTAGCCTACTGGACTATGAGAAAATAAATTTCTCATTATTAAAGCCATACACTTGTGGTATTTCTGTTATAGCAGCACTAAATGACTAAGACATTTAGGGATAAATTTAACACAGTAGAACAAGTCTTATATAAAAAAACTAGAAAACATTGTTTAAAGATTTAAATAAATAGAAAGACATACCATGTTCATGGATCAGAAGATGTAACATTGTTAAGATGAAAATATACCTCAAATTGATTTACAGCTTCCACATAATTCCTATGAAAATCACAGCTGTTTTTTTTTACAGAATTAATGAGCTGGTCCTAAAATTCCATGGAAATGCAAGGGATCCAAAACAGTCAAAACAGTTTTGAAAATAAAGAACAAAATTAAAAGATCAAAGAAACAAAAGAGTGGAAGAAACAGCAAAGAATACCCAAGAACTGTGAGACAATTATAAAAGGTATAACATATATTTAATGGGAATACCAGAAGGAGAAGAAAGAAAGGAGCAGAAGAAGTATTTGAAGTAATAATGACTGAGAATTTTCAAAAATTAATGACAGACACCAAACCACAGATCCAGGAAGCTCAGAGAACACCAAGCAGGATACTCAAAATCTACACCTAGGCATATCATATTCAAACTGCAGAAGATCAGAGATAAAGACAAAATCTTGAGAGAAACCACATGGGGGTTGGGGAAATATCTTACCTACAGAAGAACTAGGATAAGAATTACATTGAACTTCTCTTTAGAAACCATGCAATCCAGAAGAGAGTGAAGCGAAATATTTAAAGCCACTAACCTAGAATTCTATATCCAGTGTACTTATCCTCAAAAGTGAAAGAGGAATGTTTTCTCAGACCAACAAAAATTGACGGGATCTGTTGTAAGTAGACTTGCTTTGTAAATGTCCAAAGAAGTTCCTTAGAAGGAAAATAATGTAGGTCAGGAATTCAGATATACATAAACAAAGGAAGCGTGTTAAAGAAGGAATAAATGAAGGTAAAATAAAATATTTTATTTTTCTTAGTCTAAGTTGATCTAGCAAATAACAGCTTGTTCAAAATACTAATAGCAACAATGTATTGGGTGATTATAGCTTCTGCACAGGTGAAATGAATGACAGCGGTGTTATAAGGGATGGAAAGGAGGAGTTCAGAATACTCTGATGTAAGGTCCCTGCACTTCTCATGAAGCAATGCAGTGTTAGTTGAAAGTGAGCTTGTATTAGTTGTAAAAGTATATTGCAAACTCTAGGACTACCACCAAAAAATTTTAAAAAAGAAGTATAATTGATATGCTAACATAGGAGAGGCAAAAGGACCTTGTTGTTGTTAGGTGCCATTGAGTTACTTGACTCATAGTGACCCCAAGTGACATCGCATAGAACCATCCTATAGGGTTTTCTTGGCTGTAATCTTATGGAAGCGGATCGCCAGGTGTTTCTTCCATGTAGCCTTTCGGTTAACGGCTAAACACCTAAACAATTGTGGCACCAGGGCTCTTTAAAGGACTTTAGAGGTCACTTAGTTCCTTTCTGTTTATATATAAGATGAGGAAAGAGAGGGTTGGCAAAATAAAATAATTCGTAAGAAGATATACAGGTAGTTAGTTAACAGAATCAGAAATCCAAACCTTGAATTTCTAAAATATATCAAGATTTTCTAAACCCCTCAGAGGCTATCTACACAACAAAATGTGAAGTATAGACAGGGTCATAATTCAGTTCATTTGCTTAGTGTGGTTTATCAAAATATCAACATGTAACCTGAATGTTATTCTGTGTGGGTGAGACAGAAATACTAAAACTAACAAGAAGCTAAAAGGTAAAAACAACCAAAAGGTCACAGACGCATATACTCAACATATTTCAGAGAATGTATTAAAGAAATAAATAAAATTGTCCTTGAATGAGAAACTTTTAATCTCTGTTTTGTGGTGGCACACATGAATATCTTAAAAACTATTTAGTAACCTGAGTAATAATTTTAAACTAAGGAGAAAAAACTTTTATGCCTTCAGAACTTATTCTATAACTTATATTAACTTTATATGAAAGGAAAATAAATTATCTTTGAAGAGTAAGTTTGGATTTCCTCCATGGAGGCAGGTGATGCAAAATTAAATAGACCCCCACGCCCCCCGCTACTGTACTTGTTTTTTGTGTTAGCTTTTGAGACTGTAATCTTCTTTTCTTGGGGTTTTACATGAATTCAAAATTTAAAAATATTGATGACCTTGTGGAGGAGGAGGATGGTTTGGGAAAACGCATCTAACTCAAAGTTCGCGAATATGTCTAGGTTCCATATTTCTCAAAGATTAGTGTTATTCATGAAAGAATTTTAAAAACCAAAACCAGTCTTTAAAAATTGGGAGATTTTTCCCATGGAACAAAACAAGACTAAAGGGGCACGCCAGCCCAGGGGCAAAGACTGGAAGGCAGGAAAGAACAGGAAAGCTGGTAACAGGGAACCCAGGGTTGAGAAAAGAAGGTTGACATGTTGTGGGGTTATCAACCAATGTCATAGAACAATGTGTGTACTGTTTGATGAGAAATTAGTTTGTTCTGTAAACCTTCATCTAAAGTACAATTAAAAAATAAATTGGGAGATTTTTATATAAATTCCAGATTTTATGGCTTCTCTTGAAAAATTGAAGGTTTTGGTAAAATGGGTCTTCATTCATGCATGGTTATTGGTTATGGGCTGCAGTTGAATGTCAACTGTCCCTGACAGAACATGTGCTGCCCAGGTAGACACAGGGTCCACCCGGCCAGCTTCACTTATTTGCAGACCTTCCTGTCCTAGTAGGCATTTGGGTTTGCAACTTCTGACTTTGCCCACTTCCCTTCTTTTCTCTGCACTTGCCCATTAAGGCACTTCATCAAATGTAACCTTGAATTTGCCAGAAAGGAGATTGATAAACCTGGGGGTGTTTTGAATCTTTCAATAGAGACATTCTCAACAGGGGTGATACACCCCGAGAGGGTAAAAATTGGTTCTTAAGACAAAAAAAAGTAGACATCACAATAGTTTGTGGCCTTCCAAAGGGCTATATTACACAGATTTACAGTATCTGTGGATTAAAATTGTATGGGGGGATGGGAGCAATTGAGAAAAAAATAATAAAAGGCTCCTTAAAAAAAAAAAAAACCAAACCCAGTGCCCAGTTCCGACTCATAACGACCCTATAGGACAGAGTAAAGCTGCCCCATAGTTTCCAAGGAGAGCCTGGCAGATTCGAACTGCTGACCCTTTGGTTAGCAGCCATAGTGCTTAACCACTACACCACCAGGGTTTCCAAGGTTGAGAAATACTGAGGTAGAGGGAGGACTCAGCAAGACTACTATCTGACCTGATGTATTCCTGTCAGATGTAGCTCCTTCTTTGAGTAAGAACCCAAATACATGTATAAAGGAAACAGTAATTGAGCCAGGGTGGAGATTCTGCCTCAATCCAGCAGCACTGGAGGCCATCTCATCCAACTGTGAAGGTCACCAAGCATTTGTTTTCCATAAAAGCCAGAGGAAAACAGGGACTTTAAAGGTTGCTAATATAGTTATAAATTGCTATAGCACAACCATTTTTTGGAGAACAATTGAACAATATGTGGTAAATTGAACATGCGCATAGCCTGTGACCCAGTGATTTTTCTGTATGAGTTGGAAATTCTTGCCTTTGTTCATAAGGATGCACGAACAAGAAGGTCTATGACAGCATTGTTTGTAATGTGAATGGCAAAAACTTGGAAAGAACCCAAATATCCGTTGTTTGGGAATTAGGTAGATAAACTAGAACTCTCCTTATCAACATGGATAGATCTTTTTTTTTTTTTTTTTAATTTTAGATGAGGGTTTACAGAACAAACTAGTTTCTCATTAAACGATTAGTGTACATTTATTGTTTTATGACATTGGTTAATAACCCTATGACATATCAACAGTCTTCTCAACCTTGGGTTCTCTGTTACCAGCTTTTTGTCCCCTCCTGCCTTCTAGTCCTTGCCCCAGTGCTGGTGTGTCCCTTTAGACTCATTTTATTTTTTGGGCCTGTCCAATCCTTGGCTGAAGGGTGAACCTCAGGAGTGACTTCATTACTGAGCTGAAGGGGTGTCTGGGGGCCATACTCTCATGGTTTCTCCAGTCTCTGTCAGGCCGGTAAGTCTGGTCTTTCTTTCTGAGTGAGAATTTTGTTCTACATTTTTCTCCAGCTCTGTCCAGGACTCTGTATTGTGATACTTGCCAGAGCAGTCAGTGGTGGTAGCTGGGCACCATCTAGTTATACTGGACTCAGTTTTGCGGAGGCTGTGGTAGATGCGGTCCATTAGTCCTTGGGACTAATCTTTCCCTTTTATTTTTAGTTTTCTTCATTCTTCATTGCTCCCAAAGGGGTGAGCAGTGGAGTATCCTAGATGGCCTCTCCCAGGCTTTTAAGACTCCAGACACTACTCACCAAAGTAAAGTGTAGAACATTTTCTTTATAAACTATGTTATGCCAGTTGAGCTAGATGTTCACCGAGACCATCAACATGGATAGATCTTGATGCCATAATGTTAAGTGGAAAAAAATTGCAGTAATGTTAAATTAAAAAAAAAAAAAAAGTTACAACTGACTACAGAAAGCATTATATCATATATATAAACTTTCAGAACAAATTAAACAATGCTGCATATCTTTCCAGGTTCATAGTAAAATATAATGCATGCTCAGCAAAGATGCATCTTCACAGCAGGATAGTGACCCCCAAGTAGAGAGGAAGGAATGGAGTGGGGGGATGTGGTATAGCTATAACACTTCATTTAATAAAAAAAGAAATGAAATAAAAGATTTAAAACAAATATGGCAAAAGGATTAACTGTTATATATGGGTGGTGAGTATATGAGTAACTATGACTTTACATACTTTTCAGAGTATTCAATTTTTTAGAAAAAAAGACAATCTCATGCTCATTGGTAAAAAGAAATTACAACTAATTTCACCTTTAAACAAATTTCCACTCTCAACTCACTCTTCTAGCTCATTAAATATAATCAGAGAAAGAAATAAGAGTTGTAAATATTAGAGCCACCACGCATCTATCAGTTTGCTGTTCTGTGGTGACTTGCATGTTGCTGTGATGCTGGAAGTTATGACACCGGTATTTCAAATGCCAGCAAGGTTGTCCATGGTGGGTAGGATTCAGCGGAGCTTCTAGATGAAGACAGAGTAGGAAGAAGGACCTCATGGTTACTTCTGGAAAAAATGGGCCACTAAAAACCTTAGAAATAGCAACAGAACATTGATATGGTGCCAGAAGACGAGACCCTCAGGTTGGAAGGTATTCAAAATATGACTGGGGAGGAGCTGTCTCCTCAAAGTAGAGTCAAGCTGACCTTAATGACATGGATGGAGTCAAGCTTTCAGGACCTTCATTTGCTGATGTGGAAGGACTGAAAATGAGAAGAAACAGCTGCAAGCATCCATTAATAATCAGAATGTGGAATGTACAAATGTAGGAATGTATGAGTGTAGGAAACTTAGAAGTCAAAAATGAAATGGAATGCATAAAGATCAATATCCTATGCATTAGTGAGCTGAAATGGACTGATATTGGCCATCTTGAATCAGACAATTATGTGGTTTACTATGCTTGGAATGACAAATTGAAGAGGAATGGCGTCGCATTCATCATCAAAAAGAAAATTTCAAAATCTATGCTGAAGTACAACCACTGTCAGTAATAGGAATATATCCATACACCTACAAGGAAGACCATTCAAGATGACTGTTATTCAAACTTACTAAATGGCCACTAATGCCACAGATGAGGAAATTGAAGATTTTTGCCAACTTCTGCAGTTTGAAATCGATCAAACATACAATCAAGATGAATTAATAATTACTGGTGATTGGAATGGAAAAGTTGGAAACAAAGAAGGATCAGTAGTTGGAAAATATAGCCTTGGTGATAGAAATGATGCCAGAAGTCACAGGATAGAATTTTGCAAGACCAATGAGTCCTTCATTCCAAATACCTTTTTTCAACAATGTAAATGGCAACTGTACACGTGGACCTCACTGGATGGAAAACACAAGAATCAAATCAACTACATCTGTGGAAAGAGACAGTGGAAAGTTCAATATCATCGGTCAGAACAAGGTCGGGAGCCAACTGCGTAACAGACCATCAATTGCTCATATGCAAGTTTAAGTTTAAACTAAAAAAAAATTTAAACACGAGAGCCAAAATACGAACTTGAGTGTATCCCACCTGAATTTGGAGACCATCTCAAGAATAGATTTGACACGTTGAACACTAATGACTGAAGACCAGACAAATTGTGGGATGGTATCAAGGATATCATACATGAAGAAAGCAAAAAGTTCATTTAAAAGACGGGAAAGAAAGAAAAGACTAAAATGGATATCAGAAGACTCTGAAACTTGCTCTTGAACATAGAGCAGCTAAAGCAAGTGGAAAAAATGATGAAGCAAGAGCTAAACAGAAGTTTTCAAAAGGCGACTTGAGAAGACAAAGTATTATAATGCAATGTGCAAAGACCTGTATTTAGACAGCCAAAAGGGAAGAACACACTCAGCCTCTCTCAAGCTGAAAGAACTGAAGAAATAATTCAAGCCTAGAGTTGCAATTTTGAAGAATTCTATGGGCAAAATATTGAACGATGCAGGAAACATCAAAAGAAGGTGGAAGAAATACACAGAGTCACTATACCAAAAGGAATTTATAGATTGGTCTACATTCAACAATTTCAGAAGGTAGCATATGATCAAGAGCCAAAGGTATTGAAGGAAGACATCCAGGCTGAACTGAAGGCATTGGCAAAAAACAAGGCTCCAGGAATTGACAGAATACCAAGTGAGATGTTTCAACAAATGGGTGCTGCCTGGAGGTGCTCACTCATCTATGCCAAAGAATTTGGAAGACAGCTACCTGCCAACCAACTGGAAGAGATCCATACACTATCCATTCCAAAGAAAGGTGATCCAGCTGAATGCGGAAATTATCGAACAATATCCTTAATATCACACACAAGTAAATTTTGCTGAAGATCATTCAAAAGTAGTTGCAGCAGTACATCACCAGGGACTTGAAAAAATTCAAGCTGGACACAGAAGAGGATTTGGAACAAGGGATATCATTGCTGATACCACATGGATCTTAGCTGAAAGCAGAGAATACCAGAAAGATGTTTATCTGTGTCTTATTGACTATGCAAAGGCATTCATCTGTGTGGATCATAACAAATTATGGGTAACATTGCCAAGAATGGGAATCCCAGAACACTTAATTGTGCTCCTGCAGAACCTGTACATAGACCAAGTGGCAGTCATTCGAACAGAACAAGGGGATACCGCGTGGCTTAATATCAGAAAAGGTTTGCGTCAGGGTTGTATCCTTTCACCATACTTATTCAATCTGTATGCTGAGCAAATAATCCAAGAAGCTAGACTGTGTGAAGGAGAACGCAGCATCAAGAAGACTCATTACAACCTGCATTATGCAGATGGCACAATCTTGCTTGGGGAATGTGAAGAGGACTTGAAGTACTTACTGTTGAAGATCAAAGACTATAGCCTTCAGGGTGAATTACGCCTCAACACAAAGAAAACAAAAACCTTCACCACTGAACCAAGAAGCAATATAATGATAAATGGAAAAAATATTGAAGTTGTCAAGGATTTTATTTTACTTTGATCCACAATCAACACCCATGGAAGCAGCAGTCAAAATATCAACAACTTATTGTCCTGGGCGTATCTGCTGCAAAAGACCTCTTTAAAGTGTTGCAAAGCAAAGATGTCACTTTGAAGACTAAGGTGCACCTGACCCAAGCCGTGATATTTTCGATTGTCTCATATCTATGTGAAAGCTGGGCAATGTATAAAGAAGACTAAAGAAGAATTGATGCCTTTGAATTATGGTGTTTGCAAAGAATATTGAATATACCGTGGACTGCTAGAAGAACAAAAAAATCTGTCCTGGAAGAAGTACTGCCAGAATGCTCCTTGGAAACGAGCATGGCGAGACTTCATTTCATATACTTTGAACAAGTTATCAGGAGGGACCAGTCCCTGGAAAAGGACATCATGCTTGGTAAGGTTAGCGAAAAAGAGGAAGACCCTCAATGAGATGGCTTGACACAGTGGCTGCAACAATCAACTTAAACATAGCAACGATTGTGAGAATGGCATAGGACCGGGCAGTGTTTCGTTATGTTGTACATAGGGTCGCTATGAGTCAGAACTGACTTAATGGCACCTAACAACAACAACAGCAACATTGCTGCATAACAAACCATCCCAACACTTGGTTGCTTAAAACAACAATGGCTTATTTTTTCTCATGGCTCTATGGATTGACAACCTGTGTGTTTTCTTTTGTTGGTCTCACCTGGGATCATTCATATAGTTGTAGTCATCCAAAGGCCTGGCTAGAGCTGGAGGGTCCAAGATGGCCTCACCCATACGACTGGCAGTTGATACTATCTGTCAGTTGGAGCACCTCAGCATTCCTCCAAGTGGCTCTTACTCTCCAGTGGACTAGGCTGGCTTCTCCACCGCATGGTGTCTCAGGGTTGGGAAAGACAGGATGGAAGCTGCAAGGTCTCTTAAGTACTGCCTTCACAACTCATTATCTGTTTTGCCACATGCTATTGGTCAGTAAAGTTTAAGTCCTTCCAGATTCAAGGGGTGGAGAAATGAAGAGCATCGTAGACACAATTAAAATGAGAGTGAGGGCATCCTGGGATGGGAGGAATTTGGGCCTATTAAACAATCTACAAAACATTTCACAAACCTGAATGGAAAGACCGCAGAATATAATGATGCAAATTATCTTGTAAATTATTTATAAAGTTAAATCTAATCCAATAAAAATTCTTATGGTACTTTTTGTAGAACTGAACAAGTTAACCCTAAAGTTTAGTTGCAAGGCAATAATGAACTCAGCCATGAAAAAATTCTAAACAGAACAAACATAAGGGCATCTTGACCTATAAAACATCAAAACTTCTTAAAGTTTCATAATTAAAGTAGTATGGTATTGGTGTAAGGCTAGGGAAATATACAACTCTTTTTTTAAAAAAGAGCACCAAGGAAAATAATTGTGCATATACTGAACTTTGTTATGTTTAAGGGGCCATTTCAAATCAGTGGGAGAAAACTTCAGTCACAGGATTAATGGTTATCATTTTGAGAAAAAATAAAAAACCTATGCAATACACCATGGAGAAAAGTGTTCATAAGCTACCATAAAAGTATTAACAGAACATACTGTAAAAAGTTCTTGTAAATTAGAAATGTTCTTGTGATTTAGAATGTTCTTGTTATTAAGTATAAAGGGGAAAAACAAAATAAAACAAAAAACCCTTGCCATCGAGTTGATTCCAGCTCATAGTGACCCTATAGGACAGAGTAGAACTGCCCCATAGGGTTGCCAAGCAGTGGCTGGTGGTTTCGAACTGCCAACCTTTCGGTTAGCAGCTGAACTCTTATTAACCAGTACACCACCAGGGCTCCAAGTATAAAGGAAAAGATAGATATATTTGACTACAAAGAAATTATAATGTTCCATACAATGTTGGACAAAGTACAGAACCAAGAGATAGACCTGGAGAAAACATTTGCAATGCTTGTTGACAAGGAATTAGTATTCAAAATGTATTAATAGTTTTTATAATGCAATAAAAGAGAGGAAGCAATAGAATGGACAGGTAAAGCAGGTCATCCAGAGGAAAACAATTCGCATGATCAACAATCGTGTGAAAATGCCCAACTTTACTCATAATAATGCAATGTAAATTAAAACAATGGAATCTTTTTTTTTAGCCAACCAATTTGGAAAAGCTTTAAGATTGATTCTATTTAGCGATGACAACTATGTGGAGAACAGGCAGTCTCATACACTGCTGGTAGTGGTTCTTAAAATATTTTTGGAAGGCGATTAGACAGTTTCCTTCAAAAGTTTAAAAATTATATACTCTTTTTCTACTTTTAGAAATCTGTGCTCTATGAAGAAACTCACAGGGATGCAAAAGATGCATATATAATGCTCATGGTAGCTCTGTCTAGAACCAGAAAAGACTGGCAATTGTCTAAATTTCAACCCATAAGTCAGCAAACAATTTTGTTACTGATCTCCTGTCTATAAAAAAAAAAAAGCTGTGAAAAATGAATTCGGCCTAAACCAAAAAAAAAAAAAAAGAAAAGAAAAAAAAAACACTGTCATCAAGTTGATTCCAACTCATAGTTACCCTACAGGGCAGAGTAGAACTGCCTCATAAGGTTTCCAAGGCTGTAATCTTTACGGAGCAGACGGCCACACCTTTCTCTCATGGAGCGGCTGGTGATTTCAAACCACCGACCGTTCGGTTAACAGTTGAGTGCTTAACCACTGAGCCACCAGGGGTCCAAATTAGGGAATTAGGCCTGCATGTATTGAATATGGAGCCCTGGTGGCACAGTGCTTAAGAGCTTGTCTGCTAACCTAAAGGTCGACAGTTCAAATCCACCAGCCACTCCTTGGAAACCCTATGGGTCAGCTATACTCTGCCCTATAGGGTTGCTATGCATTGGAATGGACTCGACAGCAATGGGTTTGATTTTGGTATTGAATACATGAGATGGGAAAAAATGTAATCACAAAACATTTATATAGAAAGAAAAAAATCAATATTTTAATATTTCTGCAGGTAAATGTTAAGAGTGATTATCTTTGGGGAGAGGAGTAAGAAGCAGGAGAGTGAAGGTATATGCTTTTCACTTGATACTTTTTTTTTTTACTGCTTAAATCTTTTACATAGAGAAAAAATGTATTTGTTACGGTATAATATTTTTAAAAGAATCAGAAAAAAGGACATTAGAGTCTTATCCAATCTCATCAAATTCTAGGAAGTGTCAGAGACAGTGACAAAAAGGGTACAAGTTATAGGAGTTTTCTCACAAGGGAAAATGTTGAAGGAACTGGAGACACTTTGCTTGGGTAAGAGAAAACTTTCAATATTTGGCTCCAGGTAGCAGAGCTACAGCCACTGGAGGAAAATGTGAGAGACAGATTATAACACTGTGAGTAGTTTGTCACAGGGAGAATCAACTAGAGACAAGGCACCCACACATTAGGTTTATTTTAGAGGCAATGGGTGTATGGCTCTGTAGGTGAAAAGGGGGCCTGGAAGAAATCCTTAAAATCTAGAGGTTCTGGAATTCCAAACGTCCAAGTGCAAGTTAACACCAAAATTATCATATATGACCTATGTCAAGAACTAAGTCATCATAACATGTATTGTAAGTAGATGAGCAGCACTTTATGAGAAAATGCTTACAAGTACATGTATTAATCCTCTATTTTAAGTTTTCAGTCCTGTTATGGATTGAATTGTGTCCCCCCAAAACGTGTGTCACCTTGGCTAGGCCATGATTCCCAGTATTGTGTGGTTGTCCTCCATTTTGTGATCTGATATAATTTTCCTATGTGTTGTAAATCCTAATCTCTGCCTGTGCTTAATGAGGCAAGATTAGGTGATGTTAAAGGGTGGGATGCAACACCCTTAGTCATGTCACAGCCCTGATCCAATGTAAGGGGAGTTTCCTTGAGGTGTGACCTGCATCACTTTTTATCTTACAAGAGATAGAAGGAGAGAGAAGGGAGCAGAGAGAAAGGGACTTTATACCACCAAGAAAGAAGAGCCAGGAGGAAAGCGCATCCTTTGGACCTGGGGTCCCTGCGCTGAGAAACTCCACCCAGTAAAGGACTGATCATGAGGACCTTCCCTCAGGGCCAATAGAGAAAACCTTCCCCTGTAACTCGCACCCTGAATTCAGACTTCTGGCCTCTTAAAACTGTGAGAGAATAAGTTTCTCTTTGTTAAAACCATCCACTTGTGGTATTTGTGTTATAGCAGCACTAGATGGGTAAGACAGATCTTTGCTATCAAAGTGTGGTCCGTAGACCAAAAGCACCCACTTATTAGAAATGCAGAATACCAGGCCCTATCCCAGAAGTACTGAATGAGAACCTGCATTTTAAGGAGATCTACCAACAATTCTTGCCTTGATTTGAAAGGCACTGCTCTATTCACCTATCCAATAGGACACCTTTATTCCTGAACTTTTAAAGCCCAAATAAAAGAAGCAATCCATCATAGGAAAAACAAAACAAAAAAAGCCCAGAAGTTTTGATTATTACTGTTAAAGCTGTTATTGTTAGTTGCCATTGAGTGAGCCCTGACTCGTGGTGACCTTAAGTACAACAGAGTGAGACATTGCCCAGTCTTGCACCATCTCCATGATTCTTTGTACGTTGGAGTCCATTCCTGTGGCTATTGTGTCAATCCATTTCACTGAGGGGTCCCCTCATTTTCACTAACCCTCTACTGAACATGATCTCCTTTTGTCCTTTTCTAGCAATTGGTCTTATTGATAAACCAGGGAGAAATGATGAAAAGAAGAGAAAAAAAATGAATGCACACTCATACACACATCCTAAACCTAACTCCTTCTACCTATCAGCTTAAGGTGGGTAGTTGTTGACTGTTTGACCCTTTTATGAGATCTTAGCCCATCTGCCTCCTGAAAATGAATAGCATTCTTGATTTGATTAAACAGTGAGTAGAAAAAGCCAAACATCTTTGAAACTTTTCTTGTGTGTTTCATTTTGACAGCTGTTATTACTTAGGGCATCTTTAATATCATATTCTACATTTTATGGTTTATTAAAAATTCTTTCTATTGTTTCCAGTGTGTTAATGGGTTTTTATGACTTAATCCCTTAATATTGATTTGCTTGGATTTTAGCATTTTTTTCACATCAGGATTTTTTTAAGTGGTGGTGGAGGGAGGTTACTATAAAAGAACAGTGAATAAACTCTTAAAGTGAAAAAGGCTTTCAGATAATTGGAGATATGTTATTTACCAGTTAAAGCTTCAGCAGAAATGTAGTGGCTTCTGATTTATTTTATTATATTCATTTCCTAAATAATTTTGGTTTCCCACTTGTGTGCAAAGACATTTAATGGAAAACATTGAATTCAGCAGTGTATGGGGACATCACAGTTAAACTCTTTTGCCTGGATTTTCACAAAACATTGCTTTTCATAAAGTTTTTCTTAACAAGTCTTGTTGCCTCTGAGCAGGCTTTGCCGAGTTTAGAATATACTCCATCCAACTGGCCCCAGGTGGAAAATACTCTCTTCAAATTGGATGGCTTTTTAAATGTAGCTCTCCACAGCCTTCTCAAAGGAAAAAAAAAAAAAATAAGTTTGAGCAGAATTCATTTAGTAGTATGGCCTGTAATTCCCCCAGCACCCTACTTACTTGACTGTTTTCCCTTTTGGTAGTGGAGTTTTTCTAATTTAATTAACTCATTAATGTTAGCAGATGACACAGTGTAAAAATTCTTTTCCCTAGGTGCTTATCTAAATATTCTTCTAATCCACTGGGGTTATGTGCATGTATTGTTTATTCATAAATTTCATATATTTATCTGTTTCATTTCTGTACTGACTTTACCCTTAAGTGTTCATGGGCAATGTGTAGACATTTCCTGTAATGAATTGGAAACCTTTCTCAAAGTGATAAAAGAAGAGGCAGAGGAGGGAAATAAATTGCAAGGAAAATGTTTACAAAGAAAGGCCAGGAGAGAAGCAACAGAGGGTTTGAGAAGAGCAGCCAGAGCTGAAATACTTCTCCTGGTCCAAACCCATACTCTTGGTTTTTAGTTCAGACACTGTCAATATGCAGCCATGGTTTGTGCCTGGAAATTACCTGAAAAAAAAAAAAAGGACACCTCAAATAATGATAAAGACAAGTCAGTGCTCCAAAATCATTCATTTATTCACACTTTTATTTTATCTTGCGTTTTGTGAATTAACACATGAGTCTTTCCCCTCAGATTTTAAGCATCTTTAAAGTTTGAGAGTGTGTACTTTACATCTTTTCTTTCCTTCCTTCTTCCTTCCCACTCTCTCCCTACCTCCCCCATTCTGTCGTTTCCCTTCCTCCCTACCCACCCCCTTCTCTCTTTCTTTTTCTTCAGGGCCTAACACAGGGCCTGGGGCAAAAGACATATTACATAAATATTGAATTTTTGAATAAAAGGAATTCTGTTGACTGAGCTGTCTTAGTTATCTAGTGCTGCTGTAACAGAAATACCACAAGTGAACGTCTTTAACAAAGAGAAATTTATTCTCTCACAGTCAGAATTCAGGGTGCCAGCTCCAGGGGAATGTTTTCTCTCTCTGTTGGCTCTGAAGGGAGGTCCTTGTCATCAGTCTTCCACTGGTGAAGGAAGTTCTCAGCACAGGTACCCCAGGTCCATAGGACAAGCTCTGCTCCTGGTGCTTCTTTCTTGGTGGTATGAGGTCCCCCGTCTCTCTGCTTGCTTCTCTATTTCATATTTCAGAAGTGATTGACCTAATAAAACACAACCTAATCTTGTAGATTGAGTCCTGCCTCTTAGCATAACTGCCTCTAATCCTGCCTCATTAACATCATTGAGGTAGGATTTACGAAACAGGAGAATCACAAAAAATGACAAAATAGTAGACAATCACACAATACTGGGAATCATGGCCTAGCCAAATTGGTACATATATTTTGGGGAAACACAATTCAGTCCATGACATGGATATACCTAACAGTTCTTGATTATCTACTAAGCTACTTTAAAAACCATGCATCGTTTTAATCCTCAGAGAAACCTTGCTAAGGGGGCTGTTGTTACCACTAGTATGGCAATTTTATAAATGAGGACTCTGAGGTCAAGGGATGTTAAATAAATTGCTGAAGGCCACAGAGTTTGTAAGTGCCAGATGGGGAATTTGAACTCATGACTCTCTGTCTCCAGCATCCCATCCCTGATGGTTCTACCCCTGATGGTGGTGACCTGGGACAGCCAGGCTTGGCAGAGCCTCAGGAGCGAGGATGGAACTTCCTTGAGTTCCCACTGAGAGACAAAAATAACCTCCAGTTTCTATAGCAAGTAAGTAGGTAATAGAAAGGTCTGGTACTGAATTATATACCTTAAAGAGACAATTTCATGGTATGTGAATTTTATCTCAATAAAAAAAATTTTTTTTTTTAACTGTAAGGGATGATAATTGCTGATTTTGAAAATTTCAGAGGTTCCAAGAGCTTTCTCTGACCACTGTCCATAAGGAATTTAGGAAATTAGAAACAAGTTAATGTAAATTCTTTAACTGTTAAGGTTGCCAAAGCTGCATATTGAACAATAGCTGAGATTTCCAGACCCAGAGTTCACTGAGTTTCTCTGGACCCTCGTGCTGTAGGTAGAAGGTTATCTGAGGAGGGGACCATGGGACAGTGATTCTTGGGGGTCTGTCCAGCATTTAAGGAGTCAACTACTGAATATTCTGGGTGAGAAGTTTAATAAACATGAGCACATGAAACTATTTTTTAAGCCTATTTTTATCATCATGCAGAAGTTTCCTCCATTTCAAAGAAAAATGCTGTTGTGCCTCCTCTGGAGTTGTTTCCAGCCACGAAACCCTCTGGCAAGGATGCACGCTGCATTTGGGAAATCTGGTAGCATTCAGTCCTCTTCTAACTCAGTTTCAGGGTGGTGGTATGATTTAAACAGATATTTTGTGGTGAAAATCACGTACTCTGGTGTTTTTTTAATACTCATGTTCAGAATGAGTACAACCCTTTTCTGTAGATGGTTGATATTGTTCAGTCAGAGAGCACACCCACACACTCATACACATACTCTCTCTCTCACACACACACAGACATGCACACCCACACACATGCACACACCCTTAGCCATATACTTCACAATTTTTTTAGTTGCCATTGAGTTGACTTACTTATGGCGACCCCATGTGTGTCAGAGTAGGACTGTGCTCCACAGGGTTTTCCGTGGCTGGGATCTTTCTAAAGTAGATCATCAGGGTTTTCTTCTGAGATGTCTCTGAGTGGACTCCAACCTCCAACCTTTTGGTTAGCAGCTGAGTGTACCATCCAGGGATTCCAGATATAGCAATAGCAGAAAGTTACTGAGCCAATATATTTTCCAAATGGAAACTGCTGTGTGTATGTTTAAAAGTATTAGGAAAACAAACTGTACTTATGCAGATTTAATAGATCAGAATGAAAATATTTCAATTCAAAGCTGACTGGAGTTTCAAACATTCTGATTGGTAGCTATTTTCATGTTGAAATGAGGCTGAAGTATGTAAGAAGAACAGTGGGAGAGAAGAGGAAATGGGTCTAAGGAGCATTCGTGTCCTGGTTGTCAGCCACTCTTGAGCTTGGTGCTTCTTTCCCTCATTCTCTAAGCGACGGCCTCACTCTGCGTTTCTAAGAAATTGATGCATTAATTTGGGATCTGGGTTTAATATGTCTTCCTATAAAAAAAAAAAAAAAGGCCTATACTCAACATTATTTCCTACAGGTAACCAAAAGTCAGTTTTAAAAAGCTCAAGAGAGTGAGGATAAGGAGAAAGGTGCTGATCAAAATTATTTGTATTTATTAGTTCTTGTCTTTTGGGTTGGGATTTGCAGATTAAGCATTGCTGATCGCGGTGGCTACAGAATGGCAGTTGCTGCTGCCAAAAACCTGTGTCCCTCTGCCTTTGAGAAAGGGAAGGAGATCATGAAAGAGGACATACCCTCACCCTCTCAAACTGGGGCTCACTTGGCTGCACATTGGAGTCATTTACGGAACTTAAAAAAAAAGGGATACCTGGGTCCCACCTCAAGTGAGTCTGCTTTATTTGGTCTGGGATGGGCCTGGGCATCAGGCTTATTTTGAATCTGTCAAGTGAATTAATATGCAGAAAAGTTTGAGAACCACTGTTCTACCTGGTGGTTTCCATCTCTGGCTCCTATCATATGCTGATGTCTGGAGCCCACGTCCCTGGAGATTCAAGCGGTCTGGGATGGGGCCTGGGCGCTGGTACGTTTCAACATTCCTCCGGTGATTCTAAGGTGCAGTCACTGAGCTACAGCCTTGTTAGGGTCAGAAAACTTGCTGCCCTTTGATTTGTCTTTGCTGGGCTTGACATATTCAACTCTGTAGTCACCCTTTGAGAGTCCACCCTGTCAGAGCCAGTGTGCTGGGTACGGCACAGGATATGCCCGTGACTTCGGCAGTCTCTGCTCTCTGGATGTTTAGGAGACTGTAGACAATCATATTTTACAGTATTTATTGCTTCATGAAGCTGACTGAAAAGTATCTTGAATCCGGATGTGGAAGGGCTTTCTCATATTATCTCGTTAGAACTTCACAATAAACTGGTGAACAAGGGAGAGAGAGTAAGAAATGGAATTTACAGAAGTAGGGACCGTTCTCAATTTCCATAGCAAAGAGGGCTGGGAGCCAAATCTTTAAATGTCTAATCTACAGCCCTTTTGGCTCTACCATTTTTCTCCATTTCTTCTGACACTACTGTGAATATTTCAAAGTGAGGAGAGAAGGGATCAGAGAGGCAGAAATCAGGAGGGAGAAAAGTATTCTCAAAATATAAGTGTGTGAGGAAGTATGTGAGGGTATCATTGTGTGTGTGTGTGAGTGTGAGGAAGTATGTGAGGGTATCATTGTGTGTGTGTGTGTGTGTGAGAGAGACTGTGTGAGGAAGTATGTAAGGGTATCATTGTGTGTGTGTGTGAGAGAGACTGTGTGTGAGGGAATATGTGAGGGTATCATTGTGTGTGTGTGTGAGTGTGAGTGACTGTGTGTGAGGAAGTATGTGAGGGTATCATTGTCTGAGTGTGTGAGTGTGAGTGACTATGTGTGTGAGGGAATATGCCTTTGAGGCTTTTTTAAATGGTGTTGCTTGATTACTGTTCCTTGAAAATTGTGCAACCTGCCAACAAAGTTTAGTAGAAAATAAAAATTTACTGGCATCTTTAGGAATATTAAAAGGTCTCCCTAGAGTCGGAATCAACTCGACGGCACTGGATTTGGCCTAGCACTGAAAGGCCATTAATATCTGTGAGGAAAATTAAAAGAGAGTTTTTTGAGCCCAACTTGGATTTCTACAGCTATCTAGAAGTAGTAGTTTCATCACCTAGAGATGTGGGGAGGGGCAGGGCAGATCAGTATCCCTCAGTAAAGGATGCTTAATTTCCTGCCTTCTTTCAACTCCCTGACCGTTTGCCTCCTCGTACACAGAGAAGAGGCTTCCAGCCCATCCCTCTGAGGAAGATGCGTGTTCTTTTATAACCCTAGAGGTGAGGAGCCATAGAAAAGATACCAGCGTGACTGGGTTACAGCACTTTATAAGTATGAGCAGGATCTAAGCAGTAATTTTTAGCTTGATGATATTTTAAAATCGTGACAAAATGTTTTCTTTGAGGCTTGGGTGTGTCTGTGTATCTTTGGCTAAAGAAGTATCTTCAGTTATAAATGTGTGCAATATTTCTTTGCCTTAGCAACCTTTTGTTGCTGCCAGGCTCTTTCTGCACTCACAGAGACAGCTGCAAGCATTTACTTGTTTATTTACTCATGCAAACAAGTGCTCATTGAGTGTCTACCACGTTGCTATGCACCAGACATTATGCTGAGTAGGGGATCATAGAACTTAAAATGCTCTCCCTCCCTCCAAGGGCTTGGTGTCCAGTAGAAAATTTTAATTCCATGCTATTATTTCAGAAGGCTCCCAAGAAGGAAGTCAGGTGTTGCCCAAAGAAGGCTGGCTGCCTGTCCAAAGGCACCTCCGTGGAGTGTGTATCCATTGTTGTAAAGCCCTGAAAAGAGAGAGAACCCACTCTAGGTATTTCAAGCAGACAGGGATTTCATGGAAGGAACTGGTTATGACGGTGTTGGAAGGGCCACAGGAGCAAAAGGGATAGGTTATGGTGTTCAGAGATCAGGAAGCTTCTACTGCCCTTTGTTATGAGGAGCTGTTGGAAGAGTCACAAGTTGTTGGAGCCTGTAGTCATCTGGTATTGCTGCTGCTGCCAAAGCTGGAAACAGAATAGCTACTCCCTTTCTACAGCCTTCTAATCTCTTCTTGCTGCCTCCCATTGGCAGAATCTAGCGTTAACCCAAGTAAACAGGAAGTCTTGATAGTGTAGTTTGCACATCTAGACCCCACAGTACAGAGAGGAGTACAGAAGCACAAAGGTGGGGCTAAGAGCCAGTAGACAAATAGCAGAGACAGGTAGGGCCTTGGAGTAGCCACTGCCATCCAGGGCTTTAACCTTAGTTCCTGAGACCCAGGAATTTGATCATTAGTACAGTAAGAGGCGATCAAGCTTTGGAATTCATCAGTACAGGTGGTGTTCTGAGTACTAGTGAGGAGTGCAGTCGCCAAGATACTGAGGAGGTGCAAAGTGGGTGGGAACAGCTGAAAGCAGGAAGAGATGGGCACCAAAATAAATTTCAGTTGATTAATAGCTTTGGCTACAGTAATAGAATAAAGGTGACTTTGTTCTGAAAAATACTGCCTGGAGTTAGTTTTGTTTTTTAACTATTAGGCTCTGCCAACAAGCATATATTAAGAGTTTATTGTATTCAAAGAATTATCCTAGGTGACTATGATGATTTAGGCAGGTCCCCAAGGACTTTTGTGAAAATTGGGAGGGAGAGGAAGTCGTTGCCAGTGGAGTGATCTAGGAAGGTCTCGTGAAGAAGATGGACCTTGAGCCAGACACAGAGCAAGGGGAGGCTTAGAGTAAATGGAGGTAAGAGGTAAGATGAAAAGCATAGTCCCAGGAACATGCTTAGTGTGTTTTGGGATTGTAAAAGACTATTTGGCAGGAAGTACATTTTGAACATGATGTGGAAAAATTTGGATTTTATCCTCAATTCAAAAAGGACTCCTAGGGGAGGCGGAGCCAAGATGGCGGACTAGGCAGACGTTACCTCGGATCCCTCTTACAACAAAGACACGGAAAAACAAGTGAATCGATCACATACATAACAATCTACGAACCCCCCTGAACAACAAACACAGATTTAGAGACGGAGAACGAACTAATACGGGGAAGCAGCGATTGTTTCCAGAGCCTGGAGCCAGCGTACCAGTCAGGTACGGCACAAGCACAGAGACCTGCTCCACCCTCTTGAACTAACCCCGAGGGGGACCAGCCGGTTCCACGGGCGGCGTGGGACGCAGCCGGTAGGAGAAGTCCCCGGGAGGCAGTGACTGATCTTGGAGCAGAAAGAGCAGCATCCGAGCCAGGGAACCGTCCCGCAGGGATTTGGACTGCACGCAGGCGGCTTCATTAACATCTGAATAGCCTGAACCAGAGGGAGAACTCTGATAGGGATCTGACTGCACTTTTTTTTTAGCGGATTTTCTGGAAAAACTAGTTTCCCAGTGATGGCTCGGAGACAACAATCCATATCCAACCACTTAAAGAAGCAGACCGTGACAGCTTCTCCAACCCCCCAAACAAAAGAATCAAAATCTTTCCCAAATGAAGATACAATTTTGGAATTATCAGATACAGAATATAAAAAACTAATTTACAGAATGCTTAATGATATCACAAATGAAATTAGGATATCTGCAGAAAAAGCCAAGGAACACACTGATAAAACTGTTGAAGAACTCAAAAAGATTATTCAAGAACATACTGGAAAAATTAATAAGTTGCAAGAATCCATAGAGAGACAACATGTAGAAATCCAAAAGATTAACAATAAAATAACAGAATTAGACAACACACTAGGAAGTCAGAGGAGCAGACTCGAGCAATTAGAATGCAGACTGGGACATCTGGAGGACCAGGGAATCAACACCAACATAGCTGAAAAAAAATCAGATAAAAGAATTAAAAAAAATGAAGAAACCCTAAGAATTATGTGGGACTCTATCAAGAAGGATAACCTGCGGGTGATTGGAGTCCCAGAACAGGGAGGGGGGACAGAAAACACAGAGAAAATAGTTGAAGAACTTCTGACAGAAAACTTCCCTGACATCATGAAAGACGAAAGGATATCTATCCAAGATGCTCATCGAACCCCATTTAAGATTGATACAAAAAGAAAAACACCAAGACATATTATCATCAAACTCACCAAAACCAAAGATAAACAGAAAATTTTAAAAGCAGCCAGGGAGAAAAGAAAGGTTTCCTTCAAGGGAGAATCAATAAGAATATGTTCTGACTACTCAGCAGAAACCATGCAGGCAAGAAGGGAATGGGACGACATATACAGAACACTGAAGGAGAAAAACTGCCAACCAAGGATCATATATCCAGCAAAACTCTCTCTGAAATATGAAGGCGAAATTAAGATATTTACAGACAAACACAAGTTTAGAGAATTTGCAAAAACCAAACCAAAGCTACAAGAAATACTAAAGGATATTGTTTGGTCACAGAACCAATAATATCAGATATCAGCACAACACAAGGTCACAAAACAGAACGTCCTGATATCAACTCAAATAGGGAAATCACAAAAACAAACAAATTAAGATTAATTAAAAAAAAAAAATACACATAACAGGGAATCATGGAAGTCAATAGGTAAAAGATCACAATAATCAAAAAGAGGGACTAAATACAGGAGGCATTGAACTGCCATATGGAGAGTGATACAAGGCGATATAGAACAATACAAGTTAGGTTTTTACTTAGAAAAATAGGGGTATATAATGAGGTAACCACAAAAAGGTATAACAACTCTATAACTCAAGACAAAAACCAAGAAAAACGTAACGACTCAACTAACATAAAGTCAAACACTATGAAAATGAGGATCTCACAATTTACAAAGAAAAACGCCTCAGCACAAAAAAGTATGTGGAAAAATGAAATTGTCAACAACACACATAAAAAGGCATCAAAATGACAGCACTAAAAACTTATTTATCTATAATTACCCTGAATGTAAATGGACTAAATGCACCAGTAAAGAGACAGAGAGTCACAGACTGGATAAAGAAACACGATCCATCTATATGCTGCCTACAAGAGACACACCTTAGACTTAGAGACACAAACAAACTAAAACTCAAAGGATGGAAAAGAATATATCAAGCAAACAATAAGCAAAAAAGAAGAGGAGTAGCAATATTACTTTCTGACAAAATAGACTTTAGACTTAAATCCACCACAAAGGATAAAGAAGGACACTATATAATGATAAAAGGGACAATTGATCAGGAAGACATAACCATATTAAATATTTACGCACCCAATGACAGGGCTGCAAGATACATAAACCAAATTTTAACAGATCTGAAAAGCGAGATAGATACCTCCACAATTATAGTAGGAGACTTCAACACACCACTTTCGGAGAAGGACAGGACATCCAGTAAGAAGCTCAACAGAGACACGGAAGATCTAATTACAACAATCAACCAACTTGACCTCATTGACTTATACAGAACTCTCCACCCAACTGCTGCAAAATATACTTTTTTTTCTAGCGCACATGGAACATTCTCTAGAATAGACCACATATTAGGTCATAAAACAAACCTTTGCAGAGTCCAAAACATCGAAATATTACAAAGCATCTTCTCAGACCACAAGGCAATAAAACTAGAGATCAATAACAGAAAAGCGAGGGAAAAGAAATCAAATACTTGGAAAATGAACAATACCCTCCTGAAAAAAGATTGGGTTATAGAAGACATCAAGGAGGGAATAAGGAAATTCATAGAAAGCAACGAGAATGAAAATACTTCCTATCAAAACCTCTGGGACACAGCAAAAGCAGTGCTCAGAGGCCAATTTATATCAATAAATGCACACATACAAAAAGAAGAAAGAGCCAAAATCAGAGAACTGTCCCTACAACTTGAACAAATAGAAAGTGAGCAACAAAAGAATCCATCAGGCACCAGAAGAAAACAAATAATAAAAATTAGAGCTGAACTAAATGAATTAGAGAACAGAAAAACAATCGAAAGAATTAACAAAGCCAAAAGCTGGTTCTTTGAAAAAATTAACAAAATTGATAAACCATTGGCTAGACTGACTAAAGAAATACAGGAAAGGAAACAAATAACCCGAATAAGAAATGAGAAGGACCACATCACAACAGAACCAAATGAAATTAAAAGAATCATTTCAGATTATTATGAAAAATTGTACTCTAACAAATTTGAAAACCTAGAAGAAATGGATGAATTCCTGGAAAAACACTACCTACCTAAACTAACACATTCAGAAGTAGAACAACTAAATAGACCCATAACAAAAAAAGAGATTGAAACGGTAATCAAAAAACTCCCAACAAAAAAAAGTCCTGGCCCGGACGGCTTTACTGCAGAGTTCTACCAAATTTTCAGAGAAGAGTTAACACCACTACTACTAAAGGTATTCCAAAGCATAGAAAATGACGGAATACTACCCAACTCATTCTATGAAGCCACCATCTCCCTGATACCAAAACCAGGTAAAGACATTACAAAAAAAGAAAATTATAGACCTATATCCCTCATGAACATTGATGCAAAAATCCTCAACAAAATTCTAGCCAATAGAATCCAACGACACATCAAAAAAATAATTCACCCTGATCAAGTGGGATTTATACCAGGTATGCAAGGCTGGTTTAATATCAGAAAAACCATTAATGTAATCCATCACATAAATAAAACAAAAGACAAAAATCACATGATCTTATCAATTGATGCAGAAAAGGCGTTTGACAAAGTCCAACACCCATTCATGATAAAAACTCTCACCAAAATAGGAATTGAAGGAAAATTCCTCAACATAATAAAGGGCATCTATGCAAAGCCAACAGCCAATATCACTCTAAATGGAGAGAACCTGAAAGCATTTCCCTTGAGAACGGGAACCAGACAAGGATGCCCTTTATCACCGCTCTTATTCAACATCGTGTTGGAAGTCTTAGCCAGGGCAATCAGGCTAGACAAAGAAATAAAAGGTATCCGGATTGGCAAGGAAGAAGTAAAGTTATCACTATTTGCAGATGACATGATTATATACACAGAAAACCCTAAGGAATCCTCCAGAAAACTACTGAAACTAATAGAAGAGTTTGGCAGAGTCTCAGGTTATAAAATAAACATACAAAAATCACTTGGATTCCTCTACATCAACAAAAAGAACACCGAAGAGGAAATAACCAAATCAATACCATTCACAGTAGCCCCCAAGAAGATAAGATACTTAGGAATAAATCTTACCAAGGATGTAAAAGACCTATACAAAGAAAACTACAAAGCTCTACTACAAGAAATTCAAAAGGACATACTTAAGTGGAAAAACATACCTTGCTCATGGATAGGAAGACTTAACATAGTAAAAATGTCTATTCTACCAAAAGCCATCTATACATTTAACGCACTTCCGATCCAAATTCCAATGTCATATTTTAAGGGGATAGAGAAACAAATCACCAATTTCATATGGAAGGGAAAGAAGCCCCGGATAAGCAAAGCACTACTGAAAAAGAAGAAGAAAGTGGGAGGCCTCACCTTACCTGACTTCAGAACCTATTATACAGCCAGAGTAGTCAAAACAGCCTGGTATTGGTACAACAACAGACACATAGACCAATGGAACAGAATTGAGAACCCAGACATAGATCCATCCACGTATGAGCAGCTGATATTTGACAAAGGACCAGTGTCAATTAACTGGGGAAAAGATAGCCTTTTTAATAAATGGTGCTGGCATAACTGGATATCCATTTGCAAAAAAATGAAACAGGACCCATACCTCACACCATGCACAAAAACTAACTCCAAGTGGATCAAAGACCTAAACATAAAGACTAAAACGATAAAGATCATGGAAGAAAAAATTGGGACAACCCTAGGAGCCCTAATACAAGGTATAAACAGAATACAAAACATTACCAAAAATGATAAAGAGAAACCCGATAACTGGGAGCTCCTAAAAATCAAACACCTATGCTCGTCTAAAGACTTCACCAAAAGAGTAAAAAGACCACCTACAGATTGGGAAAGAATTTTCAGCTATGACATCTCCGACCAGCGCCTGATCTCTAAAATCTACATGATTCTGTCAAAACTCAACCACAAAAAGACAAACAACCCAATCAAGAAGTGGGCAAAGGATATGAACACACATTTCTCTAAAGAAGATATTCAGGCAGCCAACAGATACATGAGAAAATGCTCTCGATCATTAGCCATTAGAGAAATGCAAATTAAAACTACGATGAGATTCCATCTCACACCAGCAATGCTGGCATTAATCCAAAAAACACAAAATAATAAATGTTGGAGAGGCTGCGGAGAGATTGGAACTCTCATACACTGGTGGTGGGACTGTAAAATGGTACAACCACTTTGGAAATCTATCTGGCGTTATCTTAAACAGTTAGAAATAGAACTACCATACAACCCAGAAATCCCACTCCTAGGAATATACCCTAGAGATACAAGAGCCTTCATACAAACAGATATATGCACACCCATGTTTATTGCAGCTCTGTTTACGATAGCAAAAAGTTGGAAGCAACCAAGGTGTCCATCAACGGATGAATGGGTAAATAAATTGTGGTATATTCACACAATGGAATACTACGCATCGATAAAGAACAGTGACGAATCTCTGAAACATTTCATAACATGGAGGAACCTGGAAGGCATTATGCTGAGCGAAATTAGTCAGAGGCAAAAGGACAAATATTGTATAAGACCACTATTATAAGATCTTGAGAAATAGAGTATAAACTGAGAAGAACACATACTTTTGTGGTTACGAGGGGGGGAGGTAGGGAGGGTGGGAGAGGGATTTTTTATTGATTAATCAGTAGATAAGAACTGCTTTAGGTGAAGGGAAAGACAACACTCAATATATGGAAGGTCAGCTCAATTGGACTGGACCAAAAGCAAAGAAGTTTCCGGGATAAAATGAATGCTTCAAAGGTCAGCGGAGCAAGCGCGGGGGTCTGGGGAACATGGTTTGTGGGGACTTCTAAGTCAATTGGCAAAATAATTCTATTATGAAATCATTCTGCATCCCACTTTGAAATGTGGCGTCTGGGGTCTTAAATGCTAACAAGCAGCCATCTAAGATGCAGCAATTGGTCTCAACCCACCTGGAGCAAAGAAAAATGAAGAACACCAAGCCCACATGACAACTAAGAGCCCAAGAGACAGAAAGGGCCACATGAACCAGAGACCTACATCATCCTGAGACCAGAAGAACTAGTTGGTGCCCGGCCACAATCGATGACTGCCCTGACAGGGAGCTCAGCAGAGGACCCCTGAGGGAGCAGGAGATCAGTGGGATGCAGACCCCAAATTCTCATAAGAAGACCAAACTTAATGGTCTGACTGAGACTGGAGGAATCCCGGCGGCCATGCTCTCCAGACCTTCTGTTGACACAGGACAGGAACCATCCCCGAAGACAACTCATCAGACATGAAAGGGACTGGTCAGCGGTTGGGAGAGAGACGCTGATGAAGAGTGAGCTAATTATATCAGGTGGACACTTGAGATTGTGTTGGCAACTCTTGTCTGGAGGGGGGATGGGAGGATAGAGAGAGAGGGAAGCTGGCAAAATTGTCAAGAAAGGAGAGACTGAAAGGGCTGACTCAAGACGAGGAGAGTAAGTGGGAGTAGGGAGTGAGATGTATGTAAACTTATATGTGACAGACTGATTGGATTTGTAAACGTTCACTTGAAGCTTAATAAAAGTTATTATAAAAAAAAAAAGGACTCCTAGGAGTTTCTGAGTGGACCGGTGATGTGTTAAAATCAATGTTCCTGAAAGTGAGATTGAATAACTAAGATGGAGGAGGTTACCTAAGGACTGGAAAACCAGTTCATTGGTTTCCACATTTGGCTATTGTTTGGGTATACCTTGTCTTGGGCACAGTTGTCCACAACACTGTCCCTGGTGGGGAAACCAAGAGAAAGGCCACATACTGTGGGCTGTGAGGTAGGGTCTGTTGTATCATGTTAGCCTTGGCACAATTATATTAAAAACTGACTAGTGTAGCTTTTTTTTTTTTTTAGCTCTTCTCTATTAGCAGTACAATGGCCATGTATGTTTGTGAGGTTTATGAGCAATTTCTGTACCTCAGTGCCTTCTGAATCATCAAGGGCACATTAAATTATATCAACTAGTGTTTAAGGTTAACTGTATTTTAATGTAATCTGTGGGTAATTAGAAGTTACATATAAGTTGTAATTTATTTCCTTAAATCATTTCACACACATCATTTGATTCCCATTATTTTCTGTTTTTATAGTTGAGAAAAATGAGTTCAGAAAGCTAAATGAGTTGCTCGATGTCACTTGACTAATGGGTAGGACAGCCGGGGCCCAAACCCATTTCTTTTATTTAAGGCCCTTTTTTTTTACATTGTAGTGAAAACTGAAACCTAGTACTCAGACATGTGATGAATCCTTATTAACCGGGATACTTTATTCTGGAAAAAGCAACCTCAGTGGAGTGCAGAAATTAACTATACCTGATATAGCAAAAGAGTCCCGGTGTGGTACAAATGGTTAATGAGTTCGAGTCTACCTAGAGGTGCCTCGGAAGAAAGGCCTGGCAGTCTACTTCTAAAAAAATCACCCATTGAAACCCGATGGAACACAATTCTACTGTGACAGACATAGGGTCCCCATGAGTCTGGGTCCACTCAATGGCAAATGGAAATGGATATAGAGAGTGCAATGGGCATTCAGTAAATATTCATTGACAATAATTGTCACCCATTGTTCATTCTGAATCAATCTGTCCCAAAGGAAATGTGTCATAACGTTCCTCAAATATTTCTAAATTACATGTTTTTAAATTAAATATTGACCATAGCATGTTTCAGTTTCCCCTCACTGGGCCTTGGGCTCAGTAACTCTTGGTAATGGGGCCTGGTCTTGTCGGTTTGATTTCATGGAATTTGCAGACCAGCCTCTGTGTGCTGGTCGATACAGAAAGGACGGGTGTGGAGCAAGTGTGGCATGAAAGGGACTGTTTGCTTTTTTCCACAGTCTGCTGACTCAACCTGCAAACCCATTCCCCGACTCCACTAGCACAACCATGAAAACACAGGGGCTGCCATAAAGATAGCTCCGACACTGGCAATCTGGAGAGGCCTTTCGAGTTGAGGGAGCCCAGTTCTAAACTTATCGTTTGGGCCTGGGTATTTTTGGCTTCAGTGCTTGTTCCTGGTTAGAAAGTTAATAACAGGGTCTAACCACTGTTAACTTGGGTGGTAAAACACATGTTCACTTTTCACAGTGGCCTTGGAAACAGGCGGGGATTTCTTATAAATCACAAAGGAAAATAAATACTTCACCCATGGAGAGAAAGAGACAGCTCGAGAAAAGAGACTTTGGAAAAAGGTTGTCTCTAGACAGCAGTCTCGTGGTAAGTACTAAATATTCATTTACCACTCTATATGTTTTGGCTTAAAAGACGTAATTCTGTGTTATTTCCTGAACCCCATGCTTTTGGAACTTCTATTCCAGTTACCCCATTAGCAATATCCGCTCGGATTTTATTTCATTTATTTTTTGCAAACTCAAAAGCCAGCAAATTATTGGAACGTTTGTATAGTGTCTTCATAGGCAAATGTCATAATCTGTCAACATTATACATAATTACATTAATTCTGGGTGAAGTAGATTTTAGCCTATACAAAACACTACTGTATACCTGATGCCAAATGTCAAACCTATATATAATTGTTCCACCACCCATTTATCTTAAACCTGGGGTAAGTTGAACCAGAGTTCAATATAGCTTTAAATACAGAAGAGCAAAGAATGCCTCCTCAATCTTGTTACGTGTGTAAATTAGTTCACATATCCACAAACTCTCTTTTCTAAAAGTTTCAGTGCCAGTGAAAATCATCTTAAAAACCTGATTGGTTTGCTTTTGGGTATGAGAATCTGGTTAGTTCAAGAAAACAGACTAAGCCACCGATTTCTGAAGGTTGACCACTCACTTGTGGTCTCTGAGCTGAGATGTGCAAGGTACCTCTTCTATCCTGTAATGCCTGTGAAGAGAACAAGAAATCAAGTCAAGGAAATCACCCCTTTCTCCCCTGCTCATCTGCTGAAATAGAAGTTTAGCTGGCTTACTTTTTTTGCATGCTGTCTAGAGTTGAGCTTTATTCATTTGTGTGCTCCCAGCACCTGGCCCAAAGTCAGGCTCGTAATTGGGATACGATAAAATATGAACTGCTCTATCAGTTACACCTTTCAAACTCTGCAGCTGTTGGTCTTGCTCAGTCAATGTGCAGAGTAGCTACTTATGCTTTAGATGCTGAGGTGTCCACCCACAAACGGTTCCTAAGTGTGAGTTTGTGGGCACTGAGAAAAGAACTGCATTAAGCTTGTGTATCAAGTTCTCTTGCTATTAGTCAACTTCTCGCCAGTATGGACTGTGTATTGAGCAGCAGACTTTCAGAGGCTAATGACTTTGGTCGTATTGTTTTTTTCTCTAAGTTTTTTTCTTTTAATTGTGATTTTAAAAAAAAAAAATTCAACCATGTTCCATGCACGATTTGGTGTCGTTAACTACATAACCGTCGCTGCTATGTTTCCATTTTTTTTCATCACCTTTAACAAAAACTCTGTGCTGCTGAAGCAGCTAACACCTCCATTCCCCATTTTCCCTCCCACCGGCCCCAGGTAACCACTAATACACTTAGGTCTCTATGCATTTGCCTATTCTGGATATTTCATAGAAGTGAGATCATATAATATTTGTCCTTTTGTGTCTGACTATTGTACTCAGTAAAATGTTTTTGAGGTTTATCCATGGCATAGCATGTATCAGAACTTAATTTCTCTTTAAGCTAAAATAATATTCCATTGTATGGATATACCACATTTTATTTATCCATTCATCTGTTGATGGCCATTTAGACTGTTTCCACCTTTTGGCTACTGTGAATAGTGCTGTAATGAACATTGGTACTCGCATTTGTATTTTAAGTTCTTCTCCCAATGCAGTGTGGCCTTGTCTTGTCTCCTATGTCTTAATATCTCCCGGTATATTTAAAAAAAAAAAAAAAACTTGTTGCTGTCAAGTCGATTCTGACTCATAGCGACCCTATAGGACAGAATAAAACTGCCTCATAGCGTTTCCAAGATGCAGCTGGTGGATTTGAACTGCTGACCTTTTGGTTAACAGCTGAGCTCTTAACCATTGTATTACCAGGGCCCCATTTATAATGTGGTGAAACTTGTTTTTGTGTGTGTATTTTCCTTTCAACTTCTGGGGAAACTTGGGATAAGAAGGTAATTTCTCAGTACTTCTGTTATGGATTGAATTGTGTCCCCCCAAAATATGTGTCAACTTGGCTAGACCGTGATTCCCAGTATTGTGTGGTTATCCACCGTTTTGTGATCTGATGTGATTATTCTACGTGTTATAAATCCTGACCTTTGTGATATTGATGAGGCAGAATTAGAGGCAGTCATGTTAATGTGGCAGGATGCAATCTACCAGATTAGGTTGTGTCTTGAGTCAATCTCTTTTGAGGTATAAAACAGAGTTGAGCAGAGAGGAACGGGACCTCATACCACCAAGAAAGAAATGCCAGAAGTGAGCATGTCATTTGGACCCAGGGTCCCTGCCCTGAGAAGCTCCTAGACCAGGGAATATTGATGACAAGGGCCTTTCCCCAGAACAGATAAATCTGGACTTCTAGCCTCCTAAACTATGAAAGAATAAATTTCTTTTTGTGAAAGCCATCCACTTATGGTATCTCTGTTATAGCAGCACTAGATAACTAAGACAACTTCCTTTTTATCTTTTCTGTGTTATTGCAGAAGAGAAATATTTCTTACATATCAACATAATCTGCTTTATGCCTAGGCAGGGGACAGAGATGCCCAATACCATCTTTTCTAATTAAAATCCTAAATTCTGCCTTAGATCCCAGATAATATGCAAATGCCCCATAAAGGCAAACATACTAAGCTGTGGTCTTTCAATAATTCATAGTAGCACTCATTTACAAAAGTCTTTGGATCATTCCCAAATGTCAACCAGATGAGTAGAATTTTGTCGAGGGAACTGGTAAACAGAAGAACACTGGACATGGAGCGCTGGGAAGGCAGGACTAGGGCAAAGGAGGAAAGGAGTTATGTGCGGGAACTGGGCACCTGAAAATCAAAGAGGAGACAGGCTGAATGAAATCTTTTCCCACATTTACATTTGCCTAGGGACAGCTTTGAATATGGGCATAAATCAAATCCTGTCATATGCCCTGGTGGTACAGTGGTTGAGAGCTCAGCTGCTAATGATAAGGTCAGTAATTCAAACCCTCCAGCTGTTCCTTGGAAACCCTGTGAGGCAGTTCTACTCTGTCCTATAGGGTCGCTATGAGTTTATATCAACAGCAATGGATTTGGTTTGGTAATGGGTCATGTCACCAGTACTGATTGAAAGCCCAAATCAAGCTTGCATTTTCATCACCATATAACTCTACCCTGAGATTGAGGGGATTGCAGATCTATTTCTTGTTTTCCTAGCATAGAAGAACACTGTGAAAATGGAAACTTTTGCTTGGTGTCACCTGAGAAACAGGTTAAATCTCCCTATATCATGCTTAAGACATTTTTTATATTAGTGAAATGCCTTCCTAATTCCAGATTAAGCATTACATCTACACGCCCAGATTAGGAAATTCAGAAAAAGAATATCGTCTCATATGCCTGTATAGCCTAGTGTATGGCGGTGCTTATATGCCATTACCACACCAGTTGCTGTTGAGTGGACCCTGACTCACGGCAACTCCATGTGTGTCAGAGTAGAACTGAGCTCCATAGGATCTTCAGTGGCCGATTTTTTGGGAGTAGATTATCAGGCTTTTCTTCCAAGGTGCTACTGTGTGGACTCAAACCACCAACGTTTGGTTCGCAGCCAAGTACATTGACAGTTTACACCACAGAAGAATTCCTGAATGCTGTTAAACAATATGTATTATATCACCTAGACTGAGTGACTATAATGTTGCCCTCAGTTTTAGTATTCTGTTCTCTCCTTTGCATAAGAAGATGGTGATGGGACAATGACAGCAAGGGTATTCATGGTGTGTTGTTTTTCGGGAGTGGGATCCATTGAAACCCCCTTGATGAGTTCTTTTGTGGCTGCCAGGAAGTGGTAGACCGTGGATGAGATCAAAGCTAACTGACCTTTAAAGGACTTGGACCCAAGACATTGCACTCCTCTTTGACACCATGCTTAAACCGTGCAAGTAACAAGGCACAGATCACATGGGGATGATTCTAGGCAAGAGTTGTTCTGAACTACTAAATATATATATATATGGCATCAGATTACATACTCTTCACTCTCAAGGTGTATATATTTTATTTTATCTTATTTTTTGCATCATAGAATGCTAAGGTAGGGACAAGTTATCCAGTCCCCTTACTTTGCAAAGGGGGTAGTTAAGGTTCATGCAGATTAAATGCCTTCTCTGAGGTCACAGCTAGTATTCTGACCAATGTAGAACAGGTTTCCTACCTGTCAGTTCAGCTCTATATCTTTTATTACATAATATCCCAGTAAGAGAAGATGTCTTTTCTAAAACTGAGGAAAGAGAAACATAATTGAACCCTTAAGTCTTGAAATTCCTTTGCAATAATCATGAGGACCCATATTTTGACGGTTAGAAGGCCCAGAGGTAATTTCCACGTTCAGATTTTACAGTAGGAATTCCTCATAAAGTACTGCAAGAATAAGGTACTATTAACTTCATTACACTTTTTACTCTACATAATCAAATCATGAAGTGTTGAGTAGAAATTATAGCTCCCTCCAAAGGCTTTTAAATTTTTAGGCTGGAGGAACCTCAGAATAAAGAAGCTTGCAGTTTAAATACTGGAGGTGGGGGGGCTTCAATTTGGGTTTTTGGGTTTGTGGTCCTTAGTCACAATTTTGCTTCCAGGAGATGGGATGGGGAAGGCTTGAGTACATGTGGAGTGTGTGTGTGTGTGTGTGTTTGCATGTAACGCTGAAGCATTCTTTGATGTTGATGATATTTTGCTGTATAAATCACCCTTCTTAAGAAGAAAGTGACAGGTAAGTGAAACTGAAATGAAAAATAATGTTTCCATGTGGGGGGTAAAGACCTGGAGAGAAAGACAAGCCACTGCAAGTTTCCCGCCACTAGTAAGAGTGTGTTGGGTAGCCGTATATTCCCAGCAAGTACAGTCTTCTCTCTGATGATAAATAAAAATCACCCCAGAAATCAGGGCCTCTTCTTGACCCAAAACTGTTCAACCATCCCCAGGATGCTTTTTGATCAGAAAAAGTCAGCATTTCACACTGTGCTGTTATTTACAAGAATCATTCCCAGTCTGCACGTCCAGCTATTTGACGTCGGTAGCCGTGATAGCATTTAGCTGCTGAGGAGACTGGGAAGTCAGTTGTCTTTTTTACCAGCTCATATTTCAAGAGCAAACATTTTCTTTTAATTTGGAAAAAAAAAAAAAAAAAAACCTTTTGCTTTTCAGCTCAAATGGTAGTAATAGTTTCTCTTATGAATGATGAATTTCTTCTCGGTAACCCCTTTCCTTTCTCCTCCATGAAAAGAAGATAAAACTTTGGTGAATCTAGGTCTTAACCTCTGACACAGTGCCGTTATGATAGACTCATATGGGCAGGAAAGGACCCACACAGGTCATTCAATTCATCCTTCAGCCCATTGGTGATTTGCATCCAAATCATTATAGTAATTAGACAATCCACCAGCATGCATTAACTAAATCCATCAACAAGTATTGTTGAAAGCCTGCTTTAGATTTAAAACATTTCAGTAGCTATGGGAATGTGCTGGGTAGTTGCCATTTCCCCTTCTAGATCTGTTCTTTATCCTGCCCTATCCATCTGTGTGCCTTTGAAGGCTGTACCATATAAACCTTGTTGGAAGTTTTATATGGTACATCTTATCTTCTGGCATCTGGTTGGGTTTGGCCAATGGGAGGAACCCAGCAGGCGATCAGATATCAGGAGAAGAGAATGGCCGAAGTATTTATTGTCCTACTCTTTCCCTGCCTGGTGTTGGGCTCCAGTGACTGAAGATCTTCTGTCTAAGGTTACAGCTTTTATTAAGTAGCCATCTCCCACAGCTCTAGCTACAGTTATTAGGGCAGATCTCTGTGTTCCTGTACATTCTCTCTCCCGTGGCCCATCCAGTCTCTTGGTCCTAATGGCTCGTAGATGTTGCCCACCCATCCCTGGTTGGTTTGCCCTAGCTGCCCAAACTCAGTAAATAGTCCTTCATCAAACTCCCCTCAAATAAATTGTTTTGAGTGTTTCATCTCTTTACTGCAGGGATACAGTGAAATACACATCCTCAAAGTGTTTAGAGTTTATTTGAGGAAGCAGGGAAAAGAGCATAATATAGGGGAGACAAGCTGTGTGGCATTGACGGTAACAGGAGTTGAGATTATTGTGGGGGGACACGAGGAGGGGCCGCGGAAGAGGTGTGATTAGACTTGTGCTTTGAAGCAATGGAGAAAATGCGGAAGGTGAGGACTGGGCTAGTAGAGGAGAAAGAGGCCAGGATGCCCAAGGATGTTGTCCTAAACCTTCTGCTTACAAATCGTTTCATTGATTAAATTACTTTCTCCTAGGGAAAATTCTTCCTTATATTTCATTTAAATCTCTGTTGTTGTAGCTTCAGTTATTTTTCTCCCATTTAGTTACTACAAGTAATTTTAAAGCAGCAGGTCAGCAAACATTTTTCTGTAAAGAGCCAGATAGTAAATATTTTAGGATTTGCAGACCAGTCTCTTATAACTACTCAATTCTGCTTATTAGCACAAGGAAGTCATAGACAGTATATGATTAGGTAGATGTAGCTATGTTCTAACAAAATTTCATTTACAAGGGAGGCAGCAGTCCAGACTCTAAAAGGATATGTGCATGAGTAAGAGAAATGGGGAATTGGAAAAGACAGATTCACCTTTCCTGGGCTCTGATTTTCTCAGTAGCGACTTGTGTTTACTCTCAGGGTGTGCAATATTCCAAGGCAGGCGAAGGAGCAGATTTTCGCTGTTATGCAAAAGCGCATATGCCCATGTGGTAAGAAGTTGGACAACAGGGGAATATTTTAGAAAGCTCAAAACTAACTAGGACTTTTTTTTTTAATCCCCAAAATAAGCATTGTTAGTGTTGCTCAGTGCAGCCAGTAGACAGTGAATACCAAGAAAAAAAAAACTCCAATTTCTGTTATGCTAAAGCCACGCCTGTCACATTTTTTTTTTTTTTTTTATTCTCACGAGGCTACAATTAGACCATACCTCATTATAGGGATGCTGTATAGTACACAAAATACCAGGTTGTTCTAGAAGGTTTCTAGCTACTCAAATCCCAGATACCCTTAAGCACTTCTAATGATGGAAGACTAGTAGACTCAAGCTCATGGAGACCCCAGTCGTGTCCGAGTAGAACTGTGCTTCATTGGATTTTCAGTGACTGGTTTTTCAGAAGTAGATCACCAGGTCTGTCTTCTGAGATGCCTCTGGGTGAACTCGAATCTTCAACCTTTCAGTTAGCAGTCAAGCCAGTTAGTCATTTGCACTATCCATGGATTCCCTACTGATGGAAGAGTATACAAAGTATATTCTTTTCATTCCCCCAACTCTTTCATTCTCCTTGCCTGGATTATTATCTCAGCCATCTCCTAAATGTACTGAAAAGAATAGAGAACATGAATTGGAACCAGGTGTTGGAAGATATGGGAATGTCTGAGGATCCAGCCAAGGCCATTTTTAGGAAATAGGTTTGACCTGGACTGGAAATCTTTACAAAGCGTTATGCCAAAGCTTTGATCATATCCCCTTTGGAGTGAGGAATAGTGGAGTTGATGAAGTGTTAGATGCTTAGGTGACTATTTACTCAGTGAATCTGCCCACCAGCCTAGCTGATACCATCATGGAAGGTCAAGGAAACATTGGCAAGATGTCCTGCCTACCGACGGCAACGGGGCTTTTACCCTCCCTCAAGCTATGCAAATCCTTGGATGCCAAGGATGGATTTTGGGGCAGATGGGCTGGGAAAAGTCAGGGGAGCCTTGGCCAGGTGGTTACATTCCAGAATAGCTGGTGGCTAGGGGTCTTGAGAGAGCATTGGTGATTCAGTGGTAGTATCTTCACCTTCCATCCGGGAGACTCAGGTTCAATTTTTGGCCAATGCACCTCATGTGTGACCACCACCTATCTGTCAGTGGGTAGGTGGCTTGTGTGTTACTGTGATGCTGAACAGGTTTCAGTGGAGCTTCCAGACTAAGACAGACTAGGAAGAAAAATCTGGTGCTCTACTTTCAGAAATCATCCAATGAATCTACAGATCTCAGCAGTCCAATCTGCAACTAACCATGGGGATGGTGCAGGACTGGGCAGCCTTTCATTCCATCGTGCATGGGGTCACCATGAGTCGAGGGCCAATTCCACAACAGCTAACAACAATAACAGGGGTTTTTACTGAAGAGCAGGAAGAGATCGGAAGCCAATAAGAACAGAACTCTAAAAGCAAGGCTAGAGATTTTCAGCAAGGCTGGTGCTAAGGACAGAGTCTGAGTGGAGGGCACACTGGAGGAGCAGACAGATGGGCCAGTGACAAGTAGAATATGTCCAAGCAATGGGCAAACAGCTGGCAGAGCCTAACATCAATGCCACTTCAGCCTACAGCTCAGCATGTTCAGTCAGCGAATTATGGTTGAGTCTAGACCAGAATGGCTTCCTGTCCTTAATAATAGGAGCTGAAATTTATTGAGGCTTAATATGTGCCAAGCACTCTGCTCGAAGCTTGATATGGAAACTGTCATTTGATGCTTATGACAATCCTTTAAGGTAGGAACTCAATCCCTATCTTACAAACGAGAAATCTGAAGCTTAATGAGTTTATCGACCTTGCCAAAGCTGTAGAACTGATAAGTTATAGAGGTGGGATTTCAATTCAAATCTGGCTATCTCCAGACTAAACTGCCTCCGCACAGCTAGCAGCTGTGAAGCAGGAGCCCTTTATGTTAGTGACTGGCAGCTTCTCGCATGGAGCTTTCCACCTTAAAGAGGCCCAGCCTCAACAAGGTTAGAGACTTGCATGTATATTAGCATATCTACCAGGTGTGTGCCACCTGATGAGAAAGACTGGGTCTGGTTTCTGCAAACAATTGTCAAAGGGGTGAGGGGTAGGCAGGGTTATAAAAAAAGTAAGGAATGTGGGTGTTGGAACTTAGTTCCAGGATTACTTTTGGTTTTGTGCCTTTGTGATTAACCAGGTTTTGGACCTAACTTCAGAGCTCTGGTGGTGTAATGGTTAAGAGCTCAGCTGCTAACCAGAAGGTCAGCAGTTCAAATCCATCAGCCACTCCTTGGAAACACTATGAGGCATTCTACTCTGTCCTATAGGGTTGCTATGAGTCAGAATCAACTCGACAGCAACAGTTTTTTGGACCTAGCTTCAGTAGAGATTAAAGTTCGTAATGGAAACCCTGGTGGCATAATGGTTAAGTAGTACAGTTGCTAACCAAAAGGTCAGCAGTTTGAACAGCATATACATACATACATACATACATACATACATATATATATATAATTTTATATTGTTGTTCACATGATAGATGACAGACTGTGGTGTATACAGGAGAGATTATTGACTAAAATGGGAGTAGAGTGGAGAGGGACTGGTAATTGACAGGGCACATCCACAGTACACCTATCTCTTGGTATGCAACAAGGTTTATAACTTGAGTGATGGCTTAATTGGCTGGTCATTATTTTGGCTGGGCCACTGACTGATGGAGGTGGGAAGAAAGCCAAAAAAATTCTTAATGAAGAGATTCCCAAAGAAATGCCACTTGCCTGCCCACCACTTGCTGCTTCCTCTGATGTTGCCTGAGGTGGATCTGTGCTCAGTTGTTGTTATCACTCACCCTGAATGACTCTTTCCTTCTCTTTGTCTTTTTGTCATTGAAGATAAGGCAGATGGCTGTGGTAGCCACATCTTCTGGAGTTCTTATTAAAACACCCTTTCATGAATTGCCATCATCCCCACTTCAGGTCTTTATCACTGCTCTGACCACATTGTTATATGTCTGTCTACCCCAGAGTAAGATTTCTCAACTTCAGTACTGTTGACATGTTGGACCTGATAATTCCTTGCTGGGGGGCAGTAACTGTTCCTTGTATTCTAGAATGTTTAGCAGCCTCCCTGGACTCTGCCCACTAGATGCCAATAGAACTCTTTCCCAGTTGTGACAAACAAAATAGTCTCCAGACATGAGCAGATATCCCCTGGGAGCCAAATACCCCTAACTAAACTGAACTATAAAGTCTTTGAGAACATGGGCCATATCATATTCACATTTATCTCCCTAATGGCTAACACATAGGGAACATTCAATGAGCTAAATGAATAAACATACCAGCAAGTCACTTTTCATGATATGGGGTAAGAGGAACTACCTGGAAAGGAACTAAGAACTTGAAGGACAAAGTTAGAGATGGTAGATGGAACGCCACTCCTTAGTTTTGCCCAAGGATGATCCTAGTCTAAACTAACATTTTTTGTTTTACATTAGAGATTCCTAATGTGGTATTATGGATCCCTCGAGTTCTAAGGTGCTTGATAGGGGAAATTTATGAAGAGACTTCAAGGGGTTTGAGTTTTCTGAAATATGTGTATTAGATTTTGTATGCATGTGCCTGTGTGCATTTTTCTGGGGAGTGAATCTATAGATATAATCAGATTCTCAAAAGTGTGTGGGACCCAAGCAAGCCCTGGCCACAGCACCTGGGCATGGATTGCTTCCCTTGCCCAGGATCACAGAGCAGGAGCTCAGGCAGCACCTGGCTCCATCACCTGTCTGAGCTGCAGTGAGTGCTGTCTGCCTGTGTCTGACATAGTTCTGTGAATAGTTGGGGTCTCAGAGATAACTAAATTAAAACGGGAACTGGATACATTTTGAAAGCCCTTGGCAAATGCTGTTATTGGTAGTGATGACGTGACACTGCTTCTTTAGTACAAAGGAGCCGAGATGTGTGCATGGCATGTGCTGTGATTTTTAGGGCTCTGAAACCTGTTTATCATTCTCCTGGTGTCTTGCCATCCTGCAGTGATGGGAATCTTCAGATCATACAAGTTTCCATGGCAACTGAGTTTTCTGTATCATCCTCTTGCAGCCAAAGATTGTTCCTGTGGCAGACTCTCTAATACTTTGTACATAACAAGAGGGAGAGCTTTCATCGATCTTCTTCGACGCTGGTCCTCAAACCCAGCAGACAGCTGGGTGTTCTAAGTGCCTGTTTTCTTCCCCAAGGTTATAACTAATCAGCACAGGAACTGTGCCTACTAGGTTTGAAGCACTGTGAAGCGAGTGCTGAGAAATGCAGAGCAGATACCCATTTGCAGAAAATGAAACAGGATCCATACCTCACATCGTACGCAAAAACTGACTCAAAAATAGATCAAAGACCTAAATGTTAAAGCTAAAACTATAAAGTATCTGGAAGATAACATAGGGACAAAACTAGGGGTCCTAACTGTTGGCATAAATACACTATCAAAAACATAAAAACACACGAACAACAGAAGTTAAATTAGATAACTGGTACCTTCTAAAAATTAAACACTTATACTTGTCAAAAGAATTTACCAAAAGAGTAGAAAGAGTACCTACAGGCTGGGAAAATATATATTTTGGTAACAACATATCTGACAAGGGTCTAATCAAAATATATAAACAATCCAAGAAAAAAAAAATGGGTTAAATCTGACAGGGATCACAATAGAGGGTCCTGGACAGAGCTGGAGAAAAATATAGAACAAAATTTTAACCCAAAAAGAAAGATCAGACTTATTGTCCTGGCAAAGACTATAGAAACCCTGATAGTATGGTGCCCGGACACCCTTTCAGCTCAGTAACGAAGTCACTCCTGAGGTTCACCCTTCAGCCAAAGATTAGACAGGCCCATAAAGCAGAATGAGACTAAAGGGGCACACCAGCCCAGGAGCAAGGACTAGAAGGCAGGAGGGGACAGGAAAGCTGGTAATAGGGAACCCAAAGTTGAGAAGGGAGAGTGTTGACATGCCATGGGGTTGTTAACCAATGTCATAAAACAATATGTGTACTAACTATTTAATGAGAAACTAATTTGTTCTGTAAGCCTTCATCTAAAGTACAATAAAAAAAATTTTTTTTAAATGGGCAAAGGACATGAACAGACACTTCACCAAAGAGGACATTCAGGTAACTAACAAACACATGAAGAGATGCTCACAGCATGATCATTAGGTGTTAGAAAGATGCTAATCAAAACTACGGTGACATACTATCTCACCCCTGCAAAAATGGCACTGATCAAAAAAAAAAAAAAAAACAGGAAACAACAAATGCTGGAGAGGTTGTAGGGACATTGGAACTCTGATGCACTGCTAGTGGGATTGCAAATTTGATACAACCACTATGGAAAACGATATGGGACTTCTCAAAAAACTAGAAATAGAAATGCCTTGTAATCCAGCAATCACACTTCTAGGTATATACCCTAGAGATATAAGAGCAATGACAAGAATAGACATACGCACACACGTTCATTGCAGCGTTATTCACAATAGCAAAAAGATAGAAATCACCTAAGTGCCCATCAATGGATGAATGGATAAGCAAATTGTGGTACCTACATACAATGGAATATTATGCAACAAAAAAGAATAATGATGAGTCCATAAAACATAACATGGATGTATCTGGAGGACATTATGCTAAGCAAAATAAGTCAATCACAAAAGGATAAATATTGCATGATACCAACTTTATAAAAGTCAAGAATAGGTATACACACAGAAAGCAATATTCTTTGATGGTTACCAGGGATGGGAAGGGGAGGGAGGGGGGAATCACTTACTAGAGAGTACCCATTGCTGTCAAGTCAATTCCGATAGTAGACATGTGTTAATTCTGGTGATAGGAAAGGCAATATGGAGGAAGTCAGTACAACTTGACCAAGGTAAAGATACTGAGAGGTATGCAAGAATAAAGGTCAGTTAAAGTAAATGTTATAACATACAAGTTTGTAACAACGGTAACAACAAACAAAAAATATGTAAGCGATTACATAGATAGATATATGTACTGGGTCTGATTTCCCATACATAGGAAGGTGTATGGGAGTACATGCATGTACATATATAGGTATCTTTGTGGATATGTATATACATGTTTGTGTATGCTGCATATATATTCATCTATACAGTAAAGCACATAGAGGACACAGTTATGGATGCTTCCTAGACATATCCAAGCACCTCATGCGATCAATTTACTGGGTTTGAAGGCTCAGGACCATAGTCTCATGGGACAACTAGGGCAATTGGCATAACTTACTTCATAAAGATAATGTTGTACATCCCGGTTTGGTGAGAGTGTCTGGAGTCTTAAAAGCTTGTGGGCAACCATCTAAGACACAACTATTGGCGTCGTCCCATCTTGAGCAAAGGAGGGTGAAAGAAACCGGAGACGTAAGAAAGAAATTAGTCCAAAGGACTAATGACCCTCTCGAACCACAGCCTCTTCTCGCCTGAGACCAGAAGAACTAGATAGCGCCCGGCTAACGCTACCCTGTTCTGACCAGGGACACAATAGAAGGACCTGGTTAGAAAGGGAGAAAAATGTAGAATAAAAATCAATTCTTTAAAAAAAAAAAAAAAGGACTTACTGGACTATCATCCTAAGATACTCCTTTAACTTGGAACTGAAGCCACTCCTGAAGGTCACCTTTCAGCCAAATAATAGATGGGCCTATAAATAAACAGTAACACCTATAAGGAATGTGCTCCTTTAAACAATCAATTATAGGAGAACAAATAGTCAACATTTACCCAAAAGCAAAGATGAAAAGGCAAGGAGGGTCAGGGAAGCTGGATGGTTGCAAACAGCAGGCAGGGTGGAAATGGTGAGAGTACAGACACATTGCAGGACCTGTAACCAATGTCACAGAACTATCTGTGTATGAATTGTTGAATGGGAATCTAATTTGCTGTGTAAACTTTCACCTATATTTTTAAGAATAATAAGTAAAAAGAAAATAGAAATGCAAAGCATAGTGTCAACTGTACGAAACTTTGAAAAATCTAATCACGTATACAAAAATCATAGTAATCACATATACAAAAATCATAGTAATACCAATAGATAGACAGTGATGCAAACACTAAGAGTGATGTGGTTTAGAAAGAGGAGGCTGTTCTTTCTTCTGGCTGTATCAACCGGTGAAGGCTTCCCGCAGGAGGTGGGCTTTTATTATGCAAACAACCATAGTAACCAGAGTTCTTATTAAAACGTCCTTTCCTGAGCTGCCGTCATCCCCACCTCAGGTCTTTATCACTGTCCTGACCACATTGTCACATGTCTGTCTACTCTAGAGCAAGGTTTCTCACCGTCAGTACTATTGACTAGCAAACAGCTCCAAATTTAATCTACAATGTCCCTCAGTTCCCCGAAGCAGAAGTTTATTGAGAAATACCACTGTGTCTTAAAAGAATGGGGTATGACTCCAAGGTGCCTGGCTTATGCTTAAGGAATTGCTGAGACTCTAGGAAAGCAGTATCGTAATCCTGAATTGTCATCTTAAGTTTCCCCTTGTCCCCTCTAGTCACACCCTCTTCACTCTTGCATTAATGTCCCCTTACCCATACTTCCTGGTACAAGGCAAAGTGCATCACCCAGCAAAATCATTTTGATTTCCTTTCTTCTTGTTCATTTATCAGTGTATGTTGTGCCAACTGTATATATATTAGTTATTTTTCAGCAGCCTGTCTTGCTCTAATTTATCACCCTGCACTCTAGTTCATTATTATCAATTAATATTTATTAAGCATCCACAGGGTGCACGGCCATGAATTAGGCAGCGTTTCTCATTAGTTTATGTTGCTTTGTCATGTTCCATTGCCTTGGCTCAGCTTAGGCATTATGTATTATCTTCCTGCCAGTTTTCTGTTCATGTAACAGCCATCATCTCCATCTCATTTCAATTAATATTTCAAGAGCAAATCCAGGAGCTATTGTTTTAAAATGCTTCACTTAACACTATGTGCACTGCTTCTATTCTGTCCCTTTCATGTACTAATTTTGCAATTCTTTTCTAACATGGAATCCCATTTGTCTGGGTTGGCCTCTGCAAGCTCAAACAGTGGTTTCTTCTGGTCCCTTTACATTCCAGTCATTTCCAGATGTTTCATCCTCATAAATTCCAGCTCTTAACTAGGCTTACTGGATCATAATTGTTCATTTCCAAAGATGCCTCTGAGATCTGCTTCCCTTCTGTCTTTCAGCACCTCCTTGGTTCTTAGTTTTAAGCAGTTGCCTTCAGCTTGATAGGTTCCCTAATACAGTTAATTCATTGACTGCTTTCATGTTCATAGATGTGTTGAGGAAAAGAAAATCATTTGATCTGGTAAATTCTGGGATCCATCTGACAAAGCTGGCAGATAAGGAGGCTCAGGGGCCGTTGCCTTTTGAGAGGAAGAGCTATAGTCAGAAGTCTGCCATCCCTGGAAATGATGTGACTGTGGGCTGGCAGTAAGCCAGCATAGGTGGTCCTGGTGTTGGCAGTGAGCCCTTGAAGCTACCAACTAGATATGACTGGTGTAAGGCTATACTGTTGTTCCCTCCTTTCCAAGTGGAATCCTAGATTGGACTGCTGTGATAGGTAGCTGTTTGGAGATCTCCTGGGCCAAGTTTCGAGCTCTGCTGGTAAGTCCCTGAGGCTGAATCTCTGACTTAATTCCAGTTTGATGAAGTCTAGTAAGGAGGAAGTGAGAGAGAGAGAGCCAGGTCCCAAGTGGTTAACATTTCTCATCCTCTTGTTGTTAGTTGCTGTCTGGTAGGCTCTGACTCATGGCAACTTTATGTACAACAGATCTTTGTCTTGTTTGAATCCATTGTGATGGCCACTGTACATTTTGAGTGCCTTTCAAGCAAGGGGGCTCAACTTCTAGCACTATATTAGATAATATTCTCTTGCGATCTGTAACATTTTGTTGGCTAATTTTCAGAAGTAGATCACTAAGCCTTTCTGTGTAGCCTATGTTAGTCTGGAAGCTCCACTGAAACCTATCCACCATGGATGACCCTGGTAATATTTGAAACATCAGCGGCATAGCTTCCAGTGTCAAAGCAACACGAAAGCCACTGCAGTACAACAAACTGACAGGCGGGGGAGGTCTCATCCTCTTAAAAAACCAAAACCAAACCCACGGCCGTCGAGTTGATTCCGACTCATAGCGACCCTATAGGACAGAGTAGAACTGCCCCGTAGAGTTCCCAAGGAGCACCTGGCGGATTCGAACTGCTGACCTCTTGGTTAAGTGCTATGGCTCTTAACCACTACGCCACCAGGTTTTCTGATGATCCATAGTTTTGCCTACAAACAGTGTGGACAACAATTTCTTTTTTTTTTTTTGTTTAGTGTATTAATTGAGGTCCTGGAAGGAAACAAATATCATGCTACACTCAAGCTAGGTAAAGGAGAGGAGTTTAATAGACTCTTTACACAAGGGTGGCACAGGGCCCTGAAGGTAGACATGGTGGGCAGTCATTACTACTGCTAGGCAGGAAAGGGTAAGGAAAGGAGTAAGGAGAGGGTCACCTGGCAGAAAGTGTCACCTGCAGTGGCGGGATGCAGCCAATCAGCATTGACCCAGCATACAGGACATCAGGACATAAACACTCCCACCTCACGCTCCTTACCCTCTCCAGTCTCCTGGTGCTTCCGATTGGGTGAACCAGAGAGAAAGGGGCCCCGTGGAGCACCCTGGGGCACAAAGCAACGTGGAAAGAAGGGTAGAGAGTGGATTTGGAGAGACAAATGGGATGTATCCAGCACATTTGTCCTATATAATAGTATCTACTCCACCTCAGCCTCTCTGGCCTCACATTTCTGTGCTGAGCAAACACTATCCTTAGACTATCCATTTTTAATGTGTCACTAGAAATGGGTTTCTGTGTATTGTTTCCTAGCCCATTCACTTGGACTCACTGACTTGGTTTGAGCAGATCAATATGATATGACACCTTTAGCACAAGTTCCATGTGGCCAGTGACATGGTCTTCTCTTCAGGGGTCCCAATAAAAATGCCTACTGCATGGCTGTGTGAATGTCGTGTAATGGTTGGGGTACATAGATTGTAACAGTGATTGATCACTACATTAAATGTGCTTTTTTAGCAAGTTACTTAAATTCCCTTAATTTCTGTGTCCTCAATGGATACATGTTGGAGTTGCCATGAGGATTAAGTAAAATAAAGACCAAGAAAGGTACTCTGGAAACTGTAGAACTCCACTGTGTACAACCACCATTGATCTGTCAGTTTGCTGTTTTGTGGTGGCTTGCTTGCTGCTATGATGTTGAAAGCTATACCAATGGCATTTTAAATACTAGTGGGGTCACCCATGGTAGAGAGAATTCAATGGAGCTTCTAGACTGACAGACTAGGAAGAAAGGCCTGGCAATCTACTTCTGAAAATTAGCCAATGAAAACTTTATGGATCACACAGAACATTGTCCAACTCGCTTGTCTTGGACACTTTATCAGTCACAGGAAGAGGACATCATGTTTGGTGATGCAGAGGGCCAATAGGGGAACAAGAGACCCTAGGTGAGATGGATTGGCACAGTATCCACAATGACGAACTTAGGCATATTGGTGACCTCATGAGGATGAAGCAGGACCAGGCAATGTTTCATTCTGTTGTGTTGTACACCGTGAATCAAATCAGAACCAACTCAATGTCTTTCTGTTTGTCTGTCTGTCTGTCTGTCTATCTGTCTCTCTACTGTGTACAAAGTACTTACTTCAAAGGGTGTAGTGGAAATGAAGGCTTTGAAATGTAGTGGAAAGAGGATGGGCTAGAGGAAGAATCAGCCAAACTGGGTTAGAATCCCAACCTGCCAAGTATTGCCTATATGACCTTGGCTATAGGGTCACTATGAGTCAGAATTAACATAACTGCAACATGGTACTTAAACCTATCCTGAGCCTCCATGTTCTTACCTATGTATAGAGGTGATAATGTCTTACTCAAAGAGTTGTTGGGAGAATGAAGTGAAAGAGCTCAAAGAAAGTACATAGCATAGAGCTTAGCATGCAGTCTTTTCTACATTGAAAACATGCAGTGGCTGACATGGTGGCTCCAGATGGCAGTTTTATTTGTCTACATATGGAAGGAGGCATTCAGAAAAGACTTTTTAAGAACTATTTGTGATACACATATTTATATATATATATGCTTTTAAAAACTGAATGGCATATTTGTAATGTTATCAGACTATCAGCCAGGAATATTCATTCAAGTGTTAATGACAAATTATTTCTTACAAAACCATAGATTTCTTTCTTTTCCATCCAATTGCTCAGTAGCCCCATATTAACAAGCTATACACCAGACCTTCTTATATGGCGCATTATATTTTCTTCAGGAAATTTTGGCCTGCTGCTTTCATGCTGAAGCCCAGCCAATGTCTATTTGTAACAGGCAGTTTTATTCCAAAGACTTCCAGAAGTGCCCATAGTCTTCCCAGCACACACACAATGACTCCCTGTGCACAAGGTCCTGCCAGGTCTCCCTGCTCCATGTCCTGAGCCCCTGATGGAATCAGGCTGGAGGGCTGGGCAGCAGTCACCCTCCTTTGTTTGTCTTATGCCTTCGATTGCTCCGAGCTATGCCAACTCAAGAGCAGTGGGAGATGAGTTTTGGGGAAGGGGCTGGGGGAACATTTCCCACCAGACTCCCTCCCTTTACTCCAACAGGGGGGAAAGACTCAGAGGGGTTGAAGTGGGATAGATTTTCCACTACATAAAGAGAAGGGAAGAGGAAACAAGGTCCCAGTGGCCTCTTGCCAGGCCCCAGGAATGCACCAATCCTGGGAATTGGCCCCTAGCCAGCCTACTCAGAGCCTGCTGACTTGGGAAAACTGGCTCTCTAGTTGCTGCCAAGAATGCAGACAATAGTCTTTTGGATATTTCGCTTTTGAAGGTTTGGCTTTTGTTTTATTATCACCAGAGGTAACGTTTATTGGGCACCTATGTCTGCATGCCAAAAAATAAAATGCATGATTGGAAGTCGCTATAACTTAAGCCGGGCAGAAACACCAGGTCCTCGTACAATATTTATGGCTTGCTTTTTTTTTTTTTCTAATTAGGACTTAAACCTTTGCTCGGTATGTTGCTACAGAGGTGAGAGTTGAGTGGTACTGAAATGCTAGAATTAAAGCCAGTTTTTAAGTGCTGAACTGAGCTGTCTTGTGTCACCAGAAAGAGCTGGAAATTGGAATCAGCTTATCCAGTTGTCATGCAGTTGAGAAAGGGCTTTGAGAGAATGAGGCACAGAACAGGTGTGTTCTGATCGATAGAAAGAGGCCAATATCCAATAGTTGATTTAGGATAGAATACCCCAGACGTATAGGAACACTGAATTCTGGGATAGAAAAAGGAGGACCAATTATACATTCCTCTCAATATGTGATAAATTAATATGAAATAATGAAGATGGTGTTATCAAATGATCTGATGACCTTAAACTATTCCGTATGGCTTCCTGTTCCCATACAAAATGTAATGGTAACAATAATATTAATACTAAGAATAGCAACTGACATTACAAAATACTTACTATGCCCTGGGTACTAAACTTTAATACTTTATGTATATTAATAATCTTATTTAATTTTCATGACAATTCTATAGGGAGTCACTATAAATATCCCCATTTTATTGATGAAGAAATTGGGGCTCTGAAAATAATTTAAGGTCACATGACTAGTGAACACCAAGATTTGTCTTACCCCAAAACTCATGATGCTAATAACTGCACTGTCTAAATATATCTTCAGCACATTTCAAAGTTGAAGGGGGGCACACCTTTCTGCACTTTGATCGTTGGCTACTCCCAGGATGTGACCTTCTGTAACGTTCAGTGCCATAGCTTCAGTGGCCATTTTACAGTGGCTCCTCTCAAAGAAGTTCCCTCTCTGGTTTTTTGTTTGTTTACTTATCCTTTTTTTTTTTTTTTTAATTGTACTTTAGATGAAGGTTTACAGAGCAAATTAGTTTCTCATTAAACAATTAATACATATATTGTTTTGTGACCTTGGTTGTCAACCCCATGTTGTGTCAACTCTTTCCCCTTCTCAACCTCGAGTTCCCCATTTCCATTTGTCCAGCTTTCCTGTCCCCTCCTGCCTTCTCATCCTTGCCCTGGGCTGGTGTACCCATTTAGTCTCGTATACATGGTTGAGTTGCGTGCAATATTGTTTGTTTTATGGGCCTGTATAATCTTTGGCTCAAGGGTGAACCTCAGGAGTGACTTTAGTACTGAGTTAAAAGGGTGTCCAGGGGCCATACTCTCAGGGTTTTTCTAGTCTCTGTCAGACCAGCAAGTCTGGTCCTTTTTTGTGAGTTTGATTTTGTTCTACATTTTTCTCCAGCTCTGTCTGGAACTCTCTATTATGATCTCTGTCAGAGTAGTTGTTGGCAGTAGCCAAGCACCATCTAGTTGTGCTGGACTCAGTCTGTTTTAACACAAATGTCATTCGGACTTCCTTTGTGTGTAGGAGCCTTCCCTGATATGAGAGGTCGGAAGGGCGTTCTGAGGGAGGTCTGGAGAAAGCTTCTTTGAGGAGTACCACTGGGAAGATGTGCACGCTCGAACCCTTTGCCACTGAGGAAGCCCTCACACTGCACTATAGGAAAGTTCTATTTATGAGAATCCAGATTCACCCAAAACAGATATCAGGGGTTGATTTTTCTTCTTTCCAGAAAAATTCTTCATATAACAAAAGATTCACAAAAAGATTTCTTTAAAGAGCCTTTAATACATTTTAATATTGGATTTAATTTTCAAAAATTTAATTTGTAGTAGTAGTTTCCCATGGAACTAAACCTCCAGCATCAGACTTTATTTTTTTCTGCAGTAGAAAACAGATCACATGATATTTTGGGCTTAAGCGCTTCCCCCAGGAGCCTTACAGGGACCAGAGAGCCTGTCATTGTACACAGACGGAGTTTTCACTCAGGAGTGGGAAGTCACACCCAGAGTTCCGGGCCTGGGCTCCTTGCTGGCAGCATCTTTCTTCCTTCTTTCACTCTTGACAGCTCCAGTGGGGCTGACTGACAGCGAGCTTTTCGACGGAGGACGGGTGGTATCCCGCAGTTAATCCAGACCAACCCAAACATCTTCATAACAGTCCCACGCTCTGCAATGGAATCTTCTGGCATTGTAGGACTATAAGAGTTCTTCCCTTATTGCAAATTACATCTTTTTTTTTTTTTTTGGTATTGTTTTTTTTAATTGTACTTTAGATGAAGGTTTACAGAACAAATTAGTTTCTCATTAAATAGTTAGTACACATATTGTTTTATGACATTGGTTAACAACCCATGGCATGTCAACACTCTCCCTTCTCAACTTTGGGTTCCCTATTACCAGCTTTCCTGTCCCCTCCTGCCTTCTAGTCCTTGCTCCCGGGCTGGTGTGCCCCTTTGATCTCATTTTGTTTTATGGGCCTGTCTAATCTTTGGCTGAAGGGTGAACCTCAGGAGTGACTTCGTTACTGAGCTGAAAGGGTGTTCGGGGGCCATACTCTCAGGGTTTCTCCAGTCTCTGTCAGGCCAGCAAGTCTAGTCTTTCTTTCTGAGTTATAATTTTGTTCTACATTTTTCTCCAGCTCTGTCCAGGAGCCTCTATTATGACCTCTGTCAGAGCAGTCATAGGTGGTAGCTGGGTACCATCTAGTTCTACTGGACTCAATCACATTTCTTTCTTTATTTTTTATTGTGGTAAAAATATACACACCAAAACAGTAACTTTCACCTTTACAATTCAATGACATTGATTACATTTTCCATGTTGTGCCACCGTTATCAATATCCTTTTCCAAAATACCCTACCACTATTAACAAACTCAATGCTTCCTAAACAAAAACTCCCCTTTTCCCTCTCCCTTCCCCCTGGCAACAATTAATAATCTTTGGTTTCTATGTATTTGCTTATTTCATACAAGTGAGATCATACAGTATCTGTCCTTTTGCAACTGGCTTATTTCGCTCAGCATAGTGTTTTCAAGGTTCATCCATGTTGTGGCATGCATCAGGACTTGATTTCACTTTAAGGCTGAGTAGTATGCCATTGTATGTATGTACCACATTTTGTCTATCCATTCATCTGTTGATGGACACTTTGGTTGTTTCCAGCTTTGGGCTTGTTTGAAAAGTACTGCAATGAACATTGGTGTACACGTTTCTGTTTGCTTTCCTGCCTTCACTTCTGAGTATAGACCTAGATTGGGATTGCTGGGTCATACGGTAGTTCTATGTTCAACTTTTTGAGGAACCAGCAAACCATTTTCCACAGAGGCTCTACCATTTTGCATTCCCACCAGCAGTGGATGAGGGTTCCATAACCATTTATTTTTACATATACCATGGAGCCCAACTCCCTAGGAAAAGAGGGAAATTAACTTAGATGTTGATTCTTGGCCATCAGTGATATACTGAATACTGTGTAGGTCCATTCCATGTACTTTATTTAATCCCTTATTCAACAAATATTCGTTGTGCTCTGTCGTGGATTGAAACATGTCCCCCCAAAATGTGTGTATCAATTGGGCTCGGCCATGATTCCCAGTGTGTGATTTTCCTATATGTTGTAAATCTTGCTCCTATGATGTTAATGAGGGAGGATGGGCAGCTGTTGTGTTAGTGAGGCAGGACTCAACCTACAGGATTGAATTGTGTTTTGAGGCAATCTCTTGAGATATAAAAGATAGAAACAAGCAGAGAGACGGGGACCTCATACCACCAAGAAAGCAGCACCAGGAGCAGAGTACGTCCTTTGGACCTGGAGCCCCTGTGCCTGAGAAGCTCCTCAGCCATGGGAAGATTGAGGACAAGGACCTTCCTCCTGAGCCGACAGAGAAAGAAAGCATTCCCCTGGAGCTGACACCTAGAATTTGGACTTTTGGCCTACTTTACTGTGAGGAAATAAACTTCTCTTTGTTAAAGCCATCCACTTGGGGTATTTTTGTTATAGCAACACTAGATGACTGAGACATGCTCTATTCTTTACAGGATTCTGTGGGTGAATAAGATGTACGATGTCCTTCTCTCATGAAGTGTGCATTCACATAATTCCTCAAACAACCCTGTAAAGCTCCTTTTATAGATATGGACACTGAGGATCAGAAAATACTAAATAACTTGCCCAAAGCAACATATGTTAGTAAGGGTTGGTACTAAGCTTAAGAACCAGAACCAACTCTGACCCTAAGCCTGCTTCTTGGTTTCTCTATGCTCTGTACTATTTGTAATACTCAATTAAGGATCAACTCCTTAATTAAATATTAATTAATTAAATATTGTCTGGAAATAACAGAAATACTTTTTTTCAATGAGGAATTAACTAGGATGAATCTTAGTCTGATAGGAGCAGGATGATAGCAAATCCCTTTTCCTGTGTAGTTGCCAGATTCCAATGGAAAACTGGAAAATGAAGAGCAGTAGTTATTAGTGAAAACTCAGTGATGCAAATCACACAGTTTGTGTTCAAAGTCCTTTGTCCAAGGTGGCTCCAGCTATAGGGAACTGCCCTGTTGTACACACCGCTGTTGCAGGACATCTAGAAACAGTTGCTCCTTTTGAAAAGAAAACGAAACAGACTAATAGAAACTATGCACGGCTCAAAGCATCATAAAATTGAACTGAACTCTGCTCTTTCCTCACGTGTGCCCTCCTCAAATTCTTTAACCTTTTCTGGGCCCCTCTTTTCTTCTGAGTTTATGTAAGGACCAAGTGACACAGGAATTAAAAAAAAAAAAATCATTTGAGAAAGTTGAAAGCCACCTTCCAGTGACAAGGAGAGCTGTAATAACGCGAGAGCTGGCGTGTGAGAGCAGCGGGATCCCCCGAGCCTGGTGCAAGGGAGCATTCAGTGATGTTCCATGAAGGACTGAATGGGCGAAAGAAGGAATGAATGGTCCACCGTCACCCAGTTGCCATCAAGTTCACTCCAACTCATGGTGACCCCAAGTGTGTCAGAATAGAACTGTGGTCCCTAGGGTTTTCAGTGGCTGGTTTTTCAGAAGTAGATTGCCAGGCTTTTCTTTGAGGTGCCTCTGGGTGGACTCAGACCTCCAACCTTGTGGTTAGTGGTCAAGTACATTAACTATTTGCTCTATCGAGGGATTTCTGAATGAATGGTAGCAGTCACCAAAATCATGTAAAAACACTGTTATTGCTGGAGTGGTTTTGTTCCTTTTAGGCGTCCCTTTATAGCAACTAGGTAAAGGCTCATTCCAGCAAGTACTGTGAATGATTCATGTATTCTTGACTAAATAACCAGAGGTGGCTCATCCCTGAGAGCTGAGGTGCTTCTCTCCCATCTCCGACGCCCAGGAAGAAGGCTCACCTATCTGGGTGTGATCTAAGATCATTTCAGATGCCTGTCATTAGAGACAGCAAGGAAAAGGAGGTGCCACTCAAGACCCCACCTCAACTTGGGGGGCCTCTGTTTAATGTGCCCTCTTCATTCCTTGGGCATGCTTAGAAACTTACCATTTGTTTATTCATTTATCAAAGTATTGTAGAACACTGTATGTGCCAATATTTAAAATCTTTTAAAAATATTACTATTCTTAAAAAACATATATATTTTTTTTTTCTGTGCATTTCTCCAATGCTTCCTTCTGAGTTCTGGTGAGTGCTTCTGTGGGGAGCCGCCAAGAGGGAAGTCACAGTGGGCACGGACTGTAACGAGCTAGTCCAGGAGACTTGCCTGCCTTGACCTTTAATGAATAGCAAGACTCTAATGTAGACAAATGACATAAAAAGAAAAGAGTAGAAGACTGAGTCAACCTTGAGACTAGGATGACTCTAGGGATAGGCAGTGACTCTTGAGTCAAGGGAAGAGGAGAGAGAAGAAAAATGATCAGATGATAAACATACCCACACAGAGCTTCCTTCTGATGAAGGGATACAGCGTCCTTCTACTCTCTGAGCCCCTCAGAAATCAGCCAGCGTTTATGTGGTGGTCCAGAGTGAAGACGGAAGAAGTGGCCCACTGATGTCTGCTCAGATGAGGGCTAGCAAAGGGCCACTACGGTAGAAGATCACAACCCAAGAACTATATTCCCTGCTCACCTACAACAGTGGATACATTTAGCACATATGGGAAAAGGCATTGTCTTAGTTTCCTAGTGTTGCTATAACACAAATACCACAAGTGGGTGGCTTTAAAAAACATAAATTTATTTTCTCACAATTTTAGAGGCTTAAAGTCCAAATTGAGGTCTTGAGCATGTCTGATTCCTTCTTCTTAGGTCATCCCAGGAGTCCTTTATAGACAATCCTCACGTGGCATCTGTCTTTCCCTATGCCTGTCTCTTTGTCTATTCTGGTCTTTTTATAACTCAGAAGTGATTAGGTTTAGGATCCACCCTACGCTAGTGTACCCTCATTAATATAACAAAAGAGAGACCCTTCTTCCAAACAGGTCCACAGGTACAAGAGCTGGGAATTCAACATGTATTTTGGGGGATACAATTCTATCCATAGCAGGCCCGTATAAGCCAGATGAAGATATGTGCAAACAGAGGCAGACGGAGCAGCCTATGGAATTTTGAAATATTGGGAAAAATCCAAGCCTGACATGAAAGTGGCAAGCATGTGAGTTGTAAAAAGCAGGTGAGATTCACAGGTGCTCAAGCATAGAGGGAACTCAGTGCTCCCATGCAGCAAAGACTGCATGTGCTTGGCAAATAGCTCATGTTAGTGCCACTTCCCCATCAAGCTTTGTGGTCAGTGAGCTTGTCACATGGTTTAGATGGTCCCTGGGGGATGGGAAAATGATAAGGTGCCGCATGGTGCTGTTTCTTGAAATTAATTATCTGAGAGAATTCATGGAAAATTGAATAGAATAAGGCTTCGCACTTGACTATCATCCATGACAATGTACAAATTAATCCTTTAGAAGAGTTAATAGCTTACCCATTGTTAATATTAACTAGATTTAGAGCTGGACTACAGGACTAGGCAAATCAAGATTTCTGTGTCTGTATCCCTTGTATACACACGTGGCTAATAAATTGACTAAATGAATAAACATAACTAATTCTGAGCATATGATGAAAATGTTTGACTTCTCTAGTCATGTTCTCCAAATGCAAAAAAAAAAAAATCGATTAGTGAGGTTAAGTTAAATTTGCTAGAATCTCATTTCAAAACCTGTCTGTGGAAACATGTTCTAAAGAAATCATTTTTATAGGTCAATTGCTAAGCTTCCATAGACTGATTCAACAAGGGTTAATTAATAATTTACTCTTGGATAGACCCATTGTAATTATTGGTTGGATTCTGGCCAACTGACTTAGATTACGAGCTTCTGTAGGACAAGGCATTTGTAGCCATTGTGCCTGCATTCTCAGTGTCTGGCACAGTGCTGGCACACAGTTTTAAAAAAAAAAAACCTAAACCCATTGTGCAGAGTAGATTCTGACTCATGGTGACCCCATGTGTTACAGAGCATAAGTGCTCCATAGGGTTTTCAATGGCAGCCATCTTTATGGAAGAGATTGCCAGGCCTTTCTCCCATGTTGCCACGGGCTCACTAAATGCTGGCCAAGTGGCTGGGGACTCCACACTTCTGGTCTGAGCTCTGTCACTCACTGGCTGAGTTACTCTGGACAAGTCTCTCTTCTCCTCCAAACTTCAGTTTCATCTTTTCGTCTAAGTGATCAGGAGACCAAACCAAACCAAACCCACTGCCATTGAGTCGATTCCAACTCACAGTGACACCATAGGGCAGAGTAGAACTGCCCCATAGGGTTCCAAGGCTATAAATCCTTTCGGAAGCAGACTGCCACATCTTTCTCTCACAGAGCTGCTGGTAGGTTCAGACTGCCAATCTTTTAGTCAGCAGCTAAGTGCTTTAACCATTGTGCCACCAGGGTTCCTGATCAGGCAGGTGACAGGGCCCAGTAATCTGTGGAGTTCCTTGGAGCTCAATGATTCTATAGTATCAAGTGCCTAGCACTGGGTGAGGATCTGCAGGGAATACCAAAGAAGGAGAAAAAACAAGGCTCTAGGTATCAAAGAGTTCTCTGCATAGCTATCTTAGATATAGAAACAGAACCAGATAGATAGATAGGTAGGTAGGTAGGTAGGTAGATGGGTAGATAGATAGATAGGTAAATAGAGACAGACAGATAGAGATTTGGTTTAAGGGGTTGGCTTACATGATTTTAAGGGCTGGCAAGTTTAAAGTCTATAGGCCAGGTGACAGGCTGAAGACCTCTGCAGTCTTATCTCCCAAAACCTGTTGATGGGGTGATGGGAAGAGTGAAGAGTGAGGGGGTTCTGGCAAAATGTCTATTTCTAGTCTAGAGGCAGAAGAACACACCCTAGGGAGGCTCCTTTTTGCTCTTAAGGCCTTCACCTGATTGGATGAGGCCCACCCACATTATGGAGGGTAATGTGCTTTACTTAAGATCAACTGTTGAATCACATGTAGCTGCTTCCTGCCAGCATCTAGACTAGTGTTTGACCAAACGGCTGGGCACCACAACCTAGCCAAGTTGACACATAAGTTTTAGCCATCACAATAGCCATGGAGATGGAGTCACAATGACTGACAAAGCATAAGAGGCCCCCTCCCCTGCTGTGGCATTTAAATAAGGGATAAAGGGGAAAATGTCTAATTATGGAATTGCAGGTATCAGTGAAAAGGGAAGAGAGATCTTACAGGAAAAGAAATGTTACCTATGTCTTGAATTGCTCACTACCATAAGAAACTTAACTAAAAAGATGACCCTGAGGAAAATTTACAATTAGACGATTTATACAGATACCTGAGAATGAGCTATTTGCTTAGATTCCTTTCTAACATGTCAAGATAGATTTTTTTTAAGTCCTATTGTAATCCTAGTTTAATATTTGGACTCCCACTTTGCCCCAAAGCTGCCCTGTCAACTGAGAACCAATAGGCCTGACATTCTATTTCTGTTAAGATCACAGCCATTGAAAACCTATGGAGTGTAGTTGTACTCTGAAGTACTGAGTCCTCCATGAGTCAAACTCAACAATAATGGGTTTATGGATGGTCCTGAGAGCATGGTTGCCCCATTGAGATGTGATCATTCCAACTGACATTTGGATACTTGAGATAAATTATCGCCATGTCTGGTTTGCAGACCTGCTACGTAAGTTGTCCCTCAGAATTCTTCTGATTTGCAAAATTCTGCTGCAGAAAGACACAAGTCAACAAACTGGGGTCCAATCTGATGAGCACGCTAATCTTATCAGTTAGAACGAAAAGTTTTGTCACCCATTTCAATTCTGTGAACCTCGGAGAGGTGAAGGTATGGTAAAGCCACGCTGATTTGACAGAGTTGAAGCGGACTGTGTATTGAGCGAGTATTTTCTAAAGGACTAGAGCTTATATGGAAACTTGGTGTTGTGGTTAAGAGGTATGGCTGCTAACCAAAAGGTTGGCAGTTTGAATCCACCAGGTGCTCCTTGGAAATTCCGTGGGGCAGTTCTACTCTGTCCTGTAGGGTCACTATAAGGCAGAATCAACTCGATAGCAATGGGTTTGGTGGGGCTTACATCTTTTCAGATTTATATTACACTTGAATTAACAACTAATAGCCTTGGGTTAGAAACAAGTTGGGGTGCATTCTTTACCTCTGAAAATCAAGGAAACTGCAAAATAAGAATACTTCAGCTTTTGTCCACTTTTCTTTGGCAGTGAATTCTGTACTGGTTTGGTTGGGGGCATGGGGGTAAGCCCTCTGATGAGGTGGCAAGAAGGTATGTCCACTTGGCCTTGGATTCATTGCATGACTTTTGGGAAACATGTTTAAGAGATTCCATCTAGTCAGTGCATTTCTAGAACCCACATATGATTAAGACAAAGACTTAGATATTCCCATTTCTTGTGATATTAGTTTAATCTGCAAACAAGCCTTGCAGTTAAAATTTTTATCTCATATCCCAGTGACTAAAAGCTGGCTCATTTTACCAATTAGGTTCTGGGTCTCAAACCAAACATAACTCATAATCCTTCAGTATAACCTTTATGTGACTTTGACCACGTCTGTGAAAGTTGTGAATAAAAAGATAAAGCCATTGACCAATCCAGTAACCTGCAATATTACCGAGAACTTCACAGTTAGTCCTAGAGACCTCCCCGATCCCCACGCAAAGAAAACAGTTTTGCGTTGGCAGAACTCAAATCATATTGTCAGCCAGCAAGTTCCTTGAATCAAGAGGTTACTGACCAGGGCATAACTGCTAGATTCCAGAAAGGACTGCTGTTGTTCTTGGAGCCACAAAACAATTGTATCTGTGTAAGCCCAGATAATGAACCGTCAAAGCTTGGGAGATAATCATGTCAACCTTCAGAGTGTGAGTGGGTCACCATCTCTTGGAGAAAGAGTACAAATTCCACCCCCTTCTCTAGACCTTCAGGTCAACACAGTTGAATACAAGACACTTCCTTCTTCTCAGACAGAATGTCTTTGCTGCATTTTTCCTTTCCTTTCTTTTTATCTCCACCCTTACCTCTGCCCCCTGTATTCCTTCCCTCACACCCCTTCTGCCTAATTGTATGTAAATGTAAATACCCTGAAAAGAATTCTTGAAGTTGTCTGGGACCACTCCCTGTCCCCATCATAAAGGTGTTGCTCTTACCTTACTTTATAAAATACAAAGTTCAAAAAGTACCACTTGCTCTTCGAAACATAGGGCACAGCTCTCAAAAGCTGAGCTTTTACAAAAACAAACAAACAAAAAAAAACAGCCTCAAATTTGGGGCATTTGTTTATGGACTTTTTATTTTCTTTGACAAAACCCAAAATCACTAAATCCTGGCATGAAATTTCAAAGGCTTAGCCCCTCTGAGAAGCCAGGAGATCTGAGAGGTGAAGCATTTTGAAACTAGAAGGGGTCGTAGATATCTGAGGAGTTATTAGACCTGAGCACAGCTCTGGGGCCAGCACTGAGCATTTTCAACATTCTGATTTGTGTCATAAGAAGTTCCTTCTATCTCTGAGGACATAGAGATAGCATCCACTGTGGTTATTTCTTGTTTCGTTACCAAAAGACAAAAGCCTGTATCTGAGCATAGTTAGCTCTGCTTTGAACTTCTTGTTTTCCTTCTTTCCTTTTGGTCACAGTCATAAATAAAATTCCGAACGCTGACATTGCCCAAGGAACAAGCAAACACAGTGTTTGGCGATATAAACAAAGATCCACGTTGTCCTTTGTGCTCAGGAGGAAACTGAGACACCAATCGGCTGTTGTTTGAAGCAGCCCTTCTTTATACAGAAAAAGTATCCTATGTGACAAAGAGATTTGTGAGAAGGCACAGGATGAGTGGCCCGCAAAGCTAAGAGAAGGTGTGGGCCATTGTTAGCACTCTGCTCCCTCCCCGTAATCTTCCTAATGGGGTACTCTGTGGCTAGGGTGTTGGGTGTGAAACCCTGGTTGTGTGAGCATCTCATTCAGCCCCATTCATAGCTTGCTTCTGACTGAAACTTGGCACACTGCACTCTCAGGCAGGAAGCCATAGCAACTGGCTTAATACCAACGTTCAAAACAGTCTCCTTGTAATTAGGGGAGTTTTAAGAAAACAGAGCTTCTCCCTCATTTTGGCCACAGCTCAAAGATGATAGGCTATGTGGTAGTAGGTTTCTTTTTTTCTCTTAAATCAAATTTTGACAGTCCTTTATCCTTGACTGTAGATGAGGCGCCTCTGATATTTGGAAAATAAATGTGTCCTGTCAAATTGTCAATGCTAATCTTCTAAAATTGGCAATTGCCTTAGCTCAGTTATATGCTCAATAACCCTATCAATCTGTATAGCACTTGGTTTCCATGGGAATAAGCTTTGCTCATTCATTCAGTCCAGAACATGAATTAATCCAAGAGTTTGCAGTTGTCCTGACAGTCAGCGCTAAGCATTTCCCCCGGTAATTAGAAATATAATCTGCGTTGCTCTGTTAGAAAAATATTTCCCTGTTTGGGAGTGGGGGTGGTTCATTGTTGTCTTTCAGGTGTCGAATCTTATTGTGCCTACTTTCTTTAGGAAATAGTTCTTTGCAAAGATAGGCAAATTTTTATAAAACTTTATTGATTACATCAGAAGAGGCCCTATCTTTCCTTCTTCTCATCAGGTGGTCACATTTTTCCGAATAGATGAGAGTTGTAAATCTAGTACAAATCTGGTGCCGCCGAGTCAATTCCAATTCATGGCGACCCCATGTGTTACAGAGTAGAACTGCTTCATAGGGTTTTCTTGGCTGTAATCTTTAGGGAAGCAGATTGCCATGCCTTTCTTCCACAGCACTGCTGGGTGGGTTTAAACCACCAAACATTTAGGTTAGTAGTTCAGTGTAAACCGTTTGCACAACCCAGGGACCCAGTCATTCTCAAACTTGACTGCATCAGAATCACTTGGAGAGCTTGTTAAACTACAAACGGTTGGGCTTCACTTCCAGTTTCTGATTCAGGAGCTGTGGGCAGGGCCAAGAATTTACATTTCTAACAAGTTCCTAGGTGATGCTGATGCCTGTGGGCTGGGGGCCGCACTTTGAGAACAGGAGGCCTAGTCAGTGTGAACTTGCTGTAACAGGGAGTAAGCTCCTTTCTGAAACTTTTACTTTGTAATTGGAGGATGGAATTCTATTTCCACTGGGGGCCACAAAGCCCAGGTCGCATTTTTGGAGTAGGTGATATGTGCTTCCCAGAAACCAAACCCACAGCCATCAAGTAGATTACAGCTCACAGAGACTGTATAGAAACCCGTAGGGTTTCCAAAGGCTGTAAATCTTTAAGGAAGCAGGCTGCTACATATTCCTTCCTCCAAGTGGCTGGTGGATTCGAACCCCTAACCTTCTGGTTAACAGCCAAGTGCTTAACCATTCTTCCACCAGGGCTCCTTGACATATGCTTAGCACTGTCCTAAATTTTGTCATATATATTTCCTACCATCTTGACTATATGCAAATAACATGAAAAATCAAGAGGAATAAACAATTAGTCATATCGATGCCAGGGAAAAAGAGCAGTGTGAGCTGGGCAACTTGGAGAGAGCTTCGGGAAAGATGTCAGACAGGAGCTGACCTGGAAGGATGGTGAGAATTGCGATTTTCACAAAACAGGACATTTTCAGATGGAAATTAACAAGTAGCCAGGCTTGATTTCAAGAGGTGCCCTGGGTATCGCCCACGCAATTCACCGTTCCCTGCGTGAGCACTGTCCCTGCTTTTCCTGCAAGATTTCTTCCTGCTGTAAGTTACCAGGGATTCAATGAGGTTTCCACAAGGGCTGTTTTGTTGAGTAATGTCTGTTTGTCTGTAAATAATGTCAGAAGTTGACCTCGTTGGCTAATATCATCATCTTCCAAAGCATTTTGTTAGATATATTTATTTGTTTGTTTTCTTTTTTTGATTTTTAGCTTTGAACACTGTCAGATTTTGTGCATATTCCTGGCTTTAATGAACTTCTGAATAAACACATGATCTGTCAAAACAAGTGTGTCACTTAGTTTACTTTAGATCCTGAGACATCATGACATTATGAGATGGGTAAAACTGTGCCTGAGAGTGGCTAGCAAGGAAATGTTTTACTGCTTATATATTTGAAATGTAATTTTTAGCTGGCCTTCTACTATTTATACTACCCAGATGAGCTATCAGGTTTATTCCTAGGTGTGACTAATTGAGCCCTCACGCCCATGTCTTTGGACTGAATCCTTCTACATTATCCTGTTATTCTTTGATAGCTCATAGGTCTTTCTATGCTCAGGTAACCGCAACCCCTCAGAAACTGACTGTCATAAAATAGCAGTTGGAGGAACTGAAGGGGCTGCTGTGTCTTTGGGCTTTACAGATCCTGGGTGAGTCTTTAAGTCACAGTTGTTCTTGGCAGGGAAAAACCAGTTGCTGTTGAGTGAACACCAACTCATGGTAATGCCATGTGTGTCAGAATACAACTGTACTCCATTGGGTTTTCAGTGGCTGATGTTTTAAGACACCTCTGCATGGACTAGAACCTCTAAACTTTCTGTTAGCAGCCGAGTGTGTTAACCATTTGCACCACCCAGGGACCTCTCTTGGGAGGTAATAGTTGGTTTTCTGTTCATTCTGTGTGTGCAAATCTGTGCACACGTTGCTTGGTCAGCCCTAGTGTTAACTGCACTAAGAGTTGGTGTGCTGCTGGTCTGCACATACTCTAGTGCTGAGGGCTGGAGACCAAGGCATCAGACCACAGGCCTCTCTGCCAGCCTCCTGTTTTCAGTCTCTCCTTTCAAATAAAGTAATTAGATATTTGTTCCACATATGCACACATACCCTTCTTTCCCCACCTACAGACTAGTAGCCTGGTCTATGTATGATAGGTTGTATTTCCTATCGTCTCACCTTCCCAAGTGGTGTTAGCAGAATAGTTTCTTTTTTTTTTTTTTTCATAAGTAAACAAGTTATTTACTTGGTGGTACAGTGGTTAAGAGCTCAGCCATTAACCAAAAGGTCAGCAGTTCGAATCTACCAGCTGCCCGTTGGTAAATCTACAGGGCAGTTCTACTCTGTCCTATAGGGTCATTATGAGTTGGAATTGACTCAATGGCAATGGGTTTGGTTTTTTTATACTCTGGTATGTGGGAAATCCACAAATAAATGGCTAACAGGAAAAATGGAAGGAGCATTCTTAGAGACACTTATGGATTTGTTTATTCGTCTGTTCAGCAGCCTTTTTTTATTGAATATTGTGTGTTATGGTCTTTTCAATTGTGTGTTTAATTTTATTGAATATTGTGTGTTATGGTCTTTTCTTTCTGTGTGTATGCATGTATGTGAATTTGAAATGTCTGAAACAGTCTCAAGGAGATATTGTAATTGCTGTGATAGAAGGAGAAGGTGCTAAAGAAACACAGAGGTGAGCTGGAGGTTGACCTAATGGATTAGATCAACCCACTGGAGGTTTAGGCTCGATTTAAACCTCCACAAGGTTTAAAAGATAGAGAGGAGCTTGGCAGGAAAATGAGAGAGGGAAGGACATTTTGGACAAAGAACCATATGGGGAAAAGCTCAAGGGATAAATGTGAGAGAGCTGGCCAGTTTCAGGAGCAAGCTGGTGAATAGAGGTAGGAGGTGGGGTGCCACCTGAAGACAGGTAGGACGTGAAAGCTGCAGAGGGTGAAAAGAGCCGATCACAAAGGGACCTAAATTCTGTGCTAAGGAATTGGGTATTTCTGTAGAATACCAGTCCTTGGGTGGTACAAATGGTTAGTGTGCTCAGCTGATAACTGAAAGTTTGGTGGTTCTAATCCACCCAGAGGCACTTCAGAAGAAAGTTCTAACAATCTACTTCTGAAAAAGCAGGCACTGAAAACCCTATGGAGCACAGTTCTACTCTGACACAAGTCAGGATCAACTAGATGAGGACTGGTTGTTGTTTTTATAGAGTGCCATACAACGAGGGTTGCCTTTTAGAATCATTGTAGAGTAGAAGTAGGGAAAATGGATTGGACGGGTGCATGACTTGAGGCATGGAGATAGATTAGAAGCATTTTTGTTGGTTCAGGGGAGCCCCAAGAAGTGGCTGCACCGAGGCCATGGCAGTGGGAATCCAGAGGGAAAGGCTTTTGTGAAAGCTCTTTTAAGATAGAACTGAGAAATCTGGGTGAATGAGAGGTGAAGAAGGGGTGAAGCCCTGGGCCTCAGATTTGGGACAAGACCCTGGTAGGTCCTGGGAGCAAATTTGTTGGTAAGCCTGTTTGGCTTTTGGCTGGGTGAAGATAGATAGGTAAGGTACGATGAAGAATTAGTTACAGAGGCAAATGTAGGTCTATGTAACAGGAAAGAGAATTGGGCCTCTTCATTCCCATTCCAGAGGCAGCATCATGGCCAGTGACATCATCTCTGAACCCGAAGACTAGACATGGGGACCAAGTTAAAGGACGATCAATTTATTCTCATAAGCCCAGCCTTCCCTGATGTTGAAATGATTTCTTGGGCAAGGAGGAAAAGCCTGGCCTCTATCCCTTTATTTTAATGCTTTCCAGAAGGTGAGGGAGAGCTGGCTGAGCTTGGGCCTTTTGTGTCCTCTCTTTTGTCACAGTCTTCTGCCTGACTTCAGTCACTTCATTTATTCACTTCACTGCTTTTCTTCCTTTAGGTGGCACTGTCCATTCTAATTTATTACTCTTTCTGCTTTCTAGGCAAATGGAAAAGTTAGCTGTATAAAATGATTAGTGGAAAGAAAGCTCTTAATTGTGTGGAGGATGATGATGAACGAGTTAACTACAAACCGCTTTGCAATGTGGTGTGAAATGGGTTAGGGATCCTGTAGGAAAAACTGAAATAGGATTCTCTTTCATTCATTTATTTGTTTGTTCAGTATTTATTCAGTACCTACTATCTGCCAGGCCCTGTTCTCAGTGTTTGGGACCCATCAGTGAACAAAACAGATAAAATCCCCTGCCCTGGTGGTACCCGCAGATTGGGTTTTCAAAATATTTTGGTGGTGCCCATAATGTTATTGGATTTCACACAGTTGCCAAAGTCATGATGAGTCTTGCACATGAATGCTTGGAGGTATTTGGTCGCTGGTTAATGGTAATTGTTACTTATCAGTTATCTTTTCCTTTTCCTGGGCAAAGTCTAATTTCTTCCTTCACTATGGGCCTGCATTGATAAGCATGCCTACCAGTTCTTTGATTGGTATGTATCTGGCGTACTTGGAAACACCTTGAAATGTATCAGCAAATGTGACTCCCATCAAGGCCAAAGTATCTTAGAATTGCAGAAAGTTGCTGATGACGTCTGTGCAGGCACAGTGACCTTTCCTAGCTACACCCAACATTGAACTGCTACTCAGCAAGATGTTTGTAGCATCACATGACTGCTTCAGATGGAGAAACTCAAGCTGGAATAAAGAGCAGTTTGTCAGGTTTATCATCTCAAAGGCCATTAATGCCCTTCGCCTTGGAAGAAGGTATTTCAGATTCTAATAGTCATGCGGTGAGTCATAGGTACCTTAAACATTGGCCTTCTCCTTTTCTTCTTTTTTCTCCTTGGGACTTCTGTTCTGGACAACAGCAAGATGGCTCCAACCACTTCCTTGTCTTCCAGTCCATAGACTAAAGCATTCAGTCCATCAATTCCGTTTTAAAAGAATTGTGAATTCCCATAACTAGATTTTATATTACATCACTAAGAGTTAAGAGTCACAGAGTCAGAATTTTAGAGCAGGAAATGATTTTGTCTTTCCATGTATTATCTCCTGTATTACACTTAATATTCCTATGAGGTTTTCAGAATTATGCCTATTTTATAGATAAGGAAACTGAGGCTCATTTATAGTTAAATGAATTTTGCTCTTGGCCATATAACTAGTACATGACAGAGCCTGGAAAGGCATCTGTCCCTGATAATTCCAAATCCAGTGCTTTCTGGAGCCTGTTATGCTACAGTCAAAGACCACTGATAGGGAACATATTATGTTATAGGCACTATAGGATATAACTTAAAGTCAAAGACATAGCCCCTTTCCATGAGAAGCTGCAGACCTACTGGCAGCTACTCCCATCACTGAGCACTCTCTTTATATATGGTATCCTCTTTACAACCACACCACAAAGTAGATACTAGTGCTATCGTCCCCATTTTGCAGGTGAGGTTGAAAAACTAATTAACAACTAGTGAGTGGTGGGACAGGAATTCATATTCACATCGTTATTGACTCCAAAGCCCATATTGAGGCATGATGGACCTACACAAGCCAACTAGATCCCACATGGAACCTGGAGGAACAGTATCATGGGAAGTGGTACAGTCAGAAGGTGAATTGGATCTGAGCAGGAGCAAAGCATTCTGGCCTGGAGTAGCTGGGGAGACTTTACAGAAGAGCTTTCAGAAGAGGGTTGTTCCTAGAGAAAGCAACATACAGAAGACAGGGAAAAGCAGACCTGCCTACAATATGAGCAATAAAAATGCATGAGAAAAATCAGTCAGTTTGTAAAGACCCACATTAAACATTCACAAACCCTTATCAACAGACATAAATAAAATGCAGACCTAAATAAGGCAAGCAGTGTGCTGGACTCTTAAGCCAACAGGCCCTACAGGAAGTGATGGTTGCCTCTTTTACTTTATCTCCTGCCTGTTTGGCTTTAGCTATATTGCTCATCTTGAGGCCCTTGAACAAACTTTGCTCACATCTCCTCAGAGTAAAGGCTGGCTATTCCTTCACATTTTGCCAGGACTCCTTTCCTCACTTTATAAAAGGACCTCTGCTCAACTGGGAGCCCTGGTGGTACAGTGGTTAAGAGCTCAGCAGCTAACCAAAAGGTCAGCAGTTCGAATCCACCAGCTGCTTCTTGGTAACCCTATGAGGCCATTCTACTCTGTCCTATAGGGACCCCGTGAGTTGAAATCAACTCCATGGGAACGGGATTTTTTTCTGCTCACCTGGTTCCTCCTCAGCCTTCCCTGACCACCCTATCAAAAGACTAGTTCGTCTTGGCACTCAAGATAGTATCTCTATTATAGTTTCATTCAGAGCAACTGTCGTTACATTACATTACATGCTTAATTGTTTGTGTATGTGTTGTTTATTTCCCACACCAATTTGCAAACTCCACCAAAAAATTCAAAAACAAACCATTCGCTGTCATGTTGATTCTGACTCATTGCACCCCATGTGTGCAGAGCAGGACTGCCCCATAGGGTTTTCGTGGCCATGCCCTCTTGAAAGCAGATTACCAGGCCTAACCAGGCCTTTCTTCCAAAATGCCTCTGGGTGAGTTCAAACTGCCAACATCTTTGTTAGTAGCCACACGCTTAACCATTGGTACCACCCAGGGACTCTGTGGCAGTTTTATTAATTTCTCTGGTCCCTAAAACAGGGCCTGACATGTTATAGACAGCCAACAAATATTGAATGAATGAATGAATGAATACTGAGTGTTATGGATAAGAAATCTTCAGTGAATTTGAGATGAGTTTGAAAATTCCTCATGCCCTCCTCCTCTCAATATCAAATTCTATTCTTTTCCCTTTTCCACAGCTTAATGTTTCCCTGAAGATTCCTCTAGTTCTTTTGGAAATGCATCAGGCCTCATTTAGACCTCTCCTTGAAGAAAGCTCACAGCTCTCAATAGAAGCCATAAAGCTCAGTTTATCAACTCAGGGAATGGAAAGCAAAAGCCAGAGCTTGAGTCCACAAAGAGGGTTTGGCTAAAAATGAACATTTCCTTGGAATCAGGCACCAGAAAAATTTGTAGTCATCCGTGTGAGCTCTGTTTGCCTGGGGCTCGCAGCCTTGGTTCTGAGTGGTTGTATTCCACGGGGTTAAATATGTTGGCTTATGCTGCTGATGATATACAAGGCGACTCTTTCTGCCTGTGTCCTCGTTTGACTTTTCCTCCAAGCAAACCTTCTCAGCTTGAGACCTTTCCACCATTATGCTGACCATGCAGAGTATGCTCTGTGCACTAGAGACTGTGCTTTGAACTTTTGTGTTGTGGTGAAAAAAAAAAAAAACGCATACCAAAACATCCACCAATACAGTATCTACATTTACACCGCAATGGCACTAATTACATTGGTTCTTTATGTTGTGTAGTCAATACAGCTCTCCTTTTCCAAAGTATTCCAACACCGTTAACATTAACTCAGTGCTCCCCAAGCAAAAACTCCCTCTTTCCCCCATCTTCTCACTCCTGGTAACTATTAAAAATCTTTGGTTTCCATATGCTCTATCTGCTAATTTCATATAAGTGAGATCATGTAGTATGTTCTTCTGCGGCTGGCTTATTTCATTCAGCATAATGTTTTCAAGGTTCTTCCATGTTGTAGCATGTATCAAGACTTCATTTTGTTTTTACAACTGAGTGATATTCCATTGTATGTATATACCACATTTTGTTTATTCATTCATCTGTTGGTGGACATTTTGGCTCTTTCTGCCTTTTGGCTATTAGAATTTTTAGTGGAATCTTTTGCCTTTGCCCTCTGCCTTTTCTTCTTCTTGCCCTTCTGGCTCCACTTGCTCAGAGATGCTCTTGGACTCAATCATAACCTTGGTGATTCTCTTGGACTTGACCTGCATACACAATTATTGCCATGGGGCTGTCTTTATTGTACACTCAGTATATGTGCTAAATCTAAAGACAGTGTTGACAGGATTCAAGTGTGTGGCTTTCTGGACCAACTCTGGAATCACCTGGGAATAGGTGATCCCTCAGGACTCTGGGGAAACCATGGCGGTGTTGTGGTTAAAAGCTACAGCTGCCAAACTAAAGGTCAGTAGTTCAAATCCACCAGGCGCTCCTTGGAAACTCTATGGGGCAGTTTTACTCTGTCCTATAGGGTCACTATGAGTTGTAATTGATGGCAGTGGGTTTTTGGGTTCATGACTCTGGAGAAACTGGCAGTACCATTACTATACCCCATGGCCCATACTTGACTTGGTTGGGGACCTGTTTGTCTCCTAGGCAGACTCCACTCAGGAAGTGGGAGTGAGGGCTTCTGTAGCTCTTGGGCTCCGGGGTCTTATTCATTGATGTTGGGCAGAGAGAGAGCTTTGTCAAGAATGCTCCTAACTTGGACATTCGGGAAATTGTCATGTCAAAAAAGGACAACATTGCCAAGGAGAAGTCCTTGAATTTTGATAGGATTGGCACCCTGTCTCAGATCCCTGGCCCTGTCCTGCCGGGATCCAGAGGCTGCTTTCTCCAGCCATTTTCCTAGTGCCGTGGAAATCTCCCCTTCAAAGCCTGGTTAGTTTCCTGTGTAGAATGAATTCCACAGGTTTACTGAGTTGATTATTACATTTTCTACCACTTAGTTGAACTTTGGATTTCTTCGTGTTTTGTTTTCCTTGGTAGGTCCTTAGGTATTGTAAAAAATGGTATGCCAGAGGCATCTGACCTCCTGTAACTTCACAAGGGGAAAGGAGAATGAAGAGTCCAAGGTTGATTGGTATGAGGTGGAGGTCAGACATACCTTATTTTGCCAGCCCTTTTTACCAGTTCTAACAGCAACTATCCCTCCCAGAGAACACTCTACTTCTCTGCTGAATTCGGTGATTTGTTGCAATGGCCACATAGAACTTCCAGACCATACTCACAGTTATAGGGTTTATTAGGGAACTAACAGGTTACAATTCGGGTTCAGGAATGCTCAAAATACAGTTCTTCTGTCAGGACAATTTCTTCTCAACCGTGCCTACAGGCATGCCTCTCTCTGGCCCCTCGGCCTCTACCCTGCTTGGCCAAGTGTTATAAAGCTCTTTTAGCTCTGCTGATAATTGCCCTGAGGTACCCTACTCTGCCAGTAAGCCTCAGCCAAAAGGTGCTCAGCTCTAGCTCTACCAAGTACCCAGAGGCATCCTACTCCACCGGCAAGCCTCCTTCCCAAAGACACTCAGCTCTCTCGCTCCATGGGCTAGCAAAGCCCATCACACCATCTTCTGCCAGTCTCTTGCTGGTCTCCTGCCAGCCTCCTGGTTCTGCTGCCTCCGTTTCTCTGCTATTGCTTCTCACTGTCTCTGGTGTTACAGCTCTCCCTCTTTGTCTTCCATGTTCCTTGTTACATCTCCTACTCTCTCTTTCTCTCAGTGCCTGGTTCCAGGAGCTTCTCAGCACGAGGATCCCAGGTCCAAAGGATGCACTCCACTCCTGACTCTTCTTTATTGGTGGTGGTGAGATCCTCTCCTCCTGACTCTGGGATGGCTCATTTTAAGCCTAGAGGGATGACAAAACTGACCAATCCCTTCATTAGGATTCCATATACTTCTTTTATGTAGTCCCACTCAATCATTGTGTGTAAGTCACAAAGACTATGGCTATAAGGGCCATAAGCAATTTAAGCAATTCATTGTACCACAAATATATACTTCAAATTGAATATATCTGTCTAAATGCCCAATTTACAGCACCCAGTGCATTGGGCATTTAGACAGATATATTCAGCGCCCAGCAAAAAATACAGCCCCATGTTATAGCATAACTTCCTTGGACTGAGATTTAGGTTATACAGGTTCTATTTAAGATACACACGCAAGTAGTTGTCTGGGCAAATAAAATGAAGGAATTCAACTAAAGATTTTATAAGGTTTCTCCCAACTTTAAAATTCCGTGATTCTCTTTTGCTATAACAGAACAATATCAAGTTGGATAATATGATTTAAAAAGTAAAAATTGGTAGAAAATAGGAGTTCTGTCAAACCCTTGCTTTTATATAGGAACTCTCATGAATCCCTCTGGACGGTTGGTTGCCTATTCTCCAAATTCTGCCCAAATGTCTCCATATTTTCCAAATGTCACTCATTTTGAAGTTTATCTCCCTGAATATGAAATAGTCCCTAACCCCATGTCTGTGCAAAGGGTGACGTGTACATTAGGATCCTTGCCTCAGATAAGCACGTGTGCCAACTGTTTCCATTTATTGTTGGCTAATTTCTCTTCACAGCTCAACCACAGCAGAACCAGAGGAAATACCCAATCTTGTTTTGATAACAGACTTCATTCTTAGACATGAAAGGCTTTTTGAGATTGTCAAAATGTAGACGTGCTATGTCTCTTTTCCTGAGGGAGGGGCAGAGGTATAAGGGAAATACTCTGCATATCATAGGCTGGAAAGGAATGTTTCTTCTCCTGCATTACTCAACCCAGTTTGCATCTGTTGCCCTAGGGAACTCTAAAGTTGGGTCCCAGTTTTCAATGTTTTGATTTATTCACTAAGTAGTACACATTAGGGTCTTACGAAGTGATTTTTACATTAATGTCTAATCAAGTGCTGCTTAGCCAGCCCATGCTAGAAGTTTTTTTTTTTTTCACCAAAGATGATAGATTAATTCAGGAGTTCAAAGGACCTAGGAAAAACAGTCAACAAAAATCTTTTCTTCAGGCTACACAAATAAAACATTTCATGAAAATAACACTAACAAATAAAATTAAAAAAACAAAAAAACCATTGCTGTCAGTTCCAACTCATAGTGACCCTATAGGATGGAGTAGAACTGCTCCCATAGAATTTCCAAGGAGCGTCTGGTGGATTCGAACTGCCAACTTCTTGGTTAGCAGCATAGCTCTTAATCACTATGCCACCAGAGTTTCCAACAAATAGTAGTAGATAATATATATTGAGTGTTTATTCTGTGTCAGGCACTATGATAACTACATGTAAAACTCTTAACTTGGTCTCCATTTTGGGAAATTAAAAACAAAAAACTGAAGATCAGAGAGAGGTGAAGTCATCTACCAAGGGTCATAAATCTATTGTCTGACTCTAGTACCTGAGCTGTACTTAATCCACATGCTGTACAGACCATGTCTTTTGACATCTTGAATTTGTAAGCCTTTGGAAAGGAACCTTCAGGTGGTCCCTGGTGGCACAGTGGTTAAGAGCTACAGCTTCTAAACAAAAGGTCGGCAGTTTGAACTCACCAGGCGTACCTTGGAAACCCTAGGGGACAGTTCTACTCTGCCTTATAGGGTCCTGTGAGTTCAAATCAAGTCCACGGGCACCAGAAAAGACATGAGGGACTTTGTGATTGGAGGTCTCTGAGAATTTGACCTTGTGGCTCCCTTGGGTGCCACTGCTATAGCCTGGGGAGGTCGGGGGAGAGGGGGAGGATTGTCAGCTTTCTCACCATCCCCTCAAGCAGCCCTCCTAGGACAGGGGAAAGAGATGGACAGGAAGCTGGGCATGCTTGTTTGCCTCATCTGCAAACTGCTTAATGCCCTCTTAAATTTCCATTCCCCTTTCCAGGGGATTGGAACTTAAATGAATGGAAGGTAAATCCAGTCTTCCAGCTCCTTCAAAGCCCAATAGCCAATGTAGCCTATACTTTCATACAATATAATGTTTTTAAAAGTAGATGATGTCTTAGCCATCTAGTGCTGCTGTAATAGAAATACCATAAGTGGATGGCTTTGACAAGGAGATATTTATTCTGAGTGGAGGCCCCTCAGCTCTGGGCTTCAGCTCTGCCTTCCAGGCCCACTTGGATGGCAGCTCTGCTCCTACCACTTTAGGTGCACCATTCTCCTAGTCCATCTGAGTGGTAACTCCACTCTTGGAAACACCAGAGGCTATGGCTCCACGCTTTGAAACCCAGAGGTTGTGGCCATACCTTTTGAGACTGAGGCAGCTCGGCTCCTTGTGTTCCTTGTCCCTTCAGCTTCTGTATCCTGGTTTCTTGGCCTCTCAGCTCCTTGGGCCTCACACCCTCATCTGCCGTGCTGGGAGGCAAGTGTTCCAAAACTCTGTAGCTCCACCGATAAGTGCCTAGAGGCACCCAGCTCTGCCAGGAAGCCTCCTGTGCACAGGCACTCAGCTCTCTTGATCCGTGGGTTGGCTCCAGTGCTGTCTGGCGCTGGTCTCCTGGTTCTGTTGCTGCTGGTTTGCTGCTGCTGCAGGGCCCCTGTTGCTGTTTCTCACCATCTGCGCCTTCTCTGGTGTTAACAGTTCTCCTTACTTCCTTCTGAGTCTTCTAGCCATTCCCAGTTACAAAACTGCTTCCACATCTTAGGTATCTGTTTGAGCAGCACCCCACTCCCTAGGTACCAAATTCTGTCAGTTATCTAGCATTGCTATAACAGAAATACCACAAGTAGATGGCTTTAACAAGGAGAAGTTTATTTTCTCACAATCTAGTAGGCTAGAAGTCCAAATTCAGGGTCTCAGCTCCAGGGGAAGGCTTTCTTTCTGTGTTGGCTCTGGAGGAAAGTCCTTGTCATCAGTCTTCCCCTGGACTAGGAGCTTCTCTGCACCAGAACCTTGGATCCAAAGGCACTGTTTTCTTGGTGGTGTGAGGTCTCCAACTCTCCGCTTGTTCACTTTCCTTTTATCTCTTGTAAGATAAAAGGCGGTGCAGGCCACACCCCAGGGAAATTCCCTTTACGTTGGATCAGGAATGTGACCTGAGCAAGGGTATTACATCCCACCCTAATCCTCTTTGACCACAGGCAGAGATTATGATTTATAACACACAGGAAAATCACAAAATAGAGGACAACCACACAATACTGGGAATCATGGCCTAACCAAGTTGGCACATATTTTTGGGGACACAGTTCAATTCATGACAGATGGGATGTTTTATAGATTCACTAGCTCTAGTTCCTCCATCCTTGGACCATTTTATCAATGAGGCCCAGGGAGGTTAAATGGCATGCCCAAGAAAGCATGGCTAATTAGCATCAGAGCCAATGAAAACCTTAATTTTTCTGTTCCCCACTACAGGTAGTCCCTGACTTACGAAACATCTGTGGTTAACCGCTATCCAGTTTTTGTTTTTTTAATATCTTACCATTAGTAACACGTACTACAAACAGTGTTGCACTGCATAAGCTGCTGATGTGATCATATCTGCAAGTTCATACGTAATGTTTCCAACCCCCCAAGACAAAAGATTGGTTTTATAAAGATACTGATAATAAAAGGCAATAATAATGAAAAATAAATGAGATATCCGACCTACGACAGAGTCGTTGGAATGGAGCGCTGCCAGAAGTCAGGGACTACCTGTACCGTGCCCTTTACACACCAGCATATCACATCTCAGAGTCAACTTTTCCCAATCCTGCCCTTTCTTTCCTGCCTTGCTGCCTATTTTAAATTTCTCATTGTTTAAAGGTGTCTCCTCCCTGTTCTCTCCACTCTTCCTTGGTTTTCCCTTCATTGTGTCTATGACTCTTCCTGTGCTATTTCTGAAGGCACATTAATGTTGAATAACGTCCATGCCTAAAGCCAGGGCTAGTTTGTTGTTTTCTGTGTGGCGGAGGAGGGAGGCATGAAAGAAATGTGGGCTATGAACGGCTGTTACCGAGGGCTCCCAACAGGAACGTGCCCGGCTATTTTTAAGCCATATTTTAGAGATGCAGGACCAGGCACTGCCTTTTACCCCAGCGGCAAACTGGGCTGGGTTTTCCAGAATGCAGTTCAGAAAAGCTGTAACCATTGTTTCCTCAAGGGCTTGTCTTCTCCGAAGAGTGTCCCCTCCAATGACTGGCCTTGTGAAAAAGTGTCCAAAGACTGAATTACAGGAAACACAATGACCCATTGAATGAACTGGTGTCCATCAAATTTCTCTTGAATGGCTTGCTGATTGTTTTAATCAGAACAAAGACAAGAAGGAACTCCTCATAGCGTTGGACCCTATTTAGCTACATCAAAATCCTGGCCTCTCACATAATTGCCGAGAGGAAAAGCTATCTTTTAAAGTTCACTGCTCCACCTGTCACAGAATCAAAATTTCTCTCTGATAACCTCATGAGGTCAGCTTAGCTGAAGGGGCTGATTTCACTTATTCACATGAGTTGAATTTTAACCCCTTGGTAGTCTAATACTGTTTCAGACTTGTTTAGGCATATTCCTATGTTAAACTGCAGGTGAACGTATGAAGGATTGACAAGAATGCACTTCAGGTGACAACAGGTGTTCACTATCAATGGCACAAGACCAGCTTCATGGCAGTGGGGTTTGAGTTTCCATCCCAAAGGAGTAATGATGATGATGATGGCGATGTCATTGCCGCTGCTAAGAAAGATGATAATGAAAGATTTCAAATGAAATTTAACCAAGAACTGTGGTGTCTCACCTAAGAGCTTTTTTCTTTAAAAAACAAACAAGCAAACCAGGCACATAATGTCTACCTACTTCAGCATTTAGTATAGCCACTGGCAACTCAGCTTTCTGAGAAAGAATGGAGTGGACTTTTATAGGATGATAAAACCAAAAACAAACCCAATGCCGTCAAGTCGATTCCAACTCATAGCGACCCTATAGGACAGAGTAGAACTGCCCCATAGATGTTTCCAAGGAGCGCCTGGCGGATTCGAACTGCCAACCCTTTATCCTATAGGATGATAAGAGATTAATATATCCTATTTTTTATTCTATTCTACATGTTATTGTTAACTGTCATCAAGTCAACTCATGGGGACCCCATGCGTTACAGGATAGAACTGCCCCATATGGATTTCTTGCCTGTAATCTTTTTTTTTTAATCTTTAGAGAAGTAGATCGCCAGGCCTTTTCTTTTGCGCAGCCACTGGATGACTTTCAACCACTAACCTTTTGGTTAGCAGCTAATTGCAAACCACTTGTGTTACCCAGCGTCCTTCTCTTCTACATAATCTACCCCTTGTGGACTTTGCCTCCACCACCCTCTATGTAAGCAACCCTTAGATATAGACACAAGCTCGGGTGTGTGTATGTGAATGCATGTGTGTGCATATTTACCAATTGGCTACATGATTTGAGAGAGATTTACTTACAACCCTCTTAGCCCACCATTTTCCTCTTTCAGATGGCCACATGATACCATACATTGTCCCATCTGCCTACCAGAGTTTTTGGGTATATCATATGCGGCAACTGATCTAAAGACATTTTGGTCAGTTACAAATGCTGACACAATGTAAAATATAAGCTCGTATGTGGGGATTATTAAGATCAGACTGACTCCTTCCCCCATTATCACCAAAGAGCATGCCACAGAAGATGTATTCTGTTAGTGGTGGTAGATTCGACGAAGCTATTTATATACTACTGGGTTCCTTTACATTCAGTGACACATGCTTGAGAGAAGGGCCAATGTTAATAGCTTATTTTGTGGCCACGAAATAGTTTTTCTTTGTGAAACTAATGGCTTATCTGAGGTTTAAATTTATGACTTTAACCTTATCATTAGTTCTTAGCAATCAATGATGCTGACATTGGGGCCATGTCTCTTTAGACTGTAAGGTTTAGAGCCTCCACTGACTTTCTTCAAAAATGTTTATAAAACTGCTAGAAAACTTGGACACTTTCTCATAAATGTAGTCATCTTGAAGCTGTGAAAATCTGATAAGATTGATCAGTTGCTTGTGGATGGGTAAATTCAGTCCATGTGGAGAATTCTTGGAATACCCTGACCATTTACCTTTCCGTGTTTTTAGTGAGTTAGAGGGCCAGGTAAGCTAAAGGAGGAAAAATTGTAGGCTAAATGGTTCCTTTATTCTATCTCATCATATTTCTTTTCCTCTAAAGAAACAATCTTTATGTAATTATATATTTATCATTTATGCATTAATTGTCTTTTTCCCTTATGACTATAAGTTCTTTGTGATCAGAGAACATGTTTGTCTTATTCCCTACTTTTGCCCAGCACCCAGCTCATTGAGTGACATATTGAAAGACCTCAGTGAAGGGGTAAATGAATGATGGTTTGGTAGACATATGCAATACTTAAGCCCAAAAGGGTATTAAAAAGAGATTGTCAACTTTGATTTCCAAAGAGGAAACTAAGGCATGATATATTAATGGTATACCTGATTTTGACATCTTGTTAGTGACAGTGTTGAAATTACTGTCTAAGCTTCCTGACTCAGCCTAGGGTTCTCTTTATGGTACCATACTCCTATTAGGATTAAAATCCATCCTTTTGTGTTGTTCTAAGTTTAACTTCTTGGTTCTAGGGAATAAATTAGAAAGAGATGGGAAGAGGCATCCTTTTCAATCAACATAGAAGTGAAGTTGAAAGGGGAGCTGGACATGGAGGCTTGGTAGTAGCACCAGCGGTCCTGAAGAAGACTTTACTTATTATCAGGATATTGAAACACCAGCAGTAGATTCTCTCTGCCTTGAAATTCCTAGAGGCTAATCTCAACCACATGAAGACAGGGACAGAACCAGATGGTCTCTTCTGGTCCTTTCCAGTTCTCTGACTCAATCCTGGTGCTTCGGCCAAGATGGAAATAACTTCCCACCTCCCCCCAGGCTTGTCATTGTGTTTTGAGAGATACAGTTCTGATGGAAGAGCAACCAGCACCAACCGCAGCATAAAGAATCAGGACAATGAAAAGCAAATTCATCATTTGAAGTTCTCATTAAACTTTCTGAAGAGCTTTTTCAAAATGGAGGCTTTGGACAAAATGATGGCCAAATAATTTTTCATCCAGGCTTTTCTTCCAAAATGTAAATCCAAAGGAAATTGCTAGAATAAAATTATAATCAGAGGCATTAAAATGTTAACTGCTAAGGCAATATTTAATATTCAGACTGTAGCAATGGTTTCAAAATTGGCTGAATATCGGAATTACCAGGGAAACTTGGCCCTACCTGCCAGAGATTCTCCTTAAATAGGTCTGGGCGGGACCCTGAAATCTTTTTTTATTAAAAACTCCCCGATGATCAACTACATTCAGAAGCCACTGTTCAAGAAGATCTCACAAATCTTTCCAAGTAACGAGTTCTATTTTTAAAGCTGTTGTTCGGAAAAAAAACAGCTTTCTTTTGGATTCCATTTCAGGAAAGAAAACATCCATTATTCTGTAGGATATTAGTGAAGTACTCAAAAACTTATTAATCTTTAGTAAATTGCTGGATTGTTCTTAGCATTTTTCCTTTTGTAAACCCAACAGAGTGTAAAGTGTGCACACTCAATGACATGGAGTAGAGGGAGTCTTGAATTCATTTGCAAGTTTTATGATCTTCTTGGCATTTGGTTGGTTAGATCTAGACTGCTCCTGTATGGAGGCAGTGCTGGGAGCCAAGGAGTCTCAACTTCGTGTCAACAATTCTTTAGTGTAGTTTATGTAAAATATTAATGTATGAGATAGACTCACACATCTGGAGAAATCATGAGAGTAAAAGACACAACTAAGGATTAACAAGGACCAGATGCACTGTAATAATGTAGATTTTCTACTTGCAATTTGGGGTGCAGATTTTAGAAAAGGCCACTTCTCAGGGCTATACCTGTATGTTTGAGCCATGTAATAGAAAGGATAATAAATGATAAATAGACAAAAAGAGAGAGGGAGGGAGGAAGGAAGGAAGGAAAAAAGGAGGGAAGGAAGGAAATAGGTAGTTAGCTAGATAGCTAGATGAATGGATGGATGGATGATAGATGTATTTGGACTTAATGGGCATCTAACCCATTTATATAAAGTGACAATGAAAAGCTGACAGATTTAGTGGATAAACTAAGTTTGGGTCTTACATCTTGTCTTATCTATCTACTGCTACTATAACAGAAATAACACAAGGGGGTGGCTTTAACAAACAGAATTTCTTTTCTCACAGTTTAGGAGGCTAGAAGTTCAAATTCAGAGTGCCAGCTCTAGGGGAATGACTTCTCTTTCTCTTGGCTCTGAAAGAAGGTTCTTGCTTTTTCTGAGCTTCTACTCCTGGACAATCTTCACATGGCTTGGCATCATCATTCTCCCATCTCTGCTTGCTAGCTTGCATTTAATCTCTTTTATATCACAAAAAAGATTGACTGAAGATACACCCTACATTAATGCTGCTTCATTAACATGATAAAGACAACCTATACCCAAATGGAACAATAACCACAGGCATAGAGGTTAGAATTTACAACACATATTTTGGGGAGACACAATTTAATCCATAACATTCCACCATTCGGCCATCCAAAATTGATGTCTTTTCTACATGCAAAACACATTTACCCCATAACATCTTCCAAAAAATCTTAAACCAACTCCAAGTCCAAAATTGCATCTTTTGAATTGTCTAAACCAAATATAGGTGAGATGTTAGGCATAGTCCATCCTGGGGCAAAATTCCTCTCCACCTGAGAACCTGTGAAATATAGAATACAGGTTATCTGCTTCCGAAGTACAATGATAGAACAGGCACAAGGTAGACATTTCCATTAGAAATGGGAGATATTGGAAGGAAGGAAGGGATAACAGGCACAAAGCAAGTCCAAAACCCAGCAGAACAAATTATATTAGCTCTCAAGGTGTGAAAATAATCCTTTCTTCTCTGAGACCATCTGGGAAATGGCCCTGCCCTCTAGACTCTGAGTGTTGGTCATGCCTTCTAGATTCTAAGTGGAGGCTCCTCAGCTCTGGGCTTCAGCTCCACCTTCCAGGCCCTCTGGGATGTCAACTGTACTCCCTCATCTTTAGGTAGCCCCATTCTCCTAGTCCATCTGAGTGATGACCCCACCCCTTTGGCCCCACCAGGCCCTGTTTTTCTGACCCTGGGGCATAGCAGTCTTACCCCCTTAGCTTTGGGTGGCAGCCCCATCCCCCCGTTACACCTTAATGGCAGCTCCACACTCAGAGACTGAGCTGGCAAAGATCCAGCCCTTTGAAACCTAGGAGGCTGTGCTTCAACCTGTTGAGATCCAGGAGACCATGGCCCCACCCTTTGAGACCGAGGCAGCTCTGCTTCCCTTGCTCCTTCCAACAGTTTTGCTGATCTCTGAGCTGCTCCAGGAATGCTCCTTTTCTTTTCTTGGAGGACAATAGATGTAGCTCCTTTGGCTTGTTTCCTGCCTACAGAATTTCGAGAGGCAGACAAGAGTTCTTTCCCTTTGTTCTTTCTCTGTCCCTTTCAGTCTGAGCTGATGGGTTTTCTGCTGTGGTAGTTGGTTAGACCCATCAGTCATAGGTTTAATCTCTTTAGCAAAAGATTGTGTAGCCACAGCCTTGGTGAACGTTCTGGAACATGTGCCCCTAGTTTGTACAACAGAATTTTCCAAATCTTTAATCTCTGTTTTCATTTTGCATAGTTCATCTCTTTAGCATTTACTTTAAGCAGAAAAAGAAACCACACGACCCCTTTAAGATCCTGCTTAGAAATTTCATCAGCCAAATATCCAAGTCTATCACTTACAAGTTTACCTTCCATCGAACGTTTGAACATAATTCAGACAAGTTTTTTGCCATTGCATAAAAAGCCTCACCCTTCCTTCATTGTCCAATCATATATTCATCATTTTCTTTAAAAACCTCACCAGAAACACATTTAATGTCCACATTTCTAGGAATATTCTGTTGCTGATGCCATATGTATTCTCTAAGATGATAGAGATTTTCTCTATAGCTCTTCTCTCTTCTTCTGAACCCTCCCCAGGACTGTATTTGATATACATAATTTTACCAACAGTCTCTTCAAGGCAATCTAGTCTTTTACAGTTAGGCACCTAAAACTCATCCAGCCTCCACCTATCAGCCAATTCCAAAACCGCTTCCACATTTTAGGTATCTGTTAGAGCAGCACCCCACTCATCCGATACCAAATTCTGCCTTAGTCATCTAGTGCTGCTATAACAAAAATACCACAAGTGGGTAGCTTTAACAAACAGAAGTTTATTTTCACACAGTTTAGGAGGCTAGAAGTCTGAATTTAGGGTACTGGCTCTAGGGGAAGGCTTTTTCTCTCTGTTGGCTCTGAAGAGAAGTCCTTGTGTCTTCCGATCTTCTGCTCCTGGGCAATCTTCATGGGGCTCAGTATGTCTTTTCCCCCATCTCTGCTTGCTAGCTTGTGTTTAATCTCTTTTATATCTCAAAAGAGATTGATTCAATATACATCCTACACTAATCCTGTCTTATTAACATAACAAACATAACCCATCCCCAAATGGTAGTGTAACCACAAGAGAGGTTAGGATTTACAGCACATACTTTTGGGTTACACGATTTATTTCACAACACATCTATTCCCCAGTTCCTTATCTAGGGAAGTAGAAAGCAATTTGTGTCTTCCTTTGAGGATTACTGTATCACAGGGAGTGGTCCTTAAAGGAGAAAACAACAGAATAGAGATTTTAGAGAGCTGATAGGTGAAAGTAATAGAGAAGGTGTAAAATCATATGAATGTCCAGGCAGTTATCAGAGGAAATGCTGGATTTCAGCACTGCATCATACCAGGTGTGGGCATTGGCAGGAACACCATCAATCACCACCAGATGACTGTGCAGCCCATCCATAATGTTTGTTTTTCGAGAGACACTTAATAACACTGTCAGATGTTTCAGAGTTTCTTGCCATCTAAAGCAACAGCCACACTGATTTTCAGCAAGAATTATATTTTTGTATGTGTGCAGAACTTTCCTTCTAATATCCAGTGGTATAATATCGTCCACTTAAAATAAGGCAGTGGATCAGTTAGGGTTCTTTGGCAGCACGGAACCTCAGTTAACTCTACCTAATCCACCAGGCGCTCCTTGGAAACCCTATGGGGCAGTTCTACTCTGTCCTATAGAGTCTCTGTGAGTCGGAATTGACCCGATGGCAAAGATTATAACAGAAATAAAACAAGGAAGTTATTAGAAGAGTACAGAATAGGTCAGAGTATCACAGCAAAAGCTGAACAGTCTTGTCTTAACCTGGGTTTCTTCCAAAGGCAGAGCGTAAGTCAAGGACTTGGAGTAGGTAGTTCATTTGGGAAGTGATTCCAGGCAATAGGAGTTGGGGGTGAGGAAGAGTGAATCAGAGAAGGAGGAGAAGATCATGCAAAGGTGCAGGATTGCATCGGCAACCATCGTGGATAGCTAGTGGTCATTCAAGCTGGTGCTTTCTGAAGAGTAGAATTGAGCACCCAGGAGATTGAAGGGACACCATTAGTTCTGTATTGCCTCTATGGGGTTAACTCCCATTCACTTCCAGAGTCTGCATGCAGGAGGGTGCCTCCGTGGCTGTGGCTCAGCATCTGAGAAGTCCCGGATATTTCCTCAAAGGAAAGCCGGGCTTGCGGTGCCGTTATCAAAATATGGATGAACACTGAGAAAAGCAAAACCAAAAATGGTCCTTAGTTGATGCCGGAGGGGGTTAGAGTAAAAAATATATATGTATTAGCACTTTGATAATATACCCCTCTAGGCATTTGTTCATGCTGTTCCCTCTGCCTCTCTTCCATTTATCCAATATTAACTAACACAAAACGCACATCCTCCTCTGGGTATTTAGGAATGAGGGATTCTTCACCAAAGGCTTGTGGTGTTCCCACCACCCAGGTTCACTTCCAATTATTCTCTAGTCTTTAGCATTTGAGTCAGCTCCTTTCCAGGGAGGAGAAACCTGAGTTTGACAATAGCCAGAATAGTTAAAATTATTGTTCCAGCACTTACTGGTTATGTCATGTGCTCTTGGGCAAGTAACTCCATGTACCTTGGTTACTTCATCAGTAAAATGGTTCAAGTGGTAATCACCGTATAAATTCATGAGGATTACACTGAAGTAAATGGTTAAATATGTAAAATAACTGAATAAACGTTAGACACTTAATAATTGCTCCTTTTTTTTTTTTTGGATAACAAGGACCAGGTTTAATACTCCTTTTGAATATTCCAGAAAGCTTGGTCCAGATCTAGTTCTCACTGGGATACAGGAACACTTGCCTTTTGCTCATCCAAGCTCAGTTTTTTAAAAACGTTGAGCCAGAAGTTGCAAACTTTAGTGACTCATGAGGCATATCTAGCCCATTGATGGTGGATTTGGCCATTAGATGTTTATTTTATTTTAAGAACTGAATTGTTAATTGTTATCCAGTCAGCTCTAACTCATGGAGATTCCATGTATAACAGAAGAAAGCATTTCCTGGTCCTATGCCATCTTTACAATCATTGATATGCTCAAGTCTCTTGTTACATCTGCTGTGTATTTTGAGTGACTTCCGACCTAGGCAGCTCGTCTTCTAGCACTATATCGGACAATATTCTGGTGTTATCCACAGAGTTTTCATTGGTTAATTTTTGGAAGTGTACCTCCAGGCCTTTCTTCCTAGTCTGTCATAGTCTGGAAGCTCCACTGAAACCTGTCCAACGTGGGTGATATTGTAGTATTTGAAATACTGGTAGCACCACAGTGCAGCAAACTGACGGATGGGTGGTGGAAGAGGCCAACAATTTTAAAACCTAAATAATTCACTTATAACGATTATGGATTGCTGGTCCCCTTGAAATACTTGGCTCACGTTTCTGCATGGTAACAGCTGGACCAAGTGCCGGGTCTCCACTTTAACAGACGTGAATTCTCCATTTTGCCACAGTCCCCAGCGCACCTTCCTAAATCTCACACCAGGTATTGTTTTTACATTTCAAGTGCCTCCCTGATCTTTACGTATTGGGTCTTAAGGTCTCTGCTTCTCTACGGGGATAGAAAAGAGTTGGAATTTTAAAATGCATGTTAGTTGACAGTGGTAAGATTGGTGAAACCACTACCCTGCTTGTCTATCTTAAATCTTTGCTGGTTTGTCTGTCAGCAATATTTATTCTGCATAATTATGATTGCATCTGCATGGGCCTTGGCAGTTTACAAAGTGCCCTGACCAACTATAATTTGTTTGATCTTCACTGACAGCCAAGCCTGTTGAGATGGCAGGGCAGGTAGCATAATTAGCACCATTTAATGATAAGAAACTAAGCCTCTGAAAGATTAGTGGAAAGACTCAAGGCCCCGGTGCTGGTAATGGTAGAGTAATCCAAATCCAGAGTTCTAGCGTCTGTTGGAGTAAATTTTAAAGGACGCAAAGGCAATTGCCCTCAAAGAGTTCACTATCAAATGGCGTTGCTGGGAAAAATGTAGGGAATTACATCAGGAATATGTATTACCCCAAAACAAACCAAACCCACTGCAGTCAAGTCGATTCTGACTCACAGACACCCTGTAGGACAGATTAGAACTGCCCTGCGAGGTTTCCAAGGCTATAAATCTTTACAGAAGTGAATTGCCACATCTTTCTCCTGCAGAGTGGCTGGTGGGTTCAAATCGCCGACCTATCAGTTAGCAGCTGAGTGGCTAACCACTGCGCCACCAGAAATACATATTCGAATATATATATATATAATGCAAAACTAACTGCTGGTGTAAAATGAAATGCAGGTTCCTGGGTGGTGCAAAGAATTAAGCCCTCAGTTACTAACCAAAAGGCTGGTGGTTCAAACCTATGCAGAGGTGCCTCAGAAGAAAAGCCTGGTGATCTGCATCTGGAAGGTCACAGTCATGAAAACCCCATGGAGCACAGTCCTACTCTGAACCACGTGGGGTTGCCCTGGGTCAGAGTCGACTTGGCAGTAACTGCTGTGATTGCTGGGATGATTGGAACCAGGTGAAGTCATCATGACAGGCTGGGTAAAGAAAATAAGTTCGAAACAACATGTTGAAGATTTGGTTCTTTATGCGGGGGTCTGTATTTTATTTCTATCTTTTAAAGGTATCATGTGGATACATGTGAAATTGAATAGCAGGAAAGTGTATGGAAAAGAATGTTGTATTAAGCACACTGATGAAGTGGAAGGTGCGTAAGTCACAGGCAGGGCGTCCAGAGCAGACTGGCCTTTCTGGAGCAGATAGAGGAGAATGCTCAAGCTGCTATAAACCAGGCAAGAAGATTTTATGAAAAGGAGAGTTGTATAAATCTTCAATCATGTGCTCAAGCCAGTGGTCAGAGCTCATTAACCTTGAACCTATAGCAAGAGCAGCCAATTCTAATGAATCCAGGCCGTACCTGTTGCCATCGAGTCGATTCTGACCCATAGTGACCCTATAGAATCCAGGACTTTAGGGCAGAATACCTGGGCTCAAGGATCAATGCTTCCTACTCCTTTTGTTTCTTCTAAGAAAGTAAAATTAAGGTCATATTGCGCAACAGCTTTGGAAAAAGTGCTTAACTGATGTTTAACCCTTTCGTTACCATTGGTCTAAACTGTATGCCAGCCGTTTTTTATGCCTCTGGACCTCAGAGGTAAGACGTTATTCAGGTTCTAATGCATTTCATGCCAAGGTGGGTCCCTTTTGAAATGCATGAAGCTCAGCTGAACTGAGTTGGAGGCCATTGTTATATATGTTGAGCGTTCTATTAGGTGATGCTTATTGGATGTGTTAGTTTTATAAACTTTTGTCAACTTTTGCCTTTTTTTTTTTTTTTCTGTGAAATAAGGCTTGCAAACATAATCATGGCTTTTCCTGTTGGATATTTTTGGGTTTTCTGTGTCGTATTTGGAAAACCACAGGTTTCTCATATAACCTAATGGAAAGGCACCAGTAATAAGCTACCTACCTAGTTCTCAGTGGCAGGAGCTCTGGTGGTGCGGTGGTTGAGAGCTGTGGCTGCTAACCAAAAGGTAGGAGCCGCTGGTGGTTTTGAATAGCCAACCTTTTGGTTTGCTGACTAGCGGTTGCATCACCCGGGCTCCTTTGTTTATCTGTTATTGTGCTTTAGATGAAGGTTTACAGAGTAAAATAATTTCTCCTTAAACAATCAATACACCTATTGTTTTGTGACATTGGTTGCAAAACCCACAACATGTCAATACTCTCCCTTCTCGACCTTGGGTTCCCCATTACCAGCTGTCTTGTCCCCAACTGCCTTCTTGTCCTTGCTCCTGAGCTGGTGTGCCCATTTAGTCTCACTTTGTTTTATGGGCCTGTCTAATCTTTGGCTGAAGAGTGAACCTCAGGAGTTACTTCATTACTGAGTTATAAGGATGTCCAGGGGCCATACTCTTGGGGTTTCTCCAGTCTCTGCCAGACCAGTAAGTCTCATCTTTTTTTGTGAGTTAGAATTTTGTTCTACATTTTTCTCCAGCTCTGTCCAGGACCCTCTATTGTGATCCCTGTCAGAGCAGTTGGTGGTGGTAGCTGGGCACCATCTAGTTGTGCTGGGCTTAGTCTGGTAGAGGGTGTGGTAGTTGTGGTCCATTAGTCCTTTGGACTAATCTTTCCCTTGTGTCTTTGGTTTTCTTCATTCTCCCTTGCTCCAGACAGGGTGGGAGTATCTTAAACGGCCGCTCACAAGCTTTTAAGGCACCAGGGCTCCTTTAATTATGTTCAGAGTAGTTCAAACCAACGTTTATTTTTCTCCACAAGGGAGCATCATAATTAAAAAGTGCTTTGAGTGAAACCATTTAAGCCAGGGCTTTGAACGGGTTCAAACCTCTGTGGAAAATTTGCATTTTTTTAATTTCAATTTTATTTTTATATATATTTTTAGGCCTCACTTTAAACTAAAAGGGTTAGAGGAGGTGATTTCTAAGCTTCATTCTGTCTTTAATGTCCTGTGAGTGTGCCTGGTTGTTGTCAGGTGCAGTCGAGTAGCTTCTGACTCATAGCGACTCTATGTACAACAGAATGAAACACTGCCGGGTCCTGCGCTATCCTCTCATCATTGCTATGCTTGAGCCCATTGTTGCAGCCACTGTGTCAATCCATCTTCCTCATTTTCACTGACCCTCTGCTTTACCAAGCATGATATCCTTCTCTAGGGACCGGTGCCTCCTGATAACATGTTCAAAGTATATGAGACGAAGTCTTGTCATCCTCGCTTCTAGGGAGCATTTTGGCTATACTTCTTACAAGGTAGATCTGTTCGTTTTTCTGGCAGTCCATGGTATATTCAATATTCTTTGCCAACACCATGATTCAAATGCATCAGTTGAGAATTTACAGCTCTAAAAAGTTCCCAGGTGACGCCAGTGCTGCTGGTTAGGGACCAATTCTGAGAACCACTAGTAGAGCCAAAAAAACCCAAACCCAGTGCCGACGAGTCGATTCTGACTCAAAGTGACTCTATAGGACAGGGTAGAACTGCCCCATAGAGTTTCCAAGAACGCCTGGTGGATTCGAACTGCTGACCCTTTGGTTAGCAGCCGTAGCACTTAACCACTACGCCACCAGGGTTTCTGCTAGTAGAGCAGCCACCAGGGTTTCCGCTAGTAGAGCAGCGGGTCTCAAAATGTATTATACATAAGAATCACCTGGGGATCTGGTTAAAAAGTAGATTTTGATTTTTTTTTTGTATCTGGGGTGGAAATGCAAATTCTCAGCAGGGTTTCAAATTGGACCGAACTGGTTCGAAGCCCTGATTTAAACTGATAGAAGAGAGATGGAAGAGCAAGTTTGACTTGGCTCTAAAATTGTGGCCACTTGGGTGATGGCAAATAGGGGGACTGTGGTGTGGATCAGTCTCACACCTAGCTCACGATGGGAATGTGTTCGGAAAAAGAAGATATGATTATAACAGCATCCTCAGCAAATACCTTATTGATTTAGACACTTTATATCAGAGGATCCGAGAAATCAGCTGCATTTTCTTAGACAACATGAATCTATAATATAAAAATCAATGTGCTATAACAGCATGAAGGATGTGAATGGGGAAAGGTGAACTGAAGACAGATGGCTCTATTTAAGCATTTTAAGGCATAATTTTACCTGTTAATTTCTTCTCTCTCTCTCTCTCTCTCTTCTCTTACACTGATGAATATCATTAGCTTTAGGGCAAGTACGCATAAAGAGTAAATTAAGAATGTGGGCTCGAGCCTGTCTACTAAAAAGCCAGGGCACGGAAGGCAGTATCTGGGGCCATCACGTGTTGCATGATTACTTATCTACCATTGATAAGGGCTCTGGAAACTGAAGAATGCTGTCAGCAGAATTGAAGGCTTTAATTACCTCCTGGCATGAGCCTCTCCAATGTGAGGGCAGCCGATTAGAACTGATGAAACTTGGTTAATGAAAGCCCTACAGGTTATGATGTTATATAATTGAAGAAAATCACAATTATCTTAAAGTGCTTTTCTCTTTCCCCATGCTTTACTGCTCGGAGAAAGATGAAAGGCAAATCTGATTTGCATTCCATTCTTCTAGTCTGCAATGAGTTTTATATCCACAAAAAGTAGGAACCTGAGGGCACCATTGACAATACCTGTTCTTTATTTGTCAACCAGGACCCTTTAGGGCTCAAGAAACTCTCTGATAAATTAACCTGAATACTTTGTTTTAGATTTGACTGCTTTCAAATCACATGGAGGCCTATGAGTATGATAACTCCAAGAGTAAAATAAAAGGGGAGGATGGAGAAGAACTTTCTGGCGGGGCTTCAGCTGTGATGGCACAGTACGGAACTGCATTTTTCTGTCATTGTTGTCACTTTTTTTGTTGTTTTTAGGTTAGATAGGTGGGACTCAGCTGGCTATTTCCTTGACACATAAATCTTCCCATTTCTAAATGCTGTGCTTAATCGCATATGTGTGAAAGATCACCTGGAGTTACAATAAGGGGATTCTGAAGCCTTTAACCGTTGTCATGAGTCACACCCATCATTTCCATCTTGAAAGATAGACCAAGATAATGGTGCTTGATCCACACACTCCCAGTGTTGATGTTAGATTACTTGGACCAATGTTTGTTTCTAAGCATCTGTTGAAAGCATGGCTGAAATGTGAATTTTTCACTGTGTGAAATCTAACATGTCACTGAGGGAGTCCACGCAAAGGGGAGTTCTGACGTGTGGAATGAAATGCCGTATGCCCTGTCGTAAAAGGAGCGTTTGCTTTCATTCACACCATCAGTCTTCCTCCCTTTCTGCATACCCTCCTTCAGCAAATATTTGTTAGGTGCACTATTTTTGGAAAGAAAGATAGGATAAAGCATAAGACCCAGTTTCTGCTCTTAAGCTTCTTACTATGTCTTCAGAGTTGCACATATGTAAATAGCTTAAACAATTTCATGGAAATTTTAACAAAGTGCCATAGGAACAGACTACAATTTTGTCCGTGTATATGTATGTGTATGTACATGTGTGTGCATGTGCACATTGGGTATGTGGGGAAGGAATCAGGAAATATGCATTGAGGAGTAGATACTGTACCTGTCTTTAGTAAAAAGTAGACGTATAGTTGCAAACTTAACGGGCTTTGAGCTAAATTCAGTCTGCAGATACGCTTATTGCAGCCAGCACATGGCTTTAAATATTTTGAATCCATTGCCAGGGTCTATGAATTGAGAGAGTTCATTTAGAAATCTGGAAACCTGCCTGCCTTTGAGAAGACCCACAGACTTGGCAATACCCTCAGGGCAATTCTCGGTAAGAGCTAAGTAGAGGGTGCTTCTTTAAACAGAACTCTCCTCAGGTTGTCATCCTCCTGCTTCCTGCATTTTCACTACCTACCTGGTCTAGGCACTTGTGTGAGTTTCTAACCTTGTGGTAGCTCTTTGCCGATAGAAATAGAAAACTTGGATACAAGGGCCATCTGGCACATACAGTGACACCCACCACACTGCATCGAGGCATTGACTCATAGTGACCCTATAGGACACAGTAGAACTGCCCCATAGGGTTTCTACGGCTGTGAATCTTTACGGAAGCAGACCGCCACATTTTTTTTTCTGCAGAGTGGCTGTTGGGTTCAAACTGCTGACCTTTTGGAACTGAGTCCTTTAACCATTGTGCCACAAGGGTTCCTGTACAGGGATAAAAACCGTTGCCATCGAGTCAATTCTGACTCATAGCAACCCTATAGGACAGAGTAGAAGTGCCCCATAGGGTTTCCAAGGAGCACCTGGTGGATTCAAACTGCGAGCCTTCTGGCTAGCAGCCGAGCTCTTAATCACTACCCCACCAGGGCTCCATGGTAAGTGATGCAGTGAGATGCAATTCCGAAAGCAAAGAGGAACTGGGCGTACTTGAGAATTTTAGCATGGTAAGAAAGTAATTCTCACTGGAAGAATTTCCCAAAGTAAGGTCAGAAGGGTAAGCTGAGCCCAGATTTGAAAATGTGCATGATAAGAAATTTAAAACTTACCTGACAGATCAGTGGTTCTCAAAGTGTGGGTCGCAGAGTAGCAGCATCGACAGCACCTGGGAATTTAGGGCTGCAAACTTTTCAGCCCCATTCCAGACCTATTGAGTCAGAAACTTGGGGAGGGTGGAACCCAGTAATCTCTGTTTCAACAAGCCCTCCAGGTGATTCATGCTAAAGTTTGAGAACTACTGCTGTAGGACATTTTTTAAAAACCTAATTAAAATTTTTAGTACTTTTATTTGGGGAGTTTTAAGATCAGACTGGTGGCAGTGGTAATTGTTACCATGGAAATCAGACAATTTTCATCTAAATAGACGATGATGCAGGCTTGGATCAAGGCAGAAAGATTTCTGGGCAGCACTGAGAAGACTGAAGGGCCTACTGGGAATGGAGGAAAGAGAGAGAGAAGAATTGTAACGTGTTGCTAATCTAGGAGTTTGGGCGATAGAGGCACCATTACCTGAGAATGTCCACCAGAAGGTAGCTCAATTTCTAGAAGTTAGTGTTTGGAAAGTGTTTGAGGAGCCAGTGGGGCTAGGTGATACGTTGTTACTGGGTTAATGCTCTGAGTCTGGGCTTCTCCAGAATGCTTTTGGAGTTGAGGCCATGATTGTAGATGAGCTCATCTAGGGTAAAGGAGAGCTCCCGCCCTCCTACAAAAACCACTGCCATCGAGTCAATTCTGACTATAGCGACTCTATAGGACAGGGTAGAACTGCCCCATAGGGCTTCCAAGGAGCAGCTGCTGGATTCAAACTGCCAACCTTTTGTTTGGCAGCTGATCTCTTAACCACTGTGCCACCAGGGCTCCAAAGAGTGTGATGGAGTCCTCCAGAACCCCAACCTTTAAAGGGTGGGTGTAGAAGAGGAGCCTGCAAAAGAGATAAAGAAGGAGCAATAACCCATCCTTACAAAATAGCTAAGTTACCAAAAGTCCATATGCACAAAGATCATCATCACAGGATTGTTAAAAATGAGAAAAACCAAAAGCCACACTAATGGCTGATAGCAAGATAATTTATAAGAAATTTAAAACATTATGCAGGCATTAGAAATGGTGGTCATAAACATTATATTGCAGCATGGAAAATGGTGTTCACGATGTTATGAAAACTAGAATTCTAAAGTATGTGAAATTGTAAGTAGGATATGACTACAGCTATGTAAAAGTACGTATGAAAGGGTAGCTTGGTGCATTAAAATGGTAGAAGTGATAGAGTTAGGATGATGAGATTGTGAGTGATCTTATCTCTGCTCTCAGAATTTTTTATGTCACTGTATTATAATGACTTCTAGAAGTTCACTCAAACTTCTGCATCATAAACACTAAGTTGAAATAAACGGGAAGAAATAAGTAAAATTTTATTACCAATTACCATCCAAATTAGAGCATAACTTATGGTCTTAAAAGTTCGAGACTCAGAAAGATAACTTTGTCAGGTGAGGCAGGGAAGCCTTGTACCCTCTCCTGGGTGTTGCCATGAGAACCCCAATTAGGTGAGGGACAGGAGACAGGCACTTGGCTAGCAGTGAGAGAGTGGAATCGAATTAATAACACCTTAGATAATTTTTTTTTAGGTTGACTTATAAGGAGCTTTTTTTTTTTAGATAATAGGTTGACTTATAAGGAGCTTAGCTTTAGAGGAAAAAAGCATTACAAAAACTAAACCAAACCCACTGCTGTGGAGTCAATTCTGACTCATAGATGATCATATAAGACAAAGTAGAATGACCCCATAGGGTTTCTATGGCTATAAATCTTTACAGAAGAAGACTGCCACGTGTTTCTCCTGCGGAGCCGCTGGTAGATTCAAACCGCTGACCTTTCGGTTTGCAGCCAGGCGCTTTAACCACTGCACTACCAGGGCTCCTTGAAAAAGTATTAAAGGAAGCCATATTAACCATACAAGTGCAACATCAGTGGCCATCGAATGACAACATCCTTCTGTGTTTATTCCTTAGCCAGCCACAGCTCAAGATTCTTCATGCCTGCTCATTCTCCCCCTCCTCTCCCAGACTTCCTCTCCCTGATTTAAAACAAACAAACAAAAAAGATGTCATGGAGTCCACCCTGACTCATGGTGACCCTGTATGTGTCAGAGAAAACTGTGCTCCATAGGGTTTTCTTTTTTTTGTTGTTAGTCTGATGCTTCTTTATTTTACTGCGCTTTAGATGAAGGTTTACAGAGCAAATTAGTTTCTCCTTAAACAATTAATGCACATATTGTTTTGTGACATTGGTTGCGAACTCCACGACATGTCAACACTCTCCCCTTCTCGACCTTGGGTTCCCCATTACCAGCTTCCCTGTCCCCTCCTGCTGGAGTTGGTGTACCCATTCCCATTTAGTCTCATTTTGTTTTATGGGCCTGTCTAATCCTTGGCTGAAGGGTAAACTTCAGGAATGACTTCAGTACTGAGTTAAAAGGGTGCCCAGGGGACATACTCTCAGGGTTTCTCCAGTCTCTGTCAGACCAGTAAGTCTGGTCTTTTTTTGTGAGATAGAATTTTGTTCTACGTTTTTTTCCAGCTCTGTCCAGGACCCTCTATTGTGATCCTTGTCAGAGCAGTTGGGGGTGATAGTGGGGCACCATCTAGTTGTGCTGGACTCAGTCCATTAGTCCTTTGGACTAATCTTTCCGTTGTGTCTTTGGTTTTCTTCATTATTCTTTGCTCAGGACAGGGCGGGACCAACAGAGTATCTTAGATGGCCCCTCACAAGCTTTTAAGACCCTAGATGCTACTCACCAAAGTAGGATGTAGAATATATTCTTTACAAACTATGTTATAACAATTGAGCTAGATGTGCCCAGAGACCATGGTCCCAGTAGCCTTCAGCCCAGTAAATCAGTCCCTCAGGGAGCTTTAATGTGTCTATGAAGCTTCCATGACCTTGCCTTGTACAAGTTGTGCTGGCTTCCCCAGTATTGTGCACTGTCTTACTCTTCACCAAAGTTACAACTTAATTACCTAGTTAGTATTTTTCTCTCCCCACCCTTTCCCTTCCTCGTAACCATCAAAGATTGCTTCTTTCTGTGTGTAAACCTTTTCATGGGTTTTTATAATAGTGGTCACATACAGTATTAGTCTTGCCTTGCTCCATAGGGTTTTCAGTGACTGTTTTTTTTTTGTTTGGGGGAAGTAGATCACCAGGCTTTTCTTCTAAGGCACCTCTGGGTGGACTTAAACCTCCAACCTTTTGGTTGGCAGTGAGCACATTAACTATTTGCACCACCCGGGGACTCCTCCTCCTGATTTTAGGACCTGGTAATGGCTCTAGTGTTGGAGCCCTGGTGGCACAGTGGTCAAGAGCTCGGCTGCTAACCAAAAGGTTGGCTGTTCGAATCTACCAGCTGCTCCTTGGAAACTCTATAGTGCAGTTCCTCTGTGCCCTATTGGGTTGCTATGAGTCAGAATAGACTCAACTGCAATGGATTTTTTTTTTTACGGGTAACAACTAATGCCAGGTTCCTTGCCAGGGAGACCACATCTGAAATAATTAATTAGAGAGAAACGTCATTTTCTTTTTCCTAAAAAATGGGCTGTGAAAGACAAACTGCTAATGGCACTTCGGTTACTAATTTTAAGCTATGTTAGTTCACACACAGTCTCTCAAAACTGTAGGTAAGTCTCTCACTTAGCCGAAGAATAGTAGCTATTCACGTTTGGCTGTGATGGCACATGAGCTCACCTAGAGAAGCCTGGGAATGTGCGAAGAGGATTCAGCATGGAGCCCAAGGACCTAACCTTTGGGGGGAAAAAAAAGTGAAAGGACCTGGGAATAAAGTGGAACTGATTTTAGCTTCAACAGTTGTTATTCTCAGTTTCCCTGTGGGGTGCCTTGATGATGGTAATGATGATGACAACAACCACAACCCAACAACAAATACAGCTTTATAGTGTCTTCTGTGTGCCAGGTACTATTCTGAGGATTGACAGATATTAATTAATCCTCTAGATCATGTTACAATTATCCCCATTTTATAGATGAAAAGATTGAGCGATCCATGCCACATTGGTAAGGGATAGAGATGGTCAGAATTATGTGTCTGTTCTTAAGCTAGAGGCTCAGTCCACACAGAGCTGAAGGCAAGGACAGGGTGGCCTCCATGTTTCCAAACTCCACCCCTGTCTTCCCACACCCCAGTTAGTCCTCCTTGTTAATGCATTCACTCATCTCAATTTCATTCGTCCATCCCTTCTTTCAAAAGATATTTGCTAAGCACTTGTGTGCTTAGGTAGTGTGATAGGTGCTGGGAATACAGATGAAAGCTCTGTCCTCAAGGAACTTACAGCATAGGGGGATATGCAAGGAAAGAATTACATAGTTATAGGACAGTCTTCCTTGTGGAACGTGAAGTGGGAGCAAGAAAAGACGTATGTAAAGCTGTCTGGACTGGTACAGAAGGTGGCTTTTATCCTCTGAGATCTAAATGCTGAGAAGTGTACCGGGTTTGGAAGTGAGAGAGCTCTCCAAAAGTGCATGCAAAGCGTGGAACGTAGGAAGTAGGGTATGTTCTAGGAATATGTGGCCATTATGTGGGGAGGCGTTGGCAAGATACAAGGCTGTTCAGGAGCCTTGGTGGCTCAGTGGTTAAGAGTTCGGCTGCTAACCAAAAGGTTAGCAGTTCGAGTCCACTGCTGATCCTTGGGAACCCTATGGGGCTGTTCTACTGTGTTCTACAGGATCGTTATGAGTTGGAGTCAACTCGACAGCAACAGGTAGGGTTTTTTTGTTTGTTTGTTTTTTAAGGCTGTTCAAGTAGACAGGGGGTTTTCATGAAGGGCATCTTGCTATCTTGTCCCTCTCAGGATGAGTAACAATGGTGATGGGAATGCAGAACTTTTGGGAATTTTAAAAACTCTGACTATTCTAATCATACTTGGAGTACTTTGACCGAAATGGAAAATGATGCACTGAAAATCTGAGAGATTGTCAGTGCAAGGAAAATTTGTTTCTTTTAAAAAATGGCATGAAACCAAATGCTAACATAAGCTATTAGTTCAAAGGGAATTAATATTGTTTTTACGACTGTGTTGTTAGGTAAAGCTATGGAAAAGTTGAAGAACGTACCATAAAGAGTCCTTAAAAACAGCTTTGTGACACACTGATCTCTGTAACTTTTAGAAGAGGAGGTGGCTGAAATGGTGTATGTGGCTGTTATTCACAGGATTCCCAAACAGAGGGGATGACACAAGGGTGAGTTTTGACGCACTGAAGTAGGGCTTGAGAATGTCGTAGAAGGATGTATTGACTGTACTCTGAAGGCTGCAGGGAAGATAGCCCAGTCTGGGCTCGGCTTTGGCTCATGTTGCTGGATGTATTATCAGCCCGGTGAGGAAGGAAAAGCATGAGCCAGAGCCAGCAGACCTGGGTGTGCCTTGTGGGCCAATCCCTTCGCATCTCTGTGTCTTAATTTCTTGACTGATAAAATCTTCATCATAATGCCTATCTCAGAAGGTGGTGGTGGTGGGTGTTTTTAGTTGCCATTGAGTGGGCTCCGATTCATGGTGACCCCCTATACAACAGAAGGAAACGTTGCCTGCTCCTGTGCCATCACTGGTATGCTCAAATTCATTATTGTGGCTACTGTGTATTTTAGTACCTTCTAACCTAGAGGGCTCATCTTCCAGCACTATACCAGAAATATTCTGTTGTGATGCAAAAGGTTTAGCTAATTTTTGAAAGTAGATCACTGGGCCTTTCTTCCCCGTGTGTCTTAGTCTGGAAGCTCTGCTGAAGCCTGTCCACCATGGGTGGCCCTGTTGGTATTTGAAATACGGGTGGCATAGCTTCCAGCATCATAGCAACATGCACACCGCCACAGTTTAACAAACTGGCTAATGGAACCTGGCGGAAGGTTATAGTAAAGATGAAACTGGGTATTGAGAAAAAGTGCCTTCCAAACTATAAAATATTATGTAAGAAGTAATTCATTTCTCAAAAATTATCTACTTGGGCTTGAATATTAGTCCATTTTGCACAGATTCTCTTGGAACATTGAGTTTTTGTCTTTCTGACCACAATAACCTGTTTGGGGAACCACTAGAGATATTCTTAGAAGCCCCAGAGGTCTCATATACATTGTGGTGAGCTGACCCAAGTCCTGTATGACCCACAGCCCATTGATGGGGAGTTGGGGAGTACAGCCACAATAGGGCTGTTTGCAATCACTTCACGTGATGATGCTGGACTGAAATCTCCAAGTCTGGTCCAATGGGATGCTCACCAAAATATATGGTTAACAGAGGAGGAGATTGGATTATAAATCTTTGGAAGTAAGCCTTCTGACATAGTATCTGATGCAAGAACCTCAAGGGAAACTAAATTCTTCAATGGATTGAAAACCTGCCTTACAAAACCTTTTAAACATTTAAACACTATCATATAAATCAAGTTAGAAATATCCCACCAAGTAATAAAGGAGTTTTTGCCATGTAAAATATTACTTTATCTTTTTAAGGCAGAACAAACACTTCATTTAAAAGGACATTGCCTAAGAGATGGTGAAGAGGGCAACAAATGTGGAATAAACACATTGTGTCAACCTTAGATGTTCTACTTAAATGTTTCAGGCTTTCTAGTTTCTTATGCTGGAAAGCAGAGCTTCTAACCAGCTCTTTTGGTTCTAACACCTGCTGAAAATTTGCATTTCTAACAAGTTCCCTACTGAGAATTGGCATTTCTAACAAGTTTCCAGGAAGTTATACATAAGAATCACCCGGAGTTCTTGTTAAAATGTAGAATATGATTCAGTATACCTGGGGTGGAAATGCAAATTCTCAATGGAGAACTTGTTGGAAATGCAAATTCTCAGCAGAGGTTTGAACCAGAAGCTAAGCAGTTTGAAGCCCTACTGAAAAGTGAGGGCTGAATGTTGGAATTTGGTCCCAGTATATTTCATCTGCAATGGCTTTCACGTCTTTGATTCCATGCTCCATGGCAGTTGTCCCCAACTATTTATTAGAAAATGACCTGGAATTGAGAAATTGACTTTGGCCTGAAATTGAACAGATAAACTCCTGGAATTGCAAAGGAATGTTTGGAGTAACATTGGACTTTAAAATGCAGTTGCTCTGCAAAAACAACTATTAATGAATCACAAAAGGGCAAACATCTACCACACGGCCATTTCTTCATTTGCTAGAATATGCATGCGTCTGGAGTAAAACTGAAGCTGGCCTAGAAGACTACCAGAAAGGAAACTATATGATTAGCAAAGTTAAAACCTGATTTGCATCTAAAAAATGTGGCGTATGCTCATTTATGTGCAAATGTAATGGAAAAGGCTGTAGGTAAAGTGGCTAAAGCCTAAACAAAATAAACACTTAATTTTCTTTTATTGTACCCTGTGACTATTAATAATATTATGGTACCAAGTCAGAAACATTAAGCCAAGCAGGGGAGCAATAAATGTTCCTAGGCTGTGCAACACTGTTGATATTAGTGACTAATCGCTCCAGAGTTCATGTAAAATGCAGATGGAAGTACAAAGGAGATATTTGGTGAAGTCAGCAGTGGCAGTGAACTGTTCACAGGTGAAACCAATAACCAGAAGGCAGACTCAGCAGGGGTAGAGTCTGTGGAAGATATCAAGAAAAGGGCTTTGTAAATCATTGCATTTTAGCCTGTCTGTACTTTTTGGCTTATAGTTAGTCGGAATCAGCTCAATGGCAATGGGTTTGGTACCTATTGACATATGTATATTCTTAAGCTTGTAAGGTTCTTATTGGTCTTAATTCAAACTGGCAATACTGTTTGAGAATTTGCGGAGCATTTTATCATTTGGTCATCACCATATTCACCAAGGTGAGTAAGATGGCTAATTTTCTCCCCATTTTGCAGAAAGAGAAGTCAGAGTTCTGAGTATGATTACACAACAAATAAAATTTAGGTGTGAAACTCTAGGCTTGTGATTCCAGCTCTCATGTTCTTTTAATAATTTCTCAAATCATTTTCATTGTAGGTATATTTTTCATGTAAAATTAAATTAGAACTTCCATCTCTGATGGTATCTTAGACCAGAAAACCTAAACAACCTTCCCAATAAGAAAACTAAAATGCTGATTAAAATATGAAGCAAATAAACAAAAAATAATTTTAAATGCATTACAAAGCTGGCACAAAACAAGGAATCTATAGAGGCCAAAATTTAAGTAAAAACAGGAACTTAGGAGATAAGTGTGCACCAGAACACTTGAGAGTATTTGCCAGTCCCTGAACCTTCTGCTCTGATGGCTTCATGGTATATAATGACTGGGGCCCACTCAAGGTGAGACCCAAAAGGGCTGCACCCCTAGAACAGTGAGAGCTGGAAATAGGTGCATAGCCCAGAAATGATCAACAAGGAAATTTGTCCATGTGGGCCAAAGAAACTTAAGCAAATATTTTACTTAAAAATAGCCTAGAGTTGGTAGGCAAAAATAACTGCTCTTCATTTCTGAAAGACTGCAACTTCAACCTAGACTTCAAAACATTCCCACAAATAACATCCCATAGAACATGAATTGACAGTCAAAAATTAAAAAACACCAAAGGAAACTTGGCCTTAAGAGTAAAAAGGAGGAGTAGTTGACTGCAAAGACTTTGATATTGGAACTATTAGGCACGTAATATAAAATCCTTACGCTTAATATCGTGGTTGAGATGACTAATTATATAAAAAAAGATTTTCTCCTATTCCTTAGTAATAGAATTATAGAGTACATGGCTGCCTAGCTTTTAACTACATTTCCCGGTTCCCTCTGCAGTTAGGTGTGGCCATGTGTTTAAGTTCTCACAAATACAATGTGTGTGGAAATATGTGTCACTTCCCCTTTTTGCTCCTTCACATTTGGCTGGAGTCACAGAGGGGCAGCAATCAGCTTTAACCATGCACATGTTGACAGTGCCTCAGGGGATGGTGGAGCAATGGCTTGGATGGGACCTTGTTCCCTGAATGGGCACAGAAAGAAGTGCTTCCCCCACTGACCTCACCATTCACATTGAGACAGGTGAGAGATATAAACTTCTTAGTTCTTTGACTCTGTATTGTTGAAGCTCTAATTACAACAGAAGGAATCAACTCAATTGCACCTAACAACAACAACAAAAACAACAGCTTTACTTTAACTACTACATACCTGTTTAAAAGAATAATAGAGAAGCTGAATATATAACCAAAAACCAATATGGTGTTTTTATGCAAGTGACACACACTTTCTGTGTTTGTTTGCTGGCTGCACCCTCCCCCCTCAAGGTATTTTCTTAAGAGTGCTATGCTAATTTTTTTTACAGCTGGCACGGTGGTGTATGTAAGGGTGCCTTGGGAGGGGGGGTGAGGCCAGTAAACAAACACAGGTGTGTGTCACTTGCATAAAAATATAGTACACTATAAGAAAAAAAAGCCTAATTGATTTCTAAAAGAATCAAACAGAACTTCTAGAGAAAAAAATCCATTCAACTTAGAAAACTCACAAAACAGAAGAAAATATGGGTGAATGAAAAAAAAAACTATCCATATTTCCATCTTCCAAAGATAAATAATGTTTACATTTGGAAGTTCTTCGTTCCAGTCTCTGCTCTGTATTTTACTTGAAATAACTACATCTGTGTGAGAAACATGGATTTGGGGAGAGAATGGCTATCTAGCTGGACACAATTTCTACTATGAAGGCCTCTACATGACACACCAGATTATATAGCTATACAACATAACCCTCTGCTTTTGAGTCTGTTCTCTAGGTTCTGTTTTCTACTGAGTTACAAACTACGTTTAAACTACATAGCATAAAGCATGTATAACAAAGATAACGTGTGTTGTCTCCACCTTGTTCGCTTTCCTCCACCATAGCCACATCCTCTAAGCTTCCTGGCTTCAATAACTGTGTACGTATTAGTTTCCTCTTTTCTCAGAGTATGCTAAGTCAAATGTTTCCTTCTTTTGTCATCACTTCCGATATGACAATAAGGGAGGGGTCTAGCATATCATCATTTGACAGGTAAACTACCTCCACCTTTATAGCTAAGTAGTATATTAGACTCTAGGTACACTAATATAGACTAATAAATACACAAATTTCCTTCTAATTGAGGTCCCACATCTATGTAGTGTGCATTAACCACCTGTTGTTAGGTGCCATTGAGTAGGTTCTGACTCATAGTGACACTATGTGTACGACAGAATGAAACACTGCCTGGTCCTGCATCATCCTCACAATAAGTGATATGTTTGAGCCCATTGTTGCAGTCACTGCATCAATCCATCTCATTGAGGGTCTTCCTCTCTTTTGCTGACCCTCTACACTGCTAAACATGATGTCCTTCTCCAGGGACTGGCCCCTCCTAATAACATTTCCAAAGTATGTAAGACAAAGTTTCACTGTCCTTGCTTCCAAGGAGCATTCTGGCTGTACTTCCAATACAGATGTGTTTGTTCTTCTGGCAGTACATGGTATCTTCAATATTCTTCACCAATGCCATAATTTAAAGGCATCAATTCTTCTTCAGTCTTCCTTATTGATTGTCCAGGTTTTGCATGCATATGAAGCAATTGAAAATGCCATGGCTTGACTCAGACACACCTTAGTCTTTAAAGTGGCATCTTTGCTTTTTAACACTTTGAAGAGGTCTTTTGCAGCAGGTTTGTCCAGTGCAATGAGTCACTTGATTTCTTGACTGCTGCTTCCATGGGCATTGATTATGGATCTAAGTAAAATGAAATCCGTTTATCAAGATGTTGCTTGTTGGTCCAGTTATGAGGATTTTTGTTTTCTCTGTGTTGAGGTGCAATCCATACTGAAGGCTGTGGTCTTCAATCATCAATAAGTGCTTCAGGTTGTCTTAACCTTCCATAAGCAAGGTTGTGTTGTCTGCCTATCTCAGGTTGTTAATGAGTCTTCCTCCAATCCTAATGTAGTATTCTTCATATAGTACAGTTTCTTGGGTTATTTGCTCAGCATACAGATTGCATAAGTATATAACCTTGACACACACCTTTTCTGATTTTAAACCATGTTGCTCTATTCCAGTGACTGACTTTTGGTCTTGTATAGGTTCCTCAAGAGCACAATTAATTATTCTGGAGTTCCCATTTTTCAAAATGTTATCCATAATTTGTTATGATCTACATAGTTGAATGCCTTTGTATGGTCAATAAAACACAGGTAAACATCTTTCTGGCATTCTCTGCTTTCAGCCAAGATCCATCTGACATCAGCAGTGATACCTGTTGTTCCATGTCATCTTCTGAATCTGGCTTGAATTTGGGGTGGTTTCTGTCAGTGTGCTGCTGCAACAGTTTTGTAATTAGCTTCAGCATAATTTTACTTGTGTGTGATATTAATGATATTGGTCCATAATTTCTGCATTCTATTGGATCACCTTTCTTTGGAATGGGCACATAAATGAATCTCTTCCAGTCAGTTGACCAGGTAGCTGTCTTCCAAATTTCTTAGCATAAATGAGCGAGCACATCCAATGCTATATCTCTTTGTTGAAACATCTCAACTGGTATTCCATCAATCCCTGGAAACTTGTTTTTCTCCAATGCCTTCAGGGCAGCTTGGACTTCTTCCTTCAGTATCATTGATTCTTGATCATATGATATGGTACCTCCTGAAATGGTGGAACATTGAGCAGCTCTTTTTGGTACAGTGACTCTATATATTCCTTCCATCTTCTTTTGATGCTTTCTACGTCGTTCGATATTTCTCCCATAGAATCCTTCAATATCGCAACTCGAGGCTTGAATTTTTTCTTCAGTTCTTTCAGCTTGAGAAATGCCAAGTGTGTTCTTCTCTTTTGGTTTTCTAACTCCATGTCTTTGTGCATTTCATTATAGTACTTTGTCTTCTCAAGCTGCCCTTTGAAATCTTCCGTTCAGCACTTTTACTTCATTATTTATTCCATTCACTTTAGCTTCTCTATATTCAAGGGCAAGTTTCAGAGTCTCTTCTGACATCTCTTTTGGTCTGTTCTTTCTTTCCTGACTTTTTAATGATCTTTTGCTTTCTTCATGTATGACATCCTTGATGTCATCCCACAACTTATCTGGTCTTCAGTCACTTATGTTTAATGTATAAATAATACTTTTGATTAATAGAGAAATACATAGTTATCTGCTTTTAGAACATATGCTATAGGATTTATAGATGTAAAGTGTATATATATATATATATGTAAACCAAAGAAAAAACAAACCCAGTGCCATCGAGTCAATTCCGACTCATAGCGACCCTATAGGACAGAGTAGAACTGCCCCATAGAGTTTCCAAGGAGTACCTGGCAGATTTGAACTGCCAACCCTTTGGTTAGCAGCTGTAGCATTTAACCACTACAACACCAGGGTTTCCATACATATACATAAAAAAAATGATTGTATAGAATCTATGTCAAGCTTATTTTCTTTATGTTCCTTGGGCTTCCATTTTGCATAAGGATATTTTAGGAAAATGTGTCACAACTCCAGGAGTCTGGGGATAAGTCCAAGCAACAAAGGGAGGTGTAGTTGGGGACAACAGGACCAGGCTGCCAAGGATGGGGAAACAGCCAGATTTAGATAGGACCCAGCAAAAAGGAGAAAGCAGCCCAGGATCCAAGGTCTACAAATAATTTTAAAGTTCAAGCACCATTCTGTTCCTTTCTCATTTAATAAACATTCTAGTACCAGGCACTTTGCTAGTAGCTATGCATTTCAAAGTGAATAAAACTTTATTCCCACTCTTAAAGATTCAGCATCTGGTTTTAGCAACAGAAATTTAAACAAGCCATCTATCTTTTCATACTTTGCTTCATGAGTGTATGATGGTCACAGGAGCACCATGGACCTTTGGATGTTCTCAGGTTTGTGGTCTTTCCCCATTTTGCAGCCAAACTCCACCTCTTTCTTCCCCGTTCAGGACAGCATAGTGGAGAACAAAAGCAACTATGGCTGTTATTACTTACTTTTTCTTATTGCTTAATCTTTGTCAATATCTTTATTCATAAGTTCTTATCGATACAGCTTATAGCTGATACAGCATACCAGTGCAACACACTTGATGAGGATTTACCAAAGTTGAGACGTACTGATGTAAGGCAACAACTTGTAGGCAAGAGGGCTTGTCAATGGAGAACAAGAGACTGGGTTGGAGTAAATAATCATGAGTAAATTTCGTCTAATGAGGGCAGTAGTGGTTGTGTAATAGAATTAATAGCTCCCGTATGGGAGACCTCGGTTCAATTCTCAGCCAATGCACCTCATGTCTGCCATTGGAGGCTTACACATTGCTGTGATGCAGAACAGGTTTCAGCAGAGTTTCCAGACTAAGATGGACTAGGTAGAAAGGCCTGGCAATCTGCTCCTGAAAATCAGCCTGTGAAAACCCTATGTATCAAAACAGTCCAACCTACGAGACAGCAGAAGATGGTGACTTAGTCAGACACACCATGCAATCTCCCTACAGCAAAGACCTGAGAAACCAAGTGAAACAGATACAGATGACAACCTTGGAACCCTGAGCAGCAAATGGAAGGATGAAAAATTAGATCAAACACCAAATGGAAGGAGAAACTGAATGAAAACAGTGAACAAGGAAATTTATGGATCGTAGACACTCTGCCAGCTGGCTCAGTGCAGGATGGCTGTCTTGAGACAAATTGAGCAGTGTTCCTGGGTGAGGGGCACAGGAAGGCAACTTTATGGAATTCCCCATATGAGACAGTGATACTGTGTAGACAAACTCAGAGCGACATATACAAAATCTTGCAAGAAAAGAATTGCCAACCAAAAATTGTATATCCAGCAAAACTGTCATTCAAAAATGATGGCAAGACTAGGGCATTCCCAGGTAAACAAATTAAGGGAATTTGTAAAAACAAGACCAACTGTAAAAGCAATATTAAAGGGACTCCTTTGGACAGAGAACCAAGGACATCAGACAACAACCAGAGATAAAGACATGCAACTGGTGTCACCCAGATAACAATCCAGATAAAAATTTCACAAAAGTAATACAAAACTGCAAATCTGATTACAGTGACCCAGAGATGTTAAGCTGTAAATGACCGATAACTTCAAAACAAAAGGGGAGGGGGTGGAATAAATGGTGTAGTTATAGACTTCCATATGGAAATCAAGGCAATTTCAAGAGATAACAGATTGTTTTAAACTTAGGGGGATAAAGGTAAATTTCAGGGTAACCACAAAGAAAGTTAATAAATCTACTCACCAAAATAAAGAAGAAGAAAATAAAAAAAGACTCAGTAAAGACAAAAAGAACAACAATGAATGATAGGAAAAGAAAATCCATATACAAAAAGAACTCACCACAGAAAATTAAGAGAAATGAAGAAAGTATTAATACCACACACACACACAAAGTATAACAAAATGGCAGCAGTGAATTCATACATATCAATAATCACATTGAATGTAAATTACTTAAATGCACCAGTAAAGAGTCAGAGAGTAGTGGAATTGATAACAAAAATGGCCCATAAATATGTTGCCTACAGGAGACACACCTTAGACACAAAGACATAAATAGGTTAAAAACCAAAGGATGGAAAAAAATACATCACGCAAACAGAAACCAAAAGACAGCAGGAGTAGCAAAAATAATTTTTGATAAAACAGACTTTAAGTCAAAATCCATTATAAGAGGCAAAGGACATCATATAATGATTAAAAGGCCAACTCACCAGGAAGACATAACAAAAATAAATACTTATGCACCCAGTGACAGAGCTCCAAAATACATAAAACTAACAGAATTGGAAAGAGAAAGTTCTACAATAGTAGTAGGAAACTTTAACATATCACTTGCAATGGACAGAACAGCTAAAAAGAAACTCAACAAAGATACAGAACATCTAAATAACACAATCAACCAACTTGACGTCATACACATATCTAGAACTTACCACCTAACAAGCAGCACAGTATACATTTTTCTCCAGCACACGTGGATCATTTTTGAGGATAGACCATACTTAGGCCACAAAGCAAGCCTCAATAAATTCGAAAACGCTGAAATAATACAAAGCATCTTCTCTGAACCTAATGCTATAAACTAGACATTAATAACAGAAAGAGCAAGGGGAAAAAATTAAATATGTGGAAACTGAATAGCACCTTACTTAAAAACTACTGGGTAATAGAAAAATTTTAAAAGTCTTAGAATTAAATGAGAATGAAAATAAGATATACCAAAACCTTTGGGTCACAGCAACAGCAGTGCTCAGAAGAATATTTATAGCAATAAATGCACACATTAAAAAAGAAGAAAGGTCCAAATTCAACAACTTAACCTGACAACTTGAACAAATAGAAAAGGAACAGCAAAAGAAGACAACAGTTACCAGAAGAAAGCAAATAATAAAGACCAGGGCAGAAACAAATGAGGTAGAAAACAGAAAAAAACAATAGAAAGAATCAATAAGACTAGAAGTTAGTTCTTTGAGAAATCAATAAAATTGACAAACCACTGGCCACGTTGACAAGGGAAAAAATGGGAAGACACAAATAATCAAAACAAGAAATGAAATGGGTGACATTACAACAGAACCAACTGAGATAAAGAGGATCATAACAGAATATTATGAAAAATCACACTCCAACAAATTTGAAAACCTATAAAAAATGGACAAATTTCTAAAAACACACTACCTACCTAAATTAAGACAAATAGAGGTAGAAAATCTAAATAAAGCCATAACAAAAAAAGAAATTGCAGAGTTCATTTAAAAAAAAAAAAAAACTCACCCCAGTCTCCCCCAAAAAGCCCAGGCAGCTTCACTAGAGAATTCTACCAAGCATTCAGAGAAAAGTTGATACCAGTTCTACTCCAGCTATTCCAGAACATAGAAAAGGAAGGAATACTCCCTAATTCATTCTTTGAAGGCATCATAATTGTGATACCAAAGCCAGGGAAAGATACCACAAAAGAAAGAAAGAAAGAAGATTACAGACCAATATATCTCATGAATATAGATGTAAAAATTCTGAACAAATTCAACAGCATATCAAATAAATATAAATATTTCGTGATAAAGTAGGATTCATACCAGGGATGCAAGGGTGCTTCAACATTACAAAACCAATCAACATAATTGACCACATAAATAACATGAGGGAAAAGAATCACATGATCATCTCAACAGATGCAGAAAACACATCTGATAAAATTCAACACCGTTTCCTGATAAAAACTCTCACCAAAATAGGAATAGGAGGGAAATTCCTCAACATAATTAAGGGCATATATGCAAAACCAACAGCCAACATTATCCTCAGAGGAGGGAGGTTAAAAGCATTCCGGTTGAGAACTGGAATGAGACAAAGATATCTTTATCACCACTCATTCAATATTGTACTGGAAGTCCTGGCCAGAGCAGTAAGGCAAGAAAGGGAAAAGAATTCAAATTGGAAAGGAAGAAGTAAAACTATCCCTATTTGCAGATGACATGATCCTATACACAGAAAATTCCAGATATTCCACAAGAAAGTTACTCGAATGAATAGAAGGGTTCAGCAAAGTGGCAGGATATAAGATCAAGACACAAAAATCAGTCAGGTTCCTCTACGCTAACAAGGAGAACATGGAAAAGGAAACCAGGAAAACAATACCATTTGCAATACCTTCCAAAAGGAGAAAATACATAGGAATAAATCTCACAAGAGACATAAAAAGACTTATGCAAGGAAAACTACAAAACACTACTGCAAGAAACCAAAAGAAACCTACATAAATGGAAAAACATTCCATACTCATGGATTGGACGACTTGACATTATGAAAATGTCAGTACAACCTGTTATGGATTGAATTGTGCCCCACTGTCCCCAACAAGTATGTGGTGTAAGTCCTAACCTATGTGGTTGTGATTAAATCTCATTTGGCACTGAGTTGTCTTTGTCTTTGTTGTGTTAATGAGACAGGATTAGTGTAGGGTATATCTTAAATCAATCTCTTTTGAGGTATAAAAGAGATTAAACAAGCAAGCAAAAGAAGGAAAGATGGGAGAAGAGAAATGCCATGCCATGTGAAGATTGCCCAGGAGCAGAAGCTCAGAAAAGGACCTTATTCCAGAGCCAACAGAGAAAGAAAGCATTCCCCTAGAGCCAGTTCTCTGACTTTGGACTTCTACCCTCCTAAACTGTGGGAAAATAAGTTTCTGTTTTTTAAAGCCATCTACTGTGGTATCTCTGTTATAGCAGGACTAGATAACTGAGACAGAACTTGGTGCCAGAAGAGGAGGGCACTGCTTTAACAGGCACCTAAAATGTTGAAGAGGATGTGGAATTGGGTGATGGGTAGAGGCTGAAAAAAAAGAGTTTTAAGGTGTCTAATAGTAAAAGCCTAGATTGCCTTGAAGAGACTGTTGGTAGAATTATGGACATCAAAGGCACTTTTGGTGAGGGCTCAGAAGGAAGTTAGGAGAGCTGTAGAGAAAGCCTCTGTTATCTTGGAGAATACATATGGCATCAACAACAGAATATTGGTAGATATGTCAGCATTCATATGCTTCTGATGAGGCTTTAGAAGAAAATGACGTACATGTGATTGGACAATGGAGGAAGGGCAATGCTTTTTATGCAGTGGAAAGAACTTGTCTGAATTATGTTAAAATGTTTGGTGGAAGGTAGAACTTGTAAGTGATAAACTTGGATATCTGGCTGATGAAATTTCTAAGCAAGATCTTATAGGGGCTGCGTGGTTTCTCCTTGCTGCTTATAATAAAATGTGAGAGGAAAGAAAAAAAAAACAAACCAAACCAAACCCACTGCCATCGAGTCAGACGTAGCGACCCTATAGGACAGAGTAGAACTGCGCCGTAGAGTTTCCAAGGAGCCCCTGGTGGATTCAAACTGCCAGCCTTTTGGTTAGCAGCTGTAACACTTAAGCACTATGCCACCAGGGTTTCTGATTTGGAAGTTTCTGTTGTACAAACTAAGGACACATGTCCTAGAATGTTCACCAAGGCCATGGCTACACAATCATTTTTTTTAAAGAGATTAAGCCTGTACTGATGGATCTCACTGGCTACCACAGCAGGAAAACCGTCAGTTTTGGTTGAAGGGAAAAGAGAAGGAACCAAAGGAAAGAATGCTGCTTGCCTCTTGGAATTCTACAGGCTGGAAACAGGCCATAGGAGCTACATCTGTTGTCCTCCAAAAAAAGAAAAGAACCATCCCTGGAGCAGCTCAGAGGTCAGCAGAGCAGCTGGAAGGAGCATGGGAAGCAGGGCCTTCTTGGTTTCAAAGGGTGGGGTCATGGTCTCCTGGAACTCAAAGGGTGGAACCATAACCTCCTAGGTTTCGAAGAGTCGGATCTTTGCCAGCTTGGTTCTGGAGTATGGGGCTGCCGTTAAAGTGTGCCAGGGGAATGAATCAATTGCCCAAAGCTGAGGGGGTGGGGTAGCAATGCCCAAGGGGCAGGAGAATGGGGCCTTCCAGGGCCAAGGGGGGTAGGCTCACCACTCAAATGGACTAGGAGATTGGGGCCTCCTAAAGCCGAGGGAGCAGAGTTGCCATCCCAATGGGCCTGGAAGGCAAGGCTAAAATTCCAGGCCAAGCGTCCTCCACCCAGATTCAGAGGGTATGGCCACACTCAGATTCTGGAAGGCAAAGCCATTTCCCAAATGGTCTCAGAGAGGAGAGGATTATTTTTAAGCCTCGAGAGTTAATATAATTTGTTCTGCTGGGTTTTGGACTTGCTTGGTTCCTGTTATTCCTTCTTTCCCTCCAGTTTCTCCCATTTGTAATGGAACTGTCTACTTGTGCCTGTTCCACCCTTATGTTTTGCCCCAGGATGGAATATGACTAATGTCTCACCCACAGTTGATTTAGATGATTCAGAAGATGAGATTTTGGACTTGGATTTGGTTTAAGACTTTTGAGATGATGTTTTGGGGTGAATGTGTTTTCACATGTAGCAAGGACATGAATTTTTGGGGGCCAAAGTATAAATATTATGGATTGAATTGTGCCCTCCAAAAACATGTAAATCCTAACCTCCATGCCCATGGTAATAATCCCATTTGGGAATGGGTTATCTCTGGTATATTGATGAGACAAAATTAGTGTAGGGTATATCTTAAGTCAATCTCTTTCGAGATATAAAAGAGATTAAACAGGCAATCCCACTCCTAGGTATATATCCTAGAGATACAAGAGCGGTGACAAGAATAGACATAGGCACACCCATGTTCATTGTGGCATCATTCACAGTAGCAAAAAGATGGAGACAACATAAGTGCCCTCCAACAGATAAATGGGTAGACAAATTGCAGTACATATATAAAGTGGAATACTATGCAACTATAAATAACAATGATGAGTCCGAGAATCATAACATGGATTAATCTGGAGGACATTATGTTGAGCGAAATATGTATACACACAGAAAGCCAATCAATGTTCTTTGATAGTTACCAGGGATGCAAGGAGGACAAAGGGGGAACTCACTTGCTAGATAGTAAAAAAAAAAAAAAAAATAGTAGACACTTGTTATTTCTGGTGATGGGAAAGGCAGTATACAATATGGTGGAAGTCAGCACAATTTGACCAAGGTAAATGAAGACACTGAGAGGTACACAGAGTGACGTACAATTACTGTAAATGTTATAACATATATAATTTTTTAATAACAATAATAATAAGCAAAAAATGTGAGTGGTTACAGATGTATGCTATATCTGTATAGGAAGGTATATGTGAGTACATACATGTGCATATATAGGCATATTTGTAGGCATAAGTATGTACATGTTTGAGTATGCTGTGTACATATTCATACATGTAATAAAGCATATAAAAACAAACAACAACAAAAATAAACCCATCGCCATCAAGTTGATTCTGACTCATAGTGACCTTATGGAACAGAGTAGAACTGTCCCATAGGGTTTCTACGGAGTGGCTGGTTGATTTGAACTGCTAACCTTTTAGTTAGCACCCAAGCTCTTAACCACTGTGCCACCAGCACTCCATAAAGCACATAGGAGGTACAGTTACAGAGACCTCCTAGACATATCCAAATACCTCGTGGGATTGGTTTACTAGGTTAAAGGGCTTGGGGCCATTGTCTTGAGGGACGAATCAGTCATTGGCATAACATTTCACAAAGATAATGTTCTACGTCCTAGTTTGGTGAATAGCATCAGGGGTTTTAAAAGCTTGTGAGTGGCCTTCTACCATATAACTTTTGGTTGTTTCCCATCTGGAGCAAAAGAGAATGAAGGAAGCCAAAGACTCAAAGGAGAAACTAGTCAACAGGACTAATCGCCCACATGAACCACTGCCTCTTTTAGCCTGAGACCAGAAGAACTAGATGGTGCCCAGCTACCAGTACTGACAGTTCTGAGCAGGGACAAAATAGAAGGTCCCAGACAGAGTGGGAGAAAAATGTAGAGCCCAGCTACCAGTACTGACAGTTCTGAGCAGGGACAAAATAGAAGGTCCCAGACAGAGTGGGAGAAAAATGTAGAACAAAACTGAAATTCCTAAAAAAGACCAGACTTACTGGACTGGTAAAGACTAGAGGACTATTGCCCTAAGATAACCTTTTAACTTGGAACTGAAGCTACTACCAGAGGTCTCCTTTCAGCCAAATAATAGATTAGCTTATAAACTGAACAATATCACCTATGAGTAATGTGCTCCCTTAAACCATCAACATTAACCCAAAAGTAGAGATGAGAAGCAAGGAGGGGCATGGAAGCTAGATAAATGGTAACAAAACAAACAATGTAAATAATGAGAATGCGGACACACTGTAAAAATTGTAACCAATGTCATGGAACAATTTGTATAAAAATCGTTAAATGGGAACCTAATTTGCTGTGTAAAGTTTCACCTAAAACATAATGAACACATAAATAAATAAAAACAGTCCAACCTACAACTAATCATGGGGATGGTACATGACCTGGCCATGTCCCGTTCCATTGTGTGTGGGATCACCATGAGCTGAGAACTGACTTGATGGCAGCTAACAAGTTTCTTCATGGAGACTAAATGACAGTTGTAAGGCTTAAAAAACAGTCAAAGGCATGTGGGCTAATGAGTGTTGGCTAGAATATACACAGCATGAAGATTGCAAAGACCTGAACACATTCACCTGCCTCTGGCCACTCGCTGTCCCCCATATCATTTGATTTCTTGACTGTTGTTTCCATGGGCATTGATTGTGGATCCAAGTAAAATGTAATCCTTGGAGGCTTCAATATTTTTTCGGTTTATCAAGGTGTTGCTTATTGGTCTAGTTTTGAGGATTTCTGTTTTCGTTACGTTGAAGTGTAATCTGTACTGAAGGTGGTAGTCTTTGGTCTTCTATCAGTAAGTGCTTCAAGTCCTCTTCACTTTCAGCAAGTAAAGTTGTGTCATCTGCATATCACAGTTTGTTATAGTTTTTCTCCAATCCTGATGCAGTGTTCTTCTTCATGTAGTACACCTTCTTGGATTATTTGCCCAATTTACAGATTGAATAAGTATGATGAAAGGATACAACCCTGATGTACACCTTTCCTGATTTTAAAAGAGACAGCATCCCCCTGCTCTGTTCAAATGACTGCCTCTTGGTCTATGCACAGGTTCTGCATCAGCATAATTAAGTGTTCTAGAATTCCCAGTCTTTGCAATGTTATCCATTAATTTGTTATGATCCACACAGTTAAATGCCTTTGCATCGTCAGTAAAACACAGGCAAACATCTTTCTGGTATTCTCTGCTTGCAGCCAAGATCCCTCTGACATCAGTGATGATATCCCTTGTTCCACGTCCTCTTCTGAATCCAGTTTGAATTTCTGGCAGTTCCCTGTTGATGTACTGCTGCAACCATTTTTGAATGATCTTCAGTAAATTTTTACTCACATATGATATTAATGATATTGTTCTATAATTTCTGTATTACATTGAATCACCTTTCTTCGGAATGGGCAAGTTTATGCATCTTTTCAAGTTGGTTGGCCAGGGGACTGTTTTCCATATTTCTTGGTATAGAGAGTGATTGCTTCCAGCATTGTATCCTTTTGTTGAAGCATCTCAATTGGTATTCCTGGAGCCTTGTTTTTTGCTGGTGCCTTCTGTGTGACTTGAAATTCTTCCTTTGCTACCATAGGTTCTTGATCATATGCTACCTCCTGAAATGGTTGAACGTCAATGAATTCTTTTTGGTACAGTGACTCAGTGTATTCCTCCCGTCTTCTTTTGATTCACTTTTTTGCCCAAGAATCCTTCAGTATTGCAACTCGAGGCTTGAATTTTTCCTTTAGTTCTTTCAGCTTGAGAAATACTTAGTGTGTTCTTCTCTTTTGTTTTTCTAACTCCAGGTCTTTGCACATTTCATTATAATGCTTGACTTTGTCTTCTGGAGGTGCACTTTGTAATCTTCTCTTCAGCTCTTTTACTTCATTTCTTCCATTTGCTTTAGCTAACTCTACATTCAAGAGCAAGTTTCAGAGGCTTTTCTGGCATTCATCTTGATCTTGTCTTTTTTTTCCCTGTCTTTTTAATGAACTTCTACTCTTCTTACTTTCTTTTAAACGTCTTTGCTATTATTAATGTCTTTGAGTACTTCTTCTGTTGGTTACAGGAAAAGAAAATTTTATGTTATAGTTTAAACATGAATACTCTAGTTAAAAGTTACATTACTTTTATGCTTTTATAAGCACCATGCGCCTCTGCTCATGTTGAGTGTTATTCTAATAAATGATCTACAGTTATTCTATTCTAAAAAAGTGTAAGTTAAATTTTAATTTCGTCTAATGTTTTAATGTGAAATATATTGATGGTGTGATTATGGTGTGGGGCCAGTGTCAGACCTCCTCCAACCCCACGTGGAGAAGGAGAATCAAGATCAATAGCGCAAGACTGACTCCCATAAGGCAGAGGCCAGACAAGCCTCCTCTCTCAGCCATCTTTACTAATTCTGACATTAACCATCCCTCTCACAGCACTCTGTACGTCTCTGCTGGGTTTGATAATTCATTGCAATGGCGACACAGAACTCAAAGACCATACTCACAATTGTGGGGTTTATTATAATGGAAGTAACAGCTACAGTTCAGGCTCAGAAATACTTAGGATAGACAGTCTCTACCCAGCTGTGCTCACAGGAATGCCTCTCCCTGGCCCTCAATCTCTGCCCCAAAACACTCAGCTTTCTCTCTCCCTGGGCCAGGAAGCCCACCGAGTCATCTCCTGCTGCCAGGTCTCTGCTGCTCAGTCTTTTCTGCTGGTCTCTTCTTCCTTGATGGTGGTGGGCTCCTCTCTGCTCTGGAATTGGTCCTCTTTTAAGGTAAAACTGACCAACCCCCTTAGTAGGCCACAATTACCCTATCACACAATCACCTGGGTGGGAGCTACAAGACCATGGCTAGAAAGGCCACACAAAAGTAATTAATCGTACGGCAGGTGGGCATTTCTAAATTCCCTTTGGAACTTGCTAATAATAAGGTACAGCAAAACCAGTGGTAGAAGTTATTGCTAAAAGACGTAGTGTACATAAAATCAAAATGTATTTGCTTTCCTCTTAAGATTTATTCTGCCATTCATCCTAAAATCAAGTAGCTGTAAGCAGACCTCTGTTAACACTGTAATTCATTACTGGATCTATTTCAGCCCTCCAGTTGAGTCAACTCAGTAAGTGAGAAATTTAAAATTTTTACTAAATATCAAAGCGTATAACTAGGCATGGAACCATATTGGGTGGTCAAGTATGTATAAGTTATTTTCAATGTTAGTTTCAGAAGGTCAGTTAAAAATGTAGTCAGTGTGCTTTTAGTTATCCATCCAATGGTGCTGGAGTGCAATATAGCCTAACCCGTTTTCCCCACCTGACCTGTTTCTGTGAAGCTGATTCTGACTCATAGTGACCCTATAGGACAGAGTAGAACTCTCCCATAGGGTTTCCAAGGCTGTGTGGGAGAAGACTGCCTCATCTTTCTCCCACAGAGCAGCTGGTGGGTTCAAACTGCCAACCTTTTGGCTCACAGCTGAGTGTTTAACTACTGTGCCACCAGGGCTCCTGACCCATAAATTGTGTGATGATGAGTTAAAAACTTTTTTTCATGATTTGCTCAGAACACTGTCTTTAGTGACTGGTTTATCTCCATAGACCTTTAGAAAGTCAGGAGAATTTGGACCCTTCCAGTTTTTGAGGACTGTAGTGGTAATGTAGAAATGGCAAAGCAGTTAGGAAGACTGTGAGCATTTTAAACATTCTAATTAAACAACCAAAGCTGTATGACTCGTGTGGTAGACTTTCAATCCTTATAGTGTATCTATCTGTAGGTGTAATTTCACATGAAGAAAACCAGAAGTCTAAATTTAAGACTCTTAGTGAAAGGGATGCATGGACAAAATGGCTCCCCAGCTCTCCCTGTGATAGGTCCCAGAGAAGCATGTTGTGGTTACTGTTAGTTTCCTTTGAATTGGTTCCAACTCACGGTGACCTTACGTGTAACAGAAGAAAAACTGCCTGGTCCTGCACCATCTTCATGATGGTTGGTATGTTTGAGTCCATTATTGTGGCTATTATGTCAACACATCTCATTGAGCATTTTCCTCAGTTTGGTTGGCAGAGGAGTACTGTGGAAATGTCACACTCACATTAGCCAAAGAGACAAATTGTTAGTTCATGAAAGTTTGGACGTTGCTCAGTCTCACATCTTAGCTGGGGAGAAAGGTACAAAGTGAACCTGGAGTCTGACTTTGTGAGGGAAAAGGCTAAGAGAAGGCTTCTTCAGCCAGATACTGAGTGCTGCAGCTGCTGCTGACCATGGCTTCACGTTCACTTCTCTCCCAGGAAGCTCAGCATCACAGAGGAAAAGACACAGCTGCCGAAGGCTCAAGTAAAGCAAGCGGCAGCCCATGACAAGTCAAAGATGGAACATGTATATATTTAGATTTCACAAAGCTGGAAGTGGCTAAAATCTCTTCCTATGTGGCTTTCTTGAGGAGGGTTGGTGGCAGTTGTAGGAAGCCATTTTAAGCATGTTCTAATTTAATATCTGTCTATGTGCAGGTGAATTTCTCTACAGGCCAACTAAGAACTTCCACACCTCATTTTAACAACATTGGTGAACTGTTTAGATAATCGGTGCCTGTGATCTCAAATCCTGAGATTTCTTTATCAACCTCCTCCTCAGTTCCCAGTCCCTACACTGCAGCTCTGTTGTGTCCAGGAGAGATTTGTCTATAAGTTTTCTGAGGGGGTAAATACAATAACAAAAGTTTGAATTCCCCTTGTTGTGGTTGTGTTATCCCCCTACGGTAGGTTTGGAGCCCTGGTGGCACAGTGGTTAAGCGTTTCACTGCTAACCAAAAGGTTGGCCATCCAAATCCACCAGCCACTCCTTGGAAACCCTATGGGGCAGTTCTACTCTGTCCTATAGGGTCGTTGTGAGTTGGAACAGACTCAACGGCAACGGGTTTGGTTTTAGTTTTTTGTCATGGGTTTATTAAAGGTGACACTCAAGATCTAAAGAGCTCAGTGTCACTTTGTAGATTTAGAAGGTATGTATGTGATGTGAGGATAGGGAATGGCTCACGTTCCGTTCCATACATCACCGATTTCAGTTGGATGGCAGTGACACTTCAAGTTTTCACTGACTCTGTGCATCTGAAAGGTCTGGCTACCTAATACATAATGCTGTTAGCTTTTGTTTTATATATATAATTGCCTTTGATGCTTATGATATGACCTGTTAAAATTATGGGGAGAGGAGGAGTCTTCATGGAAGGAAGGGACATTGCTTTCATTTTTGAAAGAGTTTCATCTTCCTGCATGATTAATTCATCTCTCTCTCCTCCACCCTGGAGACTAGTAGATTTTCACTAATACAATAAATGTGAATCTACCTAGTAGCTTGTCAGTACCTAGTCCAGTGGCAGTGGGTGGACCCATTCCAAATGCAATAAAGTTTCCCTTTAACTCTGTCTGTTTAGCTTAAACTGAGCAAAAACTCTGTGGTGCTCTTGAAACTCAGAATATTTAATGTAGCCACCAGGCACAGTTGCACATGCCAGCCAAGCTCGTAACAGATTTACTGGCTGCAAGGACAGGGAACAGATTTACTGGCTGCAAAGAAAGAGACCTGACCTAGAGACTTAGCCTCAGGAAGTGGTGGAAAAAGGACACACACACTCACACACATTCACACAAAGGGAAAAGGGAGAAAATCATGTTTAATTGTTGTCCTAGCAGAGTCATGAGACATTTCAAGGTGCATCATTTTCTTTGTATAACCAGTTATTATGGAAAAATTATTTGGATTTTACTATCTTAATTTAAAAAAAAAAAAAAAAAGAGGGGGGATTGGGAACCTGACATTTTAAGAACAGATTTGTTGTCTTTCCTTTTTCAAATTGTACAAATGAATGCTATTAAGTGGATTTATTGAGTTGTCTTACACCTCTCCCCACTTGGCAGCACAGGACTGTTATTTTTTTTCTGTATTATTGATTGTTCCGGATGAAATAGTTTTTATAAGTTTTTTTTTTTCCTTCAGGGTATCTAAAAAATAATTATTTTAAAATTTATCTCCCTATCCTAAATGTTTCACACTTGTCCTTGAGCCAGCTGTAGCCTTTTTCAAAAGTGTTCTATTTTGAAATATGAAAGATTTCAAGCTATGCTGCCATTCTGCCTTAAAAGTAGTGTCAGTGTTTCTGTGGGCAACTTTTCCTTCCCATCAAATGGCAAAGGATTCTCAGTGGCAGTGTTTGCTCTCTAGCCAAGGGACAGAATGGCTCTATGAGGTTATATTTTAGCTTTGGTTCCACAGACCCTAGAAGCCATTATCTTAAATTGATAAAAACTTAGTTACAGAATGGAAAGATGATTATATGATTAATGAGGGCTAATACAGATCATTGAAATCTTAGCCTGGATGAGGCCTTCAGAAAGTATTTAATTCAATTTCCACTGGTTCCAGGCAGGCTTGTCAGCTGGAATCTCTGTCCTCATCACATACTCTCTAGAGAAGTCAAGGCCCCTTTTTGTATAGAATACGATGTATCATTTTGTCCTGACTAAGCACCTACTATTACCTGAGGCCTCTTTGCGACCAACGTAGCATGTTACAGCTGAAGCTTGTGACTCTGGCATAGTCAGTGAAAGGAACAGGTTGGATAGTGCAGGAGTTAAAATACAAAGGTCTCGTTACAATAAGAGTGTAGCCTACTATAAGTATGTGTGTGGCAACTGGAAGTAGTTCTGTACAAAATTGGTTGAATTTTTGGATATCATGCTTATATGTGCTGGTAAATTTTATCCTCCTTTTGCCAAAATATGTGGAAAATACATATTTCTGTTAAAAAAAAGCTGATTTAAAAAAAATTGCATTTGCTTTATCCAACTTATTCTCATTAATGGAAAAACAATTTAAGACTAGCATATAACCAATTTGGGGTCCGCAGGCTTCTTTGCAGTCACTAAATAAGTAATAAGGCTGTTACATCAACTAGAAATTGTGTACACCTGGAAATAGAGACCTAAAATACCATGGTTTACACAAGATAGGATTTATCTTTCGCCTTTGTAACACGAAGTCTGGGGCAAGGCAAGCTAGAGCTGATGTAAGTGGCTCCAGGATGTCACCAGAGACCTCTGCGCCTTTTATGTTCTGTCCCATCATTTTTACCATATAGTTCCATTCTCAAGGTCACTTCAAGTTACAGTGCGGCTGATGGAGAGTGTAGGCAGGAAGAAGAGAGGGAGAAGGAGGACAAAAGAGCACTTTCCAACTCGGGCATTTTTAAAGAGCTTTCCTAGAAGCCCTTCACAAAGACAATGACTTCTGCTTACATCTCGGCTGCTACCCATATCTGGAAAGAAGGCTGGGAAGTAGTCCTAGTTGAGTACATTGCTACCCCCCGCAAATATTCAGGTTTTGTTGATGAAGAATAAAAGCGATAATGAAAATGTGCAGGAAAACTCCCAGTCTCTGCCACAGGTCCCATCCTTCACCTTTCCTTGTTGTGGATCATCACCTAGGGTCACTAAGCAATGATTTAATTCTCGTTAATCCAGTAATCACCCAGAGGGTCAAACAAGATATGGTGCACCCTCGTTCAATGGATACAGAGCTTGGGTGTTTGTTCATTTTGGTATTTGTTGATTTAGTGGATTTCAGCTTCTTCTCAGCTCCTGCAGTTTTAGAAAATAAGTTATGGGGTGTTTTTGCCTTGACTGATTTTTATGTTGGATGTATTAACATCTCACTATGGCTTATGTAAGACTTGATGCTGGTGAAGTTTTAACTTGGAAGCTATTTCATTGTCAGGATTTCAAACATGAAAAAGAAGTCTTTTATATTGAAGGTTATTAAGGTCTATTTTTCTGTAGAAAAAGAAATTAAGTTTCTATCTCAAAGTGCAGGGACATTTGTAAGTGAAGGCTATTTATACCCTCATTTCATAGCGTCCTTTTAAATTTGGTGATGACTGTAGAGTTATGGGAAGATCATTTGAATATGAGGGTTGTCTTAGTTATCCAGTGCTGCTACAGCAAGAGATAACACAAGTGGATGGCTTTAACAAACAAATTTATTCTCTGACAGTTTAGGATGCTACAAGTCCAAATTCAGGATGCCAGCTCCTGGGGAAGGTTTTCTCTCTTGATCGGCTCTGGAGAAAGGTCCTTGTCATCAATCTTGCCCTGATATAGGAGCTTCTCAGCACAGGGACCCTGGGCCCAAGGGATGTACATGTTCCTGGCTCTTCTTGCTTGGTAGTAGTGAGGTCCTCCTGTCTCTCTGCTGGCTTCACCCTTTTGTATCTCAAATGAGATTGACTGAAGATACAACCTAATTTTCTAGATTGAGTCCAGCATCATTAATATAACTGCCTCTAATCCTGCCTCGTTAACATCGTGGCGGTAAGACTTATAACACATAGGAAAATCATATCAGATGACAAAACGGTGGACAATCACACAATACTGGGAATCACAGCCTAGCCAATTTGACACACATTTTGGGGAGACACAATTCAGTCCATAACAAAAGTATCTTAACTTCTGATCAGAATTGGAGCAAACAAAAAAAATTCATCAATGAAAAAAGGAGGAACCAATTATGTATTAGACAAAATAGAGAATGATCATCATATAGAAGATTCTAGATCTGATTGTTCAGTTAGGTACAACTCCTGAGCAAAGGATGTAATGAAAGTATAAGACGGTGAATTTGGAGTAATAATGAAGACACTGGAAAATCTGTCCTATGAAAATCACTAAAGCTCCAGAGCTTTCATAAAACCTAGAGTGGGAAAAAATCATAATTTTAATGTTGACAAAGGTATATTGAACAATTGACCTTGAGTTTAGAGTGGGGTGAAGTGGGAATGAACTGCAGTGATATGTATCATTTTAGACTTTATATTTTAAAAAAGTGTCTCAGCTGCCAAGGCTGTGAGACATTCTATCATATACCAAAAAAAAAAAAAAAATTGTGGAAACTTTTTCTTTGTGCTATCTCTATAATATCCTGTTCTTTTTGGTGTTGCTTGAAAAACAAATCCAGGTTGGATGAAAATTTTGTGGCTATAAAATACAGAAAACCGTGCTTCATCAAGTATTTTAATGAAGACCGACACATATCATCATGAAATACTTCTTGAAAACTGAGGCATACAGTTGGGTTAATTTGATCTAAAGAATGTCAAATAACTACTGCTTTATCTTTGGGGTGCTGATAGACTATGGGTTTGGGATTATTTTCATGGCTGTAGCACTTCTTCCGACAGCTCTGAGTACAGCCCATCTCCTGACCCAGTGCAATTCAGTGGAGGCTCCGTCATCTTCTCATCAGTCATAAGGCTCCGAGAAAATATATTTACACTTTTCTGTTTGAACTTCTTAAGAAGAGCCCTTTTGAAAATAACAGTTTGGCCTTTCAGTTCCAAGTGGAACCTTTACTGTACCTATATTCTGAAGGGATCAGCTCTATTCAGAAAATGTTTTCACCCAAGCTGAAAATAATACACTGAGGCCGTGTATATAATGGCACACATTTGATCAGTTCAGACCCTTGGGATAAAAGTATGCAACCACTGTTCACATGTTTTGTCTATGTGATAGGTAACGTTCCAGTTATCTCAATTGTTGATTGATTACCACAATTGATAAAACACCTTGTATTTGAGTAAATTGTGTTTATGATTGTAGGTAAAATATTTTGACCTATTTTTTTTTTTAAAGTAGGGAGAAAAAAATCTGTGAAAATACGTAGGCCGACATAGCCTCTTTATCCAGATGGCCTTGAAGTCTTGAACCATCTACACAACGTAGACATGTTTATCCTTAACTGGGCTTCATGGGTATAAAAAGTATGATTATTTTGAAGTCTCAGACATATCAAAAAGCACTTCAATTCCTAAAAAAGCTGAAATTTAAAATACCGAACTGGTTCTTTCTACAGCAGAGAAGGACTTGGGTTTCTAAGTGCGTTGTTTGATCTATAATGTTGTTAGCCAGTATTGACATAGTGAATGTTTAATAAACATTATGTGGTTTGGTGTGAGTACTTATGATACCCATCTCAAAGATACTTAGATGGCTGTTACAAGTTTCCAAATTTTTTTCCACCTTCTAAAGTCTGTTCTTGATGATATAATTCAGGTACCAAACATAATATTTATGAATATTCTCGGTATGTTGATGTATAATTCTCTATCAAATACTTATTTTGAAGTAAGCCAGCTATGCTTTATATATGGCAATCACATTCAAAGTTACCAGTTCCATTTAAATTTCATTCAGTGTGCATACTCCGAAAGCCAAATTCTGTTTTTAAATGCTGTTTAGAATATCAAGCATAGCTTTCATATAAAAGGTGCCTTAATAGTTTCTGGACAGATTATTAGAAATGATGTTTACTGTCCCTTTTACCAATCTGCAATTGCAGACCACTACTTAATTGACAGAAAAGTATTCATGTTTTCCAGGTGATTATTAAAGTAAATTAGAAATGTATGCCCAACTCTAACATGGAAGAGACAGGTTTGAAAGTGATTAAAGGTGGTTTTCAAACCTTAACTCTTTCTCCTATATGACTATATCACTTCATTATTTTCAACTTATTTTTTTTACTACTTACGTGTAATATTTTTCTGATTATGAAATTAGTATTTGCACATTAAAATATTGCCAAAAAAATTCAAAGAAGGAAAACTCATCCAACGTTTGACCTTATTTCCTTTCTCTCTCCCTCCTTTCTGTTAGGCCATCCATTTGTTAGAGATCACACTGGGTATATAATCTTTGATTTTCCTGTGTTCATGAACACAAGCTTATAAGTGTTTTCAAGTGGAATTATCAACTTTGAATAGATATTGTTTTTAATGGCTACCTTATATTCCATTGACTAAATAAGTCTGATTTTGTCAATCTTCAACTGAATTTTCAGTTTTTTGCTATCATGAACAGCAGTGCAATGGACATCTTTAGTCGCAAGAATTTGTCCGCATCTATAACTAATGTCTTAGGAATTTTTATTAGAAGTGAGTAATTTGATCAGTGTTGAGCAGAATATTTTCTTTAGAGTTTTTAAAGTAAGTGAAATTTTTGTCTGTCGAGATTCTTGCAGTTCAATCTGAAACTACTGGTTGGTTTAAGGGCTTGGAGGATTCCAAAGTTCCTTTTCCTGTGATTCTAGAAATGTCTTGAAATAGATGGATGACAAATTCCTCACGATAGCCCTTACCTTTAGGATTTTCTAATTACAATAATATTTTCTGATTGTGGCGATTTGATGACGGGCCAGTCATCACATGTTGTTTAATGTAACTGACTGCTGCTCCTTTGGGGTTGACTGATGATGGTGATGAAATGTTTCAAGTTCTATTATTTTTCTATAATACTGAAGTTAGTTTTGATTGATTGCTGGATGATTAACTTGGGAATTTTAGATCCCTCTTGCTTTCTCTAAGTGCCCTGGTGGCACAGTGGTTAAGAGCTCAGCTGCTAACCAAAAGGTCGGCAGTTCAAATCCACCAGCCGTTCCTTGGAAATGCTATGGAGCGGTTCTACTCTCTCCTATAGGGTCGCTATGGGTCGAAATCGACTCAACGGCAACGAGTTTGGTTTCTTGCTTTGTATATATGTTTACTTATTCAACTATGGATTTGCTTACATAGCAATGCTAAGAAGAGGAGGAAAGAATGAATGAGATAGGATCCCTCAAGGAGCTCACTATCTAGTGATGTAAAGAACTGTATTATACTACCAAATGTAGTATACTATTGTACTACATTTACGATATACTGTAGTATACTCTAACATGAGATGATTGTTAGGGCACTGGGTTTTTATACTCTGACATAGTATACTATTATACTAAACTGTGGTAACCTGAGAAGTAGTAGCATCTGACATCAGGGAATGGCAACACAAAGCAAAAATTCCTTGGCTTTGCAGGTGGGTTTTGGGGCTGGATCATACAATAAGTGCGTGTGCAGGTATGTCACATTTTGCTTGCTTTCTCTGCATTTTTCTCCTCTAACTCCTAATGTTTCAATCTTATTCTGAACAGATTGACCGATTGATTTCACACTGCTTCTTCTCATAGCTTTTCTGTCGTGTCAGCATCTTATATTTTAGTTTTTTATTTCTTTTTTGCCGAAAAAATAATGAATTTGTTATATAATTAGATTACGCAGAGAGTTATTAAAGGATTAACACTAACATTAAACTGATGGCCTGGTAGCAACTCGAAGGCAAAAATTAGTAGTATTTCTTTTTTGTATTACTTTCAAAATCTCAGCACCTTTATTTATTTTTTTGTAGACTTATACAGGCCAACCTTTCCTTTCATCTCCATTCATATGTGCTTTAAATTTGGTTGCCTTCCACGTTTTCTTTAATGAGAACTTGATGCTGGTAAATCTAACAAGGTAGGGTCAATTTCCACCTTAGCTTATTTGCATTTGTGGCTAGCATCCTCCCAAGTTCTGTGGAACTATCTACCTTGCCACATACATCTTAGTTGTTAAACAGGACACTCAGCAAAAGAGTGAAAATTAATAAATCGACACCATAAAAAAAAAAAGAAAAAGACAGACTCAAATCATGTGACCTTTAATGATGTTGTTATAAAGGGCCCACTTGGGGGGAATGTGTCCAGGCAGGGAATGTATTACTTGCTCCTGCCTGCTTCTTGCCACCTCAGTGCCACTTACAATAGCTTCTCTTAGATGCATGATTGTCATTATGTATTGAATTGTGTCTCCCCCAAAATATGCTGAAGTCCTAACCCCTGGTACTGGTGAACATGACCTTGTTTGGAAATAAGGTCTTTGAAGGTGTTATCAGTCAAGTTAACACAGGTCATACTGGAGTGGGGTGGGTCCTCATTCGATCTCAGTGGTGTTCTATTCTATAAACCAGGAGAACATACACGAAGAAAGAGAGGGAAGATGGCCATGAGAAGATGCATCTATGTGCTGGGGAACACCTGGGGCTACCAGGAGCCGAGAGAGATCAGAAAGGATCTTTTAGGGCCTCCAGAGAGAACATGGACACCCAACATCCTGAATTTTGACTAGTAGGCTCCAGAACTGCTGGACAATAAATTTTGGTTCTTACAAGCCACCCAATTTGTGGTATTTTTATTATGGCAACCCTAGGAAACTAGTACAATTATGAACAAAGTTTCCTAGTGTGGGTCAGTGACAATTTCCCTATTCTACAGTACAAGCCATAAGGAGTTAAATGTCCATTGGCAAGCCATACGCGTGTTTTAGCCCAGAATAATGGACAAGTGAAATTCATTTTCAGAGCTGGGTGCTTAGCTTGTGGGGTTACCTGGCATCAATCAGCACTAGGGATGCAAGTCATTTGGTTGATAGATTCTGATATTGGCATTCTCTTTGCATGATATGAGAAGAAAGGGCTTAGCTCGAAAATTACACAGAAGTAGTGTGTCCATAGCATAGTGGATATGCTAAAAAGAAAGAAACCAGTTGCCATTGAGTTAATTCAGACTCATGGCAACTGAGTTGAACTGTGCTTGCAGGGTAGAACTGTGCCTCATAGAGTTTTCAGTGGATGGTCTTTTTTGGAAGTAGGTCACCAAACCTTTCTTCCAAAGCACCTCTGGGTGGACACAAACCTCCAGTGTTTTGATTGGCAGCTGAGTGCACCATTCACCCTTGGTGGAAAAGAGAGAACTGTGACTTTGAGTAATTGTTACATGGCTGTGTGTAGCATTCCAGGGAAAAGATCAAACAAGATATCAACACTCAAGTTTTCAGCAGTAAGCAACTTGGCTTTATTGATGAAGTTGATTACTGGAAAGATACTTACGTGCAACTGGGGCATAAGCCTTCTGATTCTGTCTTAATTCACTGATATTTTGGCCTTCAGTTTCCTGGCAATGTGAAATGTGGAGAAGCTTGAGATGAGAGCTGGTTCCCAGTGAACTTGCTTTGTGTTTAATGAGTGCTGCTGATGAGAAGGAAGTAGTCAGATCCATGACCCTAAGATCAAAGTAAAGGATTGCTTTTGGGTCTTACTTTAGGATTCCTGGTTAGGACTGACAGATTGCAAGATTTCCTGCTTTCTCAGGTGGCCCCCTGGTACTGAACAACCTTCCAAGAGTATATTCATACTGCAGATTGAGTCTATGATTAAAAAAAAAAACAATTGCAGCGAGGTAGATTCCAGCTCATGGCAAATCCATGTGTTACAGAGTTGAACTGCTCAATAGGGTTTTCTTGGCTGTAATCTTTACAGAAGTAGATTACCAGGCCTTTCTTCCATAGTGTCTCTGGGTAGGTTTAAACCACCAACCTTTAGGTTACTAGTTAAGCACAAACCATTTGTGCCACCCAGGGACCTTGATTCTATGATAGAGCACTCATGTTTCATAAATTGAAAAACCATCAAGACTGAGAACAGGAAAGAAGAAAGATCTCGGGTAGTGTATCCTCTCCAAATGTGGAGAGATTAAAATATTTTGTGAAAATTCCTTAAAATATGGAATTTCATAATTTTTTCTCTCTATTAATACACTATAGGCTGTTCTATAGGTGGGCTGCAGTATTAAGCTAAATCTGTTTACCAAAATAAACTATTCCAACTTAGTTCTAGCTGAATTGGTTCCTTGTCCAGCCCCTCTCATTGAAGTATTACGTGTATACATGTGGTGTGGTATATACCAGTCTTTACTTAGTTGGGTTTTGATGCCATAAGGGATGCAAAAGGATAGAGTTTAATTCCTACCCTTACTAAGATTATAATCTAATTGGATATATGAGAGTAATACTGAAGAAACAACTGCAGAACATTACAATGAGTCTGTTATTTGGTGTCAAAATGTGTAGTACCCACTTTAAAGATTGAAGCAATGTAAAGAAGGAAGAGATGAATATAGGGTAAAATAGACTGAGGCAGAGGACAGACTTATTGTATAATTGGGTTTAGGCAGACCCAAGGGAGAAGGTAAGCATTCTTGACATGGGACATAGTTGAGCAATATAATACTAAACCTCCCAGTCTGGTTTTTGGTAAAACGTTCTTTTAGCTTTTAGAGGATGAAAATTTCTCACAAGATTTTCCTTTACTTTGCGGCACAAGGTGAAGAAATGTGGTCTGGATAATATGTGGTGGATTAGGTCGTGGTTGGATTCTTGCCCCCAAAGGGAGATTGATACCAATCAGAAGAAAGTGTTGGTTGGCATGTTACAAGCTTCTCTCATGGCTGTTAAATTTTTTGGTCAGTGACTTGAACACTTGAGTAATACGAGGCATGTATATCCCATTTGAGAATAACACACGGTGGAATTTAAAAAGTTTTCAGCCAAGGAAAGATGTTAAATAAAAGAAACAAGGTATTGAATAGAAACAAATATGAAGTGTGGCAATGGTTCTAAAGTCAAATGTATAGTAACAGCATCAGAGAGCTATGGCTTAATAGGAAAAAATATATTTGAAAAGTTAATAGTAATCTCAGTATGAAGGGGTCCCAAGAATGTCTGCGATCTTAACACAGCACTACCAGGGCTCTAATATAAGCACAGACCACATAAATGATATGATGGAGGTTATCATCTTTCTCTACTTTCAGTGATCAAATTATACTGAAAATAATTGTATTCAGTGGAGGTTACCAGATATTAAGGGGAACTTGATGGACACATTGAATGCGTTCAGCTAAGAATGGCCAGGAGAATAAATGACTCGAGATGGTATAACCTGAGGGATAGGTGACAGAACTTGGAACAGCAGCCTGAAGAATAGATGGGCAGATTCGGAACAAACAGTAAGCTTCCTTTTAGGTCTTTAAAGGTTGTTTTTTTCTTTGTTAGAGGAATTCAACTTAGTCTGCATTGCCCCAAGAGGCCAAATTAGGGGGAAAAAAAAATCAATGAGTGTTTCTGGGAGGTACATCTTTGATAGCTTGGAACAGGACCTTGGAGTCCCTAGATGGTCCAAATGGTTGATACACTCAGCTATTAACCAAAAGGTTGAAGGTTCGAGTCCACCCAGAGGCACCTCGGAAGAAAGACCTGGCAATCTACTGAAAAATCAGCCATTGAAAACACTATGGAACACAGTTCTACTGTGACACAAATGGGGTCACCACGAGTTGGAATTGACTTGATGGCAACTGGTTAACAGGACCTCTTTGCTGAGACCCATGGTCTCCCTGGGATTTGAAATGCTCAAGGATAAATAGCCATTTGACAGTGATTTCTCAAGGCATTCAAACAATTGTCGCAAAATGTGCTATGTGAACTCTAAGAGCCCTTATAACTCCAAGGTTTTATAACTTCTTTTGAAGAAAATGCTCTAAAACTCTGGGAGGTTTGGATGAGGGATGATGACGTTAATTGCATACTTTAATCTCCCTTTATGGTTCAAATCAGTATGGCACAGAAAAGAGAAAAGATAGTAAAGTGAAGCAGGTACAATTTATAATCCACCCTTGACATGAAGTCCACTTTGGGTTGGCCTATAGATCTTGGAGATAGAGTGTTTTGAAAGCTGGATATTTCTATCATTAAAAGAAACTGCTGTGCCTTATGCCAAAGCTCTATATTTCCTTGTTCAGAGATTTCTCAAGGTTGGAAGAAACCCAAAAGTCCAACTTTTTCAAGTTTCAGAGGTGGTATCTGAGTTTAGTACTTCTATCTTAGGGGGAACGTATATTCCCTGTGGTCTGTAAAATCTCATTCACATATTTGAATTTCCCATTATTCTAACTATCTGCCATTGAGGAAACCCTGGTGGTGCAGTGGTTAAGAGCTACAGCTGCTAACCAAAAGGTCCCCAGTTTGACTCCACCATGTACTCCTTGGAAACCCTATGGGGCAGTTCTACTCTGTCCTGTAGTGTCCTGTGAGTCAGGATCAACTCGACAGCAATGTTCTTTTTTTTTTTTTTTAATCTGACATTGAGGCTACCCCATGTGTGTCAGAGTAGAGCTGTGCTCCCTAGGCTGAACGGTTAGAAGTAGACTTCCAGCCCTTTTTTTTTTGGAGATGTGCCTGGGTAGACTTAAATCTCCAACCTTTTGGTTAGAAGCCAAGTGTGTTTCGTAATCATTCTCATCACTCAGGGACTCCAATATATTATAAAATTCCTTTAAATACTCTGAAGATAAAATACGTAGATTACTTCCAAGCACAAGAGCACTACATCTTCAGCCTAAAGTTGAGGGAAAAAAAGAACAAAAGCCTAGGGGCAGAAATTCTGTTTTTAATATATGTAAATTGAGAGTTAATAGCAGTATAGGGAACATTCTTTCATTTATTCATTCATCAATCCACCAAAGACTTAGAGAGAAGCTACTCTGGGACAGGCGACAGGGACGTAAAGTGGATCAGAATTCATCTTTGATCTTGCACTCTCAGTCTAATAGGGGAGAAATCATTTTGTACAATATGATAAATGTCCTTATGGAGACGTATACAAAGTTCATGGAAGTGTCAAAGCGCATCAGATCTGCAGTGAAAAAAAAAAAAGCCAGTAAGAACAGCCTATATGTTTTTTGGGGGGCAGTAGTTGTTCCTTGGTAGAATTCTCACCTGCTGTGTGGGCTACCTGGATTCTATTCCCTGACAGTGCATCTAATGCACACTTACCACCCATTTGTCAGTAGAGGCTTGTTGCTTTGATGCTAGGTTTCAGTGGAGCATCTAGACTAAGAGTAGGAAGAAAGGCCTGGTGATCAGCTTCTATAAATCAGCCAAGGAAAACTCTATAAATCACAGTTAAGCGATATGATCTACAACCAACCCTGGGGATGGTACAGGATGGGGCAGCATGTTGTTCTGTCATCCATGGGGCCACCATGAGCTCGGGTGATTCCACAGCAGCTAACAATAACAAATATATATATATATTTATTTATATATATATATTCATGTGTAGATAGCGTGTGGAGTCATTGGTGGTACAAGTGGTTAGCACATAGCTACTAACTGAAAGGTTAATGGTTCAAACCCACTCAGAGGCACTTTGGAAGAAAGGCCTGGAGATCTGCTTCTAAAAGGTCGCAGCCTTGGAAACCCTGTGAAACCCAGGACTGCAACACAGGAGGTCTCCGTGAGTTGGAATCGACTGTAAAATGACTGGTTTGGTTTTATATAATGTGTATATCTGTGCACGCGTGGCATCTTGTCTACCTACGTGGTTTTACTGAAAGAGAAACATGACTAGAGAGATTAAGAAGCATATAGACTGAAAGGCTAAAATAGTTACAGAAATTCAAGTACCTCTTTTATCAGAAAACTTTCTTAAAAGGAAAAAAAAAAAATTGCCTTAAGAAAAAGCTGCCCAAACTTGGCGCTCCTCAGCAAAATTCAACTGGAAGCCTTTGGAGAAGTCTTGAAGAAAACCAAATTAAGCACTTACATGTGCTACTTTTGTTGTAGATTTCACAAGTCTTTCTTCTTGACTGCTCAGGATAAACAATTGGCGTACTTGACATGGCTCTATACAAAATGGATTAGTTAAATCTGGGCCTGCTCTTCCTCCTAAGTCAGTGAAATGCATGGGCTTCCTCATGCTGCAATGATTCAAAGATTTGATTTGTAACAGAGAGTTTCCAGAAGCTTACAAACTCTGCCTTTTTTAAAATTCCAGAACAAATATCAAACTTCTTATTGGCAAACATACTGACAAAGGGGAAAATAATTCTTGCTTTCATTTCAGAAGTTAACGAAGGAATAAAATAGGAGTATAGATTTTTTTTTTTTATAGATTTTAAGTGTATGGGTTAAGACACACTGATATCCCCAGCCCATCTCTGCTTTTTTTCTGATGCTGTATCTGTTGCTCTCTGTCAGACTATTTATAATATGTTTAATAGGAGTGTTTGATTTAGTCTAATGAGTATTCTTAGCAGTCAGTTGAAAGCTGTGTAAGCCAAATGTCCCATGTGGACAGAATCATTGGAAGTACTGTACATGGAATCCTATCTCAGCCAAGCTGGACACACACCCACGACCCTTTAGAGCAAGAGCTGAGGGCAACAGATAGAAATGTGGGAAGACTCGCTAGCTTGAGATTTTGAATTTCCCCCCGTTAAAAAAAAAAAAAAAAAGCTGCCATAGAGTCAATTCTGACTCATAGTGACCCTACAGGACAGAGGAGAACTGCCCCTTTGGGTTTCCAAGGAGTGGTTGATGGATTCGAACTGCCGACCTCTTCGTTAGCAGCTGTGCTCTTAGCCATTGTGCTACCAGGGCTTCAAAAGTAAATAAATAAATAAAAGAGACTTTAAAAATAAATTTATTAAACTGATTAAAGTTAGGTTTATTGTTTACATAAGAAGACTATTTTACTGAAAGAATGAGTGAGGGACCTTGTCATTTATCTCTAAATTCTACAGTAAAAGATGCAATTGAAGGTTTCCTTTAAATATTGAACCATTCTAGGGTCTTTGGCGATTTATTTATGTGCCATTATCTGCTCGGTTGGCTTGAAGGCACTGAATCGATGGCAGGTAGAGATGGAGTTGAGAGTTGTATGTGAGCGGTCTAAGTTGATTCTCCAAGCCATGAACCTTCCCCTTAACACCTGGCAAACTTTCCACCATCATGTAGAATTATGGCTCAACTTTACCGATGGTCCTTCCTTGGTTTGTTCCTTCCTAAATGATCTTCCCCTGTCATGGGTTGAATTATGCCTCCCAAAAAATGCATCTATCAACTCGGTTAGGCCACGATTCCCAGTATTGTATGGTTGTCCTCTATTTGTGATTGTAATTTTGTGGGATTGTAACATCACCCTCACTCAGGTCACCTCCTTGATCTAAGGTAAAGGGAGTTTCCCTGGGGTGTGGCCTGCACCACCTTTTATCTCTCATGAGATAAAAGGAAAGGAAAGGAAGCAGAGAGTTGAGGACCTCATACCACCATGAAAGCAGCACCAGGAGCAGAGCGCGTCCGTTAGACCCAGGGTCCCTGCGTGAATAAGCTCCTCATCTGGGGGAACATTGATGAGAAGGCTGACAGAGAAAGACTTTCCTGGAGCTGACTCCCCAAATTTGGGCTTATAACCTACTAGATTGTGAGAAAATAAATTTCTCTTTGTTAAAGCCATCCACTTGTGGTATTTCTGTTATAGCAGCACTAGATGACTAAGAAAGAATTTGGTACCAAGAGTGGGGTGCTAGTCTAACAGATACCTAAAATGTGGAAGCAGTTTTGAAACTGTGAATGGATAGAGCCACGACAGCGGCAGAGGACCAGTGCAGCAGAGAACCAACAACAGTAGAGAAGCGGCAACAGCAGAGAACCAGCAGCAGCAGAACCAGGAGACCAGTGTAAGATGGCGCTGGAGCCGACCCACTGAGTGAGACATCTGAGAGTGCCTGTGAGCCTGAGGCTTCCTGGTGGAGTGGGGCACCTCTAGGCCCTTATCAGTGGAGCTACAGAGCTTTGGAACATTTGCCCCTGCAGGGCAGATGTGGGGGTGAGGCCCAAGTTGCCAAGAGGCCACGAAACCAGGAAGCAGAAGCTAAAGAGACAAACACAAGATGCTGAGCTGCCTCAGTCTCAAAAGGTATGACCATGACCTCAGGGGTTTCAAAGGGTGGAGCCATGGCCTCTGCTGTTTCTAAGGGTAGAGTTGCCACTCAGATGGACTAGGAGAAAAGTGTGCCTAAAGTCAGGGAGCAGAGTTGCTGTCCCAATGGGCTTATAAGGTGGAGCTGAAGCCCAGGACGGAGGGGCCTCCACTCAGAATCTAGAGAGTGTGGCCGGTACCTGGAGTCTGGAGGGCAAGGTTATTGTGTAAATTTTCTCAGAGAACAGAGGATTATTTTCAAAACTTTGAGGGCTAATATAATGTGTTCTGCTTACTTGTTTGGTGCCTTTTATGCCTTCTTTCCCTTCAGTTTCTCCATTTGTAATAGAAATATCTAGCTTGTACCTGTTCTGCCTTTGCACCCTTAAAAGCAAGTAATTTGTATTCTAGATTTCACAGATGAAGAGGATTTTTTGGATTTTGGACTTGAAGTTAAGACTTTTGCTATGATATGACAGGGTGAATATGTTTTCCATGTGATTTTTGGGGGGCCAAAGGGTGGAATGTCATGGATTGAATTATGTCCCCCCCAAAATGTGTGTATCAACCTGGTTAGGGCATGATTCCCAGTATTGTATGGTTGTCCTCCGTTTATGATTGTAATTTTATGGGATTGTAACATCACCCTCACTCAGGTCACCTCCTTGATCTAAGGTAAAGGGAGTTTCCCTGGGGTGTGGCCTGCACCACCTTTTATCTCTCATGAGATAAAAGGAAAGGAAAGGAAGCAGAGAGTTGAGTACCTCCTGGTGGCCAAGGGCATAGATTCTAAAGCCAGGATGCCTGGTCCACTTCCTGATTCCATCGCTTAATAGCTGTGTGGAAAGTTGTTTAACTCTTCTTTGCCTCAGCATCTCCATCATTAAAACAGAATTAATAATACAAGTACACCCACTCCTCACTTATCGACGTGGTTAGGTTCCAAAGACCAGGTCATTATGCAAAAATCAGATCACAAAATGGAGGATGACTACATCGTTATATAACTGCCAAATTGTATCATTGCATATCTGCCAAATTACATCATTATATAACTGCCAAATTACATCATCACATAACTGCCAAACCACTGAGAACCGTACAAGTTGATATATAACCTTAACCATCACAACCAGTGTTACTCTCACCTCGGCATTCATTACTGCCAGACATACATCATTAATGTGCAAAATAGTTGGTAGCAGGTTTTTTACTATTGTCATAAATGTAAAATATCAGATGACAAGATAGTAAGTGAGGAGTAGGTTTACTACCTAGCTCCAAGGGTTGTTGTGAGAATTAAAAAAGATGTTATATGTAAAGAGCTTAGAGATGCCAGGCACATAGTAAGCATGTAAGTACATTAGCTATTTTTATTGCTTTCATTTTTCTTATCCTAGAACTCTCCAGCCTCCTGAGAGTCTCCCTTCTTTAAGATGTTATATATTTATGGCATCAGTCTTCCAGTTGCTCAGATTCAAAACAAGGCTTCCATTCTTTCACCTTCAACCTTCAATACATTGTAAAGTCTTTTAGATTTTCCAGTGATTATGTTTCTCATATCTTTGTGTTTTTCTCCCTTTCCTACAAACACATTAAGTCTTCTTTGGACCACTGGCAGAGCTTCTTGGTTTGTCTTCTGCAATTGTTTGGTCCTCAGCTCCTCTTTGCAGATCAGCCTTGCACCAAGGCAAGGCTAGTTTCCCAGATGCACAACCTTAATCATGCCTTCTTCTTTTGAAACCATCACCACTACCGCTTCCACCCTACCACAAACACGCATACAATAAACACTGAAGAATGTCTAAATCCCTTAGTTCAATAATATACCCCATCCCTTTTTTTTACTGTAGCTTGGTTTTTAATTTTTTCTGCAGGGATTCCATATTATAGCAAGCTGCTCCAATTGCTGTTAGAGCAATGCTTAGCCTCTCATTACTTCTGTGTGTCTGTTTACCCACCTCCTCTTTCTGGATTCTCCCTCCCTCACCCTCCCAGTGCCGTCAAAACCCTATTAAGAGCTTGGCGGCTAACCAAAGGGTTGGCAGTTCTAATCCACCAGCTCCTCTTTGGAAACCTTATCGGGCAGTTCTACTCTGTCCTGTAGGGTCTCTATGAGTTGGAACCAACTCGAAGCTGGAGAACAACAACAACAGGACCAACTGGAATGGCATTCAATCTTATTAACTTCTTCGATCTTTCTGGAAAAGCCAAGTAGTACTTTGTGTTTACTCCTCTCAGCAGCACTTGTTTGCTGCAAACTGAAGGTCTGAGTATTGTAGTGAGGAGGAGGATTTAGTTTGAAGTCAGAGGATCTGGGATTATAATTCAAGGTTATAAAATGGTGATAGCAATAATCGCTATGTCACAGGATTTTTATGAGAATTAAGTCAGACATAGGTGAAGTGTCCTAAAATGATCATTTTTTTAAAAACCTGGTTTCACTTAAAATTTTTTTCATTTTATTTTTAGCATCTTTATATCCTACACAACGCCTCGCATAATGTTGGCTCTTCAGAATCCGTGTTTAATAATTATTTGTAAATAAATCCAAAAGATTCAGCTTCCAAAGCATTTTTACCTTGTGTACCTTCTTTTTAAGAACCCATTTCTCATATTTTGGAGCTATTTCACGACAGGGAAAGATGAGAGAGGAAGTTATGTTGTCTGATGCTTTTACATCTTGCCTTTTTGTATAAGGACAATGGTCTTTTAATGAATTATTCCCTTTCCCAAATGAGTTACTCAGGCGCAAGCAAATGTTTCATGCCCTCATATGAAGTTTTTGTTTTTTAATCATCATATAGCATCTATTCTGGCCTTTTAAGGTCTTACAAGGCAACCAAAACCAAAAACCAAACCAACTGCCGTCAAGTAAATTCTGATTCATGGTGATCCACGTGTGTCAGAGTAGAACTATGCTCCACAGGGTTTTCAATGGCTGATTTTTTGAATGTAGATCTCCAGGCCTTTCTTCCGAGGTACCCCGTGTAGACTTGAACCTCCAAGCTTTCCGTTAGCAGCTGAGCACTTTAACCATTTGCACCACACAGGACTCCTACAGGCAATACAACAAGTTAAACTGAACAGACCTCTGAAGAATCATAATGAGTGAAGATCTGCAAAGTCTGCTGAAGAGAGAAGTGTTGCAACAACCATGGAGTCAAAGGAGCAACAAGGCAGCAGCCTGGGCCAGGTGGCAGGCCTTGGGGTCAGAGGAGCTAGCAACCACAGGAGGGAAGAAGCCCAACTCCTGCTCTGCTTGTGTCCATAAAGTGGAAAAGCAAGCAAAGATCAGAGGAAGGAAAACAGGGAACCCTAGCAAATCCCTGCAGGTAGCACGCAGAGAGGCAGCTAATAATCTGATTCAGACCGGCCTCTCACACCTGAATCTCACTTTATCCTTTTTAACACCCTGGTGGGATAAGGAGGGCAGGGGTCATTATTCTCTTGCTTGATGGGAAAGAGAGAGAGGGATGACCCTAGCCTCACCTTCCCTCCCAGAGATTAAGGAAGTATTTTTCAAGCGATACCAGAAGGTGTGTAGGCTTAAAAGAAAAAAACTCTCTCCAGTTTTAGTTTTAAAAAGTTCTTTACAGTTTGGCAAAAGCCCTGTGATCTTGATGTTAACAGTTCCACTGTTCTTACACAGCCCTAAGATGCGGGGGGACTTCTCTAGGTCATTTCACTAATGTCACTGAAACCGAGCACATGAGACCTTCATTTCGCCTCATACTCTCCTTCCTCATCTGAAGAACAAAACTAACGAGGCGTGTGACACCTGAGAGATCTATTCAAAGGCCCCACAAAAATCAATCTTGAGAACGGGAACATTTTAGATGATGAAGTACTATTAAAAAAAAAACAAAAACAGACTTTTTTATTTAGATGCTAAATCCATTGGGTGAATTTTAACTAAGAAGAGGATATACACAGCCTCAAATACCTAAGCACAAGTTACTAGTGAATTACAAAGGGAAAATGGTACCTGTAAAGTTGACAAATCTAACTCTGGTGAAGGGTCAGACAGTACACAATACTGTGGAAGCCAGCATAGCTTGTACAAGGCAAGGTCATGGAAGCTCCATAGACACATCCAAGCTCCCTGAGGGACCCAATTGTTAGGCTGTGGGGACCATGGTCTCGGGGAACATCTAGCTCAACTGGCAAAACATAGTTTATAAAGATGTTCTACATTCTACTTTGGTGAGTAGAGTCTGTGAGCGGCCATCTAGGATACTCCACTGGTCTCACCCCTTCGGGAGCAAGGGAGAATGAAGAAAACTAAAGATACAATGGAGAGATTAGTCCAAAGAACTAATAGACCACAACTACCACGGCCTGCACCAGACCAAGTCCAATACAACTAGACGGTGCCTGGCTAACACGACTGACTGCTCTAACAGGGGTCACAGTAGAGGGTCACAGACACAGCTAGAGAAAAATGTAGGACAAAATTCTAACTCACAAAAAAAAAAAAAAATTACTGGTCTGACAGAGACTGGAGAAACCCCAAGAGTATGACCCCTGGACACCCTTTCAGCTCAGTAATGAAGTCACTGCTGATGTTCACCCTTCAGCCAAAGATTAGACAGGCCCATAAAACAAAACGAGACTAAAGGGGCACATCAGCCCAGGGGCAAGGACGAGAAGGCAGGAGGGGACAGGAAAGCTGGTAATGCGAAACCTAAAGTCAAGAAAGGGAGAATGTTGACATGTCATGGGGTTGGCAACCAATGTTGCAAAACAATGTGTATTAATTGTTTAATGAGAAGCTTGTTTGCTCTGTGAACCTTCATCTAAAGTACAATAAATGAAGTTGACATCTTGCAGACTTCACTTTTATTATTAATAGTGTCAATTTTAAATTTCCTGCATTTAATCATTTTGCTTTGGTTTTGTAAAAGAATGAATGATTTTACTTGGAAAGGAGGAGAGATGGAGGGAGGTAGAGAGAGAGAGAACAAAACAAACATCGGAAAAAGGCTACAGTTCCTAAACCTGGGTAAAGGTTATATGGGAGTTAATTGTATTATTCTTGAGACTTTGAAGGTTTAAAGCTTTTCAAACTGAAAAGTTCCAAAACAAATCCAAAAGTAATCTAATTTAAAAAATTTGCTGATGTTGATTTTGGCATGATTCTCTTTATAAGTTGAGTCATCTTAATCTGTGATTCAGGGTCATCAGCTATTTCTTAAAACGGTATTTATGCACTTACCATAAATTGGCACGTCAAAAAATCCTGCATGTGCTGTTTTTATTGTGCATGGATTGATAATTTTACATGAAATTAGAAGCTGCAAAATTCCCTGGGCAGAGGTGTAAGGCTTTCAGGAACCTATCGATGATAATAAGCTTGCCAGTATCTTGACTTAAAGACTCAAAAGGTACCTGTCAGTAACAAACAGAAAAGATCCCCCAGGGGATGAAATAGACTGGCTCCTTCAGTCCTCTTTCCCTTCCCTGCTCTCCCCAGCAAAGAGCTCTGAGGTAGGAAGGCAAAAGAAAGAAACATTGCGTTCAAGTCAATTCAACCCTACAGGACAGAGTAGAACTGCCCCATAGGATTTCCAGGGAGCAGCTAGTGGATTTGAACTGCTGATGCTTTGATTACAGCCGAGCTCTTAACCACTATGCTATCAGGGTTGAGCAGGTTTAAAATGGAAGCACTAGCCTTAGGGAGAGCTGGGGGCAGGAACCGGTAGAAGTCTGCTTTCAGTTTGGGCATCAGAGAGGAGAGTAAGATGCTTCTGGGGCAGACAGAGCCTAGCACAGGCAGAGCAGCCAGGGGATTGCACTCCATGCTAAGCAGCTCAGTAGAAATGGCAGCATGGTGATCCATGCCTGAGAGGGCTGCAGACAGCTCAGAGTGCTCAGGGAGTTCCTGGAAATGAGTCCAGAAGTTAGCTGAGAAGAAAGGGAGCCCGAGGAAGGGGGGCTGATCCCACAAAGGAACATCTGAATGCAACAGGAAAGTTCCTGACAAGGAGGGGTTGAAAGCTCAGCTCAGTAGATTGCTGAGGCCAGAGAACTCTACATGGTAAATTACAAGAGATGAAGACCAGCCAGGGGTCATCACCGAGGAAGCACAGTTATTTACTTTTGCTAAGGTCCAGATGAGGAGAGAGATGTCCAGAGCAAAGGCCAGCAGAGAACTCAGAGAGAGCAGGATCCCGGGTGGGGTGGTCTCCTCTTCCCCATCGCTCCATGGGAGCTGGTAACATTCCCACTGAGTCCGGCCAGGAAGGGCAAGAAGAGAACAAGAGAGCATTTTAGTGCTGAATGTGACTGTCCTATAAACCCAAATCACTGGGGAGATAAAAACCCACTGCTGTCGAGTCAATTCCAACTCATAGCGACCCTATAGGACAGAGTAGAGCTACCCAATAGAGTTTCCAAGGAGTGCCTGGTGGATTCAAACCTCTTGGTTAGCAGCCGTAGCACTTAACCACTACGCCACCAGGGTTTCTCTAGGGAGATTGGCCTGGGAAAACCCTGGAGTGATGAGTTAAAGGTTTTTGTTTATTATTGTTTGGTTTCTGCTTCTGTTTTTGTTTTTGCCATCAGGCAGGAGAGGTAGAAAAAGGGAAGCTACATCTTAGCGAATGTGTGTTTGGGAATACACAGTGCACACCGATTAGAAAATTAACACCTAGAGGCATCTTCAAATGCCTTTTATCTTTAATAGAAGTGAGTTCTCAGAAAGCCACCTGCAGTTGACAGGCAGGGATGTTCTGGGACAAGGAGTTTGTCACTGCCTCCTGTTCCCAGGTAGGATGCCTTCAGGCTTGCAGACTATATCTGAGCAGCTCAGTTGGCCTGTCATAAGGCTGCCCCGCTTCTGCCTTGCGCTTTCTGGGGATCAGCCCCTTTAACAGAGTTTTGTCTTAGCCTCTGAGAAGCACAAGCCTTTCCTTTCAACAGTTGGTTGTAGTTGTTGTTCTTAGGTACCATTGAGTTGGTTCCAACTCACAGCAACCCTATGTACAACAGAACTTAACACTGCCCAGTCCTGCACCATCCTCACAATCGTTATGCTTGAGTCCATTGTTGCAGCCACTGTGTCAATACACCTCACTGAGCATCTTCTTCTTTTTCACTGACCCTTTACTGTGCCAAGCATGATGTTCTTCTCCAGGGACTGGTAACCTGTCTGATAACCTGTCCAAAGTATGTGAGACAAAGTCTCACTATCCTTGCTTCTAAGGAGCATTCTGGCTGTACTTCTTCCAAGACAGATGCGTTCCTTCTTCTGGCGGTTCATGCTATATTCAATGTTCTTCACCAATACCATAATTAAAAGGCATCAATTCTTCTTTGGTCTTCCTTATTCATTGTCCTGTTTTCACATGCATATAAGGTGCTGTAGAATAGCATGGCTTGGGTCAGGCACGCCTTAGTTCTCAAGGTGACATCTTTCCTTTTTAACACTTTAGAGTGGTCTTTTGCAGCAGATTTGCCCAAGATGATATGTCTGTTGCTGTTAGCTGCCTTTAAGTCTGCTCCTGGCTTATGATGACCCCACACACAATGGAACAAAATGCTGCCTCGTCCTTCACCATTCCCATAATCAGTTGTGAATTGGACTATTGTGATCCATAGGGTTTTCATTGGCTGATTTTCAAAATAAATCACCAGGCCTTTCTTCCTAGTCCATCTTAATCTGGAAACTGCTGAAATATGTTCAGCATCATAGCAACTCAAAAGCTTCCACTGGCAGGCAGGTGGTGGCTGTGTATGATTGAGCCTATAGTACAACCCTAGCACTTCTCGAGGTGCTGACCAGCTAAAGTCAGAGAGCGCATGGTCCATGGCACCAAGGAGCTGGCCCTCAGCTGAGTGGGGCAATAGCCGTGGAATTGTCAATAGGAAGCAGTAAGATATGAGACCCGCACAGGAAGAGGCAGCAGTGGACTGGGCCTCTGGACAGCTTCACAGAGGAGGGGACGCCAGCAGCATTGGCCTGGGTCAGTGATTTGTGCTCTTTCTGGTAGATTAAAAGGGCAAGGAAGACATAGAAGAGGAGGGGGGAATAGAATGAGAAAATGAGGGAGAGAAATACAGAGAACAAGCACTAACCCTGGTATTTCTTTTCAGCAAAACTCTTAAAAAAGCCTGGTTGTAAATGCAGTCGGTTCTGTGCAAAACTCGCAGAGACCTGGTAGCATTGGGAGGCAGACAGATCAATTTTTACCTGGCTTCTATGGCATTTAGGCTTTTCTCTAAATTATGTTTAAAAGCATTATTTAAGCATCAAGATGCCCATTTCCCTATCATTTCTTCACCCACTGTTGGGTTTGTTGCTGCCGTCCAGCCCCTCCTCTTTGTTCTGAGCTGAGTTACCCACCGCCCACCTGTCTCCACCACCCAGTGCTCACCCCTCACCAGTTGTTTAGGCGAAGGTCATGCTTTGTGTGCTGTTCCGCGCCTAGCAAGGTTTGCCGGTAATGCTGCCAGGAGGTGACTTCCCCTAGCCCAGATGCCCACGAAAACACATCTTTTCTCATCTCTCCTCACTCACACACTCTACCTACAGTGTGCAAGGCACTGTGCCCAGAATATAGGTCAATAGAACAAAGTCACAAGTGTGGACTAGAAGCTGGACAGACAGTCAAGACTTACACCCAGAAAATGGAATAACAGTCAAGGCCATGAGGAAAGAGGCCAGATATCAGTGAAGCAGGCGAAACTCTGTCAACCACAGCCCTATTGACAGCTGTGACAATTAGCAGCATCCACGACCCCCACCCACTAGATGCCGGTAGCACCTCCCGGTTGTGAGAACCAAAACGTCTCTAAAACCAAACCAAACCCATTGCCATCGAGTCGATTCCAACTCATAGCAATCCTATAGGACAGAGTAGAACTGCCCCATAGAGTTTCCAAGAAGCACTTGGTGGATTTGAACTGCTGACCCTTTGGTTAGCAGCCGTAGCACTTAACCACTCTACCACCAGGGTTTTCAGAATGTCTCTAGACATTGCCAAATGTCTCCTGGGAGTCTAATTGCCCCCAATTTGGGAAGCACTGGTACAAACAATAAGTACAGCAGAGCTGTTATGTGGATTGCAATGGTGGCAGAGGATGCTGGACCTCAGTAATGACTAGAAGCTGGATAAAGTTTCGATAAGTACAAAGGAGTGGGGGGAAGCCTTTCCAGAGCAGGGTAGTCTTTGCTGTACTCCCCTCCAACTCCTCCTATTCTAAAACTCTGCCTAGACTCGTGAATTCAGCCCAATGACTGCAGCACTTTTTATTTTACTTCCTCCCTCCCTTCCTTCCTGTCTTGATTCATGCACCTGACTTCTTTTTCCTCAGCCCCTCTCATTTTGCTTTCTGGTGGGCCCACTGGACAGAGATTAGGTGTGAGACAACAGCTGCCCTTTCAGAACACAAAATAGCTTCCAGTGTGTTCGATACCTCTAGCAGGGAAGGCAGCTTTCATTTGACACCTACCTGACTTTCGCCCAGAAGAACTGCACGTTACCCGCTGGCTTTCTGCCTCCCTCCACCTTCTAGGCTTCCCTATGAAACTGCAATCTGTCTCTGTTTCTACCAGGGGTCTTTTTTGTTCAATTTTGCTCCATCCTAAAAGGAGTGTGGACCTGCATCTCATAGCTCCCTCCCTTTGAAGTGTGCTTGAATTGTACTTGGGGGTAAGAAAAGGAATGATACCTAGTGGAGCTTTTTAATGCAGAGAGACTGAAAGAACAAGATTAATACAGAGAAGACTCTATAAATATATAAATACAAAATTTGGAGCTGGTTTTAGTTCCCTCCTGAGCTGGCTTCGGAAATGCCGGAAGCAAGTAGACTATGGCGTAGAGATTACAGTAAAAAGAACCCCTGGAGCAGGAAAAGACAGCAACAAGGCCATTAGCCCGAAAGCTATGTAGAATGGTGATTGCTAGAGGAGATCTGTTTCAAAGAATTTAAATAATGAATGGGTCACAAAATTAGTTTCATAGCTCACTCCAGTTTTCATTTTGATGCTGAGCTCACTTTATCACCTCTCTTTGGAATCCCTAAATGATTTTCAAGCTTGGGAATTCACCGATCTGCTGCTGTGTGGGCAATTTGTACCTTGTCTTTCTTGGCAAATGTTTTGTATCTTAGCCCTGCGAAGACTTCCACCTAGGTCGGTAACATACTCTGTACTGGCCTAAGCCATCAGCTGGAATAGCCTTAGTTTTTAGACATTGGTGAACCTTACTGGAAGCTTCCTTGAAAGTTCAGTTCAATGCCAGACTCTGAGTCCAGCCTTTTCCTTCTCAGGCATCAATTTTAGACAAGTCATTTTTGGTTCCCTTATCTTCTGTAGAGCATTCTGATATTTTAATATAAACTTTTTCAAACTGCATGGAGCCCTGGTGGCACACTGGTTAAGAGCTCAGGCTGCTAACTAAAAGGTTCACCATTCAAATTTACCAAATGCTTCTTGGAAACCCTGTGGGGCAGTTCTACTCTGTCCTAAAGGGTCGCTATGAGTCAGAATCTATTTGAGGGCAATGAGTTTGGTTTGGGTTTGCTTCAAACTACGTATTAGATTGGGCTTCAGCTCTCTCTTCCAAGTCCATCTTCCTAGCTGGTTATAGCAGCTTATAAGATAGTTGGACACCCAGATACTTCAGGTAGCAAAAATGTTAGTTGTGACAGAGGAAAAGACAAAATTAGACCTAGACATCTCTGAGTATATGAAGTGCGGGAAGGGAAAGGAAGGAAAGGGGAGGCTGTCTCAGTATGATCATTACACTATCTCATATGCAGAGCTTTAAAAGCAAGAGTGTATATTTTTCCTTCAGAGAACTATAGATCTAGAGTCTTAAAAGACCTCTAAAATTGACCACTTTCATTTGTGAATCTTAAATAGGTCCATCCTTAATAATACTAAATCCAAACACTTGTCTCTGTCAGGCACTCATAAGTAATTATATGTATGAATTCATTTTACCTGACCAACCCTGAGAAGTACCATTAGTATCCACATTTCATAGGTGAGGAAACTGAGGCACAGAGAAGTTAAGCTAATTGCCACATATCACATAGCCAGACGATGGAAAACTCAGTATTATCTATTAGAATAAGGCTAGGGGCCCACTGCAGAAAAGACCATCAATTGCTCTTACGCAAGTTCTTGCTGAAGCTGAAGAAAATTAAAACAAGTCCACAAGAGCCAACATACAACCTTAAGTATATCCCACCAGAATTTGTAGACCATCTCAAGAATAGATTTGACACATTAAATACTAATGGCAAAAGACCAGACGAGTTGTGGGATGACATCAAGGACATCACATGTGAAGAAAGCAAAAGGTCATTAAAAAGACAGGAAAGAAAGAAAAGATCAAAATGGGTGTCAGAAGAGACTCTGAAACTTGCCCTTGAACATCGAGTAACTAAAGCGAACAGAAGAAGTGATAAAGTAAAAAAGCTTTGTCTAGAAGACAAAGAAAAGTATCGTAATGAAATGTGCAAAGAGCTGGAGTTAGAAAACCAAAAGGGAAGAATATGCTGTGCGTTTCTCAAGCTGAAAGAGCTGAAGAAAAAATTCAAGACTTGAGTTGCAATTTTGAAGGATTCTAAATTTTTTTTTTTTTTATGGGCAAAATGAAATTAAACAATGCAGGAAGCATCCAAAGCAGGTAGAAGGAGTACACAGAGTCACTGTATCAAAAAGAATTGGTCGATGTTCAACCATTTCAGGAGGTAGCATATGATCGAGAACTGATGGTATGAAAGGAAGAAGTCCAAGCTGCACTGAAAGCATTGGTGAAAAACAAGGCTCTGGGAATTGACGGAATACCAATTGAGATGTTTCGACAAACGGATGCAATGTCGGAGATGCTCACTCGTCTATGCCAAGAAATTTGGAAGACAGCTACCTGGCCAACCAACTGGAAGAGATCCATATTTGTGCCTGTTCCAAAGAAAGGTGATCCAAAAGAATGCATAAATTATCAAACAATATCATTAATACCACATGGAGTAAAATTTTGCTGAAGATCATTCAAAACCGGCTGCAGCAGTACGTGGAGAGGGAACTGCCAGAAGTTCAAGCCGGATTCAGAAGACATGGAATGAAGGATATCATTGCTGTTTTCAGATGGAGCTTGGCTGAAAGCAGAAAATACCAGAAAGATGTTTACCTGTGTTTTACTGACTATGCTAAGACATTCGACTGTGTGGATCATAGCAAATCATGGATAATATTGCAAAGAATGGGAATTCCAGAACATTTAATTATGCTCGTGTGGAACCTGTACATAGACCAAGAGGCAGTCTTTCGAACAGATCAAGGGGATACTGTGTGGTTTAAAAGCAGGAAAGGTGTACATCAGGGTTGTAATTGTGTCCCTATATACATTTCTTTTACTTATCAGCTCTCATCTCACAATCAGTAAAACATGATTATGTCATTACCAGAGTTGCATAAAGCCTTGAACCTGAGTCTCGGTGGCTGGCAAGTGGCTGGGTGAGCTGACATAAGTACATTACAGGTGTGCACTGAGGTCAGTAATGGCAAGGATCATGGTATATTTGACAGAGAGTCAGAGAGGGGGCCGGCCAGAATGGTGTGTTCTGATTATCACTTGCAGCATTTATATGTTTATTTTTTTCTTCATGGATGATGTTTAATATAATACAATTTTGCACTCAGTCATTGAATTGGCCAAGAACAATGGCCTAGCCTATTTAAAGATCACATAAATAAATGGCACTGAAATAGGCCTTTATATGCCTGGCCCTTTAAGTGTTGAATTGGCACTGTTGCCCCGTACATCTTTTTCTAGATTTGCTAATCATATTTTCAGCTTCTGAAAGAGCAAGATGTCCAAGTGCCATCATTAATTGAATATGATTCAATCTGGATGCATCTTTAATAAGGAACCAAAGAAGGAAATTCAATTAGACACAACCTTTCCATTTCAAAAGACCAAGTCCTCCCCTTTCACGGTTAAAATTATGAAAGATTATCTTCTTAGTGGAAGGCTACAGGAAAATTTGGATTCCTGTCAAATATTTCATGTAATATCCCTGGATCAGGATTAATAGCGCCTTTCAGCAGCTTGCTCTGAATTTCTGTCGATGCAATCTCTCTTTTGGAGGCTTTTGAATAAAAGCCATTCTATATCCTTGTGGGACTCAAAGGATTCAGCAAAAATGGTAATGAGATCAAACAGTTTCAGGACAAGTTATCTTGCCCTCTGGTCATGAAAATGCAGACACCTTAATCTCATTGTCCATAACTGCGTTGATTTTCTAACTCCTCACAGCAAGTTGAAAGCATTGAAGCTAAGTTTTAAATCTGTGTGACTATCTTGTGGTTGGTTTAAAATTACATACAACAGCAGCGATGACAGTAAAATGGAAGAAAAGCCAACGCAGTCAACTCTGTGTGGTAGAATTGTGTCAAATGCTCCTCGAGAATAGCACTAATATTAGTAGTAATTACTTCCCTGGGTGGTACAAACGATAGTTATGTTCAGCTGCTAACTGAAAGGATGGAGGTTAGAGTCTACTCAGGCACCTCAGAAGAAAGGCCTGACCACCTGTTTCTGAAAAATCAGCCATTAAAAACTGTATGGAGCAGGGTTCTATTCTGACATACATGGCGTTGCCATGAATTGGAGTTGACTCAAACAGCAACTGGCTTAGGAGTCCCTGGGTAGTGCAAATGATTAACAAATGCACTTGGCTGCTAACCCAGAGGATGAAGGTTCGAGTCCACCCAGAGGCACCTCAGAAGAAAGGCCAGGAGATCTACTTCCAAACAAACAGCGACTGAAAACCCTATGAAGCACAGTTCCACTCTCACACACATGGGATCCCCATGAGTCAGAATTGATTCTACAGTAGCTGTTTTTTTTTTTTACTATTATTATTATCAGAGTTAACATTTATTGCATTGCTTTTAGGTCCCAGATACTCTAAATACTTTATTTTCTCAAACCACCACCTGACTCCAAAGATATTGGCTGTAACCCCTAAACTATAACCCCCAAATTATCCTGCTGTTCCCATCCTGGTTGACAGGCCCATTTTGTCAAAATGAAATATCCTCCATTATGCTTTATGCAAACAGTTACCTACAGATCTGTGTTGGGAACTGGAGTTATATGCAAATAACTGGGATTATTTTGTCCTCCCAAGTCTGATGGCATGGCGTGTTACAAGTAGAATCTTAAAAGAGTTTTTTTATGCAAAGCTTTCCATGTTGTTTCAATGAGTTCTGCCTCAAAGCACTGTTCAAACAGAAACACTAGTGTCCCGTGGTATTTCAGCTAATAAAGTAAATATTTGTCATAGGCATACTGTAGTAATATTACCAGCACTGGCAAGAGCACTCACTTCTCTTTATGCCATGCTGCCAGAAGCTGGCACCCATCTGCACCTGTGGCTCACACTGAAATCTGAGTCCTGGGCTGGTGTTTTCTTTTCCACTCTTGGGCACTAGTGAACAGGCAAGGTGAAGATTCCAGGCTCTGAATTGCAGGGTAAGGAAATAACACTGGTCCATTAGCAACTCAAGTTACAAAGATCCCCAGGGAGAACTGGGTTGGAATCTCTACAATTACAGCATTCTAGAACAGTGATTTTTCAAAGGACTTTTAAAGGCAGGCAAATCCCTTCTTCAAATGAAGTATTGTTAAGTCCAACAAGTAAAATAGATTAAAAGGGCCACTGTTAATTCAGGGGCGGCAGACACTATGCTAAACTCTCTGCATAGTTTTCCTTATTTAATTCTAAAATTGGCTTAATAGGTTAGGCACCATTAATGTCCTCCATTATAAAGCAAGCTTTGTCGTTGTTGTTAGTGGCCATCAAGTCATTCCTGAGCCATGGTGACTCTATGTGTAATGGGATCAGACTGTTGTGATCCATAGGATTTTCACTGGCTGATTTTCAGAAATAGATCACCAGGCCTTTCTCCCTAGTCTATCTTTGTCTGGAAGCTCCATTCAAAGAGTCCAAGTGACTTACCAAAGTCACGCTTCCTCCTAGTGGAGGAACACAAGTCACACGAAGGCAGTCTCACACCAGAGCGAGGCTCTTTGGCCAGGGAAAGCAGACCTGCTCTTATTAAAACAGACATTGTCGGGGGCTGTTCCCACGAATGGTCTATACTTTGGTCCTTACCCACCCGATGGCCAATGTCTCTAGGGTCCTGAGAACACACAAAAGTACAAAAAGTGATATTAACCTAAGGAAGAAGACTTGAGTTTACTCTCTAAAATCATATTTTTAAGGAGTAGATATGTACCAGTTTCTTTTTCAGCTTCTTAAATAGGCCTTCTTAATAGTTACCACGTGCATCTGGGGCTGATATGATAGCTTACCAGTTATATCCACCCTCTTTTTCTGCCTCCCGCCTTTCCTTTCTTACTTCCTTCATTCTTTTTTATGAGCAAGCATCCATTAAATAGATACCAAGTTTGAGGAAATGCATTAGGCATTGAGGTTACAACAAAGACTATTACAGTGTTATGACCTCAGCGACCTCACAGGTAGAGTAACCACTAATTTATCATCCATGTTAGGACACCTTCAAAAGTAAAAAGGGACATTGTTAATAATTACAAGGTGACAGCAGGCATGACTCATGAGTGCCCCGAGAAAACTGGCTCATAGGCTAGAGGGGAATATGGGTACGTATATACATTTTTATAATATCATAAATATACTGCTGGAGTGTGCACAGGGTATACCATGCATAGAGGAGTGGTGCCCAGCAGCTTAGGACAGAACAGATTTCCTAGAAAGGTGATGCTGGAACTGAGTCTGTAAGGATAAGTGGGTGCTCCCAGGTGAAAGTAGAGATCAGTATGCTGGGCAGAGAAGCTGGAGTGAGTGCAGGTATGAAAGGGCGTGTTTTAGGTGGAGAACTAGCAACGCTTTGATGTGTGGCAGATAAGATCAGGATATGACTGGAAAGACTAGGGAAAGTGAAGAAATTTGGATTTGATTTTATTAATTATGAGCCATCAATAAGGGGTTTAAGCAGAGGTGCTGGGGACAGATGAACATTTCAGGAGCGCCCTGGTGCTTCGGTGAGTTACGGCCATGGGGGGACAAACTAGAGCCACAGAGATTAACCAGAAAAGTGATTCCTGTGACTAACTGCACGAAGTCACCTGGGGAGTTTTAAAGAACACTAGTGCCTGAGCTCCACCCATCCTGAACAGGTCAGCATTCTGGGGTGGATCTAGCCACTGGGAATGTTTTAAATTCCCCCATGTGGTTCTAATGTGCAGCCAGAATCGAGAATCCCTGAGTTAGAAGACTGCTAAAATATAGGTGAGCGTATAACAATGGTAGTGGTGCTTTAGGGGAGAATCTGAAAAAGATATTTTTAAGGTGAATGTCACAAGAGTTGCTAATTAATTGGATGTGGAGGGTGTGAGGGTGAGATTTCAAGGAGGGCTCCTTGCTTGGAGGGCTGGATGTGTTGTTGTTGCACCTTCAACTGAAATAACAAATTCATGAAGAGTCGCTGTTCTATGTGGGAAGAAAACAAGTTATGTTTTGGTCATGTAGAATGTGAAATGTCTCAATGACAGCCTTGGAAAGTATGCAGAGTGACAGAACAGGAAGCCAAGGATAGAACAATGAGGAGACCCGAGATTTAATGGCAGGTGAGAGAAGAGAACAGCGTCAAGGAGTCAGAGAAAGAATAAAACGAGTCACCATCAGGTTGACTTCGACTCATGGTGACCCCATGTGTGTCAGAGTAGAACTGTGCTCCATTGGGTTTTCAGTGGCTGATTTTTTTGGAAGTAGATTGCTAGAGTTTTCTTCCTAGGTGCCTCTGGGTGGTCTCGGACTGCCAACCTTTTGGTTAGCAGCTGAGAGCATTAACCATTTGTACCAGCCATGGATTCCAAAGAGGTATCAAAAGGACTTACCTATCCTATGCTGTCCAGTATGGTAGCCACTAGCCACATGTTCTACTCTGTCCTATAGGGTCGCTATGAGTCAGAATCGACTCGATGGCAGTGGGTGGGTTTAGCCACATGTTGATTTTAAAATTAAACCCAGTTCATCAGTGGATTTGATTCATGGGAAAGGCTCTGCCCCTTTCAATTTAAATTTTTGTAGGTCAATACCTTCTCTTCAGCTTCATTGCATCTGTTCATTTAATCATTAACTCATTATCTCACTCACCCATGCTTTTTCTCAATGGCTGCCCCAGGAGGGAACTGGAGATGCCACACCTTGAATATGGGGAGCCCTATAGAACCTGGCTATGTTTCAACCTGGTTAAGCCCGTCTGTCTGCGTTTTTTCCGGAATTTTTCAATAATGTGAGCTGTGTATCTAGTCATCTTATTGTCTCATAAAAAACAATAGTACCCATTAAAAACATTGCTCTCTGTTACTCCAGAAACAAGAATTGCATTTCAGTGGTGAGTGATGCGACTACTAAATACATAGATTAAAAGAAAAAAAAAATGAAAAGGACTCTGAGATTTTCCAGAATAAGAAGTTATTACAGATACTGTGTTGATTCAGATGTCCTGGAGATTAAATAGGCCTGCGCCAGCCCCAGAGCACTCTGTTCCTGAATCTGTGTCATTTGAAAATCTTTCATTGAAATTTTTCCCACCTACTTCCCAGCCCCCACTTCAATAAAGGAGTAATGTAGAGATGAGGTCAGAATGTCCAGTTCTTCCTTCCCCATCCCAGATGCAGTAACAGTCACTGCTCTATCAGGAAGGAATAGAAGAACAGGCCAGGGCTATGCCAAGAAACTAATACTTGAAGCAATTTAAAGTCATTCGGATTTGCTTTAAGATTTTTGCTTGTCTCCTCTAGTCCTCCGGCTTTAACGTCGTTCACGGTTGTCTCATGATTCATTCTGCTGAGGCACACAGGCTGTCTGCAGGCCTGTACTGATTACATCATGCTTTCTGAAACACACGGGGCTGCCATGAGTCAGAATCAACTTGACAGCAACTTGTTTGGGTTTTGGTTTTTGAAGATGCAAGGAAATGTTATCCTTTAAAGGAATCCTATTAGAAAATCCTTCATAGTTAACAGTTCATTCATCAAAATTATTTATTGATTGCCTGTTACGTGCTGGAGTGATGCTGGATACTGGGAAATACAGTTGTATAAACCATACTCACAAGGTGTTTATAATATAATGGAATATACTTACATGGTACTATAAGTCAGGCACTTTTCTAGATAAACTGGTACCTACGTCCTAATAACCCTATGAGGTAGGTACCTTCATTATTAGCCCCATCTTACAGATGAGGAAACTGAGGAACATAGAATTTAAGTGTCACATCACAAGTCATACCACTTGTCCAGGCAGAGTTGGGATTGGACCCAGGTAGCCTGGCTCCAGTCTATGTTCTTAACCACTATACTTTCCTTCCTCTCTCCTTCTTAGTTTTGATCTCCAGTAGGCACGAAGATAAAACATTCCCTTGAAATTAATTTATTTATAGAATATGGTTATTTATTTGTCATTGGTATTTAGCTCTTCATAGATTAATGATTCTTGAAAAGGGGCATTTTTAAGACAAGTAGCCTTTCTTTCTACCACTCTTCCCCAGCCAAATACAAAGCATACCTTTGAGAATTTTTGACCTCTTAAATCTGAAATATTTTTTTATAGGTATTCTTGGAATCTGTCATTCTCAGTGTTTAAAGTAATGAGTACCTAGAACAATGAGAGAGTGTTTATTTTGGAATTCATAGGTAAATATTTACGCAATAGTACTAGCCTTGGCTGGACTACACAAACTAGATTCCACCTTGGGCCTCATCAAGAAGTTCCCAGATTGCCAACGCAACCATAAATGTGCCTGCTTCCAAAGCCAAATACCCCTGAAACCTACAAACATGAAGTGGTTGGATGGACAGGTTGCCCCAGAGCACTTACAGAGCAATTTTATTAAGATTTGAGTCTCTGGGAAAGTTTTATTTTATCACTCAGCTATTGTCTTGAATCTGTTATACACTCCAAGGTTTTGTTGGTCTTGATTCAATTCTCTACCTTCTGGGCTATCAGTATATTGGTGAGTAGTTTTCTATCCAGACAGATAACAGGTTTTGGTGACAGCTTCCAATTACATTACCACTGAAACTTTTGTCGGTGTAGAATTTCTCTGTGTGGGCTAGTACCTGATTGACCTATTGATGCTATTATTTATCGGCCCAGAAAACAGGCCAGATTCTGTAAAATAGCTCGCTAATTCATGCAGATAATCCTGGATGAGTGTTTGAGGTGCTCCTGGTCTATGGTTAAGTCCATTTAGTAAAGAGATCCCTGGCCAGTAGTGGCATCACTAAACTCCAGCTTTCAGACTTCCTATTATATCCTTGAGAATGATTCAAAATAAATGCAATGAAATTGGCAGAGAAGTTATGGGGCCAAATTTCTTTTAAGTTTTTAAGGAAGACTCCCATACCAGAAGCGGTTGCCATGGCTGATTATCCGTCGGTAGATGCCCCAAAGAGAAAATGCCACCAGTTAAGTTACCAGAAAAATGCTCACTTTACCAAATTAAAGACATTCACATTAAAACCCAAAAAATGACACAGCATTTTGTGTTTAAGTTATGCACTGTTTTTAAAAGCATTAACAGTTAAATTTATTCCTAGGCAAGTGGTAAAACTTGTTCTTCCATGTTTTCTGGTGATAAGGTTCATTCTTTCTGGAAGTAATTTGGCGCTACATATAACAAGAGCCATAAAAATATCTTGATTCTTTGACCCATTAAGTCAACCTTTGGGAATCCAAAATATGGGGAAATCATATGAGTAAAGATGTTTATTACAGCAACATTTACAAAACTACACCTTTAGAAGGAACGGGAATGCCCAACGGTGCAGAAATGGCTAAAGAAATTGTAATAACCTCATTTGACAGGACATTATTCAGATGCAAAGTGTGGAGAGATTCTTATTATATGATCCACTCAACATAAATACTTATTGATTGCCTTCTATGTGCCAGGCTCTGGGGCTATGTTGATGAACAAAATAATTACCGCTTGTTACCAAGTCCATGGAGCTTATAGTCTGGCAGGAGAGTTAAATATTAATGACATTAACAAGCCATCTTTATGGCCAGGTATTGAGGGGGTCAGCTGGATTGTTTAAAGACTTGTCTTAAACATGCTGCTTGACAGGCTTGCATTTGGAGGTCACTTTTTTTTTTTTTCTGTCAGTTGTGGGTTGGATAACCTTGAGATTGAGTTTATCTGTGGCTTGACAGCAACAAAAGGCTAGGGGAACATTTGAGCAGCAGGTAGGAAGGGAGGAATGGAACTCACAAAACACTCTAGCAGTCAATGCCATTAGGAGATCTGAAAGGCAACGCTTTTAAGCTCAGCTGAATCTTTCGTTGACCTAACTGTTCAGGATAACAGACATTTCCGCTTCTCATGTGGATTTTTTTTTTTTTTAAATCCTGTGTGCTGGAAACAGAATATGAATAATTAATGAGCAATTTTTACTATATCTCATGAAACTGTAATGATGCTAAGTTTGTTGCATGATGCGGATAATGTGGTGGTATTAGTCCTGCAGTTCGACTGTAAACTCTATAATGTTCCCTCTTCAAAGTTTAATGAGCGCTTGGTGTGACAGAGGACAACATAATAGGCACGTAAAGACAATTAGCTTTTCTACCTAATTTGTAGATGTTGAAGCAAAGGTTAAGGAATGATGTAATGACAGACTCCAGGGATTTGGGTGTTTGTCTGATCCAAGTGTTTGGTGAATGTGTATATCTCAGTGGGAAACAGATTTATCTCTTCTAGGCAGGACCCTCTCTTCTAAGGGCAATTTAAAAAATTATGAATCACTAACCACACTTTGGTCCTTGGGTTTTGACTTCTTTATTCTTATTTTCACAGAAATGGATTTCATTCTTTTCCTCATGCCAACAGAAAACTTATTCCTTGCTTCTTGTTTTAATGATGAAGCTGATTTTCTCTTTACTTCTTTATCGGCATCGCCCCAGTCCCCGCTCCCTCACTTGATATCAGTATCATGAAGCAGCATTGGCTTCTGAGGTTTAGGTAGGTATGTTGCTGTTGTTAGCTGCTGACCCCTGGTAACCCCGTGTGTGCGGAGTACAACTGCTCCATAGGGTTTTCAAGGCTGTGCCCTTTCAGAAGTAGATCACCAGGCCTGTCTTCTGAGGTGCCTCTGGGTGGGTTTGAACCACCAACCTTTTGGCTAGTAGTTGAGCACTTAACCATTTGCACCACCCAGGGATCCTAAGCCTCTCACATACACACAAAACACAAACCTGGGTCTATCAGAAGACCACTCACTACCAGATTATCCTGCTCTCTCTTCCTCTCTGTCTACGCAGACATTGTAAAGCCACATACTAACCTTGGAACAGCGGACATCTCACTGCCATTTCCAATAACTTTAGAATGCTTTCCTCAAGAATGAGTCTATGAAACACAAAGGCCTCATCAAAGCAGCAGCCTTCAGGGCTTCCTAGATGTGGACCCTGGAAATAGATCTCTCTCCACTTCTAGGAGCCCTAGTGGCACAGTGGTTAAAGCATTCAGCTGCTAACGGAAGGGTCAGAGGTTCAAACTCACCAACCTCTCTGTGGGAGAAAGATGCAGCAGTCTTCTTCCCTAAAGATCACAGGTTTGGAAACCCTATGGGGCAGTTCTACTCTGTCCTATAGGGTCACTCTGAGTTGGAATCAACTCCATGGCAATGGGTTTGGTTTTTTGGTAGATTCTTATTCAGTATATTTGGGGTAGAAATGCAAATTCTCAGCAAGGCTTCAAACCTGCAGGATGCTAGTTCAAAGCCCTGGTTTAAATATATGAGACATGGAGAGTGTGGCTACCTAACTTGGCAGAAAACCAGGGTTCTATTGATATTTGCCTTCTGGAGAATTTATTATTTCAGTATTCTGGGGTTGTCTCTCAAAAGCAGCACTAGTTTTCCTTAAAAAAAAAAAACAGACCTACTGGACTGGTTGAGACTGGGGAACTCACTGAGACTACTGCCCTGAGATACTCTTCAAACCTTGAACAGAAACTAACCCCTGAGGTCACCCTGTAGCGAAATATCAGATTGGCTCGCAAAATAATATCACCCATAAATACTGTGCTCCTTTAAAAAACAAACAAACAAAAAAAACACCTATATGAGACCAAAACCAAAACCTGTTGCTACCGAGTCAGTTCCGACTCATGTTGTTGTTGTTGTCAGGTGCCGTCGGGTCGGTTCCGACTCATAGCGACCCTATGCACTACAGAACGAAACACTGCCCAGTCCTGCGCCATCCTTACAATCGTTATGCTTAAGCTCATGGTTGCAGCCACTGTGTGAATCCACCTCGTTGAGGGTCTTCCTCTTTTCCGCTGACCCTGTACTCTGCCAAGCATGATGCCCTTCTCTGAGGACTGATCCCTCCTGACAACATGTCCAAAGTATGTGAGACACAGTCTCGCCATCCACGCTTCTAAGGAGCATTCTGGTTGTACTTCTTCCAAGACAGATTTGTTCGTTCTTTTGGCAGTCTATGGTATATTCAATATTCTTCTCCAACACCACAATTCAAAGGTGTCAGTTGTTCTTAGGTCTTCCTTATTCATCATCCAACTTTCACATGCATATGATGCGATTGAAAACATCATGGTTTGGATCAGGTGCGCCTTAGTCTTCAAGGTGACATCTTTGCTCTTCAACACTTTAAAGAGGTCCTTTGCAGCAGATTTACCGAATGCAATGGGTTTTTTGATTTCTTGACTGCTGCTTCTGTGGCTTTTGATTGTGGATCCAAGTAAAATGAAATCCTTGACAATTTCAATCTTTTCTCCATTTATCATGATGTTGCTCGTTGGTCCAGTTCTGAGGGTTTTTGTTTTCTTTATGCTGAAGTACAGTCCATACTGAAGGCTCATAGTGACTCATAGCGACTCAAAGCGACCAAGGCTCTAAATCTTTATGAAAGCAGACTGCTACACTTTTCTCCCATGGAGTGGCTGGTGGGTTCGAATCACCAATTTTTTGATTAGCAGCTGAGTTCTTAAGCACTGCACTGCCAGGGCTCCTTATATGAGACCAAACATTCAACAATTAGTTCAAAACAAAGGTGAGAATGTTAGGGGGCAGGGAAACTAGATTAATGGAAATGGAACAACCAGACTGGAAATGAGGATGTTCACACATTTGAAGAATGTAACAAAAGTCACTGAACATTTGTGTAGAAATTGTTGAATGGAAACCTAAACTACTGTGTAAACCTTCATTGAAAACACAATAATCTAACTATACAAAAAGCAGCTCTAGTTTTATATGTCTCCTCCTCTAAAGTGTCTTGGCAGAGCTGGAAACCTGAATATATGGTCTAATGAAAAAGGAATTTTTTTTTCCTTTATAGTATGTTTCTCTCATTTTTATATATATAGCTTTTTTAACATTTTCTTCATATAGGTCTTTTATAAACTCTCTTCTAAAATTTATCCCATTTATCAGAGTTTGAGATTTTTCTTTCAGTTTTTTCCTATTATTATATAGTATAAATAAGCAGTACTTTTTTTTGTTTATCTTTTTCCAGTTGCCTTAATATATTCTCTTAATTTTTAAAGAGATTAAGTTATAGTTCTTGAATGTTTCAAATATATAAAAATCTATAAGTAATTATTGTTTTTAAATATTATTTTGCTGTATTTGTACCATGTCTTTCATTTTCACATTGTATAACATCTTGTAGGAGGTCTAAAATGTTGAAAAGTACAGTAGTGACAGAGGGTATCCCTATCTTATTTGTGACTGTAATAAGAATATATTTTTTAATATTTTTTAATAGTTTCTAGCAAATACTCTTTCTCGTGCTTAGGAAGTTTCTTTTGACACTTACTTTACTTAAGTCAAGGGTTCTTCCAGAATTTCAGTAAATGACTTTTCAGCATCTAATGATATCACATATTTTCTTTTGTCAGCACAAATTCAATTGATTGTTTTTTTTTAATGTTGATTCATCCTTATAAACTAGAATCTAGTATATTATTATTACAAGGCTCAATACAGTTTGCTAACTTTTTTTTATTGTACTTTAGATGAAGATTTACAGAACAAACTAGTTTCTCATTAAACAGTACATATTGTTTTATGACATTGGTGAACAACCCCATGACATGTCAGCCCTCTCCCTTCTGAAACTTGGGTTCCCTATTACCAGCTTTCCTGTCCCCTCCTACCTTCTAGTCCTTGCCCCTGGGCTGGTGTGCCCCTTTAGTCTCATTTTGTTTTATAGGCCTGTCCAATCTTTGGCTGAAGGGTGAACCTCAGGAGTGACTTCATTACCAAGCCAAAAGGGTGTCCATATTCTCAGGGTTTCTCCAGTGTCTGTCAGACTGGCAAGTCTGGTGTTTCTTTTTGAGTTGGAACTTCATTCTACATCTTTCTCTAGCTCTGTCTGGGACCCTGTATCGTGATCCCTGTCAGAGCAGTCAGTGGTGGTAGCCGGGCAACGTCTGGCTATACTAGACTACGTCTGGTGGAGGCCGTGTAGATGTGGTCCATTAGTCCTTTGGACTAATCTTTTCATTGTGTCTTTGGCTTTCTTCATTCTTCCTTGCTTCTGATGGGGGGAGACCAGTGGCGTATTCCAGATGGCTGCTCACAGGCTTTTAAGACCCTAGACACTACTTACCACCATAGAATGTAGAACATTTTCTTTATAAACTATATTATGTCAATTGAGCTAGGTGGTTCCCTGAAACCATGGTCCCCACAGCCCTCAGTGCAGTAATTCGGTCCCTCAGGTAGTTTGGATGTATCCACGGAGCTGCCGTGCCCTTGCCTTGTACAGGTTGTACTGGCTTTCCCAGTATTGTGTCAGCTTAAATGCCTCAGAGGCAACTTTCCTTGACACCCTCCCATCCTAGCACTTCCCATCCCATTAGTGTATTTTATGTTCTTTACGGTTTGCATGACTATCTGAAATTATCCTCTAATTTTTTTTATTTTATAGACTCTCTTTTTTAGAATAGTTTTAGGTTTACAAAAAAGATACTACAGATAGTTGCTATATACCTCACAACCAATTTCCCGTTATGAACATCTTGCATTAATATGATACATATGTCATAATTAATGAACCAATATTGATATATTATTACTAACTAAAGATCGTACTTTATTTAGATTTTCTTAGTCTTTACCTAATGCCCTTTTACTATTCTAGAACCCCATTCAGGGTTCCACATCACATTTAGTTGTCATGTCTCCTTAGCCTTGACAGCTTCTCTTGGCTTTAACAGTTTCTCAGACTTAGACTTTCCTTGTTTTTTAATAACTTTGACAGTTTTGGGAAGGACTGGTCAGGTGTTTTGTAGGATGCCCTGCTGTTGGCATTTGTCTGATATTTTTCTCATGATTAGGTGGGATTATGGGTTCTTTGGAGGAAGACCACAGAAGTAAAATGCTATTTTTACCATATCACATCAAGGGTACATACTGTCCACATGACTTATGACTATTAATGTTGACCTTGGTCACCTGGCTGAGGTAGTGTTTGTCAGGTTTTTCCACTGTAAAGGTACATTTTCCCCTTTCCATACTGCACTCTTTGGAAAGAAGTTGCTGTGTGCGGCCCACACTTAAGGAGTAGGGGATTGTGCTGCATTCTCCTTCTGAGCAGAGTATCTACAAAAATTATTTATTCATTTACATTTTTTGTTCATCTATTATCTTTTTCATTCACCACCATATCCAGTGAATCCAGAACAGTAGCCAAAACAAAAAAAAAAAAAAAGCAAAAAAACTAAGCTCCTCTCAATACTCAATGTTTGTTAGATTGATAAATTCACTAATAGTCAATTAATTTTAGTTTTTTTCTTTTTTTTTGCTATGCCCCTTTTTTAAGTTCTTTTGTTTGTTCATATTTGTTTTCTTAAATTCATTGGTTCCTTAGGTTGAATATTTAATTCATTGTCAATCTTTCATTTTTTGAAAGCTTGTTTAAGGCTATATATTTTCTTCTTAAGGAGCCCTGGTGGCACAGTGGTTTCAGTGATTAACTGCTAAGTGAAAGGCTGGCAGTTCAAAACCATCAGCCAATCCTTGGGAGAAAGATATGACAGTCTGTTTCCATAGAGAACTCTATATAGTCGCAGTGAGTGAGAATCAACTCGACGGCAGAGGGTGTTTGTATTTTTTAATTTTCTTCTTGGTTCTGCTGCTCCCCTTGAGTTTTGATATGAAATGTTCTCCATTGTATTTATGACCAAGTAACTTCTATTTTTTTGTTATTTTTGAATTGCATTTTTTGGTCTTTGGTTTAGTTAGCAAAATATTTCTCAATTTAAAAGCAGTTTGATTTTTTTTGTGCATGTGTTTGTCTTTTCCTCGCTTGTATCTAGTTTTATTACCTTATGGTTTGAGATCGGGACCTGCAGAGTCTACACTTAAGGGAATTATCAGTGTTTTCTTGTGACCATATACATAATCACTTTCCGTAAGTGGGCGTAAAAGAAGACTATGAATTTTCTGATTGTAGGGTGCAAAACATCCACTTACACACAGATAAATAAAAACTCCGTAGTCACACCTCTTCTGGCTTCCTATTTAAAATACCTTAGAATTTTAGTTTCAGACTATTATTGTATTTCTACTGTATATGCATCTTTTGTTTCAGGAAAGCTTTTTAACCTTTATATTATTGTAATTCACTATATGTCATTGTCATCTGTTTTAATTTCACTCTTTTTTGGTAATTCTTTGCTTATCAGAACTGTTTTTCTTTGCCCTCTGTCTTCCTTTCACCACGCCATTAGTTCCCATGCCCTAGGCCTGAAATGCTCTCCCCTTGGATTCCTCAGCCCCTTATTACCTAATACAATCCATATGCTGACCATTCCCCAAATTATTTTACAAAGAAGGGTCATGAACATACTACTTGTTAACATATTTTCGAACTTGCTTAGCCCCGTACTAAACCAAAAAACCAAACCCATTGCCGTCAAGTCAATTCCGACTCATAGTGACCCTATAGGACGGAGTAGAACTACCCCATGGGGTTTCCAAGGAGCAGTTGGTGAGTTCAAACTGCCAACCTTTTGGGTAGCAACCACAGCTCACCCTAGCTCTCAACCGCTGTGTCACCAGGTCTCTTAGCCCCATACCAGTACCTACTCCTCCTCCACATAGGTGTTTATTAGGCCCTTCAGATCTTGCATTCCAAAATAGAACTCTTAATCTGTACTTCAGAAACTTACTCTTTCAGAAGGACAAATATTGTATGATCCCACTTGTATGAAATATTAGAATAGGCAAGTGTACGGAGACCAAAGTTTACTAGTGGTTACCAGGGGTGGAGGGAGGGGAAAAGGGGGCTCATTGCTTAGGGAACACTGAGCATCTGTTAAGGAAGATGGAAAAATTTGGAAACAGGTAATGGTGAGGGTTTAACAACATGATAAACATAACTGACATTACTGAATTGTACATGTGAAGAATACTGAAATGGCAAATATTTTGTTACATATAAATTTACCACAATTCAAAAAAGGAAATTTGTTCTCTTTCTCCATCCTTTCCCTGCACATTGATTTTTCAGTGTTGCAAAGGGTTTATGCTTGACCATTAACCTAGAGATTGGCCATTCGAACTCACCCAGCACTACTGCAGGAAAAAAGGCCTGGCAATCTGCTTCAGATAAAATTACAGCCAAGAAAGCCCTATGGAGCAGGTCTGCTCTGTAACACATGGAGTCTCCATGAGTTGGAATCGACTCAACAGCAAATAACAACAATACTGAAACCAAAAATCTAGGAGTTGTCCTGAGTTTAATGCCCGACTCAGGTAGATGCTGGGCAGAGAGGTCCTTGAATGTGTTGTGTACACAGAGGGAAGCCCCATAGACCCTGACTGTGCTGTCCTTTGAAGGTGGAGCTGGCATCCTACAGGGCTTTCTTATAGGGAAACCATCTAATCATTGGCCTCATTTAGAGTTTAGCTAAGTTTTATGGCCTTGTCAACTAAAAAGTTAAAATTTTCAAAAAAAATTATGAGAATGCTTTTTGTTTTCTTTGTCAGAGTGCTTTGAGTTGTAAGAATGTTTTTATTTTCATAAATATCTCAAACTTTTTTAATACAGATTTGTCCTCTCCTACCCCAGGCTTAAATTCTAAAACAGGGTTTCTCAAACTTTAAAGTACATTGAAGTCTCCCAGGGATTTTATTGAAATGCAGATTCTGCTTCCAGAGACCTGGGGTGGGTGGGATTGTACATTTCTAACAAGCTCCCAGTGATGTCAGTGTTGGTAGGCCTGTGGACCACTCCTTGCGTAGCAAAGTTACAAATTCCTTCTTGATTTTTGTTTGTTTTGGGATTTTGTTGATGAGCCCCTCAAAAAATAAATCTTTATCATTTATGGACACGTTTCATTTTTTTACATCAAACTTTTCACCTACCTTGAAAACCCATATTATATATTAGGCCTGGATGTGATGATATTGTTTCAAAAAGGCAACTGAATTCTAAAGAATTAGAATTTGTTGGCTCAGAGCAGATGCAAAATAATTTACCATGTTAACATGACTTCAATTCCCAAGGTAAAGTTCTAACATAATCTGAGTTCTTGAGGAGGTTGAGTGACCAACTTATCCCAATTTGCCCAGGACTTTCCTGGTGTTAGTTAGCAATGAGTCACACTTCCTGGGAAAACCGTCAGTTCGGGACAAGCCAGCATTAGAGTGGCTTCTGTGTGACCTTGGATAAGTCAAGTGCCTCCAAAGTGGCTGTTCTAAAATGTACAGTATCCTCTGGCACACATGAGTTTGGTGTGTACCCTCAACAATCAACCTATTTCTTAGTCACGCCTCACAAGAGGTAGGTCTGGCAGAGGTAAACCCTAACTGTAAGGCGACCTGCCCATTGTGTGACTTGTCCAAGGTCATATAACACTAACCAAGGCCTCAAGTTCCTGGTCTATACTTTTCCTTCATGACGAGCACACCGTGTCACTTGCCTTCTAAAGCAGAGGGATATTTATTATATTGGCTTTTGGGCAGTTAGTTTTGTTTAGTAGTTTCTCTTTGAGACTTCTTACTTAAAAACAAAAAAACCTACTTTTGTAAAGCTGGGTACACAAGACATAAATGGAATAAATATTTTAAATTAATTTAAAATGAAATTAATAAATTTTAAGGAGTCCCTGGGTGGCACAAATCGTTAAGCACATGACTACTGGCCGCAAGATGGGCAGCTCGAGCCCACCCAGAGGCACCTCCGAAGACAGGCCAGGAGATCTACTTCCAAAATGTCTCAGCCTTGAAAACCCTATGGAGCAGTTCTACTCTGCATACCTGAGGTCACCATGAGTCGGAATCAACTGGATGGCAACTAACAACAGTAACAAATACATTTTAAATGTTCTGTCTTTTGAAAATTAAAGTTCTTTCTGGTTTACCTCAGGAAATGTTAGTCATATTTGCTGGTTATTTTCCATGAGATGTTTGTTATCTCACTACCTGTGGTACTGATTATATTATTAGAAAAATTTACCTCAAATTTACTAAAATAGCTTTTAAAAACAAATGAAGGTCATACAGCACCTCATCCTTCTAGTGGGATTACAAGATAAATAACACAAGTCCATTCTAATTGGATCCAGAAATCCCTGAGCTTTGGAAATTAGTAGTAGCAGTTGTTCCATTAATAATGTGTATTATTCCTAATACCAAATGTGTTATGTGTTATTAAGCAAAAAAGGTTCTGAAAAACTCTTGACTTTAAAAAAAAGAGTGAGAGATAGCTCGAGTGCAGTAAAACTCCAGTTCAGTTCAGTTTTGTGATAATTCAGCATGCAATGAAGACTTTTTAAGGGACTGAAATCAAACTGTGCTTCCAGGATTTCTAGAGCAGCATTCTGCTTCTAACCACTGACTGACTAAAAATGTCTTGAGCCATGACCAAGTAGTCGACGTTAGATATGGGTCATCAGCTTTCCCTGGAATGGTAGCCATGTCAGTTAGTATTTGTCAAAACCCTAAATACGTGTAGTAAAACATTGCAACAGACTATAAATGTTCGCCTTGAGAAGCAGTTGTGGAAGTGAACATGTGGGACTTGAAAATTGCCTGAGATACTGACTTAATAGAGCTGCTGGAAACATAGACCAAATAAGATGTATTGAGAACTCAGGGCTGTGTTTTGCAATTCAGATATACCACTGCTTTCCAAGGCTGCCTCTTAGGCTCCCCTGTGATGGGGTCCTTTGAATGTTCAGGCATAAATGGTGGTCTTTGTTCTCTGGAGCATGAAGCTGAAGTAAGTTTAGGTAGAAAAGGGATTGTGTGGGTACATTTGAGAACCATGTTTTGGTGGTAAACTCAAACTTTTAAAAAGTCCCGAAGAGAGTAGCTTTTGAGGCTTCCGATCCCAGATGTAGTTAAAGAAACCCGTTTTTGCATTGCCCAGTGGCTCTGCAAGTTTGTCGGTATTATTTAAAAGAGCCATCAGCAGCCCATTTAGTGCCAGGAAATTTTGTAGTGAAAAAGTCAAGCGGAAATTAGGAGCCTGTGACAGATCCTTGTTTACTTTTGGCCAAGCCTGTTTGCCCCAGGTTAATTCTTTTCACCAAGGAAGAATGCTACCCTGTCACCTGAATTCTTCTTCCCCTGCCCTTGATAAGTCCCAGGCGATTGCTTTATTCACTAGGTTATCTGCTGTTTTAAATCCTGTGAGAAAGCACCCCTGATCATAACACCGACAGATCTATCTACTGTAGCTTTTTCTGTAGAGAAACTTTTGTTCACATATCCTTCCTTAGAAATTAGTGTGACCCAACTCATCAAGAAAAAAGGAAAGGTGGCTGCCCTTTTGGCGTACTATTCTGTACCTCGCCTGTGGCACTTATTTAAGAAATCCTGCTAGTCTGTGGAATGATAGTGTTTCCTGTTGAGTGTAAGCTTCCTGAGGAACGAACTAGTCGCTATGGAGTCAACCGTGACTAATGGCAACCCCACGTGTGTCAGAGCAGAGTTGTGCTCCATAGGGTTTTCAATGGCTTATTTTTCAGACATAGATCACCAGACCTTTCGTATGAGGCACCTCTGGGTGGTCTCGAACCTCTAACCTTTCAATTAGTAGCAGAACATGTTAACTGTTTGCTCCACCCAGGAATTCTTTCTTGAGGACGGAGATCATTTATTCTTCATCCTTTCCGGATCTAGCCGTTACAGATGTCACTGTGAATGCTGCCATCTTTGGGAATTCTCTGATTCCATTCAGTCCATCTCTCCTCAGCCAGCCTGGAATGGGAGACTCCCCTGCACTCAGTGGCATTTCCACCTTCTCTTGTCTGTCTCTGCATCTGGACTCCAGAGATTGGATCTTTCATTTCTACATCACTAGTCCCAATGCAATAGATTCTCAATACGTGTTGAAAAAAAATGACTGAATGGGCAGGCATTCGACAAAGACTGGTTGACTTGAATGGAGCAGGCACACCCTCTAGATAAAGCTAGGATGGGATTTAGAACAGGTGATGTAATGAAACTTGACAGGGGAGTTAAATATTGACAGCAGGCAGACGCACATTGGCACTGTTCCGAAAGAGAAAGGTAAGGGCTGACTGTGGCTGTCAGATCTAACAGCTGAGGCTAGAAGGGACTAAATGGAGTGGCTGCAGTGGTCCTGAGGACCCAGCCGCGGTCACTGGTCGGTGCCCTTAGCTCTGGCTTCCGTAGAGGTAAGGCTTGGAGCCTGGCTGGGAAGGTAATGGATTACAACCTGAGCAAATTCAGACTCTGCCTGTGGATTGGAGATGGCTTGCATCCCAGATGCTCTCTGCTGACTGGCTACTTGTATATACCTCTGGCTGATCCTTGTTTGAGGCAAGGAGTATCAGTTCTATTTCAACTGTTTCCCCTCACCCTGCTATACCCTCCCCCCCGCCAATGACTTAACATAACCTCTTAAAGCGATTGGGATTGCATGCTAGTGCATGCGTTTTGAATGCTTAGTTGAGGAATTTGTCCATATGAATTCATTGGTGAGTACTTTTTGATGCTAATGATTAAAGACAGGTACAGCAATAGAATTTTAAGGACATTAGTGTGTTCAGTGCTACCTGGGTTGTGCCTTATATATGCAGCAGGGGAGTGGGGAGGACAAGGTGCATTAGACAACGTTTTCAGCTCTAGTATCTAATGAGGGAAGAAGCTGAGGTCAGTTCAAAGAGAATATTGGTTAAGTGAGAAAATGCCAGCAGACGGCAGACAGAGAAGTGGTTTAGGCAGGTCTAGTTCTGCATTTAGAAAAGGATGGATGTCACCTTGAGGAAAAGGGCCCCATTGGAACTGAGAGAGACGAGAATCAGCTGGCATGTCTCAGGTTAGCTTTGAAGAAAAGAGCTAGTGTCCTTCCCACAGCTCAATATTCACATGCAGTCATAAGAACCAGCCAGGCCAAGGCTCTGTTGAGTTCCTTTACTTGTTGTCTAGGGAAGGAGAAAATGCTGGGGACTGCTGAGAGGTAGCGTGATGACAGAAGAGGTTTGGTACTCAGGTCTGGGTTCATATCTCAGCTTAACAAGTGACTGTTCATGCAGCCTAATCTCTGTGAGCCTTTATTTTTTCATCTGTGAAATGGACAGAGTAAAACCCACTGGCAGATTGCTGTGAGGCTCGAATGAGATATATAAAAAGACATCAGAGTCTGCCTGGCTCATAGCAGGTCCCCCCAAAATATTACTTCCCCCTTGTCTATTTTCAAAAGACTTAATCTATTTTATCTTTTGTATAATAGCTTTATTGAGATAAAATTCATATACCATACAGTGTTCCCATGGAAGGTATACGATTCAATGCTTTTTCGTATATTCACAGATATGTACAACCATCACCACAGTCCATTTTAGAACATTTTCATCACCTAAGAAAGGAACCCTGTACCCATTAGCAGTCACTCCTCATTTCCTCTCAATGCTCCCAGCCCTAGGCAACCACTAATCTGCTTTCTGTCTGTATGAATTTGCCTGTTCTGGACATTTCATATAGAAAGAATCGTACAATACAATTGTTGTGCCTGCCTTCTCTCACTTAGCATAATGCCTTCAAGGTTTAGCCATGTTGTAGCAGGTGTCAGAACTTCATACCTGCTGGTTGTTGTCAGCTGCTGTTTAGTCAGCCCCTGACTCACGGTGAACCCACGTACAATGGGAACAGTGTGAGTCACAGGGTTTTCATTGGTGATTTTCGGAAGTAGATCATCAGACCTTTCTTCCTACTCTGACTACCTTCTCTTGTCTGTCTCCTCTTTTGGACTCTAGCGATCGGATCTTTCAATTCGACATTACTAGTCCCAGTGCAGTAGATTCTCAGTACATGTTGAAAAAAATGAATGAATGGGCAGGTACTCGACAGAGATTGGTTGACTTGAATTGAATGGAGCAGGCACACCCTCTAGATAAAGCTAGGGTGGGATTTAGTGCAGGTGATGTAATGTACCTTGACAGGGGAGTTAAATATTGACAGCAGGTAGACGCACACTGGCACAGTTCCGAAAGAGAAAGGTAAGGCCTGACTGTGGCTGTCAGATTTAAGAGCTGAGGGAGAAGGGGCCAAACGGGGTGGCTGCAGTGGTTCTGTGGACCCAGCTGAGGTCACTGGTTGGTACCCTTGGCTCTGGCTTCCGTAGAGGTAAGGCTTGGAGCCTGGCTGGGAAGGTAATGGATTGCAGTCTGAGAAAACCCAGACTCTGCCTGTGGCAGAGTAGGAAGAAAGGGCTACCTGTTCAGCATCATAGCAACCTGCAGTCCTCCCCTGACAGATGGTCAGAGATGCATTGGCTGGGAATCAAACCTGGGTGTCCTGCATGGGAGGTGAGCATTTCACCACTGAACCACCACTGCCCCTCTCATTCCTATTTATGGCTGAATAATATTCTTTCCCTCAGCTGATAGACATTTGGCTTGTTTCCATTTTTGGCTGATAGGAATAAGCTGCTATGAACATTCGTGTGCAAGTTTTTATGGGACATATGTGTCTTTTTACATCATTGTAGAACTTGATCACCTACCCCATCTTCTGGAGAATTTTTGAGAAAGCATTGATAGGAAAGGCGACCTTTAACTCATAATAAATTGAGGGAAATGGTAAGATGGTTATTACTCTTCTTCAGAATATCACAGTACATCATATGGGTCTTTAGCAGAGTTGAGGTCTTGTGCAAACTGGCTTCCTGGTCTAGCCTATGTGAATGTTTGTGTGCCTCATGCTCTAGGCATACTATCACCATAGGGTCAAGTGTGTGTCATGCACGCATGGAGTCATTATGGGTTTTTGTTTATTTGTTCTTTGCAAAAATAATCACGACTGCATGAATGGTTTTACTGAATATGAGAATAGAAGCAGCATGTGGTAAGACAGGGATTGCAAAATTAAATGTTTCATTGGCTCAGGAAAGCAAGATGAATGAAGTGGATGATAAAGGTAAACAACGGTATAAGCATGATGATGAACTCTATATCACCCATGGCCTCATTGTCAGGGTACTGGGGAGTAGTGAGGATTGTGGCAAACTGGAGAGCACATGTCCCATCCAAAGAGGGCAGAAAATACTGGCTCTCCGGCTGATTGTGGCTGTGTAGGAACATGAGCACATGCGACAATAACTGCTGATTATTGAAGGCGAGTAATTCAGATTTTTTTTTTTAAATCCACATTGTGGGCCGAATTAAATGTGTTCCCAAACCAGATTTAGGACACTGGAGATCAGTTATGGCCTTTCAAATGGAGTAAATCATATTGTTTGATGGCCATAAGATTTGGGGACTAATTGCAGTCCCCTAGTAATTGTATCATTCTTAGTTATCACTTCTCAGACCTTCTGTGTACGATCTGGAAAATAAGGGGTTTGATGAGATGTGCTCAGTTGGTTCTTCTGCCTCTAACATTCTAGAATCGAGTGAGGTCTTCAGCGGTCCGGGTTCCGTCTCTGACAACAGCAGGAGAAAAGGTATTATGGACAGGAGGACAGCGTTCCAACTGATGACAACCTTTGAAAGGCAGAGAGTGCTCTAGACATCCTCCTATATGTTTCTTGTAGTGTAGACCTGCTTGTGACAAATTCTCTCAGCTTTGTCTACAAAGTCCTTTATTTTACCTTCATTTTTGAAAGATATTTTTCTATAGATAGAATTTGAGATAGACAAGGCTTTTTGCTCCCCCTGAACCCACTTTAGGGATAAAACCTTCTGTTAATTTATTGCTTCACAGGGATACTTGCATGTATTTGTCTATTTTTTTTTAATGTATTTAAAAGTTACCTCTTACAAGCACCAAGGACGATGGGGTTCTTTAGTTCTGATACTTGAGGATTTAGTGGTGAAATATTTTCTGTGGAAACATCGAAACGGTGTGGAGATCAAAGCCACACTAATGAAAGAATCGTGTGTGTGCCTTGCACTAGGCTATGCCAGGTGGTTTTGCCTAATGTTGGGTTGTAGACCCGGGAGAGGCAAGAATGAAACAGCAGCCCTGATGCCAGCTAGAGCTCGCCTTTGAGTTCTTTCTCCCTTTCCCCTTCCAGTCCTTCTCTTTTTCTCACTCAGATGCTGGGGTGAGAGTAACTTATTAGAACAATACAAACAGCGCCATGCTTGGTGGGAGTAGCCCAGAGGTCTAAATGGTTTAATTACTACATAGTCGGTTCAGTGTGCTTTTCATTGCTTTTATAATTTGTTTCTCTGAGCAATCCTACCAAGTAGAAAGAGCTATTGTCCCTGTTTGACAGTTAAGGAAATTGGGGTTCAGTACTTTTTCAAAGTCACGGGGTTGATTAGCAGTAGCGCTGAAATCAGAGTCCCCGTCTCCCAAGATACTTGTCCGTCACTTGACCACAAAGACAGTTCCTTCTCAGCTAAGCCAAATGATTAAAGAACACTCAAAGAAGTACTGAGTAGCAGCTTCTAATGGTATCCTATGAGAAAATATCCATTGTAAGGAGCAGTTTGTGAAGGCACAAATCATATGATGCATGTACTTAATTGGAGCCAAAACCAAACCAAACCCATTGCCATCAAGTCAAGAAGACCTCAGATTTTCTTCTACTTTACTCATATTCAGCTAAGATTGCCTTAAATATTTTGGAATTAAAAAAAAATTCTTGTTTTTAAAGTTCTTCTAAGAAATGTATTTCCCATCACCAATTTTAGTGTTTAACAGCCCTGTTTGAAATTTTCTACTTATATATCAAACAAGTTGTTCACATTGCAGTTTACATTCATTTTTTCCTACTCCTTTTCTTACTTCAAATGTTGAACAGCTGGTCACATTCATGACATAACAGCTCCTCTGCCATTATGCCCTACTCAACCTACTTCACCTCCAGCCTTCTCTTCTCCAGGCAAAAATAATGCAAGGGCCATTTAGCCTTTGCTCCTAGGCCCTATTTTTTCATTCTTTTATCTACACTGTGGTTCTCCTCTGAATCCTCCAGTTGGAGGCCCAGGAGGATAATAGCTCCATCTTGTAAAAAGTACACTGGGGCCTCTCAAATGAGAGGTCACCAAGCCTGGGGCTCCCATCCCAGCCACTTGGATTAGCATATTTCCCACACTGTGCAGCGCTGTGTTCCTTCTCTGCTGGGAGGGACACCTGCCGCCATTCAGGCAGTTGGCAGGCCAGTTGGCAGACTGACCTGCTGAGCTCACAGGATTAACCTGGGGAAGTGGGTCAGAGGTTGATTACATGCTGTGACATCTTTCAGCGTGCCGTGGGCTCACCTGGTGGGAGAGAAGTGCATGCCTTCCGGGGGAAAGGCAATCAGAGGTTAATGGGAAATTGCCAGTTGTGATGGTCACAAATCATGACGTGCCGGGAGAGCTGACCCTTCTGGATTCTCTTGGGCTGACCTGAGCAAAGTCCCAACTGCCGGGTCCAATAACTGGAAAAACCAGATAAGTCAGGTGGAAGGGAACTACCTGCAGTTCTTTAAAACAAATAAAAACGCAAGTTTTTATTTTAAAATGTACTATCTATATCAACAATCAAGATATTTTCCTGATTCACATAGAAGAATAAGAAGAAAAAGTACTTTTCATTTGAAGCGACATTTAAAAAGCAGGGTTATCTGGCAACCCTTTTACTACATCTTGCATTTCTCACTTAATTCTAAGAATTACCCCACCCTCAGACACCTGCAAAACCAAACGTTTGGCAAGAAAAAGAGTTGTAAAATAAAAAGATGCTATACTTGCTTGGGAGCCTCTTTTTATTAAACTTCAGAGACTACATGTTGCTTTAGAACTAGAGTTTTCTCCAGGACAAGCACATTTGGTCCAGGGGCAGGAAGTAGGTGTCATATAACGCTTAGAATGGTTAGTCTGGGTTGAATCAAAATTCTGTGAAGCAATAGAAACAGAAAAGTAGCCTGTAAAATTCCTGCAGGATGTAACCACTTCAAGATAATACCTAAACTTTTTGCATAATAGCGAAACAGATTACCTTCAGTGCCAAAGAAACCCCTCCAAAGTGGACACCGGGCTCCTTCCCTGAAATGCCAGTCGGACAGTAGGGGGTGATCCCAAAGCTTCCAGAGCAGTCAAGGCATCTTCTGGAAGCCCTTGGTTTCTATTTGCAGTGATCTTGCTCACCAAGGCAGTACAGAGAACAGTCTTAGAAACCCTGAAGCTAATTTTGAGAACGTTGAAAAGTTGTTCCAGAGAACGTAGTTTTTCTCTGTAGTCTGATGAGCGATTCCTGGAAAATAAACCCAAAGGGTGTATCTATTAAACACTTGTGAAAAATTTCCTCCTTCTGAATTTAGAAACCAGCAAGCCTAAGCTTGCTCTAAAAGGAGGACTAGAGTGAACGTCCCACTAGATCCATTCTGTAAAAGAAGAGTCCTCATCCATCTGGTCCTCCCTGGAACCAGTTTCCAGCACAGCACCTGCACAGAGAAGGGCGTGTCTAAGACATTATTGTCGTTGCCGTTGACTCAGTTCCAGCTCATGGTGACCCCAGGTGTGCAAAGTAGAACTGCTTTATAGGGTTTTTGAGGGTGTGACCTTTCAGAAGCAGATTGCCAGGCCTTACTTCTGAGGTGCCTCTGGGTGGGTGTGAACCGCCAATCTTTTGGTTAATAGTGCAGTGCTTAACCTTTTGTGCTACTCAGGGATGTTTGTTTCAAACAGGAACTTGAGATCTCTTAGTGGAAAACAGAACTGTCACTAATAGAAAAATACATGTGTGTATATATATATTTTTTCTTAGTGTAACGCATTTACATTGATCTCTCACCTGTTCTCAAAATCAAACCAAATTCTTTACAATCTACCAGTTACAGTTATATTCTGGTTTTGCTCGTATAAACTCATCTCTAGGAATCTTAACCATATTTGATCTATATCTCTATCTATAACTATATAGCCATTCAGAATAAATGTATCCAGCTCAAAAATGGAAAAAGGAAATAGTTGTTTTTCAAGAGCCTCATAAAGAGAGCCTGTGTATAAAGAGGCGGCGTGTGGTTGCAACAAATTATTTGACTAAGAAATAAAAATGCCACTCTGAAGCCGAGCTCTACCTTGGGGACTGGAGTTTTGCCTTAATTAAGCAAGCTGCAGATTATTTGCATTTTCTGCAGGCCAGTGGTCAATGGAACCCCTGGTGACCAAACACACTTGTTTGGAGGGAGAGCCAGAGCCCCTCTGACCTTTAAATGCATTATCTGAAGGAGTGATGGTCAGCTGGCTCCCAAAGTGAGCGGGCCTGCAGCTGCTCTGCCAGCTGGCGGTCACACACACAGCCGAAAACTTGGAGGGGACTCATGGCCTCACCAGATGCCTCATAGAAGGGTCCAGCTGATGCCCCACACAGTGAGAACCAGTTCCATATTTTGTACAAAATGACTTGGTTTGGATGCCATCACCTTATTTCAATCCAGCAGAGTGAACACCTTACCTCAAGGTTATAATTTAGTTTTCTAAATGCACAGGCCACCATCTGTGGCCACAGACTGCAGCTGAGTCCCAGCTGCAGGCATTTTACAAGGAACTCCAGATATCTGTGACCTGGTGCAAATGGCAACATTAATGACCCACTTTTACCAATAGGAACCAAACCAACGTCACTGGGTAATATAGGGTCAAATTAACCTGTGTAACAAAAATGAATAAATCTGAGGATAGAATGGACCTAAACAGCTTGGACTGTGTATTTACCAATTTGTAAAACAGTTCTCCCTAAAGCAAGCATATTGTGGGTCAAAGTTCAAGACCAGGGAGAAATGGGAGAATCCTATCAGTGAATCCTTGACATAAAGGTTACTTGAGGGACCATTAGCTGGTCCCTACATCTACATCTGCCCCTGAGTTTTAAGTGTAATTTAACGCTCATGAAAAGTTAACTCGTGCCTTAAAGAATTTGTAAACATTTCACGCTTTCTCTTTATTATTAATTTGGTTGCTGCAATAGTCTACCCCTAATAGACTTGTTATGGGGGACAATCTGATTTTCTTAGCTAGGTAATGACAAGAGAGCATTGCTCTTAGAATGGCCTAACCAGGAAAAACTCTGGCATCTGAGCAGATGTGAAGAGCGAGAAGCTGGTAGTAGGGAGATTAAGCCATATTTTGAGCAGGCTATAGGTTTTACAAAGAGTCTTAATAAATAGAAAAAAAAGCAACACAACAAATAGAAAGATAAACCTAAATACATGAGTCAATTTTATGCATTTTTGGTGCAATAAGGATGACCTGAATTCATCTTCCCCTCTTTGCTCCATTGGCTTTTTTTTGCCCTTTGCGGCTTCCTGATGATGGGAACATTGCCTTGCCTTTGGGGAAAATGATTCCACTTGAGTAATTTGCCATGTGGAAACTAAAGGGGACAGGTTTTTAATGTGGAAAATATTTTAACCTCGGAAAACCAAAGGCAGACTCGATTGGGAATGACACCTTGTCTTTGAATCATAGAGTGTGCATATATGGAGCGTTCCCATTGAACCAAGTGAATAGATATTTCCAGTGTTGGTAAATTAGGCCTTATCTAGTTCCTATTTCATAAATAATTTCAGAGTATTTGTGAATTTAAGAATTCACTACATTTTATATGGCTCCTGATTTATGATGGAAATCGCTACTGCATTACATTTAGTATGTCATTGATTTTTCTCGGACCCCATCTTAAATGGTTTTGCTTCTGTAGAGGAATACTATAATGATATCTATTATGTGCACAGGCCCCAAGGGTACCAGGATAGTGAAGTGTCCTTGTGTTCCTGTTCATGATGCATGTTAAACTCCAGGCAGATTGTGCAAACTCAGATGACTTCTCAGACGACCTCGTCTTCAACTCCGTCAGTCACTTTTTACAGAAGAGTGAAAAACTCTAGTGTCCATCAGGACCTCACAAGTCACATAAGTGAAGAAGGCTGGACGGAAACTGTGGCCACCCAAGGATTTTAATGGCTTGTCTCGATGCTGCTCAGCTTCTTCTGATGGTTGTCATGTGGAAACATGGCTTGGACCTTGTGTTGCCAGATCCTCCAGTTTTTTCAAGAAAAGCTATAAAATAAGATTTGTATGTGAAACCGTCTGATTTATAGAGGTTAGCTCATTCCTTAAAGAACTTCTTATTTTGAGGTAATTGTAGACTTGCATGCAGGTGTGAGATTCCGTATGTATTCCCTTACCCAGTTTCCCTAATGGTAATATCTTGCATTAAAAACAACACAAAACAAAAACAGTTGCCATTTTGTTGATTTTGACTCATGGCAACCCTATGTGTGTCAGAGTAGAACTGTGCTCCATGGGATTTTCAGTGACAGATTTTTTTGGAAGTAGATTGCCAGGCCTTTCTTCCAAGGTGCCTCTAGGTGGACTCCAACCTTTCAGTTAGGAGCTGAGCACACTAACCATTTTCACCACCAAGGGAGTCCAGCATCTTGCATAACTATAGGGTAATATCACAATCAGGACATTGACATTAATATAATTCACTGACCTTATTGGCTTATTCTTTTTAAACTGTACTGACCAATCTAAGCATTTTTGAGGGCAGTATTTTGCCTGTCTTGTTACCTTGTTTGCAACCTCTGTATATTAAAATCTTGCTAGATTTAAGGGATCAGCCTATGACTTCTGGTCCTTACAGCTAAAGCTGGAAAAGCTTAAACCCTTGCTAGAAGACATCCCTCTCCTGGTTCTTCCTTCCTGAATACTTTGCCCAGACTTCCAGTCTGAACTCCACATCCTCCCTGCCTATTAGTGTGTGCCTGGCTAGGACCTTTTTTCCCTCTGTGCTTGTCTTCATACTGACCCCAGCTTCCACTTGAACTTCACTGGCTCTGTGTGTGTCCCCTACAAACAACTGACCTTGGAGTCTCTGACCTCAGACATGCCCTCTGGGCTCACAGGCATCTCATATTTGCTTTCTTCAAATTCTTTCCCACCTCCTTCCCTACTGAAGGTAAGCCGCTCCAGCACAAGTGAAGGTGGCAGATATCCAGGGTATTTCTTTCTTTGTACCGGAATTTTGAAATCTTAAATATTTCCTTAAAATGAGTCATAATGTCGGAGTTACAACTATGGAGTTTTAAAACTATTATTATTATTTTATAGTGTGGTGTACCTATCAAAAAAAGCCAGTTTTCTACTGTAAATGGCCTTAAGACCTCTATGATACTAAAAGGAGCCCTAGTGGTACAGTGGTTAACTGCTCAGCTTCTAACCAAAAGGTCAGCAGTTCAAATCCACCAGCCACTCCTTGGAAACCATGTGGGACAGCTCTGCTCTGTCCTATATAGGGTTGCTATGAATCAGAATCAACTGGACAGCAATGGGTATGATATTAAAAAAAAAAATGCCAATAAACATGTCTTAGAGTGTTTGGGGTAGAAATACTACTTCTAGAGTTCCTTCTGTTTTACAAGAAGTAAAAGGAAAAGTTACAGTCTGTACCTTTGCCCAATTAATTGATTGTTCTGTATTACCTCTTCCAAAACAAATATAGGAATAGTTCCCTTATACTCAAAGTCACCACAGAGTAGGTCATTCATGGACGTCAGTGCCATGACAGAAGGTGGGAAAAGGGACCACATACAGATAGGAGAAGGAAGCTCATCAGCCTGAGCTTTCTAAGTACAAAGGCCAAGGCCAGAACAAGGGATTTGGAATCTGGAAAAACTTGTCAGGGAGAAGAGATGGAGCAGAATCTAGTGCCCACACCTGAACACAGTGACCAGTATGACCATTGCTTGGTCATAGTCCAGAGCCAGCTGCCGTCTTCCCCAGTGTTTTGTCCCCTGATATAGTAGATGAACAACACTTGGAGACAGGACAAATAAAGCTTAACTTGAAAATCTTCCTTAGATGACAATAACCGTTCTCTTCTCCTCTAGCAGAAAAGGTGATTCTGAAGTTTGTGTATGTCATGGGGAGGAAGCAGGGGAAGGAGAGCAAAGAAAAGATAATGGATTTAATAAACTCAAAGTTGAATTTTCTGGGAGCTAACTACTTTATTTCTAGACTTCCATACCATTCAGCTAAGGGATTGCGGGGCTTATGCTGCCCTTACCAATAAGACAAATAGATTTAGAAGGAAAAATTAGCTAAATGGCCCTATGCCTTCCCTCACTCCCTCCCAACCAAACCAGGGTGGACAAAGATATTTTTTTCCCTGTTCTGTGTCCTACCACTCCTAACTCCTCCAATCACAGTGTCCAGTTTTAATCTTGGAGTTTCCAAGGATCCTAACCACCTGCCCCTTTAATGGCTCTGTGGAATATGAGTGATATATCCCTGTATGGTGCAAATGCTCGGCTGCTAACTGAAAGATTGAAAGTTTGAGTCCATCCACTTTGAAAAAAGGTCTGGCAATCTGCTTCTGAAAAATCAGCCCTTAGAAACTGTATAGAACAATTCTACTCTGATTCAAATGGGGCCACCATGAATCAGAATCGACTCAGTGGCATCTGGTGATTTTATTCATCCTTGAGGCAGGTCTAGCACTCCATTAGTCAATTCCCCTTTCTGCTGCTGATCCTCCTTCTTACCCCACACGTCCTCTACTGAAGCCTGTAAGTTCTGCAGTCACCTTTCTTTCTGGCATTTTGCTTGGCAATTACGTGTCAGCCCTTGCTTCCTATACATAAGCCAAAAAAAAAGCCAAAGGTATGATAAAATGTGCCATTACCCTCTCCATGATTCCAGATATTGTTCCTCTCCTCACCCATAAAGTGGCCGGGGTACCCAGAAACAGTGTATTCCCATAAGACACAGTAGAGACTGGGTTCTGGTCTTTCTGCTACCATTATGTTTGACGTGGGCAAGTGACAAAGGCTTTGGACTTCAGTTCTCACATAAGGAAAAAAAAAAAGAGAGAGAGATCCAATGGGAATTATTATTACCTCCATTTTGTAGGTGAAGAAACTGAGCAAACAGAAGTATAGGAAACTTTCCCAAGGTCCCATAGCTGGTACATGGTACGGCAGGTTCTGACTCCCAAAGAAAAGACTAACATTGATGGCATCTCAGACACTGTCACAGACTGCCAAAGGGAGAAGAGTGGACTTCCTTGGCCCTTTAAATGAAACTATTTCACCCACTGAGGACCTTTCAATAACTACCAGTGCCCACGCCCACTCACCCCCACTTAGAGATTCTGACTCATCTGGGGTGGGGGTTGAGTATCAGTTTTTAAAACCACCACCTGTCTGTCAGTTGTTTGTACTGTGGTGGCTTGTGTATTGCTATGATGCTGGAAGCTATGCCATCAATATTTCAAATATCAGCATTTTCACCACTGGTGGACAGGTTTCAGCAGAGCTTCCAGACTAAGAAGAGAAAGAAAGGTCTGACACTCTACTTCCCAAAATTAGCCAATGAAATCTCTATGGATTATAGAATATTGTCTGAGATTTCGTCTCACTCTGAATGCATCTTTGGGAAAGACTAATTGCCAGAGAAGGACGTCAAATCTGCTGAAGTGGTTCGTTCGAGGAAGTGAGGGAAACCTTTAATGAGATGGTTGACGCCATGGTAGCAACGATGAACTCAAACATACCAATGATCATGAAGATGGCACAGGGCCGGGCAATGTTTCATTCTATTTTACAGGAGGTTGCCATGAGTAGGAGCCAACTCAATGGCAAATAACAGCGATTTTTTTCAAAGCAGTCAATTATAGTGATTTTAATGTACAGCTGTGGTTGAGAGTCACTGATTTAGACTAAAAAAACCCCAAAAACAAACTTGTTGCCATCAATTCAATTCCAACTCATAGCAACCCTATAGGACAGGGTAGAACTGCCCCATAGGGTTTCCAAGGAGTGGCTGGTAGATTTGAACTGCCAATCTTTCGGTTAGCAGTCATAGCTCACTGTAGCTCTGAACCACTGGGCCAGATTTAGACCAGTGATTCTTAAATTTAGCATGTATTGGAATCCCATGGAGGGCTTGATAAAGCATACTTCTCTGGGCCCCACCTCTAGATTTTCTGATTCTGTAAACTTTGGGTAGACCAGATAACATACATTTCTAATGGGTTCCTGGTGATACTGCTGTTGCTGTTTTGAGATCCACGCTTTGAGATGCATAGACCTAGATGGAAGGCTGGGATGGAGCTGGATTTTAACGTTTTACTAATAGTACCTGCTAGATATTAGGGAGGATGATTTTTATACTATACACTCAATTAATGACATTTTATTTTCCCAAAAATCTTTTAACTTAAGTATTCTTATTCCCCATTTAATATATGGAGGAAACTGAACCTTGGTGAGGATAAATCTTTCCTTCTCAAGCTGAGACGTGTAGGGATGCGGCAGGAGTTACGGACAGCCACTGATGAATAGCGCATAACTTCTTGGGCCATGAATTGCACTGGCATCTTCCATACTCTTTGTTGTAGAGGCTTGACGAGTTAGAGTGAGAATTATCTCTGTTAACCTGTGCATTGATTGTCTCAAGTTTGAAACAGATTACAGGCCAATGGAGCCGACTAGGTGTCGTAGGTAGTTAAACCTTGGCTGTTAATTGTGCCCATTCAACTTCATACTTGACATGAAGAGGCAAATGGGGTTTTAAATGAGGCTTGGGAGTTGTTACTATTACCACATATCAAAGGAACCTTGAGCCCTTGCTTTACTGGGTCTGTGATTAACTTTAATACTAGTGAGGCATGGATTCCTCCATTATAACAGCTCCAGTGTTTTCAGTAGCCATTAGTTCTTTTATGAGGACGTTTCTTAAATAAGTTCTTACCCAATTCCAATTTTTATGTCTAAGAGATTTGTGTGTGTGTGTGTGTGTCATTTTGATTAAAAGTCTATTCTTATATTACTTACAGTTTGATCTTCCATAGCAAACATTGAGTAATTACATTTGATGTAGGGTCATTTTGTATAGGTGTTCCCATGGAAAAGCATTTCTTCACTCTTTTTGAGTCATGGGTTCCTTTACAAATCTGATGAACAATATAGACCCTTTCCTAGAATAACACATGCACACACACACACACACCTTAATTTTCAGGGCATTCACAAACTACCAGAGTTCATCCATGGATCCTACTCATGGATCTCAGATTAAGAACCCCTGCCCGACTCTATAACCTTCTCCATGACGAGATCCGTGACTTCACTTGTGTCTCTGGTGTCTAGTGCCCTGGTAATGAAGGTACTTGGTGAATGTCAGCCAACGAATGACTTCTACAAGAATTATGAAACAGGAAATGTGTTTGAGCACATGTAATAATTATTGTGATACAGGTGTTGTAATTTTAACAGCCTGTCAGGACATTACAGGTGTGACAAGATGCCCTGGGACCTCTACTGACCACCCAGCGGGAGGACTATGGGGAACATTCTGTCTGAGATGGACTTTAGCTCAACGCCATTGTCCTCTGTTCTCTGACACCAAGTCTATGTCATCTGACTTCTTGCCTGGTATTTACTCTACTTGATTTGGGGGTCGTGACCCCTCTCTATTCTTGCTTGGGCCTTCAGAGATGGCTGCCACTATTTCTTCATTTTATTTTATGTTTTGTTGTTGTTTGTTTTATGTTTTTGCTGTGATCCTAGCTTGAGGTGTAAATCCCAGATCTAGCATTTCACAGTCAACGTCTTCCCTGACGGGAAATGCCTTTAACACTGGGTATAAATGATCAGATATATTTCTGGAGGGAGAAAGTGTTATCTCCATGTTATGATATCTGCAGTTTACTTCAAAATACTTTAGATCTGAGTAATTTTATGAATGTGCTAGCTGGTTCAGATCTCAAATTTAGGAAAAATCAGATTCCCTAATTGAAAATCCCCTTTCCCAGAGTGATCAATCAGTATTATATCAGAAAGGCCACACTCCAGGGGCAGCTTCAGCAAGCATTTTGCCTATTAGCTATCCATACCTGAGGTTTTGTGAAGGTCAAAAATTGTTTTTATGTGTGAAACTCGTGACTTTATAAATGTTAGAAATGGTTTCCTTGGTGAAATACAGCATATTTGATACATGTGGATTAGTTATATATATAGATAAAGATAATCATGATGGTTGCATGAACAACAATCCAGCAAGGCCTATAGCTTGCTCCTTTAGAGATGGCACCTGCATCTTGATTCCTGTAAGTCCTTCACCCAGACCTTGTTACAAAGAGCTTTAGTTGCTTAATGCCTACTTAAAAAGGGAGCAGAATCCTGCCTCTGGGGTGTTCGGTGTCTGCCTCTGGCAAACCTTTCATGAAACGTGGCCAGTGGAATGCTAAAACAACAGACAGCTAGGACTTCCATGAGTTTACACAACATGTTATAAGGACCATTTTTATGCCTGCTTGCTACTGTCTGTTTATTTAATAAGTGTTTACACATGTACAGGGAAATCTGGTCTGAGGTTTGCTTTTCATTATAACTCAGTAGCAAGGTTGAACTTCTTCGGTAGATGCCATTATCTATCCAAAAGAACCTGTGTTTTTTTATGTAGCTTAGCTTGGCTGAGGTGAGTTCATGGTACTCCAACTCTGTGGTGATTTTTGCTTTCGAGAGAGATTCCCTGTATTAGCTTTTACTGTGATAACAACTCAGAAAAATACAGTGGCTTACAATAATTAACACATATTATTACCCTTACCCCTCTGTTAGCTAAGGCTCTGCTGAGCCCTGCTGGGCTTGGCTGGGCTTGATCAAGTCTGCAGGACAGGATTGTGTCTGCTCCATCAATCTTCTTATCCCAGAAGCCAGGTTCAAGTAGAAGCTTACCTTCTCTTTGGGAGCGCGTAGTTCTCATGCTGGGGGGCAGAGCCCAAGAGGGGCATGCAGAAAGGCTTTCCTTGGGACTACCAATGCTGTTTCTTCTGCCCATGTTCCAGTGGTTAACACAAGTCCCATGGCAAACCCCCAAGTCGATGATGGGGCAAGGGGAAGTGGTGAAGGCATATATTTCTCCCACTTTGAAGCCCAGCAGAAGTGGGAGGAGATGACGAATTCTGAACAGAAAATACAATCTACCACCTTCCTTGTTAGTTTATAGGGCATTCAGTGTCTTTTCGGTCACCAGTTGGATGTCAGTTTCATTTTCTTCCCTACGTGTTCAGTTTTTGTTAATTGTCTTACTTTTTTTGAGAAGAGAGCAGTTCAGAAATGTAGAAGGCATATGACCTCCCCTTGAGAAACTTATAGTGTGGGAGAGGAGAAATCATATCTGCCTCAGAGATCATATAAGTCTACCAAGGAACATCATGGCCATGGAATTGAACATGTGTGTGTATGTGTGCCGCTGTTTGCTGCCGTTGAGTCAGCTTCAGCTCATGGCAACTTTCTGTATAACAGAATGAAATGGTACCTGGTCCTGTGCCATCTTCATGATCATTGGTATGTTTGAGTCCATTGTGCAGCTATTGTGTAGTGCCTTCCAACTTAGAGGGCTCATCTTCCAGCACCGTATCAGACAATGTTCTGTTGTGATCCGTATGGTTCTCATTGACTAATTTAGCTTCCATCATCATAGCAACATGCAAGCCCCCACAGTATGACACACTGACAGATGGGTGGTAGACAGATATATATGGCATATATTTTGCATTCTCTGTGTGTGGTATACATATATATCATGTGCATATACATACATATCACACACAAAGAGAACACAAAATGTATGCCGTGCCAACATCCATTACAAAATTAATATTAGGTCCATTGTTCCATTTTAGCATCAGCTATGCTCCATGCCTGTAGGAATGGAGGAGACGAAGGGATCTCTGCCTTCCCTCTTTGTAGACCTGCCTCCAATCAGTTGTTTTGACCAGACTCAGCAGTAGCAGGGAAAAAGAGAATATATTAGCTGACAAGACCCAGGCCCTAACTCCCCAGTGGCTTGCACATCCCTTAGCAAGTCACTTAAATTTTCTGGGCCCTCAGATTTTTCGATTTCTCATTTATAAAATGGGGGATGTAGACTAGCTAAGGAAATCTAGGATCCTGAAATCTAGGACCCTTCTTCCCTGCAAAGATAGGTATGGTCTGACTTTGAGTTCCCTTTGGTTTAGATCTCTTCCCCTTAGGGCATCTAAGGATTGTGAGACTGTTCCCACCTATCCTGTTGCTGATGAATCTTGATTCGCTTCCTTCTTCCCCTTCCCAAAGAGCAACTATAAATTAGACCTCACTTGTATATGCTGCTGTTAGCTGCCACCAGGTCCGCCCCCAACTCATGGTGAGCCCAGGCACAATGGAATGAAACGCAGCCTGGCCCTGGGCTATCACCATGGTAGACTGTGGATCAAACCATTGTGTTTCAAGGGGTTTTCATTGGCTGATTCTCAGAAGTAGACCACCAGGCCTTTGTTCCTAGCCCTTTTGTTGTTATTTATAGTCCAAATCTAGACTTTTTCTTCATTGTTTTCTGTGATCTGAGGTTCAAGGAATGTTTGTATTCTAGTTGTAACATTTTCTGTGTTTTGCACTATCAGAGATGGCACATACTTGATATCATTGCTCAGGATAGTGACAATGCAAAGCAGATTTCAAAGCAGCCAGCTTAGGGGCTGGGGAAGGCTCACTCATGGGAGTGGATTCTTCTGAATAGGCCCTGATCTCAGCCCCTTATGTGGACCTCATAGTGACCTCACCATGTGTAGGGGCCACGTGAAACAGGATTCACTGACCCCCACACCCCCTGTCAGACTTCTTCCCTGGCTTGCTAAATTGTTTTGAATGCTGTGGTAAATGGATTATTTTTAAATGGATCCCTGGGCAAATCTGGTTTGGAATGGGAACCACTCAAGGTTTTAAAAGAAGCCAACAGGAGTTTCTAGGATTAGTTTGGTTTCTCTCTTTTTTCTTGTGTACAGACAAGCCCCAAAGGAAAACAACACTGATCCTGAGAGCAAACACTTTTGTGTTTCTATGAAAACTTGAAAATTTGCACAGATCACATCTGAACAATAGAATCTCCTCCCTGGCAAGTTAAGGCAAAATTCCAGGAACCTTTATTTCATCTTAAATGCCTGGCCGATAGACATTCTATATCATAGGACTCAGGCTCCTGTACTTTTCAGATGCTCATGTGTGATTTCACCTTTTTGGCAAAACGGATATGGTTAGAGTCAAGTATGAGCTTGTAGGGCAGAGACGCCCCATTTCTCATCTCAGGGGAATGTCTCCTAAGTGCTCTCCATGTTGGACCTGAGACCTAGGGAAACTCAAAGAGTTGGCTGGATTCATAGTAAACACAGTGCTCAAGACTGAAGTCTGAAGTTTTCCCACCCCACCTCCTAAGACAATGGGGGAGAAAAGCATTGAGTTGGGTAGGAACAATTCCAGCCTTCTGGAAGGCAGGGCAACGTGGAGCTTGAATATGGACTTTGCTTCTTTGCTGTAAGTACAGCTCAATTACTGCAAGGTGAGTGTTCTCTGGGGACCCATGGGGTAGTCAGTGTCTGCTGCCTGGACTGAGTTTTACTCAGCAGAAGGCTACATCTGCATTCCTGCTGCAAATGCAAGGCTTTGATCTTTTATTAATCTAATTAATCATTAAACTTATTTTCTTTTTCTACTGTTTTTCCAGTTTCCTTCCCTCATTTCCTTCCTCTCTTCTTCCTTCCTACCTTCACTTCTTTCTTCCCTCCCTTCCCTCCCTCCCTTTCCTTTCATTCATTTCCTTCTCTTCCTTCCTTCCCTCTATCTCCCTTCCTTCCTTCCTTCCTTCCTTCCTTCCTTCCTTCCTTCCTTCCTTCCTTCCTTCCCTCCCTCCCTCCCTCCCTCCCTCCCTCCCTCCCTCCCTCCTTCCTTTCCTTCTTTTTTCCTTCCTTCCTTCTTTCTTTCCTTCCTAAGAGTTTTGTGTCTGTATGTATGTTTTAATCGAATTGGTGCCACGCCAAGAGGGCAGGAGGCAGGCCAGCCTTGAGGAGAACTGTAAAATGGAGGCGTTCTATAGGGCAGCTATGGGGGGTAGGAGGCATGGTGACTAAGCCAGTTTGTACCATCTACTGTTCAAGCTAGTGTTAGCCTAGAGTCCTTGGAATTACATCAATATATGGACTTTCCCGAAAATCTAATATATTTCACATGGATATGAAATTACAGTCATTTTGAACCAAGAGTCATGTATTAAACACTACACATTCTGTCTTTTTTTTTAACTTAATAAAACATTGATGGCTAGACTAAATACTTTGAATAAAGCATAGATGCCATAACTTAAAACACCATGTGGTCATACACATCAGCCACAGGCCACTTAACTTGGCTCTTACGAGGTGCGGGCTAAAGTCAGTTTAATTAAATCAATTTCTGCAAGTTTTAATACCTTGGAAATACTGATTGTCACTAATAATCAGTGAAGCATGGCATTTTAATTATCTATTAATCATTTCCTTTAGAAAATGAATGCCTCGATCCTAATGAATTTAGGTTTGTGTTACTTGTTCTAGAAATGAATTTTTGCAGGCTCGCTTTATTAGTAATGACCCAGGCCTTTCTTAACTGTTTGAAGAACAATCAACAAATTACACCACTTCAGTGTTTCTGTGGTACAATTCATTTTGCAAAGTTATTCAAAGATAAGTGGTTATGCTCTCTTGGGATTTGAAATCTTTCTTTATTGGGAAATAAAACTTAACTGTTGATAATTACTTCCACAACTAAGAAATTCTTCCTGTTCCCCAAAACCCAAAAGAGATTCTTAATAGAAAAATGTGGCCAGGCATGGTCTCTTCAATCACCTCATATGCATGTGGAAGCTGGACAATAAAAAAGGTAAACAAGAAAAATTGATGCATCCAAATTGTGGTGTGACATAGAATATCGAAGGTACCCTGGACTGCCAGAAGAACGAACAAATCAGTCTCCGAAGAAATACAACCAGAATGCTCCTTAGAAGCAAGGATGGTGAAACTTCAGCTCACTTACTTTGGACATGTCATTAGGAAAGACCAATCACTAGAAAAGGACATTATGTTTGGTAAAGTACAGGGTCAGAGAAAATGAGGGAAGCCCTCCATGAGATGGATTGACACAATAGCAGCAACAATAGATTCAAACATACCAGTGAACATGAGGATGGCCTAGAACTGAACAACATTTTGTTCTGTTATACCTAAGACTGTCATGAGTCAGAGTCAACTCAATGGCAAAGAACAACAACAGTAAGTAAAATGTAAGTTGTCGCCAAAGAGCTTTGTCTTATATGTTACGCTGTTTACAAACTATTATTGTGTATGACCTCCAGCGCTTCTCTCATCTTGCAAATCCCCCATCTCAAAAACCTAAAAGGAAACAAGTTTCCTTCAGTTGTTACCAGCACCTCTATCTCCCCACCCACGGAAAACAAGCCATTCTGAGCCCAGTTGTCATGAGAGCATTCTGTGTGGACCGGTCTTCTTTATCAGCAATACAATGTCAGTCTTTGCCAAAACTGCAAATTAAGGTATTCTCCCTTAGGGTCTGGGCCTCCTACACCCCTGGATTTCTGTCATTTTATCACCGTCCGTCCATCAAAATAAGCCGTCCAGATTGAATTGTAAATAAACATGCTTGCAGATTATTCACTTAGCCTGATACAAACTGTACAGGCTATAGTGGAGGCTGACAGGATGGCACCCACCTGGAAGGGCACGAAGAGTTTCCCAGTCTTATTCCTTGAAAGGAATCTTGAGGGATCAGAGAAGGAGGTTTGGAAAGCACAGGCAGATCAGACTTGCTCAGTTGACTCAAGGGAGAGTTGCAGGAAGGGAGAAGTTTGGAGTTGCTTGGCATGCTAAGGAATTTAATAAACTTGACCCTATGGGCAATGGAAAGTTAATGAAGGTGGAAAGCAAAGCAGAAGATTTTTATAAGAGCCCCTGTGGAGCCCTCATGGGCAAAACCAGGGCCATGGGAATACATCACTTACCCGTAGTTGTCTACTCCCAAAAAAGCAACCCTAAACAAGAGCCTAAGGGCCGCCCTATCTCTTTGAGAGAAATGGCTATCATCGATGGCCTGGCTGATGCTTCTTTCTCCACTGAATATACCTCTCTCCAACTTCAGTTATTACTTACCGGGGAAAAAAAAAAAAATCAAACCCATTGCCATCAAGTCAATTCCAACTCATAGTGACCCTATAGGACAGAGTAGAACTGCTCCACAGGGTTTCCAAGGAGCGGCTGGTGGATTTGAACTGCTGACCTTTTGGTTAGCAGTCAAACACTTAACCTCTGCACCACCAGGGCCCTTATTAATAACGATTTTTCCTATTCTCCTATCGTGCCTCAGTCCGCACTTCTCATCTTTCCCCGCCTGGCCTAGCTCGTCCAGTAAAATGTCTAGGGCTATTCCTGCTCTAGGCCATACTCGGTGAGTCTAAGTGCTACTTCTACATTCCTTTGGCTTTACCATTAGTTCATCTTACCAAGTTCCCCATGAACACATGCACACTAAGTGCCTAAGCTCCAGCTTGGCAGCTTTGTCATCAGACCTCGGTATTAATTCATAATGAGCCAAAGATTTAGGTGTGCCTGGACCAAACAAGTGTGAAGAGTCTCCTTTGTGGGATACAGCTAGCTAGGCCTGTCACTCTCCAGATTAAAGAGATGTCCTTCCAGTGACATTTGCCTTTAACCTGGACACAAAGGAATGGAGATCTAATAGTGGAATGTCAGGAATCAGTGAACACATAGGATGGATATTTCTGAGTTCGGGCACCAGATTATTTTGAGAATATATCTGCGCATTCTATTTTTCTAGGTTTCCTTGAGTACATGGCCTTATTAGTTAAAATTAGGTCAAAACTATCATTGTCTCTGGAATCCCTAAGTAGTGCAAACAGTTAACGCCCTTGGCTGCTACCCTAAAGGTTGAAGGTTTGAATTCACCCAGAAGCATCTCAGAAGAAAGGCCTGGCAGTCTGCCTCCAAAAACTCAGCCATTGAAAACCCCAGAGAGCACACTTCTACTCTGACACACGAGGGGTCGCCATGAGTCAACATGGACTTGGCGGCAACTGGTTTGATCATTGTCTTTATTTTCAGACATGATACATCTCATTGTGGAAAGTACACACTGGCATATGTGAGTCCGTTGTTGCAACTATTGTGTTGTGCCTTGCAACCTAGGGGGATCGTCTCCTAGCAGAATATCAGACAATATTCTGTTGGGTTCCATAGGGTTTTTACGGGCTAATTTTTGGAAGTAGATAACCAGGCCTTTCTTCCGAGCCTGTCTTAGTCTGAAAGCTCTGTTGAAGCCTGTCCACCATGAGTAACCCTGCTGGTATCTGAAATAACGGTGGCATAGCTTCCAGCATCGTAGCAACACACATGCCCCCACAGTACAACAAACTCACAGATAGGTGGTGAACCGTAGACATACGTAAATGTTTAAGCATTTCCATTTAAAACTGTTTTGGGATATTTTTAATAAACAGCAAAGATAAATTGTACCTTAGCTTCTAATTTTATTAGGAGCATTTTATAGCAATATCCTTATATTTGGTGATATAAACATCAAATTGGGGGAAAAACCAGCATTTCCTGTATGGGCTACAATCATAAGGAAAAGCAATTAAAAATGAATGGATACCATTTAATCTTTAACATTATAGATATTGCTCCAGCAACAACTGAAAGCTAGATTTTGAGAAATTAAAATTACAGTCATCATTAATTCCAAACTGTTTTATGTATGCGTCTACAAAGGAAAAGAACAGAGAAGCAGAAGATGGAATAAAATAAAGGGGAACAAGAATACCTAGAACCAAAAATAATTTTTTACATATTAAAGAATACTGGGTAAAGACGATTGAGATTAAAAATGGAAAGACTTTTGTTGGCCAAAAATATATTTTTTGCAGACTTATAGTATTACAGACCTGCTTTATATATTTATGTAGCAATTTAATAGGAGTCAAAAATGTGGTCAAAATCAATGGAACTTTTCTGTTTTAAGTTGGCATGGCTTTATGTGTAAACTGTCCAGTTTTCACAGTTACTTAAGCGTATTTAAATTGGGAGAACTACTGAGACCCCTAAATCCCTCCTTTTTTCATTAATTTTCATACATAAAAGTCTGTCTGTACTGTGCTGTGTAGTCAGAACGGGAGCCCACGCTGGATGCTTTAAAATGTGATGCTTGGATTAACTTAGTTCTCCTACATCTACTTATAAATATTATTAAAGGTTTTTCACACTGTCCTTGTTAATTATCTTCAAAAGTTGTCCCATTGAAGGAGATTCTTTTTTCAGTGGATGCATGAGGGAAAAAAGTAAAATGCAAAAAAAAAAAAAAAAAAAATACCTCTAATGGGCTTTCCCAGCTTGAATCCTTGCCCATCAATATACATAGAATCTATCTTCTCAAGTGTACACGGTTCATTCTCCAGGCTAGACCATATTTTAGGACACAAATGAAGTCTCAGTAAATTTTAAAAAGATCAGAATCATACAAAATATCTTTTCTGATCAAAATGGAATAAAACAGAACTAGATGGTGCCTGGCTGTCACCAATGACCACCCTAACAGGGAACACAACAGAGAGTCCCGGACAGAGCAAAAGAAAAATGTAGAACAGAACTCAAATTTACATATAAAGACCAGACTGACTGGAGGCACCCCCGAAACTGTGGCCCCTGGATGCCCTGTTAACCCAGAACTGAAACCATTCCTGAAGCCCACTCTTCAGCCAAAGATTAGACAGGGATATAAAACAAAAAATAATACACGTGAGGAACGTGCTTCTTAGTTCAACTAGATACACAAGACCAAATGGGCATCTCCTCTCTGCTGGGTCTCGTTCCCAATCAACCCAAAAATCTTTTTGGAGGAACGGGCATATAACACAATTTTGGCACACCTGAAATTTTACTGTTTGATCTTTTTCACGCTCCCTTACCAGAACATATATTTTTAAGAACAGACACATTTGCTTGTTCTTAAAAATTTGTCTTTTACTTATGCTCATTTTTTTTTTTTCCTGAAATATGCTTCATGCTAACACTATTGACCTGCCTTATTGGTCAGATTGCTATTTTGCATTAAAACAACTGGACAATTCAATAACAAACTCCCCTTTGACATATTTAAAATGCACCAAATTCAATCCTTTATCACATATCTGTGTGCCAGATTTCTACCAAATTACATCATATCACTTGTTTTTCATATTGAGGGGCTCTTCTTGGTGAGTTTGAATTTCTCTTCTAGGAGAGCCTGCTGTGCCATGACATGGTTGTTTGTACACTGAGGACCATGCTTCTGCTGTTACGTAGGACCAGAGGGCAGAATATTGGCCAGAAACTAATTCATTCCTTAGCTCTTGCCGCTCTCTGGTGAGCAGCACCAAGTACTGGCAGAACCATCCCCTACCCAGGAGCCCCCTAAAGTGTTTCCCCACAGGATGACACAGAGAGAGAGGCTACTTCCTGCGATGGGACTTCTCAAAAGATTCTTCTTGAATCAACTCCTCACATTACTGATGCCTGAAACTACAAGTGCTCTTCCTTTGGCTTAGACCTTCTTGCCAGAGATTCTCCTGAGAAAGTTTACATATAAGATTTTTCAGCAGCAAGACCAATGTGACCAGTGCCTTCATGCACATTGGAAAAAGCTGTTCCCCCCCCCGCCCACCTTCTTGTACAAATTAGAAAGTTGGTTGTGATATATGGTTTTTTATTGGAAAAAGACCTTATGACCATCGTCAGAAAATAGTCATAATAAATATGAAACACTTTGGGGTTTATGTTGAGCACTTTTGTGCAGTCTACAACCTGCTCAGCATCACCCTGGCAGTGCTGGAACAGTTTATTGCTTAATCTTAAAGAATGCATTATTCTATGAGATTTTGAGAGCACCGATGGCAGAGACAAGAAGAATACTCAGTAGGCATGGACATCAAGGTTAGTGAGAAGGACTGGAAGACAAAGATACACACTGTTCAATTTCACTATATTCCCATTGAATTACAGAGTGAAAGTGCTTCACAAAAAATGCCATCTTTGGAAAATATTTTCAGATACCGTGGAATATATTGCTCTTCCTTTCCAAGAACTTGCAAACGAATAGTCAAATGAACTCAAATATGAAAAGACACCACAAGGAGGATTCATTTATGTTTGTTTCTATAGCAATGGGAATGCAGGTATAAACAGAAAACCGATTTTACTATAGGAAGAGAGGGTGTTTAGAGTTTTAGATATTTAAATTTTTTTTTTAATTATTTTTAAGGAGGTTCTTTTTTTTGGAAAGAAGGGAATAAGCAAACAAGGTTTGAACGGTGGTGTTCTGGTTTATTAGAAGAGAGTTCCGGCCTGATATGGGTCATTTTACTGGGTATGTGTACTTGGTTATCTGCAATGTGGAAGAGTTTATACTTATTCTTTACAGTAGTTGCTTTCCCCATTTGGTCCTTACACCATTCCCTCAAAAGAGGGATTTTACCTCCATTTCATGTTGTAGGGAAACTCAGAGCAAAGAGCAGAGCTGAATTTCAGTCCAAGTCTATCCTGTACCCTCCCCAGTATAACTGCTGCTACACAGAATCAGCTGGATAATAATAATGGTAAAGCTACCACTGTGTGTTTTCACTCATATTGTCATATAAGCTCATTTACCCAAATCCATTGCTCTTAAGTCGATTCCGGTTCATAGCGACCCTACAGGACAGAGTAGAACTGCCCCATAGGGTTTCCAAGGGAGCAGCTGATGGATTCGAACTGCTGAACTTTTGGTTAGCAGCCAAACTCTTAACCACTATGCCACCAGGGCTCTATACTGTCAGTAACTAAAGGTAGATACCCTTGAATTCCACGCTGGATGTTTAAATGCAATATGAGCAGCATTAAGGAGCCACTATAGGTTCTGAGAAAGTACAGGATAAATGTCGGGAAAGTGATTCCTGTTCTGGGAAAACCAGCTGGGATCAGCCAGGCTGGGAAGGCTGAGGCCGGATGAACAGCAGTCCCCGCAGATTTCAGAAGTCCTTGCAACCACTTTGTTCATTTAGCAGGAGTTTTGCTTCATGCTTACTGATTTTGTTTCTGTCTTTCTACGGAACAAAGTCATTGAACTTTATGTACCTCGATTAAACTCCAAGCTGAATTTTTATGACATAGCTTGCCAACTTTGCCGGCCGTATCCCTTGGATGTTGCGTGTCTTGGTGATTCAGTCACTCCTCCACGCTGCTCTCACAGGCAATGAATTTGGGAGAGAGAGAACATGTGAGGGAGAGAGGAAAAGACGGAGACTTGCAAAAATGGTGCAGTGGGCAGAGGGAGTATTTATCTGCATTGTATATATGAGAGAGTTTGGGGAAAATAGAAGGTATTTGGGTCCATATAGGATCATTCTCTCGGAAGCTAATAATCTACTGCTACTCACAGTGAAACATAATCTCAGAACTTCAAGAACTCACTCAAAATATTTAAACACACAAACAATGACTAGAATGACAGTCCCCTGAATGTTAACCATGAGGCCTTGTAACCAATACCATCTGTTATTTGGTCTTGTCTGTTCCGACCCAAACAAGCCCTGGATATGTTGTTTTCAAACGAATCTTCAGCCCCAGGAATTAGATATGAGGAAAGGAATTCCTCTCATAGTGTTGAAGACTGTTTGTATAAATTGGAATTTAAGAACGACATTGTGTTACTTACATATTCCCTCCCAACACAAGTCTCTGAATGTGCCATAAGGCTAGAAGGTGACAGACCCTGACAGGTGGACTCCGTACACATCTCAGCCTGGTGGACTTCATTAACCCTTTAGAAAGCTTTCTTATTTTAATCAAAACTGTTTTTTTTTTTTTTTTAATAGTGGTAAATATAAATGTAAAAGAAACATTTGCTATTTCAACAATCTTCACAGGTACAATTCAGTGGCATTAATTATTTCATCGTGTTGTTCGACCATCACCATTATCCATTTCCAAATTTTTCCATCACCCTTACAGAAGCTCAGTGTCTCTTAAGCAATCAGTCCCTGTTTTCCTTTCTCTCCTGCCTGCCCTTGGTCAACACTGGTAAACTTTGGTCTCTTATCTACTTGATCCCATTTATTGAAACTGTTTCTTAAGTAGGAAACATTTTCTTCTCTCTGGACTAATATGTGACTTATTACCTCGTTTCTCATAATAATAATGATAACAATAACAAGAGTAGTAGTTAGCAATTAGGGAATATTTAATATGGGTCAGCATACTGCTAAGCATTTTATTTATCTCATTGAAGATCTCAAGGGGAACAGTGGGAACGTTCCTTTCTATTCTTTTAAGACCTGGTGAATAAATCTGCCTTTTAAATATTTCTGTCTGCTGAGGTCTGCCAGGCCCTGGGTTAGGCATTTTCATACATGATTTAAAGCTCTGATCCTATCTCCCTGGGCCTGCCTCTTGAGGCCAGCAAGTCTTAATTACTTCAGTCTGCTTTCTCCTCACTCCTTCCTGGTGGCTTCTTTGATGAATTGAATTGCCTTCCCTGTGGGGTCACTATGAATTGGAATCAACTCGACAGCAATGGGTTTTGTTTTTTTTTTTCCCCCCATGTGATCTAATTCTGTTGTATGTTTTTTGAGGTTCATCCACCAAAATGACACATGGGATGCTGTAAAGAAACATCACCAGTAATCGATCAATAGCTGATTGTACAAGGTTTGGGTAATCACTTCCAGAACCCACACTGAATGTCTCTTCATCCTTTTTGCCACACAAACACTTTTCAGGATGCACGCTGCAATCCCAGTTGTAGATTTTAATCCTTATAGTGCACCATGTTCTTGCTGGTTTCTAGGTCTCTTAGCCTACAGCACCTCCTAGCTCTTTCATCTAATGCTTGTCCATTCTTCAACTCTTAGCATGGATGGTCCATCTCAGAGGGTTTACCTTGACCTCCAAGTCTGAGCTGGGAGTCCTTCCTTGATGCTCACATGCACTTGGCCTATCGTTGGCCCCACATCAATATTTTATAATTGTGTAATTACTGTCTAGACACCTCTTACAAACAATTCAAGGGTAAGGACTAGGTTTAGTTCACTAGGGTCTAAAACAATGTTCCAGTCCTAAAAGACAAGCCAAAATATTTGTTGAAAAAGTGAATGAAGAATGCACACCCCCATCATCATGTTTACCAAATAGCGTGACTGCTTCTGTGAATCACCTATTATACAGGGAGCGTCTCTGAAAGGAAAGCAGGGCTCTGCCCAACTTGCCTTTGTGTGCTGAGTGCCCCATACTGGCCTGTTTACATAGTAAGTGGCCAATGAAGGAACAGGCAAATGGGACTATGATCCCTGATAAGAATCACCTACATCATTTTTCATCAAGTTTCTTAGTGGTCAAAGCTCAGAAGAAAGGGTTTGGTTTGCTTCTTGATTCCTTCTTACCACCAAGTGTCTCTGGACAAAGCAAAGCCATTTTTCTTCCCAATACTTATAGCATCAAGGCTGTGAATAACTGTTTCCTTCATAGACAGAAAGATGACTTAGAGGAGGAAAAGGCCCCCATGGTGGGAGGGTTGAGTAAAGTTGTTTATTAATTTCTATTTGTTTTACAGGCTGGGTTACACAGAGCTCCTGAAACAGTTGGTAGAACTAATATTTTCATAAATATTGGGATTAGTTGGTTTTACATATCAATCTGTGATGCTGTACTAATTCAACTTGAAAGATAAATATAATTTATGTGAAGTTATAAACAGCAGCAGTTCCCTGGGTATTCTAGATCCATTTTATATAGTTGAAACGTGCTTGCTTTTTGTTTGCAATTAGAACTGCACAATTTTTTTTATAAACTGTTGCTCACACTTCAGCGGTTCTCTGAATATTTCTAGGGCCCCTGTTGATGGTTGCTAGGCAGGTGCAGATGAACGTGAAATAATGTGCATAAATAAGCGCAATTTTAATAACTGAAAGCTATTTTGTGCTCAACTAAAGTTCAGACAACTTAGAACAAAGGGGCATAATCAACAAGTTCTCAAAACACTAATGGATGTAGGATTTTGACAAGGTCAAACTGGGTTTATTACACAATGGGTCAGTGGTTTCCACCTGAATCTCTAATAAGCATAATGTCTAATTCCTACCTTGGAAAACTCCACTCCACTCAGTCATGTCTTTGGTATAACATGTAGAAATCTAGTTTCCACAACATGTTGGTTGGTTTAAATGTGGGACTGACAGATGACTCAATGGTGCTTGAAGACCAGCCTGTTTGTATAACCTCATTTTATTGGGCTGATTGTATAACCTAGTTTCTGTACTGGGGTGACTCTAGGCTCAGTTCTCTGCTGAAAACTTTTTCAGAAAAATGATTAAATTATGAGAGGCCACAGGATCAGTTTTATTCTCTGTTGCTTTCTAAGAGTGTTGTTTTATTATTGAGTAATATACATGATTCCTCTACATTCTTGGAAAGTTAAAATGAGCTAGATTTTTGCAATGCTGAATTAACTTGTTTGTATTTGAGTGTAATGAGACTTTGTTAAGAGTTTGGGAGAAAAGAAACAATCTCTGGGTTTAGACAAATGCCTATAAAGGCTAAAGGTAATTTATTAGATTTTTTTTTTAAGGGAGGAAGCTATGTCTTTACTCATTCACTTATTCCATATACATTTACTGAGTACTTGTAATGTTCCAGCCATTGTGCTAGGTTCAAGAAATGTAACGAAACAGTAAAAACATAATCATATCATCCTCACTAGGGAGTTTATCATCTAATAGGGTATACATAAATAAAACCAGGTAATTGCACTTTTTTTTAATGGTGCAATACTTGAGATATGCATTTAGCATAATGGCAATAAATTTAGTCAATGAACATCAGCAGAGTGAATTTTACAGACCAAGAAGACAGCTTGAGCAAAGCCATGGGGGTAGGGATGAGAAAGAACCTAGCTAGCAAAGGAGAACTATAAGTCATCTTATGTTGTAGCCTTAGTAGTAGGTTAGTAATTCGTTCTGGTTGGGACTGGAGAGTTAGGCAAGGGCCAGGTCGTAGAAGGCATTGTGTGCCAGGTTAAGGACCTTAACTCCACTTGTGAGCAAAGCTAGTGGCATGAATCAATTTGCCATTTAGACAGTTTACTTTAAAGTTGGGACTATAACTGGCCAACTAGAGGCAGGGAGACCCATCAACAGCCTTAATGAGAAATACTGAGGGCCTAAATTAGGGCACTGGGCACTGGCTGTATGGATGGACACAATATCATGGGGACAACAAGCCCACCACATTTAGAGGATTTGGGGTAGGAGTGCAGGAGAGAAGTATAGGAAGCCTGATTCCCCAGGTTTGAAACTTGGGTAAATAGAAGAATGATGGGGCCACCAGCTTAGAGGATATGGGAGTGGGTTCAGTGAAAAGCCAAAACATTTCTTTTTTGACATGTTAAGTTTGACTTATCCATGGCTCACTCAAGTCAGTATGTCCAACGTGTAATTAGATAAGTGAGGCTGAAGCTCAGGGTAGAGGTCTGGATTGAAGATTTAGACTTGGGGCCCTCAGCAAAGCAATGGTAATTGACATTATGGTAGAGGCAGAGACCTCCCAGGGGAAAGCACAGGTAAGAAGAATAGGAGACTGAGGATAGAAATGTTTAGAACATCATCATATTAAAAGAATATATCTATATATCTCAGCATTCCCAGTGTCTAACACAATGGTTGTTACGTATGGAATTCTCAATAAATAAAAATGCATAAACAATCCATAAATTCTGAATGCATGAATGAAAGTTAAAAGGGACAACTAGGTAAACTAAGGCAATGGTTCTCACTCCTGACTACTACACACTAGCAGCTACTGACGACAGTGGGTCTGGAGGGGTGGAGTCAAGCCAGCTTCCCAGAGAGTTGCCCCCAGGACACAGCCTAATTTCTTTTTTCTATCTTCACTGATAGGTGGGAGTCACTGTGTAAATATTAAGTCCCACGTGTCTTGGTTGTAGGTATACGTTGGGAGTTAAGGTTGAAGGCTGCTTCAGTGCTGCGAATTTGGCAAAGATTCTTCAAGTATTCTCCAAATAGGGGAATTGTTCTAATCAAAGTACTCCTTAGGTGAGGGACCTGGAAGCAGTTCTGTTGCCTCAGTGAATTCTGAAGGATAATTTCACTTTTAGGTTTCTATTGTTAAAGGAACAACTGTATGATAACTCTGAAAAAGCATAATATTTTTATGTGAAAAAGGTTTAGTTAATAGCTCAACATTGGGGTTCTTTGGCAAATTCGGAAGAGGAGGAAAGAGACCAGATGCATGAGTACATAAGCAAGAATGGAACCATTCTTTCTAATGGTTTTTACATATCTCAAAAATGCTATGATCCAGTTGGCTGTGACACGCCTGAGAAATACGTGATCATTCCATACACTTAATGATCCTAGAATGTTTGAAATTGCTTCAAGATGATGATGTAGAGTAGGAGAACATTATGTTCTGTGCTGTCCCTCTATGAGGAGTCTAATAAATACCACAGCATTAGGAACCACCCTCTGGTATATTCTGTTGCTGACACTCCTCAGGTTGGTCATTATCCCACATCTAAGACTGACTGGGACATCTATGTACGTGGAGTCTCTGGCTCATATTACAAGAAAACTCAGGCTGAGAAGACAAGACATACGACACCATGACAGTCATGTCTGAACTCAGAGGAACAGCAGGACCTGGATCTTAGAAGATATAGTTCTCCCAAAACTAGGCCATTCTGCAGCAATATGGTAGGGAACTTTGTAAATGACTGATGCAGCCAAGGAGCTACTTTCCCTCAGAAATACTAGAATGTACCACTCTCATACGTGCCCCGTAGACGTGGATGATTATTCTACTAATTGCTTCGCAAGCAGTTGTGGTTATGTGGTTGGCTCCGACTCATGGTGACCTTATGTACAACAGAACAAAACATTGCTTGGTCCTATTCCATTTTCATAATTGTTGGTATGCCTGAGTTCATTGTTGCAGCTAGTGTGTCAATCCATCTCATTGAGGGTTTGCCTCATTTTCATTGGCGTTTACTTTACAAAACATTATGTCCTTTTCTAGTGATTAGTCTTCCTGTTTTGTGGTGCATTGCATGTTACTAAGATGCTGGGAGCTATGCCACCAGTATTTCAAATACCAGCAGAGTTACCCATAATACACAGGTTTCAGCAGAGTTTCCAGAATAACACAGACTAGGAAGAAAGACCTGACGATCTACTTCCAAAAATGACCCAGTGAAAACCCTATGGATCACAAGCAATGGTATAAGCTAAAACACCAAAGATGGCATTCAGGCAGCTAACAAACACATGAAGAGATGCTTGTGATCATTAGCCACTAAAAAACCACTAGAGAGATACAAATCAAAACTACAGTGAAATACCATCTCACCCCTGCAAAAATGGCACTGATCAAAAAAACAGAAAACAACAAATGCTGGTGAGGTGGTAGGGAGATTGGAACTCTTATACACTGTTGATGGGATTGTAAAATGATACAACCACTATGGAAAATGGTATGGCACTTCCTCGAAAAGCTAGAAAATTAGAAATACAATATGATCCAGCACTCCCGCTCCTACGTATATATTCTAGAGAAATAAGAGCAGTGACATGAATAGATATATGCATACCCATGTTCATAGCAGCATTATTCACAATGGCAAAAAGATGGAAGCAACTTAAGTGTCCATCGACAGATGAATGGATACACATATACACAATGGAATACTATGCAATGATAAAGAATGATGATTCTGCACATCATCTTATTACCTGGATGTGTATAGAGGACATCATGCCAAGTGAAATAAGTCAATCACAAAAGGGCAGATACTGTATGGTCTCACCTTTATAAAAAGTTAAGAATAGGTTTACCCACAGAAAGCAACATTATTTGATGGTTACCAGGGATGGGAGGAGGAGGGAAGGAGAATCACTTTCTAGATAATAGACGCGTGTTAATTCCGGTGAAGGGAAAGGCAATACACAGTATGGGGAAGTCAGTACAATGTGACCAAGGTCAATGAGGTTACCAAGGTAAATGAGATGTATATAAGAATAAAGGACAACTACGGTAAATGCTATAACACAGAAAATTCTACCAAGACATAATAACAACCAAAAGTTTGTGAGTGGTTACACAGGTAGATATGTATGCTAAATAGGTGTGGGAGAGCATATGGGAGTACGTGCGTATGCATACATAGGTATAAACCAAACCTATTGCCCTCGAGTAGATTCTTATTCATAATGACCCTGTAGAACAGAGTAGAACTGCCTCAGGGTTTCCAGGGAACACCTGGTGGATTCAAACTGCTGACCCTTTTGGTGAGCAGCTGAACTCTTAACCACTACGCCACCAGGGTTTCCATATATGTAGTTGTGGGTATTTTATGTACATATATGTATGTGCAGAAACCCTGGTGGCATAGTGGTTAAGTGCTACAGCTACTCACCAAGAGGTCGGCAGTTCGAATCTACCAGGTGCTCCTTGGAAACTCTATGGGGCAGTTCTACTTTGTCCTATAGGGTCTTTATGAGTCGGAATCGACTCGACGGCACTGGGTACTGTATCCTTTGGTTAAGCACTGAGGAGAATAAAATGGTGAGTTAAAACGGATATAAGCCTTGTTTTCAGGAGAATGGGGTGGTAGACAGGGATATAGACATTAAACAAATAGTGTCCTAACGAATGTATAGTTATATACAGCTGTAAGACCTCCTGAGGAAACAAATATTAATCTGTAAGAGTTTATTGCAGAGAAGTGACCTGCACTGGGGAATCTTGAAGGCTGCTTTGAGGAAGTGGCCCGTGTGGCATGTGTAAAGGACCTGTGGTGAAAGATATCAGGAAGAGTCAGAGAACTGAAAGAGGGTGAGTGTGGTGGTATGAAGAGAGAGAGGGAGGAGTGAAGGGTGAGGCAGGAGGGATGGGTGGGGTCAGATTGTGTAGGGCTTTGAGTGTCATGTTAAATGCAATGGGTAAGTATTGAATAGTTTTAAATGGAGGTGAGTGACACAGTCAGGCTATGGCTCACAAAAAAAGCCCTCTGGCCACTGTGCTGTGGACAGCTTAGGAAAGGGAGCACAATAAATTTGGGAAGACCAATTAAGCTGTTGCAAATAGGCAAGAAATGATACTACTTAAAACTAGCGTAGTAACCGGAAGATGTTGAGAAGTGGATAATCCCCAAACTATTTAGGGGCAGAATTTATGGTGATATTGATTGGACTTGAGATTGAGGAAGTAGGAGGAGTCAAGGATGACCCCTAGGTTTCAACCTTGCACAGCGTACGAATGAATGGTGGTTTTATTGGCAGAGAACTACTAGGAGGACCAAGTTTTGATTTTTGTTTTTGTTTTGGTATGAAGGATGAAGTACAAATCGTGAGTTTAACTTTGGACAGGTTGCATTTGAGTACCTTCGAGAGGCCTGAGAGTGGATGTTCAGTAAGCAGAGCCTCAGAGCTGGCATGTGAAATTTCTTCCTGATGGCATTTTCACTCCCAAGGCTCCTGGAGTAAGCTGCTCAGGGCCAACGGAGGAGCTTTTCCTTTGTAGCATCTCCCAGTCCACCAGCAGAGGGCCCCCTGGTGGCTGGGTACAGGCACTTACCAAGGAGTTTGGTCCACCATTATGTGTGTTTTATGCTCAGATGTAAGGGTTGGCGTGGGTCTCTGTCTCCAAATTCGCAAGCGTATCTATACCAGATGTATTCTGCCAGTGGCGACTGTGGCTGTAGGAGTGAGCCATTTGGTGCAGTGGGAGAAATCCTGGTTAGTTAGAACCAATATCCAGTTGGGCTCTACCATAACGGGTGATTAGCTGTGTGATTTGGTCATTGTGACTGCTCTGGATCCACATTTCCTCTTCCTGGGAGCAATAGTTGAACGAGTCTCCAGGAGTCCATCTGGCTTTAAAATTAAACAGTTCTCATTTCTGATTTCAGTCTCCATTAATCAAACCATTTGGACAATGGAAATAAATAAGTTTCTAGATATAGCGAGTGGTCATTTCAAATCTCTCATGTTTGCTTTATTCACTCAATGCAGCCTTAAATAACCTATCCTTTATTTATAATCCCTCAATTGGGTTATTGGAGCCCTTGTGGCTCAGTGGTTAGGAGCTAAGGCTGCCAAACAAAAGGTTGGCTGTTTGAATTCACCAGCCACTCCTTGGAAACCCTATGGGACAGTTCTACTCTGTCCTGTAGGATTTTCTATGAGTTGGAATTGACTCATTGGCAACGGGTTGGGCTTGTTTTTGTTTTTTAATTGGGTTATGTATCATTTCCAGCAATTTTTAAATGGGACTGGAAAAACATTTCTTTTTAAATGTTAACTTTGATCCATGGGCCATGGCTGCCTGTGATACTCTGTTGAGAAGGAATCTGGGGCAGCATCTAGATTAGAAAGGGAAAGTGTCATAATCAATTGGTGATATCTGTCATTGGTATGGGATGGAATGGTAACATGAGTGCCATGCCTTTTCATCCCAGTTGTGAGATCTGTCTGTCCACATCTCCTTTGCCAAAGTATGAGTAATACCTGCTGGTTAAAACCAGTAATTGCAGGATTATACTTGGCCCAGATTTATTCTGGGGCTGAAATTTTCCATCTTTTATTACTTTGTCTTTTAATATCATTTCCATGATAGGAGGGGGATGACTATATGTCTAGTTAACTTTTTTTTTTTTACTGGTTAACATTGTTTAGAACTTCCTGCAGAAAATATAAAATGTTTACTTTTCTATTTTTAAATGAACCAGACCGATTGTCATCAAGTCATTTCTGACTCGTGGTGACCACACATGTGACAGAGTAGAGCCGTACTCCATAGGGTTTTCAATGGCTGTGACCTTTCGGAAGCAGATCGCCAGGACTTCCATCCAAAGGCACCTCTGGCTGAGTTTCAGCCACCAGCCTTTCAGTTAGCTGTCAAACGCTTAACTGTTTGCACTACCCAGGGACTCCTATTAAATGGACAATCTAATGGAAATTTGATCTATCTTTCTTTGTAAATTGAGAATAATGCAGGCATTCAGGGTTAGTCTTTGAACTAGAACTTCTCAACTTTAACGCACATACGTATCACCTGAGGATTTTATTAAAATCCAGATTTCCAGACCCTATTCCCAAGGATTCTGATTCAGTATATCTGGATGGAGCCTGAGATTCTGACAAGCTGCTTTTCTGGGATTATACAAAGGATAACAAAGGTCCAAACAGCACTAATCATTGTATGGAAATCAAGATGGAGACAGATAAATTAAAACAACTCAAACTACTTACTCTGGTTGCATAACACTGCTCCCTAAATTCTCCTTGTGAATTGGTTTTCGTATGATTTGCGTCTTTCTCCCAAGAGTAGAGTGCAGGAGAAAAATACTGGCTGATTGAGGTCGTTGGCTAATTGCATTCCAGACAATTAAAGTTTTATTGAGCTCCTAGAACACTCAATATATATCACATAACTTAGCAATTTGATTGCAACTTTCTTTTTAAAATCTTAATTGTTTGGTTTAATTACAAAAATGATACTTGCTCACTGTAAGAAATTCAGACAATGCAGAAATGCATAAAACATGAAATGATTTTCATATTTTCCCAAACTTGGCTGCTCAGATGTAATGGCATTGTTAAATAGTTCGAACAGTTTGATGGGTGAACTTTTAGAGTCTTTCCTGTGCTTGTACAAATCTTGTCTATCTGCCTGTGTTTGCACATAGTTTCACAAATATTTTAGAGGGAAAAAACAGATCAATATCTTTTTTTTTTTTTTAATAAAAAAGGAAATTATATTTTAGGCCCCAAAGGATGAGATTCAAAGGGACCAAAAGTATTCTCTGGACCCTTTGTCTCCCGTATACTCCTGCAGTTTGCATTTTGACACTTAATATAATATTATCAACCTCTTTCCAAATAAGTATATATGCTGATTTGTTTGCTGCTGTTTTAGTTGAGTTAGTCTGGCTCCCTTTTTCTGACTACATTGTTGTTATTGTTGCCATCGAGTGGATTCTGACTCATGGCGACCCCATGCTTTACAGAGTTGGACTGCTCCATAGGATTTTCTTGGCTGTAAACAGTAGACAGCCAGGCCTTTTCTTCTGTGGTGATGTGGAATGGGTTCAAACTGTCAACATTTAGGCCAGTAGTTGAGCACAAATCCTTTGTGCCACCTAGGGGCCTTTCATCTGATTATAAATCCTAGTTTTTAAGGTTAAGTGCTCAACTACTAGCCGAAACATTGGTGGTTTGGACAACTCAGAGGTGCCTCAGAAGATAGGTCTGGGGATCTGCTTCTGAAAGGTCAAGCCATTAAAAACCCTGTGAAGCAATTCTACTCTACACACATGGGGTCACCATGAGTTGGAATTGACTCAATGGCAACTAACAACGTTTCGGAAATATCTTATGCAAGGATGGGTATAAGAGGTCCCTGGTAAATAAATGACTGATGCATTTTACTGTACTATGACATACCCTGACATCTCATTGGATCAGTTTCTCAAATCAGGGATATAATACTAACAGTGTTTGCCCATTCATTCAACAAGTATCTATTGAGCACCTACTGTGTGCCAGGCATTGTGCCAGGTACTGGGGATATGAAAGTGAATAAATGAGAAGGCCATGGTTCCTGTCTGCTTTGAGCTGACAACCCAGATAAAGAAGGGCTCATTGTGTATTAATGCATTTTATCCTAGAAACATGGGACTTGGTACTTTGTGGGTTTTTAAAGAGAACAAGACAATCCTGGTCACTTTCCTCCCTTTGCTTGACATAAAAGGACAAAACTGTCAATAGAGCTGAGATTTCTTTCCCAGCTCTGGCTGGAACCCAGTTTGGTAAAACACATCTGGAATTCAGATGCAGGGTGGGGCAGACTAGAAAATAATTCTCTCTCCGTGAATGATTCAAAGGGCACACAAGGGCGAGACTAAGAGGTTTTCATTATTTGGAACTGAGAGAGATATACACATCGGGGTTTTCCAGGAAAAGTGGTGAGCTTTATTAATTTATTTATTAGAGCACTGAAGTGTGAAATAATGTTTTTCTGACCAATGCAGAGGCTGAATGTGAATTCATGCTGAAAATTCAACTAATGTTATATGAAAACCTGATCTCGCATTAGGGTACCATCAGCATATTATATAAATAGGGTTCTATCATTATACAAAGACTACCATTATTGACAAGGCAGCTCTCAAGTAGCATGGTTACATTACCTGGATATTGGGAGTCCAGAATTTATTCTTCTGTGGCATAAGTTACTTTTTTTTTTTATTAGGGTTTCTTATAAAGCTCATTTACCGAAATAATTAGAAACAAATTGCTCACATCCACATTCGCGGGGTAAACTCCTTAACAAATCACCACCCCACAGTCATTCCAGATCGGGCTTCTGGAGAAACATTCCTACCAACTTTTATCAGGAAGAGTAAAGACGATATAGGTTTTAAATTTAATACTTGATAATCTCCTGACAGCAGTTGAACAGCACTTAATGAGCTTAGCCTCTCTGCAATTAAGATGTTCTCAATTGGGGTGAGAGGAAATGGGGGGAGGTTTCCTGCTTTTCAATTAATTTCCTAGGCAGCAGGTGCTGCTGCTTTCCCTCTGATACCCTTTCCCCAGCTGTGGCACACCCCAGGACTGCTGGGATGACTAGGCCTGGGAAGGAAGTTTGGGCAGGTTAATTATACCTGCCGCTAGTCAGTCCCACACCCGGGCCTGTGATTTGCACGCACTAGAAGGAAGTCACCCTTTCCAATCTGACTTCAGACAATTTGACACAAAAATTGGCAGCTGAGAGCTAAGAAGTTGGATTAAGATTTTCCGAACTGATTACTCTGTGAAAATTTGAGAGTTTGCATAAGAACTCAGATGGCTTAATGCCCAGAATTTATCTAAAACAGAAAAAAAAAATCTGTCTGAGGGTATCATGTGGGGTTCTTTTAATGTTGTTGTTGATTGCCAGGAAGCCCACCCGAACTCATGACGACCCCATGCACAATGACGTGAAATGCCGCCCAGTCCTGTGCCGTTCCCACGACCAGTTGCAGATCAGACGGTTGTGATCCGTAGGGTTTTCACTGACTGATTTTCAGAAGTAGATCACCAGGCCCTTCTTCCTAGCCTGTCTTAGTCCGGAAGCTCTGCTGTAACCTGTTCAGCATTGTAGCAACATGCAAGCCTTCACTGACAGATAGGTGAGGTGCACTGGCCGGGAATCAAACCTGGGTCTTCCACATGGAAGGTAGAAATTATGCCACCAAGCCACGGTGTTAGTACTAGATTATTGTAGCATGCCTTATTTCTTTGGTTTAGTTTAAGTTTTTCCAAACTTCATCCATTTGGGCATAACCTTCATGAATTTGTCATGTCTGAGTAAGACCTATACTATCATTTTTTGTTATTTTTCTTTAAATAAATTCTTTTCCTAAATTAACAGTCATAAACAAGAATATCAATGAAATTATTAGTTTAAAGGTTAGTTTTAGTTGTTCTTTATTTTCTTCTAGTGTATATTGAAATACATAGCTATTAAGGTAAAAGTATATCTGCAAACTGCCTAAAGTCATCTCACAAAATGCTAGTGGTACCCATACCACACTTTGGGAAACCCTGCTTTTGTCTGAGCTTGGACTTCTGTGACTGTGTATGTTCGGGGCTGGTTGTGACAGCAGCTGCCCTGGCCCTGGTTGATTACCCTGGCAGGGCTGTCCTTTGTCTGCTAGCACCAAGGCCTGTCTTACCTAGTGCTGCTCTATCACAAATACCACGAGTGTGTGGCTTTAAAGAACATAAATTTATTTTCTCACAGCTCTTGAGGCTAAAAGTCTAAATCAGGGACTCAGCCATGTTGATTCCTTCTGTGAGCTTCTCTCATAGTTTTGGTGTCTGCCAGTGATCCTTTGGTGTTCCTTGATTTGTAGACAGTCCTCGCATGGTATCTATCACCCACTGTCTATGTGTCCGTGTGTGTGTGTGTGTGTGTCTATTCTGCCCTTTTTATATCATAGAAGTGATTAGGTTTAGGACCCACCCTGCACTGGCATGACCTCAACTGATCAATTAATCCATGACATTAGATTGCGTTATGGATGGTCATTACATTATATAGCATTAGATATAAGGTAACTACATTAGATTATGTTATGGAAGACAATTTGCTCTACTCAAAGCCAACTTATTTAATCACATGTAAACTTACATGATAGCAACTAGACTAGGTTTGGGTCAAACAACTGAGAACCACAGCCCAGCCAAACTGACATAAAATTAATCATCACAGGGCCTACATCCTAAAAAAAAAAAAAACTTTTTAGATAGCTTTTATACTAGCCCTTGTCAATATCTCGCATTTTCTTCTCTGTCCTATGCCTCCATCTTCCTCACAGATCCCTGCGCACATACGTCACGTGCTCTTTTGAGCCCTGAGGCTCTGCTGCTTTTGTTCTAAACTTCACACTGCTTTATCCATAGCAGATAGTCAATGAATTCTTTCCAGATAGGTCAGAGGGGTACTGGATGGCTAGCAGAAATCAAAGCTGCTATTTAAACCCACTTTCCTAACTTTCTTTACCTTAAGGCTCTGTAAGTGAAATGCTTTTGGTGAGTTTTCGCCTTGCTCTTCCTACCAGTTTTTGGTCTCAGTGAGGAATGGTAATGGGTACAATTTATTCCTTCTTACTCACTTAGTGAATTGTAAATAGTGTTGTTGTTGGCAAAATTCTTCGCTGTAGCATTCACCAAGAATTCAGTGAGGTGGGTGTAACATTTTTATGGTACTTATTCCAACCTGTATGTTTTTTTTTCAGAATCCGTTGTTACATTTAGTAATTTGCAACTTTGGCCAATCCCAAGTTATTTATATTTGGATTTGATAGTCATGTTAGGTTTTAAGGCAGACGTTTTGTCTTGATTATTATTTTGTCAGTATTAAGTTGATAATAAAGGATAATAGAGATGTATGGGTTTCTGGTGGGTGGTTATAGATGTATGAAAGAATTGCAGGATAGGAACAAATTTTGTTGACTTAGAAAAGTAGGATACGGCACTCACCTGTAGGATAGAGAGACGATGTAGAGGCAAATGGAGTGTAGGGGGTTGGGGTGAGTGGAGAGGCGACATCTGAAATAATAACCTGGTTGCTCCTCACTGCATTGACTTGTATCATCCTTGAAATTAGGCTGTGAACGTTACTACAGAGGGGAATGCAGCAAAAGGTGTTTCCATTGAGGAGTCACTCGGATAATGGCTTGCTTAAGGGACCAGGGTTTGCTACCAAGGATGTGTAGATTGGTCTGTATCTGCTGAGAGTGGCTGCATTATCAAAGTCCCACTTGAAATTCCCTGATGGTGTCTTTGGCTGCCTTCCCATCCTATTCGGGAAGTGCCTGTCTCAGAATCACCGCCACTGGCACATCTTGTAGCACCGCTCTGGACTGATTGTATTGGTATTTTCCAAGATCCCAATTGAATTCTTCAAAAAATAGATGCTGATAATAGAGGAGAGAGTGGAACCCAGAAGGTGCCTATATTAGTAACTGGTCAAGAATGAGAAAGTTCTCAGTTTTAGTGACTACAATGGGCTTAAAAGCAAATGGGTAAAATTGACAGATGATTGGAAGGAAGAGGAGTAGCAGTTAATCAATGACTCATATGTGAAATCTGAGTCCCAAATCTGTCCAGATCCACTTGGTCTAGGAATAGGTACTTATTTAAAGCATCCCCAACATGATTTTGTTCAGTGAATTTTCAACTAGTGTTGAAGTTGGGAACAGACCTCCAAGATACTTCCAAGGATATCAGCCCTTGAATCCAAGGGCAATGTTGTTGCCACTGGTAGAAAGGGTTAAGCCAGTGGGCAACAGAAAAAGAACCATGGGATTTGGAGCAAGCACATAGTGTTGGGTTATTGAGAAAGTATCCTATAGTCATTAAGAAATCAGGAGAAGACCATTTTTTATTAAGTCTCTCCTATGCTTAAAATCCTACATCGTTCCTTTTAACCATCAGGATAACATTCCACTCTTTATACTGGCATTTGAAGGGCTCCAGATGGGGTCTGCCTACTTTGCCATCATATCCCCATCATCCCTATAATGTAACCTTCAGGGCAGACTCACTAGTCTCTTCACTGACCTTAAATCAGCCCCATGCTCTCCCATCCCTACCATCTTTGCTCATAACAGTTGGCCTTCCTGATATTCTCTCCTACTTGAGCTGCCATGTATGGATGCCACTCATTCCTCAAGGGCCCGCTCAAATCTCATTTCTTCTCCTAGCAACAAAAGGACTCTCTTTCCTCTCTAATTGTGGTTCTTCACAGTTAACTTGCTTATTTAGCCTTAAAATCATTTTTCAACTTTGAGTGTTATGGATGGATTCCTTAATAAACCCTACTGTAAACACTGAGGTTGGGGAAGTATCTCTTATCAAAATCTAGCATAGTGGTAACTTTGCAAATATTTAAGGACGAGCTTGCATAGAGACATTTGTTTCTTGAAATAGTGTAACTCAATGAATCTGTGCGTGAGAAAATGTAAAAGAAAATGAACAGGGGTGGAACAGCAACAAGTGGCAGCAGGAAGCCCAATGAAGAAGTCCTCAGAGGTTTGGGAGCAGAACCAGGAGTGGGCAGCACAACAACAGCCCAGGAAAGAAAACATTTTGAAAAGGGAGAGGCCCCCAGACTTTATTGATTCAGAGGTGAAAGCAGATGTGAGTGAGAACATATATTATGTTTTATGGTAAAATAGAGGATGTGCAAACTTTACATAGCAGATTGTATATAAAAGAACTTACTCTTTTATTCAGATTTGGAGAAGTATTTATTGAGTGCTTCCAGACACTATCCTGCTTCTCCAGTGATGCTATAAACAGGTTTGTTCCTAACTTCTGAAGCAGACATCATTGTGGACAATTTCCATGCCCCTTGGTGCCATCCAAAAACCATGAGTTATGTTATTTCACATTGCATTAAGGAGCACATGGCATTCGTTTTCATGGAAATCTAACTCAGCACAGATGTCCGATTGTGCCTTCTGGCCTAGGGATTTAACTACAAAACAGGGGCTACCTTTTTTCTCATCTTCCACATGGCTGTTTTGCTTTGATTATACGCTTGAGTACTGAGATTCTTTTTTAAATGACGGCTTAAAAGAATTCATATGGCAAGAAGTGAGAGTCTGATTTCTAATCCATTACTGATGGTGTATTCTGCAAATATTTGTTGATGCAAAACCAGCTGATTTTCTCTTGTTTAGATCCAGAGGTCTTAGCTGATTAGAGACAATCATCTCTCTTTGGAACCCTACATAGATATTTTCAGATCCTGCCTCTTGTTTCTTACCTGAGACTTTATACTGAAAAGCAAAAGATGTATGTTTTATCAGTCTGGCGACTGAGAACCCAAATCTTCCTGTAGCCTTCATGTGGTTAGAAGGCATGTTATGGAAATTGGCAGATTCACTTGAGTGAATCTCATTTGTTGCTTATTGGAGCGTCTTAAACATTCTAAGGCCTGCAACACTCTCATTGCCACCTTCCATAATTTCTAAACAGAGCCTGCCCTGGAGAAGAGCTAACAAGTCTTACAAAGGACATACTTTGGTAAAAAAACAAAAAAAAATTGAAGAAAACATTCATTTTGATGACCAGGCATTTTTTTGAATGCTAAAAATACATTATCTAAACTTTTTAAATTGACTTCATTAACTTTTCCAAATTGTGTGCACATTAATGGGATTTTTTATTATTAATTCTAATTTGTTTATACTAGACTTTGAAAGGGGTCTTATTATTTTCTTGGGTCTAGCTATGCATCAATGAGACTCATTAAGCATAATGGAATCTGGCAATTTATCACCCTGATTAAAAGCCCTTTCCACGTAACCTCCATTTACCCTTTATATTTAGAGGCACCTCTTTGGCATCAATCAAGGGCACAGTGTAATTCCTGAGATTTCTCAGTACCAGAATCTCTGCATAGCTACGCATGTCCTTCCTGTCCCTCGCTGTCCTTCCTCCTACCTACATTTACATGAACACTCAATTCTTTTGATTCTAACCCAATTGTCAAAAGTACACAGAGTTAAGTTTGGATAAATGCAATCTTGCCTTTTCTATCATTTCTTTCCCAAGCCTTTTCTGGTAATATTTCTTCACTTGAGCCCTGTTCTTAAGGGAACTATCAGAAATCAATGCCCTTTACAAATGCTAAACGTCTCTTTCTTGGTATGAATGGAACATTAGTCACCTAAGGTCTCCTGTCTTCCCCCATCGTGACTAATAGGATTGTAATTTCATCAAGGTCTCCAGTGACATCAAAAACCATGCCAATTAAACGTTAAGTGGATTTGGATGTCACCTGATCTTCGAGATGAAATTCAAAGCAGTGTTTCAGGGTTCAGACTCAGTGGGGTCCCAGCAACACCAGCCACTCCAACCTAAGCGAGGTGTCTGTGATGGGGCAGACTGAATGAAGATAAATTATTTCTTCAAAAATAGTTCAAATGAAATATAGCAAACCTAAGCAGACATGGGGAAGATACAACTGCTTGAATGACTATATTTTATTCCAGTCTCTACATTAACTATCTCTCTCTCCTTTTTTATATATCAAAAGAATACACTTGGATTTTTTTTTTTTTTTTTTTTAGTAAATCAAAAGAACACACGCATCTGGCTGTTTAAGCTGTGGAAGATTTTGTTCCCACATGCAAAGAAAGTGCTACTGAGCTAGTGTTCATATTTTGAAGTTTTTTGCTTATTCTTTTTTTTTAATGTTTTCCTTTAATTGGTGTTGGATTGTCTGTCTTCCATATTTTCTACCTAGCCCCACTCTTGTGAGAGCTGGGTAAAATGAGAGGGGCATGGTTTAATCTTTAGAGTAGATTCAAACTATTTTGCAAATTCAAAGTGTGAATCTGTGCTCTAATCAACAAAGCTAAATAGTCGTATTATAATTTTAATGAATAAGAGTGCTTCATGTTTGTTTTTTCTTTTTTTTTCCACTCTTTGCTCTGTCTTCTGAGATAGTGAACTGCATCTTAAACCATCTGTCTTGGTCGAGGATTACTGTTTTCAGCAACAGAGATTCAAAACCTTGGGGTCTTTTGATTCAGCCTTTTACTTCCACCCGTAACGTTGATTCTTGGTCAATTTACCTTGTCCTCCATCACCTCCACAGCTCTGTACCAGGCCTCTCCATCTCCAGCCTTCCCCTGCCAATCCATCTTACACATTGCTGAAGATTCACACAATTTAAATGGCTTTTGCCACTTGATTTCCATGATAAAAGTCATCTGTCATTCCCATGTCTTTCCTCATCAAATCTAGCCCACTCTTTCTTTGGCCTTCAAAGCTTTCCATGATCTGCCCTCACTCCACTTATCCAATCCTGTTGTTTCTGTTCCCCGGCCCATGGGGAGGTTTATTTATGTCCTTAGTCACCATGAGTCCTGTTGTCTGGGCAGATCCTTGTAGAAATCTCTCCTCCCCGGTTTTAGCCTTTTCAAAGCATATCCATCTTTTACTCATGAAACCTTCTCTGGTACTTCTGAGTCTTGTCTTCCACTCCTCTGAATTCATAAGCATTTGCAATATGTTTCATGTAGTGTTACACTTCATTCCCTTTTACTGAAGATTTATACGCCTCCCTGCTTCCAAAAGGATTTGCAGCAGTTACTTAAGTAGATAGCATCTTGGAATGTTTGATCATTGCTTCCTACTTACATTCCTTATATCCTCAATTCAGTCATTAGGTCTTTGAAGGCAGGGATCATACCCCATGGTTCATTTTGAAATGTAGCATGGAAAAATGGAGAGGACAGAGGACTAGGCGTGAACAGCCTTGAATACAAATATACTTTCCCTACAAATGAACAGTGCCACTTGAGGTGAATCACTGGAGTCCTGAGAGACTAAGTTATATATAAACTGCTAATAATTGCATTTTTCACCAAAGATAAAGAACTTTTTTTTCTGTTCACAAAAATGTTTTCTCATTGTTAAAAAAAAAAAAAAAAACCTCAAATGATACAGAACATTTAGAGAAAAAAGAAAAAAATCAACTGAATTCACACTACCCTGAGGTAAACGCTGTTAACATTTTGGCATTTATCATTTTTCATAGATTTTTTTATTCTTGTTCTCACATGGGTAAGGAGATGTATCTACCTTATTTTTATGCAAATAATGCGTGTCTTCTACATTTCTTTGCCAACCTTGCTCCTGCCGCCTCAAGGTATTTTCATAATTGCCACTATGCCACCTTTTTTATTCTACATGTCACTGTAAAAAAATTAGCATAGCACACTTATGAAAATACTTCATGGGGGGCATGGTTGGTAAACAAACGTAGAAAGTATGTGTTATTTGTGTAAAAATAAAGTACCTATCTAAATAGCAATGGGAAAAAACTACTTGTGTTTTTTTGGGCAACTTATTCCCATTTAACAATATGCTGTTTGTTGTTAGTTGCTGTCCAGTCGACCCTGACTCACAGCAACCTTATGTATACCAGAATGAAATGTTGCCCTCCATCTTCATGATCCCTAGTATGCTTAAGTCCATTGTTGTGGCTACAACATAAGGTGGACATATTTTCACTTCAAATTATTACGGTATTGTATGAATATTGGAGCATATATAGTCGCTTCTTGGAAACTCTTTTTAGAGAAACATATAGGAATAGACATAATACTGACTGCCGAGAGAGTGTAAAATTCCTAATTGGTTTTCTCTGATGAGATCTTTCTACCTTTTATACAAAGCCTTTATTTATTTATTTTTTTACTGTTGCTCTTTGCCCTCCTAATTGAACGTTCATTTGCCTGGCATCTGTTCAGTGAGCATCTGATGCAGCTGGACTCTCTGCAGTATTCCCAGTGAATTCTAGTTGAGTCCACTGAACAGGTGCACAGACCCTTAGCCACAATTCAAAATCTCAATAGCTCTGAAAATCAAAACTTTTCTTTCTTTCTTTTTTATTTTTTTAAAGTTTGGCCTAACACAGTTGATAGAAAATCTTGATGTGGATTGGTATGAAGCAACTTACAATTTTTATTTAATTCATTTAGTAAGAATATTTATATTTCACTCTAGAAATAATGTATTTGATTGCATTAATATTCATTATTAATTATTAATAACAATATTTATTAATATTAATATCCTTGCTGGGAGTGTTACATAATATGTAATATATTCTCTGTATTAATTCTCTAGAAAATCCAAAATATTCTGATTTCCAAAATCTATCTGTTGTAAAGGATTTTGAATAAGAGATTACAGCTCTCTCCTAAATTTGTGAGATTTACGCTTCCTGTGACTAAAATGAGCACTTCCGTATTTCTGGTTTGCAATCATTTAAGCAAAAAAAAAAAAAATTATTAGACTGTTGGGCATTGCAGCAGTGGTTTCCAAACTTGGGTTTTTGTTGTGTTTTTTTTTTTTTTTTTTTTCTTTTCTTTTTGTGGGGGCGCTCACAAAACTACTTCAAATAAAATCTTACCTAGAAAACCAACATGTAGCAGAGATAAAACTCCAGTGGCTTTCACTGGAAAAGCCTAGAGTTTCGGATTGCTGAGTCCCTCTTCCCTCTATCCCCAAGGTGACCTTTGCTCTCATCCTGTGTAAACAGCTGCAGTAAAATTGTCAATGGTCTCTCAGCTCCAGGATACCAAGGAGGCCAGGGCTGCAGCCACTGTGACCTGGAACTGTGGTCAGTCGGGAAGTGTTACCGTTCCAAGGCTGGGAATGGTTTTGTTGCTGATGTTTCTGCTGTTGTTTTGTTTTGACTTTCTCTATTGGTCAGATGACCAAGAGCTCAAACTTAGCATACGAGAAGAACTCTAAGGAATCTCTGTGTAAGCCCAGGCTATTTCAAGGTTGAACATATAGAAGTCAAAGACCGCTTGGTTTAAAATTTACCAATCCTTATTAGGGACATTTATGGTATTTTCAGTGTTTTCATATGACGAGTGAAGCTTTGGTGAACAAAACCTTGTGTACATTATTGCATGCTTGTATTATACTTCCTTATGAGAAGTTCTGAGAACAGAGTGCTGGATATGTACTTTAAAACTTTTACTACTAGTGTCAGATTGTCCTCCAGAAAAGACTGTGCCAATTTATACCCTGTCTTAGTTACCTAGTGTTGTCAAAACAGAAATAAGTACAAGTGGGTGGCTTTAAAGAATAGCAGTTTATTTTTGCACAGTTCTGCAGGCTAAAAGTACAAATCAGGATCTCGGCTGTGTTGATTCCTTCTGTGAGCCTCTCTCCTAGGTCCTGGTGTCTGTTGGCAATCCTTGGAGTTCGTTTGCTTTTAAAAGGATCTTCACATGGCGTCTTTCTCCTATGTATGTGTCTGTGTATTCTGCTTTTTATAACTCAGAGGGATTAGGTTTAGGACCCACCCTACTCTGAATGGCCTCATTAAATAACAAAAACTCTATTTCCGAACAGAATCACATCTTTAGGTAATGGGGCCAGGACTTGAATACATATTGTAGGGTGATACAATTCAATCCACAGTTTACTCCATAAGAAATTCAAGTCCTGATTTTAAGAGTCTTGTTATATCAATAATAATGTTTAACAAATATTTCCTTACTGTTTTTGTTTAATTTTCTGGCATGTTACAATTTTTTAAGTGTCATATGAATTTACTTAGATGTTTATTTAGTTGTCAGTACTTAATTCAAATATTTATTTAAGATTTAAATCACTAATTATTTTAGAAATTCTGTAAGGAATTTCTGATTTTATTTTCTTTATTCTTTTACTGTCAAGAAGAGATTGACAGAGATAGGTTCTCAGGATGATAGTTTTTACACAAAAGAGTTGTCCAAAATTGCAAAGACTACAACTCTCAAAAAAAAAAAAAAAAAAAAAAATCTATCCACTAACCTATTTTTCTCAATTCTGCAGGTTTTTAGTTTTGTGAAAATGACTGTTTTTTTTCCCCTTTATTCTTTTATTATGTGGCTTAAATGTATGCTATCAGAAAATTGTCTATACCTGAAAGAATAAAAGCATATTGTTGAAGAAGGCATTTTCTGTAGAAATATTGATGACTAACATCGTACAAGGGTATTTGAGTGCTAGCAGGGTATGCCTTTGATACTGTAATTATTAAAGGCTTTTTTTCTCACAGTGACTGAATTGTAGAGTGAACACATTTCAGATTCAATGAAGTTGTAGTTTTCAGACACTATAAATCTAACAAGAAAAATGAGAGAGAAAATGTTGAAATCCAGGAGGCTTATGGAAACCAGATCAATAAATGAAAAAGGAGTCTACTGATGGCCTCCATAATTGTGCCCATCTGAGTAGAGTGAAAAAAAAAAAAAAAGAGTGTTGGATCTTTAATGTATTCATATCAAGCTCTCTTTGTATATTCAGTTGCAATTTTGAGGTTGGCTACTAGCTGAGCAAGATGTGAGAAAATACACTCTCCTTGCCTTCATATGGGACTTACATCTTTCAATCTTAATACAGAATCAAGGTGACACACACACACACATACACACACAATAAACGTATGTAAATATACATATGCCAAGTTTAGTTATAGAATTATAGAAAACCTTCTTTCAGTGCCCATCATCCAATAAGTCTGGCTCATAGTGAGGCAGGTGACCAGGGTCTAGCGTGGCACGTGCCCTGCACTCCGTCAGTACTTGGAGCACAGTCACTCATGTGATCCAAGCTGGTCCTGTCATTTGGGGTTCAAATATATACAAACTAAATGTCAGCTTCTGTCAGGCAACATGCTTCACCAGCTAGTGGGGACCCAGTAAAGAACAGAAACTAAATGTGGGATGCTCACAGCCTTTATCAGCCCAGTGCTTATTCTAACAATCTAACCTTTGGAGAGAAAGGTAGAACTCATACTGATTTTTCTTGCAGTTCACATCAATGTCTTAATATAGTCAGAAACATCATGAGGGTGTGTGTGTGTGTGTTTATAGCTAGGCTACATGTTAACTCACTGAGATTGTAGTCAGTTAAAACAAAAAATAAGACATATTGACATCATGAACCCCTTGATATGATCCACTAGAACATAACATTTCTGTGGTGTTCTTGCTGCAGCCCAATCCTAAGAAGAGATCAGACACCCAAACTGAGATACATTCGATAAAATAAATAATATTGTTTCAAAGCCTCAAGAACATGAAAGACAGGGAAAGACTGAGGAGCTGTTATAGACTGGAAGAGACTAAGGATAAATAACTAAATGCAAAGTCAGATCCTGTATAGGGTCCTCACCCAGAAAAAGGATATTAGTGGAAAAACTGGTGAAGTTCAAGTACAATCTTTAGTGAATAGTGTTGTTGCTATTGTTGTTAGGCGCCATTGAGTCAATTTCGACTCATATCCACCCCATGTGGCAGAGTAGAACTGCCTCAGAGGGTTTTCTTGGCTGTAATCTTGACAGAAGCAGATCACCAGGTCTTCCTCCTGCAGGACCGCTGGCTGGGTTCAAACAGCCAACCTTCCGGTCAGCAGCCAAGCTCTTACCATTGCATCGCCAGAAGTCCTTACCAGTGTCAATTGCATGATTCTCATTACTGCATTATGTTTAAGTGTTAACATTAGGGGATGCTGGGTTGGGAATGTAAAAGGCAATTCTATGCCACTGTGCAGTTTTTCTAAAATTCTAAAATCTGTTCAAAATGAAAAAAAAAATTTTTAACTTATTTTTCACAGAAACTAGTATTAGGTCAGGGCACTTCAGAGAGTTAATTTTTAACCCTTTTTGTAAAACTTTTATACATTTATCCATAATAAGCTTAACAGTGATAATTCAAATCCATTATCCCAGTGTCCGATGGTTTGGAGCTTAGCGTCAGGAGACAGGTTTCAAATTCCAGCTCTGCCCCATAGCAGATGTGTGAGTTTGGGAAGTTGCTTAGTTTCCCTGGGCCTCAATTTCCTCATCTGTAAAGATGGAATAATGATGGTGATGATAACACCTACTTCAGGGGGCAGCTGAGAGGATTAAATGAAATAACACTTGATTTTTTTTTTTTAAGTACTTAGCGCATTGGCTAAAATAAAACAAAAACCAAGCCCATTGTCCTCAAGTCAATTCCGATTCATAATGGCCCTATAGGGCACAGTAGAACTGCCCCACAGGGTGTCCAAGGAGCGGATGGTGAATTTGAACTGCTGACCTTGTGGTTAGTAGCTGAGCTCTTAACCACTGTGCCAGCAGGGCTCTAAGCTAGGATAGTAAAAACAATCAGAACAGTTGCTGTGAAATTGATCCTACTCATGGCGCCCTCGTGTGTGCCAGAGCAGAACTCTGCTTCGTAGACTCTTCAGTGGCTGATTTTTTTGGAAGTAGATCAATCTCCAGTCCTTTCTTCTGCGTCACCTCTCAGTGGATTTGAACTGCCGACCTTTCAGTTTGTAGCCAGGCACTTAACCACTTGTACCACCCGGTGACTCCTAGAATATAATAAGTAGCTTATAAATATTATTTATTGTTTCTGCTGCGGTTGTTTATATCTGTTTTCTTTTACCAGCAGTAAAATGTAAATAATGTCCGAAGTCTGTTTCAAGGATTAAATGAGTTAATACATCTAAAACATCCCTGGTTCCCTGTTTAGGTAACGCTAAATAGGATATAATTACTACTATCATTCACTAATTCATCCATCTGTCTACCCATTCAGTATTTTTTATTCTCCTGTGTGCTGAAGATAGTCATGTCTTTAATGTGACAGTGCCATTGTTATAATCTTTGAACAGACAGAGTGATCCTGATGAGACAGGCTTTATATGTGTATGGAGACTTGGTGGTGCAGTGGTTAAGAGTTCAGCTGCTAACCAAAAAGTCAGCAGTTCAAATCCATCAGCTGCTCCTTGGAAACTCTATTGGGTGATTTTACTCTGTCCTATAGGGTTTTTTTTATAGGGTTGGTACAAAGGGTATATGTGTAAAAAAGAATCCATAAAGTGTTTCCCATATATGATTACATGAGATGCCTTCTGAAACACTTTGCTTTAGTTGCCAATTTCTATTAATGTAGATGATAAAAATGAACATCAAAGAATGAATATCACTTTCTAGCTTATGCCATAGCCAAAGGGTAGACAAACTTTTTCTGTAATGGGCCAGATAGTAAATATTTTAGCTTAGTGGGCCATGTCGCCTCTGCTGCAGTGACTCAGCGCTGCCATCGTAATGCAAGAGCAGCCATAGACAATATGTAAAAATATATATATATAAAAGTGACCATGTTCCAATAAAATCTTATTAATAAAAATGGGCATTGGGCCAGATTTGATTCTCATAGTTGTAGCTTATGGAGCCTCTGAACTAGTCAGTGGCAAAGCAGTTACTCAACCCCAGATTTCTGACTACGAGCCTGGGCATTTCGTGCTGTTCCGTTGCACCATTCCAGCACAGTTGTTAGACACAGAACATTACAGCATGCCTCTGCGATTCCACCCAACCAATGATCATCCTGTCCCTATTTCTACAGCTTGCTTCATGGTCATCAATAAAAACTTTATTTCAAACTCAGCAGAAATCTAGATTGACTTCGCCTCTCAGTCTTGTTACTCTTCTCCAAAAAAGATACCATTGGGAGCTCCTGTGACTCCTAGTGGCCGTATCAATTTATTTTCTAAACAGTCATACACCATCTTTTAAAACATTGCATTCCAGTAATTTTTTTTTTTGGGGGGGGGGAAGAAGGGAAGAATCAGACTAAAAGCTGATTTGTGGCTTCGAAATGCAGCTTTTTTCTTTCGAAAATAAAAAGCATATTTTCCTGCTTTTAATATAGGTCCCTCTCTGACTCATTGTGATTCCCCAAAGATTGCCAACAGTGCTTCCCCAGTCCCATGTGAAGTCTTTTCATTACCCCAGGGTGTGATTTATGGCTAAGACTTGGGTTTATGCAAAGCAGCTTGTTAATCTCCCTCGGGATCTCTTCACTTATCTTGGGCTTCACATTTTCCTTTTCTTTTCAACATGGAGATCATTTGCCTTGATCTTGGGCTTGATAGCAAGGGTGGAAGCAATATAGGTGCTTCTCCCCAGCCTCTGTTAACATTACATCATCTACTTCAGGCCACAAGTCAATCCCATCCAAGTTCTCATCTGGCCCTAAACGCAGCCGTACCCTAAGACTCTTTGCAGATTTCATCAGGTTTTATGAATCATGACTTACTCTGAAGTTTTTTTGATACTTCTTACATATTTCTGCTTCTCTCTGTTCCTTGATTATTTGTCCTTCCTTCCACACACTCATCATGCTTATAGTTCTTAACTATAAAACCAAAATAAGTTTACAAATTAAAAACTATAGAGCCCATACAATTCCCATATATGACATGGATTTCCTATGACAGATGGTGAGGTTTCACTGAATCATCTGCTAGACTTACAACTTGAATGTGGTCCTTTCTATCAGGAGTTGGTCCTTTGGAGTTTGACTGCCCTATATTGTCTTGTCTTTCCAGTTTTCACCCTTCAAGCTGCAAAATGTTTTTTGATTTAATGTGTGATTATACCATTTTTGCTTTTGCTTGTGGCGGGAATATGTCTTTAATCCCTTGAGTTCATCTCTGTTCTGTTCCTATTTGCTTGCTACAAGAGCACCATAAATAAAAGCTCCAAAAAGACACTGGAACCGCAGGCAGTATTTGGTCAGAAGTTGTTTATTCAGATACCAGAACATGGTTAATTTTCCTAATGTTGCTTTTATCATTGCTCCACCTGAATTAGAAACAGGGTGTGTTGGTTATGTAGTTGGTGAGTCTCTCCCTCTCATCTCAGATGCATGCTCCTAGAAAATACCCCAAGCCCTGGTTAGCCACGTGAGAGGGGCCGATGGCTGCCTCCAAAGACCTCAGCAAGAAGTCTCCAGCATCAGAGAAGGTCTTTGCCTCCTGCTTGGCATTGACCCTTGCTTTCTCACGCCTATCATGCGTGAGATAGTTAGGGATCCTCCCTAGCAGCTGGTATGTTCCCGCATGGGAAGATCCTCAAACCTCTTTATTGATTCCATTTGCTGAGACTTGAGTTTCCTCCCAGCTCTCATTTGATCTGTCATGATCTTCCACTCTTAGAGGCTGGTTTTATTTTCCTTTCACATTTTTATTTCTCTCCCTGGATGATCTTCCATTATTTTTTAGGAACACCTCTCCCACTCTCATCAATTGAGATGCAGAGAACAAGCCCTCAGGGACCATCACCTGCTCTGGTACTTTTCAGACATTAACTATCCAGTAGGACAGGTCCCAGACTCTGAGAGAAAGGCACTTCCTTGCATTCTCATTGAGACAATGACAGAACTCCTGTGTCGCCCAGAATTGTCCAGTTCTGGACTGAATTGGAGCCCTCTGGCAATTTATCTAAAATTCCTACAGGACCTCTGATACGCAGCTGCCTCTTTGCCAACTCTGTTTAGAAAGGCTTCCCAGAGGATTCCTTTATTCCAACCCTGGGGGAGGCATTTTCATTCTGCTTCTCCCTTTTCCTACACTGCCCCCCACCCATTCTGTCCTTTCTGCTCTATGTCTCAACCTTTTAAGTGTTAGTAACCAGCCCTGATATATATAAAGTAATCCTATCAGCTCTACCTTTAAAATGAACACACAAACCCTGACTATGGTCTCCCCTTTCCCAAGCACCTCACTCTGTCTCTCCAGCTCTATTTACCTCCTACCCCTCCATCCTACTTATCTCTCCTATTGGGTTTCCATCTGGATATCCATGGTTTCAAATTATCCTGAGTGAAAAACATACAGTCTTTTCAGAATCGGTTATTTTAGAAATGGGTGACTTGGTTGTGTTTTCAGACAAAGTGTGGCCTAGGAATAGTTTCTATAATTGGCCTGCTTTGATTGGACATGTGACTTCTTTCATGTCTACATTTATCCTCTGGTTGCCATGTTCCTGGTGGCAGACCGCTGGCTTCATTGCCATGTTCTTCCACCTACAGCAGACTTGGGAAATGCTTCTTTCCAAAAACTAATCATGATCTTGAAATCAGTTTTTCCAATTTGGGGATGGAATGGGAGATCCAGGTCAGTTGCCTAGAGCAAATCGGTGTGATTTTTCAGGCCTTTCCCCATTTTAGGCTAACAATGGGAAGGTCAAGCAAGAGAGGAATAAAATCAAGACCTCGTTGGGCGGTAAAGTTTGACTTCTGTTGTTCAGCTCACACTCTTTAGCCTAAATTGCCTTTCGTTAAAGTCAAATAGTCAATTTCACCCCTAGCTCCCACCTCCAAAAAGTCGATGCCAAATAGGTGTTTTTGAATAAGGTTGCTGTATCTGCTCCCCACTTCCCACAGTGGGTTAACGTATTACCCCAAGTATCGTTTTCCAGGTTTTGATAGAGCCAGGTTATGTATCATGCAATTAGTGATGGAATTTGCAGAAACGTGATTGTAGAAGAACTGCTTTTGGTTCTCTTCCTAAAGGATTCAGACAAGCATTTAGCTGGTATTCAAAAAAGTACTTTATCAGAAGCTCTTTCTGAATCATGAGAAATTGAGCTGGCTGCACTAAAGTGCTTCACCTTAGTGGTGAATTCAGTAAGTTTTCTGATTATGTTACTTAGAAAATGAATTTTGCTTACAGGTATTCAAATAAATGCAGTTGATTATAATCCCAGAGAACATAAGGGGCGGGGGGAATGGATTCCTGCGTCATTAGTGTGGAGCATTATCTCAAACACAATAGATTTTCCTCATGACAAATCACACAAAATCCCCATGGCAACCTCGTAGAGGTATGCATAAGATTTCAGTATAGTAACTAAACAAAGCCCAGAAGAAATGGTAAAGAATAGTGATACAGGATGAGACCCATGTGGGGGTAGGTGGCCCCCAGGAAGATTGAAGGGGGACAATTCTAAGATGTGAAAAAAAGCACAAAGGACAAAAATGATTGCCTGCTTTGTGCTTTGAAGAGTACTGATTAAGTCACTGCATTACCTGGAAGTTGGAGACTCAGAGCCGCCACAGCTACTGAGAATACCAAGGTGACTGCTGGTACCACCATTGCTAAAGAATGTAGCATTTCTGTTACAAATCATATTTTCTGAGTTTGTAACAACTATAAGAAAGTCCCTCCAGGCAATGAGTTTGCATACAAGATTAAAACAGAGAAATGCTTTATAATTATGTTTTTGAATTTAAAAACCCTACTTGAGCTCTAATCTACAGAAAAATAAGAAGAAGGAAAAATTGGAGAAGTACTCAAAATATGCAAATAATATTGTTTGGTAACCACTGAACACAACTGAGATGCTTGAATACAAGGACTCTTTGGAATTTAAATTATTTCTTGCAAATGTTAAGGCACAAAGCTAACTCATGCTTGGGTGCTTTTCCTACCTGGGTTTCCCAGTATAATGTTGTTTACCAATAGATCATTGTCAGTATTCTGGATTCTGTTAACAGTCATTAATAAAGAATGTTGCTGCCCTCTAATTTTGAAGGATGTTAGTAGCTTAGTTGAGCAATTCATATCAGAAAAACCAAAAACCAAACCGATTGCTATTGAGTCATGGTGACCACATATGTGTCAGAGTAAAACTGTACTCTGTGGGGTTTTCAGTGGCTGATTTTTTGGAAGTAGATCTCCAGACCTTTCTTCTGAGGCACCTCTGTGTGGACTTGAACCTCCAACCTTTCAATTAACAGCCAAACACATTAATTGTTTGAACCACCCAGGGACTCCATATATCAGAAACCAAAGTCATTGCCATTAAGTCGATTCCAACTCATAGCGACCCAATAGGACAGAGTAGAACTGCCTCACAGGATTTCCAAGGAGCGGTTGGTGGATTTGAACTGCCATCTTTTTTGATTAGCAGCCATAGCTCTTAACCACTACACCATCAGGGCCCCATATCAGAAAAGAGGGTAGTAATTTCTGGGAAATTCTCAGGCTACAACAGACTTTGAGAGGCTAGGTGGTATTGATGGATAAGAGAGCAAGGTAATGTTACATACTCATTTTGGTTCAACGCATTTTGATTAGGTTGGTACTGTGACTCTGATTTCACAATGGGTGCTGGAAGCCCAAAGATGACTAAAGCATGGTTTGTGTAATGGGAATGCTTAGAGTCTAGAGGAGGAACCAACATGTAAATAATTCATTTCAACGTAATGCAGCAAATTCGGAGGTGGGGGTACGCTCAGGCTTATGTTGGACCACGGCAGAGGGACACTTGACCAAACATCTCCTAGAGGAAGCTTGACAAGTCTTAAAGGAAAAGAGTACAAGCAAGGTGAAGAAAGGTGAAGAGGACATTCCAGGCATAGGAAATAGCATAGGCAAAAGTTTGGTGACGTAATTAATGCAAGGCGTTCAGCAATGCAATGACCAGCTCTTTAGTATTTCCAGGCCATTTCTCTTAAGGCCAGGAGTGCAGAGAAATGAAAATGAAATTGAATCTATAGAGGGACACAGTTCAGATCAGGCCTTTTAAGACAAGCTAGAGACCAAAAAAGTCACTCTTAAGGTGATGGGGAGCTCCCAAAATGTGTTAAGCAAGGAAGTGACATGACTGAATCTACATTTTCGATTGTTGTTATTATCTGCCATGGAGTCACCCTCTGGCTCATAGCGACCCCATGCACAATGGGATGGGACCATTGTGATCCTTAGACTTTTCACTGGCTGATTTTTGGAAGTAGACCACCAGGCCTTTCTTCCTACTCTGTCCTGGTCTGGAAGTTGCACTGAGACCTGTCCAGCATCATAGCAGCACACAAGCCCCCACTGACGGATGGGTGGTAGATAAGCATCAGGAGCTTTGGCCAGGAATCGAACCGGGGTCTCCTGCACAGAAGGCAAGAATTCTAGCACTGAACCACCACTGTCTCTGCATTTTAGAGGGTGGAATTCATTTTAGAGGGTGGAATTAGAGGGGCAAGATTAAAAAGAAAATTGGTAAAAAGGTCACTTTTGGAGCACAAACTTTTCTAGTGTCCCATCCCCTTTGTTCTGAATTTTAGCGAGTAGGCACTAGCTCCATGCAAGCCCATTTCTGTCCTCTCTATCCGTGAAGATCTTTACTTAAATTATTTTGAGGATGATCTTGGCTAAGTCCTGTTAACATTAAAATGTTAATTAAATTGCTTTAAATTTGCATTCAAGAAACAATTCTAATTTTTATGACTGGCTTAGTCCATTCCTTTGTTTTTAAGCAGAGCATCTAAGTGATTATGGGCCTTTAAGAATTTACTATATCTTGAAGGCTATGAGAAAAAAAAGTCTACTTTCACATTAGTCTCTGTGTGTGTGCGTATCACCCAATTAACTGGAATAAATGATAGGCAACTAGGGTTTTGAAAGAATAAGAAATAGGAGCCTTGGGGAGTCCCACAAAGCAAGATGGGGCACGAGTATCTCTACTGGAGTCACCCATGAAGATTCAGCCAGGGTGCACGCTCTTGCCATGTGTGCTCAAACCAGCCCGGCCTGATCCGGAAGTACAGCCTCAATATGCAAAGGATACAGGCCTCGTCAGGTTGGAATAAGTGATCTTCCTTGAATGGAGTATCCAAGACATCTACACAACAAAAGAAACAACGTTCTAGCTCTTTGTAAGTAAAATAAAAAATCTTCAGTTGTGACTTTTAGTGTGAATGGAATAATAAATTGGTTTAAAAAAAAAAAGACAATATCCAGGGTTGGAAAAGCATGTATTCCTTCATTATTCATCCATCCATCCATCCATCTATCAAATATTTTTGAGGGCCTACTAGGTGTCAAGGACTGTTCTGGGCAAGAGCAATGATGTGTGAACAGATATGAGTCTTGCCCTTGTGGAAATTACAATCTAGATGTTAATCAAATAAATGGATTTGCCTTTAGACAAGTAATGCAAATATATCTCAGAAAGGCATCCCTGGGTGGCACAAATGATGAAGCACTTACCTACTTGGCCAAAAGTTTGGTGGTTCAAACCCATGAAAAGGCACCTCAGAAGAAAGGCCTGGCAATCTGCTTCTGAAAGTTCACGGTCTTGAAAACCCTATGAAGTAGTTCTCTTATGCAAACATGGGGATGCCATGAATCAGAATCCACTCAGTGGCAACTAACAGCAAGAACAATCTATCTCAAAATGCCATTTATCAATCTCATTGCTTTTCAAGTTGATCAAGAATCTCGGTTCCATGGCATTTTCCAGGCACCCACTACTAGTCACTGAATTGCATGAGAAGTAGGAATGTTGACAATGAACAGGGCTGTCTAAATTTCCTAGAAGATATTTGAAAGCCTACCCACCTTTTTCAAGATAATGCAAGTAATGATTTCATCATATCTCCTATTACCCTTAAGTCTTAATTAAAAGTCATCATATTCAGATTCTACCTTTACGTTGTAAATTCTTAGATCTTTCTCAAGAAATATAAATGTTTATCTTTGACTCCTAAGATGGATTACTTTCTACCTCATTGGTTGTAGAGTTTTCTCTAAATTTCAACATAGCCAATTAAATGTCAACACAACCAATTAAATCCATTATCAGAGCATTTATTTCTTTATTTGGTGGTATAATTCTAAGATGTTCTCACCTACATCTTACTCTTCAGCTCCCATTCAGCTGTTTGATCCTTAAACTCCAAAGAGTTAGAAAGGTTGACCAAAGAACCAGAGTTCAGGCTCCAACATTAGCACTGTTGAAGACACCCCAATGTTCCTCTAACAGTTACAGGCAAAGGGCAGCAAGCCTGCAGGAAAAGCTGTGAAAATTGTGGTTAAATGCTTTATATTGGTCCCCCCATAAATATAGGATGGATGGATGGACGGACGGATGGACGGATGGACGGACGGACGGACAGATGGACAGGTGGATGAATGGAAGGATAGACGGACAGATAGATAGCTGCTGTCAAGTCGACTCCAACTCATGGCGACATTATGTACAACATAGTGAAACGTTGCCTGGTCTGCGTTATCCTCACAATTGCCAACATGTTCAAGTCCATCATTGCAGCTATTGTGCCAGTCCGTCTCATCAAAGGTCTCCCTCGCCCTTATTGGCTCTCTGCTTCACCAAACATGATGTCCTCCTCCATCGATTGATCCCTCTTTTGATGACATGTCCAAAGTAAATGAGTCAGACAGTGCTCAGTTGTGATCCGTAGGGTTTTCACTGGCTAATTTTAAAGAAGTAAATCACCACTCCCCTCTTCCTAGTCTGTCTTAGTCTAGAAGCTCTGTGGAACACTGTCCACCATGGGTGACCCTGATGGTATGTGAAATACTGGTGGCATAGCTTCCAGCATCATAGCAACACACAAGCCACCACAGTACAACAAACTGACAGATAGGTGGTGTCTCCCTTAGAGAGTATTTATTTTTATATTGTTAACGGTACATGGACAGGACCCAAATACACATAAATTGCTGTTTTTGAGTAGCTGTTGCATAGTACTATGAGAGATGGCTAATAACAATACAAGGCACAGGTTTGAGATGAGATTTGAGATGTAAGAACACAGCTCCTTCAAATGCGTAAAGCAGAATCATAGTTTTCACTATGGTCCTTTCACTCAAAGATCTAATTCGAAGAAGATAAGAAAAAGAAAGAAAGAAAATGCAAATATGGGAAGTAAAGTGATCATTTACCGTGTGCGGTGTTCGTGAATGCTCTTGCTTTGCCAGGCCGGATCTAAGAAGACTTCTTAGGAAAGCTGGGCTCTGCGGTGTCATCTGCAATGGAGTACATATATGGGACTAAGTTGATTTTTCCAGGTCTGTGGGCATCTAGGCAAAAGGATTAAAGACAAGTGCAGGCTAGAAAAAAACGTTTGCCAGTAAATCATCTCAGTACTCTGAATACAGTAAAATCTTTTGACTCAAAATGAAAATCCAATGACAGAACCCCAAATCTATTGTATCTGAGAGGAAAGAAGATATTTCCGGCGGTATCTGAACATTCTGAAAACAAAATCCAAGGAAAGAATTGCTGATTGTTGTGTGTGATATTAATACCTCACACCTGGCGAAGAAATGTCTGTTAATATGAATTGTAATAAGATGATTGGTGAGTAGATGTATACAGAAATTTTTATTCAAATCTCAGTACATTTTATTTGCATATAAAGTGGTGCATTTACACTCAACAATAACTAGCCCAGAAGGAGTGATATTTAATAGGAGAATACAATTATCCCAGTCAGGTCATAAACATCTTCTTTAGGGCAATGGGCAACAGCTTAAGAAAGCCTCAGGATCACTCATGTAAAGTACCAGGCTATTACCTAACTCAGTTAGAGGAAATGTGAACTATAAAAATATTGTGCTTTCATTTGAATACAATATCTCTTTTTACTTATCCACCATTTTAGGAGTTATAAACATAAAGGTCAATGAGCTATCAAGTTTTTATTTTTGATTCTATGTGAAGGCCTCAAACAATTATTTTAAGTGCAAATGGTAAAAACTGTAAATATTTTTTTATGCCACATAATGTTAACCACCCTGGAATTGTTTTCTTTTTCAGCTAAGCTGATGATATTATGTAGAAACTAGTTAGAATATATCTGGCTGATGATGGTGGCAATTCCAGGCAGCCTCATTACCATATCATATTGTCTGGCTCCCATAGTCTGAAACTCTTTTGACCAAACATCGTTTTCTAAGGTTTTAGAACATGTTTCTCTGAATAACTTCTCAATATTTTAGAAGTTACAGTATTGCATTTAAATAGAAAAAAATAGAGGTCAATTCATCCTGCTTACCCTCATAATTTTGGTAGAGGTATTCCATCAGGGGTCAGAAGGTTTGAGATGTGGAATTGCTTCCATCATTAATGAGCTAGGTAACCTTGGACAGTTCAGTAAACTTCTATAGAACTTTCTTATCTATTGCTCGATGTTTTGTACCAAGTGCTAAGAATTTCATAGGCCAAGACTTCTGGGGATTTTAATTCCTTAAGTCAATGTGCTTTGTAATGAGAAACAGCAAGGGAGCGTGTAGCCAATGTCTGAAAAGAACTGAGGTCACTGATGTAGGGAAAAAAAAAAAAATTTTTTAAGCAGACTAAAAAAGTAATACAAGCGCCCAGGGTAAATACTAGATGCTGAGCATAGAGAGGAAGTACTAGGAAGTCAATGAGATGTAAGAATCAAAAAACAAAAATGAAAAACTATTGCTGTCCAGTCAATTCCAGCTCCTGGTGATGACCCCATGTGTGTCAGAGTAAAACTAGGTTCCATGGGGTTTTCAGTGGCTAATTTTTCAGCAGTAGATGGCCAGGTGTGTCTTCCAAAGTGCCTCTGGGTAGACTTGAACTTCCAACCTTTCAGTTAGTAGCCAAGCGTGGTAACAGTTAACACCCCCCAGGAACTCTAATGTGAGAACAGTCATAGCAAATGCCCTGGTGTCACCTGTCTGGCCAACTTTTAGAGAGAACTATCAGCCCAGGGAATGGATTGATACATGAAGATAGGACCAAAGAATCTATAAGATGCCTTCTAGCCTTAAAACCTGTGAAAATGTCTTGTCTCTGGGATATTGGGTAATATAATCCAGTCTTCTCTCTGTAACTTCTTCATGCCTTTTGATGACAGTAACACATAATTCAGGCTCCATGTTAACACGTCTGTTTTATGAGGTCTCGATACTAATTCTCTTGATTTTTTTTTTTTTTTTTTTATCAAAGCTCAGTTTCCTTGAGTTTGCAAATAAACATTCTAATTGAGAACTGACTGTCCACTGTTCAGCCCAAGTTGGTTTGATTGCTGCCCCAAGTTTCTTTCAAAGCTTATCCACCCAAATCCATGGCTCAGTCCTCAGCTTCTAACAAGATGAGCTTGTTTGCTTGGCTAAAAGCTGTGGAGTCAGAAGAGAGGCCGATGACTTTGAATGTTCCATTTTGGCTTCTATTTCACCAACATCTGGACAGTGAATCCTGAGCTAGTTTTTCAGCATATGTTCTTCTGGAAATTTCATTCAAACTGACAATGGTAGGTATAAAAACTGCCTCCCTTTGGCCCCCCAGGCCAGTGGGATTTCCGGCCAGAGTCTTCTCCAGCAGCCATCTCCCTGAATTTAGGCAGTCCATGTGAATCACTGCAGCCAGCCTGATAAGATCATTCCCTGAATGGCAACACAGGCTCTCCTTCATATGCTCAGCCCATGGAGTACCCACCCTCACCCTTCTATACTCAGCAGTTCCCCCAAAAGAGGCAGTGCGGGTCCTGCCACTCTAGTATCACTGCCAAGTCTGATCTAGCTTGACTGCCAGGAGGTCACACGTCATCAGTTACTAGGTGTGCCCTAGCTGGCCCTTTCTCCACTCTTTGTGCCTCAACCCAAAATACTCTTGAGAGGGGTTTGTTGCTGTAATTTGTGCCTTATGATATATGCTAAATTGTGTGGGATACCTCTTGCCCTAGGAGCAATGGTGCCTCATTCTTTCCTTTGTGCATTCATTTCAGATATATTTATTGAGTACCTAATACATGTCAGGCAATGTGTTGGATGCTAGGGAAAAAGCAGGAACAGTTGTTAGTCGGCGCCGACTCATGGTGACCTGATGCATAACACAGTGGAATGCTGCCTACCGTGTGCCGTCTTTATGATCACTGGTATGTTTGAGTCCATTGTTAGGGATATTGTGTCAACCCATCTCATTGAGGGTTTGCCTTGTTTTTGCCGACCCTCTACTTTTTAACAAACATGATTTCCTTCTCTAGTGATTCGTCTTTCCTGATGACATGTTCAAAATAAGTATTATAGATTGAATTGGGTCCCCAAATATGTGTCAACTTGGCTAGACCATGATTCCTAGTATTGTGTGATTTTCCATCATTTTGTGGGTATCCTATGGGTTGTAAATCCTACCTTATGATATTAATGAGGTAGGATTAAAGGCACTTATGTTAATGAGGCAGGACTCAATCTACAGGATTAGGTTGTACCTTGAGTCAATCTCTTTTGAGACATAAAAGAGAGAATCAAGCAGAGAGATAGGGGGACCTCATACCACCAAGAAAGGAGTGCCAGGAGTAGAGCGTGTCACTTGAACCCAGGAGCCCTGCACGGAGAAGCTCCTAGACCGGGGGAAGATTGACGATAAGGACCTTCCCCCAGAACTGACAGAGAGAGAGCTGGCACCCTGAATTCAGACTTCTAGCTACCTAGACTGTGAGAGAATAAATTTCTCTCTGCTAAAGTCATCCACTTGTGGTATTTCTGTTACAGCAGCACTAGATAACTCAGTAAACAAACCAAAGTCTCACTGTCCTTGCTTCTAAGGAGCATTCTTGTTGTATTTCATCTAAGTCTGATTTATTTATTCTTCTGGCAGTCCACAGTATGTTCAGTGTCATTGTCTGCAGGAACAGAACAGACACAGATCTCATGGAGCATACATTCTAGTGAGGGAAACATTCTAAAGAAGATAAATAAGTGAAATGCACAGAAGGTGATGAGCGTTGTGCAGAAATGAAAGCAGGGCAGGGCATACAGAGTGTCGGGGCTGTGATTTTAAGTAGGGCAGCTGGGGACAGCTCACCTTGGAGGGGCAATCTGAGTGGGGAGAAAAAATCCCGCGCAGTATGGAAGGACTTGGGGGTTTTCAGCAAGAGTGTGGTATGCTGCAGCTTAGATTTTCACAGGTTGATCTTTTGAGAATAGTCTGAAGGATGAGGGAAAGCAGACAAGATTTCCTAAATAGATGCAGTGTGGCGTGTGAGCAGAAGAGAGACATCAAGGACTATGCCAGTGTTTTGGCCCACGTTGCTGCTAGGATGACATTGCCATGACTGAGCTGAGGAAGGCTCCTGAAGGGGCTGGTGTGGGGAGGAAGTCAGCTCCTGTGCTGGGTCAGTCACCAGGTAAGGAGCATCATGTCTTCACTGCATGTCAATAAAACAAAGAAATCCTCTTAGACACAGGAAGAGTGATACAGAGAAACAACTAAGCCAAATAATAAGAGCTAGCATTTACCTAATGATATTTGAGTTTTAGGGACAGTCCATTTTATTATTAAACCCTCACAAGAATCTTATAAGGTAGGTAATATATAGGAAAACTTGTAAAAACCGGAACCTGCGTAAGGCAGAAACCTGTCAGAGAAGGAAAACAAATACATTTCACTAAAGCATGTGATAAAAAAGTGGTAAGACTGCACCCTGTCAAAGGCAGACAACTTACGAGACTCAGGAAAACAAGGCAGTCCCTTCGAGTTGCGGCTCTCACAGGTTTCGTTGTGTTATTGTTGCTACTACTACCACTACAGGTTACAAATGAGAAAAAAAAAAAGAATTCAGAGTAGAGAAGTTAGACTAATGGCTTAAAGCTCCTGCAAAGTATGGTTTTAAAATCATTACAGGACCCGGATCCATAGTAACTCATAGAGGAAGGAATGTACAGAGAAGATATTCCCAGTATTTTTTACTTTTTCCTGAAGCTGTTAACCACTTTGCCTTTGTTGTTTATGAAGCTGTCAGCTGGGCTTTTATCCATTTAGTCAATAACCATCAAGTAATAGTCTATTCTGTAGCAGGCACTGTGGGGCTCTGGGGATACAATGTTGTGCAAACACAAATATGCCCCCTACCTTGTTAAGAGCTCACTTTAGTTATGAAATTAAACCTATAGTAAGCAGTTCAGAGGAGCCCAGGGGGCCATGAGGGCACTTAACAGAGGAATGTGACACAGTCTGGGAGGAAATGGTGATTGAGCTGAGCTAAGACAAGCAGGAGTGAAGAGGGATAGAACTAGGCAAAGAGGGAGGAGTGTCCAGGGAGCGAAAACAGCATGCGCAAGGGCCCTGTGGCAGGAAGAAACACTGTGCACCTGGGAACTTAAAGAAGGTCTGCAACACAGGAGCTCAGGCATAAGAAGTGGAGTGGGACAAAATGAAGCTGGAGGTGTATGTAGACAGGGCCAAACAGTACATAGATCATTGGAAGGGTGACCCCCTAATTTATCATCCAAACCACCACACTTTGAGAATGCTAAAATGTTAAACGTGACATTTTGTTAGCACAGATGGGAACCAGGACTGTCCTGGCCAAACTAGCATGATGGTCACATTTCTTACGGACTAGGTTAAGGATTTTGGTCCTTATTATAAAAACAATAGGAAGCCAGTAACATGTTTCAGCAAAGTGAGGAGGGGGGCTAGCATGATCGGGTTTGCATTTTTGAAAAATTGCTTTGAGTTTCATTAAGTGTTGTACCAGCATCCATTTCCTGGATTGGTTCCTATACGTGCAAAAGCTGGACAATGACAAAGGAAGACAGAAGAGGAATTGATACATCCAAGCTGTGGCGTTGGTGAAGAATACTGAATATATATGGCAGACTGCTGGAAGAACAAAACCAGTCTTAGAAAAAAATACAACAACAATGCTGCTTAGAAGCAAGGATGACAAGACCGTGGCTGGTTTACTTTGGGCATGTCATCAAGAAAGACCAGCTGAAAGGGCCACATGAACCAGAGACCTACATCATCCTGAGACCAGAAGAACTAGTTGGTGCCCGGCCACAATCGATGACTGCCCTGACAGGGAGCACAGCAGAGGACCCCTGAGGGAGCAGGAGATCAGTGGGATACAGACCCCAAATTCTCATAAAAAGACCAAACTTAATGGTCTGACTGAGACTGGAGGAATCCTGGCGGCCATGCTCCCCAGACCTTCTGTTGACACAGGACAGGAACCATCCCCGAAGACAACTCATCAGAAATGAAAGGGACTGGTCAGCGGGTGGAAGAGAGACGCTGATGAAGAGTGAGCTAATTATATCAGGTGGACACTTGAGATTGTGTTGGCAACTCTTGTCTGGAGGGGGGACGGGAGGATAGAGAGAGAGGGAAGCCGGCAAAATTGTCAAGAAAGGAGAGACTGAAAGGGCTGACTCAAGAGGGGGAGAGCAAGTGGGAGTAGGGAGTGAGATGTATGTAAACTTATATGTGACAGACTGATTGGATTTGTAAACGTTCACTTGAAGCTTAATAAAAGTTATTAAAAAAAGAAAAAAAAAGAAAGACCAGCTGCTAGACAAGGACATCATGGTTGGTAAGTAGAGGGTCAGTGAAAACAAGGGAAACCCTCCATGAGATGGATTGGCACGATAACCGCAACAGTAGACTCAAACTTATCAGCCATCGTGAAGATGGGTCATGTTTTCTGTTATACATAAGGTCGCCATGGGAGTTAGAGCCAATTAACAGCAGCATATTTACCGTTACGTGAAATGTTACCTTCGGAGAAGCTGGATAAAGAGTACAAGGAACTCTCTGTTCTAATTTTGCAACTTCTTATAAGGGTGAAATTATTTCAAAATAAAAAGTTGCTTTCTTTTTTGTTTGTTTGGGGCTTTTGTTGTTGTTCTAAGCTCACTCTGGTTGCTGAGAACAGGTAAGAAATGGTTCAGCTGGAAAAATGGAATTTGGAGAGGAGGCTTGTTAATATAGACCAAGCAAGAGTTGAGGGCAAGATACAGCAAGATATTATGAAGGAGCTGGAAAAACATGAACTGAACTGATTCAAGAGGTTCTTAAAATATAAAGCCAACAGGCCACTCTGGACATCTTATTACTTTGTATTCTTTGAGAGATCCTACCAAGAGAATCTCGGGGCACTCAAATAACTTAGTGGTTTTCAAGTGGGAGAATCCAGTTTCCAGTATAAACAAACAACGAACAAACAAAAAAGAATGACGACAAGCTAATAGCAACGATTTACAGTTTAGGGACAGGAAGGATTTTTAAAGTCATTTATTCTCATTTTGTTGTTATTAGTTGCCATCAAGTCAGCTCCAACTCATGGCAACCGTATGTTTAACAGAATTAAGTGTTGTCCAGTCCTGCACCATCTTCATGATTGTTGGTATGATTGAGTCCATTGTCGTGGCCACTGTGTATTTTGAGTGCATTCCAGTCTGGGATGTTCATCTGCCAGCACTGTATAGGACAATATTCTGTTGTAATCTGTAGTAGTTTCATTTTCTAATTTTTGGAAGTAGGTTACCAGGCCTTTATTCCTAGTCTGTCTTAGCCTGGAAGCTCCTTTAAAACCTGTCCACCATGAGTGACCCTACTAGTATTTGAAATACCGGTGGCATAGCTTCCAACATCACATCAACATGAAAGGCACCACAGTGTGACAAATGAGGAAGCTGAATAGGTTACTTTCTCTGTTGGTGGAATCTACTTTATTGTGTTTACTCTATGGAGGGAGCTCTGGGTATTCTGGTGTGGAGCGGAGCCTTGGCCCTTTATCCGGGAACTCAGGGCACTGTGAGGACATTAGGAAAAGGGATGGCTGAGGGCGATCCAGGTGGATGCTACTCTACAGAGCAGAAAGGGGGCAGGGGTGGCTACCACCGATGACTGTCCTGAGAAGGGAACACAACAGAGAATCCCGGATAGGGCAGAAAAGTGGGATGCAGACCTCAAATTCTCATCAAAAGACCAGACTTAATGGTCTGCCTGAGACTAGAAGGACTCTGGAGGTCATGGTCCCCGGACCATCTGTTAGCCTAAGACAGGAATCATTCCCAAAGCTAAGTGTCCAAATAGGGATTGGACTGGACTATAACTCAGAAAATGATATGGGTGAGGAGTGAGCTTCTTGGCTCAAGTCGACACGAGACTACGTGGGCAGCTCCTGTCTGGAGGTGAGATGAGAAGGCAGAGGGGGACAAGAGCTGGTTGAATGGTCATGGGCAGCACAGGGTGGAGAGGAGGAGTGTGCTGAGAGCAGGAGGAGAGCAGCTAGGAGTACAGAGCAAGGTGTATATAAGTTTTTGCATGAGAGACTGGCCAGATTTGTGAACTTTCACTTAAAGCACAATAAATTAAAAACAAAAAAAAGAGGGCAGGGGCCAGGGGCGCCTCTTATAACACACTGTCCCATCTGTTAACTGCAAACTCTGGTCTTCAAGGGCAGCCAGAGTGATAGGGAAAAAACAAACCTCTTGACCACGCTGTTGCTATTGTTATATCTTTACTTCTTTTATCAAAACAAAAAAACATTCCCCCAAACCAAAGGCTACAGAATAGGGGATTCCACGGTTTGCATTTGTCACATATAAATAATTAAAATATTTTGTTCTTTTCTGTGGAAGGAGAGAAGGCAGTGAAAGGGAAAGAATTGACATGACAGTTTCAGAATGTTGAGAGGCAGAGAAGGTCGTGTGCTCAAAATAAATAGAAAAAAAAAATGTGCTCAAGTTATTTTGGGAGAGCATTTCTTATATTGCTCCACACAAGAGAGAAGACACCAGTATTGGAAGGCTTCTAACAAGTATTTTGGTATTTACTTATTTTTGCTTATTTGCTTGCTTATCTTTGGGAATTTTCTAAACTTCAGCTCTTCTTTGTTACGTGGCTTCTCCTGTCTTGTAAATCCTGCCCAGTGGTGCAGAGGCTACAGTCCTGATAAGATAAATCACCTCTGCCAGACACATTGAACTGTCTTTCATTCATTAACCATAGGCAGGAAAATGTTGTCTGCATTGCTTTTTTATAGCATGGGGGTCGCAGGAGTCAGAGAGAGGAAGAGGTTCATTTGCTTTGAACCAGGCTTAGCTTCCAAAAACAACCCAAACCCTTGTGGTCAAGTCAATTCTGACTCATAGCAACCCCATAGGAAGGACAGAGCAGAACTGCCCTGTATGGTTTCCGAGGCTGTCAGTTGTTACAGGAACAGACTGACGCATCTTACTCTCTCGGAGAAGCTGGCAGGTTTGAACCACCCACCTTTTGGTAAGCAGCCAAGTGCCTTAACCACTGTGCCACCAGGGCTCCCTAGTCTTAGCTAGCAGCCTGTATTTCTTGTGATCAAAGCATGTAAATTGCCGCCTGGCTTGTGGATTAGTGGTAACGCAGTGGCAATGGTGGGCGGTGGTGTCCCTGGGGGTGTGGCCGGGGGGTATAGACCACACCAGGGGACACTGTCAGGAGGGGTGACACCAAAATGACTGTCTATAAAATTTTTATGCAGTGTTTCAGCAGAAATTTATTATGTTTTATAAAAATATCACTGTAGTTAGCTATAACAAAAACTGTTTCAAAAGCCCAACTTACATGTATCAATATACCTACAAGGCTACAAGTCTATGCCAATTGACTTTTTGAACCTTCTAATGTGCACCGGTCAGAGCTGTCATTATTACCCAATTACAATGGGCTTCAAATCATGTGGTTTCATCTGTACGTGCTACAAGCACGTGCTGCTGTTCTCATTGCTGATATGAAAAATAGTCACTATTTTGTTAAATTTTCTGGTTTTTTCACTACAATATTGTGGTCATTAGCATGGGGGCTGACACCATGAGTTTGCACCAACTCTAGTGATGCCAGTGGTGGTGGGGCTGTTTGGGGATGGAGGGAAGTGATGAGATTGGCACAGCACTACTGAAGCATTGTTCTTCATAATACCTAAGAGGTATCCCACCCAAAACAATGAGATGCAGATTTTGCATTTTGTCACACTATACCATACCATGCCTATTGTCACTGATTCCATTCTGACTCTCGGCGACTCCATGTCTTACAGAGTAGAACTGTGCTCCATAGGGTTTTCTTGGCTGTATGGGAGCAGATCTCCAGTCCTTTCTTCTGCGATGCTATTGGGTGGGTTCGAACCACCAACCTTGAGATTAGCAGCTGACCATAAATTGATTAAACCATCCAGGGACCTTTCCATCACAGTGGATAGATGAATAAAATAAATGGATAGAGGTTTATAATAGTGGAATAATTTCTAAACAATATTAAAACCTTTTTTATAGATTAGCTATAAATCTATAATTTATAGATTATAATCTATAATTACTGATTGGTTATATTCTAAAAGTCATTTGTTTGAACTTTAGAACAAATTTTTAATTACCAGTAATAGAAAAGAGAAAAGATACAAGACAGAAAAGGTATCCTGGTCCCGATTCTTCTGGTTTAAAGTAAGCTAAAGTTTGAGGAATGCGCTCAGAATAAGTGGTTTAAGCACACTGGGATAATTGCACACGTACAAGAAGTTCAAAGGGAGCTCTGGTGGCACAGTGGTTACAGCTCTCTCCTGCTAACCAAAAGGTCATCGATTCAAATCCACTAGCTGATCTGCAGGGAGAAAGATGTGGCAGTCTACTTCCATAAAGATTACATCCTTGGAAACCCCACGGGGCAGTTCTGCTCTGTTTTACAGAGTACCTGTGAGTTGAAACCGACTCAATGGCAGTGGGGTTAAGAAATTCCAAATAAGGATGCTCTTAGGTGATACCCTATCCCTGCCTCACACCATTTTCTCTCTGTGTGCTAGATTTCATCCTTCTCTTACTGCAGGACAGTTTTCTCTGTGTCATTTTGCCCATCACAGAAGGTGGCTACCACATAGGCCAAAGTTTGTCATCTTGGTTCGAGAAACCATTCCAAACCCAACTGTAATCTCTGTCACAAATTAAAATTATTAAAAGAAATAATCTGTCCTCTCTTGGTCCGACAGATTTGGTCAGAGAGCAGAGCCGAACTGTTGAAATACAGCTGCCATGAGCCTAGCTTTGTGGGTGAGGAGGCAGTTCTCAGAGAAAGCTAGTTGCTAAAAGTTCGGTGAAGAGCCTGGGTGGTGCAAGTGGTTTGTGATCGGCTGCTAACCAAAAGGTTGGCAATTCAAATCCACCGACCAGCTCTGTGGAAGGAAGCTCTGGAGATATGTTTCCATGAAGATTATAGCCAACAAAACCATATGGAGCAGTTCTACTCTGTAACACATGGGGTGACCATGAGCCGGGCCGACTCAGTGGCAACTAACAACAACAAAAGAGTTGGAAAATTCCTCAAAGGGGTCCAGTACAAATACATCACCAGACCAAAAAACGAACCTAACGAGTTGCCATCGAGTTGACTCTGATTTATGGTGACACCATGTGTGTCGGTAGAACTGTGCTCTGTGTGGCTTTTAATGGCTGATTTTTTGGAAATAGATCACTGGGCCTTTCTTTTGGGGCACCTCTGGGTAAACTCAAACCTCCAATCTTTTGGTTAGCAGCTGAGTCTTTAATTGTTTGTGTGCCCAGGGACTCCAACTGTCAGAAGGCCTCCAAAATTAAAGAAAGGGGATAGCAGTCAAACAACATGGACATATTCAAGACAGTGCAAATTTTGTCTTGCATGCCACTGTATAGGGTTGCTGTGAGTCAGAATCGACTCAATGGCAATGGGTTTGGTTTGAGTACAACCCTTATACTTTATAAGTAACTTTATAATCTAATTTTTAAAGTAGTATGAGCTCATAGTAGAAATCTGAGAAAAACATCAAAAAAGATAATGAGAGGAATTTTTGTTATCCATAACACCATGCATTTAGGTATGTTTTCCTCCAGCCTTCTTATTATATATAGCTTTTGTTATAGATTGAGTTGTGTCCCCCCAAAAACCTGTGTCAACCTGGCTAGTCCACGATTCTCAGTGTGATCGTCCACCATTTTGTCACCTAATGTGATTTTCCTATGTGTTGTAAATCCCACCTCTCTGATGTTAATGAGGCGGGATTATCGGCAGTTATGTGAATGAGGAGGACTCAATCTACAAGATCATGTTGTGTCTTAAGCCAATCTCTTTTGAGATATAAAAGAGAAAAGCGAGCAGAGACACAGGGGAACCTCACACCACTAAGAAAGAAGCGCTGGAAGCATAGTGCATCCTTTGGACCCAGGGTCCCTGCACTGAGAAGCTTCTCAGCCAGGGAAAGATTAATGACAAAGAACTTCCTCTGGAGCCAACAGAGAAAGAAAGGCTTTCCCTGAAGGTGACACCCTGAATTCGGACTTGTAGCCTACTAGACTGTGAGAGAATAAACTTCTGTTCGTTAGAGTCATCCAGTTGTGGTATTTCTGTTATAACAGCACTAGATAACTAAGACACCTTTATATTTTTTTTAAACATATATGATTTCAAAAATCAGGAACTAACATGATTTTTTTACTTCACGTGTGACAATCACTCTTTGGCTCAGAAAATACAGTTATTTAGGGGCAAAGTCCACAGCAATGACCAGGCTACCACAACATACAGTCCTGGATGAGCCTAAGAAAGCAAATTGTATTTTCAGAGGTCACATGAATTTGCCCAATCTCATATTTGATAAAGTGACTCAAGTCTTATCATGGGAAATCTGTAATTGAGTTTTATTAACCAGGTTTGTTACTCAGTAACATGTGCCCATTCTACTGGAAAGTCACCTCCCTGTTACCCTGCTGTCAGTGGCTCTAATCACTGTGTTGCATGAAGCCACAACCCAGACTGATGGTCATGTCACCCAGTGCTACCTGAGGGGGCTGCCTTATCATCACACACTCTATGAGGGGCAGCTGGCTCAAAAAGTGCCTTGTTGTTAAGTAGAATTATCAAAAGAGTTATCACCTAAGAACTCTTATACAGGAAGCTATCAGGTCAGTCCTGTCTTTTCTAACATGGTTTGCCCTCGTCAACTCCAGAAATCTAAGCATTTGTTCATACTTGAATTCTTAATCTTACAGCTCAACAAACCCTGATCTGATCTGATTTCTCATCCCATCCGGCCTTCTAAAAACCCTCTCGAACTCACAGTGTGTCATCAGCAAACTCTCCTTTTCTCAGCCTCTTCTCAGAACACTCCACCTATTAAAAAAAAAAAAAAAAGTCACCATTGAGTAAGTTCCAACTCACGGTGACCCCATGTGTGTCACAGTAGAACGGTTCCATAGGGCTTTCAACGTCTGTGACCTTTCACAGTACATCACCAGGCCTTTCTTCCAAGGTACCTTTCTTCTGAGGTAACTTCCAAGGTAACGAACTTTCTGTTTGTAGCCAAGCACCTAACTGTTTGTGCCAACCAGAGACTCCTTGGCCTTCACTAAATCTGGATCATATTCTGAGGACTTTGCATCCTCTTAGCCCTCTCCAGTAGAGATTGCTAACACATCTCTCCATGTTCCTGGAAACTCATGGCTTAGATTTGGAAGTGGTATTGTCCCTGCTCACCACTACCACATTTGGACCATTTTATCCCTTCTTCATGAAGAATGCCTACTCCTTTCAAGCTAATTTCATTCTGAGTAAACATCTCCCGCCGCCTCTTGTTGCTATCATCTACCCCTGCTGCTCTTGTCTCCTCATTTGTTGAAGACCTTGGCTCCTTGGTTCTGGCCCTGGCTATCTCTCCATCTCAGCTCTTGTCATCACGCCTCACACTGTGAATCTCTTGAGGATTTGCCAACACACTGGCTTCTCTTTTACTTCACTTCCTTTATCCCCAGTGATCTTTCCTCTACTCTATCGCAATGCCTGTGTCACATTCTGACCACCTTCAAAACCGTAGTGATATCATCCAACTCTCAGACCACAACCTCTTCTCTCCAGATGACGTTGGCAGGTATCCCCACTGTTCTTCTTCGGCATTATTGAGACCTTAAGTTCTTTGGTTCCATCTCTGCCTTTTCCTGCCCCTTATCCAGTTTCCCTGCTTTAAAAAAATCTGTACCTTTTACCAATGTACAACAATTAAATCAGAATCTGTAGGGGTGGGCTGCACGTGTTGGTATTTTTCAAAGCTCCCCAGGTGATTATAATGTATAACCGGGGCTGAGAACCATTGCTCCCTCATGTTGCCATCAAAATATCCAGTTCTCTAAGTTCATGGGTAGCTAATCTTTACTAATTTGCTAGTAAGTAATAATATGGATTTTAACAGGACCAGTCTGGAAATGGAGTATTCCTTAATAGCAGTAGCTTCAGGAAATTGAGGAGTTTAATAGGGGAGATAGTCTTGGTCTACATTCCTGTAAAAGGTTGTCTTCTCCACAGCAGCTTTTTAAAGGCTGAATTTCTTTCATTATTCGCTAAGGCAGTGGTTTTCAAATGACACTTCAAAGTCATGTCACTAAAATCATCAGTATTTGGGTGATTTCCAAATTTATGTCTTCAGTCCTGACCTCTCCCCTGAGCTATAGACTTTTATATTCTGCTGCCTACTTGACATCTCCACTTGGATGTCAATAACTCTAACCTAAAATGAGCAAAACAGAATTCGGGATTTTCCCTCAGCACCTGCTGTTGCCTTGGTCTTCTTCATCTCAGTTAATGGCACTATCATTCAAAGTAGCTAAGCCTAAGAGTCATCTTTGAGATCATCTTTGACTCCTTGCTTACCTTCCATCAGCCATCTTCTAGTAGGCCCACCTACACCCCACCCCCAGGGCTCTGCCCCTATCTTTTCATGGTCCTTCCTCTCTTCATTCAGATCTCTGTTCCAACATCACTCTTCAAAAGCCATTCTGACCACTTGCCTAAAAGGGCCACCATTTCCTGCAGTCTCTCTCCTTACCTTGCTTTGTTTCTTCATGTCACTTCCAGGCATGTGCTGGTGCTGGCTCGTACCAGCTCTGAGAGCTAATTGTGCCCATATCTTCCTAACTCCTCAGCTAGTGACATGTTGGCACCTGGAAATTGTCCAGGGTGGGAGTATTTACACTATGGAAAATTAAACAAAGCTACAAAACAAGGCTGCCCTCTCAAGCCCCAGCCAATTCTGGTTGTTAAACATTTACTCTGCTATTTGTGACTGCATAAATTTAGGTTATATACTTATTTTTTTTACTTATATACTTGTGTGTTTTGGGGACCAACTCTGTCAGTAGAATTTAAGATCCATGAGTGCAGAGGCTTATTATGTCTTATAGGTATTTGCATAATACCTGTGATAATACCTGGGACAGAGTTGGCTTTCAATAAATATTTATTGGATGAATTAATTAAAGTCAGATTTTGGTTGCCTCATTCCAATTTTCAGAAATAAAATTTTTCAAGGGTGATATCTTAGTTCCCTAGTGCTGCTATAACAGAAATATAACAAGTGGGTAGATTTAAAGAACAGAACTTTATTTTCTTACAGTTTAGGAGGCTAGAAGTCTGGATTTAAGGGACCTGCTATAGGAGAAGGCTGTCTGTCAGCTCTAGAGGAAGTCCCTTGTCTCAGCTTCTGAAGCCCCAGTGTTCCTCAGTTCCTTGGTGACCTTAACATAACACCCGGCTTCCTCCTGTTTGTGCTCGTTTGTCTGTTGCTCTTTATAACTCAAAAGTGGTTAGATTTAGGACACACACCATGCTGATATGGGCTCATTACCATAACAAACAACAAAAAAAAACTCTACTCCATCCACAGGTATAGGGGTGAGGATTCCAACACATATTTTGTAGTTGTTGTTGTTGTTAGGTGCCGTTGAGTTGGTTACAACTCATAGCAAACCTATGTACAACAGAATGAAACACTGTCCGGTCCAGTGGCATCCCCACAATTGTTGCTATGTTTGAGCCGATTGTTACAGCCACTGTGTTATCTACCCTGTTGAGGGTTTCCTCTTTTACGCTGACTGTCTTCTTTACCAAGCATGATGTGTCCTTGTCCAGAGACTGGCCCCTCCTAACAACATGTTCAAAGTAAGTGACACGAAGTCTCACCATCCTCACTTCTAAGGAGCATTCTGGATGTAGGAATTTCTTATTTTTTTTTTTTTTCCAATTACATTCTCATTACAGTTCCATTAAAATTTTGACCTCTGCATTATTCCTTAGCTTAAAGCAGGTGTGTGTGTGTGTTTGTTGTATTTTTCTTTCTTTTTACAAGGCTGGATACATGTGATTTCCCTTTGCAGGTATATTATAGTTGTCATTTTCTGCTACTAAAGTTTTTCTTAGTTGCATGTGTGTATCTAAACAAGACATACCATTTTTTTTTTTTTTCAATTCTTCAGGGTAGCCATAAAGTCTGGAAACAAAGGCAAATACACACAATGAATGGCATGTTGACAGTACATCACATTACATGATGTGTTCAATGCCATTACATGATACGTTTAATGTACCGTCCCTCATGAATAATGCCTCGTTCAATACACTGTGCAAATTGTAATGAGTGTGGTCATTAATACAGCATGTCCATCAATCCCCACACCTGCTTCTGTGATGTGTTGCTTCCGAGGACTTGTGTCTCTGATTTTCATTGAATAAACCTTCAGCTTTAGCATATCCCCCAGAGATGTAATCAAGGAGTAATGTGGTGAGCCTACAGCCCTCTCTACACAGTCTCTTTGGCCAATCTATTTTGGGGCCTCATCTTCCAGCCTGTGCCCCACTGCCCTGATGGTACTATCCTTTGGGAACCACTCTGGTGAGCTTCTCCTCACCTGCCAAGCGTGGGCACTCATTAATTACAACATGTGAAAGCTGTTGAGAGTCCTCTGCGGTTTGGGGAGCACCTGTGCAAAGAACGGAGTGGCCTCGGGGTGCTCTGGTCTCTGAGCACATTAGAGGGTCCTTTCCTAAAAGAGGCGCGTTTGGGGATGCAGGAGCTAAATGACCCCACTTTGCAAGTGAACCGTGTAGACAGGTGGCGGGAGTGGCATTGGTGAGCAGCCGTCACAAAGCTGCTAGAGACTTGTTCTAAGGACAAAATCTCTTTGGAAAAAAGTAAAATGCCTGAGGAGCACAAGCATCCATAGCACTTCAGGCTGCTCTGATTCTGGCTTGCGCAGCCCAGAGTCTAGATGGGATGAGGAAGATGGGCATGGAAATGAGGAGATGGAAGACAGGCTTGTTTTATGCCTTTCTTTTGTTCTCCTAATTGGCAAGAAGTGTATTCTACTCCCTGTGTGTCCCTAAGAGCAGTTTGTCACGTTGTAGTCCACGGAGTGGATCAACCGCCTAGGAATCACCTGGGAGAGTAGTACAAATGCAGATTCCCAGGCCCCTAAGACCTGCTGAATAAAAATCTCAGTAAATATTAGTTTCCTTCCCCTTACCATTTCCTTTCCATTTTGTTTTCTCTGAAGTTTAGAGAGGTATGTTCAGGACGTTCATCAATCATTGCTCACAATTTTAAGATTGAACCTTCTGAAATGGTTGAGAGGCAACCATATTTAAGCAGCAAAAATGGCAATTCCATAGGGTTCAACCTGCTGCTAGGTATGTCCCAGGTGCTGGGAATGCGAAAACGAAAAGACTGTCCTCGACCTCCGAAGCTCACAGTGCGGTTGGTGAGACACACAGGTGAAGAGACAAAATTATAACCTAGTGTGGTCACGTGGTGGGGGGGGCTGTGTTACTTAACGGCTGAGAAGTTAAGGAAGGACATTTGAATGCAAATAATGGGAAGTACAGTTAACTTTAGAATTATTTAGATGAATATTTTTGGATGGCAGATCGACAGCAGGTTGTTAAGAGAAGTTAGCATGACACTTACTGAGTCCAATGTCAAGAAGAAATGTGTATGTCCTGAAAAGTGATAACCTTCAATGGTGTGCATCTGAGGGACGGGGGTTGGAGAGGGATAGCCAATTCATCTGAGGGTCTTTTTTGAATTACCTACATCTGTTCTCACCGGAAGAGGTCCTGGTGGCACAGTGGTTAAGCATTTGGCTTCTAACCAAAAGGTCAGCAGTTTAAATCCACAAGCCGCTTCTTGGAAACCCTATGAAGCAGTTATAGTTTGTCCTGTAGGGTCACTATGAGTCAAAATCAACTCAATGGCAATGGTTTGATTTTTTGGGGAGTTCTTACTGGAACACCTGCTATATTCCTCTAGGAAAGCGAGCCCCGCCATGCTCCACCCTCCTCAGATGCATTTCTGAAAGGAGTTATTGTTAGGGAGGGGTGTGAGTCATATCCTTCAGGTGTGTGGGTATAGGAAAAAAAAAACAAACAGAAAAATTGCCCACTGCAGGGTGACAAGTCAGAAATAGGTGCTGAGCCGGACCCCGTTGTCATTTCCTATGTTCTTTTACAACTATACGGAGAGAGACGCTAATAAACGCTTCTTCCATGGAGCAAATCCGTGTGCGAGTAGGCGACCATGAGGAATGTATTTGATTCAATGGTCTTAGTAATCTCAGTCAGGAGTGGATGGGGATTAATGAAATTGACAATGATCAATAAAGACCACAGATGAATAGTATCAAACTCCGTGGGAAGATTTGTGGACACCCACAGTGGTTTGGATAAAGCAAGTGACTTGGAATAGTATCTAGGTAAAGGTGTGTTAGCAATGTTCCTCGGGCAGTCTGGAAGCAGGAGTGCCCCTGAGGAGGTGAGCTGGCTGCTGAAATAGGGAAGAGAATAGGCGGTACAATAAGGCATGAGAAATGGAATGCTTAGGTGCTGGAATGTCTTCTCTTTTTCTAAATATTCTTTTAAAATCCATATGAACCCCTTCCTTCCACAAAGAAACCACTGTCTACCCCAGCACTAGGAAGTGTTGCCAAGGTGGCACAAACAGTTTGTACTCAACGACTAACCTAAAGGCTGGCAGGCCAAACCCACCCAGCAGTGCCTTTAAGAAAGGCCTGGCACTTTGCATCCATTAAGATTACAGTCAAGAAAACCCTATGGGAAGTTCTGCTCTGTAACACATAGGGTCACCATGAATCAGAATCTAAAGCAGATTTTTTTTAACGTCACACAAATAATGGCATAGTCTATCGCTATGGATTATTCATTACTACCTTCTTGGCTTGTCAGCTAGAGTATAAAGATCTTTGAGGCAGGTATTATGTCTTACTTGTTTCCTTTTTGTCCCCTACTCTCTCAAGGGATGTACAGAGTCATTTTTATAGGCCAAAAACCGTTGAATTTTAGCGCTTACATAAGATTCAACTTAATGCATAATTAAGAAACAAAACAAAACCCACTGCTGTCGAGTTGATTCTGACTCATAGCAACCCTGTAGGACAGAGTAGAACCCCCCCATAGGATTTCCAAGGAGTAGTTGGTGGATTTGAACTGCTGACCTTTTAATTAGCAGGCATAGCTCTTAACCACTGCGCCAACAGGGCTCCAGTGCATAATAAGGTCCTAATAAATATTTGTGGGTTAGTAGAGAGAAGGAGAAAGAAAAGATGAAAGCTAGACTTCTAATGTTTGAAATGCCATGAGTTCTTTTGGTAGATCTTTAGTTTGGCCAGAGGAAAGGACTTTTGTGGAGAAATGAGTCCTTTGAACATCCTTCAAGATGAAGAAAGCAAGAGCTGCTTTTCATTCCTAATATGGTGGCTAGAATTTATTATTCACAATTTAAACAGAAAAGCATTTACTTCCAGCTACAAAAAAAAAAAAAAAAAAATTGCTAGTCAACTCCAGATAGTTTTGAATAATAACTTGTTATTACTATAATTTGAGTAATTCTTAAATGCTTCCTTTTGTTTAACTAAAAGCCATTCTTGTGATCTGTGTAACCAGTATAATTAAAAAACATAATAATTCTCTGGCCAGGGAGTATTTTGGGGAGTTCAGTGCATAGAAAGTATACAGAGCATGGGGGTGAAGGGTTGACTTTCTAGCACCAGGAAAATAAACTAACCAGATCGTTGTCAGCAGTAGACCCTGGATTTATCTCTGAATCTGTACATTTAAAACCAAAGACCACACCAAGGTTTCTAGAATAGTAGCTGATATACACTAATGTTCGTTTGTTTTCTAAAAAATGTATGGCCTACTTACAGGATGGGACAGAAAGGGCAAATATCAGTGAAAAGCAATTTAAAAATACAGTGGGATTAGTGTCTTAAATAACTGGCTATCCTTCCCCACAGTTAGCAGGCATAGCACTTTATCAGTCGCTAATTACAAACGGAAGAATCACCATGTCAAAAGACAGCCTATCTTTTTCACTCTGGCTCTAGATTTTCTTAATTATTTTCTCCAAGTGGTAACAAGGAGAAGGCCATCTGGCTTGGTAGGAATTAAATTAATGGCTACAATTGAGCATATTATGATGTTTGGTTAAAATATGGTTACCCCATCTCTGTTCCTAGCAGTCCAGCCCACTTGTTCAATAAGATGGTTCCCCTTTCGCACACATAAAGATTCTCAAATGTCGAAAGTCACCGAATTCCTTTTTTTTCCTCCTCATTCTAAAGTCCAGGCTTTCAAAGACCAAAGTAACCCACTGTTTACATGATTTATTAAAAATAGCTCAGGGGCATGGATTCTCAGCCCAAGGGACCTGTTTCACAGAACTGTTTTTTTTTTTTTTTCCAAAGACTTAGCTTTGTGTTCTTTTTAAAGATCAAAAGAGGAAAAGTTCCATAAACTCCTTTATTTCTAGAGGATTCTCTCTTCTGGCATATTCATTTTAAAAATATATACACAACTTCTCGTTTTTATCTGTTGCTGGAGGAACTTGAGGGAAGAGAGAGAAACAAAAGAGACGGAGGGTCAAATTCTCAAGAATTCAGATTATAGTAGTGATTTCAGTGCTTCCCTGCATATAATGAGAGCAGCATCATGCGGAAGGGGAGAAGTGGCCTTGTAGTTTAAAGAAAGCATATATGTCATAGAACCATGTCTTAGAGAGGATAAAGCTTTTTAGACTAAAACAGGGAATATTTGAGTTGTCTTAGGTTCTAGTCTTGGTAGAAGGAGTCCCTAGGTGGTACAAATGGTTAAGTGATCGGCTACTAACCAAAAGGTTGGTGGTTCAAACCTACCCAGAGACACCTCAGAAGACAGGCCCGGCCTGGCAATCTGCTTCCAAAAAGTCACAGCCTTGAAACCCTATGGAGCAGTTCTGTGAAACACGTGGGTCACTATGAGTTGGAATCTACTCAGTAGCAATGACTTTGGGGTTTTGGTTAGTCTTGACAGTGTCCCTTACAAGCCTGGTGACTTGAGCATAACAGTTATATCTCAGTTTTCTTACCTATCAAACAGCAACCTGATACTTGGTTTTTTGAATCTGTGCTAGAGTGCTGTAAGGATGAAACAGATGGATTCAATGACAGTGCAATAGGATTTATTCTCCCAGAATGCAAGGTGCACTGTAAATACAGATGCATTAGTCAGGTCGCGAATATGTGAGTTAAGGTCTTTTCAGGCCGCAAATGGCCACGTAGTTTAATCCATGGCCAATGAGCTAGTATGGGATGAAAGAACCACGTGTGTGCATTTTTTCCATGAGAATTCATTAATAAGAACTGGTGCATTTTTATAAGATCCCCCAACTTTGAACATTTATTGGTAGCCTTAGAGAATGGCATGTTGCTGTCACTTTGTGCAGTGCTTCACTCCAAAATTCATAGCATTACAAACCAAATGCCTTTGATGATAAATTACGGTATTTTTTCTTAACCAAATTATTACATTTAGAAATTTTATTTGAACAAGTAAAAAATTTAATAACCCCATGCTAATTCAGTTTTTTCTTGAATCCTAGACTTTGAATATTGCAAGGACTTTTACTGTGACTTGCAAATAGTAAAGCCTAGACTTCTCGAACATTTGATTCAAACACATGTATTTGATAGCATAAAACACGTTTAAACATTGAAGTGTAGACACATCATAGTGTTTATAGTCCAGGGAATAAGTTACTAACGTGGGGAGTAAAATTGTTTAAGCATATGCGTTTTTTGCTATAACATGGAATTCATCATAAGAATGGTCCATCCTATCCAAGGAGGATAATTATTGGTATATGAAGAAGATTCTCTCTACATCTGTCTGATTTGTACTCATTCCTGTAACAGAGATACGTGTAGTTCTTGTCAGTTGCCGTCGAGTCAGCTCTGACTCGTGGTGGTCTTAAGTATAACAGGACAAAATGCTGCCCAGTCGTGTTTGGTCTTCAGACCCAGGTATTTAGCACAGCATTAATGCAGAGTGAGTTTACTAGTTATTTCTTCCATAAGCCTGTGTGTTAAACCAACTGGTATGTTGCCTGAATTTGGAGCGTGAAGAACACTAGACATCTCAAGAAATCTAAAGCCAAAGAAGTAGAGGTGAAGTTCAAGGACTACATCTAGACAAGGGCAGAGCTAGGTTTGAGGGCCAGGTACACTGAGTGTGAACTCTCTATGCCATGTGGGAAAGAAACACTGTCCACCACATTGACCCCTTTGTATTGCTCCTTGATGACGATAAAAGGAAGGAGGCTGGGGTCAGCAGAGGAGTGGGATGTTCATGTGAAGAGAAAACAGGCCTGAGTTCTAGTTACACCCACAGGAAGTTTGCAGGTGTATGACATGAACCTCTGCAGGATCTGACAATTTTAGTTGTTTGGTATTTGCTTTTAAAATATAACTTATATCTCTCAAATAGACACCTAGGGCCATCGGGGCAAATCAGGTGGCAATGTTTAATGACTGCCCACTGTGCTTTTTGAATTCCTGGGTGGTGCAAACAGTTAAGTGATCAGCTGCTATCCGAAAGGTTGGAGGTTCCAGTCCACCCAGAGGCACCTCAGAAGAAAGGCCTGGTGATCTACTTCTGAAAAATCAGTCATTGAAAACCCTATGGAGCACAGTTCTACGCTGACACCTGTGGGGTCGCCATGAGTCAGAGTCGATTTGACAGCGACTGGTGGCGTCTTTAATGGTGAGACATGGTAGGGATGCACCTGGAGTTTTAGGGATGAATTAACCTCTTCAGGTATCCCTTGGAGCAAAAGAGAAGTTGTTACCATAAAGAGGAGCCCTTCATTCCATAAATGACATGTGTGAGGCCCAGAGTGATGGGGAAAACTTATTCAAAACCTCCTAGTTTATTATTGGCTGAGTTGGAATTAGACGTATCATCTTGTGACTCTGAATTTGGTGCTCCCTTTGCCTTCGACTCACTGATTCCATCAATACGTGTCTAAATAGTCTTTGTGTCTTTGCTTCTAACTCATCTTCAGCCCGTAAGCTTAAGCATTGCCCTCTACAATCCACAGTGGTGTAAAAGCCAAGTGAGAACATTCACTGTCGTTTGAAACTTTGCCACTACATTCCTACTAAAGGGCAGAATCCTCATGAAGCTCAATTCTTGTGTTAAAACATGATCACTTAAACTGTTTGTGTTAGGCGGAGTTAAAGGAATGAAACAAGCATAGCCTTTTGAACCAGCAGATAAGTTCAATTCCCAACTCAACCACTTACTAGCTGTTTGATAGAACGCAAATCACATTCTCCATCTGAGCCTGTTATCTGTAAGAATAATAATAATAGTGATAACTACCTAGCCAAATAACTATAAGGACTAGAGAAAACTGTTATGCTTTATTGAGTTTAATGCCAGGCATACTCAAGACCAAGTAAATAGTAGCTAACTTTTTTCTTGCTCTAAGAAATAATGGCTGTGTCTTACTGGACAGAAGATGTAGATGTGGTTCTCCAACCCTCTTTGCTGGTCGAAGGTTTATGTCTCTTTATTCTTTGAGTAACAGATAGTTGAGATTTGGTAAAATGGAGAAATTTCTACCTACTTCGGTAGTGGCATCTATAATAATCAGCTATGTCCTCTCAAGATCAACATCCGTGGAAAAACACCAAATATTCTGTGAAAAATCAAACTTGAAGCCTGACTAGCCATTCATTTTGCTTTAGGAAAATTTATATCCCGATTCTCGTACTCTGATTAGCATAGAAAATCAATGTTTGGAACTAGAATAGAAAATAAAATATCAGGTCTAATTCACTTACCAAAGTAATTCTTAAAGATGGCAATAATTTTCATAATAAGCCATTGATTACAATAGTAATGTGAAAAGTGCATAATTATTTAAACTCAGCTTTTATTGGGCATTTTTTTATAACACAGAATATGCAAAAGTAAAGATATGCATACACAATCAATATAGCATTAGGCTAAATTTTTTTATGTTACTTCTCTGTGGTTCCTTTACACATTTTTTATTGAACAGGTCACAGATTTAAAATGAAGTGGATTTACAGTGCAGGTAAAATATATACAGGATTAAGGGGCTTTGTGTAACTGATTTTCTTTTGGTGCTATACCCAGTCCCCAAACACCAGAACTGACTTCTAGCTCTCTCTGGACATGAATTATAATAGCCATAGTCTTCCCTTGCACACATTTATCCAATTAAAGGAGAGAAAAAGGGTATTCCTTCTACCTAGAGCACCCACTATTAATACCCTGCTGGTATGTGAAATACTGGTGGCATAGCTTCCAGCATCATAACAACGTGCAAGCCACCTCGGTGTGACAAACTGACAGACAGGTGGTGGGTCATATAATTAGCACTCAGCAGGAGTTTGCCGTAAAGGAGTTAGTGAGAGACCTCAAGTAAATGAAAATGTGTTTGGCTTTGTATACATCTTCAAATCACAGCAGAGACCCAGCTCAGCTGGGGTTTAAAGGAGCTTATCCCTCTTATCAGGATGAAAAATCTAATATCAGTAAACTGTTTTCAGCACTGCACTAGTGTGAGTGGACCCTAACTCTGGAATTTTGCTAATGATTTCTTGGTGAGGCATCTGGTACTCTACATCTTCAATTCGTATCCCCTGCTATTCCACCTCTAAGACATGCAGCTGCCTTTTTGAAGGAGACATTTATGACTGGGTAACAGCTTGATAACAAAGCCAGATCTACATGCACTCGATTGAAGGAGATTATTTTTATGTGCAAACATTGAGAAATGATGAAAGGCAGTGTGAAGTGATGGAAAGAGCATGGACTCGGGAGCTAGAGAGTCATGGGCTTGAATCTTCACTCTGCTACTTGCCACCTGTGTGACATCAGACAGGATCTTTAACTCTCATGAACCATCACTTACAAAATGGATGGAGTAATACCTACTTCCTGGGAAGATCCAATTTATTAAGATAGTTTGCATGGTTTGCCCAACCTGGGATCTAGCACATGACCTGCCCCCCATTGCAGCTACTTTTAACCACCATCACCATGAGCGCCTGCTGTGCTGGTTCAGTTGTGAAGAGAAATGGCTAGCACACTTACACACTGCCAACTTTACAAATACGAATTCATTTAATCCTCTTAAGTCTGTATTAGGAAGAAATCATCATTATTATTATCACCGTTTTACAGATGAGAAAACTGAGGCACAAAGAGACTGAGGGACTTGTCCAAGATCAAACAACCAGTGAGTTGCAGAGCCAGACTTTAACCCATAGTACCCAATGCAGTCTTCACTATGTAGGTGAGCAGCAAGTAGCATAAAAATGGAAGCAAAGTTATTTGAGTAGTTTCATCTAATAGGACAATATTGTAGCATGGTATTTCTTTAGCAGTGCAGTCTGACTATCAGCATTCACTGAGGCATGGTTATGGAAAGCCATGGGGGAAAATACTAAGCTTCTAGATAGCTACCGTTCCCAACTTTACTACTGACTCAATGGTTGTTCCTCTACCAGGGAAGGTGATGGAGTCTGACCAATATCAATAGTAGTTGTAGAAAGGAATGACCATTTAGTGTTTTTGCATGACTTGACTTTTCCACACCATCTGTTGAGTTCCTGATGACCCTGGCTTCTCCTAGTCACTGGAGGAAGGCAAGAGCATTCTGTTCACTGGGAAAGTTCATTGATAATTTGTGCTGAGCTTCAAACTCTGGCCTGAGGGACTCCATGACCCTGTGCTAATCCAATGTACCGTGTGCTAACCACAGACCTCTGCAGACTTCAGGACTCCAGTTTTTTATCTGAAAAAAGAAAAAATAAGTGGATCTAAACATTATCATTCTCGCCTTTTTTTGCCTAGAGCAACTCTGTAATGAATTAACCACCTGTCACCTATAAAACTCTGGGAGCTGCTAGTCAGAATAATAGAAATCGCACTTTTTGAACTAACTCTGGGAAGACTTAGTTTGCAGCGCTTTTGTGTTCATTCTGTTAGTGAACATGAAAGGAAAATTCAGAGACCCAACGGCAAGTTTTACTTTCATAATTATTCCAAAAAGAGCCCGTAATGCATCTTATTGCTGGATAATTCAAACTCCATTTTTAAAACCAGAATTCTTCCTCAAAGAGACAAGCTTAGACTAGTGATGTCAAGTGGTTCACCTCTCTAGTGATCGATTTGCTCATGGGATGGTGAACCCACAGCTTACAGTCTACCCCCATACTAGGTATTGACCTGCTATCTCCCTCTGAGTAAGTCATTTACCTCCCACCTTGGATCAAGCATCTGTGAAGTGAGAGAAAGCCTACAGATCACCCCAGAGGTAAAACAAATAGAGCAGAAGAAGCACTTGAAATTTTTACTCCAGTGCTAGAGGCCAAAAGTGTACATATGAATATAAATTTCTGTTTATAGCGTCATTAACCCCAAAATTAAAAAAAAAATCAATCTTTTAGATCTTTTTTTAAAATATTGGAGTCCTTAGCACAATCGTGTCAATAATCACATCTTTGTATGATGACTGTGTTATCACTGCCTCAGGGTGAGTATTCTAAAAACCAGCTCTCTGCATAAGAAGCTAGATGGAGACTGGGCCATTGATCTGACATACTCCAGGAAAAGCACTGGACTTTGTTCCTTTGGCTGAAATGAGTGCATGTTCTAAAGCATTGATTTTCTTCTAAAAATGGAGAATTAAACCAGATTCTGGTTAATAAAGTGCATCAGTTAGTTGCATTCTGGTTTATGGAGGCTTATTGTATTGATTTAGAATGGAGCGTTTCAATTGGTGCTTGATAGTGTTTGCAAGGCAGCAAGGCAGTTTCTTTACAACAGGGAGGCAAAGGCACATTAAAAAATAATTCAAGATGAAATGTTACACTGAGCAAGTTTGGCCAGACCACCTGACTCTGCAGCTTAGAAACAATTAAGATGTCTGCATTAGATGCAGAACTCCAAGGTGTCACTCTAAAGTTTCCCTGAAGGTATACTTGTTTACCACCTAGAATCTTCTTTCTTGACTTTTCAGAGAGAGTGGGGGTAAATAGGGGGTTGACACATATGTGAGCCAAACATAGCTGCGTGTGAAAGTACAAAATGTGTCTTAACAGTTGTGTAAATAGCATCCACTCCCACCAGCTGGAAACCCATCCAAGAAGTAGCCCCACCTCCAACGCCAGGATGCGGCCCTCAACCAAGGGAGCAGGAAAGTCAATACCTTATCTTCCCAGTCGTTGTTTGTCACTTTGTGTGTGGGACTTCAGCATGCCCCCTTGACAGGCAAATTGTAGTTACTGGAAAGGCACTCTTGTCTGACAGCTTTCCACACCCTTAATGGTCACCTCAGGTGACATCAACCTGCAGCCCAGCCACTGTTGCTAAGGTTCAGCCACTTAAAACAGGTCCAAGTCAGGCTGTTTATGCATTTGAGGGGAAAAGCAGTACCCAAGTGGTCCCCAAGATTTAGCAAGGACACAGTAATTACTTTCCTTTCAAAGGCAGGTGACGCATTTGCCACTGCTGAGCCTAACGCGCTGCCGCTCTTAGTCATAACAGGAGCAACGGGAGAGGAACGAGGGAGGAAATAGCAAATGTCAAAGAGCTCCGAGTTGGAAATTGCATTTTGCAGATGCCATTAAGCTCTGTCAGGAGAGAAGATGAAAATGCTAATTGACAGATTTAGGTATGTTTTATTGTCTGTGAGCTGCTGAGTAAGTCATCAGATGATGCTGTTTAATCATTAATGTAAAACTTTCAGAGAAATCTGTCAGTTGTTTGCTATTCATCTTTTCCCCTCTCCACAAAGGTGTCTTGAACTACTCTACCTTCCCAGTGATAAAGGAGAAAGAGTATAAATATTTATATTCAGTCTAAGAACTGATAAAAGCCTTAATCTGCACAGTACAAGAATATTAATTATGGTGTGAAATATTCTGTATCAGGCAAGGACAATTAGGATATCGTCTATTTTTTAACCCAAAACTACACACATACACACTCATGTACTTTCATGCACATATTCACAGATTATTCACCCAAAAAATAAGAGTAACGGTACATGCCACATTAGTGTGTGTGTGTGTATGTATGTATTAAATGAGTTAGTGTATATGCCTGGAACATAGTAGGTGCTCGATAATTGTTAGCCGCTACTTATCCTGTATGATACAGAAAATTATACAGCAAAACAAAGTTATAATTAAGAGACTTGTAAACTATTTTCTTTTTGTTAGCAGGTATTTTCTTATATGTTTTTCCACGAACATGTACTTTCAAAAGGCAAAACAAAACACTTCCTTTTTCAAAAAATAATTTTTGTTACATTTGGTAAAGAAAAAAAAACTTGTTTTCTTGTTTATGTTTCTTCCCAAATCTCAAAAATAATAACTGAAATACACTTTCTGTAGTCTAAGCACCTCAGATTAAAGGTTACTGCTCTGGGTTATTGGGAGAACTTTTTTAAAATGCAGATTCTTGAGATCTGTCCCCAAACTACAAATCAGAAGAACCACCCAGAATCTGTATTTTATAGATAAATAAGTTTTTAGTGCTGTCATTTTGTTGCCTTTTCATGTGTGTTGTTGGCATTTTCATTTTTCCACATACTTTTTTGTGCTGAGACGTTTTTCTTAGTAAATTGTGAGATCCTCATTTTCATAGTGTTTGACTTTATGTTAGTTGAGTCATTAACGTTTTTCTTGGCTTTTATCTTGAGTTATGGAGTCGTTATACCTTTTTGTGGTTACCTTATTATTTACCCCTATTTTTCTAAGTAAAAACCTAACTTGTATCGTTCTATATCGCCTTGTATCACTCTCCATCTGGCAGTTCAATGCCTCCTGTATTTAGTCCCTCTTTTTGATTATTGTGATCTTTTACCTATTGACTTCCATGATTCCCTGTTATGTGTAGTTTTTTTTTTTTAATTAATCTTAATTTGTTTGTTTTTGTGATTTCCCTATTTGAGTTGATATCAGGACGTTCTGTTTTGTGACCTTGTATTGTGCTGGTATCTGATATTATTGGTTTTCTGACCAAACAATATCCTTTAGTATTTCTTGTAGCTTTGGTTTGGTTTTTGCAAATTCTCTAAACTTGTGTTTATCTGTAAATATCTTAATTTCACCTTCATATTTCAAAGAGAGTTTTGCTGGATATATGATCCTTGGCTGGCAGTTTTTCTCCTTCAGTGCTCTGTATATGTCGTCCCATTTCCTTCTTGCCTGCATGGTTTCTGCTGAGTAGTCTGAACTTATTCTTATTGATTCTCCCTTGAAGGAAACCTTTCTTTTCTCCCTGGCTGCTTTTAAAATTTTCTGTTTATCTTTGGTTTTGGCAAGTTTGATGATAATATGTCTTGGTGTTTTTCTTTTTGGATCAATCTTAAATGGGGTTCGATGAGCATCTTGGATAGATATCCTTTCGTCTTTCATGATGTCAGGGAAGTTTTGTGTCAGGAGTTCTTCAACTATTTTCTCTGTGTTTTCTGTCCCCCTTCCCTGTTCTGGGACTCCAATCACCCGCAAGTTATCCTTCTTGATAGAGTCCCACATGATTCTTAGGGTTTCTTCATTTTTTTTAATTCTTTTATCTGATTTTTTTTCAGCTATGTTGGTGTTAATTCCCTGGTCCTCCAGATGTCCCAGTCTGCATTCTAATTGCTCGAGTCTGCTCCTCTGACTTCCTATTGCGTTGTCTAATTCTGTAATTTTATTGTTAATCTTTTGGATTTCTACATGCTGTCTCTCTATGGATTCTTGCAACTTATTAATTTTTCCACTATGTTCTTGAATAATCTTTTTGAGTTCTTCAACAGTTTTATCAGTGTGTTCCTTGGCTTTTTATGCAGTTGCCTTATTTCGTTTGTGATGTCTTGAAGCATTCTGTAAATTAGTTTTTTATATTCTGTATCTGATAATTCCAGGATTGTATCTTCATTTGGGAAAGATTTTGATTCTTTTGTTTGGGGGTTGTAGAAGCTGTCATGGTCTGCTTCTTTATGTGGTTTGATATGGACTGCTGTCTCCGAGCCATCACTGGGAAACTAGTTTTTCCAGAAAATCTGCTAAAAAAAAAATGCAGTCAGATCCCTATCAGAGTTCTCCCTCTGGCTCAGGCTATTCGGATGTTAATGAAGCCGCCTGGGGAGGGTTGGGGAGGGATCAGAGAGATAGGAGAGTAGCACCTCAGAATATAGCCAGAGTTGCTTGTCTTGCTTGGAATGATTATTATATCTGAGATTTCCGCGGGGCGCATTGCCTATGTGTGCTGGCTGTGTGGAGATTGCCCCCGGGGGGTCTGGCCTGCTGCAGTCACGGTCAGATCCTTCGCTGCCAGCCCCACGCCCAACGTCAAGGTTCCCCTACTGGGACGGTGCACTCCCGACTCCAAAATCAGTCGCTGCCTCCCGGGGACTCCCTGTCCCACCAGCCGAGTCGCCGCGCCGCCTCCGTAAACCGGCTGGGCCCCCCCCCGGGGTCAGCTCAGGCTAGCAGAGCAGCTCCCTGCGCCTGCGCCGCGACCGCGCGTCCCGGCTGGGACGCTGCTCTCTCCGCTCCAAGACCAGTCGCTGCCCCCCGGGGACCTCCCCCACCAGCCGCGTGGCCACGCCGCCCACGCGAACCGGCTGGGCCCCCCCGGGGTCAGTTTAGGGGGGTGGAGCTGCTCCCCGCGCTTATGCCGTGCCCGCACCCCGCCAAAATCCCGGCGGGATGGCTCCTTGGCTGGGACGCTGCTCTCCCCGCTCCAAGACCAGTCACTGCCTCCCGGGGACTTCTCCCACAGGCTGTGCCGCCACGCCGCCCACGTGAACCGGCTGGGCCCCCTCCCAGAATGAGTTCGGGGGCCAGGGCTGGGCCCCTTGTTTGTGCCGTCTGCCCCCTTGGGCTCTGCCCCAAATCGGGCGCCGAAGGTCACCTGACTGGTACGCTGGCTCCAGGCTCTGAAAACAATTGCTGCCTCCCCGTATTTGTTCGTTCTCCGTCTCTAAATCTGTGTTTGTTGTTCAGGGTTCGTAGATTGTTATGTATGTGATCGATTCACTTGTTTTTCCGAGTCTTTGTTGCAAGAGGGATCCGCGGTAGCGTCCACCTGGTCCGCCATCTCGGCCCCGCCTCCCGGAATCTGTATTTTAAAAGGCTTCACAGGTGATTTAATGGGGAGGGATTGAGCAGTGGCCTTGAATGACCTGTCCATTCCTGCACATCTGGAATACAGGGGTCTTTTGTCTTCTTTTCGAGTAAATTCTGACTCATAGCGACTCTGTAGGACAGAGTAGAACTGCTCCCAGAGGGTTTCCAAGGAGCAGTGGGTGGATTTGAACTGCCGACGTTTTGGTTAGCAGCCGAGCTCTTAACCACTGCTCCACCAGGGTCTCTGTCTTCTTTAGTAATTCTAAAATTCTAGACAGTTTAAGAGTTACAAAATGCACATAATTTCTCTCAACTTTAGATTAATGACTTATCATTTAATGCGTTGCTGTGCAAGTATTCTCCCTCATATGTAACCTAAATTTTGATGGTTCCGGTCGGTTTATGTCTTCCCATTTGCTAACCTCATTCTTCCCTCCCACTTCTCTCCAAATATGTTGCCTATCTCCTCCCTACCCCTACCTTTGTCAGATTTATTCTCTTTTTTTCTTCTTTAAGGCTTGGCTGTTGTTAGCTGCCATCAAGTTAGCCCTGCCTTGTGGTGACCTTATGTACAATGGAACAATACGTTGCCTGGCTCTGTGCAATCCCCATGATCAGTTGCAGAACAAATTGTGTGATCCATAGGGCTTTCACTGGCTGATTTTTGGAAGCAGACAACCAGGCCTTCTTCCTAGTCCATCTTAGTCTGGAAACTCCACTAAAACCTGTTCAGCATCAAGTGTCCACTGACAGATGGGTGGTGGCTTGCACATGAGGTGCATGGGCCAGGAATCAAACCAAGGTCTCCCGCGTAGAGGGCAAGGAATCCACCATTGAACCACCAATGTCCTCAAGGCTTGGCTACTCTTTATTAAAATTGACACTGTCTTTGGTAGGTAAACACCACCTGGAGCTTCTCTGGTTACATTTCTATATTTTGTCTCTCTTGCTAAATCAACTTGGAAACAGAAGTATTTGAGACATGTCTGGCACTGCCTCCTCTTGTTGAGTGCTTTCCCTTGCCCCACCTCCATTTTCCACTGTCCTGTAGCTGTCCCCTGGCTTCTCCTTGTCTCACATATGGACCTGTGGACTGTGAGGTGGGTGTAGTTGGTGAGGCTAGAGAGGAAGGCAAAACCAAATCCTTATAGCTCCTGTCAGCTTAGCCTTCATCTTGAAATAGCCCATGTCTTAGTCATCTACTGCTGCTATAACAGAAATACCACAAGTGGATGGCTTTAACAAAGGGAAGTTTATTCTCTCACAGCCCAATAGGCTAGAAGTCCGAATTCAGGGCACCGACTCCAGGGGAAGGCTTTCTCCCTCCATCAGCTCTGGAGGAAGGTCCTTGTCATCAGTCTTGCCTTGGTCTGGGAGCATCTCAGCACAGGAACCTCAGGTCCAAAGGACACACTGTGCTCCCGGCACTACTTTCTTGGTGGTATGAGGTCCCCCTGTCTCTCAGCTCACTTCTCCTTATTGTATCTCAAAGAGATTGGCTTAAGACACTATCTAATCTTGTATATCTCATTAATATAACTGCCACTACTCCATCTCATTTCATCATAGTGATAGGATTTACAGTACATAGGGAAAATCATATAAAATGGTAGACAATCACACAATACTGGGACTCATGGCTCAGCTAAGTTAACAGATATTTTGGGAGAACACAATTGAATCCATGACAGTCCAAGTGTTTCCTTTCCCATGCTTCTTCATCTATTTGGTGGAAAATTTGGTTCCACTCTGGAAAGCCTAGTAGAGAAAAATTAATGTGGGTGAAGGAAACAGTTAAAGAAAACTCTAAATGCTTCTTTAAAACAAATTCCTTTTTATTGTCTTTCTTTTTCTTTATAATAAGAGGTTCATAGTAACTACAGGGCATTTTCACATAAAGGGTGTGTTTAATCATTTGTCCTAAGATTAGGGACATCCTAGGGGAATAAAATTCTTATTTATTTATTTTTTTACTATGATTCCTGCAAGTTTTTTTTTTTTTTTTCCATGAGAGTTCCCAGCATTTAATGGTATTTCAGTACTGCTCATCTGAGGTTGAAATGCAGATTCGCTTTATATTAAACATGAGACACTGCATCTAGTCTACTTTTTAAACAATAGCTATATATTTTTTCCATTTGTAGATTGACCTGTCATCCTCGCTCGATGGGGTAGTTGCTTTCTCTCCTTGTTACTAACACTTCATAATCAAGTTCACAGTGTTTGATACTTTCCTGTGTTTCTATTATGTGTTCATTACTTAATGCTCTTAAATATTTAACACTTTTGCCTTCAAAGCATGTCAAGTACTGCCCAGACCACAGAGATGCCATGAGCTGTGTCTGGTGTGAGGAAAAGCCAGAAATTCTTAGTCACTTCCAATTTTTTTTTTTTTTTAATTTACTTCTAGTTCTGCCTCTGTAGATGAGTCTCAATTTTTTTCTCTGAAAATATATTAAGTTGTAAGCATCTTGATTCCCATAAGAGCTCTGTTGCTCTATTTAAAATAAGATGGACACAAATTTCCAACTATGTCAAGTTGTATATTATGCTTCCAATCTCCCTTCAACTCTCAATCCTCTATTCTTCACCTGAAACTGGTATGAAGACAGCAGATATTCTGTGAAGTTTGAGACTGAGTTCAGGATTAGCAATTTAATCTACCACCATCGCCAGTTGCCACTGAGTTAGTTCTGACTCATGGCAGCCCCGTGTGTGTCAGAGTAGAACTGTACTCCACAGAGCTTTCAATAACTGATACTTCAAAAGTAGATTGCCGGGCCTTTCTTCCAGTGTGTCTCTGGGTGGAAGTGAATCTCCAACCTTTCAGTTAGTAGCCAAGTGCATTAACCATGTAACACCCCGGAACTCCTTGCGATTCACAAAAACAAACCAAACACAAACCCATTGCTATCAAGTTGATTCCAACTCATGGTGTCCCCATATATTACAGAGTATGAGTGAGCTCCATAGGGTTTTCTTGGCTGTAATCACAGACCTTTCTTCTATGATGCCACTAGCTGGGTTCGAACCACCAATCTTGAGGTTAGTATACAACGAAACCAAACCCATTACCGTCAAGTCGATTCCTACTCATAGCAACCCAATAGGACAGCGTGTAACTGCCCCCATAGGGTTTCCAAGGAGCAACTGGTGGATTTGAATGACCAACGTTTTGGTTAGCAGCCTGAGCTCTTAACCACTGCACCACCGGGGATCCTTTAGTTTAGGAGTCAAGTGCAAACCATTTGAGCCCCCCAGGGACCTTTGGAATTCACAATGCCTCCTAAAATTCAACTCAGAGGTATTACCGTAGTCTGCTCTGGAAAACAGGGTACAGTCCGTAGTGGGCAATGGGAGACTGCGTGTTGGGATGGAAAGAAGATAGCTTTGGAGGTAGAACGTTGTTTCAAATCCTGGTTCTACCAACTGGGTAACCTTGGGCTGGAAGGGGGGAGGTGGAGGGGACATGGATGATCATTGAGCTCTCAGGATGTGAACGGTACCTGTTCTACATCAGAGTTTCTCAACTTCAGCACTACCGCCATTTAGGGTGTGATAATTCCTCATGATGGGGGGCTGACCTATGCATTGTAAGATATTTAACAGCATCCTGGCCTCTACCCACTGCATGCCAGCAGTGCCTCTGCCCCAGCTGTGACAACCAAAAATCTCTTCAGGGGAACAAAATTGCCCCCATTGAGAAGCACTGGTCTACATGTTCACTTTTAGTCCTCACAGGAGAGCCCTTGAGTATCAACATGTCATTTGTCTTACGAAGAATTGAACGCTAAGGAAGGAAAAATAGCTAAGCACTTACAAAGGCCCCTAGGAATTTTAGGCAGCATATGTTTACCTAAGTTTACCAATTTTTAAAAAGATGTAGAAAACCTTAGCAAATGCTGCTTTCCTAGATCCTAGAGTTATCATTTCTATTCATTTATTTCATTACTAACACTGTTCTTGCATTTTGTGAGTCCTCAACAACAAAAAAAAGGCATTTCCTCAGATCAGTCAGCACTTTAGGTCTACAACCTGCAGGACAGACAGGGTCAAGAACCTACATTTGTCTTTAAAATGCTAAGAGCATTAAACACTAAGGCCACTGGGATGTGGCTATTCACATATCTTTGCCTAGAACTGGAATTTAAATACTCCAGAGGTACTTTATCACGTAACAATATAGGGAGAAGATAAAAAACAATCCCAGATGGCTGAGGATGCAGCATTTAGTAGCAAGTCTTCAGGAAGAAAAAAAAAAGGGGGGTGGGTGGGGTGGAAAATAGCCCAAGTAGGGGCCCTAGCGTGTTTCCATCTGTTAAGCCACGAATTTCAGCAGGGTGAGAATAACCAGCTGAGAGCACAACCTGGAACTCCAAATTAGGGGTCAGATTCCCAGTATTTCACATTTATTCCCACCAACAGAATCACCTGAGTTACCTGGTAAATACCCAAGTCCCTTTCTTAGAGCTTCTGATTCAGAAGGCTTGGGGTTGGCAACAGAAACAGGTATCTGAGGATCAGGAAGCACTGAAGCCTAAACCCTTGCTACTCAGAATGTGGTCCATGGGCCAGCAGCATCGGCATCAACTGGGAATTTGTTATCAGATGCCAGTCCAGATTCTGATGCAATAGGTCTCATAGGTAGGATCTAAGACTCCACGTTCCCAATAGACTTCCCTGTTCTTTGACCAAACGTTAGTAGCTGCTGTTCTGCCAGAAATCCTGAGCAGTTCATCCCTAAAGCAGGATATCCAACCTGCAGGGTGACTTAAAGAAGAGAGGTACGGCAGCATCATTACTGGGTCTGCAGTAACATCCATTGAACAGTTTCACCTTTACCCACTAGAAAACACACCGTCAGTAGCTTTTTTACAGATGAGATCAGGTGAAAGTGAACATTTCAGGCATTTTGAAGAGTGGGTTGTTGTTAGTTGTTGTCGAGTCGGCTCCAACTTACCGCAACCCCTCGTACGACAGAGTGAAACGTTGCCCGTTCCTGCACCGTTTGCATGATTATTGCAACCAACAGGAGGCTAAAAGGCAACGTGTGAGGAATTCAGGTGATTGTAACATCTATAACACACGCTGAAGCTGATAGCCATAAGTCTAGCAAAGAACAGAAGATACCCTTCATATATTGGTCCCAGCAAAGCCTCGTTGGCTCTGGTTGGGTCAGGGTTCTGCCCAGATTTGAACCAATGGTGTGGCCAGGGGGATGTCATGTGCTAACTGGCTTTCATTCAGGTCACTGGTGCCATCCTGGAGGCAGGGATAGAATGCCATAGAGTAGGAGAGGGGCATTTCCCCCAAAGATGGGGCCTTGCTGTACTCCAAAACAACAAATATCCCTTGTATACATCCGCCAATAAGTTTGAGCAAGTCAGTACCCTTAAATGGATATAGAGTGGTGCTATGTGAACTAGGAGTCCAAAGGCTTTGGGAAGGTCTGGGTTGAAATAATAAAAGTTAGTTATAATGCATGAAAATCTCTCAGGAAACATAATCACAAAGGTCCGGTACTCAGAAGGAATGCCAATTTCTTTTAGAAGAGTGCTTTATTTTCAGACTGATAAAGACGTTCGGGGGAATGTACAAAGGCTTTCTTCACAAGCTGTAGTAGTCTAATTTTCATCTTATCTTACATTTGATTCTATCTTTCCCAAAAGAATAGAGCACACACTTTGGAGATACAAAGTCATGGTTCAAATTTCTCTGGCTCTTTCACTCACCAAGTAGGCAGTGGTGGTTCGGTGGTAGAATTGTCACCCTCTACACGGGAGAACAGGGTTCCATTATCGGCCAGGGTAACTCATGCATAGCCGACATCTGTCTGTCGGTGGAGGCTTGCATGTTGCTATGATGCTGAACAGGTTTCAATGGAGCTTCCAGACTAAGAGTAGGAATAAAGGCCTGGTGATCTAGTTCCAAAAAAACAGCCAGTACATACCCTATGGAGCATAATGGTCTGATCTCATTGTACATGGGGTCCCCTGACATGAGGTCCAACTGGACTGCAACTAACAGCAACGTCCCTAACCATCTGTGTATACTTGGGAAAGTGATTAACATTTTAAAGCCCAGTTTTCTCATTTGTAAAGTATGATAACAGTGTCTCCCTACTTGCCAGGTAGTTGTAAAGATTAAATATGGCCGTGATGGAAGGGGCCCCTGTCTATTTGCATCTCTGTGATATATTCATAGCTCCTAGTACTGGCATGTAACAGGCACACACCAGAGTGTGTTGAATGAATTAATGAATGTATTATAAAAGTGACATACAGCATGTACTTTAAGATATTTTCTTTTTCTCTTATTTGATAACAACTGATGCTCTTGTGTGACTCAGCAGCAAATTCCTTTTATTTGGCTAAAATCAGGGCTTCTTTGTGATGCCCACATACAGTCTTTGGAAGAAACTCTCCGACTCTCTCGGTGCACATCTCCAGGCAACATAACGAGGGGACCTACCAGAGCCACTGAAATTTTCCACAAGTCTTTCCGGCCGTTTGGCCTGACTCAGCTGGCAATGAAACAGACTTTCCTACTTCTGAAAGAATCCTTTAAAATATTTTTTTGTGTGTAATTCCAAGTAAATATTTTCAAAAGAATCTCTCAGTGAGTCAGTTTTGCTGTCACAAATAAGCCTTAGAGAACCCTCAATGCCATTCAGGCCTTCAGCACTCTCCAAGTAGGGAGTTTCCTCGCTGTTCCCTGGGGCCATCCCTAGAGTGGCAAGCCTGTTTGCACAGGAGGCCTGTTCTGCTCCTCCTCCTGCCATGCTGATTTGCACGGGGAAGGGTAAGTTAAATTTAGCAAACTCCAGCCTTCTTTTAAAATTTTTCATCTCAAACTTTGGTTGTAGTTTGGAAACCTAGTGGGGTCACAGGCTATATGTGAGGGCTGTTTTTAGAAGCTGTCATTGTTACTTCCCTGGAGTCAATTCAGACTCATGACAACCCCGTGTGTGCAGTATAAAACTGCTCTATAGGGTTTATGTAGGGATTCCAAGGCTGTAACCTTTCAGAAGCAGATCGCCAGGCCTGTCTTCTGAGGCGCCTCTGGACGGGTTTGGACTGCCAACCTTTCAGCTAGTAGTTGAACACAAGCTGAACCTGGAAATCAAGATTTCGATGTACAGCTTAGGACCTATCTCAGATACGGTGACTTTGTGCCATCTCCCAGAGGACTTTCTTTGGGCATAGTACGAAATTGCTGATGACAGCCATGGGTGGGACAAACACTTTCCACACTGAAGTTGAGCTCAGTCAAAGGCTTGAATTTTATGGAAAAGCATTAGAGGTGTTACTGATTTATTTCATTTTTTTTTCCAGGTGTCCACAGAGTCTCAGTTGGGACAGTGATTAAGTTGAATTTACCTCTCTGTCAGAGTCCCCAGACAGTTGTGCTGGTTCTGTCCACTTATTTTGCCACCTAAACTGCCCACCAACTATATGCCAAGGGGTGAGGTGGCAGGAAGGAAAGGTGTGCCTAGAGGTATTGTTAGCTGTAATGAGAGCCCATAAACACTGTGGAAGGCAGGGCTTTTGTTTCAGTTGGGGAACTCAGTGCATTAGGAGTTGGTTATATAGTTTGTGTGTGATCTTCCTCCTTCCCCGACGTCTCCCTTCCTCAGCATTGTCCTCCCCTGACCCTGGCTTACTTCATACGCTCCTCCAACAAAGGGTAAGGGAGAAAAGCCCAAAATGCTGAAGGAGGAGAGTTGCTAACAGCTGTAATAAAAAAGCTGAGACGAGAAGGTAGAACTGTGATAGATGGATTTTAACATTTGATGAGTTCTGCCTTTGTGCCCGACTCTATGTTAATAATTGTTAATGCTTCTTTGGATTTAATTCATTTTTCCCAGTTTCACGTGATCACAGAAATGGAATTGGAAGAAAACCATCAAATACCCATAAATGTACCTCTTAATTATTAAATCATTTTCCCTTATTTTAAGGAGCCCTGGTGGCGCAGTGGTTAAAATTCTCAGCTGCTAACTGAAAGGTTGGCAGTTCGAACCCACCGGCTACTCTGGGGGAGAAAGATGTGGCAGTCTGCTTCCGTAAAGAGTTACAGCCTTGGAAACCCTATGGGGCAGTTCTACCATGTCCTTATAGGGTTGCTATGAGTTGGAATCAATTCAATGGCAGTGGGTTTGGTTTCCCATTTTTAAGAAAATTGGAAAATATTTGAAGATATACTTGTAATAAATGTTTATTAAATGCTTGTTGAATGGATACGTAGAGTGATGGATAGAAAAATGAATACTTATTTGCAGCTGGTCTAGATGGAATAATACTAATTACGCCTTTCTTTCCATAGTCAGAATTGTAGGGGACTTAGAGATAACCTAGGAGCCTGGGTGGTACAAGTGGTTTGCAATTGTGATTACCCAAAGGTTGTTGTTTCAAACTCACCCAGCATCTCTGCAGAAGAAAAACCTGGCAAACCGCTTCCATGAAGATTACAGTTAAGAAAACACTATAAAGCAGTTGTACTCTGTAACACATGGGGTCACCATGAATTGAGCGCCAACTCAAAGACAGCTAACAACAGAAATGACCAGTGGCTTAAGTCCACTGTTCCTTAAAGTGGGGTCCCTGGTCCGGCAGCATCATCGTCTCCTGGAAACTTGTTAGAAATGCAAATTTTCAGGCCTCACCCCAGACCTAAGCCAGGTGCATTTGAGTAGACCATGAATCGTGGAGACCCCATGTGTGTCGGAATAGAACTGGACTCCATAGGGTTTTCAAAGGATGATTTTTCAGAAGTAGACTTCCAGGTCTTCCGTTCCTAGGCATCTCTGGGTGGACTCAAACCCCCAACCTTTGGGTGAACCGACATGCACCTTAAACATTCGCACCATCCCTGGGGTGCAGCCCAGCACTTTGTCTTTTACCATGCCCTCCAGGTGATTCTGATTCTCACTGAAGTTTGCAAACCTCTGATCTGGCTCCACTCCTCTTTTACAAACAAGGAAACTGAAATCCATGGTGCTCAAGTAATTTCATTAGGACCCATTGATTGTATAGGAGCCCTGGTGGTACAGTGGTTAAGAGATATGGCTGCTAACCAAACGGCCAGCAGTTCAAATTCGCCAGCTGCTCCTTGAAAGCCATATGGGGCAGTTGTACCCCGACCTGTAGGGTTGCTATGAATAGGAATCAATGGCGGTAGGTTTCGGGTTTATTGATTCTATGAGCAGAATCTAGTCCCAGGAGAAACAAATGCAAATTTTAAGAGGATATTCTGTAGGGCAGTGAAAACTATGGGGATGAAAATGAATTTTTCAACTTTCATACTGATGATTTAAAAAATAAATACCACTTTCTTGTCAACTGCTCACTCAAATATTGTGCTGCTTAAACTCTCTGAACCCAGATTTCTCATTAGTAAAATGGAGACAGAAGTGCTTCCTTTATTGGTATGTCATAAAAGATAATTACATACTTTTTATGACTGCATTAAAAAAATAAAGCGTTACGGACAATGTGATTTTTATAAATTCTTTTCCTACTAGCTTAGGCTAAATTAATCCTACCTGTCCCTGGATCTCAATCATGATTGTAATGCTACTCCGTCTGTTGTAAAATACATCCACATAATTTACTATAGGTAGCCTTTCCTACATCTGTGCTTTGTCCCGTTCTCAGAGGCCTGTGGTGATGCCTGCTATCTCTTTACAGATACATGTTGTTGCTGTTGTGTGCCATCCAATTGATTGCAACTCATAGTGACCTACAGGACAGAGTAGAACTTCCTTATAGGATTTCTAGCAGATCACCAAGTTCTCCCTCTGAGCATCTGGTGGGTTCAAACCACCAACCTTTCTGTTAGCAGCCAAGCACTCAACCATTGTGCCACTAGGGCTCCTTCCAACTCATAGCAACCCTATATGACGGTAGAACTGCCCCATATCGTTTCCTAGGCTGTAACCTTTATGGAAGCAGTTCCCCAGGCCTTCTCTTCTGTGGAGGTGCTGAATGGGTTCAAACCACCAGCCTTTTGGTTTGCAGCCAAGAGGACTTAACCATTGCCCCACTGATGATCCATATTATTTGATAGTGGGTGCTAAAATGTCTGCTGACTTAACTACTGGTGTTTTTTGTAGGTTAGAAGGACTATGCCTGTTTAATGAAGGTCCTGGGCAAAGCAGAATGGTTTGCCACCCTAGATCATGGGGGTGGGCTACAGCTTAGCAGGCCAAGAGGCCTAATTCCCCTATTTCCCAGCAGATATAGCAGACAGGTGGCCTAGTGGTTAAAGTACTTGGCTGCTAACAGAAAGGTCGGTGGTTTGAATCCGACATCACTCAGGAGAAAGATCTGTCTGCTTCTATAAGGATTTTCAGCCTTGGAAACTCTGTGGGGAGTATCTACTCCATCCCATAGGGTCACTGTCTTAGTTATCTAGTGCTGCTATAACAGAAATACCACAAGTGGATGGCGTCAGCAAAGAGAAGTTTATCTCTCACAGGCTAGTAGGCTGGAAGTCTGAATTCAGGCGAAGGCTCCAGAGAAGGCTTTCTCTCTCCATTGACTCTGGAGGAAGGTCCTTGTCATCAGTCTTACTTTGGTTTGGGAGAATCTCAGCGCAGGAACCTCAGATCCAAAGGTTGTGCTCTGCTCCTGGCGCTGCTTTCTTGGTGGTGTGAGGTCCCCAGGTCTCTCTGCTCACTTCTCTCTTTTATGCCTAAAAAGAGGTTGGCTTAAGACACTATCTAATCTTGTAGATCTCATCAATATAACTGCCACTAATCTATCTCATTACATCATAGTGATAGGATTTACTACACATAGGGAAATCACATCAGATGATAAAATGGCAGACGATCATACAATCATAAAAGGGAATCATGACCTAGCCAAGTTGACCAATATTTTGGGGGGACACAATTCAATCCATAACAGTTGCTAAGAGTTGGAATCGACTTGAAGGCAGTGGCGTAGCAGACAGGAGTGAGCAGAGGCCGTTAAGCGGTAGAATGCTCACCTTCGATATGAAAGACCTGGGTGTGATTCCGGACCAGGGCAGCCACCACCCGTCTGTCAGTGGAGGCTTGTGTGTTTCTATGATGCTAAACAGGTTTCTGAGGAGCTTCTAGACTAAGACAAACTAGGAAGAAAGACCTGATGACACTTCTGAAAATCAGCCAATGAAAACTCTATGAATCACAACCATCCAATCTCATTATTGATAGGGTCACCATGACTTGAGAGCCAACTGGAACGCAGCTAACAACAACAACTACACGGCAGGCACACAACTTTACTGGGAAGAGGAGATCCAGAGCCCACTTAATGGGGGTATGTTTGCAGAGTGAGCCAGGGAGTACAAACGTGCTGCAAGTCCAAGTTATCTCCAGCCTGGCGCAGGCAGGGACTAAGTAGGAACTAGATATTAGAGATATTCCAAATAGAAATTTGGCTTTGTTATTCTAGTCCTTCCAAAATAGTGAGAGACTAAAGACTTCTATGTGGTTAATGAAAGCTGAAATGGCCTCGTCCAAAAACAGAAAACACCACTGCTTCTGCTCCTTGTGATTCTCGCATCCATACTAGAGCTGGCCAGAGACACAGCGGAATCCGCTTACCTTTTGTTGTGGTTGGTTTTGTTTGACCTGATTGAATAAAAATATTGGAGGCTGCAATTAGATTCACCTGCAGTTTACCCTCAATTTGCAGCCTTTCAGTCATAAAAATGAGGCTTCTTTTCCAGTTAAGTAGCCTCATTCTTGTGTGATTTGTTATTATAGCAAATTTAATTTTGCATGAGAAGTGTAACTAATTATGTGGCATTTGCATACTCAGAACAAATTCACAAAAATATTTGCATAAATTCCTGATCTTCTTTTTGACTCATGAACAACCTCATCATAGTAAATTACCATCCATCTTATCAAAATGTGGCTTATTTTCATGAAAAAGAAGAATTAAGATAGTTAAATTATTACAACCTGGTTAGTGAACTGTCTGAGTTGCTACCGTGTGTGTGTGTGTGTGTGTGTTTTAATGGAGTTCCTGTTTTGTGTGATTGCCCCCAGGAAAAAGCACTTCCATCAGCCCAGGTGTCTCTTCAGATTACAATTGTTTTACAGTTCACTCACTGAATGGTGTTACCCACTTAAGGCTATACTCGTTGCCATCAAGTCGATTCTGACTCATAGTGACCCTATACAGCAGACCAGAACTGCCCCACAGGGTTTCCAAGGAGTGCCAACCTTTTAGTTAGCAGCCATAGCTCTTAACCACTATGCCACCAGGGTTTCCACTTAAGGCTTTGAGAGGAGATAATTGAGAGAAAAAAAAAATTAAAAAGTAAGATGCCAGGTGCACCTGCTGTCATTATTTTTTTCATAGGCATTTCTCATGCTGCCTACATTGATCCTACAGATGTTGGTGTCACAGCAATGCAAATAACTGGTTTTGCATTATTTTAATTAAACTTGGATTTTTCACCTGATGTAATGAAGCAAGCAGTTGCCTGAGGATTCTCCAGGCCCCTAATCATAAAAATGAATATTTTAAAAAGAATCCCTGAATTGTTGTTACTCAGTGTGGAGGGCAACGTAAGAAACTAACTATAGACTCAAATGATTAGAGGTAGTGGGGGCAGGATTTGCCAATGGGAGCATTCAAAGGCTCCTGAAACCACATTCCACCACATATTTAACTTGTTTTGTCCTTTAAGAGAGAAGAAATTTCTTTTTTCCTGAATCAGAGAGAGACTGCACTATCAGGGCAAAAGTGTTTTCTAATTGTCTTTCAAAGGAGAGACCAGTGCTATTCACTCCAGGTTATATCAGCCCTCTGGGTTACCACCAATAAAAGCACTTTTTAATCAGAGGAGTGGTAATCATTTCATACTTCAGACTTTTGGGGCACTTCTGAGAATCTCGAATTTCCCCACATATAGCCAGCTACAGAGTTGAGGGTAGAAGGTGTCAAGAAACACATTGTATTTAATATCAGTCTCTTTGCTGAAGAAAAATGAAAACGCTTGCTCTTCTGAGTTTATTTTTATTGGAGTATGTCGGGAAACCCTGGTGGCGTGGTGGTTAAGTGCTACGGCTGCTAATCAAAGGGTCGGCAGTTTGAATCTGCCAGGTGCTCCTTGGAAAGTCTATCAGGCAGTTCTACTCTGTCATGTAGGGTCGCTATGAGTCGGAATCGACTCGACGGCACTGTTTTTTTTGGGTTTTATGCTACAGTTCATCAGCCCTTTCTCTGCGTTTTCCAAAACCATGCTAGTACCTTCCTTGTATGGAGTCCCTGGGTGGTGCAAACTGTTAACATGCTCGACTGCTAACCAAGAGGTTGGAGGTTGGAGTCCACCCAGAGGAACCATGGAAGAAAGGCCTGGTGATCTAATTCCAAAAAATCAGCCATTGAAAACCCTGCAGAGCCAGTTCTGCTCTGACACTCATGGGATCTCCCTGAGTCAGAATTGACTTGATGACAGCAATTTTTTTATCCTATATTTTCTGAGGTGCGTGGCAGGGGACACCGCGGTCTCCCATCGTAATACATCACTTGATGTTAATAGAGAGACCAGGTTGAGGAGGAGGACGTGGTCATCCATGGTGGTAACGCATGCGTTCTGTTGCCTTTTTTGTTGTAGAAAATACTGTAGGACAGAGCTAGGTTTCTCTTCACCAAACAAGTCTGAAAACGTTTAAATGCTTAATAAAAATAATAGCCTGCAGCTACATGAGAGCCAGGAAAAATCAAGATCGGGTCCATTACTTTTGTTTCCACATTTTTATGATAAAAATATAGACGTAACTGTGGCCTGATCCAGAGTACCACCCATCCTCACCCAGAGGCAGGAGAAAGGCCGTCTTTGAAACACCTCAGCGGAGAAGGACCATTCTTTCCTCTAGCGTGATTTATGTTCAGTGTCTGCAAGTCAGAAAAACAGTTTCTCAGGCAACACACTCAAATCTTCAAATCCACCAGTGCTTTCAGGTTTAGAAAATAAAATCCAGACAAGGTTTAGGTGCTAGTGAATAAATGCATAATCCCCTCAGCCCATGTGGGAAATAGCCCGTTTCTTGAGGGAAACCCTAATTAAGGATGAATATGAGAAACAAAACCAAAGATATTTTAAAATGTTCTTATGGTCCTCTTGCGTAATGAAGGGCATCTTCCAGAGACAGGCAGCCCACGTTTTTCTAGAAGAGTTTCTGGTTCCAACATGGGTAGTATTATCCGCTCTCTTTCAAACATCTTTTTTAATTTTTATAATCTTGCTCCCTAGTAACACATAAATGTTGACAGATGCCAAGGCCCTGGCCCAGTTCAGTGGAGTAGACATTGTGGTGTTCCAGGAAAGGGTTTGGTTTGGTGATTGGTTTCTTGTTGTTGGTTTATTTTGTTCTGTTGCATTTTTTTTTCCTAGTTGCCATCAAGTTGATCCTGACTCATGGTGACCCCTTGTGTGTCAGAATAAAACTGTGCTCCCTAGGGTTTTCAGTGACTGTGACTTTTCAGAAGTAGATCATGAAGACTTTCTTTGGAGGTGCCTCTGAGCGGACTCAAACCGCCAAACTTTTGGTTAGCAGCCAAGTGTGTTAAGCATTTGCACCACCTAAGGACTCCTTTGTTGCACTGGGCCTTCAGAAATGACATAAACCTCCACTTGGAGACCATCCTTCTAACATGTTCCCCCTAGTTCTTGTTAAAATTAGATTTCCGGGCCACAGCTGACTCCCAGGCCTACTGTACTTGAGTCTCTGGTGTGGGGCCTGGAATCTGCCACGTTCACATGTGCCTCACGTGCCTCTCATGCACACTACAGCTTAAGAACCACATGATATTTTCTGGAAAGCTTTGTACTTGTTCTCTCCGCCCCCTTGTTTCAGATGCTGTCTTTAGTCCCACCAGAGAGGACATTAGAAAGTCTACTCCACAAAAACTGCTCTTGTCTGGCCACAAATGACCTTCATATTGTCAAATTCAGTGGTCAGTTTTAAAATCTGTTTTACCTGACTGCTCTTTGTATTTGGCACTGATGACTACTTCTTTCCTATCTCACTGTCTTTCCTTCATTTACTGGTGGCTCCTCTTTCCAACTCCAAGTACAGGACTCCCGCAGGGCTCACAGTTGGGTCCTTTTCCTTTCAGTAGTTGTTCCTCCCTCAGGTAATCTCATTCAGTACCGTGGCTCCAAGTACTACCAGTGTGCGTTGTGGAATCCCAGATTCATGTCTGTTAGACCTCCTTCCTGAGTACTAACTGCCTCGTTGTTGACATCTCCTCATCCATACGCAATGTTGTTAGCTGTTGTCAGGTTGATTCTGACTCATGGTGACCCCTGTGAGCAGAGTATAGCTGTGCTCTATAGGGCTTTCTGGAAACCCTGGTGACATAGTAGTTAAGTGCTGCGGCTGCTAACCAAAGGGTCGGCAGTTCGAATCCGCCAGGTACTCCTTGGAAACTCTATGGGGCAGTCCTACTCTGTCCTATAGGGTCGCTATAAGTTGGAATCGACTCGACGGCACTGGATCCGGTTCATAGGGCTTGCAGTGCTATGACCTTTCAGAAGCAAATTGCCAGGTCTGTCTTCCAAGGTGTCTCTGGGTGGGCTCAAACTGCCAACTTTTCGGCTAGCAGTTGAGCGCTTAACTGTTTGCGCCACCCAGGGACTCCTTCCATATGTAATATGCATCTCAAACTGAACTTGCCAAAGGAAAGAAATTTATTTAACACCCCTTCCATAAATGTGCTCCTTCCATAGTCTTCCCTCTGTAAGTAAAGGTCACATTATCCAGTTGTTTATGGTGAAAACCCAAGTGTCTTAGTCAGCTAGTGCTGTCATAACAGAAATACTACAAGTGGATGGTTTTAACAAACAGAAATTTATTCTCTCATAGTCTAAGAGGCTAGACATCCAAATTCAGGGCACCAGCTCCAGGGGAAGGGGGAAGCCTTTCTTTCTCTGTTGGCTCTGGAGAAAAGTCCTTGTCATCAATCTTCCCTTTGTCTAGGAGCTTCTCTGTGCAGGAACCCCGGGTCCAAAGGATGCCCTCTGCTCCCTGGCTGCTTTCTTGGTGGTCTGAGGTCCCCACGTTTCTCTGCTTACTTCTCTCTTTTATATCTCAAATGAGATTGGCTTAAGACACAACCTAATCTTGTAGACTGAGTCCTGCCTCATTAACATAACTGCCTTTAATCCTGCCTCATTAACATCATAGAGGTAGGATTTACAACACATAGGAAAATCACATCAGATGACAAAATGGTGAACAATGACACAATACTGGGAATCATGGCCTAACCAAGTTGACACATATTTTGGGGGGACACAATTCAATCCGTGACACCAAGTACCTTTGATTCTTCTTTACTTCCTCATACCATACATTCAGTCTATCAGCAAGTCCTGTCATGTTCATCTTCAAAACATATCTTGAATCCAACCACTTATGGTTACCATCACGACCTCCCTAATCCAGGGGATTATCATCTCCTTTTTTGATGACTGCCATACCCTCCAGCAGACCTCCCTTCTTTTGTCCCCAACCCCCATGAACTGGAATCAGCTCAACAGAAACTAACGACAGCCTCCCAAACCATCTTGAACAGCAGCTAGAGGGGTCCCTTCAAACCTTAAATAAGATTGTTTCACTCTTGAAATCAAACCCCACTGCAACTGCTCCCTACTTCACTGAGAGCGAAAGACAAAGTGAAAATGAGGTCCTTAGGATCTGGCCACCTGCTGCCTCTGTGACCTCCTCTCATCCCGTTCTAGCCACACTGGCCATCCGCCTCCTTGCTTTTCCTGGAGTACCCCTCAAAGTCTTTATGCTTGTTCTTCTTTCTGCCTAGGAGGATGCCCCCAAGATACTCACATGGGCTAGCTCCTGTATTTTCTTTAGGTCTTTGCTCAAATGTTGTATCTTCAGTGTAGTCTTCATCCATCAGTCTGTTAACCCTACCCCTCTGCTTCAGCCCTTCCTTTCCCATTTTTTCTGCTAACACTTATGTCCATTTACTTCTGTTTATTGTCTGTCTCCTTCACAAAAATATAACCTCCACGAAGGCAAGGACTTGTGCCTATGTTGTTTATGGCTGTATCCCCTAGACCTGGAAGACTGAGCATATTTGGAAAGTGTTTGTTGAATAATTGAATTTGGTCTTATTTTCACTATGTCTTACGAATATTTTTAAAGAGGACAGTGGAAGGCAATCCCTGAAGATATAAGCCAGGGATCCTCAAAGAGTTGTCCCCAAATGATGACTCTAAGAATGCAAATTCTCAGGTTCCATCCCAGACTTACTTAGGCTCTTTGAAGTTAGGGCCCAGCAATCTGTGTTTTAACCAGCACTTCAGGTGATAAAAGATGAACAAATTTGAGAACCACTAGTATGGGCACATAGTATATCATCCTCAAATGATGCTGTAACCCAGTTAAAACAAGCTGGTTTCTAGAAGTTCCTTAAGGCAGTGATTCTAACTGTAGGTAGCATTGTTGGTAACTTACCTCTTTTTTTTTTTTTTTTTCCTTGGGCACCTATTATTTGTAAGTTCTGAGGTAGGTTCAGGAGGAGCCCTCGTGGTGCAGTGGTTAACAGCTCAGCTGCTAACAGAAAGGTCAGTGGTTCGAATCCACTGCTCCAGAAGGGAAAGATGTGGCAGTCTGCTTCTGTAAAGATTACAGCCTTGGAAGCCCTATCCTATAGGATCGCTATGAGTCAAAATCAACTTGATGGCAATAAGGTCTTACAAAGAGTTCATACTTTGGCCTGTTCAGGAAAATCAAGGAGCCTAGTCTCACTAGAGTCCCAAGACATCTCTGGGGAGTAATAGAAGATCAAATTTAAACATAACAAGTGGTCAGATTTTGAAGACCGTTGGTAATAGTAGGCTCAGGAAGCAATATTTGGGTGGTGGAGGGAAATGTAGAAAAGCACAGTATATTGTTATAACGGATCCATTGGACAATTCCTGCTGTGTTTGGGTGTACAGGAATTTGGTTTTAGTCCTTGAACTTTCCGTGTCCAAACTTGTCTACTTAGAGTGGGGTGGGGACCTAATTGAGGCTTTCAACTTACATAAGGCTCTATCAGTGTTTCTCCATCAAAAAGCAAGAATAGAGGTTGAAATGAGAACTCTGGTAACCATATCATTTATATTTTTATGGTGATTGATTTTATATATATATATATACACACACACACATATATATATACAATCCACTGCCATGCTGACAAATGATATGTTACTGACTTTTAGAACTTTAGGATTGAATTTTTTTTCCATTTCCACTTCAGGCAAAAATAAATAAATTACTTAAAATAAGTAGAGTTATTTTTTCCACCTAACTGAATTCCTTCATTTGACCAATATATACCTATCTCCCAAATGTTATCAAAGCAATATTTAAGAAAGAACACAAAACGTTTTTACTTAAAAACCAAGTAAAAGTCTTGATTATGTATTTTACTTAAGAAAGACTAAGTAACTAATAGTATCTTTGTCAAATTTGATATAATTAAAACGTATTTACTTGAGTTTGCATTTTTTTTTTTTTCATTCATTAGAATAGAGTGTTGAAAGTGAGAGTACAGGTTAATTTCTTCCCGTACCTTCATTGAACGGGTGCAGGAGAATTAAAGGTTAATGGGAGAAGCCAGACTTAGACATACATTTAACATGAACTTGGAAGATTATTTCCTGATTTTATTGCACGGCTTTGCGTAGAGCCAGATACTCCCAAATTGGGGAGGGGGTGTTCTGCCTCTAGTCTTCATCTCACCAATACAGAGTCTCCTTCGAGGGTAGTTAGCTGTGGGGTGGGGCTTCTGTGCTTCAGTTTGGTCTGGGGCAGTGGAACATGTGCCAGACTGGGATATTAAAAAAAAAAAAAAATCCATTGTCGTCCAGTCAATTCTAACTCATAGTGTCTGCATCGCACATGCAGACAGACTGTGGCACCAGCTTCTTAGCAGCATTAAGACTGCTAGGAATGAGGGCTCTGCCAGTGGTATCAACTGCTCCTGGGTGCTACATTCATCCAGGATGATGGAGCTGCATACACCAGACACGTACACAGTGTTGCAAAGTGAAAGTGATTATCATTATTGTAGAAAGCAAACAGTAAACAACAGGAACAGATTACTTACAGTGAACTAGTCCCGTCCTTCTACACATAACCCCCACTTTGTAGGAGAGAAAACGCTCACGTCTCAGAGGGTTAACCACTCACCCTTCCCTCAAATAACCCATGCCCATACTTATGTTACTCAATAGGCACGCCCTAGTTCAGATCAGATGCTGTTTTCATGTCACAGGTGCCTCTGGCTCCTGCCATGGTACCTAGCCACACTACCCGGTCCTTCAGGCACCAGGCAGCCAAGGCTCCCTCAGCTCCTGCCATGCACTGCTTGGCCACTGGGCCTCACTGGGTCTGGAGTCGCCAGCTCTTCCAGCTATAGGATGCTCCCCCGCCCCAACACACATACCCAGGACCTTCAGAGTCTCCACAAGCAACCGCTGCACAAAGGTGTCCAACTCTGTTGGTGACCACCTGCTGCCCAGTGTGTGCCTCGCTCCTCTCTCTGGCTGTAGCCCTCTAGCTCCATGGGCCAACAAACCCGCTGTCTCTCTCTGTCTTCAGTGTTACAGCCCTTATTCAGCATTATAGCTCTTTTATTTGGGTCTAGGAGGTTCTTAGCAGAGGGACCCCAGGTCCAGAGGGCACACACTCAGCTCTATGACCTTGATGATCATGAATGAGGTCCCCAAAAACCTCTTTGAGATTGGCCCCTTATGTAAAGAAGCTCCTTGTCAGTCTCAGGGTCTGGCCCTGCCAGCAGGATCCTAAACCTACCAATTCCCTAGGTGGGCTGCTAGCCACTCAATCCTACTGGGTGGATTATAAACCACTTATATGGTTTTTAGTAAACTGACCAATCCCTGCAAGCCACTCATGTGGATAGTAAACAGACCAATCATTTGCAAGATTGTGACATGACCACTCATTTTGGGAGAATTACAAACTCAGGCCTGGAAAGGCCATATAGAAGGGAAACTCTAGCCCAGGACAAGAACCATTCCCTAAGCCAACTCTTCAGACAGGGATTGGACTGGACTATAAGATAGAAAATGATACTGGTGAGGAGTGGGCTTCTTGGATCAAGTAGACACATGAGACTATGTGGGCAGCTCCTGTCTGGAGGGGAGATGAGAGGGCAGAGGGGGATGTAAGCTGGCTGAATGGACACGGAAATAGAAGGTGGAGAGAAGAAGTATGCTGTCTCATTAGAGGGAGAGCAGCTAGGAGTATACAGCAAGGTGTATATAAATTTTTGTATGAGAGGCTAACTTGACTTGTAAACTTTCACTTAAAGCACAATAAAAATTAAAAAAAAAAGAAACTCATTGCACTGCACATTGTGACCCTATCTGTTACACAGTAAAACTGAGCACCATAGGCTTTTCTTGGCTGTAATCTTTGTGGAAGGAGATCACTAGGCCTTCCTTCCATGGTACTGTTGGATAGATTTGAACCACCAATCTTTCAGTTAGTAGTTGGGGGTTAACTGTTTGTGCTATCCGGGGACCTATGAACTGGAGATAGGAAACCTTATTTCCTTTCTTAAACCTGTCAATGTTTGACCTTAACCAATCCACTTAACCATAATCTGAGTCTTAGTTTTCTAATATGAAATGGTGGACGTGGTTCAAAAATGTTGTGAAGATCAAATGAGAATAGATATCTAAGTGCTTTGGAAAACTATAACGACCAGTCTCTCCATCAATCATTTAAGTAAACTAGAGATGTTAAGTTGACTGCTTAGTATTTTACTTTTGTCTATTTGCCATGATAACTTTTAAAGGAAATGACTAATATTTATTGTATAATTTACAGTATAGGCTCAGCTGCCGTAACCAGATCACCCTAAAATACAATGGCTTGAATAAGATAGAAATTTATTTCTTTTTCATGTAAGACGACAAAGGGAGGCAGAAAGATTAGGGTAGGTGAACAGAGTGCTCTAAGAGAATCACTTTTGCCATACTGAACATGTGGCTTCCGTCTCTAGGCTGAAGGTTGCTGCTAGAGTTGTTGCCCTTCCCAGCCAGAGGAAGGAGCTTGTCTTCAGGTTGGAGATACCCCGGATATTGCACATACCATTTAGGTTCAAATCTTATTGGCTTAACTCAGCTATATGTTCAAGTGTAGCCACACAGGAGACTGGGAAACACAATCTCTAGACCATGAGTCATGTATCCAGCTAAAACTGGAGTGGAGAATGGATTGCTTTTAAAAGGAATAAGGGAAAATATATGCAGGGGGACAGCTTAGTAGTCTCCAACAAAATTGATGAGATGTATTTTACTTTATGTATATGCTAAGCTGTACTCATAGGTTAATTGTTATTAGTATACTGTCTTGCTACCAAAAAGCAGGCAACAAAAATTTTCAGTGGCCAAGTGTACTGTATGTCTATACTCTACCACTTTTAATCTGTATTAAAGTGTCATATATGACAGATTCATAGTTTCATAGAGGTATATGATTTTACTCTGTTGGGTTTGCTATCAGTTACCCCTTTATTTGATTGAGGACTTTGGTTGTGACTTTCTGTGCTGTGTTGAAATCTTTGACCGTCTATATGACTTACATGACATAGGTGAGCAATATACCTAAATTTTCTTCAGGATTATAAAATCAGAAGAGCACACTGATGATTTGACAAAATGATCAGTAGGTTATCTTTGGGATCCTATTCCCGGTTTGCACTAATATAGTAAATGCATAAGTATACAGTAATTTTGGAAAATAGCCTAATGTCTATAATTGTTATAGCCTTTCCAGTTAAAACATAATTCTGGAAGACCAGACTAATACTCTAATAATTTTAAATTCTCTTGTTATGAAGCTGACAACATCTAGCTTATCTATCTATCTACCTACCTACCTACCAACCATCTACCTACCTACCTATCTACCTACCATCTACCTATCTCACCTTTGTTGAGTACTTGCAACATGCCAGGTGCTATGCTAGGTGTTAGAGTATAAAAAAAAGAAACAAAAAACTAAGGAAGACACACTTTGAGGATCTTGTAGCACATTCAAGGAGACCATTTGGCAAATAGCCAGATACATAGGATTGGCCCTCAATAGTGAGATGAGAGTGATCTAGTTTGGAGATAAATATCTGGGAGTCTCTAGATTATTGGTTGTTCTTCAAGCCATAGCACCTGATGGAATTGCCCAGAAGGAAGGGAAAGAAGACCAAGAACAGAACCTTACTCTGACACATAAGGAGCAGGAAGAAGGAGAGGGAAGAAGGGAAGAGTTTAAGAGGAAGTTCTTAGAGTGATAGAGACATAAGAACACTTTCAAGGGGGAGAGACAGAAAGAAATGGTTATACCCAGCGTTGCAGAAACTGGTTAGGCCAAGCATTATCATGAGATCTGGCCTTTTGAAGACCATTTGTGGCTGTAATGCAGCAATTCCACTGAAGAGTTTGCAGTAGAAGGGAGGTTTTTGCTGTTTGAAGAGTGAATGAGAGAAAGTTGGAAAAGGGAATGGAGAAGGCTAACGGCGATATAACCGGGGCAGTGTTGGTTCAGTGGTAGAATTCTCACTTTCTGTGCAGGAGCCTAGGTTCAATTCCTGCCACCACCCGTGTGTCAGTGGAGGCTTGTATGTTGCTGAATAGGTTTCAGCAGAGCTTCCAGACTAAGATAAACCAGTAAAAAAGGCCTGATGGTCTACTTCGAAAAATCGACCAATGAAAACCCTATGGATCACAATGGTCTGATCCCCAACCCATCATGACGCAGGACTGAGGGAAGAGTTTTGTTCTGTCATTATGGCATTGACTTGATGGCATCTTTTAAAAGTCAGGACTCCTGAATTGCTTTGTTTGTGGTGGTTTAACACTTAAAAATGTTTCATTGGAAGAATTTCTGTGTTGCCAACTATGAGACAGTGTTCTATCCATTACCTCGTCTATGTAATTCCCAAAGCAGGTATGCACTGCTGTAGTCTCTTTCATTCACCATGCTGATGCACCTTTTCATAAGACAAGAAACTAATTTTTGAGTGTAGCAACACTTGTTATGGTTGTTAGTCATTTCCTAATTGTAGAAATTCCTCTGTCTAATGATATTCTCGTTGGTTTGAACAGCTGGCTTTCTCCTTGGTGCTTTGTTGCCCAAAGGTGCATTGGGAATCCTACATCATTAGTGGCAAAATTGCTGACAGCATTTCACGAGTTCCACCATAAATTATGCTGATTATAATATAGAGATTGTGGTGGCGAGGGGAGGATATTGGATCTGTGCAAACTTGGATATAGTATATTTTCAACTCCACTTAAACAGAATGATACATAAGATCTTCACACCCTTAGAATTCATTTCTAATAAGCCTTTCTCAGAACTGGCCTACTTCAGACAAGGGGAGGTTCACATTAAATAGGCTTATGCTACACAGGTCCGCAATGTTCAGCGTATCTATACGCCTCTAATCTCTTTTAAAAAAAAAAAAACAAAAACCAAACCCACTGCCGTTGAGTCAATTCCAACTCATAGCAACCCTATAGGACAGAGTAGAACTGCCCCATAGAGTTTGAACGTTTCATACTAATTGCCCTGAAAGATATGCATTAAAAGAAATGAAAGGCAAATTTCCTGAAATGTATCTCCAAAATGATTCTAATTTGTGTAAGTTTTAGCCAAGGAACAGATAGATGTCTTTTCAATACTGCACCTTTGTAAAAATTTTTAAGACAGATTATACAAATATGTCTTCTGTAACTTGGTGCTTCTCCCAGTCCTAACTTTAGTGAATGCTTTTATCAGAACATATGCTGACAAGGGCAAGTCAAAAAGGGGGTCATTGTTTCAAACATCCAGCTTACCTTTAGAATAATACGAAGGAAGTAATTTCAAGGTGATTTGAAGATCTAGCTTTCTCAGATTTAATTATAATCAAATCTTTTGTGAACATTATTTTCTGGGGCTGTATTTTTTTCTAAATAATTATCACTCTTTAAGTTTATATAGTGAGCATAAAGTATTTTAAAACTATAGAAAGAGAAACATATAGAGAAGAAAATTAAAATAATCCATAATACTAACATATTTTTTGCTTTATTTTCTTTTAATCCTTTATATGTATTTTCTAAATTGTGGTAAAAGGGATAACACAGATATAAATCCTACTTCTTTCTCTTCATATGATACTCTGAGAGTTTTCCATTTTATTATATGTTCTTTACAAATATGTTTCCTAGGAATTATATAATATTTCTTCATATATAGGATGCTTTATATTAACCATACCTATATATTTAGAAATTAAGATATACCTTTTTCACATTACTATAAATAATGTTTGAATGGACATCATTAAGTGTCCATTAAATAGACAACTGATTATTTCCGCAGGATTCCTAGACATGAAATTTCAGGATCAAAGACACTTGGATGTTCTAAACTTCATGCCATATACTACCTAAGTGCTTTCCCAAAACTGCATAAATGTAGGCAGAAAACACCATCGTACTTATGTTTTTCTGATGGTCAAGTAAAAAACGTTTCCATCTACAGAGAGAGATTTTTGTATCCTTTTACTTCATTTTTTTTTTTTTCACTGTCTGGGATTCAAGCTGGAATCTGAGGAGGGTGTGGAACGAGGGATGTCTTTGCCGGTGTCAAATGGATTTTGGCTGAAAGCAGAGAATACCAGAAAGATGTTTACCTGTGTTTTATTGCCTGTGCAGAGGCACTTGGCTGTGTGGGTCATAGCAAATTATGGATAACTTTGCAAAGAATAGGAATTCCAGAACACTTCATGGTGCTCCTGTGTAACCTGTACAAGACCAAGAGGCAGTCTTTTGAACAGAAGAAGGGTATACTGCATGGTTTAAAGTCAGGAAAGGTGTGTGTCAGGGTTATATCTTTTCACCATACCTACGCAATTTGTATGCTGATCAAACAATCTGAGAAGCTTGACTATATGAAGAAGAGCACGGCATCAGGATTGGTGGAAGACTCAGTAACAACCTGCATTATGCAGATGACAAAACCTTGCTTGCTGAAAGTGAAGAGGACTTGAAGCACTTACTGATGAAGATCAAACACTAAGGCCTTCAGTATGGATTGCACCTCAACATAAAGAAAAAAAAATCCTCACAACTGGACCAATGAGCAACATCATGATAAATGGAGAAGAGATTGCAGTCATCAAGGATTTCATTTTACGTGGATCCACAATCAGCACCCATGGAAGCAGCAACCAAGAAATGAAATGAAGTACTGCATTGGGTAAATCTGCTGTAAACCACTAGAGTGTTAAAAAACGAAGACGTCATCTTGAGGACTAAGGCGCACCTGACCAAAACCATGGTATTTTCAATTGCCTTATATGCATGTGAAAGTTGGATAATGAATAAGGAAGGCTGAGAAAGAATTGATGCCTTTGAATTATCGTGTTGATGAAGAATACTGAATATACCATGGCTGCTCCAGGGGAGAAATATGTGGTAGTCTGCTTGCGTAAGGATTTACAGCCTTGGAAACCCTATGGGGCAGTTCTGCTGTGTACTGTAGGGTCACTGTGAGTCGGAATCGACTCAACGGCAATTGGTTTTGGGGCCAGAAGAACAAACAAATCTGTCTTGGAGTAAGTATGGCTAGAATGGTCCTTAGCAGCGAGGATGGCGAGACTTCGTCTCAAGTACTTTGGACATGTTATCAGGAGAGACCAGTCCCTGGAAAAGGACATCATGCTTGGTAAAGTGAAGGTCAGTGAAAAAGAGGAAGACTCTCAATGAGATGTACTGATACAGCGGCCACAACAACATAGGAGTAGCTGGTGGATTCGAACTGCCAACCTTTTGGTTAGCAGCCGAGTTCTTAACCACTGTGCCACCAGGGCTCCTTTTAATGAAAGAAGTAGGTGCTGTATTTCCTGAATCAATGAATACCTGAGGATGTCTTTCTGTTGCTTCAATATACAGCCAGTACTTGATTGGGAATACGATTTCTGGGTTAAGACTCAAAGGTTTTTGTACAGATTTAACTTCACTGGGCATTTGGGGTGGCTGAAAGCCATGGAGCCAGCCTTTTTTGCTCCTTTGCAGGAAACATGTTGGTCTGTATGGCTGATTGCTGCCGTTTTCCTTGCTGTTTTTATTCCTGTGCCAGTGGATGTGTGAATAGTTTTCTATTTATTCCACCTAGAATGTGATGGGACTTTTTGATGTGCAGAAGTCCCTTTTATTTTCCTATTCTATTCTGAAACTTTCCTTTAATTATCCTGTTGATTATTGTTTACATTTCAGTTCTTTTCAAATACTTAAACTATAATTGCTAGACAAATCTCCATTTTTTTTTAAATATCTACATTTGTTCATTTTCATGTTTTTCCCTTAATTTTTTTATGTAGTCACAGATCACTAAGTTTGTCCTCCATGGGTCTGTGTGTGTGTTTCATTGTCAATTCTTCTAACTGAAGTGGGTTTTATAATTATAAGAAAGACCAGTAGAATAGGACGTTCAAGTTTATATCTATATTTGTCCTAAGTAACATAGGATGTACAGGCTGGCCTATAAAATTGATAATTTTCATACAGAATGCATTACAAATAGTGAATATTGACAGAAAGAAAAATGTGGATATTGTGGGGGGTTTTCTTGGTTATAGTAGGCGTAGCCTTCATACACTAACTGAATTATACTACTGAAAAGGGAGAAGGTGAGTTTTAAGTAACTGGCCTAGGTTGGGAAATTTGATTTATTTCCAGGTGAGATACTGAGAAGTAAACTTTGATCAGTGTGACCAAGTCCATGCCCATACACCAAAATCTATTTTTTCCAAAATCATTTCCAGACAAATGCTTGAGATTTGGCCAGCAATTATAGTTTCAATTACTCATTCTCTAAAAGCATCATTTCATGTTGGGGAGAGCTACCCCATAGTAGACATCAAAATGTAGGGACCAACAGGTTTTAATTCTGCTACTGCATTTTAGTTTTCCTCAAACTTCTTATATCAGCCTGCTCCCTTTTTATTTCCTTTTATTATCCTTGCAACTCACCCTGTTATCTTTTTAAATCTAATTTTTCTGTAATTTCATCTCAGCTTTTTTTTTAAAAAAAGGCTTTTCGCTCATGTTTCAGAGTGACCATGTCTGCCTGGATACTACCAAACATGCCAAAACAAACACACAAACAAAAAAACAGTTGCCAATGAGTCAATTCCAACTCATGGTAACCCCATGTGTCTGAGTAGAACTGTGCTCCATAGGGTTTTCAATGGCTGATTTTTCGGAAGTAGGTTGCCAGGCCTTTCTTCCAGGTGCCTTTGGTTGGACTCAACCTCCCACCTTTCTGTTAGCAGCCAAGCACTTAACTATTTGTGCTATGCATGGACTCCAAACATTCCAAGGCTTGGTATAACATTGTTTCACATTTCTCCAGTAAGTCATTTTCAGAGTCAGACCCTCCTCTGAGGCTGTGGTGATTTCTCTCTTTCCCTTCTCCTATAATACATTTTCATGGGTTCCATATTATATTATTTTTAGTTACTCATTCTGAAATGATCTATCCAGATCCTAGGAGTGCCAACAGAGAATGTGGACTCAACTTTCTGTCCATTTTGTATTTATAGAAATCTTTTCTCTAAGCTCTCCCAACATAAAGTGTCTTTCAAGCAATTTAGGGACCGTGGCTATACTAAGGTGAAATCTCGCCATACCCTTTCTTCCTACCTGTGTGATGGTAATTTTGGAACAATAGGAACACAGTAGCAACACCTAGCATGCATTGCTACCAACACTCTTGTTACAGCCACTGAGCCTACAGCATTGAACTTGTGTGTCTGTAGTTCAGTTGTGCGCCACTGCCAGCCTATTGCCAGCCCCCTCTCCATTTTTTTTCTTGAGTTGGAATCTCTAAATGAATGGAGAAAAATGGCTCCCAGTGGAAAACTCCTATTTCACTTTTACGGAACAGTCTAGAAATTTCTCACTAGTTATCTAATTTCTCCAATTCAGGGGCTAGAAGTGAGAGATGTATGAGGGTAATTCCTAAGTTCTTTTAGGTAGGGAAAATGGTTTCATTTAACAGAAGGTATACGTAAAAAAAAAAAAAAAAAGCTTCATACTGTTATTCTCAGTTCATTACCACTAGCCTCACAGCGCAGATATGGATGCGTGTGTTTGGGGAGGGGGTGGTGTCTAGGCGATACCAAACTGCATAAGGAAAATATATTGCTTCTTAGAAACAAGAGTGTTAGGGAGAACGATATGTGTAAAATCCAAAAATATTGTTAGTTTCTTATTATTAAAGGGTTTAATATTTGTCATCATACTTATTTTTATGGGAAATTGGATAAGGGTATTTCAAATGAAAGTGGCCAGTATCGTTATTTGAAATCACTTTTAAGCCACAATCCAGTGACACCTACATTTAATGGCTGAAAAGTCTATATTCTTATTAATCTCTGCCTAATTGCCTGTTTTAATAGTTAAGCAACTAAACCTAAGAGCCACACATACACTTAGAAATCTTAAAGTTTGGTAATAGAAGAGAAAATGGACATTACCTTCACTTTGTAGGTGATTTGCCTTTGAGAAGAGGTGTATAAAACTCTATAAAAAAGGCTAAAAACCTGTTGCCATCAAGTCGATTCCAACTCATAGTGACCCTACAGAGTAGAACTGCCCCCGTTGGATTTCCAAGAAGTGGCTGGTGGATTCGAACTGCCAGCCTTTTGGTTAGCAGCCATAGCTCTTAACCACTGTGCAAACAGGGCTCCAGTATAAAGACTATGTTCACTAATTGGCCTTAGTCCCATATTGGCAGATACTATGATATATGCTTTACACTATTTTATTTAATCCTTACAACATCTCTATAAAGTAAGTGTTATTTATCCCTCTGGTAAAGATGAAGAAATTAAGGCTTAAAGAGATTAAATAACTTGCTCAGGGGAACATAGCTAGTAAGTATCAAAACCAGGATTTGAACCTAAATCTCTCTAACCCAAAGATTGTATTTTTAATCAGTACACCATTCAGCAACATCTGACTTGGGCCAAGCAGAATGAATAAAATAACAGGCTATTATTATTATTTTTGTCCAAGCTGCATTCCAGGGCTTGTATATGATTTAATCCCTATCTTCCTCTCCAACTTAATTTTAGACTATACCCTCCCACCAACCCCTTTGCTCCCAGCCCCATGACTTCCTTTCTGTTCCTCAAACCCCCACCTCAGGACCTTTGCGTATGTGGTTTCCTCTGCCCAAATTGCCCTTCTCCCTTTTCTCTACGTGGTTGCCATTTTCTTCTCTTCCAGGTCTTAGCTCAAATACCATTTGCTCAAAGAGTCCTCTTCTGACCACTTTATCTAAAGTACCTGCCCCTCCCTATTAAAAGACTTTCTTTTCACTGTTTATTTCCTTCCCAGATGCATCTGATCTCAAATCAGTTTGTCCATTTACTTATTTTCTTGTTTATTGTAAGTCTTCCCCTACAGGATGGAAGCTACTAAGGGGCAGGGGCTTTTTCTGCCTTAGAACAGCAAACTGTATCTACCAACAGGTAGAACAGCACTGGGCATATAATAGATGTTTGAAAGATTATTGCTGCATAAAGGATGGATGAATGAGTATGAAATTAATGCATTTGTATTTCGGGATTGTTGTTGTTGTTAGTTACCAGGGAGTCCGTTCAGACTCCTGGCGACCCCATGCTCCATAAGGTTTTCAAGGCTGTGACCTTTTGAAAGCAGATTGCCAGGCCTGTCTTCTAAGGCATCTCTGGCTGGGTTTGAACTGCCAGCTATAGTCGAGCGCTTAACTATTTGTGCCACCTGGGGACTCCAGTTTAGAATAGTGTCTTTGAAAAAAAAAATTGGCTGAATGTATTTGAGAATTAATGCCTTTGATGATTTCAAGTGCTCTAAATCATATTTCAGCCTTGATCAGGGTGTGTAATCCCATAATAACAGACTGTTGCAACTTCCTGCAAGAACAGAGATTCCTGCTTTGGTTTTAACATGCCCAGTGGATTCAAACTGTTGACCTTTTGGTTAGCAGCCTGAGCTCTTAACCACTGTGCCACCAGGGCTCCGTGCATACTTAAAACATCCCCATATTATTTAAAAACAGCGTTTTGGCTAGAAAGTGACTCTCAAATGACCAGTGAAGACCTGTATTTTCCACTTTATTCTGATTTTTCTTAGGTTAACAACTACATTGGCTCCTTTAGACAGTAGGACATGGACCCCGATGTAGATGGCTATGTGACATGACATTAAGGCTTTTTTGTACGTAAATTGAGGAGTTTTATGCTGAATCTGTAGAATTCCAGTTCTCTTCAGTGCTTTCTTTATAGAGTGATCACAGGATGTGGGGGAAATATTATTCATTCCAAATGACTAAGCATACTGGTCACAGAACAGAGGCTTCCAGAACTGGAAGGGACCCAAGGGATTATCTTGTCAAAAACCTTCCTTCTGGAGATAAGGAGAGACTCTGAGAGTGGTGGTGACTCCTCTAATGAGGTTTGCTTTGTCTTTGTCCGTGCAGGAGTACATGGATTCCAATAAATACCTGGAGCATCTGTTAACTCAACTGGAGGAGCAGCACAGAAGCCTCTGGAGGTGAGTTAAATTTATATCCTTACCTCATTTGTTTCCTCAGGCAGTGGTCTTTCTAAGTTTTATCTTGATTATGGAGGCAGGGAGTTGGAAAAAGGCTCCTTCTTCCACTTGGTGCAAGAGACATGTTGGGATGCAGAAGTCACCAGAGGCTACCTAGAGAATACCATTCCTTGGATGAAAGTGGAGCAACAGTGCTAAAAGTTGTCCTTGAATTATGGGCATGCTCAGAGCTGGAACCCATTGCCTTCTAGTCAATTCTGACTCATAGCGAATTATGGTGGAAATTGTGAAATTTAGCAAGGTCAAGAAATTAATTTGCCCAAGGCCACATGGCAAGGTTGTAATGCTGTGGAAACTAGAATTCAAATTCTCTGACCCTTGCCAGTTTAATGATTATTTGATTCTTCCTCTAATTAAAACGTATAAAACGTCTGCTTAAGCTTTGTGTTTATCTTAATATTAAGAAGAAAATTAACAGTGCTCTCATGCCGTCTCCAACTCATGGCATCTCCATGTGTGTTAGAACGAAGCTGTGCTCCATAGGGTTTTCCAGGGTGATTTTTTTTGGAAGGAGATCACCAGGCCTTTCTTCAAGGCATCTCTGGATAGACTCAAACTTCAAACCAGGGGTTTGAAGCAGTTCTTTCCAAATTCTGTCTTAGATATCTAGTGCTGCTATAACAGAAATACCGCAAGTGGGTGGCTTTAACAAACAGAAATGTATTTTCTCACAGTTTAGTAGGCTAGAAGTCTGAACTCAGAGCGCTGGCTTGTGGGGAAGGCTTTTTCTCTCTGTTGGCTCTGGAGGAAGGTCCGTGTGCATCAGGACAGCCTCTTCTCAGCCATGTCCATAGGCAGGCCTCTCTCTGGCCCATGGCCCCTTGGCCCCTCTGCCTGGTCTCTGCCCTGCTCGGGAAAGTATTAAAAAGTTCTTTAGCTCTGCCAGTAAGTGCTCAGAGGCACCCCACTCTGTCAGTAAGCCAGGAGGTGCCAATGCTGCTGATTAGGGACCAATTCTGAGAACCACTAGTAGAACAGTGGTTCTGAAAATTTACTATACATAAGAATCACCTGTAGATTCAGATTCAGTGTATCTGGGGTAGAAATGCAAATTCTTAGCAGTGTTTCCAACTGGAAGGAATTGGTTAGAAGCCCTGCTTCTGACCTTATAGTTAGCAGCCGAATGTGTTAATCATTTGCACCACCAAGGGACTCCTCTCTTAATACTAAGGGGAGTATTTTAAGAGTGGTGTTATATAGGTAGGTCTACAGTGATTTGTTTTTATTCGATGAAAGAATAATATGGTACGTTCTGATTCTAGGTGAGAAAAGGTATGTAAGTCCATTTGGGCAGGTAATTAGAAAAAAAGGTGACTATAAAAGAAGTCATATTCCCAAGTCACTCATTCTCTCTCTGGGGCTTCTTGGAAATTGAATAGATGATTGTGATGTATTATCTAGATTTTTCAGGGTCCATGTGGTCATGATGTTCATAGGTGCTGCTATGGAATTTGAACTCCTTTTCTAAATTCCTATAGCTCTTGTTAATACAAAATAAATATGCTAATGCTTACTTATATGATGCCTTAACATTATACCAGAATTTTTCATATAACTAGCTTTATTTTCCCATGGGTTCGTAAGCCCCTAAAGTGCTTTATTTTGTATCTCCTGGCAGCACTGAGGACGGTGTTCACCCTGTACACAGATAAACAAAACCCGTTGCTGTTGAGTTTATTCCGGTTCATAGCCACCCTATAGGACAGAGCAGAACTGCCCCACAGGGTTTCCAAGGAGCGGCTGGTAGATTCAAACTGCCAACCTTTTGGTTGGGAGCCAAGCTCTTAACCACTATACCACCAGGGCTCCCTGTACACAGATACATTCTGTAAATATTTACTCTCTGGCTGTTTTGCCAAAACCTATCCAAAGCCATCCCCATTGTTCTCTGTGCCAGGCTATGTCTCCCTTCTTTGTGTCTCACTGAGACAGATTAAAATAACCTTAAAATTCATCATCACAGGGGGGATTCTAGTTCTTGAGTAGAGTGCCAGATATTTTAAAATTTTATGCTATTATATTATTTTTCCAAATGGCAGACAGTTTTCTGGTTTATTTATACACATAGAAAAACTGGTAGGATCTGACAAGCGTGTTCAATTTTATAAACGTGTTTGCCACTAACAGACACATAATTTTATATAACTTGAAGCAGTATTCACTAGATTTGTTTTGAGGAGCTATAACCTGGTTTTGATATAGTTTTAGTTTATGAACCAGTATATTATATTAATAAACTCAACAATGATATATTTATGGTTATGTGACTTTTAAAATACATTTTCCATGGATATCCTGGAAAGTATGTTTTTTAAACTATTTAACTGAATTGTGACATTTTATTTCAACTATTTGCAGGGGATATTTTGTTTACCCCATCTTGCAAGAAAAAAATACAGAAAAATAATGAATACTAGCTGACGAAAGAAATTTAGAGTTGAATTTTGTCAGTAAATATATCTTATATACATCATTGGAGAGGAATAATGGATTCATCGGATCTTTGAATCGAAAATTCAGTATGGAAAAGGGTTTTTTAAAAACTGCTTTCTTGAGGTAGCTCAATAAAAACCTTTTGGTCTTCTCAGATACGATTAAATTAAAATCCCATTTCAGGCATGGACTTAACATAAACTAAGAGCTCAGAATTTTACGTAAGTCTCTTCCATTTTCCTTCAGAAATGAAATTATTGCTGTCGAAGAAGTGAAGTCTAATATATAGTGTCAGAAAACCTAATAAAAAAGCTCCATTTGAATAACAGTGGTGGGTAATAATGACATTTGAATAGTCAGAATAACTACTGGAGAGAAAATGGAAATGGGTAGTATTGAAAAGAAAATGAAAACTAATAATAGCAGATTTATATACTATTTATTGACTCATGAAATTACATTTGATTATATTTTGCAAACAGATCCTGACTTGACTGACTTAAAGTGATTGGCTTTATGATGGTTATTACAATATCAAAACTACAACGGTGGCCAAATTGTTTTTGGTAAAGGATATGTGAGTGACAGTGAGCAGTGTGGGAAGTTCTTTCTAGTTTTGATTAAATTTCTTAAATGCTTTACTCGTGAGTTAGGGTGGAATATATGATGTGCAGAGGATCATGGGAATAGCATGTCCTATATACAAGCACAACTGGATTGCCTGAAGTTAAACAAATGTTCCCATAAATCAGTACAGACTCCCTCTCTGATTTTATTAAGCCTTTGATTTGTGGCTGCTGCAGTTTTTATGGAGTGGGCTACTTGTCATTACTGCTAATATTAACTGATGGCCTTCCAGTTATTCTTGAGCTAACTTAAGAGAAAAGACAGATTCTGCATATTTAGATCTTCCAGCAATGATTGTGGTAAGCATTACTTTATGGCCGCCATCTTTGATGATTAATCAAAAGCGTGGCAGGCACAAGGCACGCTCTTACTGCCGCTTGCTGAATGATGAAAGAATTAGACAAATGATGGTAGAGGATTGGGTACGAGGAATTAAAAAAAAAGTCTTCCCTCATTTTCATGGAGGGAGCTACTAGTCTTTAATAGATTTTAGTCATTTCTTATAGCATAACCATCTGCTGTGACACAAAAATATATTGTTATGATCACTCTCAAGATAACTGGTTATTTTGGGGTCCTGTTTAGTATTCTACTGAAATAGATCTCTAATCTCTCTCTCAGCTCCCAAATTGCAAAGGAATTTGTGGAGTTCAAATATAGCTCTCTAGCCATGAGCAGTCATTTAGCTCAACTGCCTTTTCTGACACCAATGAATCCTTTCTAAAGAGGAAAACTTGTGTGAATTCATCTGAAGAAGAATCCAGAACTTAGGCTAAGGCTTGAGTACAAGTCTGGGTGGGATGCAAATAAACATACCCAGTGACAACCCCTATACTAGTTGATGCTGAAAGGGAATCGTTGTAATTTTTTGCATGTGGACTTGTTTTAATGTGGAAAGTTAGGATTCAGAGAGAAGGGCTTTTTTGCACTTGGTATTTTTTATATCATCTGTTACTATTTCTAAATTTGACTAAATATGTCTATGACTGACAAGAAAAATGCTAAGAAAACAACTGCTGAGAATGTCTTTTTCTTAACATTGGATAGAAATCTTTACCCAGTTTCAAATTAAAGAGTTTAGAACAAACAAACAGTTGGAAAATACAAGCTCAATCATGAATATTTATGGAACTGAAATTACTCTTTCATGCCACGTATATGAAATTATGTATGAAACGGAGAAGCAGCACAAAACTGTAATAATAGAGGCTGGACTGGGAATTGTGGAGATTTGGGCTCTGGTTCTGGCTGGCCCAGACTGGTTATTGGATAACTTCTCTGAGTCTGAGTCTCCTTATCTATAAAAGAAGGTATCAAAATAACTAGCATTTAAGATTACTGAACACTGTGATCCTATGCTACTTAATAATGGCACAAGTAATTATATCACATTTATAGAACGTACAAAAACAAAAAAAAACCCAAACCCATTGCCATCAATTCTGACTCATAGCAAGTCTATAGGACAGAGTAGAATTGCCGCGTACGGTTTCCAGAGGATGAAATCTGTATGGGAGCAGACTGCCGCATCTTTCTCCCACAGAGTGGCTAGGGGGTTCGAACTACCAACCTTCTGGTTAGCAGCCAAGCACTTAATCATTGCACCACCAGGACTCCTTAGAACATGTACAGAAATTACACAGACATGTATAATTTTATTTTCCTATATTACTATTATGCAATGATAACTAAAAAAATTTAAAAAATCATTGCCATCAAGTCTATTCTGATTCATGGTGACCCCATGTGTTACAGAGTAAAACTGCTCTATAGGGTTTTCTTGGCTGTAATCTGTAATTACAGAAGCAGTTTGCCAGATGTTTCTTCCATGAAGCCACTGGGTGGGTTTAAACAGCCAACCTTTAGGTTAACAGCAGACTGTAAACCGCTTGTGCCACTCCGGCTATCCTTATGCAGTGATACAGCTGCACAATACATATACCATAAAAAGCTTCAAAGAGCATACGAGTAGAAATAACTAATGTCAGTTTGCCAGTAACTCAACTAAATGATGTCAAAGTATCCTGTCAGATTCTCATGACTCACATTGGAGATGGTGTCATTAAATATCTGTAAGTTAGTAAAGAATAAGTAAGTGGGTCTGCACGTCCAAAATCAAATGACAAGATCTGGTGAAAACAGAGAGGGCCAGCTGCCAACCCACAGAGTTGAGATCACTAAAATCCCATTTGAATAAGCTGTATCTAGACCAGGGTTTCTCAACCTCGGCACCGTTAACATTTGGGACTGGATTGATTCTTTCCTGTGGGGGCTGTTTGGCAGCATCCTCTTCCTGCTAGATTCCAGGGGCACTCCACCGTTGTGACAATCAACAATGTCTCCAGACATTTTCCAAATGTTTGCTGGGGGGCAAAAATGACAACTCTCCCTCCCACCAGCTGAGAACTGATCTAAATAAATCAACTACACAAGCATTTTCCTAAGTATATTTCATAAAACACTAGTTGCCTATATCATGATATTATAGGTGTTACAAGAAAAATAAAGGCGTTTTATGTTAACCCTATGGGGCAGTTCTATTCTGTCCTGTAAGGTCGCTATGAGTTGGAACTGACTCTGTGTTTGCCCCAGTAAGAAACTGAACCCCTACTTCCCCAAGGGAAGACATGGCATTGCCTACATCACCAAGGGGCTGGGGGATAGAGGGAGGAAGTACTGAATTATAAAGTATGGACAGGTCCTTAGGGGGAAAAAGATCCCGTAAGGCTCACCTCGTCCAGCCATAACATGATGATTTTAGTTTATCCAAAATTATTTAAAATAGATTTTTCACTTTTGCTTTTCCTTGTGGTTTTTACTTTAAGGAAAGAAATGGAGAAGGGGGTGACTGGTAAAAATTATGTCTTCATTCTCATCACGATTCCAACGTTACTTACCTAACACAGTGGATATTGACATAAAATGATCCATATTTCAAATACTCATTTATGGTCACCATAATTTTGACATATTTTGATCTTTTTGGGTGGATATAATTGGCACCTGGACCCAAAGTTTCTTCTAGCTCTAAATCTAAATTTCTATGAAGTGTGAGTATGAGAAAATGCATCTGCAAGTATGAGAGTGATATTAAAATTGCTTACTGGGAGGCCACATGCCATCACTTCATCTCTGGGAAAAGAAAATTCTTTGTAATGTGTTATCTAGAAATTGTCTTATAGTTGTAAGATAGAGGCAAGAAGCATAAGGACATACGCCCCAAGCAGATCAGCCTCAGAGTCTCTTGGAGATTTACCTTCTATGTCTCCCGGAATCGTATTATCCAGGCATCTTAAGAATTTTTTTTTTATCCTCATGTGGTTAATTTATGTGAACTAAGGAGGTGCCAAGTATTAAACAGGTTGCCTTTGCTGTGATCATAGACTTCCACTGCAAGATCTTAATTGACAAGTAAAATTGCTCTGCATGAATTCTTAACGGTGGACATAGAATAAAATAAGAACTGTGTTTTTTTTTCTTTTTTAATCCCTTCAAGAGAAAAAGAGGCTATCTCTGGTGGATAAGAGGAGCCCTGGTGGCACAGCGGTTAAGTGCTTGGCTGCTAACCGAAAGGCTGGCTGTTTGACCCACCAGCCATTACACAGGAGAAAGATGCCGCAGTCTGTGTCTGTAAAGATTACAGCCTTGGCAACCCTATGGGGCAGATATACTCTGTCTTATAGAGTCATCATGAGTCGGAATAGAGTTTTGTTTTGTTTTTTTTCTGGGGGATAAAATGTGTAGCAAAGTGAGAGCTTAGTGTTCTTCAATAACAATAGAAGCTCTGGAAGCAAAATCTCACACTGTGCTAACTCAGTAATGGTGCGTGGATTTCCCACTTTGTATCCCTGTCTCACTCTCCTGAAGTCAAAGGAGACCAGAGCTACCACGCTTAACATTATCTCCCTTCCTCTCCACCCCTGAGCTGAATTAAATGGCCATGCTAATCTACCAGAGGACATATATTTAGGTTCTAACATAATAGATGTATAAATTTAAACCAGTTGCCATTAAGTCCTACTCAGGGCGATCCCACATGTTTCGGAGTAGAACTGTGTTCCATAGGGTTTTCAATGGTTTATCTTCCAGAAGTAGATTGCCAGGCCTTTCTCCTGAGGCACACCTGGGCAGATTCTAGTGGCTAAACTTCTCTTTAGTAGCTGAGCACTTAACCACTGGCACCATCCAGGGACTCTATGTACAAATTAGACTGTTTAAAATCTTGTAGACTTTGTTTGAGCCTCTTCAAACCTTGTCTATAAGAAAAATTCACATACATTTATTGAAATTATTCCACAGGGGCTGGGGGAGGCTGCTTAGTTCAAACAAGTTCCTCGGAGAAGGTGGTGTTTTGATCTGAGTCCTGAATATGGGCAAGTTTGCTGGAGTGAGGGCAGATAAGGAGTGTGTTACTGAATGGATTGGATTTGAATTGCCTTGAAGCCTTTTGAGTGTAACTGTAGCGAGGACAGTGAGGAGTTGGGGGCTAGAATTCTTTATAGTTAATAAATAAATTACAGTATAGAGTCATTCCATTAACCTACAGAGATGCTCCTCCCAGGTAACTGGGGAAATAGCCCCACTTTAAAGATGGATTTACTGCAAAAACGGAGGTCTGAGTTGGATAATGTTATACAGGTAAGTTCACAGATGAGTTTAAACATAATTCTGCTTCTAGTTTAAACAGGTTTATTTTCTTCAAGAAACATTCCCAAAGTACCAGAAAATATTTCAACATGAGTAGGATGTGGTGGGCACCCAGAGAAATTTACCACTATTTAATCTAAAAACATTTGGTTAGAACACACATGTTATTTTTAGATTCATGCTTATCTTAATATGATGACCAGGAACCTAATGTGATTTATTTATCTGAAATTCAAGTAAGGAGCCTCAAGCAAAAGGCATTTGGTAGATTTATTTGGGAGTAATAAAGATCACAAATATTCCCTACTAAGTTGAAAGGAGAAAAACTCCAGCAGGCAATGGTATAAACGGTCTGATTGACATAAATGCGTGTATTAAAGCTGAAGTGGACCCACATTAAGGGATGACAAGGTGCCTTTTTTCCTGGGAGTGGAAATAAAATGGGCAATTTACCATGGCCTTGCATTTAATTTTAATTTTAAAGGAAAGAATTCACTAACTCATTAGTGTATGGGTGTACTAGTGATTTTTTTCCTTAAAGGGATTGTTAGGATTGAACTCTACATCTCTCTACAGATGAGTAACCCTGGAGTAAAAAGAAGGCGCCCTGGTGGTGCAGTTGTTAAGCGCGCAGCTGCTAACCAAAAGGTTGGTTGTTCGAATCCACCAGCCGTTCCATGGGAGGAAGATGTGGCAGCCTGCTTCTTGTAAAGATTACAGCCTCGGAAACTCTCTCTGGTAGTTCTACTCTGCCCTGTGGGGCTGCTAGGAGTTGGAATTGAGTCAACGGCAATGTGTTTGGTTTTGGGCTTGGAGTAAAAAGGAGTAATGTGTTTGTTGCTACTGCTAGGTGCCATTGAGTTGATTTCAACTCCCAGCAATCCTATGTAACAGGGTAGAACTGCCCCACAGGGTTTTCTAGGCTGTAATCTTTATGGGAGCAGATTACTAAGTCTTTCTCCTGCAGAACTGTTGGTGGGTTTGAACCGCCAACCTTTCGACCAACAGCCAGTGCTTAACCATTGCACCACTAGGGTTCATAGCAACACATTTAACCCATGGCTGCCGAGTCGATTCCAACTCATAGCGACCTTACATGACAGAGTAGAACTGCCCTATGGTGTTTCCAAAGAACGGTTGGTAGAATCTAAACTGCCGACCTTTTGGATCACAGCCGAGCTCTTAACCGCTGTGCCACCAAGGCTCCAGTAATGTGTTTGCTTACCCACAATTCTTTTTGTGCCTTCCAGGATTCCCTGAGAGAGGTGTTTGGACCTCTCTGAAAAGAAGAAACACCAAAGGTAGTTTTTTTCTCAGAGGGTGTAACTATGGCACACTGTGTACTTTTCCATTACAAATTAAACCTCATAAATAATTGAGCAAAGACCTGAAAGTACCCTAGAATCAAAGAATCAGGAGTAGGCTGACCAAATTCTAAAGTAGTTAGTAGAGTCATACTCTAGATATCTCAGAGCAGAGAAAATTTTCTAAGAATGCAAATGTCTGTCAGAGGGTTGGTTGGGGTTGGCAGCCTCTGGCATGTTTCCTGGCCCAGAAGACCTCACAGTGCTGTTTTATAGGGATCTGGGCTTACTTGCTGCTAGCGGTCTGCCTTCTGCTGAAAGCTCACTGGTTAAATATCATATATGTGTTCTCTGTAGAGAAAATCCTTTATTTTCATCAGATGAAAAAGCCTACCTGAGAGAGAAAGTTAAACCACTCCAACCTTCAACTCTGCTCAACCACTATGATCACATATACTAACACACAAGATCTCTTGCGTAGACCTGGGCCTTCTCTGGTTCTTCCCCCTTATTTTCCACCATCATTAGGGCACACTGCTTCTGTGAGGCTTTTGCAGAATGTTCCAAACGTGCAACAGTGGCTGTCTTCTTAACCCCATGATCTGTATAGCACAACGCCCTCTATTACACAGTCTCCTTTCCTCATTGTCTCATGAGGGTACTGGTCTTGTATCCCTTAAGGGCTTTGACCTGTAAGACCAAGTCTTCTCATTCTTCATGTCTTTCACAGTACTTAGCATAAAACAGAAATCTTCAAACATAAAACTTCACTAATCTTGAAAGCATAGAAACCTTTGGGAGCATGTTTTATTCTTAGTTCCCCAAAAAAACCCAAACCAAACCATTGCCATTGAGTCCATTCTGACTCATAGTGACCCTATAGGACAGAGTAGAACTGCCACATAGAGTTTCCAAGGAGCACCTGGTGGATTCGAACTGCTGACCTTTTGATTAGTAGACGTAGCTCTTAACCACTATGCCGATGGGGTTTCCTCTTAGTTCCTAGGTGACTACTATTTCCACTTTCAGTTTCAGTCGACTCTAACTCATGGCAGCCCAATGTGTGTCAGAGTAGAACTGTGCCCCAGAGGGTTTTCAATAGCTGTGATCTTTTGTAAGCATATCACTAGGCCATATTTCTGAGGCACCTCTGGGTTGACTTGAACCTCCAGCCTTTCAGCTCGTAGCCAAGTGTGCTAGCCATTTGCAATACTCAGGGACACCAAGAGACTATGCCTAGAAAATTTCAGTCTCTATAAACAATTTTCTAAAGCCATTGTGGGAACTGAGGATGAATCAAGAGAAATTGTTATGGGCTTATATGTTCATGAGGGGTAAGCGCAACTTTATCTGTAAGTCCACGCAAGAAAAAAAAAAAAGTCAAGCAAGTAGAATAACAAGTCATTTGTCTCAGTGATATGCAAATGCTAAATGGGATACACAATTTAAAGTTACTATTAAGTGGTTAAGCATTTGGCTGCTAACCGAGAGGTTGGTGGTTCAAACCCACCAGCTGCCCCATGGGAGAAAGATGTGGCAGTTTGCTTCCATAAAGATTACAGCCTTGGAAACCCTATGGGGCAGTTCTACTCTGTCCTATAGCATCCCTATGAGTCAGAATCGACTCAATGACAATACGTTGTTTTTTTTTTTTTTTTTTTTGGTTTTATTAGAAGGATGGAGATTGGTATATTCAATGAAGACGAGAACATGTTATTATTGATACCGACGGCCAGTAAGAATGCTTACTTCATTAGAGACTTTTATTTCACACTTCTTTCAAAATTCAATTAAGAATAAGAAGTTTTCAGGCATGTCCAGTCTGTATAATGGGTTATTGCAGCTTACAGGAAAGGCTCTGTTAGGTTGTTGTTGTTAGGTACCATTGAGTCGGTTCTGACTCATAATGACCTTAAGTTACAACAGAATGAAACATTGCCAGGTCCTGCGCCGTCCAATTGTTACGCTTAAGCCCACTGTTGCAGCCACTGTCAGTCTACTCATTGAGGATCTTTCTTTTTTCCACTGACCCTGTACTCTGCCAAGCGTGATGTCCTTCTCCAGGGACTGATCCCTCCTGACAACATGTCCAAAGTATGTAAGACACAGTCTCGCCATCCTTGCCTCTAAGGCGCATTCTGGCCGCACTTCTTCCAAGACAGATTTGTTCGTTCTTTTGGCAGTCCATGGTATATTCAGTATTCTTCGGCAACACCACAATTCAAAGGCGTCAATTCTTCTTCAATCTTCCTTATTTCATTGTCCAGCTTTCACATGCATATGATGCCATTGAAAATACCATAGCTTGGGTCAGGCACACCTTAGTCTTCAAGGTGACATCTTTGCTCTTCAACATTTTAAAGAGGTCTTTTGCTTCAGATTTGCCCAATGCAATGTGTCTTTTGATTTCTTGACTGCTGCTTCCATGGCTGTTGATTGTGGATCCAAGTAAAATGAAATCCTTGACAACTTCAATCTTTTCTCCATTTATCATGATGTTGCTTATCGGTCCCGTTGTGAGGATTTTTGTTTTCTTTATGTTGAGGTGCAATTCATACTGAAGGCTGTGGTCTTTGATCTTCATTAGTAAGTGCTTCAAGTCCTCTTCACTTTCAGCAAGCAATGTTATATCATCTACACAATGCAGGTTGTTATTGGGTCTTCCTCCAATCCCCCACATGTCTGTCAGTTTATTGCACTGTGGGGGCTTGTGTGTTGCTGGAAGCTATGCCACTAGTATTCGGATACCAGCAGGGTCACTCATGGTGATCAGGTTTCTGCTGAGCTTCCAGACTAAGACAGACTAGGAAGAAGGACCCGGCAGTCTACTTCTGAAAAGAATTAGCCAGTGAGAACCTTATGAATAGCAGCGGAACACTGTCTGACATAGTGCCAGAAGGTGAGCCCCCCAGGGTGGAAGGCACTCAGAAGAGGACTAGGGAAGAGCTGCCTTCTCAAAGCAGAGTCAACCTTAATGATGTGGACGGAGTCAGGCTTTTGGCACCTTCATTTGCTGACACAGCACAACTTAAAATGAGAAGAAACAGCTGCAAGCATCCATTAATAATCGGAACATGGAATGTATGATGTATGAATCTAGGACAACTGGAAGTCGTCAAAAATGAAATGGAACACATAAACATTGATATCCTAGGCATTAGTAAGCTGAAATGGACTGGTATTGGCCATTTTGAATCAGGCAATCGTATGGTCTGCTATGCTGGGAATGACAACTTGAAGCAGAATGGCTTGCTTGCATTCATCGTCAAAAACAACATTTCAATATCTATCCTGAAGTACAACGCTGTCAGTGATAGGATAATAGCCATAATCCTGGTGGCATAGTGGTTAAGTTCTACGGCTGCTAAGCAAAACGTCAGCAGTTCGAATACACCAGGCACTCCCTGGAAACTCTATGGGGCAGTTCTATTCTGTCCTATAGGGTTGCTATGAGTCATAATCAACTCGACAGCAACGGGTTTTTTTTTGTTTTTGACAAGGAAGACCAGTTAATACGACTATTATCCACATTTACATACCAACCACTAAGGCCAAAGATGAAGAAATTAAAGATTTTTACCAACTTCTGCAGTCTGAAATTGATCAAACATGCAATCAGGATACGTTGATAATTACTGGAGATTGGAATGTGCAAGTTGGAAACAAAGAAGAAAGGCTCTCGCCAGTAACAATCAAATGTGCTTTTCTGTCCCACTATTAATTTTTGGACTGGATTCTAGTCCACTGAGCTACCAATAGAAGCAACAAAGAATATCATAATTTTGAAAGAAAGCAATTAAGAAGAGAATATCATAGGTTTAAAAAAAATTCATGTAAAAAAATCAAGGCCTATAATATTAAAGTGTCCCCCCCCCCCCGCCACTTTGTATAAAATGAGGAAGCCCTGGTGGCGTAGTGGTTAAGTGCTATGGCTGCTAACCAAAAGGTTAGCAGTTCAAATCCGCCAGGCGCTCCCTGGAAACTCTATGGGGCAGTTCTACTCTGTCCTGTAGGGTCGCTACGTATCAGAATCGACTCGAGGGCAACAGGTTTGGTTTTGGATTGTATAAAGTGAATTAGAGAGCAATTGTAGACACATAAATTGAGTTACTTTTACAAACAGAATGAGGGCTTAGCCTGAAAGGCTGGAAAAGGAACATTTACAGAGAAGGTCTTGGGAATTTTAGCAAGACGGACATACACTGAAGTCAGAGAGGAGCTCAGGATAAATCATGATAAAGCAGGCACCCAAATGGAAAGCAATGATTAGTGGCAAAATGAATAGGGAAAAAATGGTGAAGAAAAGAGAGAACAGCCAACAGCTCAAAGTAAATTATCATTATTATGCTAGCTAGCTCGCTAGCTCCTTTAGATAACCTACTTACTGTAGATTCCCACTCACGGTGACCTGCCGTGTTGCAGAGTAGAACTGTGCTCCTAGGGTTTTCAAGGCTGTGTGGCTTTTTGGAAGTAGATCGCCAGGCTTTTCTTCTAAGGAGCTTCTGGGTGAGTTTGAATCACCAACCTTTCAGTTAGTAGTCAAGGGCTTAACCATTTGCTCCAGCAAGAGACTCCACTTATAAATTAGGGGCTCTTTTTCCCTGCATATCCTAAAATATCACTGACTTGCTATGAGCACACCTATCTGATACATACTCTAGTCCAGTTGGGGCTGATGTTTGCTGGCCTGTCAGTACGATCAGGGGCTCTGCTCTGATTGGTTGATGACTGTGCCATACTGTTTTAAAAATATAGTATAAATAAATAAAACAAAACTATAATCACTGGCTCATGTCCTGCAATGTGGAGTTCAAGTCTTGGTTCTGCCATTCACTAACCGTGTGGCCCTGGGGAAGTCATTTAGGTATTCTGGGCCGTGGTTTTCCCTTGGTAATGGGAAAAAACCTGGGCTGAATTAAATGATTTCAGCAGTCCCTTCTTGAGCATTAACAATCTATAATCCTTACCCATCATCTTGGTAGGCAAGGTAAAGGGTTGGGTAATGAAGACAGAAGAGAAGTAATAAGTATCTGGAATTACTGATAATTGGAAGTGGCGGTTTCCCTTAAAAGAAAACAAACAATTTTATTGAACCTAGTTTTATTTAAGCTTTAGCTCCTGGGCTGTCTCTTGGCACCAAATTTTCCAGAGGTAATAAAACAGCATGCTGGCAGACCTAGGGCACCAGAGCAGGGCCAAGTCTATGACCGTGTTCAAAAGGTTTTCCAGGAAATTGTTCTATTGAATAATGTTTAATTTTCCACAGAAGCCATGGGCATAGCATGATGGAAAAAAAAAAAAAAAGTCGATTTCACAATATTAACCAACAACAACAAAAAAGAGCAACTTGGGTTATGGTCCCATTAAGGGAAATGGAAATTACATTGATGCCTTTTAGCATTCCCTGAGGGCTCATAGCCTCATTGGTAATTGAAAGCCAGAACGTGTATTTACCTGGATTTAGCAGTTGTATAGTTGATCTTCCTGTTTTTCTTTGAAATAAAAATACAGATGAGGCCAGTTATAGAATACCACCCTGAAAGAGAAATTATTTGATGTCACAACTGAACAGAAGTTTCTACAGTAGTGTTACTACACACAGTTTAGGACTTTTGCTTTTGGGACCATTTATCAATGAGACAATATAACTTAAAGCGTGTCAAGAGTTGCCCCTATCCAAAACAGTTTCTTTCACTGGATTGCTTAAGACTCCCATGCTTGGAATAAAGGAAACTGCGTGTCCAGAAAATCACCTCTGTGATCTGCACTTGCACCCAAGGGAGCTCTAGCAGTACTCTCTTAAACCTGTTGCTGTCTGTCGATTTTGACTCATAGCGACCCCATAGGACAGAGTACAACTGCCTAATAGGGTTTCCAAGGCTGTAATCTTTATGGAAGTAAATTGCCACATCTTTCTACTGCGGAGCTGCTAGTGGGTACGAACCCCTGACCTTTTGATTAGCAGCCAAATGCTGCAACATCTTACCAAGGGTTACTTTGCCAAAGTAGATAGCCATGTAAATCTAAGCCTTGAAAATTGTTTTAGCAAAGCCAAGCATGTTTAGAATGGAAGAAAGAAAGTTGTATTAGAAACGTTTCACTACAAACCTAAATATTGGTATTTCTAGCCACAACATGCCCCAGCCATCCCTGATTCCACTCATTACTCATTATTCGCACACACACAGTCGCTCCTGCGCCAGGCCACTCTCTCAGTGCCCCACTGTGTCCCATTCCATGCCTTTGCTCATCTCATCCTTCTGTTCATTCCAATAAGACAAGCCCTCCGCATCTCTCAAGGTACAGCCTAGGTCCATCTGTTCCATAACTCCTCACATTGATTCCTCAGCCCGCCTGGGCACCATGTTTTTTTTTTTTTTCTTTCCCTGAATGATGTACATCTTATAAAAATTCTAAAATTATTCCATGTACCTTCATTTTGATTTTACAAATATTGTCAGCACCCTGCCTTTGTTATTAGTTGTTGTTAAGCCAGCTCTGACTCATGATGAACTTACATAGAACAGAACGAAATACTGTCCAGTCCTATGCCTTGCCTTATTTATACTCTGTTGTATCCCAAATGGTGACTAGCATAGGATGGAGCATAATAGGTGCTCAGCTAACCTATGTTTATTGATTTTCTTGATCAGGGAAGTTAAAAATTCTACATGGTACTCTTGCTGGTTAAACTGCATCAAGGGTATTTATTTGGGGGCCAGTTAAGGACATGACAAACCCGGGAGTGCCTGAAAACCAGTGACTAAACTGACCTGCGGTACATAACACTGAGTTAATAATGATGCAAGAAATTGGAGATGTTTATTTTGACAAATAGAAGACTAAGGGGTAGACCTGATGATTGTTTTTAGAATGCAGTGAGTTCTCCTGATGGTCACCTTTCATCCAAATTATAGATTGGCTTATAAAACAAGTAATAACACCCGTGAATATAGTGCTCCCTTAAATAATCAATTATATGAGACCACATGGTCAATATTTATCCTAAAACAAAGAAAAGAAGGTAAGGAGGGGCAGGGAAGCTAGATTAATGCAAACAGAACAACAACAAAAAATGGTAAATAATCGGAGTGTTGACATATTGTGAAAAATGTAACTCATGTCATGGGAAATGTTATATAAAAATTGTTAAATGGGAACCGAATTTGCTATGTAAACTTCCACCTAAAACACAATAACGTATTTTTAAAAATAAAGAGAATATAAAAGAAAAAAGTGGCAACATGTTATTTTGTGGAAAAGGGATTAGAAGCATCATGGAATGTTCATGAGCACAGACCACGAAAACCATTGGAAAACGATTGTCTAAGAACCTGGCAGATTGCCCCTCCTCACCGAAAGCAACATTCTAACGCTTACTAACCTCTGTTGTTGTCTGCAGCAGATGCGATTCCAACTCGTAGTGACCCTATGTGACAGAGTAAAACTGCCCATAGTGTTTGCTAGGCTGTAATCCTCTTGGGGAAACCCTGGTGGTGTAGTGGTTAACTGCTGTGGCTGCTAACCAAAGGGTCAGCAGTTCAAATCCTCCAGGCGCTACTTGCAAACTCTATGGGGCAGTTCTACTCTGTCCTATAGGGTCGCTATGGATCAGAATTGACTCGACGGCAATGGATTTGGTTTTTTGGTTTAATCTTGGGAGCATATCATCCAGTCTTTTCTCCTGCGGAATGGCTGGTGGGGTCAAACCCCTGACTCTCATTTAGCAGCCAAGCGCTTAACCGTTGCCAGACAAGGACTCCTTTGTTAGTATCTAGTGCAGGATATTGTTGAGATAGTGAGCTCTGTACAACTACAGACGTCAAAGCCAAAGCTCCCAGGTGCTGCTGTCTTTTAGATACAGTGTAGAATGTATTTTGCTACATTGGATAGGGAGAGGTCAGACAGTCCTTCAAACTGGATGACTTAACCTCTGAGTTTCACCCTTTGACCCTGATTCTGCCATTAGTACCACCAGTTGCTACTAAGTCACTTTCAACTCATGGTGACCCCATGTGTGTCAGAGTAGAACTGCACTCCATAGGGTTTTCAATGGCTGTGACCTTTTGAAAGTAGACCACCAGGTTGTTCTCCTGAGACTCCTCAGGATGAGCTCAAACTACCAACCTTTCAGTTAGTAGCCAAGTGCTTAACTGTTTGCGCAACCCAGGCAGCCTTCTGCCATCAGTCCACTTCTGACGTCTACTCTTCCATCAGCGTACCATTCCTTGTTAATATCTGAACACTGTTTCTCATGTTAGTCCCCAGTGTTCGCTTTTCCAGAGTAAATAATACAGGTTCTTTCCACTGCTCCTCATACAACTTATTTTTCACAGCCCACTTAATCATGGCCACCCTCTACTGGACATATTCTCATTTGTCAGTTTTCCTCTTAACAAGTAGGGCTCCAAAATAAACATAATATAGTTTATTATGACCAGATTACAAGTTCAATTTTAGTCATCCTTTGAGAGAGGGTCGTTATTCTAACATTATGATTTCCCCCCTAGTGGTACTAACTGTTAATAACCTTTAGGCAAAATACCTAAAATTCCAGCATTGCATCATGCATATCCAATTACCTCTAGTAGACTCAAAGAATATAAATCATTATTTCAAGAAAGGGCAAGGAGTGTTTTAAATTTAGAAAATCCATTATTTTTTCCTCCACTACTCCTTTACTCCCTGACTTTTTTTTTTTTAATACCCATGTCATGTTTCACATCTTTTTTCCAATGCCAAGGCTTTATTTATAGTTAAGAGGTCACAATGGAATTAATAACTAAAAGTAAATTAGATCGTTCCTGACCTTGGTAGAACTTTTATTAGACAATTACCCTGGCCTTCACAAGGAAGAAGGGGGTGAATTTCAGATTGTCACTGAAATGAGCAATTATTAATTTAACACTTAAAATTCCAATGTTAAGGAATCTTGGGAAGGATAATGCTAGAGAGAAGAAAGAAAGCTCATGAGAAAACATTTATCTAGAGCACAGCCAAAGTGAATGGAAACAGGAGGTGTTATGCTGACGACAGAGTATAAAGTTTTCCATGGTTCACACTCAGATTTTCCCAGTTTTTGCCATAATATGACAGTAGTATGAGAATTTTGGAGTTCTGACGTGGTAAAGACAGTTGACACGCTCAGCTGCTAACCAAAAGTTTGGAGATTTGAGTTCATCCAGAGGCACCTTGGAACAAAGGCTTGGCAATCTACTTTAGAAAAATCAGCCATTGAAAACCCTGTGGAGCACAGTTCTACTCTGACACACATGGGATTGCTGGGGATCAACTCGATGGCAGTTTTTTTTTTTTTTAATGTCTATTTTATAAAAGAAGGTACCACTTTTTAAAGATAGATTGTGTTTCAAGTTTTAGATCATTTAATTTAAAAATGCAGTTCACCCAAATTCTCATAAAAAGACCAGACTTAATGGTCTGACTGAGACTGGAAGGACCCCAGGGATCACGGCCCCTAGACCTTCTGTTGGCCCACTACAGGAACCATCCCCAAAGCCAGCTCGTCAGACATGGATTGGAGTGGACGATGGGTTGGAGAGGGATGCTGGTGAGATGTGAGCTACTTGGTTGGCGTGGACACTTGAGACAATGTTGGCATCTCCTGCCTGGAGGGGAGATGAGAGGGTAGAGGGGCTTAGAAGCTGGCAAAATGGTCACGAAAAGAGAGAGTGGAGGGAAGGAGTGGGCTGTCTCATGGGGGGGAAAGGAGTTGGGAGTATGTAGCAAGTTGTGTATGGGGGTTTTGTGTGAGAGACTGACTTGATTTGTAAACTTTCACTTAAAGCACAATAAAAATTATTAAAAAAAAAATCTTTTCTACCAAAGCCAGCCAACTCTTCAGACAGGGATTGGACTGGACAATGGGATAGAAAAAGATGCTGGTAAAGAATGAGCTTCTTGGATCAAGTAGACACTTGAGACTATGTTGGCATCTCCTATCTGGAGGGAAGATGAGAGGGAAGACGGGTTCAGAAGCTGGCCGAATGGACACAAAAACAGAGAGTGGAGGGAAGGAGTGGGATGTCTCATTAGGGGGAGAGCAATTAGGAGTGTACAGGAAGGTGTATATAAATTTTTGTATGAGACTGACTTGATTTGTAAACTTTCATTTAAAGCACAATAAAATTTTTAAAAAAATAAAATAAAAATGCAGTTCAAAAATGCAATTCCACTGTCCCTCTTTTGTGGCCCCCACCAAAACAAAACAAAAATAAAGAAACAAACAAGTAAAAACCTCTGAGAGGTTTCTTTCTGACCCATTTACTATATGAGTAAGAGAATTTGTTTTTCTGGCTCAGTGCTAAGCCATTACTATAGTATTGAAGCTCCATTTCTAGGCAGTTTTAAAGCGGAACTATTATCTTCCTCCACATGATCTGAATGTTAACATTTGAAAATCACATTAAACTTTGGTTAACAGCTGAAAAATGATTTGGGAAGTTTGCATTCATTGCTGTCACGCTGGTGATGATTTTGCAATATAGTGTACGTTCTTTTCCCTGCCGCAGGGCTGCTAGCCACTGGAGTAAATTAATTAGCTCGGGCCATTGTGTGATGTGGACGTTCTGATATTGTCACAGAGAAGGCACAAGCTGAGATTCGGATGGAAGGCAAAAGCTGATTCACCTGTCAGCAGGAAATATTCTGGGGAATCAGTCATGGAGGCTAGAAAAGATCACTTTGGAAGCCAGATAGGTATATAGGAGAAAGGGCCTCTGACACCACTGAGACCATGAGATCTTTTTCTTAAGGAGTATGCGATTAGGTTCATAGTCTATACTGGGTTGGTAAAAGGAATGTTCTAAATGAAAGAATAATATAAGGGCATGCTATAACGCAATGAGAAGAGGTTTTTAAATTGTTGCATGGATGTATACATATGTTGATGGACAAACCACAAAAAGTTCAGAGGTTCAGGAGGTCTGTGAAGGTTTCCTGCTTCTCATCCAAGCCAACCAAGGAATAAAGTGTGGCTAAATCCTTATGAAAACTTTCTCATGGGAATTCAAAGACTTGATTCTTCATGTTATGTTAGAATGTGGAAGTGTCCCTTATGCAACAGTTGTCTTGGTAACTATCTAGTCAAAGATGGGTTCCTTGAATGTCCATCTTCTCTTTGCAAACCCAGAGCCTAGCAGTTTCTCGTGGCATCCAAAATGCAATGTTTGGATGTTTTCATGATGGAAGCAAGGATTGCCGTGGGGCTTCATGGCCAGGTACCATTTCTGTCTTTGGCAGAATTGGCAGAGCAGAGCCTCTTTGATGTCAACTTCAAACATTCATGACATGACCCAAATGTACTATTTTTTCTTAATAACTGTGATGGCCTCTCATTAATTTATATAAGCCATGTAAAACCTATTCATATTTGTAAATTCTCCCACCTCTTGTTGGATAATGAGCTCCATAAACATAATCTTTACTTAGTGGGTAGTGCTTCCTTTTATGTGTCCTAAACTTTCACAGGCTCCAAGTAGTGACCTCTCAGTTAGACGTTTTAGGATTTAGTGAATAATTCCATGTTTACTCTACACATATTATTTATAGTCTTAGAGATATCACTCGCTTTGCTTCTGACACAGAACACTGACAGAAAATCCACAAGGGTAGCCCTAGATAGGATTCCCCCCCTTAATTCTTTCATTATTTAAAGCAACATATAGTACTATGATTGGAGTTCTAGTCTTGAGTCTGCCACTCTGACAAGTCATTCAGTCACTTGAACTTTTACCTGTAAAGCAGAAATTCGGATTGAAATTCCTTTTCAGCGGTATGATTGTTGGAACCTGTAACCACCTAGGGTAACGCAGACTATGGAACTTATATTTGAAGATTTAAGAACTCACGGATGTCGAGTCAGTTCTGACTCACAGTAACCCTGTAGGACAGAGTAGAACTGCCCCAGAGGGTTTCCAAGGCTGTAAATCTTTATGGAAGCAGACTGCCACATCTTTCTTCTGCGGAGTGGCTAGTGGTTTTGAACTACTGACGTTTCAATTAGCAGCCGAGTGCTTTAACCACTGTGCCACCAGGGCTCCTATTTGAAGACTACAGAAATAAAATTTAAACCAAACAGCTATTTTTAAACTGTAATTAATAGTTTAAAGGAATAGCAGGGAGCTTTGTAAATATAGACAAATTCTGGGATGAAATGTTTCAAAGTCTGCTGCTGAATTATTACTTGTGAGTGAGAACAATAGACAAAGCTCCTTAACTCTTTCTTTGCTCCCTCTTCCAGGTGGTCAGTCTTCCCCATTAGCTGTGTCATCATTGCATCCTCTACATTTGTAACTATTCCTCATCTTTACAGTCTCAGTTAAAATGTCATCTCCTTGAAAAATGCTTTAAACATTTTGCAAGTATTAACTTATTTAATTCTCACAATAAGTCTATAAGGTTTAATGTTCTTATTTTATAGATGAGGAAAATAAAGCACAAACAGGTTAATTAACTGTCTAGTCCAAAGACTAGGTCATTAAACATTACAATAAACAATGTCTCATCAACAAATATTTCCAGGTCTGTGCCTTATATGCACTGGTGCAGACTGTAACTCCTGCCCTTTTGTAGTTGAGAGGGGTTATGTGACTCATTTTGGCAATGAGTTATTAGCAGAAATGACAAATACCACTTCCAAGTTGAAGCATTTAATTGTGGATGTGGGCTGCTCCAACATGCTCTTTCCTGCTGACAAGGGAACCAACAACTCTCAAGATGGTAGTTTCTCTAAAGGCATGGTCGCAGAGTGACTACCATCAACAGAGCCCCTGTTAACATGTAGTGTGAGGAAGCAATAAATTTTACGTCAAACCACTCAGGCCTGGCATTGTTTGTGATTAGCATAACTTAATCTATCTAGACTCTATACACTGGTTAACATACTACAAAGGTCAAACAGATTCTCTGTGGTGCCTAGAACTTATTTCCTCAAAGCTAATAATTTATTAGAGTGTTATCATTCTTTAGTCTCTTAGGGATCAAGTTCAGCTTCATTTTTTTGCTTATCCTCAGTATCCCTCCAGAATGTCTCTGTATTGTATTCCTTTCATAAGAAATTCTGGGGCCCATTCTTTGTAACATTTTTTAAATTTACTTTAATTTACCAAATAGTAGCTTTGTGATTTTAAGATTTTATAGAAAATTCTAGAAATTTGATAACTGTTGTGCTCCTAATTTATAAAAAGAGATTTTAAAGATCCATGTTTATGGATATTTTTGGAAAATACTATAATCCTGAATGCACAAAGCACAAAATGAAGCTATATAAACAACTATAATTATCTTTGTAAAGAAAGTTGTAGTGGATATCCATTCATTAGGCGCACTGTATTTTAATTATCTGGAAATAATCTTAAAAAAAAAAAAAAAAAAAATTTTTTTTTTTTTTTAATCTTAGCTGTAGTTATTTCTGGCTATAAAAAGTTAATTCAGGTGTAATTTTAAAAGTTAATTAGCTAAAATCACTCCTATTCTTATCATTAAAAATAGAATATCTCTGACATTCGGCAGGAGTGTGTGTACTATAGAACAACCTGTATCAGAAACTTGGAGGCTCATGTTAGAATTTATAACATTTAATGACTATCATTGTTTTGAAGTATAATTCAAAATTATAATCATTTATAGTTTTTAAAATTTTAATGCTTATTCATGTTTATAATAGCATTTAAGAGGGCAATACCATTGTCATGGATTAAATTATGTCCCCCAAAAATATGTGTCAACTTGGCTAGGTCATGATTCCCAGCATTGTGTGGTGGTTCTCCATTTGTCATCTGATGATCCTCCATGTTGCGATGTGTTGTAAATCCTAGCCTCTATACGTATACATAAAGAAAACAAAAATCCTCACAACTGGACCAATGAGCAACATCATGATAAATGGAGAAAAGATTGAAGTTGTCAAGGATTTCATTTTACTTGGATCCACAATCAACAGCCATGGAAGCAGCAGTCAAGAAATCAAAAGACACATTGCATTGGGTAAATCTGCTGCAAAGGACCTCTTCAAAGTGTTGAAGAGCAAAGATGTCACCTTGAAGACTAAGGTGTGCCTGAACCAAGCCATGGTATTTTCAGTCGCATCATATGCATGTCAAAGCTGGACAATGAATAAGGAAGACCGAAGAAGAATTGACACCTTTGAATTGTGGTCTTGGCAAAGAATATCGAATATACCATGGACTGCCAAAAGAACGAACAAATCTGTCTTGGAAGAAGTGCGGCCAGGATGCTCCTTAGATGCAAGGATGGCAAGACCGCATCTTACATACTTTGGACATGTCGTCAGGTTGGATCAGTCCCTGGAGAAGGACATCATGCTTGGCAGAGTACAGGGTCAGTGGAAAAGAGGAAGACCCTCAACGAGGTGGATTGACACAGTGGCTGCAACGATGAGCTCAGGCATAACAATGATTGTGAGGATGGCACGGGACCGAGCAGTGTTTTCTTCTGTTGTGCATAGGGTCGCTATGAGTCCCTTAACTGTTACTCAGGTTACAACTCTGATCTGATATAAGGGAAGTTTCCCTGAGGTGTGGCCTGCATCATTTATCTTACAAGAGATAAAAGGAGAGAGAAGCGAGCAGAGAGGGACCTGACTACCACCAAGAAAGAAGAGCTGGGAGCAGAGCACATCCTTTCATCCCAGGGTCTCTGTGCTGAGAACCTCCTAGACTCAGGGGAAGACTGATGCTAAGACACATGTAAATCTCCAAGAAACGCTGGACCCGCAGATGTTGAAAGGAGACAAGGACCTTCCCCCAACAGCCAACAGTGAGTGAAAGCCTTCCTTTAGACCTGGTGCCCTGAATTTGGACTTTTAGCCGACTAGACTATGAGAGAATAAATTTCTGTTTGTTTAAGCCATCCACTTGCTTAAAGCCATTAAGCAAGTGAAAATAGTGATACTAGGTCATCTCCAGGTTTCATTCAGCTATGATATTCTATAATTCTAATATTAAAAAAAAATGTAAACCCATAAATCATCAAGTAAAAGAGGATTAATAAGATCCTTGTAAAATTCTCTCGGCACTTAGTGAGATACCATTCTACTAACTTTTTGTTAGAGTTCGTCCCCAAAATACGCTTATTATCTTCAAAGGACTGCACTGCAGAGATTGTTGGAAAGCCAAAGAAGGTATGCCCATACTAGGGTGTTGTTGCCAGGTGCCATCAAGTTGATTTTGACTGGTAATGACCCCATGTGACAAAGTAGAACTACCCCGTAGGGTTTCCTAGGCTGTAATCTTTAGGGAAGCAGATCACCAGGTCTCTCTCCCTCAAAGCCGCCGGGTGGGTTCAAACCACCAAGCTTTCAGATAGCAGCCAAGTGTTCAACCATTGTGCCACCAGGGCCTCTTTCCATGTTAGAGTTGTTGTGTGCCGCTGAGTTGATTCCAATCCATAGCGACCATGCGTGACAGAGTAGAACCACTCCATAGGATTTCCTCGGCTGTAATCTTTATGGGAGCAGAGCTGGGTAATAAATTTCTTAAACGTAGGTTTATTTTAAATAGCTTCCGCTCTTCCTCTTATGCAACCATCTCAGCCATGTGGGGATGTGAATCTGAGCCTGGACTTTAATAGTTCTGAACAACCTTAAAAAATACGCATGTGTGTACATAACAAAAAATTATCCCTTCTTTGCACTTAGGTTGTTACTTTGCTTATTGTTGTTGTATGCTGTCCAGTCCATTCCAACTCATAACGGCCCTATAGGACAGAGTAGAACTGCCCCGTAGGGTTTCCAAGGCGGTCATCTCTATGGGAGCAGATTGCCAGGCCTTTCTTCTGCAGAGTGGCTAGGCATGTTCAAACCAACCTTTCAATTAACATTATAGGTCTCCAAACATAAAGGGGAGGGTATTCTCCCGATAAAAGTAACACATGGACAGATAGACATATACACACGCACCGTGTACATATATATATACGCATATTGATAAACATATAAACAAAAAAAACAAAGTCCAAACCAGTTGCTGTGGGGTTGATTCCAACTGATGGCAAGCCCACGTGTGTCAGAGTAGAACTGCGCTCCACATGGTTTTCAACGGGTGATTTTTCAGAAGTAGAATGCTAGGCCTTCTGAGGTGTCTCTGGGTGGACTTGAACCTTCAACTTTTCAGATAGCAGCCAAGTGCATTAACTGTACAATCTAGGGATTCCACATGTATACACATACATATGTATGCACGCATGTGTACTGATTTCAGGAGAGAGCCTAAAGTAGGGATCTGAATACAAATCACCAAATGAAATATTTGGACTATGATGTTAAACATTGAGGTCATAAACATTTTTTGGGGTAGCCTCTTTAATTTTAAGAACATGGCACAGTATCTGATGTAATAGTTGCTTACTAAACGATTGTTGAATGAATAACTGTATTAATGAAAGACTTCAATTTTTAAGTTTCAACAATGGGGTGATTGATAGCACATTATATATATATATATATATATTTTGTTACCAAGCCCCAGTAGAATAGCCAGTGTGTGCTTAGGTGAGTTCCCTTTATAAATTTCATTAATGATGACAGTGTTTTCCTAGAATAATGGTCTAGCTAGTTGTGACTATAAAAGTGTAAAAAGTATACAGTGGAATCTTGCTTTAAGTTGTTGTGATGAATTTAGCTGGCCCTGGGCCCTAGCCACAGAGATTTATTGAAATAATCAAATTTCCTTACTTAAGACTGGCTATGATAAAACTTAACTTATTAAGAACCATGACAAAAAGTATAAAAAAAAAAGTATATTAGACAAAAATCGGGTATAAATTAAAAATAAGCCACATGGTATTAACTTGTGAGAGTGCTTTATTCTCAAATAAAATTTCTTAGAGCAAAATGATTATTTAGTCCTAGTAATTTTCAAATCAGTAAATATTTATTCAGCCCTGCTATCTATAAACAGTGCAGAAGCTGCTCAATGATTGCAAAGTTGAATGATAGTTTATAATCCAATCTTGAGAGATAAGACAAGCCATAAAAAAAAAAAAAAGCATAAAACAGAAATGTATGGAGAGCAAGGACAAGTTAGAGACAGTTTCAGCAACAATTTATAATTACAAACAATGTAGTGATGAGTAACTGTGTATTTTCGTATTGTTGGAGGTATACTTTCAAAACAACATCTCAGAAGTGGGAATACTCACTGAAATGGTAAATGCAAATGGTGTCTTTTTGTATATTACCAAATTCTCCTCCAAAATGGTTTTAAACCAAAACCCCCCATTGTTGTCGAGTTGATTCTGACTCATAGTAACCCTGTAGGACAGAGGAGAACTCCCCCAGGGGTTTCCAAGGCTGTAATCTTTACTGAAGCAGATTGCCACTTCTTTCTCTCACAGAGAGGATGGTGGGGTTGTACCGCTGACCTTTCGGTTAGTAGCTGACCGCTTAACCACTGCGCCACCAGGGCTCCATCCACCGGAAATGTATGAGACTGCTTAACCCCAGTTTTACCAGTGAGAATGAGTTCTCAAATTCTGAAATTTTCTCTAATGTGATAGATGAGAAATGGTATTTCAGTGTAGTTTTAATTTGCATTTTCCCTAATATAAAAATAACTGTAAAAATTAGGAAAAAATGTCAAAAACTCAATATAAATATGGACAAAAGTTGTGTAGAATTCACAAAATGATATGAAAGTGGCTTTAAACGTGTAAAAAGATGTTCATGCTCACTCATAATTAGAAAAATGCGAATTAAAACTACACTGATACACCATTTCTCAACCTCTGCATCAGCGTGGGTCCATTTCTAGGCTTTCTTTCTGCCCTATTAGTTTATTTACGTGTCTCACTTACCTGTTTAATTACCCAGCTGGATGTTAAGGTGCCTGATACTTTTTGGAATCTTAGAGGAGTCACCCGTAAGTAGATTTTGTTATTTTTGGCCTTTTTCTCTTTTATAAGAATTTCAGGACCAGCTAGTGAAGTTTAGGGTATAAATCTGCTGGGATTTTGATGATAATATTTCACACTTAAAGATTAAGTAGGGAGACCGATTCTTCTAATCCATCACTATAATATGTTTTTCTACTTACTCAGCTCTTCTTTCATGCTCTCTAACAGAGTATCCTTTATAAAGGTGTTTCACATCATTAGCTTGATTTCCTATTTACCTTCTAAAATTAAAAAAAGCAAAGCAAATATCTATATAATTTTAAATGGAATCTTCTAAAAACTTTACTTCTGGCACCTCGGTAAGGACACTATGTTGCTCCTTTAGATTGTTCTTTTATCTAGTAGGAGCCCTGGTGGCGCAGCGGTTAAGAGCTTGGGTGCTAACCAAAAGGTTGGCAGTTCAAATCCACCAGCTGCTCTTTGGAAACTCTATGGGACAGTTCTACTCTATCCTATAGGGTCGCTATGAGTTGGAATTGACTCGATGGCAATGGGTTTGGTTTTGTTATCTAGTAAACACGCTACTCTCAACATATCTGATGATTTGTCCCTAGGTTCTTTTGGGTTACCTGTTATTATCTGGAGATACAATATTGACTACAAATAATGATAGTTTTATTCATTACTTTGTAATTCTTATACCTTTATATATATATATGTTATTGCTGGAAGTAGGAACTTGAAGAATATGTTGAATGGAAGTGACAAGAGAAGCATCTTTGTTTAGAGCAAAACTTTAAAGGAGTATTCTTAAATCTGACCACTTAGTATGATGACTGCTCTAGGTTTTTAGCAGATAATCCTTTACTAGGTTAAGCAAGTTCCCTTCTAATCCTAGGTTGTAAAATATTTTTACTACTGTTTTTTAAAATTGTGAGAACACACTGAATTTTATTAAATGTGTTTTCTGGTATCTATTAAAATGATATCTTTTTTTCCATCTTCCAAAGTAGGAAATTTAATTAATAGATTTTTCTAGCACCAAAACATTTTTGCCTTACAAGATAAATCTTTTATGGCCATGCCACATTATTATTGCTACTATTAGTGTGCTTGATGGATTTAGTTTTCTTTATAATTTTTGAATCCAGTATAGAGGTTATCGTTCCTCCTCTCATCCTTCTCCCCTCCCCCTTCCTCTTTTTCTCCCCTTTATTACTTTCTTCTCCCCTCCTCCTTTTTTTATTTTTTCTATTCCCTGGAACTCTTTCTATAAGGATTAGTAGGGGTTTTGTACTTTTCTTTAAGCTCTCAAGTTTGCCTTCAAAACCTATGACTCAACAATAAATAGGCAAATAAGCCAATTAGAAAAAGGACAAAGGACTCGAATAGACATTTCTCCACAGGAGATATACCAATGTCCAATAAACACATGAAGAAGATGTTAAAAATTATTAGCCATTAGGAAAATGCAAATCAAAACCACAATGCTCTACCACTTCACACCCACTAGGATGGCTATAATTAAAGGAAATAATAAGTGTTGAAGAGGACTTGGAGAAATTGAAACCCTCATATATTGCTGTAGGGAATATAAAATGGTGCTGTAGCCTTGGAAACTGGCAGTTCATGAAAATGCTAAACAGAGTTACCACGTTGTTGTTGTTGGTGCTGTCAAGTAGATTCCGACTTATAGAGAACAGGGTTTTCTTGGCTGTAATCCTTACCGTATTATCCAGCAATTCCATTGCTAGGTATATACCCAGGAGAAGTGAAAACATATGAGCACACAAAAACTTGCACATGAATGATTATAGCAGCATTACTTATAATAGCCAAGGGATGGAAACAACCCAAATGTCCATTAACTGATGAACAGATAAATGTGGTGTATGCCTACAATGGAATATTATTTGGCAATAAGAATGAAGAAAGAACTGATACCAGCTATAACATGGATAAACCTTGAAAACATTATGCTAAGTGAAAGAACCCAGATACAAAAGGCCACATTTTGCTTGATTTCATTTATATAAAATGTCCAGAATGGGCAAATGTATACAGAGTAGAAAGTGGTTTCCTTTGGCTGGGGAATTGAGATGACTGCTGACAGATACTAAGGGTTTCTTTTGGGAGATGATAAAAATGTTCTAAACTTAGATTATGGTGATGGTTGCAAAATTGTGCATAAACACATGGGTTGTATACTTTAAATGGCTGAATTTTATGGTGTGTGAATTATACCTCAATAAAGATACAAAAAAAAAAAAAAAAGACAAAAAACCAGGCCTATTGGTTATACAGGGGCATTTTTTTTCAACTATTTATTTAATCTGTTTATTCAAAATTCTATTGGTTCTTGAGTTATATTAAAAGTTCCTTTTATTTTAGGCATTTGATCATTTTACCTATGTTTTCAAATTTATACCCACAAACCTCCTTATAGTGAACATGTCCTATTATTTTTTACAATTCTATTGTATTGTGAGTTATGTAGCCTTTTTATAATTAAGCCTATTGATTTATTCATTTTTTAATTCTATTTTTTCTAACTGCTTTGGTTGGAGGCTTTGTACATTTTCCATGTTCATTTCTTGAAAATGCACTAAAATTCTTAATTCCCCTTTATGTACTGCTTAATTGGATCTTACAAGTTTTGATATATAGTTTTATCTTTAAGACATTAAGTTTTACATTTTTCTAATTCTCTTTAATTCTCAACCCATGCATTTTTAGAAGTGTGTATTTTTTAAATTTTTAGTTAAAAATTCTCAAATATACGGACAAATGGAGAGACCAGTATAGTAAATACTCACCTAACTCACAATTTAGTAGCAACAAATGGTAGTGTTTTTATTTCATATATATTTTTCCCGGAGTGTGTGGTAAACAGCATGATACCTCAATCCTACATCCTTCAGCATGTGTCTTTTAAAAATAAGGACTATTTCCTTTATAACTACAATACCATTTTTACCCGTAGCAAAATTAATAAAAATGCTCTTAAATTATCCAAAATCAGCCTTTATTTAAACTTCTCTAATTATTCCCCAAATGTCTTTTATAGTTGTTTTTCTTGGACCAAGACCCAATCCCATGGGTTGTATTTAGTTATGTCTCTTTTAATTTATTATAGTGCCTCTGCATTTCTGTCCCATAGAGATGGACTTTTTTTGAAAAGAGATCTAGAATGTCCCACATTCTGCACATTCTGTTACCGTGTGATGTAATGTGTCTGTACCTCTGTCCTCCGTATTTTCTGTAACCTGACAATTATGTCAAAGTCCTTGGTTAGATTCAGGTTAAACATGTTTCTTTGCATGACTATTTCACAGGTCATGCAGTTTATTTTTCGAATAGTACCACATAAAGAGGGACATGCCAGGTTATGATCTCCCCCTTGTATATGATGACTTTTCCCCTTTGCAGGTGGCAAAAAGTCAGTGGGTAATGCTTGACGCTGTACAAGTATTCTGTTTTCCATCAAATTTTTACCTAATGGCTTTAGCATTCATTGAAGATCTTTATTTGAATCAGTTTTCCATTGGGGATTACAAAATGGAGATATTTCCAAGGCGGGCGTCCTCTTTCCAAATGGGAAAGTACTATAATCCCCCTACCAAAACAAACAAACAAACAAAACCCAAGTTAAATTCTTAAAAAAAAAATCTTTTTTTTTATTAAGGTATAATGTATATACGGAAACCCTGGTGGTGTAGGGGTTAAGAGCTATGGCTGGTAACCAAAAGGTTGGCAGTTCCAATCCACCAGATGCTCCTTGGAAACTCTGTGGGGCAGTTCTACTCTGTCCTGTAGGGTCGCTATGAGTTGGAATTGACTTGATGGCAACAGGTTTTTTTTTTTTTTTTTTTAATGTATATACAATTCACCAATTTTTAAGCATACAATGAGTTTGACAATTTACACAATTACAATTTACCACTACCATAATCATGACATTAAAAAAAAAATTCTTTCATGGCAAAAACTTGCCTTGTGCCTCTCTGTAGTCAATATCTTGCCCCTACCCCTAGCCCTGGTGCCACAATGGTTAGGTGCTTAGCTGCTAACCAAAAGGTTGGCTGTTGGAATTCACCCAGTGGCTCCAAGGAACCTGGCAATCTGCTTCCATAAAGATTACAGCCTGGGCTGTGGGGACCATGGTCTTGGGGAACATCCAGCTCAATTGGCATAACATAATTTATAAAGAAAATGTTCTACACTCCACTTTGGTGAGTAGTGTCTGAGGTCTTAAAAGCCTGTGAACGGCCATCTAGGATACTCCACTGGTCTTACCCCTTCGAGAGCAAGGAAGAATGAAGAAAACTAAAGATATAAGGGAAAGATTAGTCCAAAGGACTAATGGACCACGTCTACCACTGCCTCCAACAGACCAAGTCCAGTACAGCTAGATGGTGCCCGGTTACCACCACTGACTGCTCTGACAGGGATCACAGGGTCCCGGACAGAGCTGGAGAAAAGTGTAGAACAAAATTCTAACTCCAAAAGAAAGACCAGACTTGCTGGCCTGACAGAGACTGGAGAAACCCTGAGAGTATGGCCCCTAGACACCCCTTCAGCTCAGTAATGAAGTCACTCCTGAGGTTCACCCTTCAGCCAGAAATTGGACAGGCCAATAAAACAAAATGAGACTAAAGGGTCACACCAGCCCAGGGCAAGGACTAGAAGGCAGGAGGGGACAGGAAAGCTGGTAATAGGGAACCCAAGGTTGAGAAGGGAGAGTGTGGACATGTTGTGGGGTTGTTGACCAACATCATAAAACAACATGTATACTGTTTCATGAGAAACTAGTTTGTTCTGTAAACCTTCATCTGACATATAATAAAAAAAACAACAACAGCAACTACTATATGAGCATGTGCATGGTACCAAAAAAAAAAAAGATTACAACCTAGGAAACCCTATGGGGGAGTTCTACTCTGTCAGAGTAGGTCACTAGGTGTCAATGACACCCCCAGCCCCAGGCAACCATTGATCTGGTTTTTATCTCTAGAGTGTTCTAGATTCAAGTAAAAGCTAGTCATATAAGACTGTATTTTTTCACTTAGCATAATGACTTTGAAATTCATGCAAGTTGTATTTTTTATTGCAGAGTAGTATATTTCATTGTATGGATGGAGGTACCACAGGCTGTCTACATATTCACAAGTTGATGGAAATTTAGGTTTCCCATTTATTACTATTATGAATAAATCTACTATAAACATTTGTATACAGATCTTTGTGTGGGCATTTTTTTTATTTCTCTTGGGTCAATACCTAGGAGTAGGATAGCTGGATGGTATGTTAAATGTGTGTTTAAATTTAAAAGAAACTGCCAATTAGCTTCCCAAATTTGCTATACCACCAGTAACGTATGAGAATTTCAGTTTCTCTACAGCCTTGCCAAGGGTTGGTACTGTCAATCTTTTTAATTTTGTCGATTCTAATGGATATGAGTAAATCTCACTGTGATTTTAATTTGTATTTCCCCAATAACTAATGATGTTGAAAATCTTTTCATGCACTTATTTGCCATTTTTATATTTTCCTTGATAGTGTGTGTTTAAATATCGTGCTCATTTTAATTGGGTTGTTTGTCTTGCAAGATATCTTATAAAAGTATGCTTTTGAATTTTTATATGTATATGAGTTATTTCTTTGTTATTAATTTGAATTTTACTAAACATGGCCTGAGAAAATGGTCTATATAAAACTTGATTGTGGGTTAGTAGTCTCTTGTCTATTGATAAGGGTTAATAAAAGAGAAACATGTAATGTTTCCCAGGTCCATCTTCTCTCAGACATCTTGTCCTACATCAGTATTTCCTGAACCTGAAAACAGAGGACCCCTTTGAAAATATCCATGGGTAGTAAATTGAGAAACACTTTGCTACATAAGGCATTTAATTCCTTCATTGATTTTTTTTTCATTACTTAATTAGCACACACTGAATATCTCCACGTGCTTGACTCTCACCTAGGTGCTGGGACACCATGGATATTGTATTATGCAGGCTAGGCAATTATGTTATCCAGGAACCTTGATAAACTCTCATAATTTTCCTGTATATTCTTTTGGGTTTTCTGTGGAGACAAACATAACAGTAGAATATGACTAGCACATTATTTCCTCCTTGAAATATCTTCTTTACTAGGCTTCTGGGGGCCCCATTCTCCTGATTTGCCTTCTCCTTCACTGGCTGCTGCTCCAGTTGGCCTCTTGTGCTGGTTTGTCTTCATCTTCTCGTCTTTTTAAAATTTCCTTGAACGTCTTGAATTACACTCACAGCCCGGATGACCTATTTGATCTTATGGATTTACTTCAACCATCTACGTTCTATACAATTCCTAAATGTACACCCCCCCGCCTTGTGCCCTAAACACTACAGTTGAATATTTATTCACCCATCTACTCAATATCTATTTTGGTTGGCAGACATCAATAACAACAGTGACAACCATCAATACAAAGTCCATTACCACAGACATTTGCATGATACTTACCAAACTCTAGGAACTAGTCTACCAAAAACCAGTTGCTGTCTAGTTGATGCTGATTCATGGTGGCCCCATGTGTGTCAGAGTAGAAGTGTGCCCCACAGCATTTTCCATGGCTGATTTTTCTAAAAATAGATCTCCAGGCCTTTCTTCTGAGGCACCTCCGGGTACACTTGAACTTCCAGCTTTTCAGTTGACAGCCATACTCATTAACCCTTTGTACCACCCAGTAACTCTGGAACTATTCCAAATACTTTACATAAATTAGCTATTTTAAAATTTTAAGTTAACTGCCCTGACAGGGAGCTCAGCAGAGGACCCCTGAGGGAGCAGGAGATCAGTGGGATGCAGACCCCAAATTCTCATAAGAAGACCAAACTTAATGGTCTGACTGAGACTGGAGGAATCCCGGCGGCCATGCTCCCCAGACCTTCAGTTGACACAGGACAGGAACCATCCCCGAAGACAACTCATCAGAAATGAAAGGGACTGGTCAGCGGGTGGGAGAGAGATGCTGATGAAGAGTGAGCTAATTATATCAGGTGGACACTTGAGATTGTATTGGCAACTCTTGTCTGGAGGGGGGATGGGAGGATAGAGAGAGAGGGAAGCCGGCAAAATTGTCAAGAAAGGAGAGACTGAAAGGGCTGACTCAAGACGGGGAGAGTAAGTGGGAGTAGGGAGTGAGATGTATGTAAACTTATATGTGACAGACTGATTGGATTTGTAAACGTTCACTTGAAGCTTAATAAAAGTTATTATAAAAAAAAAAAAATTTTAAGTTAATAGGCATCCCAATCTTGACACATCCAAAACTGAACTCCTGGTTCTTCCCTCAAAATTTAATCCACCCATAAACCAAAAAATCAAATCCGTTGCCGTCAAGTCGATTCCAACTCATAGTGACCCTACAGACAGAGTAGAACTGCCCCATAGGGTTTCCAAGAAGCAGCTGGTGGATGTGAACTACTTACTTTTTGGTTAGCAGCTGAGCTCTTTACCACTGTGCTACCGAGGCCCCACAGTCTCCCACATTTCAGTTAACAGCAACTGGAAGGATTGAGTTGCTTAAATCCAAACACTTAGAATTATTCTTTACTCCCTTCCTTTCTTAAAAACCACCTGTCCTGAACAAATACTACTGGCTCCTAATTCAGAACAATCCCAAATTGCCTCCAATTCTCAGCATCTTTCTTGCTATCACCCTGCCCAAGCCATCATCTCTCACCTGCATTCTTGCAATAGCCTACTAACAGATCTCCCTGCTTCCTCCTTTGTCACCTGTAATTCTCAACCTGGCAGCCAGAGTGATCCATTAAACAAAAGTCAGATCACGTCATGCCTGTGTTCAAAACTCTATCCTCCCATATCAGAGTAAAAACGCAAACCTATTGCTGTGAAGTCAATTTTGACTCATGGCAAATTCATGTTTGACAGAATATGATTGTACTATAGGATTTTCTTGGCTGTAATCTTTAAGGTGACAGATTGCCATGCCTTTCTTCCAAGGTGCCACTGCATAGGTTAGAACCGCCAACCTTTAGGTTAGTAGCTGAGCACAAACCTTTTGTGCCACCTAGGGACTTTGAGTAAAAACCAGTCCTTAAGTTAGCCTGTTAGGTCCCACCTAATATCTATCCTCTAAGCCCACCCCCTTGACAGCTTTCCCCTCAGTCTGTTCTATCCCTCCTGCCTCATTAATGTTCCTGGACTATGTCACCTGCTCTTCCCTCTTCCGGGGAACTTTTTCTCCCAGATATCCACATAGCTGCTCTGGTCCCTCGCCTCTTTTTTTATTATTATTTTTTAAATATATTTTATTGTGTTTTCGGTGAAGGTTTACACAGTAGTTTAAATTCCTATTCAGTAATTTCTACACAAATTGTTCAGTGACGTTGTTTACATTCTTCACAATGTGTGAACATTCTCAGTATTTCCATTCTGGTTATTCCGTTTCCCTTGCCTCCTTTAATCATTTGATCAGATTTAACATTCCCAGTGAGACCTTCACCGGGCACCCAATTTGTATGCCACTCAACCGTACTTGCTTACTTTCCTCCACAGCACTGATTACCACCTAACAGAGGATATAATTTACTTATCAGTCTTTTGTAATGCCTGTTTTCCCTTCCAAAATGTAAGCTACACACGGACAAAGATTTTTGTCTGATGTTTTCTCTCTTATATTCTAGTACTAACACACAGTAAGCATGCAATAAGTAGTGGAGACATATTTTGAAGGTAAAACCAATGACTTGATGAACTGGAAGAAGGACTATCAATTGAGCAAGACTTGAACCTGATGCTATTGATAATAAACTACCAGAATGGGAAAATAACATGGCAGAATGTGGACACTTGTTGAGCAGAAAGGTACCCGGAGTCCAGTGTCTGACTCAGCCCAATATTTCTCTCCCTTGACAACACCAATCTCTTGGACACTGTCATTTAGGTTGGTCACCAGCATGACACCTCATTCTGGTGTAAAGGACCCTTTTGGAGATATTTCTTGGAACCATGTTAATCTTTTAACAAAAAAAAAGTCCTATCTATAAACACATTAAACAAGTTGACAAAGAAGTAGAAACTTTCAAATACTAATCAAACTGTCTTAAAGTCTGTTATTAGTTGTGCTTGACTTATTTACTTGGGGTGACCCTCAGACCCCACTTGACCTCACTGATAGAGTGACTGTGATGCATATGATTTTAATCGTGAGGTGTACATCAAGGCTTCAATCTATCAGTATTCACGGAGCTCTCATAGTTGTGCAGGGCTGTTGTAATCACCACAGGGCTATAAAATAAGTAGAAGACACAGTCTCTACCTAGATCAGTGGGTGCTTAATGTGGCCTGCACACATTTCTCAAGTACCGCATAATGCAAAAGAATGATTTGAACACTAATTTAAATCTCAATTTAATTTTCACAGCAAGGTCTATCTTTTCCTAGCTCTTATACCTATCTGAATAAATGGCTTGAAAATTTCCCCCCTTCAACTTTTCAACTGGTAATTTGTTTACCCAACAAATTATTTCCTCAACAAATACTGTCATTCAGGGTAACGGAACAGTTCCTAGCACTTGAGAGGAATGTGAAAAATCAGGCATAACCCCATTGGTTGTATTCTTTCATGCTTTAAGACCTGTTTATGCGGAGCCCTGGTGGTGCAGTGGTTAAGCGTTTGGCTGCTAACCAAAAGGCTGGCTGTTTGAATCCACCAGCTGCTCCTTGGAAACCCTATGGGGCAGTTCTACTCTGTCCTATGGGGTTGCTGTGACTTGGAATTGACTCGACAGCAATAGGTTTGTTTTTCTTTGTTTTTTAGGGCTACTGTATTTTTGTTATACTATTTTGAAAAGTAAACTGATTTAATGAAATCCTTGTAAGCCTATCACTAGTACAAATATATGTGTTTCTATTGAAGCGGCAGTAATAGTTCAAAAGTATCTTATTGGAAAGAGCACTTTCTTTTTGTTGTACTTTAGATGAAGGTTTACAGAGCAAATTAGTTTCTCATTAAACAATTAATACACATGTTGTTTTGTGACCTTGGCTGGCAAACTTGTGATGTGTCAGCACTCTTCTCTTCTCGATCTTGGGTTCCCTATTTCCATTTGTCCAGCTTTCCTGTCCCCTCCTGCCTTCTCATCCTTGCCCCTCGGCTGGTGTGACCATTTAGTCTCTTAGACATGGTTGAGCTATGTGTATTATTGTTTGTTTTATGGGCCTGTTTAATCTTTAGCTGAAGGGTGACCCTCAGGAGTGACTTCAGTACTGACTTAAAAGAATGTCTGAGGCCACTGTTGAGGTTTCTCCAGCCTCTGTCAGACCAGTAAGTCTGGTTTTTTTTTGCGAGTTAGAATTTTGTTCTACATTTTTCTCCAGCTCCGTCAGGATCCTCTGTTGTGATCCCCCTTAGAGCAGTCAGTGGTAGCCGGGCACCGTCTAGTTGTGCTGGACTTAGTCTGGTGGAGGCTGTGGTACTTGTGGTCCATTAGAACTCCGCACTAATCAGAGCACCTTATTTCTTCTGCAGAAGGAACTGTTTTAGTTTGGAAAGAAAAATATTAATTTTAGAAGTCACTGTTTTCTAATAGCATCTCCAGGAGAAAATGGGAAAAAAAGAGAATTCTTTAAAGTCAAAATGGGGCTAAACGGGGTTCCACATTTTCTTGCACAAAGCGGGTTTCCTTTTATCTCTGAAATGTCAACAGGAGGCAGTGGGCCAGCTTTTCCGTCAATCACGGACTAGTCTTCCCTCCTTAAGCTTTATCCCCAAATGTACTTGGGAACCAACTTCTCACTGAAGACAAACGGCTGTTAGTTCCAGCTCTGACCTGCCAGTTACAATACTTCGGATATCTGTCCCAGTCTTTGGGTCAACCTGATAAGATTATGGGACCTGTTTGTTTAGTTTATTAACAGAAATTCGTTCCACCCAGGCAGAGAAGTGGTTTGGGACGCGGGTGGAGGGAGCCAGGGGCTGCCGGGATGGAATGATTTTTCTTACACGGAATAGGGAAAGAAAAGCACTATTTCCCCTTCTGGGTCCCAGCTTCCCCTTTCAGTTCCTCCGTTAGGGACAGACAATAGAAGCCTCCCGGCCCTCTCTCTGGGCGCCGGGTCCCAGTCGTCCCCTTGCTCCCGCCTCCCATCCCCGCCCCTCACGCTCTGGCCTCCCCAACTCTGGCTCCGGGCGGAGATTTGTCAGAACCATTCGGTTGAGACTGATTATGATTGCAGCAGATGGGCTGGATTTGACAGCCCCGATCCTAAGCAGCTCCTAAGGGGTGGGGGGTGGGGGGGCTAGAGAGGCGGAGGGGGGGAAGGTGGGGGGCGGGAATCTATGGGCCGGAGCCGCCTCGGAGGAGCGCACGCCGCGCAGCCTAGACGAGCGCTCCGCAGCAGCTCTTTAACGTGCGCCTTTACGAGGAAAGTGGCACGACGGACTCGAGGGGCCTCCCCAAACCCAAGCGAAACGTCCCGGGGCCGAGAGGGCGCGGAGACACCGGGAGGCAGGCGCAGGGGGATCAGTGCAGCACAACAAAGCCGAAGAACGCGAGGGAGTGCGGGGTTCCCTGGCTGCCGCGCCACTGGCTGCGGAGTGCGTGGGGCCGGGGTCACCGCCGCACGCTTCGGACATGGCAAGTTTGTTAACTCCAGGCTCTTCGGCCAGCACCTCGAGGCCCCCGAAGTGACAGCACAGCTGCAGGGTCTGCCCCTTTTGGGGGGAGGTTCCCACAACCCCCCCGGCCTGCTGCAAAATGCTCCACTGCAAATCAGGTAAGGAGACACCAGCCCGCTCCCCCTTCCAGGCGCGCCCCCTGCTCACGGCCACCTGGCCTCACCGGTCCCCGGACCCTCATCTCCTGAGCTCCTACTTGTCCCCGAGGACTCCCAGCTCCCCGCCTCTCTCCTTGGTCTCCTTGGTCCATCTCTGCCCTCTATCGCCCTTCCTCACGGTCGCTCTCTCTTTCTACCTTACCGGATCCAAACGGCAGGGGGAGAAGTTTGAGGAGGTGGCGCAAGGTTACAGCCTCCGCTCTCTGGAAGGCGCCTGGACAGGGGACAGGACAGGGGGTGGGAGTCGAGTTTGTGTGTGCGTGCATCCACCTTTCCCTCTCCCCCGGCGGTCTGAGCCGCCTTGTGCTCGCCTCTCCCCCCTCCTTTCCACCTGTGGGGCCTCGCTGGAAGCGCAAATGAAAACACGCACACGTGCAGACACAATTCCACGTTGGCGTCCTCAGGAGACTCCTGTAGGGTGGGGGCTTAGACAGGCTGCAGGGAAGGGGGCGGGTCTTGAGTACTGGGGCCCACCCAAGCGCAAGGCTAGTACTGCTCCAGCCCCTTGGCCTTGACTCCTGTGTCCAGGTGCCAGCAGAATGCGGCGCCTCCAAGGGGACCAGGAGGTTGCTGAACATGGCATGAGCATTGGCGTGCCACCAGATACCAACCCGCCCCCACCCCTCCGTTGGCCAGCGGACTAGGCCCTGCTCGGCCAGGCCTCAACAGGGCGCGCCGGCTCCCACCTAGCACTGCCCCCCCCCCCCCCCCCCCCCCGGCCCCAAGCCTCAGTCGCTGACCTTGTCTGCCCAGCTGGGGCCTCTCGCCCAGGCGGCCCCTCCCTCGCTGCAGCGGCTCGCCCCAGCTCGCTGGGAGTTTGCCCCTGTTGCTACTAGCAACTGCCGTGCCTAAGGCTCAGCCCCCGAAGCTGCATAACGCTGATTGATGGGCAGAAATACGGTACTTTCTGAAGCAGAGAGGGCCACCTGTGCGCTGAACCTACCTGCCTCTGAGGCCTGCAGACCGCCCTGGTGGCGGGCGAGCCTCCTGGCTCCTGTAGATCTCACCTCACCACACCCCTCCCCTTAGAGGAAAGGAGCTGTTGGATATCCATGTCCCCTAGGCTTAAATACAAAGCAGATACTTGCTTTCCTTCTGAGTAAAAGGCAGCAGTCCCAGAATTTCCTTCTCATCCTTGAGGCTTCTGTGGGGTCCTGGCCGCTACCACCTTCCTTTCAGTGTTCATTACCACCCCGTCTCGTATTTGTGCATAGCCTACACATAGGTCCCTAACAGACATCACTCCTTTAATGACCCAGAATTATTCCTGCAGATACTCACAGAAACATTTTCCAGAAGTAATTTATAGCAAGGGTACCTTCCTTGGCAACTTCTCTTCATGCCTTCTTCCTCCTCTGACAAAAAGTTGGCCATTTCCATCCCTAGAAAGTCAAGGTCCAGGCAATAAACCTTAGCTTAGGGTATAATGATCAGTGCTGGTTACCGCTTGCATCTTTTGTGCTTGTCATTTTAACTCTCTCTAACTGCATTTCTGGGGTGGCAGCCTCCTCTTCCAAGCCATTATCCTGGACTGATAGAAATTCTCTAGACTAATATAAATGCCTTCTCCAATCTGAACACCTTTCATACTGACTGTAAAAGGCCAGATTGCGTTATCAAAAAACTATCTTTAGAAGAAGGGCTTGTTCTGCAGTGTTTCCTTCTTAGTACCCCAGTATTTTTGGCAGAGTATCGTCATTGTCTAAATTGTCATGTTTAGCTTATTTTTTGCCTGTGGGTATTAATTTGGAAAACTATATAATTTTTTTGCATTTTAAAAAATTTTATCGTGGTACAATATATATAACAAGGAGCTTGTCTTTTAAGTATACAATTAAGTGACGTGAATTTCCTTCACCTTGTTGTGATACTACTACCACTATCCATTTCCAAAAGTTTTACTTCACCCCAAACAGAAACTCAGCATCGCTCCAGTTATAACTCCCATTCCCTCTCCCCCCAGATCCTGGTAACCACTACTAAACTTTTGTCCCTGCATTTACCTATTCTAGATACTTAATATAAGTGGGGTCATAGAATATTTGTCCTTTTGTATGTGACTTATTTCACTTAGCACAATGCTTTCAAGGTTCATCGATGTCATTGCATGTATGAGGACTTCGTTTCTCTTTATGGCTGAATAATATTCCATTGTATGTATGCACCACATTTTGTTTATCCGTTCATCTTTTGGCTGCAATGAACACTGCAAACACTGTGGAAGTGCTGCAGTGAACATTGGTGTACAGGTTTCTGTTTGAGTTCCTGCCTTCACTCCTTCTGGGTGTATATTTAGGACTGCGATTGCTGGGTCATATGGTGGTTCAATGTTCAACTTTTTGAAAAAATCCCAAATGGTTTTCCACAGTGGCTGTAGCTGGTGGGATGAAAAATGGTGCAGCCACTGTGGAAAACAGTTTGGTGTTCCCTCAAAAAGTTGAACATTGAACTACCGTCTTTCATCCCCACCAGCAATGGATGAGCGTCCCAGTTTCTCCAACGTTACCAACACCTGCTGTTTTCCATTTTTTTTGATCATTGCCATTCTAATAGGGATGAGGTAGTATCTCATTATAGTTTGAATTTGCATCTGTCCAATGACTAATGATATTGATTCTCTTTTTATGTGCTTGTTGGCGATTCGAATATCCTCTCTAATGACACATCTGTTCCAGTTCTTTGCCTATTTTTTGATTGGGTTGTTTGTCTTATTGTTAAGTTGTAGAACTTTTCTATATATTTTGGATATTGTTGCATATCTTCTTTGTAGAAATGTTTATTTAAGTCCTTTGAGTGTTTTTTAATTGGGTTATTTGTCCTTTTGTTGTTGAATTGTAGACATTCTTTACATATTCTGGGTAGTAAACCCTTATACATGGTTCCCAAATATTTTCTCCCGTTCATGCTGTTAGCTGTCATGCAGTGAGTTAGCTGTCATGCAGTAAGTCCCCAACTCATGGTGACCCCATCAACAATGCAACAAAAATGCTCCCCAATGTTGTGTCATCCCCATGATTGGTTGCAGATCAGACTGTCATGATCCATAAGGTGTTTACTGGCTGATTTTTGGAAGTAGATCTCTATGTCTTTCTCCCTAGTCTCTCTTAGTCTGGAACTCCGCTGAACCCTGTTTGGCATCCTAGCTGCATGGTAAGCCTTCACAGACAGGCAGCTGGTGGCTGTGCACTGGGAGGGAATGCAGCCACGGCCTCCTGCAGGGAGGTGGGAATTTACCATTGAGCTACCACTGCCGTCCCAGTGTTTTGGCTGTCTTTTTTTTAAAACTTTGTTCTATTTCTTTTATTGGGATACATTATATGGTAGACATGAATAAATATGTATATGTGAATAAATATATATATGAATAAGTAAATGATTTAAAGAATGTGTCACTGGATTATACATGTAAAAATGTTGAAATGGTAAATGTTTTATATATATATTCAATAACTAAAAGACAAATATATATGTGTGTGTGTGTATATATATATATATAGATATACACATACACACACATATATAAACCAAACCCATTGCCGTTGAGTTGATTCCAAAACCCTGGTGGCGTAGTGCTAACGAAAAGGTCAGTAGTTCAGATCCACCAGGCACTTGGAAACTCTATGGGGCAGTTCTACTCTGTCCTGTAGGGTCGCTATGAGTATGTATATATATACATGTGAAAAAATTTGCCTGTATAATTCAGTGACACTAATTATGTTCACTGAATCATTTATTCATCCAAACAAAACTTTCTCATCAGGCACCAATCTAGGCCCTGGGATGGGAATGGAACAAAGAGAAGAACCAAATGGATGTCAACGTTTTAAAACCCACATTGCAGCCAGATTGTGGTTATTGTTATAATGCTTAATATTATTATAGCACACTACATTTTACTAGGACTTTACAGTTTACGAAAGGCTTTCACAGGCATTATCTCCTTTAATCCCAGCAGTAGGAATTTTAAATAGTAGAGATTCCACCAAAAGGCCCAGTAATACTCACCAATCCCGCTTAACCAAAAAGAAAAAGAAAATCTCGCAAATCATCACAACAGCTGATGGGGCTTTGAAACACAGAATAAACAATTCGGGAGAAGCTTATGAAGCTTAATCACCAGAATGAAGCTTGGAGAAGATAGCTGAAATGTATGCGATGTGTGCATTACCAAGAAGGCATCCTGGGAAGAAACGCCATCCCACCACCTCGGTGGCCCAGTCAGCAGCTGGCTGCGGGAGGTGGGGAGTTTCCAGAGCTCTGGACTGCTGCTTTATTCTGGGATCTAAGGGATGAATAGCTAGCTCAGAGTTTCTGGGAGACTAGCAAATGAAGCAGAATGAGTAGGCAACGATGTTACTTTCTTTAGCTCCAAGGCGCTCTGGAGATATCCACAAGTTCCTAGTATATATTTACTTGAGAAATGAAGCAATTTTTTGTACTTAGAGCTGAAGAAATGTTGTTTGTGTGCCTTGCCTGAACTATAAGGAAGACAATTTTTACCCATTACTTTGAAAACCGGGAACACAGTATGTGGATAAACGGCAGTTTCTCTTTTTAATCGTTTTTGTAGGAAGGGTATGCAGAAGGCCTTCAAGTAGATTTGTTCCTTTTCTCATCCCCTTCATTGTGGAGGTCAGCCCTTCCCTGACTTCTCAGCTGTGGGTATCTTTCATGAGTGCCCTCCCCAGATGGTTTCTATAATGCTAGACAATTGTTAGAAATTTTGGTTGGGGTTAGATATGCTAATTTTTTTGTTTATCATTTTGAAAAGCTTTATTCAAAAAGTTGTACAAGCAAACTAGTATACATAGGCAGGTGATTATGGCCAGGGACTGGCTGTCAGTATGACTAGATAACAGAGAAGCCAGGTTGGTAGTCATAAAGAAGAGCTTGTTATTAGGAGGGAGCCATGGTGGCACAGTGGTTAAGCACTCAGCCGCTAAGCAAAAAGTTGGTGCTTGGAGCCCACAGGAGAAAGATGTGGCAATCTGCTTCCATAAAGATCACAGCCTAGGAAACCCTATGGGGCAGTTCTACTATGTCCTGTAGGGTTGCTATGAGTCAGAATCAACTCAGTGGCAGTGGGTTTGGTTGGGTTTTGGTATTAAGAGGAGGCTTTTTATTGTTTAGGAAACCGTGGTGGCATAGTGGTTAAGTGCTATGGCTGCTAACCAAAGGGTCGGCAGTTTGAATCTGTCAGGCACTCCTTGGAAACTCTGTGGGGCACTTCTACTCTGTCCTATAGGGTCACTATAAGTCGGAATCGACTCGACAGCACTGGGTTTGGTTTGGTTGGTTTTATCGTTTAACACCATGAGGCTTCGTGGTAACTTTTTGGTATGTAGGTTTTTTGCAAGAAGGTTCACTCAAGCCTGTTAGTCTACTTGGCATTCTCGGGCATGATTTTCATTTCCAATTTTGAAAGCATTTTAGTGTGGAGCTGAACTTATCTCTCTATATTTGGATATGTTAATGAAAAATATGTAATAAAAATATTTATGTTGTATGTATATTTTAATACATGTTATATGTATGTATATTATTTATGTATTTGGAAAGTTAGATTGCACATGGTGGCTGAGCACTTAACCTCCACCAAACCTCTGAGGTTTTCAAATGAAATTTAGAAAGAAGTGGGGTTGATTTCAGCTGTAGGCACACTTCTCTGATTTTTCTATTTGGCTTGAGAGAGTTGTGTAGGAGAGAGTTGTGGGCGCTGTGCTGATGGCTAATGTCACCCTCGTTCAGGATTGACTGTCTTCCCCATGACTCCCTGGTCTAGACTCCCATTGTTTATTCATTCATGCAGTAAATTCTTGTTAAGGGGCATTTTTAGAGACCAAGCCCTCTGCTCTAAGCCCCCTTGCTTTCTCTGCAGAGCTGTGCCATTTCACGTTTAGCCAATCCTTTTGGGTGTCTGTAATTGTAGTTTAAAGCGAACCAAATGGCGATCATTAAGAGGATTTCTTGCTGCAGTGAAGTTGTTTGGTATTGCTGCTGAGGGCCGCTGCCTCGTACCAGGATTGCTACCTGAGGGCCACTGCCTCTAGCTAGGATTGCTACCTGAGGGCCGCTGCCTCCTGCCAGCATTGCTACCTGAGGGCCGCTGCCTCCTGCCAGGGTTGCTACCTGAGGGCCACTGCCTCCAGCTAGGATTGCTACCTGAGGGCCGCTGTCTCTAGCCAGGATTGCTACCTGAGGGCCGCTGCCTCTAGCCAGGATTGCTACCTGAGGGCCACTGCCTTTAGCTGGGATTGCTACCTGGATCTTACAGGCTACCACCTGCTTTCTCCTGGTAAACTCTCAGTTTGCATGTGTCGCTGTAGCCCAGACTCGTGAAAGTAGGTGGTGATGGATTAAGTCAGCATTCCCTGTGAATTTGTTACTCATCTCAGAGAGCATGTTGTTGTTAGTTGTTATGAAATTGACTCTGACTTATTGCAGCTCCATGTCCAGCAGAACAAAACGTTGCCTGGTCCTGTACCATCTTCACTATCATCGATATGCTTGAGGCCATTGTTGTGGCCACTGTGTATTTCGAGTGTCTTCCAACCTAGGGGACTCACCTTTCAGGACTGTATCAGACAGTATTTGGTTGTGATCCACAGGGTTTTCATTAGTTAATTTTGGGAAGTATATCACTAGGCCTTTTTTCTAGCCTGCCTTAATCTGGAAGCTCCATTGAAACCTGTCCATTATGGGTAACCCTGCTAATATTTGAAATACCAGTGGCGTAACTTCTAGCATCGTAGGGAAATGCAAGCCACCACAGTACAACAAACAGGTGGTGGATAACAATAGAGCGCATAATAACAATAATGAAGTAACCTGTCACTTATTGAGCCCTGGTATGTTTTAGAAATGTACCCTAATTATATCGCTGGATCTTATTAAAGGCAAGAGTCTTGATATCTGTGAGACAAGCGTTTTCTCCATCAAAGAGCTATTTGGGGCCTCTGACTGGTGCAAATGGTTAAGCTCTTGAACACTAGCCAAAGGGTTGGTGATTTGAATCTACCCCAGAGGTGCCTCGGAAGATAGTCCTAGCGATCTGCTTCTGAGCAGTCACAGTGTTGAAAACCCTATGGAGCACAGTTCTGCTCTGATGCACTTGGGATCACTATGAGTTGGAATCAGCTCGATGGCAACGAATGACAACAGCAGTAGAGATATGAGGTAGTCAGATAAACTTAAGTGTCCTAGTGGTGTTGCTAACAAAGTACTATGGTATACAAAGGAGAGTTCTTTTATCAAGTAGGCAGACCTACCTTGAGTGGTTTTTGTTGATGAATGAATTGTTCGGGAATCCTGAATATGACTTCTTCGGTAATTATGGTATGTACCGGGATTGTATTTGGGTTAATAGTCACTTAATCCACTATGCTGTGTTTGCAGCATTATGGAAATGAGAGTGAGAAAAGATTGGACTTTGTTGACCAGCCAGCAAGGAATTTATTTTCTTCCCTTTCCTGATTCTTTGTTCAATTTAAACACAAATTCCTGCAGGGAAGATAGTATGTATTATAGATAGCTTCTAGCATCATAGGAGCACTCAAGCCAAGTATTTCTGAGCCAGACACAAAAGGGGTAAGTGATGTTGGGCACTTGAGCCTGAAAATAGTGTGTAGTGTGGATCCAAGAGATCCAAGAGAGGGACACAGAGCAGTTAGGAGACTCTGGCTTCTGGAGGGCAGTGTGAAAATGGCAAAGAAAGGTGAAGTTTGTGAATTATTAGAGAACAAGAATCCTTATTCTTTCGTGAATGACTAGGAGAAAAAGAGTTGTCAAGATGGAAGCATTAAGAATGGTTCCAAACTTTTGAGATCCTTTGCATTAGGAGTCCCTGTGTAGCAAACTCCCCATTAATTTTTAGATAATTTAAATATTAGATAATTTGCAAATTATCATCAATAATTTTTCCAAATTGTTTTTTATATTACATGAGATTAGGATACTGATGTTTTCTTTAATTCATATCCAGTTTTACACACACACACACACACACACACAGTCCAAATGGTAAGTGTGCCTTAGTAAATACCACTATCACCAGTTAACACTGAGTAGATTCCAACTCGTGACAAGCCCATGTGTTTCAGGGTAGGACTGTGCTCCATAGGGTTTTCAGTGGCTGATTTTTTGGAAGTAGATTTTTAGGCCTTTCTTCCAAGGTATCTCTGGGTGGACTTGAATCTCTAACATTTTTTCAGCAGTGGATCTCGTTAACCATTTGCACCACCTGGAGACTCCAAATAAATAAGATAAATTAGATAACTTGCTGGCATTCTATTCATATATAGTACAAAGCATTCAGTTAACTGATGTCAAATGGGGGATCAGCTTGACTTCTCCTAGACTGGGAGCGCTGGTGGCGCAATGGTAAGCATTTGGCTGCTACCCGAAAGGTCAGCCCTTCGGATCCACCAACCGCTCCTTGGAAAACCAATGGAGCAATTCTACCCTATCCTGTAGGGTTGCTGTGAATTGGAATTGATTTGATGGCATGGGTTTGTTTTTTTGTTTTTCATCTTGCTCACTTCTTGTTTTTACCTAAACTTGTTAAAATTCTATATTGTAGTGCTGTTCTCCCTCCCTTCTCCAGATGAGAAGTATGTGTTAACTCAGCTCTCCAACATTTTGTCCTATTGAGATTGTGTGGAATGGACTGTCTTTTTAAAATTCTGAAGTGGTGCTTCATCTTCGTATCTCTAATATGAAAGGGAAATCACTTAGAGATCCCTAAATATTTTGCTGTGCATCTGAATTTACTCTTTAATAATGTTTTTAAAGGAAGCATGTACTCAAGCGTCCATAGAAGGCATGGATTAATCTTTACAACCAACCATCGGCTGTGTGCTGGTCTAAAGGAATTGTAGTTGGTTGCTGTTGACTCTGTTCTGACTCACGGCAACTCCATGTTTGTAGAATCATACTGTACTCTATAGGATTTTCAAGGCTATGACCTTTCAGAAGCAGTTTGCCGGGCCTATCTTTTGAGGTGCCTCTGGATGCCTTTAGACCACCGACCTTTCAGTTAGTAATCCAGCGCTTAACTATTTGTGCCGCCCAGGGACTCTTTTAAAGCAATTACAACACTTTTTGAAAAAGTTTCCAACAAACCCAGCATTTTTATGCAAGAGCAGAATGTCTCCCTTCCTTCCTTCTTTCATTCTCTTGTTCATTCATTAATTCACTTAACATTGTTATTAGGTGCCCACTGTGTGTCAGGAAATGGTGCTGGATTTAGGAAAATGATTACAAACAATGCCTGTTATTATAATTTTGAAATTTTAACAACAGAAAGTCATTAGGAAAAGAAACAAATAAGCGAAAGAAAGACAGAAATTGACACTGCGTAGTTCTGCCCACTTCCTGCTTTGACAAGCTTTAGCTATGACGGATTTTAGGCTGTCTCATCCTTGGTGCATTAATACATTTTTAAAAATGGTTCTTTCATTTTGCTAGAACTTTCAGACGGTAGAAACCTTTGCTCCTCTGCACCTCATAGTTTATCCTGATTTTCCCTGAGACATTTCCAGTTTTCTTTTTTGCTCAGTGTTCAATGCACGGAATGTAGTGAATGAACAGTTTTTGAGTGGAAGGCAGGGAGTTAGGGACGGAGGAGAAGAGAGAGGAAGGGGGCTTAGGAATTTACTGTGTTAGAAATTAGCAAATTATCTGATTTGAGATTTAACATACCCCAAGTAGGGCAGAAGTCTGTCCGTCTGTCACTGAGAGCCCCTTCCTCGGTTGGACCCAACTGGATCCACGCTGCCCAATAGGACTGTTGAGGCAGCCTGGAGTCACACAAGCAAATTTATTTTGCCAGCAGCTAGCAAAAGGAGACAGTAAGAGCTAGAGCCTTTGGAGAGACCATCTTACTGATTTGCCTAAGAGCCAAGTATTTAAGGGTTTCAACAAGGTGGGGAGGAAGGGCTTTTGATGTTTATTCATGAGGTTTGGGGGGGGAAGGGTGAAGGTTTCTGAGAAGGGGTTGGGTTATGCAAATACAGGTATGCACACAGAATTTCTTCAAGATGGAAGTCCTTGGGTTCCCCTTGACATAACTCATTATGGGATGTGACGCAGGTGCACTGGTTCCCTTGGTCACATCAGCCCCTTCAGCGGGCACTGGCAGGATAAGCAGTGGTGGCTTTTACTTCTTTTGCACAGACTCTGCTCCTGTGGAGCCGTGAGAGATCTACATTAACAGTTTATTTGCAGCATTTCACTTCCACTACCCATCAGCCAGTACCTCTTGCTCACAGGGGCCTGTGCATTTTGTTCTGGTCTCTAGGGGGCTGGTCAGGTTGTTTACTCCACTCTCTGCCCTGCTTATCTTTTTCCTGGCCTATATGCAAAAAAGGGGGAAAGGGTGGGGGGAGGCCCAACCAGTCCTGCTCTAACCTAGTCCTGCTTCACCTCTTGTTCTTCTCTCCTTTGAATCATTGTGTCTACAATAGATAAAATTAGAGACTTTGTCCTCTTTTTCACTGGACAGCTCATTTTAGGGTTTGGTGTGTAGGACCTTAGATCTCTGGTTTCTCATTAGACATTTTAACACTGATGATGATCGTGTAGACGTTTTAGATCCTGATGTCACTTTGTAGACACCCCTCACCAGCTCTGCTAAATTACTAGTACTCAGAGAATTTCATATTGTCTTTCCGTGGTCTCCCTCTTCTCCTCCTACACTGACAGACTTGGAGAAATCCACCTTATTTTCATTAAAAGACCTCATTTCTTCAACACTTTCACCACACAGTACCTTGTCCTAGGCTTCCCGATTTCATCGTAATTAGTAATAAAATGTAATTAGTTGTAAGTTAGTTATAAAATACATTGCCCTCAAGGAGCTTGCAATGTAGGTGAAGAAATTGGACACAGACATATAAGACACCAGTGCTGAGTCGGTGAAATAGAAAAAAAAAAAAAATCAGTTTAACAGGAGGTTGGAGGGTAAAGTAATGAATGAGGGCCAGTGTGGTTGGGATAGGTCTCGATGGGGAACAAGAACATGAGCTGAACCCTGGTCAGTGGGACTTAGACATGAGGAGAGAAAGGGGTCTAGTCAGGAGCACCTGGAGCACATGTTCTGAGACAGGGGCATGAGCAGTTGGGAGGAGAGGAGTGGAACTGAAGGTAGAGAGATAGGGGATCTGTTTATATGGGCCGTAGAATGCACACTAAGCAGTTGGGACTGTACCTCTGGGCCAGAATCTACCTAGACTTGTTTCCCAGGAACACTAGTTCTGCTGGGTATTGTAGCTATGTTAGTCGAAACAAGACTCTATGTTTGAAAAAAAGTGAGATAAGCTGAGAGAAAGTTAAAAAAGATTACTGTAAAAGCTTCCAGAGACTTTAATATGCTAATCTGTATTGCTATAATGCTGCTATAACAGAAATACCACAAGTGGATGGCTTTAACAAACGAAAATTTATTCTCTCACATCTAGGAGACTAGAAGTGCTAATTTAGGGTACCGACTCCAGGGAAAGAATTTCTGTCTCTGTAGGGTCTGGGGGAAGATCCTTGTCATCAATCTCCTGGTCTAGGAGCTTCTCAGTGCAGAGCCCCCATGTCCAAGGGACATGCTCTTTTGCGGCTCTTGTTTCTTGGTGGTAGGAAGTCCCCCTGTCTCTCAGCTTGCTTCGCTCTTTTATATGTCAAAAGAGGTTGACTCAAGATACAACCTAATGTTGTAGACTGAGTCCTGCCTTATTAATATAACTACTTCTAATCCTGCCTCATTAACATCGTAGAGGTTAGGATTTATAACACAACAGCCACAGCCCACAACACATGGAAAATCACATCAGATAACAAAATGGTAGACAGTCACAGAATGCTGGGCATCATGGTCTAGCCAAGTTGACACACATTTTGGGGGGACACAATTCAACTCGTAGCACTAATCTCTATGAGTTTCTGAAAATATTTTTGATCACTGAATCCATTTTTCATGGAGTAACTTGGGAGGATAGTTGCCTGTGGAGCCTATTCTAGGAAATGCATTGGAAGTCATTGATGATTTTTGATCCAGAGGAATAGAGGTAACTGGTGTTGGGCACATGAACCTGAAAATGGTGTATAGTATAGATCCAAGAGGGGGACACCAAAAGTTAGGAGACTCTGGCTTTGGGAGGGTAGCATGAGAATGGGAAGGAAAGGCAGAGTTCATGAATTATCAGAAAACAAGAATCCTTATTTTTTTGTGATGGACTAGGAGAAGAAGAGTTCCAAGATGGAAGCATGAAGAATGGCTCCAAACTTTTGAGATACTTTTGCATTAGGAGTCTCCATGTAGCAAACTCTATAGATTTCTGGACTTCTGTATATGCTAAATGACAGTCAGAAGCAGTGAAGTACCCCAGATGTACTCCAAACCCAATGAAACGGAGGTGTCTTTTCAGGCGCATGTCTTTTTCTGAAGTGGGGAGGGGATGCTTTACGATCTAAATGCTTTTTTCAATAAAATGCTCTTAAGGTACAGCCCAGCTATTAAAGTACAGCCCAGCTATTTCAAGCAACATGTCAGGTGAAATAGTGTCCTAAGTTGCCCTTTGTGGTCGTGAGAACCTCCTGCACGGGGAGGCGGCCTGTATATGCCTAGGGAGTGTCTGCATCGCAGAAAAGACTCTGCCCTGCTATTGGAAATCTGGCCTTTAGCTAGAGTGCACCTTAGCCACTTCTCTGCAACATGAGCAGCTTTATCCAAAATGACAGTGGGCACAGTCTGTTGGACACACACATGTTGCCACTGGCTCTCTTGGGTTTTTTCTTCCCTAGAGATGCAAAGATTACAACACCCAGTGTTGGGTCCCATTATTTGTTGGGTGTCCAAGAACGGGCCAATAGGTTTGTTCACGGTCTTCATATTCTGCTTCATCTCTTGTGCATGTAGTTATGCATCTGGCTTTCAGTTGCCTGTTACACAGAATAATGATTTTTCTCCTTCTGTAATTTGGGAAGTGTTCCTCAACACTCCTTTCCATAATGTGCAGCAGAATACAGCAGTAGTGTAAAATGAAAAAGCTTACCGTTTTTTTTCCTTCAGAATCGTTCATCACAATAAGTAGTTAAAGCAATCATAAAGTTCCCAGGTTTCTTACATGCTTATGAATATAAGTGTATTTAGCTGCTTAATTAATAAGTCATTTATTGTCTATATTTACTTCTTTCCATTCCTATACCTATTACAACACTATTCACTTATTTGGCAGCTTACGAATGATTCAAAGAAGTTGTGGTCTTTAGTGTGACTATTTCTGATTATTTCGTCTTTTGGAATTCCAGAAAGTGTCCAAAAAAAAAAAAAATGCAGTTAACCATCAAGTTGCTTCTGACTCATGGCAACCCCATGTGTGTCAGAGTAGAGCTGTGCTCCATAGGGTTTTCAGTGGTTGATTTTTCAGAAGTATATTGCCAGGCCTTTTTTCTGAGGTGCTGCAGGGTGGACTTGAACCTCCCAATCTTTGGATTAGTTGCTGAGCCTGTTATAATGTTCAAATCCTTTTTATCCTCCAGTTATATTGCTTATTTGTATTTCACATGGCCTTCAAAGCCCCGAGTTGTGTTTCAGTGTGCTTCTAGCCTGACAGATCTCTGCCCATTGGTGTCTTATTGTTAAATTAACATGTACTGTGTAGACAAGCCAATGTCCTTGATTGCATTGACCCCTACAGGCTGAAGGAATTCATGTTGATGCCTGAATATTCTTCACTTGGCTGTTGAGGTTGGTTAAGTTAGCCATGTAACTGCAAAATCTCTCCTTTTCTTTTGTGAATAGTAATTGTGTGAGGTTCATAAGTGTTACAGACCGATGGCTGTGGAGGATGACGATGGGGCCGTTTGATGTGTCCAGCCCAGTTGTCTGGTTATAACTAGTATTTGACTCTTAGTGACTAGGATTAAATGGCCTTTCTCGCACACATGAATCTAAGAGAGATGGCATGGAGGATGAGGGCAACAGAGAGAAAAGGGACAGCTTAGAAGGAGGTATCTATCAGGGCACAGTTATCAGTAAGTGGCCTCTAGTGTGCTAGGAGAGCCCTGGTGGCACAGTGGTTAAGAGCTCGGTCAGTAACCAAAATGTTGGCAGTTCGAATCCACCAGGCACTCCTTGGAAGCCCTATGGGGCAGTTCTACTCTGTCCTACAGGGTCTCTATGAGTCAGAATTGACTCAATGGCAACGGGTTTGGTTTGGTTTAGTGCACTAGGAGGTCCCTGGCTGGGTTGTGTTTTACACTCAGTTGGTAACCAAAACGTTGGCAGTTCGAACCCGTGCAGCAGCATCAGGGACGAAAAGGCCTGGTGATCTGCTTCCATAAAGATTACAGCCAAGAAAACCCTATGGAGTAGTTATACTCTGGAGCACATGGGTCGTTATGAGTTATATCACTCCATGGCACAAAACAGCAACAGTGTGCTAGATTTAAACAAGAGCCTTTGCTTTATTTTAAGCTACAAAATGTGTTTTTCTTTCATTGCAGTAATTGCAGGATGTTAACCAATGAATGTAAGATGATATAGCTTAACTGGTTCATGTGTCCCCATTCATTTTCTAATTAGCTGGTTACAATACATTCAAGATATTTTACATTTATCTTTGTATTTTTAGACCATAGATTGAACATGGTTTGAGTGTATTGTTATTGTCGGTTGCCACTGAGTCGGTTTTGACTCATGGCAGCCCTGTGTGTGCAGAGTAGAACATCGCTCCGTAGGGTTTTCAGGACCGCGACCTTTCAGAAGCAGAGTGCCGGGCCTGTCTCCCAGGGTGCCTCTGGGTAGGTTAGAATCACCAACGTGTCAGTCAGTAGTCGAGTGTTTAAGTGTTTGCACCACCTGGGGACTTAACCCTGCTTTACACATGTAGTTTTGAGAGGGGTTTTTAGTCTCATGAATGTTATTTAATAAAAATAAGCATAAACAAACAGTATACTATTCATATTCTTAATAATGAAACAGTTTTAACAGCATTTAGGAAAGCTGGAGCAAAGACATGCCAAATCAGTTGTAATGACTCCATAGTAGTTGCTATTTTGGGGGTACAGTTTTACCCACATGGGGTTCTTAAACTTAATGGAGAGTTTCATTTCGGTGCCTACTCATGGCTCCTATTCTATATAATAGTAAGTGATAAGGCTTAAGAAGACTAGGTAAAAAAAAAAAAAAAAATTTTTTTTTTTTAGGTAAGGATCCTTTTAATTCAATGAATAAATGAGAATATTGTCACATAATTATAAGCACACGCATATATTATACGTATTATATTGTACAGAGAATAGTGTCATTAGCCAGAAACTCAGTCACGTAGTCAAAACCACATAGATGAGGTCATATTTCCAACTCTAGCCTTGGTTTGCTTAAAATATTTTATGATGACATTAAGCAGATAATTTATTTTTAGTTTAGCCATTGTTCCACTTTAAAATAGAAGCCACAATATTTAGCAAATTCATATACTAGAAAATGTATTTTCATATGCTGCACGGCCTTTGAAAGAGAATCATTTTCAGTCTCTTAGAGAATGCGTGTTCCTTACTATGTGTCATTTTAAACTCAAAAGTTGGCATATAATTTTTTATTAATAAAAAGTTTATTTTTAATCATATGAACTTTATAAACATATTATCTTACTCTGATTCTAGATTTTACTTCCAATGAGAGACTATTAGATAAATTGATGAGACTTCCAGTGATGTAATTTGGTTTCCAGAACAGAATAAAAGCTGCCAAAAGGACACTTGTGGCACAGTGGTTAAGAGCTTGGCTGCTAACCAAAAGGTCGGCAGTTCAAATCCACCAGCCGCTCCTTGGAAACTCTGTGGGGCAGTTCTATTCTATCCTATAGGGTCACTGTGAATTGGAATCAACTTGATGGCAATGGGTTTTTTGGTTTGGTTTAAAACCCAGTGCCTTCAAGTCGATTCTGAGGAGTTTCCAAGGAGCGCCTGGAGGATTTGAACTGCCGACCCTTTGGTTTGCAGCTGTAGCAATTAACCACTACGCCACCAGGGTTTCCTTGGTTTAAAAAGACACTGAGTAATAGCTTCAGAGGACTGTTTTAATACTCTTAGGTGCCACTGCTCACCAAAGGATCACAGAGTTTCTCTTCATGAGAATTCCTATATCTCATTCCATTTAAAAGAACAAATAACTTCATATATTTACTTCTTGCCAGACAGTCTACGTAGCCATTATGTATTTTATACCTCATTCTTGGTATCCGCTAGCACCAGGAGGCCTCTCTGCCTGTGCCAGGACTCTGAATTTTTATTGACATACATCCCCTAAAGCCATTGTGCGTACCTTTTTTCCTGGAACAGAAGTGACATAAATTAGGGGACCAAAGGAATGGAGAAAAAAAGACATATATGTATTGTACTTTTACACAAATAACGCACACATTATAAATTTTTTGGAAACCACACAACCCCCTCGCACATTATTTTCCCAGGCACACTATGCGTGTTTTATGTGTGTGTGCATTACTTACGTGAGTGTGTTATTTGCCAAAAATACGATGGGTATATGATACTAACATACATATATGTGTGTGCGGACATATATTCGTTCTCTATAAGCCAAGGGTTTTTGCTTTTCATGGCTTGGCCTTAAACAATATTGATAAAGAAGTTATGCGTGAAATAGTGGTCTTTGTGTTTATTATATTTCCCATTTTTTAAAAAAGTGACGCGTCTCAAAACAGAATTTATATGAACATTTATCCTGGAAAAAGACAGGAAAATACAAATAGTTTAGAACTGAGAACGTCTGTAATAACTATAAAGTGGTAAAACCTCGATTTAGTAAGAATTCTTCGTATATGTGTAGTTTTTTGTTTGCAAAAGCCCTTTATACCTAATATTTCAGTTTGAGCCCACAACAACACTGCAAATCTAAAAAGAACACTGTATTATTTTAGTTTTTTGTGAAAGAGAACTTTTTTGGCAGCTAAATTGCTTGTCCAATTTCATGCAAAATCACAGCTGGCGATTTGGGCACTACTAGAACTCAAGTTTCCAAGCTTCTAGTTGAAAGCTCCCTTCGCTGTCACATGTTGTTTCCATTTATATTGTTTGAAATGCATTAAATTAGTTAATTGGTGATAGTTTTTATTTTGTTTTGTTTAACCCAATTCTCTAATGATTGGTCTTTATCAGAGACCAGTAATTGTGTGATATATTCTGGGAAAAGTGTAACACAATTATCGAGAAAATGGGCTTTGCAGTCACAGCTGGGTTTCAGGTCTATCTCAACCTGACTTGGGGAGCTTATTTAATCTCACCAGGCCTCATTTGTAAAATAGTGTCCTAATGTCCACCTTATAGTATTATAGTGGAAATTTAACTAGAGAATGTATGTGAAGGGTGAGGCATATAGCTTTCCCCCTCCTTCTCCTCCTCCTCATTTTGATCATTATCTATTACTCCACAGTAAGAAATCCCAAAAGTTAGGGTTTAAAACAGCTACCGTTGTACTACTCCTCACTGTTCTGTGAGCTGATTGGGCTCAGTTGGCTGGCTCCTCTGTACCTCATCTTGTTGACTAGAGCTTTCATCAGCTGGGCCTAATCCAAGATGACTCACTTATATGTCTGGTGCTTTGGTGAGAATGGCTGGGTTGCTGGGCTCAGCAGGGACACTGGTAAATTTGAGTGTGTATCTCTCTCCATGTGATTTCTCTATATGATCTCACCAGCAGGACATCTTACATGGTGGCTCAGGGCAAAAGTGGAAGCTTCTAAACCTTCTTAAGACTTAGTCCTGGAACTGGCACAGTGTTACTTCTGCCACATTCTATAGGTTATAGCAAGTCACAGGCTCAGCCCATCTGAGTGAGGAAGGGAAGTATACAAGGGCCTGAATACTAGGAGGTGTGGTTCAGTGGGGGCCATCTTTGAAGACAAACTACCACAGTTATCAACGTCTAAATTTTTTACGGAAACTTTTCCTAGACTTTTGCAGTGGGAATTTCTCCCTTTGTTGCCATTCCAGAGTTGATGGAGGGCTGAACATCGTGGTTGCTCTCTTGAAGAACATGCTTGAGTCCGGCTCTGTCTTTCACTGTGAGGTGCACACGTAGAGGAGCTGGTGGCGCAAGTCTGGCATGGACTGTTAAGTGGTTTCGTGAGAATATCTCCAGGGCTTCGTACTGGTTCATTCTGGTTCAACCCCCAGCTGAGAATTTGCATTTCCACCCCAGATATATTGAATCAGAATCTACATTTTAACTGTTTACAGTTTAACAAGAATATCTGGGGTGGAAATGCAAACTCTCAGCAGGGGATAAAACCAGAATGAACCTGTTCAGAGCCCCGATCATCTCACATTTGAATTTATAATTTTTAATCATTTTTACATATTTTCCCCTTCCTATATATTTTTTTTTATATTATACATACAGGTTTGTCCTGTATCCCCATTTCACAGATTAAGGAACTGAAACTAGGAGTTTAAATGACTTTTCTGGTAACATATAGCTTGAAAAAGGCAGAACCATGGTTCCAAACCAGGGATTCTGCAGCTGAGACATTGCCTCCAATCTCGATTCCATTCTAGGGATAAATGTGATAAAATAGAGGTGGGGGAGGGGCTAAAGCATGGAAGGTGTTGCAAGGAAGTGTAGGGTAGGAGAGAGGGCATGGGTTCTTAGTATGTTTCCTAATTCTGTCACTTTCTTTGTGGGCTCCAGCATTTAATTTCTTTATTCAGTATCCTTCATTTCCGGGTTATACAATACCGTCTCTTCCGTGAAATAGGGAGGAATAATACTTGCCTTAACTACTTCATAGGCTTGTCATCAGTGTTAAATTATGTAAAGATTTCAGCAGAATGCCTGGCATATAGTAGGTTTTCTAGACACATTAATTCTCTTTCCCTGTATCCCTATATTTCTTAAGGCATCTTCATTCTCAGGCACAGAGCAGAACATGGATTATATTTTGAAATGCGTTGAGCATTCTCAGTGTACTTTGTGTTGTTCACAAATGAGTGGAAAAGCAGGGCTTGCTTGCAGGCTTCCCATCAGGAACTCTGTTACGGTTGCCCCTTCAGAGACAGGCACCTTTGGAAAGATTGGCATCTTTACCCTGAACACAGGACTTACTATTCTTTAAGAGGGCTGGTGACGTGAATGAACTCCTGTGGCTTAAAAAGCAGCCTGCAAAGTCTTTACCTCACATGCCACAAAAGTGGCTGTTTTCAGGCCCACCCAGGTTCACTACAGGCCTAGACAGGATGGTAAAGGCTTGTGGTTTGCTTTTGTAAAAGGCTGCTTAGAATGTTGTTCTGGACAGTGGACTGAATTCTACCAGCATCATGTAAGCCTACAAGCCTCATGCTTTAGACTTTAGAAGCCCTCTTGTGACCCTACTTTTGGCTGGCATGGAAGAGAAGCGTTTTCTATTTCAATTTGGGGTGCTTCTGGGCAGCCTGACTCTGGCCTCAAAAATCTCTGGTTTCTAAAGTGGATGGCTGAGGATCACCACCAAGGATCTAGAAACATCTTAGTGTGCCTTCTTTTGCCCAAGTCTATGACAGGGCAGAAGAAATGTGTCATTGGAGTTTAAAAATGACCTTTACAGAAGTCATGCCCTGTGCTCAGACCTCTCGTGGGCTGATTTGGCAGTTTCTGGTGGTCCTGAGGGGGTCCTAGCTTCAGCCAGTGATTGGCTGTCCGTGAATTATGATGTTGTTAGGAGGGTGTGTTTTTGTGTATGTGCTTGGCTCTGACTAGGAATGGAACCCCGTGGTGAAACCAGAAGCTCAGAAAGCGTCTCTTCCACCGCGTCTAGGCATGGTTACGTCAAGACTGACCTAGCAGATGGATTTATTTCTGCTTTTTAGAGACCTCCTGGGAAAGTAATTTTATAGCTTTGCTAGGTAAGCTTTAGTGTGAGAGAACTCTTTCCTCATTGCTAATAAACATCTCTCCCATCTGAAATTCAGGCTTCTGCTCTTTTGTTTGTTGAATCAGCGATGTGGGGGTTAGAATGTCATCATTCGCTGAATAATGATGCTTCAGGTATTGAGGGCATGGTTAACTCACTGCATCTCCCTTTCCCATAGATTATGCAGCTCCAGCTCTCGAACTAAAGGTCTGCAAAATAATTCTTCCCCAAAAGAATTAAAATAATATTTTTGTGGGTTATGGCCAAGACCAAACATTAGAAGACTTCTTCATAGTTTCAGAGTCGAAGGATTCAATTTTGGAGAACTGTTCAAATCAACAAACTGTACTTTATCATTTATGGGGCAGAAATATGCATTTGTATCATTCTTGGTCTTCATTTCTATTAAAAAGGGATAAGCTATTACAAATAAATATTAGGAGTTCATGCTTCTTTATCTACACTCATTCATTTGCTTTTTCTAAACTTCTCATCTAAATTCTTACAGGGTAGCCAACTTCTGCTTTAGGTTAAAGCTTGGTATGGGGCCTTGTGTTAAAGGATGATTTTGTATACTTTTTTTGGCCTCTGCGTGTGCTGGATCCCTGGGTGGCACAGGGCTTGACTACTAACCAAAAGGTTGACAATTCAAACCCACCCAGAGGCTTCTTGGAAGAAAGGCCTAGCGATCTGCTTCTGAAAGCAGATTTGTATTTCGGATGCTTTTGTTTTTTTTTTTTTTTTTTTTTGAGCAGCCTGACTTTGGCCTCAAAAACCTCTGGTTTATAAATGGGAGGATCAAGCATCTTAGTGCCTTCTTTGCCCAAGTCCATAATGGGGCAGAAGAAAAGTGTCATTGGAGCCTTGAAAACCCCACAGAACACAGTTTTACACACACGGGGTTGTCATGAGTCAGAATTAACTGGGTGGCAATTAGTTTATTTTTTATTTGCTGTGTGCTGTTTAGTGCGGTCCCCCACCTGAAGCTCCTATGCCTCCTATCCTAAATGCCTCCTAGCCACCGATAATGACCAACACATTCGTGCAAGGCCTGACCTGTCCTTGGGGGCGTTCAGTAACAGTTTTAGGGTCTAGGTCAAAACACATATTTGTTCATTGCTCTGACTGTGACTAGTAGTATTTGATTTAAAGGCTAGAAAGAAAAGAACAATAAATCTGAGAGAATTTGTTTCTAATTTTCATTCTTTCCCACTAAGGAACTATCAAGCAGAGAGATCCCCAGGAGGAAAGTGCCTCAGTTTTTGGCCTGAAGAGCCTGCCTCAGAAGCAGATGGCTTCTCTTCTGTGATTCTGGAGGCATGTTTGGCATGGTTTCAAAGCACGCCTTATGTGGTCCTCTCTGCCCAGGTTCATCTCGGCTGTTGGGCCATGAACTCAGTCCAGGAAACATCATGCCCATTCCCATGGTGGATGCCAAATGTGAGATCGTCCAGGGTTCCAGCCTTAGGGGAAAATGTGATGTGGGTGGTGGGTGAAGTCGGTGGTTTCTGCTTACCAGCTGCCCATCCTCCAGGTCAAGATTCAGCCTGGGCTTGACCTCCCATAGGCAGACCTGGCTGTGTGCCTTCATCTGGTCGCTGTGGCCTTTTCTTTCGCTGTTGCATATCCTTGGGTCACTGCTCAGTGGCCAGCTCACTGATCAGATGGAATCGTTTCTGAGAAGGGCTTATTACATAGCTGGGGATTAATAAGTATACCATCTCAGGGAACCTTTATACATTTCATCAAAACCTCAGAGACTTAACACAGTGTTTTTCCTTGCGCCCGCTCCTCCTGTTGCCTCAGGAACTTGGTATTATCGGTTACCTGTCACTCCCTTGTTTAAATCTTGCCCCTTAGGTTGAAGTAAAAAACAAAGAAACAAAGCAGAACAAAACAAAAACAACTTTGCAGTGGCCTGCGACTTGTGCCTTATGGGCCTGTCTTCTGCTCTGACGTCATTTTTCACTCATCCTCTTTCAGTGCTTGGAAAGCACACTGCTGGCCGCCTCTCTCCCTTCTCCTGTTAAGGCCTCCTTGTCTTTCAGGTGTTGCCATAACGCTTGTCCCTTCCTCCACAGACTAGGTTGGGCCCTCCCAAACCTCCCTCCCACTAAGCACCCCAGAGCATCACATGCCTCATTGGGTCCTCTCATCATTTTTGTGGTTATTGGTTTCAGGTCAGAATTTCTTGTCAGATTGTAACTTTCACAATCTTTGTCTACCCTGTTCATTCTTCACTACCGAGCACAGAGCTGGCACACAATAACCAAAAAATAAAACAAAAAAAAGCCAAACCCTTTGCCATCAAGTCAATTCTGACTCATAGTGATCCTATAGGACAGAGTAGAACTGCCCCATAGGATTTCCAAGGAGTGCCTTTTGGTTTTGAACTGCCAACCTTTTTGTTAGCAGCCGAACCCTTAACTACTGTGCAACCAGGGTTTCCTGGCACACAATAAGCCCTCAATAAATATTAGTTGGAAATGAGTAAGGGAAAAAAAGGAGGGAAGGTGGGTGGGATTAGGTCAGGCTGGGGATGGTGGCCCCCAGAGCAGTCTGAGAGAGTGTATTAGTTTCCTATGGCTGCTGTGACAAGTAACCACAAATGTAGTGGCTTATGACAACATACATTTGTTATCTTACAGTTCTCAAGATTAGAAGTCTGAAATGGGTTTTATGGTTCTAAAATCAGTGTGGTAGTAGGGCTGTGTTCCTTTGGATGCTCTAGAAGAAAACCTTTTTTCTTTGCCTTTTCCACCTTCTAGAGGCTGCCCATGTTCCTTGACTCCTGGCTGCACATCACTCTCACCTTTGCTTCTGTTGTCACATCTCCTTCTCTGTCTCTGACCCTCATACCTCCCTTTTACAAGGACCCATGTGATTATATTGGGCCCACCTATAATCCAGGAGACTCTCTGTATCTTAAGAGCTTTAACTGAATCACACCTGCAAAGTCCCTTTTGCCGTGTGATATTTTCACAGATTTCAGGGACTAGGATGTGGTCATTTTTGAAGGGCTATTACCCTGCCTCCCACAGGAGTTTTTATGAAATGGAGAGATGATGTGAGCCAGAGTGCACCTAAGTTAGAGACAGGAGAGTCTGGACATAATGATGGTCAGACAAGTCATAAAAAATGGAACCTTACCCACTTTATAACGGGTTAGGTTGCTCTGGGACTAAAAGCCCCAATAAGAGATTTAGGCCAAGAAGCCCTTTTTATGGCGGCTCTGGCTAGCAGGGTGCATTGTCTGGTTAAAGGATCCCTGGTGGCATTGCCCCCAAAGAGTCAGGAGCACAGTAATAGATGTGGACCCATTGCTGAGGGGAGGGCTTATTGACTGCCAGACGGAGTGCAGCTCCATAGCAAGGCTAGAGGCTGATTTGAGTGATTCCAGAAGGATCTCCTGCACAGAAGTGTCTACAAGAGCCTCTGATTGCAGCTACTTTGCTCTGGTCAACCATTTAGCCCCACTGACTGGCCGTGGTCATTCCCAGTCAATGTCCGGCCTAGGGTGGGGTACCATGGGACATGAATGCCTCTGGAAATCCTTGGAAGATCCATGGCTAGGCTGAAGTTGCCCAGAATGTATCTCCCCACTTTGGAGTCATTAAAAAATGTTGTACTTTCTAAAACATGGAGTGAGGAGGGGCAACAGGAGAACCAAGACCTAGGTGAGGGTAAGAAGAGGTCCCTGGGGTGCAGCACTTAAGAAGGCTCTCTCTCTCAGGCCACACTCACTGACCCTTCATCTGTCCGTTTTCTGGCCTTTGCCTAACGGCTGCATTTGCAGATTTGGTGATATAATTTTTTCCTTTATTCTGTGTATTCCCAGTGAATACCTGTATTGAGGTAGATTCTTTTAAGCTAAAGGTGTGAATGTAAAAGCTCTGGATATGTTGGTTTTTGTAGAGCTTTGAATGGCCAACAGGGAAAATGCATGAGGGGAATACAGTGGGAGCTGGTGGGGTGGAGGAGGTGGAAGGATGGGAGAGTGATTTTATTTTAATTTGGGGGATTCGAAATTTAATAATAACTACTGTATTTTTTTTTTTTTTTTTTTTTACTGTATTAGCACCCTACTGATGCTGTAACAAATTACCATAAACTTAATGGCTTACAGCAATATATGACAGTTCTGGAGGCCAGAAAAAAAAAAAAATACATTTCAAAGGTCTAAAATCAAGGCATTGCCAGGGCTGTATTCCTTCTAGAGGCTCTATGGGACATTCTGTTTCTTGCGTTTTCCACCTTTTAGAGGCTGTCTGCATTCCTTGACTAGTGGTCCCTGTCCAGCAATGGTGTCACTCCAGCTTCTCCTTCCATTATCATATCTCCTTCTCTGATTCTGATTTTCCTGCCTCCCTTTAATAAGAATCTTTGTGATTACATTGGGCCTACCGAAGTAATCCAGAATAAGCTCCCTATCTCATGATCCTAAATTTAATCACATCTTAAAGTTCCTTTTGCTTCCTTTTGCCATATAACTATAACATGTTCCCTAGTTCCTGGGCATAGGCCATGGACATCTTTGGGGGCTGTTATTTTGCCTACTACAACAACCTAAATGGGGACGTGAAGGTATCAGGGTGTGTGATAAAGGTTCTGGGCAGGTAGGGGTGGAGAGATGACTGAAGGGACATCTCTAGTCTAGAGCAAATGAATTTAGAGGCATCTACCTGAAGACTCTTGAGTATCTTTGCTGGGGAATAAAAAAAATAAATAAATAAATGTGAAACATCTGAGGATGCTGCCAATCAAAATCAGTGAGTGAGGAGAGCATTATTTCCTTCTGAACTAAGAAGTTGTAAACTGGAATTTAGGAAGGAACAAATAGACTTTTCCAAGGCCCTGGGTTGGGTCTGTTGACCTGGTGGAGTAACAAACTGGAACAGTTAAGGATAGAAGTCGGTTCTGGCTGTGTCAGCCTCAGTCAAGAACTTCACTGTAAACCTGTAGCTGGAATGATATTCCACATTATCTAGCCTTGTCTCCCACATTTTACCGATTTGGAAACTGAGCCTGAGAGGTTCAAGTGAGTTGACCAAGGATGCATGGCATGATGGATCAGAATTTGAATTGGAAACGGATCCTGGTCTTCCATCCTTCCTTTTTCCTGTGTACCCCAAGCCTCAGAGATCCTCGCTGAGGTTTTCACCTGTGTTCCACTGTCCAATGTCCCATTCAGTAGGGAAGCATATGAGAGGGAAAGGTGGGGCTACATGCCCACCATCTTTGTCCAAAAACAGCTAGTTGTCTTTGGTTTGATAGAGCCCTGGGTGGTTTTGTTGAGAATGAAATGGGTAAAAAGAAACTCTTAAGTAGCAAATGGCAAAGAGCATGTTTTGCCCTTGGAGGTGGGTGGATGTTGTTATTAGGTGCCTCAAGTCTATTTCGACTTATAGTGACCCCACGTGACAAAGTTGAACTGCCTCGTAGAGTTTTCTGGGCTGTAATCTTTACAAGAGCAGATCATCAGGACTGTCTCACATGGAGCAGCTGGGTGGGTTCCAACTGCCAACCTTTTGATTAGCAGCTGAGCACTTAAACATTGCACCACCAGGACTCCTTAGATTTAGGAATAGATGATCCTAGACAAAGACAGTACAGATCAACTAATCATGGTTGGTCACTGTAGCATTATAATTCCACCATCTTCTCAAAATAGATATGATGAAATCCACTGGCTGATACAAGAACAACAGCCGGTTCACAAGTTCATGATCATGTTCCTTGTTTAGCTCCCAGCCCATTTTCTTCCATAACAGTAAAAGAGTAGTTTATCCAGAATATCCATGCAGCTTTTTGGGATAATTTCCTAAACTGCCTTGAACACTTCCTAAGTAGTGTGTTCAGTCAATTAGTAAGTTATTGACACGTGACCTCATTGGCAGAAAACCCACCCACGCTGACACGACTTTAAACTTTGCAGTTCCCTTTTCCTAATATAGTAACGTATTTGAAAGTACTTAGAGTAATTCTGGCTTGTGCAACATGACTTCAAGTAGCTGCAGCAGAAAATAGGATGTGAAGAGAAAAAAATCATAAAACCATGGAATTTGGGGAAAGGCAGACCTCCGCAGAAGAGGAAATGAATGTACACTTGAGTTATCTTCTGCCTGCCTGCTTCCAGGTCGCTGGTTTCAGAATGAATGAGGGCCTTCTCTGCTTTCAGATTACTTTTCTATAAGGAAAACAGTTCCTCATATAGCTAAGTGGGTCTTTAACTATTCATGGATAATATCCCACAATTAATGCTTTGTGTGGCTGATTGGAATGCTTTCACCAGCAAAGACCTTGGGTTCTTAGTGAATTTTTAATTTAAAGTGATGGAGGTGGGGGTTTGGGAGAGGTTGCTTATGAGACTTTAATTTAATGCTGCAAAATTGGAAGGGGTTGGGAAAACTTCATTTGATTTTAATTGAATGCTGCAAAATTTAAAGGGGTAAAAAAATTAATAGTAAAATCGCTGTATGTGAAAAATCATTTTTTAATATTAATCACAGTTTTTATAGCAGTATCATTCGTGAGACTATCATAGAGCAGCCATTCGGCTCACTGAAGCTAGATGTGTATAGTGAATGATGTGGAAAATCTGACAACTATCAAGATAATTTAAAGAGAAGACAATGAACAGTCCTGCCCCCAATTGCCTGTCATTTGACCCCTCTTAGCCCATAGGCTATTGTGGCTGCTGTTGTTAGCAGCTGTCAGAGTTGGCCCTTGACTTTTGATGACCCCTATGCACAATGGCGCCATCTCCACGATTCGATTTTGGATCAGACCATTGCGGTCCACAGGGTTTTCATTGGCTGGTTTTTGGAGTAAATCGTCAGGCCTTTCCCCCTGGTCTTCGTCCAGAAGCTCCACTGAAAGTTGTTCAGCATGATGGCAACACACAACCTCCACAGACAGGTGGTGGCTGCTTATGAGGTGCACTGGCCAGGAATTGAACCCAGACTCGGCACGGAAGCTGAGACTTCTACTACTGAACCTTCTGTGCCCCATTTTGAGGACTATATATATCAGGTGTTTCAAATGAAACAACAGTTTTAAAATACAAACTAATTAATGTAACTTTAAATAGTGTGTGCAGTATAGTGATTCCATTTGCAAAGTTTCAAAATTTGCTAGATAAATTAAGTGGAAAGAATTGAATCTAGGTGATGGTTAGATTCAAGCTTCGTTTGATATCATTGAAAGGAATGCCAGTTAAGGATCCCCTGGGAAACAGGGCATCCAGAAAGGAGTAAATAGTCCTGAGGTTTAAGCACAAACAGTGGAGGGTTTGATATTGCCTTAATCTAGACTCTTAACCCCACCTGACTGCTGACTCAGTTATTCTGCATTTTGTCACCACTTACAGTTCTTTGGCATGGACTCAAGCTTTTCCAAGTTCAGGTGATTTCTACAGAAGACTTCGAAGAGCCACTTACAGGCTGGTAGACTCTGATTTATGGTGACTGTGTATCATAGTAGAACTTTGCTCCCTAGGGTTTTCAGTGGCTGGTTTTTCAGAAGTAGATTGCCAGGCCTTTCTTTGAGGCACCTCTGGGTGGACTCGAACCATCAACCATTTGGTTAGCAGACAAGCATTTTAATCGTTTGCACACATTAGGGACTCCATAAAAGCCTTCTAGAAGAGTGTTTTTCAAACTTTTGACTGCAGCCACGTAAGAAACACATTTTATATTTCAGCCCAGTACATACATACATATAAATATGTGTCATGAAAAACAACGTATACATATAAATATATGTCACATGAAACAGTGCTTACTGTTATTATGTATGGTATATCACAAAGTGAAATGAAGGAAAGCTTGACGATCTGGTCATTGCGTGTATTTCTCAGTTTCCCCCACTAGGTCTCACCTCACTCATCCAATTGGTCTTGAAAAGAAAAGGCGACTGTATAGAGACCAAAGTTTATTTGTGGTTACCAGGGGTGAATGGATGGGCAGGAGGGGAAGCAGGGTTAGAGGTGATGGAAAAGTTGCAGTAATTAAGGGTGGGGCTGTACAGCTGGTGATAGTAATTGCAGGTGTAATTATACACCTATGAATACTTGAACTGGCAAAACTTGAGTGAGATACATTTACAACAACAAAATAGTAGCTGCTGGGGCTGCTTATGTACATCCAAAAACCTTGGTTTGGAGGTTTAGGGTCATGGTTTCATGGGACATCCCAGGTAACTGTGCTTCTGTTCTACCTCCTAGTTTGTTTAAGTGCCTGGGGTCTTAAAAGCTTGCAAGTGGCCATCCAAGGCATGACAGTTGGTCTCTATTTACCTGGAGCAACAGAGGTAGAAGGAGAGTCAGGAATAGAAGGAGGATATAGAATGTGTGTCTCCTTTGCCATTAGACTAAACCAGAAGAACTGGATGCTACCCAGCCAACATTACTGCACATTTTGATCAAAGATTTTATGGAAGAACTCTGATCAAAAAGAGAAAAATGCAGAAGAGAATGTCAAATATTCATGGACTCTAGACTTTCTGGAGCCATGGGGGCTTGGTGAACCCCTGAAATTATTGCCCTCAGATGATCTTTAAAATTTAAAAACTGAAAATATCCCCTGACATCTTAAAGCCAAACAATTGTTTAGCTTAACTAGTAAAAAAAAAAATCTGCCTTGAGCATTATGCTTTTTTAAGAACTATCGACAGCAACTCAAAAGATAAGGTAGGAGCCTTAGGGAACAGTGAGCTTGCATTAATGGGGGAGGAACAACTCAGAAAAAGAGCGAGGGAATGGTTGCACAACTGGAAGAATGTAATCAGCGTCACTGAATTGTACCTATAGAAACAGTTGAATTGGTGTATGTTTTGTTGTGTATATTCTCAAGAAAAACAAAATAAAATAAAAAAAAGAACTATTGAAGATTGTAACTGTTCTTAATTCCTAGTTGTGATATGTATATTCCTGTTAAATATCTGTGCTGTGCACCATGACACTGTTGTTGTTGGGTGCTGTTGAGTCGCTTCGGACTCATAGCAACCCTGTGTACAACAGAATGAAACACTGCCTGGTGCTTTGCCATCCTCACAATTGTTGTTATGCTTGAGCCCATTGTTGCAGCCTCTGTGTTAATCCATCTTATTGAGGGCCTTCCTCTTTTTTGCTGATCCTCTACTCTACTAAGCATGATGTTCTTCTCCAGGGACTGATCCCTCCTGATAACACGTCCAAAATATGTGAGACGCAGTCTCACCATCCTTACTTCTAAGGAACATTCTGGCTTTACTTCTTCCAAGACAGATTTGTTTGTTCTTTTGGCAGTCCGTGATGTATTCAATATTCCTCCCCAACACCACAATTCAAAGGCATCAGTCCTTCTTCGGTCTTCCTTATTCACCGTCCAGCTTTCACATGCATATGAGGCGATTGAAGACATTGGAGTGTCATAGATTGAATTGTGTCCCACCAAAAACCCGTGTATCAAATTGGCTGGGCCATGATTCCCAGCGTTGTGTCATTTTCCTGTATGTTGTAAATCATGCCTCTATGACGTTAATGAGGGAGATGGGCGGCAGTTGTGTTAGTAAGGCAGGGCTCAATCTACAAGACTGGATTGTGTCTTGAGGCAATCTCTTGAGATATAAAAGAAGGGGACCTGATACCAGCAAGAAGGCAGTACTGGGAGTAGAGTGCCTCCTTTGGACCCAAGGTTCCTGCACAGAGAAGCTCCTAGTCTGGGGGAAGATCTATGAGAAGGCTGACAGAGAAAGCCTTCCCCGGGAGCTGACACACTGAATTTGGACTTTCAGGATACTTTGGGTACTCTGGTGGCGTAGTGGTTAAGTACTACGGCTGCTAACCAAGAGGTCGGCAGTTTGAATCTGCCAGGCGTTCCTTGGAAACTCTATGGGGCAGTTCTACCGTGTCCTATAGAGTCGCTATGAGTCAGAATCGACTCGACGGCAGTGAGTGAGTGAGCATACTTCACTGTGAAGAAATAAATTTCTCTTCGTTAAATCCATCTACTTGTGGTATTTCTGTTATAGCAGCACTAGATGGCCAAGAGACATGGCTTGTGTCAGGCATACCTTAGCCTTCAAGGTGACGTCTTTACTTTTTAACACTTTAAAGAGGTCAAATTTGGTTGCATCAAACTAAAATGATTTTATTCCTGATTGTTGCAATGTTTGAAAAACAATTGTTCCAGATAATTTTAATAAAAGTTCTCCAATGAATAAATATTTTTAAGCAAGCTTTTTTCATGTCATTATTCTGTCTGAGGATGGGCAATGAGTTTTTTCTTTTCCATTAGAAGACAGTTTGGTCTTCACTGTTTTTTTGCCCAGTGGCTCTTCTTTACCTGCCTCACCAAGGAAGCTTAGTCTTTTTACCATTCCTCCAGGCAGACCCCTCCCTGGAATTCTTCTTGTTGCTGTCTCCTCCGACCGTGAATTCAGATGGTATGCTTCCATCCACTCAATGCTCACATCTTTCTTGATAATCCCCGCCCTCAGCTGTCATTGTTTCTCAATTTCTACATCGCAGCTGTTGGAACGTATGATAGCTGTCTACCCCAGCACTTAAAATCATTGAGTGTCTGGTATCACTAATTTTTTTTTTCTTTTTATAAAATTAAATCTTGGTTCCTCTTTTTCTCTGAGTCATACCTTTTTGGAGAGCTGAACAATTTTTTTCTATCTTTATAGATTTTTCCACTACTCCTAAAACATTGGACATAAGCACAGGCATTTGCTGAATCGGAGCTGGTTGGAACTAATTGTAATGTATTACCTGTTGACATTCTCACGATTCTCCTCTATGTGCTCTGATGTTAAAATTCTGTTGATGTTCTTTGGAAATAGGGACTGTGCCTCTAATTTTTTTGAAACTTTTTATTGAAGTGTAACATACCCTGAAGAGTGCACAAATCAAAAATGTTAGTGCACTGATTATTTACAAATAAGAACACCCATATAACCAGCAGGTTGTAGGTTGGATACCACCCAGTGGTGTCATGGAAGAAAGGCCTGGCAATCTGCTTCTGTAAAGATTACAGCCAAGAAGACCCTATGGAGCAATTGTACTCTGTAACACATGGGGTTGCCATCAACTCAGTCAACTCAATGGCAATGGATTTAGTTTTTTTGGTTAACCAGTACCCAGATCAAGAATAAGAATCCCAGAATCTTCCTTGTGCCCCATTTCAGTCACTGCCTCCCAAGAGTGAATACTGTCCTGATTTCTTTTATTATGTATTGGTTCTTCCCATATTTGTACTTTATATGAATGGAATCATACAATATCTACCATTTCGGCTTTTCTGGCTTCTTTTACCCAATGTGTATTTGTGGTATTTATCTGTATTGTTGTGAGTAGTTGTAAATTGTTCATTCTCATTACTGTGTAGTATTTCATCATTTGAAGAAGCCAAAATTTATTGCTCCAGTTGACTCTTGATCGACATTTGGATCTTTCCTGGCTTGGGGCTTTAATGAAGAGTGCTGCTATGAACCAAGTGTTACAAAGTAGGACAACTCCTAAGATTTATTTGGCTGTAATATTTACTGAAGCAGATCACCAGGCCTTTCCCCCACAGTGCCACTGGGGGGGTTCGAATTACCAAACCTTTAGGCAAACCATTTGTGCCACTCAGGGACTGCTGCTATGAACAGTCTTGTATGTATCTTTGGGGGGCATTTAAAATTTTTTTTTTTTTGTGCTTTAAGTCAAAGTTTAAAGATCAGTTCAGTCTCTCACACAAAAACCCACATACACCCCACTACATACTCCCAATTGCTCTCCCCCCAGTGAGACAGCCTGCTCCCTCCCTCCACTCTCTTTTCATGTCCTGGGGGGCATTTTTTAAACATATTTCTAATGGTTACATTCCTAGAAATGGAATTGTTAGAACTTGGGTGTACATATGTTTAGCTTTAGTAGATACTGTCAGCAGTTTTCTAAATTTGTACCAAAGATGTACCAATTTACACTACCACCGGCAGTGTATTCTCCATGTCTTTGCTAAGACGTCACATTTTCTCTCTGTTTTCATCTTAGCCACTCTGGTGGGTAGTAGTGGTATTGCATTATGGCTTTATTTGCTTTTTTTTTTTTTGACAACTGATGAAGTCAAGCACCATTTCATATGCTTATTTTCCATTTAGATATCTTCTTTTGTGAATTGCCTGCATAAGTATTTTCATATATTTCTGTTGGGTTATTTCTTTTTGTTATTCGTTGGGTATAAATAAAAAAAAACCAAACCCATTGCCATCAAGTTGATTCCGACTCATAGCCACCCCATAGGACAGAATAGAAGTGCATCATAGAGTTTACAAGGTGGATTAGAACTGCTGACATTTTGGTTTGCAGCCATAGTTCAACCACTACACCACCAGGGCTCCGAACTGGATATAAAACTAAAGCCAAACTGTTGCCGTCAAGTCGAGTCTGACTCATAGTGACCCTATAGAACAGAGTAGAACTGCCCCATAGAGTTTCCAAGGAGCTCCTGGTGGATTCGAACTGCTGACCTTTTGGTTAGTAGCTGTGACACTTAACCACTACACCACCAGGGTTTCCTTAATTGGATATAGGTTTTGTAAATATATTTTCCCAGTCTGTGGCTTACCTGTTTGCTTTCTTGAATTTTGAGGAAGCGAAGTTCTTAATATTAATAAGGTCTAATGTATCGGTTTTCTCCTTTTATGCTTAGTACTTGCTGTGCCCTCTTTAAAAAAATCTTTGCTCATTCCAAAGTCGTGAAGATATCTGTTCTTATGTTTTTGTATAGATGCTTTCTTATTTCGTCTTTTGTTTTTATATTTGTAGTCCCTCAGGAGTTGATCTGGGATTATGGTACAAACTAAAGATCAAGAGTAATTTTTTTTCCCTGTAGATATAGAATTGACCTAGAATCAGTTACTGAGAAGACTGTGTTTTCTGTTGTCCAGTTTGTCGTATGTCAAGTGACTGTCTATATGTGGGTCTACTTCTGGACTTTCAATTTTGTTTCATGAGTCCACTTGTTTATTCTTGCTTCAAGCACACAGTCTTAATCCTGCATCTTTATGATAGTTCTTAATAGATAGTAGTGTAAGTCCTTCAGCTTTGTTGTTGTTCTTTATGATTGTATTTGGTATCGTAGCCTTTAATTTTTTAAGTGTCATGCTAACCATGCATAAAATTTTATAAATTAATGGGCTGTCAATAAATTTTATTAGGTTGGTTTGAGGTTAAAGACAAAGATGATACTGGATGGTACAAAGTGAGAAAAATTTATGCGTGCTGGAAGATAACAGTTTTTTCTCTTTTGATTCTGTGAATTTCAAAATTGGAGATTGCCGATAAAAGAAGATCTTACATGGAGAAAGATTTTGAGAGGGTCCGAAGGAGGGAAAAAGACGTTAAATGATGAGGCAAGATGGTATTTGGAGTAGGAAAACGAACACAAGGGCAATCCATCTTTATCAAATTATACAACACAAAACAAATTTAACTGTAGTTAAGGGTACAAAATGGTAAAGCTCAAAAATTTCAAAAGTGAATAACATCTAGAGCTATATCTCTGGAGAGAATTCCATTCTGAAAGCAATAGATTGAAATCCATGTAAAAAAAAGAGTCAGGCTATAGACTTACTTTTTTTTAGCCTAGCTACCATTTCCCTACGAAAGGATCCGCAAAGAGAAAAATCTTAAATAGCAAGAAACTCTTGACCCTAAATTGCTGCTTGTCACCCGTGGTGTTTGTGCAGCCACAAAGAAGAAAACACATGGGCTGATGGCATTAAGGTGATGGAGTTGACATGTGTTTTTGCAGGGATGAGGAGAAAGAGGGAAATACAGAGAAGCCAATGTTGTCTTTCTTGGAGCATATCAGGCAGTTTTAATAAATGTTTACTTCCCGTTGTTTGGGCGTTATGACTCCTTGCATCCTTATTTAGCAATGCCTTCATGGGTTTTCTAATTTAAATCCACAGTATCAATCAAATATGACAGCTTCAGCTTGCAAAGACCTGTGCTGAAGCTGGAGAGGGCTTAGGTTAGTTGAACGTGTTGAAAAAATGATGCTTCCAACCATCGAATCCAGGAGGGTAAGAAATAGTTTTATTTTATATGGTTTGCAGGGAAGAGAACCAATCGGCCTTTAAAAGATAGTTTCCATGGCTACTGGGCTGAATCAAAAGGAAATGTTGTCACAGCATTTTTTCCTTCCTACCTTTATGGTACCTACCAAGGCAAGTATTTTCCAGGAGCTAGTTATTCCACAGATGAAATGCAAAACTAGCGCCTGTTAGAAGCAAAGTTCCTTTGTTGTGAGAATCGCGTCACATATCCAAGATTTGACTAGAGCTGTCTTTCTGTTCAAACAAGACTTGTAGGAAAGGTTCTCTCCAGATACAACTGTGCTGACTCACGGCTCCCCACTCCCACTGGCTGAAAGTCTGTTTTGTGATTTTTAAACAATGAGGACTCTACTTAAATTATAGAAGGATCTAGACTTTGCTGCTCCTGCTTTTGGTTTGTTTTTAAGACAGGCTTGAAGTACAGTATTTTAAAGGACCCTGAGTGATTACTTTTGGCTTTTCCATGTCAGGCTAGCTGAAGACACCATACACTTAAGATGTAAAAGGAAAATATTAAGACAAAATTTTGTTTTATGATGGGACACGTTACTGTAGTTTTGAAGTCGTCTAGCATTTGTACTAGATGTACAGTGATGCTCTGGTCTTTTGTACAATGTATTCTATCACACAGGCCTATAAAGACCTTCACAAATAATGTCCTGCAACGTGTAAGGAAGAAAACAGACATTGGGTTTTGCTTTATTGCTTGTGTAAGTCTCGACATTTGGACTTGCTCAGTACTTAAGTGTCTGTTCTTTTCAAAAGTTTTCCCATTTGTTCCCATTTCTTTTAAAGCTGCATAGAGCAAAGCTGGCTTTCAAGAAGGGCTGGTCACATTGCACGCAGTAGCAGTATGATTTCCCAGAGTCTTCTGAAAGTTGCACTAGGGTAGTTAACTGTGGCATGTCCTTTAGCCGCCATCTCAGCCACCCCAAGTAAACCCACAATCCAAGGAAGGAGAGTGAGCTGGCTCTGCAAATGTAGCTTAGAGACAAGTGCCCTGCTTCCTCATTTCAGCTAGGTTGCTTCTCTGAAGGCCTTTTTAAAAATTCTAGAAAGACCGCTGTCGCTGACTCTCCCTGGGTTCACCTGTATGCTAGAGCCATACTCTCGCTTCTAAGCACATTTAGATTTTTGATGCAAGGTGGTTTTCCTTTCTTTATCACGGACTGATTCCAGGATTGTGTCAGAGTTCATTTTTCTGAAAGCTCTGTTGGTTATTTTTTATTGTTAAAAAAAAAAAAAGAGAGAGATAAAAGAGAAACAGCATTTACCAAGTCAAACTGGTTATTTTCAGAACATGGATGAGTAATTCAAAATAGAGATTGAAATTTTTTTGCTTGGTTATTTTTGTTTTTAATGTCCAAAATACTCCTGTATCTGTTTTCACTCACCTCATCCTGAAGTTCATTGATCTGGGAGACAAGCTGGAGAAGGCCTATTGGGGAAAAAAACCCCACATTCCTGGAATATCTGAAAGAAGGAGGGTTATTAGCCCCTTGCAGATATAGGGGAGGAGCAGAGAGATATGGGGCTGGGTAGATAAAAGTAGGAACGGAGAAAAAGCTATTTACTCCTCAGAGTGGGGGAAGAAGGGGATCACCATAGCCAGCCTTTACCTCCTGTCTATGGGCACTTGTATTGGAAATGAGTATCAGCCCCAGAATATGACTCAGTGCATCCGCTTTCTGTGTCCTAGATAAATGCGCGTATTTGTAAATACAAATTATATTTTGCAAGCATGATGTAAATAAATCTTCTGGGGAAGATACAAAAGTCAGATTACAGAGCTGGAGATGACCAGTGATTTTGATACTGTTTGTAAACGACTCTGCGCTCCGCAGATAAAGCATGGAATGTTAGTGCGTTATCTACATGAGACTTTTTATTTATTACTGCTGAGTAGAGCTGCCAACTGCGAAAGACCCCAAAGAGGAGGCGAGGAGAGTTTTCTGACATTTAAAAGCAAACAAGCAAACAATTCCTGGAATAAAATTCCAGAAAATATCAATAGTTGTTTATAAGCAGAGTGTGGGAAAGTTTCACAAAAGCAAAGTACATGAGATTAACTAGAGCATTTAACTTGCTCTATGAAAGCCAAAAAAAAAAAAAATTTTTTTTTTTTTTTTGCCTGCTTGTCCTTGGCTTGAAACAGAAAGTGATGTCTATGTTGAGGTTTATGTTCTAGAATAGGAAAATGATAAGGTAAGAAAGCTTAGAAGCTCATGATTATGTCTAGATAGACCAAAGTTTTAGCCAGTCTGCCATGAGTTGAAGTCGATGATGTTGGGAGGGCAAATGCAAAATAACAAAATGTAATAAAATGCTTTTATGTGAATAAGATTCATCTCCTATCCTGAAAGAAAATAAAAGCAAATGGTAGCCCTCCAGTGAGCACGTTTTCAATCACATTATGGAGTTTGTTTACAGTGTTCACCTACTATTTTATATGGAAGTGGTCTATGGAACCCCATATGCCAGCTTGGGCCTGAGCCAGGGCAGCACATTGGAAGGCTTTGCGTTCCAGCCGTCCACTCCCACCTGGCCAAAAGCACTTTTTTGTATGTGGGGTAAGTGGCCAAGTTATTTGTACACAATGGGAAGCTGAAATTTCATTTCCACACGAAATTAGTGAATAATAGCTTTCAAGAATCCCTGAATAAGCATGCCCAAGACACAGTCAGCATTCTGAGTCTGTCTACAGGGCGCCAGCCATCTGGATGAAACTGAAAAAGAAATGAGTTACGCAGCTACTTTGGTGGCGGCGGAAGTGAGGCATGGCCAGGGCAAAGTGTGTGGACAGTGGACTGAAGGTTTTGCTGTGCACCCAGGGCTTTGGGGTAGCCAGGGTTTGTCACTCCTGGAGTGAGTCCTGGGATTCCTGTCAGTTCTGTGCTGGCCTAATTTACCCAACCACAAATGCATATGCCTTGATTTCCAACTCTAAGGTATTGTCAAGCATGAACCTAATCAATGTTTTCATCTTATTCTATTATTATTATTATTTTTTATCCTGCCATTTCTCAGAATATAGCAAAGTTTACCTTTGGATTTTAGGCTTAAAGAGGGTGGTACTCTATTGACTTGGCCAAGTTCATAACTGTAGAACGTATAACTCTAGAATCAGTAGCTACTTTCTGATGATGATGAAATTTATATATTCCTAAAACTGTGGTGAAATAGCCTCTTTTTCTGGTAATTTAAAGATTACATAGTTGTTAAAGTATGATTTGAGAAAGTCTTATTTCGTTTTTGGTATGTATGATTTGAAAAAATAAGATCAGGATTGTTTATTTTTAGCAGGGCTTCGAATAGGTTCGACCAACTGGATCAGAGTCTCCATTTTGACAAGATCCCCAGGTGATTCTTATGTATAATACATTTCGGGAACCACTGCTTTATTAGTGGCTCTCAGAATTGGTCCCTAACCAACAGTATTAGCATTGCCTGGGAATTTGTTAGAAATGCAAATTCTCAGCAGGAGTGCGAACCAGAACAAACCAGTTCCAGTTGGAAGCCCTGATTTTTAGGTGGTAAGATACTGGTAATTTGCCTGGGTATAATAATTAAATCTGAAGAATGGAAACTGAAAAAGAGAGAACCAGGTGGAAACATCCCTTAGGTAACTGAACATTTGTTCTCAGAAATGGAACAAGTGCCAGAAAAATGTATAATCATTTTCTTTCAATTACACTTGATTTTGATTTAAAAAAAAAAGAGTGGTAAAGCAGCGTTACAGCTTTATTTACCTTAATGTGGTTTCCTTCAAGAATGCTTTGGAGTTTAGCACCTGACCAGGCTGTAAATGAAAGGTAGTGTGGTTTGAAGGAAATCATGAATGGACTGTAAAAGAACGACTTTGGTTTGAGACATTTTTTGGGTGGGAAAAGTCAGAATCTAGCTGGTGCCATTGGATTCCCTGATTTTCCTGTCATCTGTTTGTATAACAGAAAAGGCTAAGAGTGTCCAGGAAGAAATGAGGTGTCCATAGGGTTTCCTTAATTTGCTAGAATTCCGTGGTTTAGTATTGAACAGAAAATTATATTCAAAATACACAGCAAGATGAGAACTATTTGTTTCATTCCTCTGTAACTTGTTGATGCACATAGGTTTGAAGGGTGTGGGCCATCAGCTAGAGTCTGGCTATCCTTCGCAATTTGAACTGTTCCTTGAAACTCTAGTATTTGTAATGGGATTTAGCTTGTAATGTTACAGTGCAAGTTATACACATTAATTAGTTTTGAGGCAGCTGCTCATTAAAAATTCTTGGAAGCATAATAAGTGAATATATTTTAGAAGATGCCAGCACATGATATATTAAATGGATTTTGATAAGTGCACCTGGCTGTTTTGATTGACAAGTATAAGAAATTCATACTTAATGGAATCCAGCATGATCGACTATGTAATGGTAGTTTGAAACCTGTTTTTACATTATAGATTTGACATAGAACATAAGAATCTAATGAAAGAATTAGAGTTGGTTATTAACCTGGAGAAGATAAGATACATTATAGAGTATCAACTAGACTGAGGTAGGAAGGGACTTCGAGACCCTCTTTTACCCATTCTCTTGCTTTGTAATGTTAATGTATTGAGAAAACGGACACCCAAAGAGGTTGTGATTTGTCCGAAACAAGTGAAGTGGTAGAAGAACTGGAAGCAGGATCTCAATTTTTCTGACACTTGAAATGCTCTTTCAACCCTACATGTCATCAAGTATGCTGTCATGAAACCATACCTAGGGAGGAATGAAATAAGGCGAGAAGGCAGAACGATTGCCTTTGGAAATAAGAAAAAAGGTGTTGCATTTGAGGGTCCCAACTGGGGCTGCTTAGAAAGGTTTGGGAATCTTTCTGGAAGTTTTTAAGGAAAGATGAGACAAGTGTTCAGTAGTTGATGGTAGAAATACTGACCTGACTAAAGAAGAGAGGTTAAGATAAGGCATTTTCTTTAGATGCCTTCTCAGAGCTGTAATTTCATGATTTCTTCATGGGGTCTAGCTTCCCATCCAGTGCTCTAGTTTCTGTGAAAATATTAAATTCACTCTCTCTGGGACCTGTGTGCGGGGTTTATATTAACTTTACCCGAGGAATTGTCTTTGTTCTTGGTTCCTGAGAGACAGCCTCTAAAACCTTGGAATTCAGTGACCCTAAGTGTCTTGATGAGGGCTTCATCCTACATCTAATCTAACTGGTTATGTTAATGAGGTGACTCTTCTGGCCAGGCCAGAAACACCCACCAGGTGATATAAATTTCCAGATCACCTGGTGATATCAGCCTCAGGGGTGAGGGGTTGGAGTTTGAGTTATGTAATAGTCCCCCTCCCTCAATAAAAGCTCTGGACACAGAAGCTCCGTGGAACTCTTTGTTAGTGAAGGACAGTGATGACTGTGGGAGGGTAGCAAGTCCTGTTCTTAGGCATGGAATCTCTGCTTTGGGAACCCTACAAGATCTTCCTATGCGCCTCTTCGTTCGTATCCTTTTTCCTATAATAAAGCTATAATCGTAAGTATAGCACTTGGCATGAGTTCTGTAAGTCGTTTTAGGAAATTTTCAAATTCAGGGAGTATTTGGAGCCAGCAGATCAGAAGTGAGGGGGCTAGGGACCCCCACGATTATGGCTGGTATTGTGAAGAGGTAGAGGGAACCCCTGAATTTGTAACCATTAGGTTAAAAGTGAGGGTGTCATGGGGACTCCCAAGCTTGCAGCTGGAGTCGGAGGTCTTGGGCAGACCCAGTGGCCTGTAGGACCGGTCTCTGTGACTTGTGAGGTCTGACCTAGCCCTGGCTGTGGTTGGGCTCAGATGAGGAAGTGCCGCCTGTACAGCTGGCGTCAGGACAGACGTAGCAGAGAAGTGAAAAGCGAGGATTTGATATTAACCGCACACCATGCTAAAAGAATGTTTCCGCGTTCCTTTGAGGTGCTGGGACCTCCAAATAGGCTTCTGCCTGTATTTTCGCAGCCTCGAGAAAGTGCATTCTGAACCTCAGGCTTGTAATATGGTGCTAAAAATATTCAGGTTATACCTTTGTGTATCTACTGTCTTCTTGTTATACTGAGTAGTCAGATCCTGTTTCTTTTGGGGCTGTACCTGTTGTTTGGTTTTAGATTTGGAATAATGACACCACAGTCTGCATGTGGCTGGAAATGTAAAGAGGAATTTCATTTTCTCCAAGCAGTGCTCGCTCACAGACATGCTTGCTCACAGACGTGCTTGCCTGTCTGGGCACCTGCCCTCCGGAACTAGGTTGATAGAAGTCATCCCAAATAAACCAAATGTTCCTCTTTCTGTTGACTCATCTGGCTACACCTCATACAAAGAGAGAAAGGTAGATGAGCACAGAGGCAGGAGAGAGGTGTGAAAGATGTATTGAAAACATAGTAGAATTTATTAGATTGTAATAACCTAGACTTCATTGTTAACCAAAAAATGAGACACTTCCAACTCTCTGTAACAGGGTCGGCTTGTTGTGGTAACACATGAACTCTCACGTCTTAGCTGCGAAAGCAAAAGAAGCTTATCTCTTGCTTGTATGAGAGAACTGTTTTTTTTTTTTTTTTTTTTTCATATTCAGTGGGATAGCTCTCCTCCACATAGTTACTCAAGGACCCAGGATGATGGAAGCTCCATCTTAAAACTGTGGTTTCCAAGATTTCTCTAGGGTTCCTCTCCATCCCAGTATACCAGATGAGGAAAACTGTTTGGAACCGTTTGTGGAGGTTATTATGGGCCAAGCCTCTGGGTAGCAAAAATCCCTGCCTCTCATATTTCTTTGGCTGGAACCCTAACTGCAAAGGAGGCAGGGAAATGTAGTTTACCTCTGTGCCCAGAAGAAGAGAAAATAGATTTGAGTAAACAACTAACAATCACACACATATATACACACACACACAAATAAAATATAATAATACAGTTTAGTATGAGTGTTTATATATACAGTTTTGTTATCTATGTTACACATAATATCGTTTGTGTGTTGTATTATGTGTGCTCACATGTATATTATGTATCACATATATATTATGCATATAAAACACACATGCGTTTGCACACACACATAAATAAATAGCTTTGTTTAAATCTATCCTGGAAGCAAATCAGTAGTTTTCAAAGTTCTATCGATGCCGTTGAGATTAGCTTTATTGAACCTCTTTGCTTCCATTTTCTGCTCATTCTCTGGTGTCATGATCAGATTCTTTTGTTGTGTGCCTTTTGTCCAGAACCCTGACAGACATCCAGCCTTTGCATTCCTTCTGGTTCCCATCAGCATCTCCTTAACGTCTAGGATAGGGTCCTCACTAAAGACAGCTAAGGGAGGAAACACAGGTAGAAATTTACTGTCAAGGTCACTTTAAATACGGACCCATTGGTCAGTGGGCAGAGGAGTGGTGCCCTGTGCTCAGCAGCAGTGCCTCCTTGGCTTGGGCTGTGGTCCTCTCCTGACTGCTGTGACTTTAGTCTCCAGAGAGCTGTTTGACCTATAACTCCTCATGCTCTGCCCCTGACTTCCTGATGCCTGTGCTACTTCCTCAATTCTCAGTCAGCTCCATGCCTCCTCAGAAGCATGGAGGCAAGAGTTGGGAGTAAGCACATCTGAGTTTTCATATTTCCAAGCTCAGCTTCCTTCTCTATGTCAGTGGGTTCTCATAAGGAATAAATCGTACAATGTATGTCAGGCATCTAGTTCTTTTGGCACACGATGCTACAAATAAAAGCTGTGATTGTTTTTATTATATTAACTGATTCGACCTGATGGACCTTACCCATCTCATCACATTTAATTGCTTACAATTTTGCTCTAGTTGGCTGGCCCGAGACCAGCCCTGCTAGCTCATTAGGCTGGCAGGTGAGAAATGTGAAGAGACCTCAGTACGTGCTAAAATAGATAAAATGCAGAGCCAGAAGAAGACAGCGCATCTGTCTTTTTGAACAACAATACAAACCATTTCACGAGAAATTTCCTTTCTCTTCCACCCCATACCTAGAGCCTCTTACAGCCATTGAGAGAGCTATCGCTACAGCTGTGAAGCCCTAGGGTAATCTAGAGAGCCTGGTGTTGCTGCCCAGAGAGGTCTTACCAGAGGATGAGTTTGTGGCTACCGCCTTGGCGATGGCCTAGCTGGAGGGCTGAGTTCTCACAACTGACCCTGTTTCCCCTCAGGAGCCAGAAATAGATGAACCATCAGATCTCAAAACTGGGAAAGGACATAATTCCATACTAGTTGCTGCCCAGGCAACCCTATGCTGCCAGGGCTCCCTAATTTTATTAGCACCTATTTCATCTGTTTCTCACCTCCCTCTGCTTATAAAACAATACGTATATGTGATTGGATATCCTTTCCGCCAAATCCCTGAGTGGTACAATTAATACGATTGTCTGCTAACCAAGAAGTTGGAATTTCGAGCCCACCCAGAGCTGCCTCAGAGGAAAGGCCTGAAGATCTACTTCTGAAACACCAGGCACCGAAAACCACGTGGGGCACAGTTCTACTCTGCACACCTGGGGTCACCGTGAGCTGGAATCAGCCTGATGGTGACTGGGACCAGCCGGAAGCACCAGGGCAGAATTAGTATCTTCATCTTCTGGTTGACTCGGTTACTTTAGAAACATTGAGGTTCGGATGAGAAAAGTGACTTGAGAGTGAGAGCAGAAAGTACTGGTTCAAATCAGCCTGAAATTGTGAGAGCTTTTCCCACCCCGACTCCACACACACCCGGCGTTGCAGTCTTTTGCACGTATCCCTGTTAACGGGAGCTCAGCTGATAAAGGAAACCCTGGTGGTGTAGCGGTTGAGAGCTGTGGCTGCTAACCAAAAGGTCGGCAGTTTGAATCCACCAGGTACTCCCTGGAAACCCTATGGGGCAGTTCTACTCTGCCCTACAGGGTCGCAATGAGTCGGAATCGACTTGATGGCAACCGGTAATCTGATAAAGTGGCCCCTTGGAGAAGCCTGACTTTAATGTCTGTCTTGGAATGAGATGAGGCACCTTTATAGGGTTATTGTCAAAGCACTAGCCTCAGCTCGGTAATATTTTCTTCCTTTGCAGTTACATATTCAGTTATATTTATCACCCTGCAATGCGTTTGCTTAGATGTTTGTCACACCTGCTTCCCAGTGCGCTTCAGAAAGGCTGGTCTGTGTCTCTTCTGGGAATTTCTGATGGCTGGCCCAGAGCAGAACTCAATGCATGTGTGTGGAATTAATGACTGTTGAATGAATAAGTAAATAAGTTGTACGCAAAAGGATCTTTTAAAATCTTGAAGTTTTTCTTTTTCTTGATAATAACGATGTCCTAAAACTTCCTTCTCCTTTAATTTTTATTCTTCTAAAATTTTTACAGAACAGAGATAAATATTTGTCTAAGGTTTTGGTAGCATACAAAGTCCAAATTGGTGAATTCTGAATTAAAGTGTTCTTAAATCTACCAAGAAAAAGTTACCTGTTACACTTTACGCTAAATAAAAAACTGGGATATCATAGTTTGTTTGTCATAATTAATTAAGAGCTTTTTAATTAAGAAATACAGGGATGTTCTCAAAGGAAATTCTCTTGATGCAACAAACAGCAGCATTTATTGTCGGTGAATTTCTGCTCTTACATGTACTTTGTGTTGAAACCCTCTATTTGTTACTATCAGGAGAGCTGGGTAATTGAAACCGATAGCGATAATAGACTTGTCACTGATACGCTCAGGTTTGAGTTGCCATTTTCATTGGATTTGTTTGAAGGGTTTATGCATAAAAAGTTGTGATTTTCTAATTAGTAGAGTTAACACCACCACTCATCTCAGTTTGTCATACTGTGGTGCTTGTGTGTTATGTTGTGCTGGTGTTAATATTGTCCTGGTGTGTTGTACTGTGGTGGCCTGCCTGTTGCTGTGATGCTGGGAGCTATGCCATTGGTATTTCAAATACCAGCAGGGTCACCCATGGTGGATGGTTTTAGCCTAGCTTCTAAACTAAGACAGACTAGGAAAAAGGACCTGGTGATCTATTTAAAAAAAAAAAAAAAATTGGCCAGTGAAACCTTATGAATAGCAGTGGAATGTCATCTGAAATGATTATCTGTGTCTTTTTGGCTATGCAAAAGCATTCAGCTGTGTGGATCATAAGAGATTATGGATAATGTTGCAAAGAATGGGAGTACCAAAACACTGATGAAGATCAAAGACCACAGCTGTCAGTATGGATCACATGTCAACATAAAACAAAAATTTTCACAACCGGACTAATAAGCAACATCATGATAAATGGAGAAAAGGTTGAAGTCAAGGATTTCATTTTAGTTGAACCCACAATCAATACCCATGGAAGCAGCAGTGAAGAAACCAAATGATGCCTTGCATTGGGCAAATCTGTTGCAAAAGACCTCTTCAAAGTGTTGAAAAGCAAAGATGTCACTCTGAGGACTAAGGTGTACCTGACCCAAGCCATGAAACTTTCAATTGCCTCATATGCCTATGAAAGCTCGGCAATGAATAAGGAAGACTGAAGAAGAACTGAAGCCTTTGAATCGTGATGTTGGCAAAGAATATTGAATATACCACAGATTGCCAAAAGAACAAATCTTAGAAGCAAGTATGGCAAGACCTTGTCTCTCATACTTCGGACATGTTATCAGGAGGGATCTGTCCCTGGTGAAGGATGCTTCGTAAAGTGGAGTGTCAGCAAAAAAGAGGAAGACCCTCAAGGAGATGGATCGACACAGTTGCTGCAACAGTGGGCTCAAGCATAACAACGATTGGGAGGATGATATAGGACTGGGAAGTATTTCGTTCTGTTGTACATAGTGTCTCTACAAGTCAGATCCAACTTGACGGCAGCTAACAACAAATAACAGCAGAATTGATAACAGATTTTCTGACATTAACTCTACCTAGAACCCAGATGCCTTTTGATTAATCATAAATGATTGTCTTAATATTTCCCGCATCTACTAATGGATTGTCTTAAATGATACATTTAAATGCAATTTCAGTTTTCCTGTCTCCTTCTATGTAGTGTAGTGGATCTGAGTTTGATATTTTTGATCATATTATTATCAGACACCTATGAGGACACAGTTTTCCTTTAAAAGAACAAGAGCAAAAAAAAAAAAAAGTTGCCATTGAGTCAACTCCGATTCTTGGTGACCCCATGTGTGTCACAGTAAAACTATGCTCCATGGGGTTTTCAGTGGCTGATTTTTTTGGAAGTAGATGAAGGCTACTCACTGGGTGGACTTCCAAGGCACTTCTGGGTGGAGTTGAGCCTCTGACTTTTCAGTTAGCAGCCAAGTGCTAATCTGCTTTTGCTTTTAGGTAGATTCAGTTCCTTGAGTGCCCACTCATGCTGGTCACTTCACCTAGAAATTAACTGGCATTTCTAAGAACCTAAGAACAAAAAAAAAAAAAAATTTTTTTTTTAAGAACCACTGGTGGGGCAGGTATCATCACTTCACTTTAACTATCAGAAATCTGAGACTCAGCTGCTGAGTAACTTCAGTTCAAGTAAGCATCTCCTGAGAACCTGATGTGCATCGAGCACTGCACCCATGAAGACATGGTCCATGACTTTACACATCCACCCCTAGTGGTTAATTTGCTTTAGGGATTTAAGTCTCTATTCATACAAAATCATGCATTCTTAAGAATGTATTGATTATTGTGTCTAAGTATGTTTATTCCTTTGTCCTTCCCTTAAAATTTGTCATTTTTCTAAAAATCAAAGTCACTCTAAAGAACTTTACATAAATATTTTAAAAGCAAAATTAGAAGCCATCCTCACTTGCCTGCCTTGTAGGGCAAACTACATTTCTTGTGTAAGTATCAATACCCAGAAGATTACATAACATTCAGCTTAGCCTGTAAGAGCTGAGTCAAAGGTGGAAGAGAATTAAAAAAAACTGAAGAACCATCTTAGGTTGTTGCTCCTGACAAACTTCTCCAGATACACAATGTGCTAAATAATACACACCAGTCAATACCAGAGTTAACGTTCCTAGTGCTTATTGCTCATGAAGAATCAGGGCTGTAGGAACTTTGTTATAGTTGTCGTTAGTTGCTGTTGAGTTAGCTCTGTTTCATAGTGACCCCACGTATAACATAATGGAACATTGCCGGGTCCTGTGCCATCTTCATGATCATTGGCATGTCTGAGTCCATTGTTGCGGCCATCGTGTGGTGACTTCAATGTAGGGGGCACATCTTCTAGCACCATGTTGGACAGTATTCTGTTGTGATCCCTAGGGTTTTCATTGACCGATTTTATTAAGTAGATCGCCATATCTTTCTTTCTAGCCTGTCTTAGTCTGGAAATCCTGCTGAGTCCTATTTACCATGGGTGACCCTGCTGGTATTTGAAACATTGGCGGGCTGGCTTCCAGCCTCACTGCAACAAGCAAGCCTGCACAATATGACAAACGGGCAGTGTGTAGAGACTTAGACCTGCCGTTTTTCAAGGCAGAACTTACAGGACCCAGAATATTTATGGCTCCATAGTTTGGACAGAATAGTGAGCTAATATTTTGTTTAATGACTATGAATTTTATTGACAAGTAAACTTACAAGCACATAGATGCGTGTTGAAATTGGATTTGTTGCTGATTTGCCTTACCTTGTATGGATGTCTTGAAATTCCGCAGTGTACTTCAGTTCATCTAAGGGCTTTCAGGAATTAGAGTTCTGTCTATCCCTGAACTTTAAGCCTCAGCTGACTGCCAGCCTTGAAATCCCCATCGTAATACACTTGCCTTTCACAATATTCTGGACTTCCTGAAATCTGCACCTTTATCCATACCCTACCAGAATGGGCTGCACTGAAGTGCTTGCCCGTTTTCACTTGAACTCTTGTGAGGAGTGCTCCTGACTATCTGCCCTACCTTGGGGCTGGGGTCTTCTCCTGATCCTAGCTTTGCTGTCTGGCCTTTCTTGAGACAAATCCTGCTGGGTTCTTGAGATCATTGTTGATTTGATTGTGTTTCAACAGTAAAGTAAAATTTCCATTAATAGTCAACAACTAAGCAGGTCCCACAGAAATTTCCTATGTAGGTTTGTAGTTAGGATGTGTGTAGTACATTGGTTAAGAGTGTGGATTACTGAGTTGGAAGGTTAGATTTCTTATCTGTAAAAAGGAGAGATTTGTAAGGATTCCATAAGATAATGCACGTAGAACCATGTAGCATGGTATTTGGCGCATAGTAATGGCTCAGTAAGGACTAGCTAATTGCATTCTGGAATTTTTTACTCTTTCCCAGCTCCAGCAAATCATCAGTATAGCCTTTTTTGGCATTTAAATGTAGTTTAGTGTGCATATTATGCATATAAAATTATGAAAGAGGAAACATCCATATTCCACGGATTGGTTCTACCCTTGGACTTATAAGAATATTTACTGTATTTTGATTTTTATTTAAATATGATATAATGTACTGTATCAGTAAAGAAATAATTTTTATCAGTAAAGAAATAATTAATGTGGGGCTTCTGGCCAGAATAGGAGATAACATTGTTTATAGGAATGGATACTATTTTTATACTTGCACAAAATGGGCACTGGTAGGATCATGGACCAACATAGTGTTGTACAAGTTGTAGCTTTTGGAGGGCAGGGACCAAATATGTGTGTATGTGCAATTTTCAAAACCTCGTGTCTTCCATATTGACTTAATGTAATGGGTCAATGAGTATGCTGAGTGAAGAATTATAAGGGATTATATTGTCAGCCTTCCCTGTGTTTCTCTTTAGGCTTTGTTCTTTATCACTTCCCTCCCCCCTGCCACATGCTGGCACTGGCTGATTTTTACACCACTGCAGGCTTTCCCAGTAAGTAGTATCCATTCTTGGACTCACAGAACAGAAAAGCTGGTCGTTGAATAAATTCAATGTGGCTCCTTCTGCAAATGCTTATCTTGTTCGCTGGTTGCTTTGTAATTGTTACGGCTTTGAAAGGGCATTTCTTCTTCATCTGTACACTCAGATTATATAGAAGGATACTTTTTGCTATTGAGGTGTATTCTTATCAGGATGCTTTTCTTCTATTTTATAAATAAGAGTGTTATTAGAAAGAGGATGGAGCTCTCTTGTAGTCAGTGCCAAAGGAAACAATACAACAGGCATGTGCAGCAGTGGGGAGGGGGCGCTGCAGATAGAGCAGCTATCTTGTTTTTCTTGCTTGCCTCTAATCAATGCTGGTATTCTCTTAAAACTTTCTTATCCATCTTTTGTGAGCTCTGTTTGTGAATTTTCCTCCCTTTCTTCCTTTTCTTCTTGTGACAGTGTTTCTGCTTCTTTATCAAGGTGTCACATGCAACAGTCTTTTTGTATTGTGCTAAAGACATTCTCCATTTGCAGGAGAGTCTGTTTGCGGCTGGGTTTTCTTTTCTTCTGGACTAACTAGGACATTGATAGTTATTTTGCTTTGATCTTTTGAATGTGCTTCGGCTCCTAACTTTGTATATCAGTATTTTTTATTGTGACTTTTGACTGTTGTACCATTCTTATATAGGTACCCATGAAATCCTTTTTGCGTTGTTTCGTTCTGTTTTGTATTCTCTTTTGTCTTTTAGACATGAGAACTTAGCCAAGCAGCAGAGAAAACACAAAGCTTATGTGATAAAAAAAAATTCTTTTTTTTAGCTACAAATCTGTTTTATCATTATCCACTAAAAACGTACATACTTTCTTTACCTATGTAGTTGTAAGGGAGATGATTTTGCTAAGAGTCTCACAAAGCTCTAGGGAACACCTTTCTTCTGGACCTTGGAAAATGGCCTAAGGGGCATCAAAGGGAACAAACCCCTTAGCAATTTCCCTGTTCTATTTATCTTCTTGTGTGATTTTTTTAATCTCTGGTATATTTCTCGGAAACCCTGCTTGCGTAGTGGTTAAGTGCTACGGCTGCTAACCAAGAGGTGAGCAGTTCGAATCCGCCAGGCGCTCCTTGGAAACTCTGTGGGGCAGTTCTACTCTGTCCCATAGGGTCGCTGTGAGTCAGAAGCGACTCGGCGGCAGTGGGTTTGGTGGGTTTGGTATATTTCTTTTAGAGAAGCAAATTTAGAGATCAGTAAAATGATGAGTGTTAGGGATAACTTTTGATATTACTTGCCTTATTGACAATCAAAAGCAGCTATGACTACTTGTATTATTATTTTTTATTTTCTAAAGATGGATCCTGTTTATTGCCTCTTTCCATTTTTTTGTTAAATTTCATAGCCATTCTAATCATCATTACTTCAGAGCAAATTGCAGGCAAGTTGTTTATCCAGCAAGCAACTTCCAAACAAAGCTTTCTGTTGTAGTGAATAACTTGGTCCTTGGCTTACACCTTAGTGTAGATAAGCCCTGACACTGACCTCATCTTACCAAACTTGCTTCACATATGAGCTTAGTAAGACAGGGCTCTGTTATTGCCATCTTTCTCAACAATTTCTTTGGCCTTTGTGAATGGGACAGATTAAAACCCAGTAAGTGAGGGCAGTGGTGGTTCCTTGGTAGAATTCTCATCTTCCATGCAAGAGACCCAGATTTGATTCTTGGCCAATGTCGGTGGAGGCTTGTGTGTTGCTATGATGCTGAACAGACTTAAGTGGGACCTCCAGACTAAGACAGACTAGGAAGAAAGGCCTGGAAATCAACTTCCAAAAATTTAGCCAGTGAAAACCCTGTGTATCACAAAAGTCAAATCCCATTGTGCATAGGGTTGCCATAAGTCAGGGTCTGACTCGATGGCAGGTGATGACAACAAATATGCAAAGCAACATGGAATGCAGTAGTTTATGGGTTGGTTATTTAACGTGTTTCTCAGATGACCCGTGTTTCCCTTTTATACACAATCAGTCCCAGAGGTAGAACTAGTTTGACAGTGTGGATAATGATTGTTCTAATCAGGGTTTTGCTCTTAACTGACTTATTTTTCTCAACAAGAAACTCAACCCCTTTGAGTCTACATTCCCTCATCTCCAAAATGTGGGTGTTGGTGTCAAAGATCTCTTTGGGCTCCCACTTAGTAGCTGTGATTTCTACGATAAACTGAATATCTTTTCCTTGGGCATAAGAGGCCTCAACAACTGCTTATTAAAATATCTGGAGTGGCCATCAGTAGCGTGGGATATGAATTGGCAAGATACCTTACCATGAAAACATTGCACAGTAGCAAATCACAGCCTATCAAAAACTCATGAAGCAAAGAAACTCATCAGGCTTATCTGATCCTTCACCCTTAAACACAAAGAGGCAACAGATATTGTTATCTTACTCAAATTGTTTTTGATTGAATATTCCTTGGGAAAAGTGGTGTTCAACTTGGTTTCAAAAAAGATAGCTAAGGGAAAAGAGGGAAGTGGGAAAGGAATATTTTTCATGGCCAAATTAACTGACTAATCTTGTAGAAGGAAAACCGTCTGGAGCTTTGTGTAAGCAGTAATAAGGTCCTGAGTTTTCAGCAAATAGGTAAGATTACTGCATTGAGAAGGTAGCATTGAAGAGGAGAAGTTTCCAGAAAGCCCAAAGGACAACCAGTAACTGAGTTGAAAGAATTTAAGGACCAGAAAAGCATTTGATTAATACTGGGAATGTTTCCTCTAGCGTTCTTGTCTCTGCTTGTACCGTTTTGAAGTAAGTGTCTGGCTCGCTAATGTTTATTCCTTGCTGCCTTAGTCATCTAGTCCTCCTATAAAGGAAACACCACAAGCGGATGGCTTTAACAAACAAAAGTTTACTCTCGCACAGTCTTGTAGGTTGCAAGTCCAAATTCAGGGTGTCAGCTCCAGGGGAAGGCTTTTTCTGTCTTTAGGCTCTGGAGGAAGGTCTTTGTCATCAGTCTTCTCCTGCTCTAGGAGCTTCTCTCTGCAGGAACCTCAGGTCCAGAGACGCACTTTGCCCCCAGCACTGCTTTCTTGGTAGTATGAGGTCCCCATGTCTCTCTGCTCATTTTTCTCTTTTATATCTCAAAAGGGATTGGTTTAGGACACCATCGAGTCGTGTAGATCTCATCAACATAACTGCCACTGATCCATCTCATTACATCATAGCGATAGGATTTACAACACGTAGGGAAATCACATCAGATGACAAAATGGTAAGGACAGTCATACAATATTGGAAATCATGGGCTAACCAAGCTGACACATATTTTGGGGGGTCACAATTCAATCCATGATACTGACCATGCATATATGAAAATAATTATAAGAATTAGCACTTCTGTAGAGCTTATCCTGTGCTAGCCACTGTTCTTACATGCATAAGAAGGGTAACTCATTTCTGCTGCAACCTTAGAAGCAGGTAGAACATTGAGGGATAAAGAGTATATTGGCCTAGACAAGCAGTTATGTTATAGTAAATCTTAGTGAGCTATTACCTATATCCATTGCCATCAAGTTGATTCTAACTCATGGTGGCCCTGTGTGTGTCAGAGTAGAACTGTGCTCCATAGGGTTTTCAATGGTTATAACCTGACAGAAGTTGATTGCCAGGTTTTCTTCCACAGCGCTGCTGGGGGGATTCAAACCACCAACCTTTCAGTAAGTAGGTAAGAGCAAACCATTTGTGCCACCCATACCAGTAGTGATATATTTCTTACTCCACTAAATGTCCCTGGTGGGCCTACTGCTCTCCAAGACATCCTAATCCAGGACCCAGGACAGCCCCTTTCTTGCACATTGCTGATCGTAATGAGAGAAGAAACTGTGGCAAAGCTTGTCCTGGATCTTAAAGTTTCTGCCCAGAAATTATACAACTTTCTTCCACTCCCATTTCATTGGGCAAAGCAAACTGCATGCTAGGCCTGGTATCGGTGGTTGGGGAAGTACAGTCCCCCCACAGAAATGGACAGTACATATTTGTGAATAATGATACACTTCAGCAGACAGGTTAACTTTGCCTAGGTCAGTTAGCTGGCGAATGGAAGAGCTGAGATTCTCAGCCAGCTGTGGTTCTTGCTCCAGCATCTGTTCTGTTAACCACAGCTCTATCCTGCCTTTCCAGTTGCCTCCCAAAGGAAATTAAAATGAATTTTAAACACTTTACATGTAATTCATATGAACTTTTTAGCATTCATATTAGCAAACATCTACATGCAGTGCAGAGCTCGTAACTCCAGCTAGAAGTATGTCGATAGCATCACGTAAAGTATAAGAGTGGGCATTTTGGAATCAAGAGTGCTTGTGTCCAAATCCTGACATCATCACTTACTAGCTCTGGGACCTTGGGGAAGATAGTTAATCTCTCTATGCCTCAATTCCATTATCTGTAAAATAGGGATAATAATAGTGCAGACCTCGGGGTTGGGGTGAGGATTAAATGAGTTAATAACTAACTGTAAAGCACGTGGAACATAACCAGCACTCATGAGTATTAATTATTGTTACTATTTCTTTCCTACTCCTCTATCTCAAATGTAATCAAAATGAGTTGAGAGACCACTGCTCACCACTTCAGCCATCATCTGCTCTTCATCGACGATGAGTGAGCATCTGCTGTACTTCAGAAAATGTTTTTGTTGTTGTTGTTAGCTCTTTGAACTGTTCACTGAGTGCCTTTCCCCTCTCTTGTTTTAAGATGCAAAGGAGGTCTTTATTTCTTTGTTGATTTTCCTTTCTCTCACTGTGTCAACGAAATGGATAATTTTAAATGATTAGGTTTATTTATGCATAAACAGAAAGTTTACAATACCTTTTTTTTTTTTTGACAGAATTAATTTTTCTGCCTGGTTGTTGTGCTATTCGTATTCTACACTTTCCTATTTTCTAAAACACTTAACCCTCTTGAGAATATCCTAGATGGCCATATATCTGAGAATTTTTTCCTCCCCTTCGAGTCTTAATCTGGTATAATAGATGCCAAATTATTTCACAAATTGGTTTCAGTTCGTTTCTGATTTCTTTGATGTCGAGCTCTGTTTTCTTATCAGTTTCCTCCATTTTCCCCTCTGAAGATTCCCACTGTTGACTTTTTGGTTGCTTTTTAGCTACTTGTCAGCTCGGGTCCTAATTGAATATTATAAGTATTTGGCCACAATTGAGTTGTTTACAAAGACTCCAGGGAAGCTTGAGTTTCTTTTTTATTCTCTAGATTTTCTAAATTGGCACTCTTTTAAAAGTACCCATGTCCTTTAAAATCTTATTGTTGGTATTTTGAACAGCCTTGATGATGATACTGGTGTAAAGGACAGGAAGTGAAAGAGGAGGTTGCTCTCTGATTTGTTTTTGTGTCTCCTAAGAGTGTTATCTCTTGGTCTAATTTTAAAGTTTCTGCACAGTGTTTCATAGTTGATAACACTTCTGGGAATGTGTTCAATATAAACTGTGAAGTCATTGTTAAGTAGAGGCATTGAGACAGTATAAAGAAAGCAAGATACAGACAAAATGCTCTTTAAGTATTCCAGAAGGAAGAAAGAAGAGTATGCTTAATATAAATTTTTAAGTCACACTGATGGTGGAGGGGTCAACACAACATAAAAAAGCAAGTGCTAGCTAAGTATTTTACGGGGAAACCTCAAATAGAATTAGTCTAGTTGAAATAAATGCAAATATTATTTTGTTGAATAAAAAAAAGCTGGTTGTTTATTTTTGCTACAGGTCTAATAGGGTTAATTAGGAAAGATATAAAAAAAATTGGAAATGAATAATGGTGGTGGTTGATCAACATGATGAATGTAATTAATGTCTCTGAATTGTACATGTAAAAAATGTTAAAATGGCAAATGTTTTGTAACATACATACTTACCATAATAAAACAAAACAACCTTTTCCAAAGTAAGAACAAGCATTTGAAGTCCACATGATCAGCCCACGTGGTAGACTGTAGCTATTGTTTTCTTCTCTGAGAACAGCCTACAACTCATAAGGAGAAGGACATGTCCAAGGCTATGCTTTATGTCCTGGCTCCCAAGACCAAAGCTGAACCATCCAGGGTGAGCGTCTCACCCAAGCTCTGCCAATCAGGATCTCACTCCAGATAATTTAAAATGTAGAACTGGTGGAAAACAGAAACCAGGAGTACCCAGAGCTGAGCCAGAGCATCATGGTAGCATCTAACAGAAGGTCTATAAAGTCTTGCTGCGGAGGTTCCTGGAGGTACCCTGGCTCCTGCCCTTCATGGGGTTTGGTGGTTTAATTCTTCCTGAAATGCCATAACCTCTTCATAAAATGCCTCATCTTGCTTTTTATAGCTGGAGTTTGTTTTTGCTGTTCAAAACAGGAGAAACTTCTCACACAATTCACATGAAAAGATTGAAAAAGAAGAATCTGACTGACTGGGTCACAAAACTCAGGGGTGAAAAGCATTCTGAACAGAACAAACTCCATGGTGAAAAGCATTCTGAAGGGAACTTAAGTGAGCTTGGTTCTGATAGATTATGGGCTCATAAAAATGATTTGACAGAGGATCAAAGCATCAAAAATTACTCTTACTGAGTGCTTTGGGGAAGGTTATTAAGTTGAATGGTTTATAAAAATCAGTAAATTTATAGTGCACCAGAGGCTTAAGAATGGTTCAGTGGGTAGAGTTAATGAGAGCCTGGATATAAGCTCTCTCTCTAGACAGACTACTTGTAAGGCCACATGTCACCTAACTCCTCACCACTCAGGAGAGGCCAGTGTATGGCCTTGTAATAAGGGGTCAACTAGAGAGCCTGTATGTCTATTTGTACCCAGAAGATGGAAGGAACACACAGAGCACCATACCAAAATGAATCGGTCGATGTTCAGACATTTCATGTGGTAGCATATGATCAAGAACTGATGGTATTGAAAGAAAAAATCCAAGCTGCATTGAAGGCACTGGCGAAAAACAAGGCTCCAGGAATTGACAGAATGCCTACTGAGATGTTTCAACAAATGGATGCAGCACTGGAGGTGCTCACTCGTCTATGACAAGAAATTTGGAAGATACCTACTTGGCCGGTTGACTGGAAGAGATCCATATTTGTGCCCATTGCAAAGAAAGGTGAGCTAACAAAATGTGGAAATTATCAAACAATATCATTAGTACCACACACAAGTGAAATTTTGCTGAAGATAATTAAAAAATGATTGTAGCCCTACATTGAGAGGGAGCTACAAGAAATTCAAGCCAGGTTCAGAAGATGATGTAGAAAAAGAACTATCATTGCTAATGTCAGATGGATCTGGGCTGAAAGCAGAGAATATCAAAAAGCTGTTTACCTGTGTTTTATTGACTATGTAAAGGGATTTGACTGTGAGTAATGTTGCAAAGAATGGGAATTCCAAAACACTTAATTGTGCTCATGAGGGACCTGTATAAAGACCAAGAGGCGTCGTTCAAACAGAACAAGGGGCTACTCTGTGGTTGAAAATCAGGAAGGATGCGTGTCAGGGTTGTATCTTTTTACCATACTTATTTCAATCTGTATGCTGAGCAAATGATCTGAGAAACCGGACTATATAAAGAAGAACACGGCATCAGGATTGGAGGAAGACTCATTAACAGCCTGCATTATGCAGATGGCACAACCTTGCTTGCTGAAAGCAAAGAAGACTCGAAGCATTTATTGATGAAATCAAAGACTACAGCTTTCAGTATGGATTACACCTCAACATAAAGAAAACAAAAATTGTCACTGCTGGACCAATAAGCAACATCGTGATGAACGGAGGAAAGATTGAAGTTGTCAAGGATTTCATTGTACTTGGATCCACAATCAATGCCCGTGGAAACAGCATTCAAGAAATCAGGTGGAATATTGAATTGGGCACATCTGCTGCAAAAGACCTCTTTAAAGTGTTCAAAAGCAAAGATGTCACTTTGAGGACTAAGGTGTGTTGTACATAAAGCGACTCTATGTCACCTAACAACAACCACCACCACTCCGGAAGACCAACTGGGTCGATGTACTCCTAATAGAGCCCCCAGGCAGCACTTTATCTCATACTAGGTATATCAATAAAAAATAGACTTGGTAAAAAGAATATGAAGATGAAAGTGCTAAAAATATGTCTACAGCTAAGATAATGTACACTTGTGGAGGTTTAGATGTGAAGTATGCCATTTGAATCATTCGTGTAGTCCTCTTGAACCCTACTGAGAAATGGAATATAAAAAGGTGAGCTCCTTCGACTGAAAAAACTTAAAGAACAGTTGTGTGGTAAATTGTTTACGGTTCTGTACATATAACTTTCCACGTTTGGCTTCTAACTTTTTATGGCTCTTAACTTTAGTGAAACGTGAATGCTATTTTCTCCATAAATGCTCCCTTGATTCTCCTGGTCAGAAGTTAACGCCCTCTACTGAAAATGTACTTTCCATCCTGGGGCTCCCTGGCTGCAGGTAGTGAGCCATATTCATTGTATTCTTTAAAGAGCCTAGCAAAGTGCCTACAACAGAGGAGGCAGCGCAGTATCTGTGGAATGAATTGGTGGCATTACCAATCTATCCCCCAAATCACCATTCTGTTGAGCAGAATTTACCTTTGTATGTGACTCATCCAAGAATGAAGGAAAGGGAGGGTGTAATAAAATAAACTTTGCTGTGTTATAGTCCACCAAACTTTCTTCATTACCTCTTTCAACTTCTTTGTTTTGAAACTTAGAAGTCTTATTTTTCTGAACCTAGACAGATGGCTTGAGTCTACTCACAGGTACTATCTTGGGGCCTTCATCAAAATAGATGCAGAATGGGATTTCAGGACCATCGACAATGGAAAGCCATGGAAACTACTTTAGTTCCCACATAAGGGCTGTTGTCACACACAACCGCAGATGTGTAATGCTCCTGAGGAGATGGTTAGCATATGTTTTCTTTTCCTTAAGAAATCCCCCTCTGTAATAAGCTACAAATAGCCCATCATTTTTGAATGCTACCAAAAGTCGGTGGAAGAAAATTGGATGTTATCCACAAAATTATGTTGTTTTACAGCATTTTTCTTAACTGCCATATATATGTTTATCTTTTTAGTGGGATTGTAATATTTAAAGAGGAAATACTGGAAAATTCTTTTTTATGGAAACAGGGTAGGAAAACTTTGCCCTGCTGACTAATAAGACAATTTTGAACCATATAGGTGGCTTGCATTTTATTTCTTTCAGACAGCACTGCCAAAACCAGTTGCCATGGAGTTGACTCAGACTCTCTGTGACCCCACACACGCCAGAGTAGAACCATGCTGACTTCTCAGAAGCAGATCGCCAGGTCCCTCCGCCAAGATGCCTCCATGCCAACTTGAACCTCCAACCTCTCCACTCCCCCAGCCAGCAACTGAGTGCTTTAAGTGCTTGCAAGGTCAGCAGTTTCCAAGGACTCATGACCTCCTGTTAACTGATAGCATCTTCAAAGACCCTATTTGCAAACAAAGTCAGATTCACCACTACCAGGGATTAGGACTTGAGCATCCCTTTTTGGAGGGGATACAATTCAATGCATAATAACCCTTTCTTTGGCTCCTGGTTTAACTCATCTATAAAAAATGGAAATTCTTACTACCTCCCAAAGTAATTACGAGAATTAAATGAGTTAACACATGTAACTCTTTAGATATAGTGTCTGGCATGTGGTAACCTCTATAGAACTGTTAGCAATTACTAATATTATCTCTTGTCAACTCAGTTGCTTTCCACTATGCTCTTGGGAGCTGTGATCCTACCTATCAGACGTGGATCGCCAGTCTTCAGATCAGAGAAACTCTGAGCCTGGTGGGGAGGAGCCTCTTTCCTTTGGAATCCTTTATTTTGGCCAGCTGTATGTAGAGAAATTTTTCTGAGAAAGTGGTGAATTGCTTCCTTCAAATACTCATCAAGGTGAATTAGACATCAAGCTCTTTGCCCCTCTCGTTTTTCCCTACCCATTTCTGCCTCTGTGTCTTTTTTAATAAAAAGAAAACAAATTCCAAGTTTCCTAGAAAACATGGAAACACTAGGAACCCTAGTTCAGCAATCTGAGTTTTCAGAAGTGAAAATCAAGTTTAAGCAATAAAGTGGTTCTTCAATGATTCATAAAAAATGTATCTCAAGTAAAACTTTTGTGAAGACCTTGAACTGATATTACAATGAAGAAAGAGGATATCGTAAGAGTAAAGACTAGAAATCCCTGTATTAAAGTTAGTGGAATTTTTTGCTCTAATATGTATTTTAGAAACACATTAGGCAGCTCTTGGGATTTCACTGCCTCAAACAAAGAGAGGAATTACTTTAATTCAGTATTGTGTTAAATAAAGTTAGAAGTTGGATTTGTAAAATGTTTGAGGATGAAAGCATGTATTATTCTAGTGAAAGCTAAGATTTCCAAGTCAAAATTTAAAAAGAGAAAAACTAGAAAGATGAGATATTCATTGGTTGATTTTTCTACTTACATGAGTACACGGTGCAAATAAAATGTACAAAATGCTACAGGTATGACTATAGTAGTAGGGAATACCGGTGGCTGGTGTGGTCTCATTGCCACATTTTGTAAGTATCTGGAGTGTGTAACTAACCTCTGTTCCTGGATATGGGTGAAGGCGGCTTCTAGGTTTTTTCCTCTCCATAAGCCTTGTGGTCTTGCTTCAAGTCTGTGAAGCAGACTTGGCCTTGATGCATGATCTTTCACTTACTGAGGATATCTTTGTGCCCTGGACACACAAAGATGGTGAAGCCCCAGCCCCTGGGGTGTTACAGCCTAAGAAGGGAGAGAAACAGGTAAGCAGGCAACTGTAATATAGTAGACTTCAGGAGTAACCATAGGGATGGGTCAGCGAATAAATGCATGAAAACGTGGGTGTCACCTGAGGTGCTGTTCTGGACAGTGGAAGAGCATTCAGCGTAGAGCAGCTTTGAGAATATGTGTATTAGGTATGGACTTAGATAGTTTAAAATTTTTTTTTTAGAAGCTGCAGAAAGTAAGGATGAGCATGACCTTAGAAATTTAGAATTAAAATACGGGTTTTTTATGTGTTTGTTTTTATTAATTATCCCTGTATTCCAACAAACCAAATTAAAAAAAAAATCTGAATATCTAACTATTTATTTTTTAGCATTCCTTAATCAACACAGCATAGTGTTATTAACCTTCCACTCCCAAAGTCATTCAGTTCTACGTGTCAGTCTCGTTGAGTTTCGTACTGATTGCTAGTTATTGCCGCCCCAAATCGTGTAAAGGTCAATAATTTAGATAGCACTCTAGACTTACTGACTTAGCCCCATCATGGATACTAATAGATCCCCTTAGCACGTATATTAAGAGAGTAATTTTTGGTGTTTTCAAGTTCTGAGGGCAAAACTGGCATTATGTATTGGAAAAGGTTTATAAAGACAGTTTCATCTTGGTTGTGGCTGAAGTTTCTCTAAAATCCACTCTCACCCTGAATATTGGAGGGGATGAGTAATTAAATAATCTGCTTTGGAAAGGCTAATTAATTTCTCCATTACTCAAGGCTGCTGCCACCGGTCTCTCCATCTGCCTGCTCGACAGGTGCACTGGCACTTGGCATTGTCGAGCCTCTGCTGCGGGTGACTCCCCGGGATGCTTGTGTGTGGAGAGAATGGTTCTGGGCCTCCTTGTGGGAGCAGACCTGTTCTCCTGACACTCACACCCACATCGCAACTGCGCGCTTACCCTTTGGGCCTGCTGAGACGTGGGGAAGACTGATGATTTATTGAACCTTTTCTCCTAGATTTTAGAGTGTGACTCTGCCTCAAGGTATAAAATGAGAGTAATCATCTATCTAGTTTCCTGTAAGGCATTCAGTGATGTCCTCACAGGAAAAAAAAAAAAAAAATAGTGGAGATGTTAACGGGAACAAAACCTATGTCTGAGCCGAGGTTTATCTTGGGAGTTTGCTTAGTACTTTTCTTCTACTCTTCCAGAAATTCAGGTTAATAGTACTTGGAATTCATTGTGTTCCTGTAAAATTGTATTGGTGAGTGGTGTTCCTATTAATCTCATTAAAATGATCAAGGAGGTATTTTGTCTTTGGAGATCCTGATATCTCTTATATTTTTTGAGTACTTCCCTAGCGGTAGAGGTAGTGGTAGTAAGTGATGGACACAGTGGCATAAGTTTTAACAAATGTGATTTTAACTAAATGTATATTCATTGCTATTTTCCAAATTTGGGAAAAAAATATGAATGGCCATATTTAAACTTATAAGTAGTGGGATGATGGGATATTTTCCAGCCTACCTGAACCTCAGTTTCTTCACGGAAAGTATATGTTACTACCCATCAGCAGTGCCCAAACTTTGGACCAGGGCCTCTGGGGATTCTGTGACCTTTTTGGGGTTAAAAAAAAAACCCATTGCCGTTGAGTCTATTCCAACTCATAGTGACCGTTTAGGACAGAGTAGAGCTGCCTCATGGAGTTTCCAAGGAGCACCTGGTGGATTCAAACTGCCAGCCTTTTGGTTAGCAGCCATAGCTCTTAACCATTACGCCACCAGGGTTTCCTTTTTGGGAGTATGTGGTCGAAACTGTTTTCATAAAAAAAAAAAAATATATACTAGTTTCCTTTTTGACTTCTATTGTCTCACAGGCATGCAGTGGCATTTCACAGAGGCTTGCAGACGTGGGATGTTGCAGCAGACTGAATGTAGAAGCAGATATGAAAATCTAAGTGTGATTTTGTAAGCCAGACAAAATGAGAGAGATTCGCAAAAGTGTAAAATAGTGTCACACTTCTTACCAGTTTTTTGTTTTGGAACTTACCGTTATTTTTCATAATTATATGTTGTTTATGGGTGGGTTACATGTTAACCCCATTAACATGCCATAGAATTATTGTTTTTTTTTTTTAATGAGTTGATAAATATTTAAAAAGTCACAGTTTTAATTTTGAATATGGTAAATATGGATGGCATAACCCACATAAACAAAAGCTCTGTGGGGTCCTCAATGATTTTTCAGGATGTAAAGTGGTCCTGAATCCAAAAAGTTTGAGAACCATTGCCCTGTATAATGAAGATGATACTAATACCTTACATGGGATCATTCGAGGTTAAATATTTCATGTAAGGTATTTGGGTTAGTGCCTGGCGTATAGTAACTAATCAATAAATGTTAGCCACTAGTATTATGTTTTTTAAATTGAGGGTGTGGTGATAACGATGTATTGGGGTAGAAAAGCCTGTAGATGTCAATTGACTGTCTCTCAAAGAGGAGACCTGGAATAAAATCATAGCACCAAAGGGACAGAGCTTGGAGCTAAACTCTGCTGTAATGACATTTCATTCAAAAGGCTTCAGACATTTAGACAACAGTAGGATTAAAACATATAATAGAGATTCTTCATAACTAGCATATTTATTTTTAGTTCTCCTTTGTGACTTGTCGGAGCCCTGGTGGTGCAGTGGTTAAGAGTTTGGCTGTTAACCAAAATGTCAGCGGAATCCAGCAGGCACCACTTGGAAACCCTATGGGGCAGTTCTGCTCCATCCTATAGGGTCGCTGTGAGTCATAATCGACTCTACAGCAACGGGTTCAAGGGATTTTATGTGACTTCTTGCTAAAAAGTATGAAATTAAAAAAAAATTACCTTAGAAATAACAGAATGTGCCTTCCTATTTAGAGGAAATTCAACTCATTCTTGTAAGAAAATTGTCACCAACATAATTCATTTTAAAATGCTGCTTTGAATATAGTGCTTTGTGGTGGTGTGCTTCTTGCATCTTATGACAAGAATCTGCTTAGTTTTGCTTGTTGTCATACTGTGTACTTTCTGAGGTTGGAACGCTCTCATTTATCTGTATTTCCCATTGCCTAGAAATGTGCCAGACCTATGGGAAACTCACTAAGTAAGTGTATATGGAATGAATGAATATTTTCATCATCACTGGATAATATAACTTCCATAAACAAAATATTCTGAATAAAGATAGCTACAGATGGTGTATGTTACCTAATACGTGTAAGTTTTCAATAATTCAGAATATCGAAGCTTAACGTAAAACTCAAAACTCTCATGAACTTAGAATCTTTATAGGATTCTTTAATACTACGGTACCTTTATCACAGTAAAGGAAATTAACTTTGAATTTGTCGGATCCCAAGAAGTTTTTTTTTAATTTCTTAAATACATATATGAGTATGTATACTGTACATGTGTTTGTCATATTTTATTTATCTAGATGTCAAGTAGAAAAAAAAAATGTTGCTATCGAGTTGATTCTGACTGATAGTTCACTGCACAGAGTCGAACTGCCCCATAGAGTTTCCAAGGAGCACCTGGTGTATTTGAACTGCAGGCCTTTTGGCTAGTGCCCGTATCACTTAACCACTGTGCCATCAGGGTTTCCTGTCAAGTAGAACTAACACAAAATATTCAGCAGTTTCATCAAAATACACAGTAATATATTGGCAGCCTATTGATGTGTTACAGTGGTACCTTTGGAACGGCACCTTCAAATACATTTTATGTAGAGAGTAGTTTGGATTAATAGACTTATAATAAATAGAAAGAATTCTTCACATGTACACTGAATGGCAGGGCTGCTCCCCACTCAGGACGTCGTCATGGGGGTAACCATCTGCCTGGTGGAGGGTGACGGGCAGTACCTTTAATCTCACCCATTCAGGATGGCGGGTGTGCTGGGCTTCCTTCACAGTGCTGATGGGACACTGATTTGTCTCCAGGCTGGCCTGCCTTCGACATCCATGCAACAGATGGCTCTCCCGTGCTCTTAGGTCTGAGGTCTCCACACATCACAAACTGAATACATGCCCTCTTTGTCAGCTGCATTCTCCTTGGGGAACATTTTCTAAACATGCAAACCCTGTAGGCCTTTTCTGGATCTCACCAATGCCTACATCCTTTTGGCTTCATTGCAGACAGTCCTCCCATGGGCCTAACTGGCAGATGAGTCCGTGGTGTTCTGAAGATCCAAGGTTTACATTGAAAAAAAGGCTTTTTTATTGTTATTTTCTTTTTATTACCTTTAGTTGTGATTGTCTGGGGCTGTTTTCAGGACTTGAGAAAGCTTGGACTAATTCTCCATTTGGGCATAAAATTGAATAAGAAGAGTAGCTTTGTTTCAATCCTCTTGGAGGGAAAAATTCTTTTTGCATTTAACTAAAGCAGAAGTGTCATGGTCTTGTTTCACTGTGTCTGTGTTCTTTGTATTCATCTTTTACCCCTATTCTGTAACTCAGGATGCACAGCTCTTGATCACACATCCCTGGAATTTGTTTTGGAATCATAAAGCCAATAACCCCATCATAATAAGCTCCTAGCTTTGCCACTGACACAAAACAGTGAGGCATTGCAAAGGCACAGTTGTCTGTTTCCAGCAAATGAACTAAGGCCTTCAAATAGGAGCAAGAGTGTATGTGTGTGTGAGTGTTTTAATTTGCATTGGGTAGCATGCCAGTCAAGTATTCTTTTTCTTTATTTTGTACACAAAGCTGTTTTTTAGAACCTTGAATTTGCATGAAAAAGATGCTGGTCCCAATTGGTTTTACACAGATAGGGACCATGGGAGCTTCAAGAGATGGTTTGCCAAAGTACTACTGAACACAAGGGCAATCAAGATTACTGGAAAAAAGACAGACACATTTATTTTTAATACTTTGATCGAGCTGATAATTTGAGCCCAGAAATGTTAACACCCAGAAATCTTGAATATTTTATCATAGATGCTTTCACCCATTCAACAGCTTTATCACTTCCTTAGTGCTGACAAATAATGACTACTCTTCTTTCATATAAAAATAAAATGCTATTCTTCTTGAAAAACTGCGCCTGATGACATAAAATGCACACTCATGGAATATCAAAATATTTGGAAGATAGAAACTGCTGAACCTAAGGAAAGAATCCTTCAAAAAAATTTTTTTTTTAGCATCAAAACCCTCTTTTCAAAGGAAACATGATTGTGAAGCCCAATATATAAAATAGATCAGAGTTAGAGTACCCTTGCTTTAGTGGGACTCAGCTAGCACTGGTGTTGTCCACCCACTGCATACAGGACCTTGGACAGTTACTTGGAACCCTCAGAGGTCCCTGTCCCAGGGAGGTCATTCTGTGTTGCCTTTCCTGCGCAAATGGTTGAAAACAAAGGCAGAACCTAGTCCAAACCCTTTTACTTGTACTTATTTTTGCAAATCTTGCTCACTTACCTACTATGAGTCAGGATCGCACTCAAATAAATAAATTTAAGCAATTTTCCAACTTGTCAGGTGAGCGCTAAGGAGCAGGGTTAGGGTCTGGTGTTGTCTTTCCAGTGACCCAGACTACTGTGACGTTCTCCAGGTTCACATCACACATCTCTATTCATGTCATGGTAGGTTAAAAACAAAACTGATATTTCTAATTGCTACATATTTTACTGTTTCACCAAATCAAGTGACTAACATGCTGCCACATTAGAGATGACACTTTCATGGTAGTTCATTCTGTCTTTCTTTCTTGATCGTCTAAAGATACAATGTGTGAACAGGCCATGAAATTTCATGTTTCATTAATATTTCCTTCTTAAAAACTATATAATGGCTAAAACCATTACAGTTTTCTTTCAAATTGAATTGAATAAGATTTGACAAGCACCTGTAACAATGTGATGGTTCCTAATATTCATTATAAAGGCAGCCTATTTTAAGGATAAAAGTGTGATACTCCTAACCTTTATACCATAATAGGACTCTTTTATAATTTAGCAGGATGATAGTGATAAGATAGGCACCTACTTGGTTCCCAGAAATGTCTCTTTGATGCTGAACTGGTTTTGTGAAGAATTAACATGCTATTAGCATATATATTGAATCTTTATCTAAAAAAAAAAGATACCGCAATTAGGAAAGATAGTTCAAGGAAAATTTCCAGGACACCTTTCCAAGTTCTGTATGTATCTTCTAGTTGAACTTCTCAAAGTGTGGCTGGTCCCAGGACCTGGGTGTCGTGTCCCCAGGACCCTGTCAAGGGATCTGAAGGTCAAAACTATTTTCAAATTAAAAACCTTTCATTACCACTGGCCCAAATGATATGCTGGCCACTTTTTTTTTTTTTTTTTTTGCCTCTAGACCAAAGGGGTAAGGCATTATTCTGGTTCTATGCATTTACCATCAAAGTGGGTCCCTTTTGAAATGCCTGAAGCTCTGCAAACCTGAGTTGGAGCCTCCTTGTTGTGTAGGTTGAGCATTCTATTAGGTGATACTTCTTGGATGTGTTAGTTTTATAAACTTTTGCATTTTTCCTTTTATTTCTGTGAGGTAAGACTTGTAAGCATAATTATGGTTTTCCTGAGTGATAGGGAGCCCTGATATGTTTGCCTTGGTATTTCTATGTCATATTTAGAAAACCAGAGGCTCCCCATGTAACGTACTGGCAAGGCACCAGCAATGAATTATCTTCCTAGCTATCAGAGGCATGCTGTCATACCACAGATCGGTGGTGCCAAAGTGCCACTCGCCTCAGTGGCAGAATGTATTGCCAGGACATATTTCTCACAATCCATATTACCAACCAAAAATTCAAACACACTCAATTAGTAAACATGCATTCCAATACTGAAAACATGCCATCCAAAAAAAAAAAAAAAAGGTAATGGGAGGGTTAACACTAAGGTGACATTAACCTTTTTAACTCACATTTTTTCGTGAATATACAGTGGAGTTTTCTAAAAGCTACCTGATATGTGCTGTCACACAGACTGAACGCAGAAGTAGTTATGAGGTTCCAGCTGGCTTCTGTTGAGCCAGACATTAAAGACATCAGCAAAATTGTAAAGCAGTGTCACCCTTCTCATAAAATTTATTTTCTGTTTAGAGAATATAGTTGTTTTTTCATAAAAATGTTTTACTTATTCTTAAGGACCATCTGGCTCAATTGGCATAACACAGTTTATAAAGAAAAATGTTTTATGTTCTTGGTGAGTAGCATCTGGGGTCTTAAAAGCTTGAAAGTGGCCATCTAAGACACTCTACTGGTCTCACCCTTTCGGGGGCAAGGGAAAATGAAGAAAATGTAAAGATGTAAGGGAAAATTAGTCCAAAGGACTAATGGACCACATCTATCATGGCCTCCACCAGACTGAGTCCAGTACAACTAGATGGTGCCTAGCTACCACCACTGACTGCTCTGACAGAGATCACAGTAGAGGGTGCTGGACAGAGCTGAAGAAAACGTAGAACAAAATTTTAACTCACAAAAAAAGAGCAGACCTACTGGCCTGACAGCCTGGAGACACCCCGAGAGTATGGCCCCTGAACACCCTTTTAGCTCAGTAAGGAAGTCACTCTTGAGGTTCACCCTTCAGCTAACAGGCCCATAAAACAAAACCAGACCAAAGGGGCACACCAGCCCTGGGGCAAGGACTAGAAGGCAGGAGGGGACAGGAAAGCTGGTAATAGGGAACCCAAGGTTGAGAAGGGAGAGTGTTGACATGTCGTAGGGTTGTTTACCAATGTCATCAAACAATGTGTACTAACTGTTTAATAAGAAACTAGTTTGTTCTGTATACCTTCATCTAAAGTACAATTAAAAAGGAAAAAAAAAAGTTTTACTTATCTTAGCATGTAACTGGTTTATTATTTTTAACGAATTAATTTTTTTTAAATAACCAGTTTTCCTTACTAATGTGATAAATATTGATAGACAAAAGCTCTTTGCAGTTCTCAATAATTTTTCAGAGTGTAAAGGGGTCCTGTGACCAAAAACTTTGGGAACTGCTGTCCTACTGTCGTCACATTCAGTGCTCTTCATAAAAATTTACTATGTTAAAGTGAGCACATGAAAGTTATGCTTTTAGAAGTGGCTAAAAAATTCACCAGCCAGAACCAAAAGGTGCCCTGAGGCAATCAGTGCGTGTGTGTGTGTGTGTGTGTGTGTGTGTTGTGTAGTATCCCATGTAAATGCAAAATGGCACTATTATTAAAATTCTCTTATACTAGGCAAATTGGTTGGAATCTGGAACTGATTTATCATTTAGCAAACCACGAACATTTATTCCTATTAAGTGGCGATTAGTAGGTGCTATACCTGTAAATATGATCTCCACATTCAGCCGTTTCAGTGGAATGGTGTAACTACATCACAACTGACCATCTTCCAAAAGGAATCAACCACCATTTTGGCTGCCACTGTTGTGATCACAGAGGAATTTATGATCTTATTTAGAGGAAGAGATCTACTAAACAATTGAGGGACCTATAAGATAGTATGTAGAGGCCACCATGTTTCAGTATTCAGAGAAAACAATGTGGCAAACAAGTTTAGGTACTGTTGTATTAATTATTGTGGGAGAAAGATGTGGCAGTCTGGTTCCATAAAGATTTACAGTCTTGGAAACCGTATGGCACCAGTCTACTCTGTCCTCTAAGGTCGCTATGAGTCAGAATTTACCCGGTGGCAGTAAGTGGGTATTATCATTGTTAGCATGAGAGTTGAGTCTGGGATTCTGATAGTGTTTTATTTAATTTTTCATTTGGGTCATAGTAACAAGGACATGTTCATTTTGTATTTATCAAGCTGTACACTTATTTCTTAAATTTTCTGTGTATGTTATACTTCATTAAAAAATGTAAAAAACTTTAAAAATAGCACCGTAAAATGTCTATAGTATGTATTTATAAAAACTGTATCCAAAGACTCCATGGGGCTTATACTTAATTCTTATTTTTATTTATTTGCAAAAGGTTTCAGCAAGTTCTTTTTTTCAGAATTATGACCCTGAATCACTTGGTGCTGAATCTTCAGTTTGTGAATATAGTGTTGTGGTCTCAGTCTCTTTCTTTCTCTTGTAATATATTATTCTAATGTTCCAAAAAATAAATAAATAAATAAGTCAACCATTTGGTTTAAAAATACATACTTTTTAAAAAAGTTTTTAAAGTAATACATGTACATGAGAGAGGGGTTGTCATTCACATCTGTTTTCTATACAGATTTTCAGTTGTAACAGCACCCTTTGCTAAAAATATTTTCCTTTCCCAACTGGAATGTTTTGACACCTTTGTCAAAAAACAAGTAACTATTTTTCAGAAATCAAGTGTCTGTTCCATTGCTTCATTAGTCGGTCCCGATTGCTAAAGCTTGAATTCAAGCAAATCTTAAATTCTTATTTCTTAATACCTTTTTGTGTATTCTGAGTCCTTTGTATTTCCACATACATTTTAGAAGCAGTTTGTTAATTTCCATAAAATTCCTGGTGGGATTGTGATTGGGATTGTATGGAATCTATACAGCAATTTGGTTCAAATTAACATTTTAACAATATTAAGCCATCCAGCCCATTAATGTGGTGTATCTCTTCATTTATTTAGGTCTTCTTTTATTTTTCTCAGCATTATTTTGTAGTTTTCAGTGCAGCAGACTTAAAAGTCTTTTGTTAAATTTATTTCCTAAGTATTTTATGGCTTTGACACTATTATGAATGAATTTTTTAAATTTCATTTTCCAGTTGTTGTCTGCAAGTATATAAAAATACAATTGAATTTTGTATATTAACCTTCTGTCTTATGACTTTATTAAATTCATTTATGTAAACAATGATGCTGTCTGAATTGAGACAGTTTTACCTCTTCGGTTTTGGTCTTTGTATCCTTTATTTCTTTTTTCTTGTCTTCTTGAGCTGGGTAGAAGTTTTGCTCATCTTTGCATTTCATATAAATGGAATCAAAGTATTTTAAAAATTTTGCTTCTTTCACACAATCATACATGATATTCCATATGTTGGGATTGGGTTTGGTTTATTCATTCCCTTTGCTTTATAGTATTCAAATGTATGACTTTGCAAACGTTTATTTATCCATTATATTTTTAACAGATACTTGCATTTTTAGTTTAAGGCTATTACAAATAGCTCTTCAGTGGACATTCTAGTAGATGTCTTTTGGTGAATATTTATATGCATCTCTATTGATTTTAAACCTGAGAGCGGAATTGCTGGGTCATATAGTGTGTGTTTTTCTGTTTTCTTGTCCTTATGACTAGTTACCATCCTTAACTGTTTACTGCCTTTGTAATGGCTTCTGAAGAGAGCAGAGATAAATGTGTGTTTAATTCCTCATGTTAAACTGGAAGTCACTCATATTCTTCTCTTTGAATTTTTCGCTCCTTTCATTTGTCCTTTTATCTGCTTATCAGGACTTGGGTCAGACAACACTTGCGGACTTTGCCATGCTTTCCTCAAAAAGAAGCTCAAGGCTTTTATCTTTGTGACTTCTTCCCATCTACTTTGCTGCCCCTTCTTACGAGGCGCATGCGCAGGTCCTGCCCCAGGCCCTTCAACAGTACCGTGATTCCGATTCCCTTTTTCTACTCTGTGTCTTCGGATATTTTTTTTAGGTTTTTAGGGCCCTCGGATATTTCTTTCAGTATAGCTATTCATACCAAAAGGAGCCCTGGTGGTGCAGTGGTTCAGTGCTCGGCTGCTAACTGAAAGATGGACTGTTCAAACCCACCAGCTGCTCCCAAGGGAGAAAGATGTGGAAGTCTGTTACCATAAAGATTTTAGCCTTGGAAACTGTATGGAGCAGTTCTACTCTGTCCTAAAGGGGTGCTATGAGTTGGAATCGACTTGATGGCAATGGGTTTTTTGTTTTTTTTATTTATACTAAAACGCTGCTCAGCATTAACCAAACTAATGCACTTGGCTTTCAAAAGCATTTTAAAGACCCAGATAGTTAGGAGAGGAGAAATCCTGTCACTTACCTGGTCCTATATGGGAGCCCTGGTGGCACAGTGGGTAATCTCTTGGCTGCTAACCAAAAGGTCAGTGGTTTGAATTCACCAGCTCTTCCTTGGAAGCTATGGGGCAGTTCTTCTCTGTTCTGTAGGGTCACTATGAGTTGGAATCCACTTGATAGCAATGGCTTTGGTTTGGTCTTGGTTGGTCCTATACAAAGGAGCAGCTAGGGTGTGAAATACCACTAATATAGTTTAATGTCTCGATAGTGATAGAAGAAGTTCAGGGGAACTCCCTCCTAAAATTAAGATTTGGGAATTACTGAGAGTGTTTGTTTATTCCCTACTTCACCTATCACCTGTTTTAAGAATAACTGAAAAGATGCTCAAAATGTAGATATTTATTGCTTTACAATAGTATTTATTCTTATAATGTTTGGTGAATATTAGATTTTTTGTAAGTAGAATTAGAATTACAATGATAAGGAATATACAGTGAATCTTATTGTAAAATAAGGAATACTGATAGAAAGAAAGAATATGATTTTAAAATCTGTATTTTCATATTTGCTAGACCCTGTAAAAGGATATGTAAAATTTTTATTTAGGCTCTGTAGTAAAGGAAACCTAAACTATGAACCTGATACTACCACCTGGGGGTTTGTTCAAGTAACTTAGCCTCTTTGAGCCTCAGCTTCTGTATCTGTAAAATGGGAATAATAAACCCACTTACAGGGTGGTCGTCAAGCTCACTTATGAGATTAGGTAGAAATGCCCAGCATAGTGCCTGTTACGTAGCAAGCCGGTAAAATTTTGCCATTGTTATTTTGAGAATGGTATGGAATGTTGTTTTGTTTTTAAATTTGATATGAGCGTAGACAGCAAAAAAAATAAAAATAATTGAAACTATGTAAGCAAAGTTAATGTAGAAATAACAACTGAAATATGTTAATCGTAGAAAAATTTATTTACAAACATGTTAGTGAACTTAAGTGGAGCTTTTATTCAGCATTAAACACTTACTTGGTTATTATTATATAAAATCCAAGGTAAAAAATCTTCATGACACTTGATGAAAACAATGCAGTAATGATCAATCACTTTAAATAGTTATACAAAGGAGAGTGGAGGAAGTGAGCTCAACCAAGGAAGGAGTTCCTCTGGAGACTTCTCAAGAATGTTTCAGAGTCATGCCAGCATGGGCTCTACACTGAGAAAAATGATCTCCTAACCTGTGCTTTTGTTTCTCCAGGGAGAAGTTGGCTGTGGCCCGCCTGCAGCGAGAAGTTGCCCAAAGGAGAAGTGAGGGAGCCATGGTAAGTCCAGGCTGGTCTGTCCTGATCCTGAACCTCCCATTCCTAGGTCCCTGGCCTGAGAAGCATTTTGTCTCATTAACGATATAAGTTTGCTTACAGCAAACTTAATGATCTTTTGGTAAATGACATGTTTATAATGTAATTTAGACAGTTCTGCCATTTGAGGGGAGAGAGGGATTTTTTTGTGTGTATGTATGAGAGAAATATTGTGTGTATGAGAAAGATTGTGTGTGTGTATGAGAGACAGATTATTTGTGTATAAGAGATATTGTGAGTGGGTGTGAGAAAGAGATTGTGTGAGAAAGATTCTATGTGTGTATCAGAGAGAGAGAGACACACACACACTTGGCTCTGAAGAGGGTGTTCTAAAGGTTATCTGGCTTTAGTTTGTAAATGTCTACTGGATACCCAGGCTTCTGGCTGTGAGCACAATGTTCATAAATGGGCAATCTTAGATTTTTAGATGAGGACAGTTCCACCTATTTCATGCCTCTCAGTTCTTTGAACTTAGAAAACAAACTGCTAAAAGAACGAAGATGTTTGCTAATGTAATCGTCTTTTATCCTCTCCTTTCCACTGTTTGCAGTGTATTTCTCCCTGTCGTTTTCAGCCCTTGCTATTTAGAAAACTGATGTTCCCTTGTGTGTTGAAGTGTACTAAAAATCAATGTGGTTGTTTTGGTTTATAGCAACTTCATTTTATAGACTGTCTTTGCTGGAATATCTGCCCGTGTGCCATGCTAACATCGGAGAGGGCTGTCTGGTGACCCAGGGAATGTGTACGTGTGGATTTAACTGCTGCTGACACCTTTAAGATGAAAATATAACACCAGGGTTTTTTTCCCCCCACTTATGATAAAACAATGGCTTGTGCGTAGTTTTTCAGCAGAAGTATTGGTTTTTTGGGCCTGAGTTGTGGTTTTCCTACACAGCTGACTGTTTTGTTGTTGTTGTTAGGTGCCATTGAGTCAGTTCCTATTGATGGTGACCCTGTGTACAACAGAACAAAACAGTGCCTGATCCTGTGCCATCCTTACAGTCATCATGCTTGAGCCCATTGTTGCAGCCACTATGTCAGTCCATCTCGCTGAGGGTCCTCTTTTTCACTGACCCTCTACTTCACCAAGCATGATGTCCTGCTCCAGGAACTGGTCCCTCCTGAAAACATGTGCAAAGTATGTGAGATGTAGTTTTGCCATCCCCACTTCTAAGGAGCATCCTGGCTGTACTTCTTCCAAGACAGATTTGTTCGCTCTTCTGGTAGTCCATGATATTCTTCGCCAGCACCATAATTCAAAAGCATCAATTCTTCTTCGGTCTTCCTTATTCATTGTCCAGCTTCTGCATGCATATGAGGTGATTGAAAACACCGTGGCTTTGGTCAGGTACACCTTAGTCCTTAAAGTGACACCTTTTGGTTTTCTATCTCCAGGTCTTTGCACATTTCATTATAATACTTTACTTTGTCTTCTCAAGCCACCCTTTGAAGTATTCTGTTCAGCTCTTTTACTTTATCATTTCTTCCTTTCACTTTAGCTGCTCTATATTCGAGAGCAACTTTCAGAGTCTCTTCTGACGTCCTTCTAAAGATGTTATAGAAGTAATTGTTCAGTGTAGAAAAATACCCAGAAAGTACAAACAAGCAAAAGGTTTATTGCTGAAAAAATAATCCTGAAAAAGTTACCAGTGTTTTATTACCCTTATTTTAATGATGATAATGAAAAATTATATTTATTTATTAATTTAACATACCTATTAGGTGTCTGGAGCCCTGGTGGGGCAGTGGTTAAGAGCTGGGGTGCTAACTAAAAGTTCAGTTCAAATCAAGCAGGCACTCCTTGGAAACCCTATTGGGCAGTTCTACTCTGTCCTATAGGGTCACTATGAGTAGGAACTGACTCAAGGATTTTTGGTTTACTAGGTGTCCAGCACTATTCTAGGCACTAAATAAGCATCAATGAATAAAGAGGCAAAAATCTGACTGGTTATATTAAAATGTTACCTGGTGGACACTGCTGTGATAAATAAAAGTGCAAGGTATGGGGGAATGGGAGTTCTAGGGGGTTGCCATGTTGAATAGCACATGCTCATGTTGTTTTGAGGACTAAGGCATGCCTGACCCAAGCCATGGTGTTTTCAGTTGCCTCATATGCATGCGAAAGCATGTTGCAGTCACTGTGTCACTGTCCATGTGAAAGCTGGATAGTGAATAAGGAAGACAGAAGAAGAATTGACACCTTTGAGTTGTGGTGTTGGCGAAGAATATTGAGTATACCATGGACTGCCAAAAGAACGAACAAATCTGTCTTGGAAGAAGTACAGCCAGAATGCTCCTTAGAAGCGAGGATGATGAGACTTTGTCTCACATGCTTTGGACATGTTATCAGGAGGGACCAGTCCCTGGAGAGGTACATCATGCTTGGTAAAGTGGAGGGTCAGTGAAAAAGAGGAAGACCCTCAACCAGATGGATTGACACAGTGACTGCAACAATGAGCTCAAACATAGAAATGATTGTGAGGATGGTGCAGGAGTGGAGGGCATTGTTTTGTTCTGTTGTACATAGAGTCGCTGTGAGTTGGAACTGACTTGACGGCACCTAACAACAATAGCAACGACAACGTGGTATAAATCACCGAAAAGTTAATATTCAACGAAACTGAAGGAGGAGAAAGAGTGAACCCTGGGGATATCTGGAAAAGCATTCTAGGGAAGGGAGTTCCAGACAGTACAAAGGACTGGGGTATCTGAGGAAGTTCGTAGAGAAGAGGTTGGCTGGAGAGGAGTGAGGGCGAAGGTGACTGTAGAAGATAAAGTCAGAGAAGTGGTGGGGGCAGGTCAGCAAGGCCCCCATGAGTCTCTGGTTCATGCTCTGAGTGATGAGAGCCATGGGAAGGCTTTGAAGGAGGCAATGATGTGATCTAACACTATACATATTACTATTATCCCCCATTCTGTAATTTATCACATCTCAATTCCTTAGAGATGCCATAAACCCTAATTTTCATTAATTTCCTTTATTTTATATTCTCCCCTCTTTCTTAGTAATTTTTTCTCCCTCTTTCCTTACCTAGTCAAACCCCTCTGAGTGTCTGTTTAATTATATGCTTCAGCTTCTCTGCTCCAAGAATTCATTTATTTCTGAAGTCCTGATTCTCTCAGAATCTGACAGCTCCTAAAATCTGGCAGTTCTATTAATCCTCTAAATTTAATTCTTGCTGTTACAAGCCCAGAACTTTTGTCACATCTACAGTAGAAATGGAAAGCACTTTCTCACAACCAGATCACCTTATGTTTGTAAACACTAAGATTTACAGTACTTTACCTTTTTAAAATCCAGATGAACGGAAAAACGGTACGGAAGCAATTGCATAAGAAATCTTTTCTAAAAGAGATAATTAAATCGAGGCCGACATTTATTTTTAAAATACTCAAGAAACCTGTTATAAACAAGTCTTTAATGCAGAAAAAAATCCTTTATTTTTATACTTGTAATAAATATTCCCTCATTGTTAAGTTTTAAGATAGCACCCAAGGCATTATTTTGAGAGATTTACTTTTTAAATATACTTTTCCCTTTGGAATAATTTTAGAGTTATAGAAATGTTGCAAACGTGCATACTCTTCCGCCAGTTTTCCTAAATGTTAACATCTTATATAACTCTCGTACAATTGTCAAAACTAAGAGGTGAACATTGGTATGTTACGACAAACTAAACTCCAGATTTTGTTAGAGTTTTACTATTTCTTCCACATCCCTTTTGTGCTCTAGGATTCACTCCAGGCTACCACATTGCATGTAGAGAGATTTCTTTCTAATGACTAGCTTGAGACAGATATAGGAGTAGACAGAACATGAGTTGGGAGTCAGTCAGGTCTAGATTCAGAGTACAGCTCCACCAGTAATTAACTATGTCACTTCAGACACATTCTTGTACTGGTTTTTATTCATTCTGGCTGCTCTTTCGTCCTGCTAGTTCATATCTTCATTTTGGGAAAGCTTTCTTTTAGCACATTAGATGTTGTATGTCTCTTTTATTTGTTCTTAATTTCTCCCAGGAAGTAATTATCTCCATTGTTCTTCATATATTTCTTCCATTATTTTTCATCAACTGCTCTAAAATTGTTTCTCTTCATTCTTGGAGATTGTTTCAGCTTGTCCTCCATATCTCTGACTCTACTGCAAAGTCTGTACTGCCCATAAGACATTGTTTTAATTGTTGTAAAAATATAAGTAACAACATTTGCCAATTCACCATTTTTCACTCATACAATTCAGTGACACCAATCACACCAGTCATGGTGTGCGACCGTCACCAGATTCACTGCCGTGTTTTCCATCCCCATAAACAGAAGCTCAGTGCTAGCTAAACAAAGCTTCCCTTCTTTCTCCTTCTCTCCTACCTCTGGTAACTCTAATCTCTATATATTTACTTATTCTAAGTGTTTCATATTAGTGAGCTCATCAATATTTGTCTTTCTGTGATTGACTTATTTCATTCAGCATAACATTTTCAAGGATCGTTTTTGCGTGGCTTGAATCAGGACTTCATTTCTCTTTATGGCAGAGCAATATTCCACAGTGTGTATATATCACATTTTCTTTATCTACTCATCTGTCCATGATTGTTTCCACCTGTTGGCTATTGTGAATTGTGTCTCAGTGAATGTTGGTGTGCATGGGTCTGTTAGCATTGTTGCTATCAGGTCTCTTGGGTATACGTACACCTAAAAGTGGGATTGCTGTGTCATATGGTAATTCTTTAATGTCATTTTAAATGTTAGATGTAAAAGGCCAACCCTTCTCAAGAGTATAAAGATTTTTTTTTTCTCATTGTCTTTGATAGGTTTTATTTTTTATACGGATATCTTTGCAAATTACAGGTGGAAATATTTTGGTGTGAAGGAGGGTTCAAAAATAGCTTTTTCCTCCAGTTTGAGCCTGCCCAGAGGCACCTCGGAAGAAAGGCCTAGCAACCTACATCTGAAAAATTAGCCTTTTAAAACTCCCTGGAGTACAGTTCTACTCTGACACACATGGGGTCTCCATGAGTCAGAATCGACTTGACAGCAACTGGTAACTGTACTTTACAGCATGTGAGCTTATTTCCCTGCTTAGTAATTTATAAAAAGCAAGAGTAATAGCCTCAAGCATTTTTTTTTTTTTTTTTAAAGAAGAGAGAGTTTATTTTAACTAAAGAGACGTGAAAACAAGAATGCTATACACAACCTAGATGACGTTGCCTCGGTAAACTGTCAGGACTTGGCTGGTACGCCCTTCTTCTTGCCATTCTTGAACAGCTCTCAGTGGTCTGGCTTCTGGAAGACAAGAAGCAGCCAGTGAAGAAAACTCCAAGTTTGGAAACCTGAGTGATGACAAATGGAGCTGTAGTCCCTAAACCTGTGAATTCCCATTAATCTTCTTCCCAAAAACCCATAACCCCAGCCTATCTTGAGAAAAACATCAGACAAATGCCAGTGCAAGCACACTGTACAAAATACCAAACTAGTATTCCTCAGAACTGTCAAGGTCATCAAAAACAAGGAAAGTCCATCAGGTTGAACCAAGAAAAGCCTAAAGAGATATGGCGTTAAATATAATGTATCCTAGGTGAGATGCTGGAACAGGAGAACGAGATAAGATAAAAAACAAAATCATCTGAATAAAGCAGGGATTTCAGTTAATGATAATACATCAGCATTGGGTCATTAATTGTGACAAATGTGCAATATTTACATAAGATATTAAAAATAGGGGAATTGGGTTCAGGGTATATTGGAACTCTCTGTATTATCTTTGCAATTTTTCTGTAAACCTAAAACTGGTCTTAAAAAAAAGTTTATTTAGAAATGTGAGTTGTACTACTCCCCCCCCCCCGCCCTTTTTTCTGGATCCAACCAAACCCACACCCATTGTCATGGAGTTGATTCTGACTCACAGTGACCCTGTAGGACAGAGTAGAACTACTTCTGCAGAAGTAGACTGCCACATCTTTCTCCCATGGAGCTGCTGGTGGGATCGATTCGCCAGCGTTTTGGTTAGCAGCTCAGTGCTTAACCTGCATCACCACAGCTCCTTTCTATGGACCGGTTTGTATAAAATAAGGAATACCTCCCTTATTGAAGGCTTGGTAGAATCCTCTGTAATGCCATCAGAGTCTGGTAGCTTTTTAGGGGGTATATTAGAAAAAAATTCTTATTATAAATTTTTTAAAACATTTATTAAAGTAGAAAGGAGGTATAATAAACTATTAACTTCAAGAGTTATCACATCTTCACTTATTTTCTTCCTCAAGTATATTATTTTTGAAGCAAGTCTGAGACATCCCAGTATTTCATTGGTAAATATTTTTGTATGTATCTCTAAACAATAAGGATTCTTTTTAAAACATATGGATTCAGCCATAGACTGACAGGAGAGTTTTAGTTTTGCAAGGTAGACCAGTAGGATTATGACTTGACCAATAAGCCTTGGAAGCATATTGTTCAGAAAAATGCAAATTATAGATTAAAGTTCAATGGTGTAGCATTCCATGCCCATCTATTTGGAAAAAAAAAAAATTTAAAAGTCTGAAAATACCAGTAGGCAAAAAAAAAGATATGTCAAAATTGGAATGCTTCTGTATTATTTGTTGGAATGAACTCATGTCAGCATTTCAGAAATCCATCTTGTGTTACCTCGTCAAGGTGAGGAGTCCCTGGATGGCACGAATGGTTAATCGCTCTATTACTAGCTGAAAGGTTGGTGGTTCGAACTCACCCAGAGATGCCTCAGGAGACAGGCCTGGCGATCTGCTTCTGAAAGGTCCCAGCCTTGGAAACCCCATGGGGCAGTTCTCCTCTGCACGCGTGGGATTGCCAGGAGCCGGAATCAACCCGATGGCAACTAACAACAGCCACAGAAAAGCTGAAGAGCAAACACAGCCTGTGACTATCAATTCCTCTTATATATTTCTATCCTACGGAAACCCCAACATATATGCAAAGGGGCTCATGCAAAGATACACACATACCTAGCGCTGTTTCTAATAAGGAAAAAGTTGAAACAATTCCAGAGTCCCTCAAGAGAGGATTGGATGAACAAATTAATTTATTCAAACAATGAAATACTACACAGCAGTTAAAATGATCTAGGTCTGCATGTATCAACATGGTGACATCTCAAGAACATAATATTAATTATCGATACAGAAGTAGAAAAAAACCTAAGGTACATGGGAATAATATACACTAGAGTTAGAGAAATGGATGCCGGGGGGGGGCTGGGGGGGGGGGAAGGGAAGTGCTGAAGGTATAGCCACTTAATTTTTTAATGAAACAAAAATATAAAATATTCGTTCAATCTGGATAAAGGTAATTGATGTCTCATTTGGAGATATTATTTTCTGAATTTTTGAAATATTTCACTAAAAATTTTAAGGGAATTTAAATGAAAACCTTGAAGTTAAAAAAAAAAAGAAAAAGGCCATAATACTATCAGAAGAGAAGATATGAGAAATTAGAAGGAAATATTAGAGTGTCTAGTGGAAAATATTAGAAACATATAGTATGTTATTTTTGGCATCTAGGCAGAGTGGAAGCCATGTCTAAGAATGACACCATGGCCGTAAGCAGTGAAGATAAGAGGTGGAGATTAGACATTGTAAAAAGAAATTATTTCTGTCAGGTAAAAGGTTATGTAAACCAAGTTAAGAAATTAAACACTATTTTTAAAACTGCAACAGACATGACAGATTAAAAGACATAAAATTGGGGGGATTTGCAGGGAAACCCCCAGAATACTACTGTGGATGACATAGCTGAGTTCCCTCTTAAACCACATTTAAAAAATTGAATCAGTCTAGAACCATTTAGATTTCCTTGGGATTCTTTCAAGTAAAAATATTATTCTTACAGATGGTATTCTTATTTGCTATGTAGCATGCGCCTTCCATTTAACCCCTTGCTGATCCTAGAGTAAGACCCTTTTATTCCATGTCAGATACTGGAGATAAAGGCTCTACCTGTCAGAAATTTCTAACAGGAAATTTTACTTAGATACTGTTTCAGTTTGAAACAAAACTGGAGTTTTAGAAGACAACTTAAGCACATGGAAGAGTCTCATACTCTCTTGGGCGGCTGGAATGGCTGTCTGTGCTCTGAGCTAGAAATGGTGGGGGGCGGTGGGTAGGAAGAGTAGAATACCATGAAGCATAGCACTGTCCCTGTTTTTTTTTTTTCTTTTTTAAATTGAAGTAAAATTTATGTATGGTAAGGTGGACATATCTTTTTAAAATTTTATTGTTGAGAGTTTGTTTCTGCATGTTACCATTTAGCGACATTGATTACATTCTTTAAGTTATACATTCTCACCCACCTGAGTTGTTCTTTTCCATAGCATAAATTCACTGCCCCTAAGGTTCCTATCTAAGCTTTTGAGTTGCTGTTGTCAATGTGCTCCCATAGAGATACTTCTTAAAAGAGTATAATGCTCAAGGCAGATGTTTTTTGCTAGTTAAACTGAGCTTTTATATGGTTTTAAGAAGACTTCAGGGACTATTTTTGGTTTAAGGTTTAAAGATTATCTCAGGGCAATAGTTTCAGTGGTTCTTCCAACCTTCGTGGCTCCAGAAAGTCTAGAGTCCATAAGAGTTTTAAATTCTCTTCTGCATTTTTCCCCTTTTAATCAGGATTCTTCTGTGGAATCTTTGATCAAAATGTTCAGTAATGGTAGCCAGGCGCCATCCAGTTCTTTTGGTCTCATGGCAAAGGAGGCAGTTGTTCATGGAGGCAATTAGCCACACATTCCGCCTTCTCATCCTATTCCTGACTCTCTTCCTCTGTTGCTCTGGGCAAAAAAAAAAAAAAAAAAAAAAAAAGACCAATTATTGTACCTTGGACAGCTGCTTGCTGGCTTTTAAGACCCCAGGCACTATGCAGTGAACTAGGAGGTAGAACAGAAGCACTAAACCTGTAATTAGGCTAATTAACTGGGATGTCCCATGAAACTATGGTGCTAAACCTCCAAACCAAGAAACCGAATCCCATGAGGTATTTGGTTGTACGTAAGCAGCCTAAGCAGCTACACTTTTTTTTTGGTCATATTTGTAAATATGTCTATCACACAACTTTTCACAGGTGAATAACTTATTGATGCAATTACAATAATCAGCTGTGCAACCCTACCCTTAATCAATGTGGTATTTCCATTTACTCCCTTTTTCCCCCTCCCTCCCATCCCTGGTAACCACTAATAAATTTTGTTCTGTATACATTTGCCTTTTCTTGTCTTTTTATATAAGTGAGGTCATATAATATTTGTCCTCCTGTGATGGTATAGCTGTGTGGAAAACAGTGTGGTGGTTCCTCAAAAAGCTAAAAATAGAACTACCATATGACCTAGCAATTCCACTCCTAGGTATATACCCAAAGGACGTGAAAGCGCAGACTCAATTAGAGACTTGTGCACCCACTGTTCATTGCAGTGCTAGTCGCAGTAGCCAAAAGGTGGGAACAACCTAAGTGTCCATCAACAGATGAATGGATAAACAAAATGTGGTCCGTACATGCAATGGAATACTACTCAGCCAGTAGAAGAAATGAAGTGTTGATAGATGGAGCTGGAAGACACGCTGAGTGAAATAAGATAGATGTATCTTAGTTGTCCAATTTGGTGAATTTAGATGGATGCGTTCACTTGTGAAACCAGCACCCCCAATGACAGTGTAGTATGTTTCTATCACCCAGAATATTCCCCCTTTCTCGTCTCAGTCACACACCCCCACCCCTGCACAAACCACCCTTGTTATACTTTATGTATAATTCATGGAGTAGTTTTGCCTGTTCGTGAACTTCATGTAAATGTTGTCATACACTGCATATGCTTTTATGTCTGTCTTCTTTCCTTCAACATGTTTTTGAGATTCCCTTATGTTTTGTGTGTCTCACTAGGCTTTTTTTTTTTTCCTTCGGTATTTCATTGTATGAATATACCACAATTTCATTATCCATTTTCCTTTGAAAGATATTTAGATTGTTTCCATTTGGGCTACTATGAATAAAACTGCTGTGAAATTCTTATACATTTCTTTTGTGGGCTTTGATTTTACTTTCTCTTAGATGAATACATAAAATTAGAATTGCTGAATTATAGGGTAGGTGTATGTTTACCTTCGGTTTGTATTTCTTTGAAAGCTATTGATGTCGATTATTGCTTATTTGCTACTTAGATACAGTCTGAGAAATGTCTTTTCGGAAACTTTGCCCATTTTATATATATTTTGCATATTTGACCCTTGTCAAATATATGGTTTCTAAAAATTTTCTCTAATCTTGGAAACCCTGGTGGCATAGTGGTTAAGTGCTACGGCTGCTAACCAAAGGATCGGCAGTTTAAATCTTCCAGGTGCTCCTTGGAAACTCTGTGGGGCAGTTCTACTCTGTCCTATAGGGTCTCTATGGGTCGGAATCGACTCAACAGCACTGGGTTTGTATAGGTTGTCTCATTTTGTTGATAAAGTTCTTTGATGGACAAAGTATTTAATTTTTATGAAGTTCTGTTTATCTACTTTTTTGTTGTTTGTGGTTTTGTTGTCATATCTGATAAACCATCATTAAAAACTAGGTCCCATAGCCTCTCCCCTACATTTTCTTCCAGGAATTTTAGTTTTTACATTTAGGCCCTTGATCCATTTGAATTGATTTTTGTGTACGGTATTAGGCATAAAAAAAAAAAAAGGCATGGACCCTAATTTATTCTGCCTGTGGAAATCCTATTTTCCCAGCATCATGTTTTGAAGAGACCATTCCTTCCCACTGAATAAATTTAGCACCCTGTTGAAATCAGTTGATCATTACTGCATGGATTTATATCTGGTCTCTCAACTCTATTTCAGGCTGTTTTAATTACTATAGTAATTTAATTTAATTACTGTAGTAGTGTGTTTTCAAACCAGGAAGTGAGTCCTCCTACTTCATTCTTCTTCAAAATTGCTTTAGCTATTTAGGGTCCCTTGTCCCTCCATATAAATTTGGGGATTCGCTTTTGTATTTCTGAAAGAAGGTTGTTGGAATTTTGATGTGGATGGCTTTAGGCACTATTGACATTTTAACTATATTAAGACATCTAGTCCATGAACACAGAATGTCCTTCCATTTATTTAGATCTTCTTTAACTTCTTTTAGTACCTTTTTATAGTTTTTTCTGTACAGGTCTTTTGCCTTCCTGGTTAAATTTTATTCTAGGTACTTGATTCTTTTAGGTGTTATTATAAATGCTAATATTTCCTTGATTTCCTTTTCAGCTTGCTCATTGCTGGTGTAGAGAAACCTGACTGATTTTTGTGTGTTGAAGCTGTGTTGTAACAGTTCCTTACATATTCTAGATTCAAGTCCCTTTATATGATACATATTCTCTTGGTTTTCTTTTCAATCTGATGGTATTCTTTTAAACACAAAAGTGTTTAATTTTGATAAAGTCTAATTTATCATTCTTTTCTTTTGTCACTTGTGTTTTTACAATCATATCTAAGAAGGCTTTTCCTAAACCAGTCACACAGGTTTGCCTTCTGTATTTTCTTCTTAGAGTTTTATAGTTTTATCTCTTAAATTTGGATCTGTGATTTAAGTTAATTTTTATATATGGTTTGAGGAAGGGGTCCAACTTCATTTTTTGGCATATGAATATCCAGTTGTTCTAGCATGGTTTTTTGAACAGCCTATTTTTCGTGTGTTGAATTATCTTGGCACCTTGGTAAAAAAATTGGTTGACCACAAATATGAGGATCTATTTATGTACTCTCAAATCTGTTCCATTGATCAAGATGTCTGTCCTTCTGCCAGTAATACATTGTCTTGATTACTGTAGCTTTTTAGTAAGTTGAAATTGGGAAGCGTGAATTCTCCAACTTTGTTCTTCTTTTTCAAGATTGTTTTGGACATGAGTTGGGTTGACTCAATAGCAATTGGTTTTGATTTTATGTATATGCTCCCCACAAGAATTCTCTCACAGCTCTCCCGGATCCTTTCGCAGCAGCCAGTAGCTGGTAGCCCCTGCCTAGTACTCACTGAGAGCCCAGAGAGCTTCAGGTGGTTCACCTGCCCGGCTCTTCTTAGCTTTCAGCTGTTCCTGCTACTCACACTTCAGGCAGGGGGCTTCTCCCTCAGCTTTCTTGCTGTGACTTCACATTTTCACATGGGGACTCGCTCAGGAGTTGTGGCAAAAAGTTGATAGGTGATGCCGACTCTGCCTTTGGGTGAGGCTCACACCAGCATCCTCAACCTTTAAACATTTGTAAAAAGTATCTGCTTTCTCCTCCATCTGTTGCCTTACCTAAGATAAAAGCAGCCATGGGTTCCTTCTTCCTAGGAGGGACTCAGGAGTTTTTGCTTTCACTTCATTCATGGTTCTAAGGTCTTGAGTTCTTGGGTGGGTTTTCTTTTTTTTTTTAACTCTATAATTTGGACTCAGTCAGCCTCATTCTCCTCATAGGGATGGATCAACATTCTCTTGAGACTTTCTACATCCTAAGCTGAGTTTGATTTTTTTTTTCTTCAATATTGATGCAGTTGTTGAACTGACTTTATTTTCTGCATGGAATGCCTTGACAGATTTGTCAAAAATTCTTTTCTAATTATCATAAACACTCAATTTCAGAATTTCTGATTTTGCTAATATTCCGAGGAGCTCATGAAGGAAGCAATGATGAGGCCTCCTTTCAAGCCTAGTTGTTTTGTGTTTCTCACACCGGTTAATTCTCTCCCTCGTCTTTACCAGTCTGCAATGGCCTGGACAAGGAAAATATTCCTTTGAGCATTAATGAAGAATTTTCTTCCAGATGCCTTTCGCTAGGGATTGATAGTGGTTCAAATAGGAAGGCAAACTGAAGTAAGAAGAAAGAGTGACAAATCTGTGCCAGTTTTTATACTGTTTCTGTAAAGGCTGTTGTCAAGGAATCTGTGCTGTAAAGGCTCTAAGTGCTGTAAACAATTCCGACTTCATCAACTTTCTGTGTAAGGAACTCCATGTCATGTCATAACTTCACTTTCTGTAACTTTGCATTATTTTATTTTGACAGCAACCCTTTTAAAAAAAAAAAAACCCTTTTAGAAGGACCTAATTCTTAACTTCGGAAACCCTGGTGGCGTAGTGGTTAAGAGCTATGGCTGCTAACGAAAAGGTCGCTGTTTGAATGCACCAGGTGCTCCTTGAAACCCTATGGGGGAGTTCTACTCTGTCATATAGGGTCACTGTGAGTTGGTATCAACTCGACGGCAAGGGGTTTTGGTTTTTATTGGTTTGAATTCTTAACTTCATTGTGCCCTGATTTTGTGCTCATCTGATGATTCGTGTTATCCCAGCACACAGCACGACAGTACCAAGTTCACAAGAAAGTCAATAAGGCTGCTTTTGACTGTTAAGTCACTGCTTCTGAAATTAGCTTTCAGCTTGTAGCATCTGGAGTGTATGGTGTATGATGTGAAAAGCAATGGTTCAAATACACTCGAGAAACTCAGCATCTTTTAACTCTATGTTAGTGATTCACCCTACATATAATTATATTAAAAGCTCTGGGTAGTCTTGCCAAATAGATGACTGTCTAACTTTACTCAGTGTTAAACTCAATTGAGATAGAATATTTTTTCCTACATACCTATTAATAATCACTTGTTTAGTAAGTGTATACTCCAGCAATCTCTTTTATCAAGATAATTATCTTTTATAATTATCTGTGTTTGCAATACGCAGAGATGTGAGTGCATTATTTTTTATTAAACCTGTTTCATGTTATTAGTATCAATGTATAGTAATATATTTGGAAATATAAAATTTATATTTTAGGAATATATTTTGTCATTGATGTAAAAATGAGCAGGACTCAAGATGTAGAAAATGAGTGACTGTAGGAAAAGTTGTATAATCAGCAAAAATAGGGGACACAGGAGGATAGGTAATAGGTGCAGTTAGAAATACAGGAGAGAAGTGAAGCTGGTGGTCCTAGAAATAGCAATCTTAACATTGGTGTATTTGCCATAGTAGTTGTGCTTGTCAGGTTTGAGGTGACAGAGGGGGACGTGTGTATCCTGTATGTACTATGAAGTACTGCTGCTCATCTGTCACTTTGTATAATGGTGGCTTGCATGTTGCTGTGATGCTGGAAGCTATGCCACCAATATTTCAAATACCAAAAGGGTCACCCATGGTGGACAGGTTTCAGCAGAGCTTCTAGACTAAGAAAGATTAGGAAGAAAGGCCTGGCGACCTGCTTCCAAAAATTAGCCGCTGAAACCCTACGGATCACAACAGAATATTGTTCAATATAGCACTGAAAGGCGAGCCACCTAGGCTGGAAGGCACTCGAAATGAATAGTGACCACAACAATGGACTTGAGCATACCAACAGTCATGAAGATGGTGCAGGACCAGGCAATGTTTCCTTCTGTTGTATATGACGTTGCCATGAGTTGGAGCTGACTTGACAGTAAGTAACAAAAACAGCAACACTATACAATGAAAAGTCAGGAACCCACGACACTGACTTGTGTGTCCCTGATGCTATTGTCCTGCCCTTGTACGTGGAATAAGATGCTCGTCAAAGGCTTTGTGGTGGAGGAAGGTGTTTGTCCAATCATTTAATAAAATATTCTTTTAGAATGACAACTTTATATTTGATGATCCAACTTTTTGTTTCTTGATATGTAAGCTGAGGATATGGTCTATTATAGTAGAAATAACTGATGTGGAATACTTCAGAATTTGTTTCTTGGATGATCCATATCCACTGTTTCTGTTTCTTCCATGCATTTGCAGTCAGCTTTCTGCCTCCACCACTTCAGTAGAGTTCTTGTAAGACCTCTATGGAGATCTCCTCATCGGGGTGGTGTTTTCTTGGTCCTAACTGTCCTTAACAACACTGTCCACTCCTGCTGCAGTGTCCTGGCTATAGGTTCCTCTACCTCTGGATTTTTACTCCCTGTAATTCCATCCCATATGTTGTCAACTCTAAATTAATCTTAAAATTTACTACTTTGACCAGAATATCTAGATGGTGCCTGGCTACAACCGATGACTGCCCTGACAGGGAACACAACAGAGAACCCCTGAGGGAGCAGGAGAGCAGTGGTATGCAGACTCCAAATTCTCATAAAAAGACCAGACTTAATGGCCTGTCTGAGACTAGAAGGACCCCGGTGGTCATGGCCCCCAGACCTTCTTTTGGCCCAGGGCAGGAACCATTCCCGAAGCTAACTCTTCAGACATGGATTGGACTGGACAATGGGTTGAAGAGGGATGCTGGTGAGGAGTAAGCTTCTTGGATCAGGTGGACACTTGAGACTATGTTGGCATTTCCTGCCTGGAGGGGAGATGAGAGGGTAGAGGGGGTTAGAAGCTGGTGAAATGGACACGTAAAGAGAGAGTGGAGGGAGGGAGCGGGCTGTCTCATTAGGCGGAGAGCAATAGGGAGTATGTAGCAAGGTGTAGGTAAGTTTTTGTATGAGAGACTGACTTGACTTGTAAACTTAAAGCACAATAAAAATAATAAAAAAAATATACTACTTTGTCATTCCTTCACTGATGAGCCTTTAGTGATACTCATGTATGTAGAGACTGGTCTAGGTTTGTTAGCCTGACTTCCAGGGCTGTATGAAGGCATGTGAGGGCCCTAAACACTGATAGTCTGTGGTGCCTCCTACTCTGCTTACTCATGCATTAGAACGCGATATGTGAGTTATATATATACATGTGTATATATATATTTTTTTTTAAATATTATGTGTGTGTGTATTTATATCTTTTTGGCCCTTCTGGGTGAAGTTGCTGGATCAGCTGACGTGGATATGCAAGACGGTTCTCTCAAAATGGATCAAAGGCCTGTTGTCTATTAATATAATCTGTCCTTGCCCAGTAACTGGTCATATTTGATCCGGCCACATTGGGTGAATGTAGCAAGAGTTAGACTTGAAAGCCCACCCTCATCTTTTGTTTATTAGAAAGAAATAGAATATTTTCAAGAGGCCCACTGAGATGAGGAGTTAAGACAGATGTCAGTGAAGGTGCTGAAGTGGTTGGGGCCTCATAGCTTAAATAACCTTGCGCATGGGTGCCCTTGTGATCCTGCGTGAACTTTACTTCCAGCCAACATATTGTTTCCCACTGGAGCTGGTATCAGTTTCATTTAGTGCCCTGCCAGTTGTCCTTCACTGTGGTGACCACTTTTCCTCATGTTGGCCTTTTATAGCCACACCTACTTCCCTCCTGTTCCCACCCCCTGGCAACTAATAATTTGTTTTCCATTTCTATGATGTTGCCTTTTCAAGAATGTCATAGAAATGAAATCATATAGTGTTTAATTATTTTGGAATTGGACTTTTTCACTCAAAATAATTCCCTGGAGAACCATTCAGGTTGTTATGTGCATCAATGGTTTGTTCTTTTTTTTCTGTAATTTCTGAGTAGTGTTCCATGATAGGGATGTACCATAGTTTGTTTAATCGTTCAACCATTGCTTGTGGTTTTGGGCTATTACGAGTAAAGCTGTTATAACCGTTTGTGTGCAGGATTTTGTATGAACCTAAGTTTTTATTTCTCTGGGAAAATGCCCGGGAGTCACAACATGATTAGTTTTTTAATAAACTGCCAAACTGTTTTCCAGTATGGCTTTATCAATTGACATTACCCCAGGCAGTGTTTGAGTGATCCCGTTCTCTGCACCCATAGCAGCCTTTGGTGGTGTTCTTATTCATTTATTTATTTTTTTTAATTTTAGCTATTCTGATAGGTATGTGGTGATACCTCATTGTGGTTTTAATTTGAATTTCTCCAATAGAAACCCTGGTGGCGTAGTGGTTAAGAGCTACAACTGCTAACCAAAAGATTGGCAGTTCGAATCCACCAGGTGCTCCTTGGAAACCCTATGGGGCACTTCTACTCTGTTCTGTAGGGTTGCTGTGAGTTGGAATCAACTCACCGGCAATGGAATAGTTAATGATATTGGACATCTTTTATGTGTAACATAAGCCATCTCTATTTAATCTTCAAATATCTCTTCATGGCTTGTGCCCGTTTTCTAATTTGAGTATTTTATTTTTTTAGTTTTTGGTATATTCATAGTGACCCTATGAGACAAAGTAGAGCTGCCCCATAGCATTTCCAGGGAGCGGCTGGTGAATTCGAACTGCTGACCTTTTGGTTGGCAGCCAAGGTCTTAACCACTGTACCACTAGGGCTCCTTGTGTATTGTAGATACTAATCTTTTGTAAGATATGTGGTTTGCAACTTTTTTTTTCAGCCTGTAGCTTGTCTTTTTATCCTCTAAGCAAGGCTTTTTACAGAACAAAGTGTTGAATTTTGATAATGTCGGATTTATCAGTTTCTCCTTTTATGGATTGTCCTTTGGTGTCAAGTTAAGAACTGTGTGCTCAACCCTTGATCCCAAAGATTTTCTCCTATTTTTTTTTTTTCCTTAAAGCTTGGTAGTTTTATGTTTGATATGTATGGCTGTGATCCATGTTGGGATAGTTTTGTACAAGTGGTCAAAGTCATTTTCTTATTTGCCAATGGAAGTCCAATGCTCCAGCACCATTTGTTGTAAAAGCCATCTTTCCTACAATGAATTGCTTTAGCACCTTTGCTGAAAATCAGTTGGAAATATTTGTGGGGGTCTATTTGAAAAAAAAAAATTTTTTTTTCTTTTTTTTTATTTGTGCTTTATTCTGTTCCATTGTTCCATGTGTCCATCCCTATACCAATACCACAGAGTATTGATTATTGTAGCTATATAATAAGTTGTGGAATAGGGTAGACTGATTATTTCCATTTGAGTCTTCCTTTTCAAAATCGTTTTGTCTATTCTAATAACTTTGTCTTTCCTTAAAATTTTAGAATAATCTTGTCTTTAACTACAAAAAACCTTGCGGGGATTTTGATAGGAATTATATTAGATCTGTACATACTTGGGAGTTTTTCACATCTTTACTATGCTGAGCCTTTTACTCCATGAACACAGTATTTCTCTTTATATCTTTCATCAGTGTTGTATATTTCTAAGTATACAAGTTCCTTTACTCCTAGACTTATACCTAAGTATTTCATTTTTTTGAGCAATTAGACATTATTTTATTTTTTATTTCTGTGCCCCTGTATTTATTACTAGTATACAGAAATAGAATTGATTTTTGTATGTTTATCTTATATCCTGTGACCTTGTGAATTCACTTGTTAGTTCTAGGAGTGTGTGTGTGTGCGTGCATGCGCACGTATATATATGTACACACATGCACACACACATATAATTTTTTTGGGGGGGTAGATTCTTTAGGATTATCCACAAAGATGATAATGTGCTCTGCAAATAGGGGCATTTTTATGTTTTCTTTTCTAATTCATATAACCTTTAATTCCTTTTCTTGCCTTTTTGCACTGACTAGAACTCCTAGCATTATGTTGACTAAGAGTGGATATCCTAGCCTTGTTCCCAGTCTTAGGGGGAAAACATTCAGTCTTTCACCCTTAGGTATAATGGTAAGTGTAAGATTTTTTAAATATTTTATTTATCATATTGAGGGAGTTCCCCTCTATTCTTATTTTTCTAACTGTTTTAAACATGAATGGGTGCTGAATTTTGTCAAATATTTTTCTGTATCAATTGATATTATAGTGTGATTTTTCTCCTTTAGCCTGCTTACATGGTAGGTTGCATTAACTGATGATTTTTAGCCTCATACCCCTGGAATAAACTCCCACTTGGAAACCCTGGTGGCAAAGTGTTTAAGTGCTATAGCTGCTAATCAAAAGGTCGGCAGTTCAAATCCACCAGGTGCCTCTTAGAAACTCTTCGGGGGCAGTTCTGCTCTGTCCTGTAGGGTCACTATGAGTTAGAATTGATAAGAATGCGACAGGTTTGGTTTTTTGTTGTTGTTTTTTGGTTACCTTGGTGTTGATATGCATATTCCTTTTCATCTATTTGTAAATTCTATTTGTTAGTATATTAATGTTTTTTGCATCTATATTCATGTGAGACATTGGTCTGTAGTTTTGTGTTTAAACTGTCAGGGCAATACTAGCTTCATAAAATGAAGTGGAAAGTGTTCCCTCCTGTTTTGTTTTCTGGAAAGAGATTGCATAGAATTTGTGTTAATTATTCTTTAAAGATTTGGTAGAATTCTCTAGTGAAGCCATCTGAGTGTAGAGATGTCTTTTTACATTTTTAAATTATAAATTCAATATCCTTAATTATAGGGCTAATCAAATGATCTATTTTCTCTTGGGTTAGTTGTGAAAGTGTGTGTTTTTTAAGGAAATGGTTCATTTAATTTAAGTGGTAAAAGTTTGAGTTTTATATCTTTTGCCAAACTTGGGAAATTTTTACCCATTATTTCTCTGAGTACTTTTTCAGCAATGCCCTCTTTCTCCTTTCCTTCTGAACTCCAAAGTGATCCTTGAGGCTTTGTTCTTTTTTTTTTTTTTTTCTTTTTCAGTTTATATTCTTTTTGCTTTTTAGATTGTGTCTTTCCTAACTTCAAGTTCATTGTTTTTCCCCTTGTCCCTCCATCCTTCCATTGACTTTTATTTCAGTTATTGAATTATTCAGTATTAAATTTACCTTTGGTTCTGTTTCATATTTTTCATTTGTTCTATTTTTTCATTTGTTTCTCATGTGTTTGTAATTGCTTGTTGAAGCATTTTTATGATGGCTGCTTTAAAATCGCTGTTGGGTAATTCTAATACCTCTCTCATCTTGGTATTGAACCTACTGATTGTCTTTTTCTCATTAGTTTTGAAATCTTCCTGGTTCTTTGTAAGATAAGTTATTTTTTAATTGAAACCTGGACATCTTGGGCATTATGTTATGAGACTATGGATTTTATTTAAACATCCTGCTTTAGTCAGCTTCTTTTGACACTGCTTCAGCAAGGGGAAGGGGAGGTACAGCTTCATTACTTACAGGTTGATGTGTAAATCCAGGTTTTCTACTGGTCTCCTTGTTGTTACTGAGCAGGGATGGAAATTCTGGCTTCTACCAGGCCCTCACTGATACCTGTCTGGATGGAAGTGATAGAAATGCCTCATATTGTTTACCTCATGGCCTTTACTGACACCCCGGGGGACTGGGAGGCAGCTCGTCTTATTACCAGCTAAAGTCCTGTCTTTTCACTAGGCCTCCTCTGGTGTCACCCCAGTGGCGAGTGGAAGGGCAGCCTTGTTGCTGCTGAGTTGGGGTTGAAGTCCAGGCTTCCAATGTGGTCTCCACTTACACCATGAGATAGAGATGGGGGCTCATTACCACCAGCAGGGCTGAAATTTCTGGTTCCCTACTTCACCGTCTCTGACATCACCCTAGTGGAGATGTTGGGGCACCTCATTGCAGCCTGGCAAGCATGGCCATATAAATTTCTTACTGAGTCTTTGTAGGTGTGACTAGGGTTAGGCCTCAGTTTCTTTCTATGGTGTTTGGCTAGAATAGGGCTTTTCTTGTCTAAAAGTTCTCTGTCTTACCAGGCTACCTAACTCTTGGTTCTTTGGCTAGAGAGAGCAGATTTTTGTTGGGGTTTATTTATCTGCACCTATTGGTTTCTGGCTCCTTCAGCTTCAAGTCTGGGATAGAGGAGTCAAAAGGAAAACTAAGGGAACTCACCACTGTGTTGTTCCTCACGTCCTGAGGTTCCCAACTAATCTCTCTTCTTCTCTCCACCTTTCAGAGTCTTCCTATGTTTGTCTTATATATTTTGTCCAAGGTTTTTAGTTGTAATAGCAGGGAGAGTAGGAAAAAGTACATCTAATCCATTTCCTCGCAAGCATAAACCCTGCTGTTTGTTTTTTAATTGTGGTTATTGATAGCAAGCAGTATTTTGTCCCGATAAGTAATGATGTGCACTGTTAATATCACTGATGAATTGTTCAGTCACTCATTAAACAACTGTTTATGGAATGCCCACCAGAGGCTCAATATTACTTTAGATAGACACTGTGACTACAGGGATGACCAGAATAGGCATAGCCCCTTCTTTTGTGAAATTTACATTATGTCATGGAAAAGAAAACCCGGAAAATTAACAAGTAACTAATAAATAGACATGATGGATTCCTAAGCAATCTGAAAACAATAAAACAGGATGTGGTTGTGAACAGCATTTTGAATAAGAGGACGGGCTCTCCTCTAAATGGGGTAGCTTGTGAGGACCTCTCCACAGATACAGTATCTGACTGGGGTGGGAGTGATGAAAAGGAGGTACCCATGCAAAGATATGGAAGAAGAATGATACGAAGGGAGAGAAAAGCAAGGAGAAAGTCCCTGAGCTGGAATGGAGTTTTATATATTTGAAATGAAGGAAGAAGTCCAGGATGGCTAAGGTTTAATGAGTGACAGAAGTACTGCTGGAATGTGACAGTGTGAGGTAGACAGGAGTAACCCTCATGGCCATGTGAAGGCACTGGGTATTAGTCTAAAGCTGATGATACATCACTGGAAGATTTAAAGTAGGGGAGTGAAGTGATGTCTTACATTTTAAATAGATCGTTCTTTTGTGAGAATACAAAATTGGAGGTGGGTGGACAAGAGTGGAAGCAGAGAGACCGCTTAGTTGGCTATTTATTGCTGCACTGGCCAGTAGATAGAGGTTTAGACCAGGCTGATGGTTTAGAGATGAAAAGTGAACACAGTTCAGGATATATTTTGGGAGAAAAGCCGAGAGGTCTTGCTGACTGATTAGATATGGGAGATATGGGACAGGTTTTTCATGGGAGGAACTGAATGGATAATGATGCATTTACTGAAGTGAAGAAGACTGGTGGAAAAGCAAATTATGGATAATCACAGGGTGGAGGGGGCAAGGAGTAGAAGGTTGGATAATGAGAGTTCTGTTTTGAACATTGGAGATAGCCAGAAGCATCCAGAGTTGCAATTCTGTACTTGGTGCAGACTTCAGTGCTGTACATACACACTCAGGAGCCATCCATGTCCAGACAGCATTTGTATCTGAGGAACTGTCCCAAAATCCCCCAGGAAGAGAGTATAGCTGGAGATGAAGAGAACTCTGAAGATGGAGTCCTGGTGGAAAAATCAACATACAGGCTTTGCATATAGCAGGAGGAGCCTATCTAGGAGACTGAAAAGGGGTGGACAGTAATGTCAGAGGAAAGCTAGGAGAGTGCTTGTCAGGGGAGCCAAGAGAAGAAAAGGTTTCAAGATGGTAGGAGGGGTCTCCTTTGCCAAGTCCTGCTAGGAGGTCCAGAGAGAAAAGGCCAGGGCATAGAGCATTAGATTTGGCAGGTTTAGGTTGCAGATAGCTGTGACAAAGGTAGTTTTTTTGGGATGATGAGGGAGGGAGGCATCTTGACATTGACTACAAGTGAATAGGCTTGGAAATGGAGACCTCAGTGATAGACCGTTCTTTCACAAAGTTTTAGTGTGAAGAGAGCCGAAAAAAATTGGAGTGATAGCTGGAGGGGGATGAGGGATCAAGAGAATAATTCTTTATTTTTTATATATGCTTGGCACTAGTGCACATTTGCATCCTGAGAGCATCTGTGTGGTTGCAGAAGGTACAGTGAGGGTGAAGGAGGTGCCCTGGAGTGGCTTGGACAATGCGTTCTGAATTCCCACTCCCTCCCTCTCACGTTTCTCTTCATAGTTCGTCCAGGGGGCTCCAGACTAGGGAATGTGATTAAATATCTGTTCTCTGGCACACAGTGCTCTTTTCTTCTTTCCCCTTTCTTTGCTTACCATGGCGATGAACTCTGCAGGGCCTGAATCATTGTTAGCCTAACCAAATGCTGTGATCACGCGTAGATGGAAAATACTTTATGGAGGCTTTTTGTATCATATGTTTGAGGGGGGAACTTCCTCTATCAGTAAAATTCTTAAGACTCTTGATGCCATTCATTCAGAACTATAACCATCTGTGACTTGGGTTATTTAGTTTAAATCCCCAGTGAATTTTGAGACGTTATGTTTATACTGGGATATTTTTGTTTCCTATTTTAAAAATATGGATTTCTTAACATATTTTGGTTTTGATGTAATCACAGTTTTCAGTTCATAGAGGAATTAATTATAGAAAGTTACCACTATAGAGTTAAATATATGTGCATCTAGCATTTAGGCTTCAAGAGCTCGTGGTTGGGGAAGGCAATGTGCAGAATGGCAGACTGGATGGACAAAGAAATTGTTGGAAAGAGAACTCTTGCAAAGAAACTGTAAACCTATATTTAAACCAGGCATTGCGTGTAGATTTTTTTTTAAAAAGTGTTTTTCATATGCACACACCTGATTTTTGTACAGATGTTGATATGATTTTTACAAATATAATGCAGTATCACCAAAGAGTAAATCCATATGTACTTTTGTTATCAGGTACTTTCTAATCAAAGCATACAAAAGAAATAAAACTACTATCACAGGGAAATGTATAAAGGTTGGGAATCATTGTTCTGCAATTTCAGAGTTGATTGAAAATACAAATGCTGTGTTTAACTAGAGGAATGAGAAACATTTCATCCAAAGAACAGCATGTGTGAGTGTAAGCCTTAAAGTGAGTATATTTAATAAAAGACACAAGCAATTTCATAGGTTCTTACAAATGATGTCTGGTACATTAAAAAAAAAAAAAAAAAGTGGTTCCATCTGTTACTTTCTTTTCCTGACAAAAGGAAAAGGCGAGATTATTTTCATCAATGTCTTTCTAATTCTTTGACTTGCTATAAAATAAATCGCAGTGTTATGGCAATTCATTTATCGAGGTTAAAGTGATATGATGTGGCTTTTCATGGTGACATGGGTTTCACTTGCTGAACGCCTGGGACTTTGATTTGCCATATTACCTGCTGTGGCTTAAGTGATGCAAAATAATTATGGGGGCTTCCTTGTAACAGTGGCCTATTCCACACCTGCACCCTTTTGTTGGGAACCCGACAGGGATACTGGATGTGAGGTCTCCACTGAATAGATGTCCTCCCCGAGTAGTCCTCCTGCCCAGGATTGATTTATGGATGCATCAGGCTCTTTGTTAGCATGTAAACCTCTAATTAATTTAAAGCCCTCTGTAGAGAAATTAAACTCCTAGTTAAGATTTCTAACAGGCTCAGATGGTGCTAATAATGGGGAAGCAAGTTCTATTAATAGATTTACCATGGTCGCTGCCATGCAAACTTTACAATGAGGATTGGTAGGTGGAGCTTAGACTGTGCCCTGAAATAAAGAATGGGCTGTCAGAAGATCATTCCATTGTTGCTCCTAACCCAATTAGGCTTATCATTTGAGTTCTAGCTTCCCATCTGTGGGTGAGAGAGGGAGGGACAGAGGCAGAGACAGAGCAGCAGAGAAGGGATAATAGGAAGAGGAAAATCTGTTTGGATTGCATAAAGCTTCAATCGAGTGTCCCTCTCCAACTAGTGACTCCAAGTTAATATCTCCTCCTAGCTACAGTTTCTGGAATTAGTGTTGGTCTAGGTCAGAGTAGAAACATCAAGGCAATCCCAAGAATCTTCTGAGCTTAAAGGGATGAGCGTCCTGCATTCCTTGAAATCACCACCAAAAGATCCTCTTTCTGCAAATTGTTGTAAACAAGAATAAATTCCAAGTGAACTAGAAATCTAAATATAACAAGTGAAACTGTACAAGCACTAGAAGAAAACAGATTAATTCTTCTTTAACCTTGATAATAGAGAATGGCTTTCTAATTATAGCTCAAAACTCAGATGCAGTAAAAGACTGGTAAGTTCTATTACATAAAATTTTGAAAACAATTTGCATGACAAAAAAGCAACAAATTTGAAAGACAACTGACAAAATATTTGCAACATACATCACAAGACAGATCTAGTATTCCCTAACATATAAACTAAAAAACCAAAGCCCGTTGGCGTCGAGTTGATTCCGACTCATAGCAACCATGTAGGACACAGTAGAGTTTCCAAAGGTTTTCATAGGGTTTCCAAGGGGCAGCTGGTGGATTCGAACTGCCGACCTTTTGGTTAGCAACCGAACACTTAACCACAACACCACCAGAAATTGAGTGTCAAAGAATCAAAAACCCAACATGGGAAAAAACATGCAGAGACAATTCATAAAAAAAGATAAAAATAACCCTGACACATACGGAAAAAATGTTGAAATTCACGCATAATTAGGGAAATGCAAATTAAAAATATCACAGAGATTCTCATTTCTTACCTACGGGATTAGCCAAGATTAGAAAATATCGACACATTCTGGTGGTGAGGTGGAGGGGAAACAGGCACTTATGCATTGCTTGTAGGAAGGCAAAATGGCACAATCCTTCTGATTGGAAATTCGGTAATATCTAACAAAATTACATATGCACTTTCCTTTCAAGCTAGCAATCCCACTTTTGGAATCTAGATGATACACTTCCTACACTATAAAAATACACACATGCAAGGTTACTCACTGCGGCACTTTTTATAATTCCAGAATATTGAAAAGAACATATATATGCCTATACTTAGGAGATTAATTAAATAACTATACTATAGCCACACAGTGGAGTTCCTCTGTGGTGCAGATGGTTAGCTTGCTTGGCTGCTACCCAAACAGTTGGAGGTTCGAGTCCATCTAGATGTACCTCAGAAGAAAGGCCTGGTGATCTGCTGGAAAATCATCCATTGAAGATTCTATGGAGCACTGTTTAATATACATAGGGTCATCATAAGTTGGAGTCAACTCTACAGCAACTGGAATCCACACGATGGAGTACTATGGTACCCTTTATGCAAGAATAAAGGGCATATAAGAAAATACACAAGGAACTGCTCATTTGTGCAAAAGAAATACTGAAGAGATTGGTTACCTACAGAAGTTGGGCAGGGAAGAGGTGGAGAGAAGAGGGAAGTGGGCCTGGGATAGCAGGGGTGAGGAGGGAGTGACCAACACTTTCCTGAGTAAAACTTTGTATAGCTCAGACTCCTAGAGTCAGAAGGATGTTTCAGACACCCTTCACGTACCCAAAACATAAGGAGATAAAATAATTAAAACCAATCTGGATGTAGGGGAGCAACCCAAAAGCGAATACAGGCAGTAACAAATTAACCTAACTTTTTTATATTAATATAGTATAAAATTATATTAATATAAAAGCCAAACTGAAGGGGAAGGGTGAAGAAAAGTACCAACCTAAGCATCAGTGAGAAGCAGTATCTCGTTTGGATCCTGTTAGGCTAAAGGCAAAGAGAACTGTGCATAAATACTATAATCTCATAGTAAAGGTGTTTCTTACAGGGGTATGAGATGGTAATTCTGAAACCATTTATGTGTTTGCTGGAATTAAAATATATTGTAGCTAGTGAAAGTCACATTTTTATTGTTGGAGAAAAAAGTTATAAATGAGGGAAAGGAGATTGCAAAAATGAAGCCTGTGGTATTGGATTAGGATCAGAGGTATCAATATAAACTCATAGAAATCGTACACACAAGACACATACATACACACAAACACACACATACTATACACACAGGGAGATAGATACAGAAATAATAGATGTATGTATGTGAACCCCCCCTCCAAAAAAAACCAAAACCCATTGCTGTCAGCTCATAGAGACCCTATGGGACACAGTAGAACTACCCCATAGGGTTTCTAAGGAGCGGCTGGTGGGTTCTAACTGCCGACCTTTTGGTTAGCAGCTGAGCTCTTAACCACTGCACCACCAGGACTCCGTATATGTGTAGGTAACTGTAAAAAAAAAAAACAAAAAAACCAGGCCCAGTGCCTTCGAGTCAATTCCGACTCATAATGACCCTATAGGACAGAGTGGAACTGCCCCATAGAGTTTCCAAGGAGCGCCTGGCGTATTCGAACTGCCGACCCTTTGGTTAGCAGCCATAGCACTTAACTACTATGCCACCAGGGTTTCCTAAGGAACTATATGTACATGTGTTTCCTAGCTGTGCATGGTTGAGAGGGTTTAAAGCAATGACACACTAGTAGCAGTAAGCACAACTAAACCACATGTTGGTTTCTAAAGGTCATTCTCCAATAAAGTGAACTGGGTCTCTTTGGAGAAGTGATTGATTCCAGGGCTGGGGCAGAGAACATACAAGATGAGCCTGGAATATTTTGTTGTGACAGAAAGTAAAGAGTTTCTGCCCCTTCAAATTGATGGGGATTTCTTAAAGAACACAGGAGTCAACCTGAAGGAGATCCTACTGGCCCAAGCTAGAACAATTTCAACAACAAAATGAATAATGTAAATAACATGAGCATTGGATTTTTACCCGTAGAGTAAAATAAATTTCCATGAGTTGAAACTGATGGATGCTAAAATTAGTGGGCAGACGTTGGAGGAGAAATAGTGTTTGCATAATCTTAAAGTGTCCTTCCCAAATATATACATTAAATACAAAGGGAAGATAGTATCTTTACAATGGAGAACCTGGCAGACACCATCTCAACCAAGTGATCAAGATAAGTATCTCCAGGAATAAAACATATTGACATCATGAACCTTTGTTATAATGCACTGATGACACACTTCTTTTGTGATCCAAAATCAATACCCATGGAAGCGCAGTCAAGAAATCAAAAGATACATTTTTGCGTTGGGCAAATTGGCTGCAAAAGACCTCTTTAAAGTGTTGAAAAGCAAAGATGGCACCTTGAAGTCTAAGGTGTGCCTGACCCAAGCCATGGTATTTTCAGTCGCATCATTTGGATGTAGAAACTGGACGATGAATATGGAACTAAAGAAGAATTGATGCCTTTGAATTGTGCTTTTGGCAAAGAATATAGAATATACCACCAATTGCCAAAAGAACAAACAAATCTGTCTTGGAAGAAGTACAACTAGAAAGCTCCTTAGAAGCAAGGATGGTGAGACTACGTCTTTCATACTTTGGGCATGTTATCAGGAGGGATCAGCCCCTGGAGAAGGACATCATGCTTGGCGAAATGGAGGGTTAGCGAAAAAGAGGAAGACTCTCAATGAGATGGATTGACACAGTAGCTGCAACAATGGGCTCAAGCATAACAACGATTGTGAGCATGGCACAGGACGGGGCAGTGTTTTGTTTTGTAGTACAATGTAATAATAATATGGTCGTTATGAGTCAGAACCGACTCAATAGCACCTAACAACAATAACAACAGCAATACTTGCCTAAAATGTATAACCACATGAGAAAACATCAGGCAAATCCAAATTGAGGCCATTTTATAAGATAACTGACCAGTACTTTTTTCATACTTTCAAGGTCATCAAAATCTAGCAAACTGAAGAAATGTTACCGGTTATAAGAGACTAAGGAGAAGTCACTAAGTTCAGCTTGGGATCCTAGATAGGACCCTGCAAAAGAGAAGAAACATTAGTGGAAAAATTGATGAAATTCCAATAACGTCTTTACCGAAAAAACAAACGAAACCCATTACCTGCTACCGAGTCAATGCTGACTCATAGCAACCCTTTAGAACAGAGTGGAACTCTGCACCGTAGGGTTACCGTGGCTGTAATGTCTATGGAAGCAGACTCTCACATCTTTCTTTCTCTGCTGGTAGGTTTGAACCACCAACCTTTTGGTTAGCAACTGAGTGCTTAACCACCGCATCACTGGGGTATAGTGTCTTTGGCTAATAGTATTATACCAATGTTAATTGCATACATTTCTTAATCCCTAAAAAAAACAAAAGTGCGTGTTTTCCTATCTTCTCTTCATTTTCATTATTCCCTCTCCTTGTTTCTGAGTGTCTATTATGTCTGTCATTTATGATTCTCTTGATCTTCAGATTTCTGATACATCTGTCAGGTGTGGATCTGAACGGTGCATGAAGTTTATATGTATTTCCTTTCTTCCAGCTCCCCCCAGGGTGGCGATGGGCCTCTTCCTATGGAAGAACCGGAAACATGACCTCTAGCTTAGTTGTCCCTGTCAAGGTCCTAACCCTCACCTCCTGATAGCCCCAGATCTAGAAAATGTATCCAGTCCTCCTGGGAAGGGGTCCTCAGAGACCCACAAAAGTGACACCTGGGGCTTCCCTCATCTCCCCTGGCTGGAGGAGGCAGCCGTCAGTCCTGTGAACTTGAAACTTCTGCATGGCTGCACGACGCCTGGCCTGTAGTCCTGAAAGCCTCTCATAAAGATACGATAAATCTGGGCTGTAGCCTCCAGCAAGTGGCACGGTTTGTGATGCAGAAACATCGGGGTCATTCAGGAGTGAATATAATTTAGCAATCAATGAAGCGTTAAGAGACAACATGTGGGACTCCTAACAGAGTCTTCTGTTCAGAGTGTTAGGGTTATTTTTTGTTTTGTTTTGTGTTTAACCATTTTTCTAGGCCTCTCTCATGCTCAGCCTGTTAGAATGTATTTAGTAAGTGGCATATAATGCGAGTTGTTGGAACATAACTTTTTTTGTTCCTGAAAGTCATTCAATCATAGATACTCAATGCTACTCTTAAGGTTGTCTACATTTTTGGCTTAGTGGGGAAATAATTATATGGTTTGGCCTCGTCTCAATTTCTAATAAAAAATGTTCTTTCTCAGTGTCCCGTTATAATATTTATAAATATCTGATACTTTGAATGCTGTGTGTTTGATCTCATGAAAACTCAAACGTCAGACAGGCAGCTTGACACGTTACCTTCCCTGTATCTTCTGAAGAATTCAGTTAATGGCAAGTTTCAAAGCAGCGTCTCTATCTTCTTTGAGTCCCTACGTTCATGTACTCATTTTCTGAGATAGCTTCTATTTAAGAGCTCCAGGGATCAAAAAACTTTCTTATTATTTAAAGAAAAATTTATTTGAATACCAAATGCCTTCTCGTAAACACACCTCTTAGGAGATTAGTTTTTTGTCACATCTTCTCTATTCCAAAGCAGGCCTGTTTTGTTTGTTTTTACCCTCCCTATTACAGCATTTCCGTTTTGTTTTAATTTGCTCACCAAATTAGCTCTAGTGGCCAGACGTAAGAGCTGTGGTAGATCTGCTGTTGTCTGGTTCACTTATGGGGTATCCTGTTGACATTTCTGGAGGTGGGAGAGAGACAGGCTAGCCCTTCTCCTCCTCCCTTTACCATGAATTTATTATTGATTCAGGCTTTCCACCAGAAGAGGGAGCCACATTCATTTAAAATAGCATCCAAAATCCCAGTTGAGTTCTTTCCTCCCTCAGTAAGTTCCAGATGGAGCATGTGACATAGTGCTCTGGACACAATGGAACAAGACGTCTCCTTTGGCGTGGGAGGGAGACTCCCCTGGAGACCAGCACCAGAGGCTGATGCCATGAGGAGGCATTCAGCCATATAATACCGGAGGCAGCCCTATAATTCAGCCCTAGATACATCTTAGTGCTTTTCTCTATTTAAAACAACAAAAACAAACTAACCAGAAAGGAAAAAAAAAAAAAAAAAAAAAGTTCATTCACCAAAGCCCACATTTCGCTTCAGTTGGGAATTATATTTCTGCTGGATTAAAAGGACTGGATCTTTAATTTAGCACACAATGCCTTATTTTACCAGTGCTCAGAAACAACAGTATCCTAAAACTGTCTCTCCCTCTGTAGGACTGATATCACGATATGAAAAATAGGTTTTTGCCTTTATATTATAATTTGAGAGCTGCCTTCAGAAGCACCTTACCTCAGAATGCCCTCCTTTGTCTCTCCGTCTACGTGCTCAAGTATCTAAAAGTCCAGCAAGAGAAATTAATTCATTGGGATTATTAGGTTTTGCTTCAGAGAGTCTTAAAATTGTAAATATCCCAGAATAGGCCTATGTCAGTATATCAGGAGCCCCTGAACTATGTGTACCAGATTAGTTCATTAGGCTTAGCCAGCTTGGCACCTGAGTGACTAAAGAGGGGATAGTCGTGTTTTGAAGAGAATATGAGAGAAGCTGAGACCACAGCATGCCCGGGAGGTTAATCGATATGTAGGCTAGGTTGATAAGTGTTTCAGGACCAGAAAAAAAAAAAAGCATAAATAAAGTGGGACCTTGACAAGGCCAATATGGAAGGGAAATACAGAAAAGAAGAATACAGATAGGTTCAGAATAGTCACCCTGCATGAATGTCCTGAATGCTGTCCACTCCGCAAGACAGGCCATGTGCGTTGACGTTGCTGCCCAGGTGTGGATGGAATTTCTAGTCAGAGCAGAGCATTGGATATCCTCCTCCACCTTCCTGTTACAAAAGTACGAACACAGTGTTGAATAAGAAAGTCACAAAGTACATGTGGTACCAAAGCCATCAGGCAGACTTCCTCGAAGCTGCTGCAGAGTTCTCTGGGAACCCACAGGATAGCAACCACAATATTCTAGTGATAAAGTTGGTGAGGGCTAGTATTTGTGGAACATGTTCTCTGCACTGGCTTTGCACATGCTGTTTACAAACCCCAATGTACTCGCTCAGAGAAGTTAAACTACTTGCCTAAGTCCAGAAGCTGAGCAGTTGCGGCGCTGGTTTTTGAACTGTATCTGTCTCCAAAGCCGTAACCATTTGTTATGGATTGAATTGTACCTCTCTATAATCCTGTGCCCTGTACCCATAAATATAATCCTGTTTGGAAATTGGGGGTTTATTTTTTGTTGTGTTAATGAAGTTATACCATTGTAGGGTGAGTCTTAACCCTAATCACTCCCGAGTTAAAAAACTAGAATAGACACAGAGACACACCCAGGGGGAAGAGGAAGACAGACTACTGAGACAGATGTATCTACAGGCCCAGGAATGCCAAGGATTGCTGCCTGCTACTGGACACTGAAATAGGCAAGGGACGACCTGCCTGTATAGCCTCGTGCTTTTGACTTCTAGCCTCCGGAACCGTGAGAAAATTAATTTCTGTTCTTTAAATCCACCCACTTGTGGTACTTTCTGTTATAGCAGCACTAGGAAGCTAAGGCATCGTTTGTAGTATATACTGCCTTCCAGCCTTACGAGGGCCTCTAAAGGCAGTGAAATGATACATTTCCCCCTTTAAAATTTGTGTCCTTCTGACAGTTTGAAAAATTGCTTTTTTATGAATCACTGGGAAGTAGGGAATTATGACACTATGCCCATCGTAAAATTATTTAAAAGGAAGTCATCCACGAGACATGTTCTCAAAGTCAGCATCAGGTCTGATTATTGCAGTCGAGAATATAGTGCATCTCCTGCATGTGTTGGGTTGTCTGCTTAACCCATTGCCGTCGAATCAATTCCGACTCATAGTGACCCTATAGGACAGAGGAGAATTGCCCCATAGGGGTGGATTCGAACTGCTGGCCTTTTGGTTAGTGGCTGAGCTCTTAACCACTGTACCACCAGGACTCCCGGTGTGTCTGCTTACTGATTTACAAACAACCCTAATGTGGACAGTGATGCCTTATGCTTCTTAACCCCATAAAAACCTTACCGTAGCAGCCACATGAAGGTATTTGCTGTTACTTTAAACTCTCCCAGATTAGTTCGTCAGCTGCCCAAAAGTAACCCTATTTTCTAGCTGGAAACAGATGGATTTCCACTGCTCTGGATGGCGCTCTCGTGGGTAGCTGGCCTGATGTGTGTGCAGGTGTGGGCTCACTACACACGCACACTAATAACTGAGTGGGAGCCACTGTACTGGAAAAGCGTGGGGATCAGCAGTCCTGATAGACTCTCGTCAGAAGTCCCTGCAGACGGCAAGCGGAGTCTGGATGCTTACAGCAGCAGTCCTGCGTTAATACTGTCACAAAAGGGAAGCTGTGTATAACCTCTGATAAAAGATGGCAGAGACGCTCTGTGGGAGGGAAAGATATATGACAAACCATCTAGCTGTTTTGTCAGTAGACCACCGCGAGTCCCTGGGTGAGCCTTCTTGAAAGGCAAACAGATGCACCGCTTCGGCTGTGCAATTGGACCTAATTGGGAAAGAAAAGATTTGCATCTTGATTAGCGGGAGCAAGATTTACTGGAGCACATTCTGTTGGAGGTTTCGAGATCAGGCTGGTGGTGGAATTCTAGAAACTAAACAGTAAATAGGCAGAGCACTGGCTGGGTGTGCTGCTCTCCTGCTTAGTACAGTGAACGTTAGCATTTCAAGATCAAGGTAGTTAGACAGGATTGCTGAGAGTTGTTCAGACGTCTTTGTCCCAACATTATAATGTTTGCTTTATTGCATGTATCTGCAGCCACTGACAGGTGCTGGTATATTTCTCTCGTATAGTCTCCCTTCTGCTGGGATGCTGCGTTCTACAACTTTTATAAGGACATCATTGAGTAATGGAGAGGAGAAAGATTAGAGTGGCATCTTCTTCCCAGGGCTGCCTGTGAGAGAGGCTCAATGTTTGAGAGATAAGAATACCACCCACCTCAACTGGGATGGTGCAAAGGGGAATTCTGGGGCTAAAAAAAACTCACCACATGTGTAGGATCTCTGGGTAGTAGAAATGGTTAACATGCTCAGCTGCTGACTGAAAAGTTGGAGGCTCGAGTCCACCCAGAGGCACCTGAGAAGAAGGGCCTGGTAGTCTACTTCCAAAAAACCAGCCATTGCAAACACGGTTCTACTCTGACACACATAGAGTTGCCATGAGTTGTTATCAGTTCATTCTTTATTTGAGGGATAGTTTCAGTCTTTTTGCTATGAATCTGCACCATTAACGTAAAGAACAAATATGACTCTGCAAAAATGGGAGAAAATGGACCAGAGTGAATTTTAATATGAAAAATAAAATTTTGTATGTTATACATCAGATTTTTCCTTTTCAGGTGAAGGAAGAGGGAATTCTTTTTGGGCTTAGCATCTAGTCTCAGTGTTTCTTCTAAAAGTGGGTGAGTCTCTACTGACTCAAAAGAGGAAGTGAGCCCTTCAGAAAGCCCAGCTGGTAAAGCAAATGAATGGAGCCAGGCACTGAGAAGGACCCATTTTATTGTCTCTACATTGTAGTAGATTGCCCAAATGACCCCTTTGGTTTTGGGAATATACCGTGGACTGCTAGAAGAATGAACAAATCAGTCTTAGGAGAAACACAACCAGAATGCTCCTCAGAAAGAAGGATAGTAAGACTGCAACTCACTCACTTAGGACACAGCATCAGGAAAATGACCAGTCGCTGGAAAAAAGACATCATGTCTGGTCAGTGAAAATGAGGGAAACCCTCAATGAACAACAGTGAACTCAGACATACCAACAATCATGAGGGTAGTGCAGGACCAGGCAGCTTTTCCTTCTATTATATGTACAGTCGCCAAGAGTTAGAGTCAACTCAACAGCAACCAACATCATTATCATAATGAAAGCCTCCCTGTGAATGGTGCAGACATTTCTGTCAAGGATATATAGGAATTAATCATTAGGCAAAATGCTGGTTGGTGCCCTTTAACGGGTGCTATGGCACTGTTCTAGATAATTAGAATTCAGATTACACCTATGGTCAAGAAATTTTATTTACTGAAGTTCACTCTTGAAGACTAGTTTGGCAAAATTTTAACTCAAGGCATGTGGCTGCATAGAGTAGAGGTTAAGTAAGTGCCTGGCTCCAGAATTATGTTGTCTGAGTTTGCATCCCAACTCTAGCTTTGTGACCTTCAACACATTACTTAACCTCACTATGTGTGGGTTCCCTTATCTGAAAAATGGAAAATAGTAATTTTACTGGAAACCCTGGTGGTGTAGTGGTTAAGCGCTACGGCTGCTAACCAAAGGGTCGGCAGTTTGAATCTTCCAGGCGCTCCTTGGAAACTTTATGGGGCAGTTCTACTCTGTCCTATAGGGTCACTATGAGTTGAAATCGACTCGACGGCGCTGGGTTTTTTGGTTTGGTTTACACGTATGGTGAGGATTAAAAATGACTCGTCATATAAGTCACTTAAAATAGTACCTTGCAAATAGTAACCATACAATAAAAATTAGCTATGAATATTATCTTATACCACTATTATTATAATGGAAACCCTGGTGGTATAGTGGTTAAGTGCTATGACTGCTAACCAAAAGGTCAGCAGTTCACATCCAACAGGCGCTCCTTGGAAACTCTATGGGGCAGCTCTACCCTGTCCTATAGGGTTGCTATGAGTCAGAGTCGCCTCACGGCTAAGGGTTTATCATTATAATGCTGTGACATTGGAGCTGACTTATATAGATCAATCTGTATTCTCGTCTTGGGGATATGGAGTGGATTGAGGGGCAGGGAGCAGGAACGTGTAGCAGGGAGGTATTTTCTTCTTATGTAAAAAGAAAATTGTGTGATAGAAAATAGAGTTCTAAACTTTTAGAAGTCATGCAATCAGATTTTATCATTTTACAAGTGAAGGAATTGAGGCCTGATGTTGCTTGACTTGTACAAGATCCCATGGCTAGTTCATAACTTGGGACTAGAAGTGAGTCCCTGTTTAGCCTGCTTTGGTCCTGGGTGTCATGGCATAGAGTAGAAGGAACAGTTGATTTGTAATCAGAAGACAACTGGGTCTTTTGCGTGGCATTATCAAATACTACCTTATGCTGATCTCTTAACCTCCAAAAGAATTATTTTTCTCACTCATAAAATGAAACTTTCTGTCTTACCTATGCTGTAGGGTGGGAGGATGAAATATGCAAATATGATTTGTAAACTCTAAAGAACTTGACAAATGTAAGCATTTGTTATTGTTGCCTCATTCACTGTGAAGTAGTTTAAAAATGACCCACACTGGGATTTTTTTTTTACTGATGGTAACAATATGATTGATTATAATCATTTATCTTAGATTATTAAATGATAGCTAAATCGTAGTGCAGCCTTAGGCTCCTCAGTGATGCTCAGAACAATGGGCCTAACAAGTTAGGGGGTGATCCCCTGTCATCCCAATACTGAATATTGTCACTTAAAATTTTTATCATCACAAAAGAATTTGGATTTTCTCACATGAGACCTCTCTTGCCTTTTTGTAAGTGGATTTCTGAGAAAAGCTGAAGTTTAGGGGGATTTCTTTGGCAGAGTGCAACCTGTTACCCCAAAACCTAAAAGGTGCTGGAGCTACAGGAAGGCATTCGAGTTGAGATTTTTAATTTGCTCGTGATTCAAGTTAGTTGTGCTTCATTCAGAGACGGTCCCAGCTAATCTTGTCACATATAATGTGGCCTGGTGTCACCGTTCATAAAGCATCCCAAAAGCAAAATATGTGAGGCTGACTGCCAGAGATTACAGAAAGGAAAAACGTGCTTTAAATCATTTAAATCATGAGCTGAGGAAATGTCAGCCTTCTAAAACCAGATTTCAAGTTTTAAGGCCTCTGTGGTAGCGGTAGCGCAGTTCTTCAGTTTATGTATGTGCTGAATTTTAAACAGAGTTCAAGAACATGCTGAAACGAAAGACATATTATTGCTTGGATAACATGAGCTATTTTCTAAACTTAAGGGTTTTAAAGATAAAAGTGAAATATTCTTCATTTTTCGTGTGTGCGTGTGTGTGTATGTTTGCATTTACGGTAGGGAAGCCTAAGGAAATAATACAAAAGACACAGGAAAAAGTGACATAAAGAAACACCTTCATCTCAGCACTATTCAGAGAGGCAAAAATGATAAGTAACATAAATGACCAAAAAACAAGATAGTAGTTAAGTAAAAGATGGTATAGCCAGTCTATGGAATATAATAGCAACAGCAACAGCAACAACAACAAAAAACCTGTCAAGTTAGTTCCGACTCATAGAAGCCCTATAGGACAGAGAAGAGCCTGTGCTGTAGGGTTTCCAAGGAGCAGCTGGTGAATTTGAACTGCCGACCTTTTGGTTAGGAGCCTGAGCTCTTAACCAGTGCACCATCAGGGCTCCATGGAATATAATAAACAGCCATTTAAATTTATATGAAGAGTATGTGGCAGCATGAAAAATTATTAATGATATAATATTAAACAACATAACACTGTATGTAAATTAGGAATGCCAGTATGCCATCACAGTCAACTCCAACTCGTGACAACCACATGTGTGTCAGAGTAGAATTGTGCTCCATAGGCCATGGGGTTTCCAATGGCTGAATTTTCAGAAGTAGATCACCAGGCCTTTCTTCCAAGGTTCCTCTGGGTAGACTTGAATCTCTAACCTTTCAGTTAGCAGCTGAGCACATTAACTCTTTGTACCACCCAAGGACTTCAAATTAGGATTGTTGTTAGGTCCAATCAAGTCAGTCTTGACTCATAGCGACCCCACGTGGCAGAGCAGAGCTACCCTAGACTGTAATCTTTATGGGAGCAGATGGCCAGCTCTTTCTCCTGCAGAACCACTGGGTAGGTTCAAACTGCCAATATTCCAGTTAACAACCAAGTACTTAACCATTGCACTGCCAGGGCTCCTTCTTTCCAAATACAAAGCAGGCAAAAGGACTGACATGAAGTACACTATGTTATAATAATGGTTTTACTGGTTATTAATTTCTTGTTTCACAAATTCCAGTGTTCCCTCTCCTTGGAATGTGCCTCTCCTGGTTGGTTCTTTGCCTGGATGGTTCCTTTTCATCCTTCAATTCTCTATAGATGTTGCCTCCTCAGACAGACCTTCCCTGACACACCTGTCCCATGATTTCCCATCACAGCATCCCCTCAGATACTGCCAAGCAGACTTCCCGGTTTGCCTGGTGCCCCCTCTAGGGTGTAGTGTTCCTGAGAACAAAGACCAGATGAGTTCCATCTTCATTGTTTGTACTGCAGCAAACACAATGCCCAATACAAAGTAGGCGCTTGAGCATTTGTTGACTGGTGAATGGTATTGGAATTAACCAAAATAATAATATTTTTTTACATAAACTAGACTGAGGACTAAATCAGAGCCCAATGTAGTAACTTGCATAGTGGAAATTCTTCCCTTTCATGAGATCACAAGGCTTAGGATTCTTACCTGAGCTCTGTCTCTCAGGGCAGCACAATACCTGGAGCCAATTAGTAATAGGAAGGTAACTTGAAGAAGGTGGGTTCAGTGCCAGGGACTGTGTAGGATTTTGAAGACGTGCCCCCTCTCAATGTAGCCGGAGTCCATTCACTTCCACTGCTACATAGTTTTATATTGTATGATCATACCAGGATTTATTTATCCATTCTACTGTTGATAAAAATTTGAACTGCTTCTATGAACAGTACTGATTGTAACTCTTGTTACTGTGTAAGAGTTTCTTGAAGGTACTCAGAGTGGAGTTGCTGGGGCATAGGCTACGAGCGTGTTGGACATTGCCACATGATACCAGATGAAGGGTTGTGCATTTTGCAATCTCTCCAGCAGAGTGTGAGAGCTGCCGTTATTCTGCATCAGGGTGTCTCAACCTGGGTACTACTGATATTTTGGGCCGGATAATTCTTTGTTATGTGTATAGGGGGTTTCCTGTGCATTGTAGGATGTCGAGCTGCATGTCTGGCCTCTACCCACTAGATGCCAGTAGCACCCCTTCCCTGGTTGTGACAACGGAAAATGCCTCCAGACATTGCCAGATGTCCCCTGGGGAAGAGAAGCAAAATCACCCTCAATTAAGAAGCACTGTTCTACATCTTTGCCAACACTTGGTATTATCCAGTCTCCCTTCGTAACTGTTAACACCACATTTCCAGGCATGTCGATACAGGTTATACTTTGCCTGAGATGAGGAATCTTTTCAGGCATCCAAGTACAGCTTATTCCTTCATGTTAAGGTATTTTCCCACAATTGTCTTCTAAAAAAAAAAAAAAAAAAAATCACTTCATTTCCAATTTCGAGGGCTACCCTGACATCCTAACCCATATGCTTAAGATTTTAATTTGGGAAGATTGACAGAAAGTAGGGAGTTTAGAGAGCCTGGAGAACAGGAGGTTAGGAACCTGGGTGAGCCAGCCCTCCGTGTGGTCATTGGAATGGGTCGGGGGGAGCCTGTGAGCCACACTATAGAACTGCCTAGATGTGCACTTGGCTTGGGGTAGAAAGAGTGGGAGAAAAGATGAGGAGCAGAGTATTACCCAAACAACTGCCCAAACGTCTCTATCCTGCAGTTTGTATATGTTATAAAGTATAAAATAGGGATACCAGAGACCAAATTCATTCCATCAAGTCGATTCTGACTCACAGGTCTCCGTGTGTTACAGAGTAGAACTGCTCCATAGAGTTTTCTTGGCTGTAATCTTTACAGAAGCGGATCTCCAGGCTCTTCTTTCACATAGCCACTGGGGACCTTGGAACTGCCAACCTTTAGGCTAGTTGTTGAGTGCAAACTATTTGCACCACCCAGGGACTTAAAAATGTCATAAAAACCCAGGGCCATTGAGTCAATTCCAACTCATAGCAACCCTATAACGACCCTATAGGACAGAGTAGAACTGCTTCATAGGGTTTCCAAGGCTGTAAATCTTCAAGGAAACAGATTGCCACATCTTTATCCCGTGGGGCAGCTGGTAGGTTTGAACCACCAACCTTTCAGTTAGCAGCTGAGCATTTTAACCACTGCACCACCAGGGCTCCTTAACCTAACAATACCAAAAACCAAACCCATTGCCATCGAGTGCATTCCAGCTCATAGCAGCCTTACAGTGGGACTCATAAAAACAAATAAGATATGCTTAGTGGCCTTATTATCTTTTTGACTCTTCAGCAAAGACAAGGACAAGAGGGCAGCTGAGGCACTAAATAGTGAACAAACTCATTTAATCCTAAGAGGCTGAACTGAGATTCAAACTCAGTTGTCACTCTAGAGCCCAAGTTCTTAATTCTACTTTCTTCCCACCTCCTGAGGGTACAATTAATATTTGGAAATTGGAACAAAGCAGCAATCTGGGTGAAGAATTTTTTTTTTTACAAACTGTTGGCACCATTGTTGTTTTTGTGGATGGGTCACCACAGATTGTTGAAAGGGATTGATTTATACGTAACAAAAAAAATTTACCTGCTTCGCCAGAGAGCGTTTCCCTGCTTTGTCTTCTCAGAGCACAGCTCTGTACACAATGAACCAGTCAAAAATTGACTTTTTGCCTGCAGGCTTGGAATTGTTCTCTCATTGTTTGCCATGCCTAACTTCCTTTATATTGTCTGTTTTTTCAGGCATTGCTGTGCTTCAAGTAGGTGTTCAGTTGATGCTTGTTTTATTCAGTTGAGGTATGTCCATATTTAAGATATTTAAGTTTTGAGAATCCAAGCTTACAAAACAGAGAAATTATTCAGTCTATACAAAAAAGGTTCTTACCCAGTGTTATAGATTGAATTGTGTCAACAAAAATGTGTGTCAACTTGGCTTGGCCCCGATTACCAGTATAGTGTGGTTGTCCACCATTTTGTCATCTGATGAGATTATCCTGTTTGTTGTAAATCCTACTTCTCTGATGTTAATGAGGTAGGATTAGAGGTAGTTATGTTAATAAGGCAGGACTCAACCTACAGGATTGGTTTGTGTCTTAAGCCAATCTATTTTGATATACAGAAAAGTGAGCAGAGGGGTATGGGAACCCCATACCACCAAGAAACAAGAGTCAGGAGAATAGCACGTCCTTTGAACCCAGTGTCCCTGCCTGAGAAACTCCTAGACTGGGAGAGGACTGATAACAAGGGCCTTCCTCCGGAACTGACAGAGAGAGAGCATTTACCTGGAGCTGGTGCCCTGAATTTGGACTTCTGGACTACTAGACCATGAGAGAATAAACTTCTGTTTGTTAAAGCCTTCCACTAGTGGCATTTCTGTTATAGCAGCACTAGATAACTAAGACTCCCTATTTATAAGGCTGGCTTCAAATAAGAGGCTTTTTGAATTGGAATTCATCTAATACAATTATTAGTTGACCAAAAAACCAAAAACCCAGTGCTGTCAAGTCGATTCCAACTCATAGGGACCCTACAGGACAGAGTAGAACTGCCCCATAGAGTTTCCAAGGAGCGCCTGGTGGATTTGAACTGCCAACCCTTTGGTTAACAGCCGTAGCACTTAACTACTATGCCACCAGGGTTTCCTATTAGTTGACAGAGAAACTAAAAGTAAGTTAGAGTGTTAAGGTAACTGAGAAGTGAAAATAAAAATTCCTTTGGAAAGAGAATAGAAATAGGAAAATGGAAAATATTTTAAACAAATCGACAACAACAACAAAATTAGGTCATACTCGATCAGCGCTAAACCTTTTCAAGGGTGCATAGGAAAGTATTATCTCAGCATCTCTAAATTAGAAATCTTTGGATAGCAGCTATGCATTTTAGAGTTACAGTGCAAAAATATTTTTATTCTGAAGTTTTACTCCAGCAAAAATATAAAGCTGGTCCATGTAGTGTTGATCAACAACAATCAATGGCAATAATAAGGTTTCCCAAGATACCTGAGAATTCTTGGCAAGTGAAGTATTTGTCCCTGTTTTCCTATGGACAACTGATACTGTTTGTTGTAGCTCAGGAACCCAAGAAGACTTAGATTCCAAAGACCTAAGCAGGGGTTTTGAGCTTCTGATAAGTGATGACTTCAGCTTTGTGCCTTCGTGCCTCTACTGTTGTTGCCAGCTGTCAAGTCTACCCTCAACTAATGGTGACCACGTGTACCACAGAACAAAATACTGCCCACTCCTATTCCATCCCTATGATTGGTTGTGGATCAGACCATTGTGATCCATAGAGTTTCCATAAACTGGTTTTTGGAGGTAGATTGCCAGGCCTTTCTTCCTGGTCTGTCAGTCTGGAAGCGCCACTGAAACTTGTTCAGCATCATAGCAACATGCAAGCCTCCACTGGTAGATGGGTGTTAGCTGGGCTTGAGGTGCATTGGCCAGAATCAAACCTGGGTCTCACATGGAAGGTGAGCGTTCCACCACTGAACCACCGATGCCTCATGTCACTACAAATAAACAAACAAAAAAACAGCTAGGTGCCATAGATTTGATTCCAACTCATGGTGACCCCTTACGTGTCAAAGTAGAACTGCTCTGTAGGGCTTTCAAGGCTGTGACCTTTTAGGAGCAGATCTCTAGGCTTTTCTTTTGAGGTGCCTCTGGTGGGTTTGAACAGCCACCCTTTCAGTCTGCACCACCCAGAGACTCTACCTCTACAAAAAAAAAAAATAGAGGCAGTCAATTCAAAGCAGAAGAAACGACATAGATCCAAGAGAGCTAGAGTGTCTGGAGACTTCAGGACCAATCACACGGGCAGAAGTAGACCATCTGAAATGCTGGGATATTTTCATCTGGAGTGAGAATGCTTTAATCCCTCCTGATGTAGTCAACCTACTGTTTGGGTTTTTTGTTTTTTACTTTAAGTTTCTTGAAACATAATCTTCCATCTTCTTTAAACATGTACAGGTAGAATGTTTTAGAACATTTTCTCTTCTTTGTTGAGAAGTAGCGTACAGTAGAAGTTTTCTTGGGCAGTTCCCTTTTACACTTCTCCTTTTGTGGAAGTGAAAACATCACCCTCGTTCTCTAGTGCCATCTTAATGTCACTGAACTGTCACAATAATGTATTTTCTTACATGGAAAAAATAGCAGATGGCTGTTTGGGGATCCTACTCTCGAAAAAGCACTTGGTTTACAAACAGTTATCTAAACTGCAGAAAGTAATTTAAGAGTAGTCGCAAGTGGTTTTGAAAGCTCTCAGCTTCCTGGCTTGTCTTCCAAAAAGACTACACATTCTGAAGAAATAACAAGTTGAATGGAATAGTTGGTAAATTAAAAAAAAGTTTTGCATCAAAGCAAGTCAATTCAATGTTTTTTCTTAAGAGTAAGAATGGGTATCCAATGCAGAGGTTGGCCAGACTCATAGGTCACAGTGCCAAGGACATTCAAGAATGAATTTAGGAAGCCCTGGTATGATGGTGGCACAGTGGTTTAAGAACTATGGCTGCTAACCAAAAGGTCGGCAGTTCAAATCCACCAGATGCTCCTTGAAAACCCTGTGGGGCAGTTCTGCTCTGTCTGTAAGGTTGCTATGAGTCGAAACTGACTCAACGGTAGTGTTTTTTTTTTTCTTTTAATAGATCATTTTGATTTTGTTCTCTTCTCCTAACACTCTAAATCACAGGAATAAATACACATTCTGCTTCTTTTTCCAAAAGTAAGTATGATGCTGCAGCTTCAAGTATTGTGTTTATACTTCTGCTTTCCATAGAGGAATCCCTTTTCTACTTAAGATGCTGTAACTCCTGTAAATGTGGATACAGTACTTCTTTAATTCCAAATGTTTTTGCTTGCATATCTTTAATCTTTAGCACAGTGCTTTATGTGAATTTTACATGCAGTAATTAAAAGACTTCTTACACACACACACACACACACAAAGTCTCTGCAAACACTCGTCTTTGGCTGTTACAGAAATGATCTAAACTTTAAAAATGGTTCTTCTTAGCCTTTTGCCTATTTTTCTAGACTATGTTTTCTGAGGAAGCTAATGGTATAGTTGTGAAAAATATCTTCCTTTGAACGTGATGAGTGGCTAATTATATGTTCTATCTACGAACGATGCAAGAGGGCACAAACCAAGGCTAAGAAGAGTCAGTGCAAATTTGATCAAATTGGCCCTTGGAGAGGGAAAGAATTATGTGCAAGCCTCTTGAGGCTGAACCTAAATTTGAAGGGTTTTCCAGGAAATTAGAAAGAAATCTGTACTTTTCACTCTGGCCAGATTCTTAGTGCTTGTAGGAGAAGATCTCTTTGTGCACCATTTTCGTTGTTGTTAGGTGCCGTTCAGTCACTTCCGGCTCATAGAGACCCTATGTATCACAGAAGGAAGCGCTGCCTGGTCTTGCGACATGCTCACAATCACTGTTATGCTTGAGCCCATTGTTGCAGCCACTGTGTCATTCCATCTCGTTAAGGGTCTTCCTCTTTTCCACTGACCCTTTACTATACCAAGCATGATGCCCTTCTCCAGGGACTGATCCTTCCTGACAATATGCCCAAAGTATTTAAGATATAGTCTCGCCACCCTTGCTTTTAAGGAGCATTCTGGTTGCACTTCGTCCAAGACAGATTTGTTCATTCTTTGGCAGTCCATGGTATATTCTATATTCACCGCCAACACCATAATTCAAAGGGGTCAATTCTTCTTTGGCCTTCCTTATTCATAGTCCAGCTTTTCCATGCATATGATGCGATTGAAAATACCATGGCTTCGGTTAGGCACACCTTAGTCTTCAAGGTGGCATCTTTGCTTTTCAACACTTTCAAGAGGTCCTTTGCAGCAGATTTGCCCAGTGCAATGCATCTTTTGATTTCTTGACTGCTGCTTCCCTGGGTGTTGATTGTGGGTCCAAGTAAAATGAAATCCTTGACAACTTCAGTCTTTTCTCCATTTATCTTGATGTTGCTTATTGGTGTAGTTGTGAAGATTTTTGTTTTCTTTATGTTGAGGTGCAATACCTACTGAAGGCTGTGGTCTTTGATCTTCATCAGTAAGTGCTTCAAGTCCTCTTCACTTTCAGCAAGCAAGGTTGTGTCATCTGCATAACACAGGTTGTTAATGAGCCTTCCTCTGATCCCGATGCCCCATTCTTCTTCATATAGTCCAGCTTCTCGTATTATTTGCTCAGCATACAGATTGAATAGGTATGGCAAAAAGATACAACCCTGACGCACACTTTTCCTGACTTTAAACCATTCAGTATCCCCTTCTTCTGTCCAAACAACTGCCTCTTGATTTATATAAAGGTTCCTCATGAGCACAGTTAAGTGTTCGGGAATTCCCATTCTCCACGATATTATCCATAATTCGTTATGATCCACACAGTCGAATGCCTTTGCATAGTCAATAAAACACAGGTAAACATCCTTCTGGTATTCTCTGCTTTCGGCCAGGGTCCATCTGACATAGCAATGATATCCCTGGCTCCATGTCCTCTTCTGAATCTGGCCTGAATTTCTAGCAGCTCTCTGTCTATATACTTGCTGCATCTGCTTTTGAATGATCTTCAGCAAAATTTTGCTTGCTTGTGATGTTAATGATATTGTTCGATAATTTCGGCATTCAGTTGGATCACCTTTCTTGGGAATAGGCATAAATACGGATCTTTTCCAGTCAGTTGGCCAGGAAGCTGTCTTCCAAATTTCTTGGCATAGACGAGTGAGCACTTCCATCACTGCATCCATTTGTCTAAACATTTCAATTGATACTCCATCAATTCCTGGAGCCTTGTTTTTCGCCAGTGCCTTCAGTGCAGTTGGACTTCTTCCTTCAATTCCATCGGTTTCTGATCATATGCTAGCTCTTGAAATGGTTGAATATTGACCAATTCTTTTTGGTATAATGACTCTGTGTATTCTTTCCATCTTCTTTTGATGCGGCCTGCATCATTTAATGTTTTCCCCATAGAATCCTTCACTACTGTAACTTGAGGCTTGAATTTTTTCTTCAGTTCTTTCAGCTTGAGAAATGCTGAGCATCTTCTTCCTTTTTGGTTTTCTATCTCCAGCTCTTTTGCACATGTCACTATAATACTTTAGTTTGCCTCTCGAGCTGCCCTTTGAAATCTTCTGTTCAGTTCTTTCACCTCATCATTTCTTCCGTTTGCTTTAGTTGTTCAGTGTTCAAATTTCAGAATCTCTTCTGACATCCATTTTGTCTTTTCTTTCTTTCCTGTCTTTTTAGTATGATGTCCTTGCAGAACTCTTCTGGTCTTTGGTCATTAGTGTTCAATGTGTCAAATCTATTCTTGAGATTGGCTCTAAATTCAGGTGGGATATACTCAAGGTCATATTTTGGCTCTCATGTACTTTTGCTAATTTTCTCCAGTTTCAACTTGAACTTGTATACAAGCAATTGATGGTCTTTTCCACAGTCACCCCTGGCCTTGTTCTGACTGATGATATTGAGCTTTCCATCGTCTCTTTCCACAGATGTAGTTGATTTGATTCCTGTGTATTCCATTTGGTGAGGTCCACGTGTATAGTCACTATTTATGTTGGTGAAAAAAGGTATTTGCAATGAGGAAGCATTGGTCTTGAAAAATTCTATCATGCTATCTCCAGCATTGTTTCTATAACCAAGACCATATTTTCCAACCACCAATTCTTCTTCTTTGTTCCAGTTTTTGCATTCCAATCACCAGTAATTATCAATGCATCCTGACTGCATGTTCGATCTATTTCAGACTGCAGAAGCTGGTAAAAATCTTCAATTTCTTCATCTTTGGCATTAGTGATTGGTGGGTAAATTTGAATAATAGTGATATTAGCTGGTCTTCCTTGTAAAAAAAAAAAAATTATCCTATCACTGACAGTGTTGTACTTCAGGATAGATCTTGAAATGTTCTTTTTGATGATGAATGAAATTTCATTCCCCTTCAAGTTGTTATTCCTGGCATAATAGACCATGTGATTGTATAATTCAGAATGGCCAATACCAGTCCATTTCAGCTCAGTAATGCCTAGGATATTGATCTTTATGTGTTCTATTTCATTTTAGATAATTTCCAATTTTCTTAGATTCATACTTTGTACATTCCAGATTCTGATTATTAGTGGAATTAACTTTGAGTTGTGCCACATCAACAAATGAAGGTCCCGAAAGCTTGACTCCATTAAAGCTGATGCTACTTTGAGGAGGCAGCTCTTCCCCAGTGGTCTTTTGAGTGCCTTCCAACCTTGGGGGCTCGTCTTCTGGCACAACATCAGACAATGTTCCACTGCTATTTGTAAGGTTTTCTCTGGCTAAATCTCTTCAGAAGTAGACTGCTGGGTCTTTCTTCCTAGTCTGTCTTAGTCTGGAAGCTCAGCTGAAACCTCTCCACCATAGGTGGCCCTGCTGTTATCTGAATACCAGTGGCATAGCTTCCAGCATCACAGCAACATGTGAGCCCCCACAGTATGACAAACTGATAGACAGTGGGTGTGTGCACAGTTATGGGGCTCCAAATGTCTCATGCCCTGCTGGCATAAAAAATAAAGTTAAATCTTCCTCAGACAGACCTGACTTTTTGGTTGCAAATACTTTTTTAAAACTTTAATGTCACTTGAAACCTTCTAAGACTTATTTTAAGAAATGATTTATGTCTTTAAATTTGCACTTGAGAAATAAGCTGTCCACCCAAAAAAAGCCAATACTGTCAAGTCGATTCTGACTCATAGCGACTCTATAGGACAGAGTAGAACTGCCCCATAGGGCTTCCAAGGAGCGCCTGGTGGATTCAAACTGCTGACCTTATGGTTAGCAGCCATAGCACTTAATCAATATGCCACCAGGGTTTCCAGCTGTCTACCAGGGGGACCTTAGGGTATTCAGTGGTGTGCTGACATGTAATGCTGACATTGGAGCACTAGGTGGCACTTTTCCACTTTTGGTTGGAAGGCCATGTCTCAGCAACAGGAAAGGGTTACATGTGCAGGGTGTAATGTTTGCCAGTTGAAAGTTTTGAAGAGGGACATATATGCTTAAATTAAAAATTGGCCTAAATGTGTATTTCTATGGGACGAAGTCTAAATTTAGCACTGATTTCATTGTTTTTAGTTGAGTGCTCTGCTGCTAACTGAAAGGTCAGCTGTTCGAACCCACCAGCTACTCTCTGGGAGAAAGAGGTGACAGTATGCTCCTGTAAAAACTGCAGCCTTGGAAACCCTATGGGGCAGTTTTGCTCTGTCCTGTAGGGTTGCTATAGGCTGGGATTGACTCAAGAGCAACAGGTTTTTTTTTTTTAGTATTTGAATGTATTTTTAGATGGACTCATTTTCAATAAGCGCATATAGGATTCATGCTGACTCCAGAATTGGTACCGGGAGTGGGATGTTCCTCTAACAGATACCTAAAATGTGGAAGCAGTTTTCAAACTGTGAATGGGTTAGGGCTGAAAGAGTTTTAAAGTGCTTAATTGTAAAAGCCTAGATTGCCTTGAAGACAAGAAGCAGCAGCAGCAGCAGCAGCAGAGGACTGGCATCAGCAGAACCACGAGACAGCACTGGAGCCAAACCACAGAGCAAGAGAGGACCTGAGTGACTTGGCACAGGAGAGGGCTTCCTGGTGGAGTGGGGTGCCTCCAGGCACTTACTGGTGGAGCTGAAGAGCTTTGGGACACTTGCCTCAGCAGGGCAGACATGAGTGGTGGGCTTGAGGAGCTGAGAGGGCAAGGAACCAGGAAGCTGAAGCTGAAGAAACAAGGAACACCGGCAGCAGAGCTGCCTCAGCCTCAATGGGTAGAGTCATCACTCAGATGGACTAAGAATGCGGACCTCATACCACCAAGAAAGCAGCGCCGGGAGCAGAGTGTGTCATTGGACCTGAGATTTCCTGTGCAGAGAAGCTCCTAGACCAAGAGAAGATTGATGACAAGGACCTTCCTCCAGAGCCAACAGAGAAAGCCTTCCCCTGGAGCTGGTGCCCTGAATTCAGACTTCTAGCCTACTGGACTGTGAGAGAATAAATTCCTCTTTGTTAAAGCCATCCACTTGTAGTATTTCTGTTATAGTAGCACTAGATGACTAAGACAGACACTGTTTTAGGCACAAGATAATTAAGATGAGTCATGGGTCTTGGCTGTAATCTCTTCGAGCACATCAGTGCAGTAACCACTGAATAGTCTATCAAGAAGCATAAAGTACTTCTGTTAGCCCAAGACAGGAACCATTCCCAAAGCCAACTCTTCAGTTAGGGATCGGAGTGGACTATGTGATAGAAAATGATACTAGTCAAGAGTGAGCATCTTGGATCAAGTAGACACATGAGACTATGTGGACAGCTCCTGTCCGGAGGGGAGATGGGAGGGCAGAGGGGGTCGGAAGTTGGCCAAATGGACACAAAAATAGAAAGTGGAGGAAAGGAGCGCGCTGTCTCATTAGAGGGAGAGTAACTAGGAGTATATAGCAAGGTGTAGACAAGTTTTTGTATGAGAGACTGACTTGGTTTATAGACTTTCACTTAAAGCACAATAAAAAAAAAAAAAAGCATAATTTACCATTAATATAATATGTTAAGTAAAAGGGCCTCCCTAGAAATGGATTTCTTCCTAAAGGAAAAACAAATAGACTCTGGGACTAAGCCCTGGAATTCAGCATGGAAGGTTCTAAGAGAGAAAAGGGTTAATAACAGGAGCGGGAACGATGAGTAAACTGCATGCCTAAAAGACCCAGTTTGGCCACATTGGCAGGTTAGTTACTTGTTGAAGGACTTTCAATGCTAGTCAGAGTTCCTATTTATACATACAGCTTTTCAGTCATTTTTAGCCATGAGATCTTTGATCAAGTTCACTTCTACCCAGAAATCCAATATGTAAAACCTATCGGAATGGAAGTGCCCTATTTGAAGAAGGGATGGGGAAAGGGGTCCCATTACCCCCATCATGTGCATACACAGCCTCCCTTTTCTTTGCTCACCATTCCAACTTTGTCCTAGACTGGCCCCTAAGAGCATAGGTTTCAAACTGTTTAATTCATAAGCCTTGTTATCCATGCTAACCAACCATATTTACCACTTCAATTGAGCTGTTCTTTTCACAGTCATCCCAACTTGCCTGTTCTTGTCCCTGCTGTGTTGTTCCACTCTTTTGAAATTCGTCCTTTTTTTTTTTTTTTTTTTTACTTTATTCAGTCAATTCAAATTCTATTTCTTGCATGAAGCCTTCTGTGACCACTATAAGCCTCACTGAATTTTCTCTTCTCTGAATCCTTGCAAAACTTTTAGGATCGTGTCACTGGTTCTTAGCAGAATCTGCTGCTTCTACTGAATTATGGACTGCTACTTCCTAAAGCAGTACCTCTCTATATAGATTATTCGTAGGGTTTTTGTGTTAGTTTCCTATCGATGCCATCACAAACTACAGGAACTTAGCAGCGGCTTAAAACAACACATGTTCTATATCACAGTTCTAAAGGTCAGAAGAACTGATTCTTCCTGGTTCAGTCATGACTGATGAAGCAAAACCTGAACAGACCTGAATTTTTAAAATATGGATGAACTAGAACGGTAATTGGAACAGGAAAAATTATGGGTCAAAGCCCTGCTACAAACTTAATCTTCTTCCTAGAATACAAGGCAGCTTACACGTAGCAACCAAATCTCTTGACTGACAGAGTCGGATACAGTGGTGACCCACTCAGAGATGGCAGCCTACCACACAGGTTTGAATGTGTGTTGCTCTCCACAGTCCTGGAAATAATCCAGTGTCCAGCATCAGCTCCTGGAAGGGCTCACTATGCCTCCTCCAAGTCTCGCATTCCAGGACTTTGACCTAGAATTCCCATCCCAGCTATTGTTGCGGTTCATCCACTTTAAAAAATTTGGGTCAGTTCCGATTTCTCTTCAATCTCGGTGAGAGAACAGTGAGAGAACTGATTCAAAGCCCTGGTCAGAAGTCTGGGTTGCCTTGTTTGGTTTCTGTGCTACAGGTTTCACAAAGCAGAAATCAAGGCATTGGCCAGCTAGGTCCTTATGGGGAGGCTCTGGGAAGAATCCACTGCCAAGCTCATTCAGGTTGGTGGATTCTAGGTTCTTGTGGTTATAGGACTGAGGGCCCATTTCACCATTATCCAGGGGCCACCCTTACCTTCTAGTGGCTTCTTTCCAGTCCTTGCACATGGGTTTATACATTTCAGAGCCAGCAATGACACTTTGAATCCTTCTTATGCTTGGAATGTCTCTGACTTCTACTCTGCCTCCAGCCAGAGAAATTCTTAGCTTTTAAAGGCTGGTGGAATTAGATTGGGCCCACTGGTATAATCCAGGATAATCTTCCATTTTAAAATCTGTAAGCTTAATTATATCTGCAAAATTCCTTTTGCCACATTCATAGTTCCAGGAATTAAGATGTTGACATCTTTTTGGGGGGGGTTGGCAGGATTATTTGGTCTATCACAGTCTTTAAAAGTAAAAGCCAAGGGTTACGTTTGGTTTTTTGGTTTTTTACTCTCTCTTGTTCCCACCATCAGTGCCTAGAGTATCAGTAGGTCCTCAATAACTTCATTTGTTGAATGATTTATTGAATGATTGATGATCAGTGAGATACCATTTTGTGCCATTGAACCAATGATCTATATTTGGGAAGATAGTTTTTGCAGCTAAATATAAGATGATTGAAACCATAAAATACTGATGTATATAGACAAGCAAGCTGTGGAGCTAATCTAGAAATGAGGTGATGGGTTATGTAACTCTGAGATTGTTGTGAAAATGGAGAATAGAGAAAGCACCATTCTTCAGACATGTGAATAGAACACCAGGATGTTACTGTTAGAGTATGTGGCTCCTTATTTATGTGTCTGGTACAAAATCTCAGTATTTTTGAATGAGCAAATGAATGAATACAGCACAATAAATTTTCTTAACTCGTAATTCGAAGTGAGTTCAAAAGGTGAAACATCCTTTGAAAAAACTGAAGTGTGTATTGCTATTCATATTCTTAAAAATAAATGGAGGGAAATTTGTAATTATCTTGGATTTCTTCCTAACAACCCTGAAAAAAATAATCTGCAGGCAGCAGTTTGTTTTCTTCGTATTTGCCCACATTACCTGTTTCTGCAGCTGCATCCAATATACTGAGATCAAAGAGCACGATGATAGCAAATATACTCAGCTGCTTGCCTTGAATAGATTCCAATGAAATCCTGCCTAACCAAAAGCAAACGGAAAGGAGAGATGGAACGATTTAAATTTCCGAAAGGGCAACTGTCTGATTTCTGGTTAGCTTTACATGTACGGAGCAATACTCCTTTTTCTGACTACCCATGCCTTCCTTCATTTAGAAGCACATTCACCTTAAGTTCAATTGCATAAAATGTTTTATATCTTGTAGCAACCACGTTACTACCCCTCAGTGCTGCATGAAGTAAAGAATTAACTAGTATGCTTTTTTTATGGGGCAATTAATAAGGCAAATGGAGACTCACTTTCTTGGTTGGAAACTATCTTAATCCATTGGATTAAAAAAAAAAAAAAAAACTAAACCCATTGCCTTCGAGTTGATGGATTTTTTTTTTAAAGCAAAAATTGAAATTAATTGAATGAGCATATCTAATAATGGGGCACCTTTGATAGGGTCACTTACAATTACTCTGTAAGCAATGCGAAGTCTTTGTTTCTCTTCTGTGTATTTTCTTCCTCTATGCAATACCCAAGTGCTTCTCTAAGTGGGGGTTAATGCAGAGCCCACCAGTGTTTGAAACACCCAAACTGCTCATTAGGTACGGAGATTCCTGGGACCCATTTAGATCTTTTGAGTCATAATCTCCAGAGTAGAGCTTGAAAAAATTTACGTAAAAGCAAAGTAAACTCCCCTAACAAAAGTGTATCAAACAAAGCTTATAGCTCAGGGTTCTTTTCATAACACTCAGTTAAACTAGCTACTCCCTGAGCTACTCCCAGAAGGAGGCCCTGTCTTCTCAGTTATTTTTAATGTCTCCAAGATTTGGAGCACAGTAAGCATTGGTTCTCCGCAGGTGTCCTTTTCATAGACAATGGATGGATACACGTTCAGTGAATGTACTGTGCCAATGATTGTGCCTGAGGTTTGGTGCAATACAGGAAGTATAGCACCTGTTTGTAGACCCTCTGATTGCCTGCAGCTTATTTTGAGAGACAAGAAATCGTACAATCAAAAGCAATAAAATTGGTAGAGACCAGATGTGAGGTGGGCTGTTGCTGTGTACCACGTAGTTGATTCTAACACATAGTGATTCTATAGGACAGAGTAGAACTGCCCCACAAGATTTCCAAGGCTGTAATCTTTGGAAACCCTGGTGGTGTAGTGGTTAAGTGCTACATCTGCTAACCAAAAGGTTGGCAGTTCAAATCTACCACGCGCTCCTTGGAAACTCTATGGGGCAGTTCTACTCTGTCCTATAGGGTCGCTATGAGTCGGAATCGACTCGATGGCAGTGGGTTTGTTTTTTTTTCGGTTTAACCTTTATTGAATCAGCCTGCCACATCTTTCTCCTGCAGAGTGGCTGGTGGGTTTGAATAGCCAACCTTTTGGTTAGCAGCCAAGCATTAACCATTGCACCACTAGGGCTCTGCATATATATGAAAGACATGTGATCTGTACATTTTAATTCATTTATTTTCTCAGCAAATATTTTTGGCCACTCAGAAGATGACTGGCATGTGATATGTTAGGTTGTGGAGATACAAAACTAGAAAGACATGATTTCTGCTAAAGGGCTTCCAGAATAATAGAGAACCCAGAGCAGTGGATCAACAGTTACAAGAAGTCAAAACCTGATACTAAACTCACAAGTCTGGGTGCTTTGGAGGAAGTGGTGCTATAAATCTCAGAGGGAACACAGCAAGAGCAGTAGGCTTAGAAAGAAAGAAGGCAAGTTGACATGCCCACTCATTAAATTTAAAGTGCGTTCTATCAGTCAGGATTCCAGTTGAAAATGGATGTCACATTCGGAATAGGATAACTCAAGAAGGGTTTATTACGTAGGAACTGTTTACAAAGGTGTGGAAATAGGGATTGGAAGGAAGATCTGGCGATCTACTTCCAAGAGATCACTGCCACTGGAAACCCTATGGAGAGCAGTCCTACTCTGAAACCTGTGGGGTCACCATGAGTCAGAATCGACTTGATGACAACTGGTTGGTTGGTTGGTTTGAAATAGGAGACCAGAAGGTACAGTGAAGAAACCTGGGTCTTATAAGCAGTCAGGCTGTTGAATTTGGAGAGCCTAAGTCATGTAGAGTTGGTCACTGGGAGAAGAGCAGTGCCTGTTGGTGGAGGGAGGGATAGAAGCAGCTCAGAAGTAACCATTTAGGGAGGGAGCTCTGGCAATGGTTCTCAAAGTGGTCCCCTGACAAGCAGCATGGGCATCACCTGAGAACTTGTTAGAAATAAAATTCTCAGGCCTTACTCCAGACCTACAGAATCAGAAGCTCTGGCGTGGGTCCCAGCAATCTATGTTAACGAGGCCTCCAGGTGATTCTGATGTACTCCAGAGTTTGAGCACCACTGAGCTAGGTGGATAAATAGTTCTTCCTCCTTGTTCTTCTTCCTGTCTCCTGGTGAAGCTCCTCATGGACCAAACCTGACAGGAAGCCATAGAGCACAAAACTCGTTAAGGAGGGCCATACAGGTGAGCCTCCCAGAGCCGGGATCAGGGTGGAGAAGAATGGAGAGTGAGTTAGAAAAGGCAAATGGCAGAGATCCTGGTTCCACGTTAAGGGACATGCAGACTAGGAATAGAGGAGGAGGTATTACATATACAGGTAGTAGTTCAGATCTTAAATTAGATGGAATTGCCAAAGCAGAGGCTACAGAGGAGAGAAAAGCAGACCAGGTATAGATTCTAAGGGTAACACACATGTTTGAGGGGTGAGAATGTCCTGCAGTTTTTTTTTCTAGAATGATGTTTCATCTTAAACTCTCTCTGCTGAGCTGAACTGGCTTTTTGCCTGGTCAAGACTATAAATCAGGGTCCTCGATTTTCCCAGCAGAACTCCATCTCTAACTGCTGCTTGTCTGACATCTTAAGCATATGCATCCCTCTCTCACAAAACATAGGCTGTCTGCCCCTGTGATGCTCATCAGAGAATTCAACCATGAATTGATTGTGGTCCAGCGCTTGTCAAAGTCTTGCTTGAGACAGCTGGTCTCTGAGTGCGCCTTGAGGACAAGCGATTTCGCTGTAGTCTTTAAGTTACAGAATCAGAATGCCAGATACTGTGACCGTATTATCTCAGACTCTCAGAATGACTTTACAAGTACCAATTGTTGATGTACCTTCAGCTGATATGGGACTAAATAATAATAATAATAATTTGAAGAGCTTTTCTTTGTCATTTATTTATGTAGTGAAAACTTTTTGAGCATCTATTCTAATGCTTGGCACTAGAGGTGAAAATGTTCATGCATTCAAGTTGTTCAAACTTTAGCAAAAGAGGCAGAAACATGAACAGTTACAATATAATATAATAACCCTAATATTGTGAGAGCATTATGGCCAACATCTCACTGGAAGACAGAAAAAGAGGTGCTTGTTTTACTCAACACAGGTAAAGGGGACTTTGAGGAGGGGCTGTTATTTGAACTGGATCTCCGAAGATGAGTAGTTCACCAGACAGCAATCTGTTGGGGTGGAGGGAGGTATTCTAGGCCCAAAAAATAGAACAACAGTGGGAAAGGGGGGGGGGGTGTGCCAGGAGCATAGAGATCCCAGGAAGGAATGGCTGAATGGAACTGGATTGACACACCAGGTTGTCAAGGACTTTATGGGTGGTGCAGATGGTTAACATTCTCAGCTGCTAACTGAAAAGTTGATGGTTCAAATCCATCTAGGGGTGCCTGGCAATCTTATTCTCAAAAATCAGCCATTGAAAACACTATGGAGCACAGTTCTACTCTGCAACACATGGGCTCACCATGAATTGGAGTCAGCTCAGTAGCAACTGGTTTATGTTGTAAGTCTGGGAGTTTGAACTTTATATCCTGAAGGTAGAAGAGAGACATGAAAGATTTTATGAGTACTGACCGATCTGATTAGATTTGAGCTTAACAGATTTGGTATTTTGAAGCCAATAAGGCAGTTAATTTTGTAACTTTACTAAAGTATAATGAACATACAGAAAAGTGCACAGAAGTATAAAGCTCAATTAATTTTTAGAAATGGAATCTATGAACGAGCACCTGAATCAACAAACAGAACACTGCCAGCACCCCAGAAGTCCACCTGTAGGCACCTAATTACACCTGTCATGATAACTGCCTAGCATAGACTAGTTTCGTCTGTTTTTTACATAATATAAGTAGGGATTATATTGTATGTACTCTTTTTTACTCAACATTGTTTATGATACTCATCCGTATTGTTGAACTAAACTAATTATAGTTTGTTCATTCATTGACGTGTAGTATCCCACTGTAATTTTTTTATGTGGATACACATTTGGGTTGTTTCCAGTTTGGGGCTGTAATGAATAATGCTGCTAATATGTGCCCTTCAGTGAATGTGTGTACACATGGCAAACATACGTACTTGTATTAGTTTTCTAGGGCTCCCGTATCAAAGTACCATGAACTGGGTGACTTTGAAGCAACAGGAATTTATTCTCTATGGTTATGGAGACTGCAAGTTGAAATCAAGGTGTTGGGAGGGACCTGCTCCCTCTAAAGTCTCTAGGGATAAAACCCTTCCTTGCCTCTTTCCACTTCCAGTAGCCTCAGGCATCCTTTGGCTCCTGGCAGCATAACTCCAATCTTGCCTCCTTCTTCCTATGGCCGTCTTCCCTCTATGTCTCTGTTTCTGTGTCTCTTCTCATAAGAATGCCAATTATATAGGATTTAGGGCCCACCCTACTCTGCTATGACCTTTTTTTTAACTGAATATATCTGCAAAGTATTTTCAAATAAGGTCCCGTTCTGAGGTTCCAGGAGGGGCATAGATTTTGAGGGGAATGCTATTCAAGCCAATACAGCAACTCTGAGTGGAATTGTTGGGTCATGGGTATGCGTATATTCAGCTTTGATAGATACTGCTAAACAGTTTTCTGAAGTGGTTGTACCAATTTAAGCTCCTACCAGAAAACCAATTTATTTTTAATTTTCCTTAAATCGGAAGGGGGAATTAGAAACCCATTTGAAACTAGAGAGAAAGAAAGGGAGGAAGGCCAGGAGAAGATGTGAGGTACAGCCACCAAGTTTGAAACCCTGGAGATAATGAATGCTTTATTGAATACAGAGTCCCTGGATCATGGAAAAGGCTAAGCACTTGGCTGCTAACCAAAAGGTTAGTGGTTCGAGTCTACCCAAAGAGGTGACTCAGAAGAAAGGCCTGGTTTTCCAATTCTGAAAAAGTCAGCCACTAAAAACCCTATGGAGCACAATTCTACTCTGACACACTTTGGGTTACCATGAGGGGGAATTGAGTAGATGGCAATGGGTGTATTATTATTGTTATTGTTATTTTACTGAATATACTTGCCCCTTGAAGTACTTGAATAAACCCTTATTGTTTCCATCCTTAAGCTAGCGGTCTGTGATCACCCTTTCTGTTCAGTTGATTGGAGGATTGTGCTAAAGAATGACATAGGTCTAGGGGTGAGGAACAGGTATGAATAGAGTGAATAAACCAAGTACTCAGCCATCATTTTGAAAAGAGTGTTAACACAGGACAGTTAACTTAGACTTTTAATAGCAGAGACACAAAGTAAAATGATTTAAAATAATAGTTCTAAAAAAAGGTATCACTGACCAGATTTTAAATATCTTCAGGACAGGACCTTGAATCCTACGTTGAATGACAGATGTGTTGCTGCCTGGTATGTACTGAACAATCACTAAATAATTAATGAGTGAATGAATTAATTCAAGTGAAATGTTGTATTAGGATGAAGAAACCAAATCACCAATTCACTGGGAGAGATAATCAAGGAACCAATGTTGGAGAAAAAATTCAGGCCTTATTACAGACTAAAAGTTAGATGAACATCATTTAATGAGTCAAAGATAAGTATTAATTGACTCCATGGTATGTGCAGTTCAGCAAGCGAAAGAGGGACTCTCAACAGAGGAGGACTGTTGGTGTGTCAGGTATCGGGGTGGTACTTGGGGTAGGAGCGTGGGTGAGGCAACATGGAGCACTTGAGATTTAGTAAGGGGATCCATCCATGGTTTTTTGCTTGTGTTTAACATTAACCTAACCTTTGCAGGAGTTTTGATTACTCTTTTTAAAGAGAATGTGAAAATTCTAGAGAAATGTGACAGAAATAATCAAAAGGAGGTGACAAGCCTTTCGAATACATCATACCACTTACCGTACGTACATGGGAAGATATGAGATTGTATGTGTATGAGATATGGGTGTCTGGTAATGGAAGACCAAAGGCTGACCTAATTATTCTCTCTTGGATGAGTTTTTACAAACCGTTTATAAAGCATTTTTATGAAGTTTTCAGACTAATTCTTTCTTAGATTCATAGAAGTCCAGATAATAAGACAAGGAATTAAATTAAGATGCAAAATATTTTCATCAACTCTAAGGAAAAAACTTGACTACCAGGATGACAAACCGCTGAAATAAGAGAGAGACTGTGGATTTTTTTCCCCCTAAAAACAATCAAGAAATTGGGAGACAATGACCACTTCTTTGCTTGTTAACAGAGACCTCGGTCAGATGGTCACTATGGCGCCTAAATCATATTTTTACTGTAAGAAAAAGCAAAAGTAATGTAAATTTAAGCACTGAGTTCGAAGTGTACAAGTTGAGCTGAGGACATGCTGGCAACGTTTAATTAAATAAATTCTTAAAGGCACTAATGGAGGAGTTCTAAAGAATGTTACATTTGCATAAGCATTGCATTGTGAAGCTGTGCAATACAGTGGCTCTCAAGTTGGTTACCAGCCAGTAAAAGTTAATATGATGCTGTGGAATTGACTTCCACATTACCCACAACCCCATAAGCCATTGGCTTTTGCTGGCAACTGAGGCTTCCCCCCAAACTCCAGGACACCACTTTCAGAGGCAAATTCTATCACCCAGATAGCATTTTCTAGTTTTATTTGATCTTGAAAAACATTTCATTATGTTTAATTTAGGGAAATGAGATTTCTTTAATTACTATCAGTAGCAGCTATTAGAAGCTCAATTACATTTACAAATTCATTTTTAAAAGCTTTATGGCTTTCAGATAAAAATTTCAAGATCTAACTGCACCTATTAAAAGTTAACTTTCCTTCCCTTTGGTGCCAGTACTTCCAAGAGAAAAGACGTGTTTTCTAGTAAAAGATAAATAATGCTAGAAACCGAGGCCTCATCCAAATGGGACTTGGAAGCACTATTAGAATAGATTAGATATTGCATTCCATTAATTGGCCCATCAAATATGTTTAGAGGTTCCCTTCCTTTTGGGATTTCACATACCAATCAGCTCTCCTGTGTGAAAGGTCAGGTGTGCCAGTGCAGGAAAGGAAGCTTACTAGCCCAGAATGTGGATGTGCCCCATCCGTGTACTTGCCTGGCCTCCTGTGAGTTATATGTCACTATTATTATCTACGGAGCAGCATCTCTGGCAAAGATTGTAAAAGGGGTCCACATAACTTATAGTTTATTGGCCTCTTGAATACTCTTAGTGGTTTTAGAAGTGACTCCAATTTTATGTGTTTTGGAGCTTCTCCTTCATGTCATTAAACAGTTATTGGCAATAAGAAAGCCTTCTCCAAGCAGGTTGTTGCCCTGGTTCTCAGACACAGTAGCATCAATAAGTTATTTTTTCCCTTATGGATTTTAAAGGGATAAATGAAATAATTGATACATTGAAGTCTAAAGAACATTGGCCTCTGCAGTGAGGTGTTGATACTAGGGGTTCAGACTTCTTACTCATGATGAGGACGTGTTTCATCTTTAGCATCTGGAGTGTACTATGCATATAGTAGGTACTTCGTAAATGCTGGTTGATGTGATTTGTTCAACTCTCCCCAAGTTAGAAGTAGCTGTTTTTTGTACAGATACAGTCAGACTGGTGTCTGTCAGTCTACTTGGTGGCAATTTTGAGCTACAGCATAGAGGTGCTATCTTGGAACAAGAAGTAGAAAGCACGTTTTGAAATGCTTTGGGGTTGGTTCATTGAATTGCTTCCCTGCAATGTAAAAATCATCTCTGTTGGCAGGAAATATCAACCTCTGCTAATAAAACTTGTAAATTCCTTTGTTGCTGCTTGTCATGGATAAACACATGCAAGGTTCAAATGATTTAGATTCATTGTTCCTTGAGTTCTTTTTTTGCAAATAACATGTTGAAGGCAAAAAAAAAAAAAAAAAAGGGCCTTCTTCTTTAGTAGCTATTTAAGATGCATGTACTTGAAGGGCTTGTTGTTCTGTTTATTTTATTTGGAAGTGTTTGATCTTACTTTTTTCAACCTGCCTTAGCTTATATCCAGACCACTAAATACCTATTGATAGAAAATAGGAGTTTGGTGTTTGAGTGAATTAGTATTGGAGGGAGAGAGACACACAGGGTACATTTCAGTGGCAATCTTATATGTGCTGCTTGCTGCCCAGGCCTCCCATCCACCAGGGATTCCCAGGAGAAGCTCTGTTAAGAGAGTGAATCATGTGAGAAGCAAATAATTTCAAGACAAATGCGTGTAAAAGATCAGGGAATTCACGTCTTAGAGTGCATAAAATACAAAGTCTCAGATAAAAACACATCTCCCCCAAAACAGCCAAGTGCATTAAAAAAATACAATAACTTCATTTAAAAATGGTAGTGATGCCATTTAAAATCGTTCTGGAACAGTAGTCTCCTGAAACACAAAACCATCATTGTTTACATTTTGTACCCCATTCTGCTCTAGCCCCTGCTCTTTAATAACTTCATCACCAGCGAGGATATAAAAATGAACATGAGCAGTGTGGTTATAATGGTCTGATACAGTAATAAAGGACAAAGGCATATTAATTGTTATTCTCAGAAAGCTTACGATTCAATAGCTGTCTAATTTAATAAAGTCTTGTTACAGTGGAATGATTCAGCTGTAAGAAACTTGTAAAAATTGTAATAAGCACTCTAGTCAATGCGATCTGTTTTAATTCTTGGGTGTAGTAGTTTTTCACGCTGTCCACTCTTAGGAAAGCTGGAATGTGCTGCAGAGTTGTTTGTCAATGCTTGGGTTTATTTTGTAAGGAAGTATTGATTAGAGTGAAAAACATTTAGTTTTAACAGCAATCAATGAGCAGCAGACAAAAGGACGTCTGAAGTTTTGAAGTCTTTAAAATGTGAACCAAACACACAATCTGGGGAGTTAAATTATTGGAAAAAGAGGCAGTGCCAAAATTGCAAGACACAGATTTTAGATTGCCAACTTACTCTTCTTCTCCTAAGCCAACTCAGATGTTGTGAGGTAGGAGACTTAGTGACTGGCTATGCAGGAAAATTTACTTATTTAGCATACATTGCTGTTAGCTGCTGTCCAGTTGGCCCCTGACTCAGGGACCCCCTGCACAACAGAACCAAACAGCCTGCACCTGCACCATCCCCAGGATCAGTTGTGGATGGACTGTTGTGATCCATAGGGTTTCTATTGGGTGATTTTCAGCAGTCAATTACCAGGCCTTTTTTCCTATTCTATCTTAGTCTGGAAGCTCTGCTGAAACCTGTTAAGCATGATAGCAATATACAAGCTTCCACTAAGACGGGTGGTAGTGGCACATGAGGTGCCTTGGCTGGGAACTGAACTTCGGTAACCTGCGTGGAAGGCAGTCATTCTACCACTGACCTAACACTGCGTCTTCTGTTTAGCACACAGTAAATATAAACCTTTTGGCAGAGTGATGTAGAGAAAAAATTTCCACTACAATCTGTGATCTGCACATAAAAGATCTTTCTGCATACTGAGTTGTTCCTTCCTAATGAGAGGTTAGATTTAGAAATTTCAGCATCTGAGAAAATAAGTTGGAAAAGCATTTAAAGATGTCAACTCTTGTCAACATGAAATATCTTAGGGTATTAAAAAACAATAAAACTTGTATCTGTGTAATTCAATAATTATTCATCTGTATATACACTATGACTGATACTCAAAATTATTTAGTGTTGAGATTAGTTTGACATGAAGTTGGCCCTTGTAAATTGTTGTTGAATTAAAGTAATTTGAATAATCTCTAACACTAACCAACACTGGCAGCAAGTGACTACAGACCCTGCTGTCCATCCAAGGGGTGGAAGTATCTGTTCCTAATTAGAATAAGAAGAGACACTGGCTACTGGCGAAACACCAATGGGTAAAATTTAATTGTACTTGTAACACAGAACCAGTGCCGTTTACTGAGATGTAATCAAACTGAGATAGGTAAAAGACACGTTCCTTGCACATTGACAAGCACAAATATGAAGTGATTTCCAGAACTGCTGAAAGGTTTATCCTCTCTGGAAAATGCAAACTTAGAAGTATTTCATGGTTGACAGTGGCTACGATTTTATTAAATTTGGTGGGAGGTATATCAAACATGTTTTGTTGCTCAATAATAAGACAGTTGCCCAGTCCCATGGCTTTTTGGGAGCTTTTAAGTTTTAGATGAAACAAATAGCACCTCCTAGGAAATGAACGATTAGAATTAATTCCTTTTTGTGAGATATCAACTGGTAAAATAGATTAGGAGTCTGCAAACTGTGGCCCAATCGCTTCCAACTTGTATTTGTAAATCGTTTGATTGCAACACAGACATGCCTATTCATTTATATATATATATATTTTATGGCTTCTTTTGCTGTACAGTGGCAGAGTTGAATAAACAGAGATTGTATGGCACACAAAACCTAAAATATTAAAGATCTGGTCCTTTACAGAAGAAGTACGGCTATCTCTGCTCTAGGTACTTACGCCTTGCCAACTCATTATTTTATACATAATAATTCTTGGTCTAACTATATTATGGGAACCATGGTGGTGTAGTGGTTAAGTGCTATGGCTGCTAACCAAAAGGTGAGCAGTTCAGATCCACCAGGCCCTCCTTGGAAACTCTATGGGGCATTTCTATACCGTCCGAAATTGACTTGACAACAGTGGGTTTTTAATCATATTATATTTTCATTGTTGTTGTTGAATTGGTCTCATTGTTATTATTATTATTATTATCGTATTCTACATGAAGGTTTAGAGGACAAACTTAGCTTCTCATTAAACAGTTAGTGTACATACTATTTTATGACATTGGTTAACAACCCCAGGACATGTCAACACTCTCCCTTCTCGACCTTGGGTTCCCTATTACCAGCTTTTCTGTACCCTCCTGGCTTATAGTCCTTGCCCCTGGGCTGGTGCACCCTTTAGTCTCATTTTGTTTTATGGACCTGTCTAATCTTTGGCTGAAGGGTGAACCTCAGCAGTGACTTCATACTGAGCTGAAAGGGTGTCCGGGGGCCATACTCTCGGGGTTTCTGCAGTCTCTGTCAGGCCAGTAAGCTTGTCTTTTTTTTGTGAGTTAGAATTTTGTTCTACATTTTCCTCCAGCTCTGTTTGGGACCCTCTATCGTGATTCCTGTCAGTGCAGTCAGTGATGGTAGCCGGGCACCGTCTAGTTGTACTGGACTCAGACTGGTGGAGGCCGTGGTAGTTGTGACCCATTAGTGCTTTGCATGAATCTTTCCTTTGTCTTTAGTTTTTTTCATTCTCCCTTGCTCCCGAAGGGGTGAGACCAGTGGAGTATCTTAGACAGCCATTCACAGGCTTTTAAGACCCCAAACTCACCAAAGTAGAATGTAGAACATTTTCTTTATAAACTATGTTATGTCAATTAAGCTAGATGTTCTCTTGAGACCATGGTCCCCACAGCCCTCATTCCAGTAATTCAGTAACTCGGGGAGTTTGGATGTGTCTATGGAGTTTTTTTTTATGGAGCTTAGTACAAGCTTGTGCTGGCTTCCCCAGTATTGTGTACTGTCTTACACTTCACCAAAGTTACCACTTAGCTACTTATCTATTTCATGTTTTTCCATCCCCACCCCTCCCCTCCATTTTGACCATCAAAGATTGTTTGTGTGTGTGTGTGTGTGTGTGTGTGTAAACATTTCGTGAGTTTTTATAGTAGTGGTCTCATACAATATTTGTGCCTTTGTGATTGGCTTATTTCACTCAGCATAATGCCCTCCAGATTCATCCACGTTGTAAGATGTTTCACAGATTCATCATTGCTCTTTATTCTTGTGTGTATGTACCGGAGTTTGTCTATTGATTCATCTGTTGATGGATATCTAGGACGTTTTCATGTTTTTGCCTTTGTGAACAATGCTGCAATGAACATGAATGTGCATATGTCAATTCGTGTGACAGCTCTTATTTCTCTAAGGTATATTCCTAGGAGTGGGATTGCTGGATCATATGGATCATTCCAGCTTTTTTAAGGAAGTACCATATCGTTTTCCAAAGTGGTTGTACCATTTTGCATTCCCACCAGCAGTGTGTAAGAGTTCCAGTCTCCCTACAGCCTCTCCAACATTTGTTATTTTGTATTTTTTTGATTCATGCCAATATTGTCAGGGCGAGATGGTATCTCTCTGTGATTTTGATTTGCACTTCTCTAATGGCTATGGCTAGTGATTGCAAGCATTTCCTCGTGTGTCTGTCAGCCACTTGAATGTCTTCTTTGGTGAAGTGTCTGTTCATTTCCTTTGCCCGTTTTTTTAATTGGATTATTTGTCTTTTTGTTGTAGAGATGTTGGATTTTTCTGTGGATTTTAGAGATTAGACCTTTGTCAGGTTTGTAATAGCCAAAAAATTTTTCCCAGGCTGAGGTTCTCTTTTTACTCTTTTGGTGAAGTCTTTTGATGAACATAAGTGTTTAATTTTTAGAAGATTCCAGTTATCTGGCTTATCTTCTGGGCTTTGTATTGTTAGTTATGGTTTGTAGCCTGTTAATGCCACGTATTAGGGCCTTTAGTGTTGATCCTATTTTTTCTTCTATGATCTTTATAGTTTTTGGTTTTATATTTAGGTCTTTGATCCACTTTGAGTTAGTTTTTGTGTATGGTGTGAGGTATGGGTCCTTTTTCCTTTTTTTGCAGATGGACATCCAGTTTTCCTAGCACAATTTGTTTAAAAGGCTGTCTTTTCCCCATTTGCTGGGCTTTGGACTCTTGTTGAAGATCAAGTGACCACAGGCGAATGGATTTACATCTGGATTCTTAATTCTGTTTCATTGGTCAACGTATATGTCATTGTACCAGTTCCAGGCTGTTTCGACTACCATAGCTGTATAGTAGGTTCTGAAGTCAGATAGTGTGAGTCCTCCTATTCTTCTTTTTTCAATAGTGCTTTACTGATCCGGGGCCTCTTCCCTTTCCATACAAAGTTAATGATTTGTTTTTCCATCTCTTTAAAGAATGTTTTTGGTATTTGGATCGGGATTGCATTGTATTTGAAGATTGCTTAGGGTAGAATTGTCATTTCCACAATATTGAGTCTACCTATCCATGACCATGGTATGTTTTTCCATTTATTTAGGTCTCTTTTGGTTTCTTGTAGTAGGGTTTTGTAGTTTTCTTTGTATATAGGTCTTTTGCATCCCTGGTTAAATTTATTCCTAACTATTTTTTTTTTTTTAAGGGCTGTTATAAATGGTATTGTTTTCCTGATCTGCTTTTCGTCATTCTCTTTATTGGTATATGGGAGTTCAACTGATTTTTGTATATTTATCATGTATCCTGCCACTCTGCTGAATCTTTCTATTAGTTCCAGTAGTATTCTCGTGGAGTCTTTTGGTTTTTCTATGTATAGCATCATATCATCTGCAAATAGGGACAGTTTTACTTCTTCCTTACCAATTTAGATGCCTTTATTTCTTTTTCTTGCCTTATTGTTCTAGCTAGCACAGTGTTAAATAGGGGTGGTGATAAAGGGCATCCTTGTCTCGTTCCTGTTCAGAAGGAGAATGTTTTCAGCCTCTCTCCATTAAGAATGATGTTGGCCGCTGGTTTTGTATAGACGTCATTTATTATGTTGAGGAATTTCCCTTCTGTACCTATTTTACTGAGAGTTTTTATCAGGAATGTGTGTTGAACTTTGTCGAATGCCTTTTCTGTGTTGATTGAGATGATCATGTGATTCTTTTCCTTTTATTTATGTGGTAGATTATGTTGATTGATATTCTAATATTGAACCATCGTTGCAAGCCTGGTATGAATCCCACTTGGTTGTGGTGTATTATTTTTTCAATATGATGCTGAATTCTATTGGCTAAAAAAGTTTTTTGAGAGTTTTGCATCTATATTATGAGGTATTGGTCTGTAATTTTCTTTTTATGTGGTGTCTTTGCCTGGTTCTGGTATCAGGATTATGCTGGCTTCATAGAATAAATTCAGAAGTATCCATTCCTTTTCTATGTTCTGAAATAGTTTGAGTAGTACTGGTATAAGCTCTTCTCTGAATATTTGGTAGAATTCTCCAGTGAAGCCATATGGGCCAGAACTTTTTTGTTGGGAGTTTTTTTTTTTTTTTTTTTCTTATTACCTTTTCAATCTCTTCTCTTGTATGAGTCTGTTCAGATTTTCAGTATTATTTTGCATTAGTTTGGGTAGGTAGTATGTTTCTAGAAATTTGTCCATTTTCTCTAGGTTTTCACATTTGTTGGAGTTTTTCATAATACTCTGTTATGATCTGTTTTATTTCAGTTGGATTTGTTGTAATGTCCCCCACTTCATTCCTTATTTGGGTTATTTGTGTTCGCCCCTATTTCTCTTTTATCAGTTTGGCCAGTGGTTTGTTGATTTTCTTGATTCTTTCTATTGCCTTTCTATTGTGTTTCATTTATTTCTGCCCTGATTTTTATTATTTACTTTCTTCTGTTGGCTGTGGGCTTCTCCTGGCATTCTCTATTTTTCTGAGCTGGGTAGCTAATGTTTTGATTTTGTCCCCTCTTTTTTGATGTGTACATCTATTGCTATAAAATGACTTCTGAGCACTGCCTTTGCTGTGTCCCAGAGGTTTTGGGTGATGTATTTTCATTCTCAGTTGATTCAAGGAATTTTTTTGATTCCATCTTTGATTTCTTCTGTTACCAAGTGATTTTTATGCAGTTTATCTGGAAATGCTAACTTCACCATGATCTTTGAATGAGTTTTGCAGGATATATTATTCTTGGTTGGCAATTTTTTTTCTTTCAAGGTTTTATGTATGTCATTCCGTTGCCTTCTTGCCTGCATGGTTTCTGCTGAGTAATCAGAGTTTAGTCTTATTGTTCCTACTCTGTATGTGACTTTTCATTTTTCTTGAGCTGCTTTCTGGATTCTTTCTTTGTCTTTGGTTTTAGTGAGTGTGATTATGATATGCCTTGGTGATTTTCTTTTGGAGTCTATCCTATATGAGGTTTATTGAGCTTCTTGGATGCCAGCTTTTCCTTTTTCATAATATTAGGGAAGTTCTCTCTCAGGAGTTCATCAACGATCCTCTCTGTGTTTTCTGTTTTCTCCCCCAGTTCTGGAACTCCAATCACTTGTAAATTTTTGCTTTTGATTGTATCCCGAATAATTCTCAGGATTTCTTCATTTTTCTTCGTTCTTTTTTCTGATTTTTTTCTCAAAGTGGTATCCAAGTATTTGTCTTCAATTTCACTGATCCTGTCTTCCATTGTTTCAGACCTGCTCCTCAGACCTTCTATGTCATTGTCCATTTCTGAAAACTTGTTGTTTATCTTTTGGGTTTGTATGATTTCTGGTTGTGAATTTATTTGGACAGTTTGTCCCTGTATTATTTTCCTGAATTCTTCCATTTTTCTCTGTTTTCCATTAATTTGTCTGCCTTTTCCATTAATTTGCCTGCCTTTTCCATTAATTTGCCTATTTTTTCCTCATTTTTGTCTCTTTTTTGCTTCAACTCTTGGGCACCTCTGAATATTAGAGATTTGAATTCCCTATCAGGTAGTTCCAGTGCTTTTCCTTCTACTGGAAAGTCATCTGATGTTTTATTTTGTATGCCTACTGGAACCATCCTGCCTGTTTTTTTTTTTTTTTTTTTTTTTTAATGTTTTTATATTATCTGCTGTCTTTGGGACATTCGGTAGTTATTTTCTTTGTTTATTGATTGTAGATTTGTTTTTTCTGCTTCTTTATTTGATTGTGTCTGAGCAGGCGGGCTGTGCGTTTTTTGTTTGCTGTGAACATAATATGTTTCACCTTATTGTCCAATGGCCATGGCCAGTTGCTCAGCTATGGTGCAGCAGGGCAGGTCCAGCTGAAGGGAAAGGGCTGTGAAGGGTTGTTTGTGGCAACTACTGGGGCTGACAAGGTGAACTGGGGGTCAGTGCAGGGCAGGTTCTGGTAGGCCATGCCTGTGCTGCTCAGGAGTGCAGTGTTCAGGGCATGGTTTTAGATGGGCAGGAGGGAGGGTGAGAGGAGAGGCTGTGATGTGTGGAGCTAGGTTGGGTAGGGAAAAGAAGAGAGAGAGAGAGAAACAGAAGTAAAAAAAAAAAAAAGTGCTGAGGGAGCCTGCCATTGGAGTGGAGAGAGGAGAAACTGAGAAAGGAAGGGAAAAAAACAGGAAAAGAGAATTTAAAACAAATAATAATTGCCCCCGAGATCCCACCAACACTTTACAGACCAGGAAAGTGGCTCCTAAGCCACACAGTACAGCCCAGCTAGAAGGGGTGGAGATGGTACACAGTGCCAAGTATTCAGGAGAAAGGAAAGGAAGGTAAGTAGAAAGAGACAAGAAACTGAGAAACGAAGAAAAATAAAAAGTAAGAAAGAGAAAGCAAACAAAAAAGAAAGATTGAGGAAGCAGTTCCCCAGTTGAGCAGCACTTCACAGCCTGTCAAGAACAAGCAAAGATGGCACGCAGAGTCTGGTGTTTGAGAGAAAAGAGGGGGAAGATGTGAGATGCAGGGAAGGAACCAAAAGAAACCAAGAAAAGCATCCCCAGCGACAAAGAAATGGCACGAAGGAGCCGGGCAGGGTGGATCTGAGCGGCACAGAGCTGTCACTTCTCAGTCCGTGATTGCAGCCAGCTGGGAAGTGGCCAAGTGGCCCCCCCAGGAAGCCTCGGATCAGCCTACTGGGAAGCAACAGAGGCCAAGCAGGGGGAAGGAGGGTGGGGGGTGGGAAAGCATGTATTTCTGGCTACTGGGTGCTCTGTCTCCTGCTGGGAGCTGCAAAAATCTGCTTTTCCATACTTCCCATCCACCAGTCTCAGACAGGAGTCCTAGATGGTAAATCTGTGCTACATTAGCTGATAGGGGACCTCTGCCCATGTTTCTCCTTACTGTCTGTCCTCTCTCAGTTTCTTAATCCATTTGGTGCTCGGTTAAGCTCTTTCTCTCTTCATTTAATGCATAGGGTTCCAGGACTGATGTTTGTCTCTGTTCTATTTAGTTTGTCGGGTCTTTGCTTTAGAGGGATGGCGTGGTTCTTCTGTCTGTAGCACCATGTTCCCAACCAATCTAATAATGTTCTTAATGGCAAAGACCATCTGTCTTTTTAAGATCATCTCTTAAACCTCTTTTATACCCCACAGTATCCAACAAATCCTGGAAAGGGAGAGGCTGAAGAACATGTGTTGATTCACTGGTTGAGGTGAGTGTTTACTGGCTCAGGAAAGAAATCCCCTCATACTATTCAGGGGAGGCCACAAGTCCAGTCGTCAAGTTCTGGGTGTCTGCGTTCAGGTTGCCTGGGTTCAAACCCTGTCTCTGTCATTTACTTAGTATAGCCTCAACTTCAGAATCTTAAAAAAAAAATTGATTAGAAATAGTGCCTGTTGTCTAGGGTTATCGTGAGGGTTCCTTGAATACTGCATGAAAAATACTTAAAACACGCAATCAACGTTCACCATCTAAATCATACATATTATTTGAGATTCTAGGAATATTTCTTCTGTTTCTCTTCTGCTCTTATTTTCATTCAATGATTTGTCCTGAAACCTTCTTGATGACTTTTGCACCTTTTCTTTGAATAAGTAGGTGAAATTTGAATGTACATGCATTTCCTCATCCTACACACCTGTGGGGCTGCTGGCTGTAGCCATGGTTTGGACTTAATGCCAGTGGACCAGAATCTTGTTAAATAGAAGTATCCTTTTTACATAAAAAAAGAAAAGAAAGTTAAAGACGTTCCTGTGTTGTAATAGTGGTGCTTTATTTATTCAGTAAAGAACCTAAAACGAAGCCAGTTGCTCTAGCGTTGGTTCTGACTTCTGGTGACCCCATTTGTAACCCAAACCAAACCAAACCCACTGCCGTCGAGTTGATTCCGACTCGTAGCAATGCTATAGGGCAGAGTAGAACTGCCCAATAGAGTTTCCAAGGAGCGCCTGGCGGATTTGAACCGCTGACCTCTTGGTTAGCAGCCATAGCACTTAACCACTACGCCACCAGAGACCCCATGTGTAAAAAAAAATAAGTAGCTATCTATAAATAGTGTTCACTGTACAAAAAAATTTTTGTGAACCTTTTATATTTCCTCCTGACTGAGAGGGGACAGCCAATGTTCCAGGCATTTATAAATGCATAAATGGCATACCTGTGTAATGGCATACCTGTTCTGCTTGACGATGATTGCATTTAAGGCAAACTCTCACTAATTGAATTCCTTTATTCGTACATGTTGAATCTGATGCTTTAGTCAAGTGTCCTGAGAGACCTATCCTATATAAAAACCTATACTTATGGAGTGTTGTCCTGACATTCTTTGCCTGTAAAAGCAAAGGGACCACATATCCTAATATTCAAGGCCTGGTAAAAACCTTAGTTTTTAACATTGTTGCTTCCTGAAGAAGGCAAATGTTTTAAGAGGTAGGTCTTCTAGAGATGGAAAAACAAAACAACAACAGTTGCTGTTGAGTCGATTCTGACTCATGGTGACCCCATGTGTGTCAGAGTAAAACTGTGCTTTATAGGGAATTCAGTGGCTGGTTTTTCAGAAGAAGTAGATCACCAGGCCTTTATTCCGAAGTACCTCTGGTTAGAAAGGGAAAAGTATATGTTGTTAAAAAGACAGATCTGAGCACCTCTTTTAAAAGTGCACTTGTCCCTTAGTGAATTACATAAATGGAGGCTAATGTTTAGGTAATCACAGATGCTGTGTTGTGGTAAAGATTCTGAAGAAGAAGCAAATAGCAAACACAGCCACTCATCTTTTTGGTTAGCAACCTAGAGCGTTGACTGCACCACCCAGGAATTCCTGTGTAAGGATACTGTTACACTAACAATTAAAATGTTGTGTGATCTTGCCAATTGCTGTCCCATCTTCTTGCAGGGATTTAATATTGTGCTTATAGCTAAAGATTTACATTACAAAAGAAAGTAAATTATAAGTGTAGGTAAAAGTTTTATGTATAAAATTGGTCCAGATGCAAAATTATACCAAGCTGCTTGAAAATCTGCCCTTCTCTCAACTGATTGGAAAGGGAGCCTTCGAAGGGGAGGCTCAATCTTCTCTCTAAGTCTTCCATTCTAAAGTCTAAAGTCTTCCATTCTCCTTGGATCATAAGAGCTACAGAAAGATACTATAGTGATGTGTCCATATGGATGGAATCTTAGCTCTGGCTATTTATATTCAGTCAAGTTTGACTAAGCCATCCAGAAGAGACTCCTTCCCATTGAGAGAGGGCTAGACATTCACCCAGGAGTGGAAATTTGGGAGAAGCCAGAAGATTATAAACAGTTTACCTGAGAACAGACTTTCTGATGTTCATTTAAAATGTACACAAATGGAGAGGCGGAGCCAAGATGGCGGACTAGGCAGACGCTACCTCGGATCCCTCTTACAACAAAGACACGGAAAAACAAGTGAATCGATCACATACATAACAATCTACGAACCCTGAACAACAAACACAGATTTAGAGACGGAGAACGAACTAATACGGGGAAGCAGCGATTGTTTCCAGAGCCTGGAGCCAGCGTACCAGTGAGGTACGGCACAAGCACAGAGAGCTGCTCCACCCCCCTGAACTAACCCCGGGAGGGAGACCAGCCGGTTCCACGGGTGGTGTGGGACGCAGCTGGTAGGAGAAGTCCCCGGGAGGCAGTGACTGGTCTTGGAGCAGAAAGAGCAGCGTCCGAGCCAGGGAACCGTCCCGCAGGGATTTGGACTGGACGCAGGTATGGCATAAACACGGAGAGTTGCTCCACCCCCCTGAACTAACCCCGGGAAGGGGACCAGCCGGGTCGCGCGGGCGGCGTGGGACGCAGCCGGTAGGAGAAGTCTCCGGGAGGCAGCGACTGGTATTGGAGCAGGGAGAACAGCGTCCCAGCCGGGACACTCGGTCACGGCACAAGCATGGGGAGCTGCTCCACCCATCTGAACTAACCCCGGGAGGAGGCCCAACTGGCTCTCGGGTGCGGCACGGCCACGCGGGTGGAGGGACGAGAAGTCCCCAGGAGGCAGCGACTGATTTTGGAGTCGAGAGTGCACCGTCCCAGTAGGGGAGCCTTGACGCTGGGCGTGGGGCTGGAAGCGGAGGATCTGACCGTGACTCCAGCGGGCCAGACCCCCCGGGGGCAATCTCCACACAGCCAGCACACATAGGCTACGTGCCCCGCGGGAATCTCAGATATAATAGTCATTCCAAGCAAGACAAGCAACTCTGGCTATATTCTGAGGTGCTATCTCCTATCTCTCTGTTCCCTCCCCCACCCTCCCCAGGCGGCTTCATTAACATCTGAATAGCCTGAGCCAGAGGGAGAACTCTGATAGGGATCTGACTGCATTTTTTTTAGCGGATTTTCTGGAAAAACTAGTTTCCCAGTGATGGCTCGGAGACAACAATCCATATCAAACCACTTAAAGAAGCAGACCATGACAGCTTCTCCAACCCCCCAAACAAAAGAATCAAAATCTTTCCCAAATGAAGATACAATCTTGGAATTATCAGATACAGAATATAAAAAACTAATTTACAGAATGCTTAATGATATCACAAATGAAATTAGGATAACTGCAGAAAAAGCCAAGGAACACACTGATAAAACTGTTGAAGAACTCAAAAAGATTATTCAAGAACATAGTGGAAAAATTAATAAGTTTCAAGAATCCATAGAGAGACAACATGTAGAAATCCAAAAGATTAACAATAAAATAACAGAATTAGACAACGCACTAGGAAGTCAGAGGAGCAGACTCGAGCAGTTAGAATGCAGACTGGGACATCTGGAGGCCCAGGGAATCAACACCAACATAGCTGAAAAAAAATCAGATAAAAGAATTAAAAAAAATGAAGAAACCCTAAGAATTATGTGGGACTCTATCAAGAAGGATAACCTGCGGGTGATTGGAGTCCCAGAACAGGGAGGGGGGACAGAAAACACAGAGAACGTAGTTGAAGAACTCCTGACAGAAAACTTCCCTGACATCATGAAAGATGAAAAAGGATATCTATCCAAGATGCTCATCGAACCCCATTTAAGATTGATACAAAAAGAAAAACACCAAGACATATTATCATCAAACTCACCAAAACCAAAGATAAACAGAAAATTTTAAAAGCAGCCAGGGAGAAAAGAAAGGTTTCCTTCAAGGGAGAATCAATAAGAATATGTTCTGACTACTCAGCAGAAACCATGCAGGCAAGAAGGGAATGGGACCACATATACAGAACACTGAAGGAGAAAAACTGCTAGCCAAGGATCATATATCCAGCAAAACTCTCTCTGAAATATGAAGGCGAAATTAAGATATTTACAGACAAACACAAGTTTAGAGAATTTGCAAAAACCAAACCAAAGCTACAAGAAATACTGAAGGATATTGTTTGGTCAGAGAACCAATAATATCAGATATCAGCACAACACAAAGTCACAAAACAGAACGTCCTGATATCAACTCAAATAGGGAAATCACAAAAACAAACAAATTAAGATTAATTAAAAAAAAAAATACACATAACAGGGAATCATGGAAGTCAATAGGTAAAACATCACAATAATCAAAAAGAGGGACTAAATACAGGAGGCATTGAACTGCCATATGGAGAGTGATACAAGGCGATATAGAACAATACGAGTTAGGTTTTTACTTAGAAAAATAGGGGTAAATAATAAGGTAACCACAAAAAGGTATAACAACTCTATAACTCAAGATAAAAACCAAGAAAAACGTAACGACTCAACTAACATAAAGTCAAGCACTATGAAAATGAGGATCTCACAATTTACTAAGAAAAACACCTTAGCACAAAAAAGTATGTGGAAAAATGAAATTGTCAACAACACACATAAAAAGGCATCAAAATGACAGCACTAAAAACTTATTTATCTATAATTACGCTGAATGTAAATGGACTAAATGCACCAATAAAGAGACAGAGAGTCACAGACTGGATAAAGAAACACGATCCATCTATATGCTGCCTACAAGAGACACACCTTAGACTTAAAATGTACACAAATGACCTATAGTCCTAAGGTAGGTATTTCCATGGTCACTTTCTATATACCCACCCATGTGTCAAATATTCTATTAGTGGCTGACTAGAATCGCTATGAGTCAGAATCCACTCAACAGCCATGAAATTGGTTCTTGGTTATAGTACCCTTTGGAGTCCCTGGGTGGTGCAAACAGCAGTCCACCCAGAGGTGCCTGGGAAGAAAGCCCTAGCAATCTGCTTCCAAAAGAGCACAGCTATTGAAAACCCGGTGGAACACAGTTCTATTCTGAAACACATGGGGTTGCCATGAATCGGATTCAATTCCAAGGCAGCTAGTTTGGTTTTGGTATGGTCCCCTTTGACCTTTTTTTAGGAATAGTATTTGTGCCATATGGGGCTTCTTCTTGAGACTGTCAAACACTACTCAGCATCTGTGATTATCTGAATGTTCTCCTCTGTTTATGTGATCCACCAACAGTTTAGTGCACTTTCATTTATTTTTTTAATAATTTTTATTGTACTTAAAGTGAAAGTTTACAATCAAGTCAGTCTCTCACACAAAAACCCATATACACTTTGCTACCCAATCCCAATTACTCTCCCCTAATGAGACAGGCCGCTCTCACCCTCCACTCTCTTTTCGTGTCCATTTCGCCAGCTTCTAACCCCCTCCACCCTCTCATCTCCCCTCCAGGTAGGAGATGCCAACATAGTCTCAAGTGTCCACCTTATTCAAGAAGCTCACTCCTCACCAGCATCCCTCTCCTACCCATTGTCCAGTCCAATCCATGTCTGAAGAGTTGGCTTTGGGAATGATTCCTGTCCTGGGCCAACAGAAGGTCTGGGAGCCATGACCACCGGGGTCCTTCTGGTCTCAGTCAGAGCATTAATTCTGGTCTTAAGAGAATTTGGGATCTGCATCCCACTGCTCTCCTGCTCCCTCAGGGGTTCTCTGTTGTGTTCCCTGTCAGGGCAGTCATCAGTTGTAGCTGGGCACCATCTAGTTCTTCTGGTCTCAAGATGATGTAGTCTCTGGTTCTTGTGGCCCTTTCTGTCTCTTGAGCTCGTAATTGTCTTGTGTCCTTGGTGTTCTTCATTTTCCTTTGATCCAGGTGGGTTGAGACCAATTGATGCATCTTAGCTGGGTGCTTGCTAGCCTTTAAGACCCCAGATATCACTCTTCAAAATGGGAAGCAGAATGTTTTCTTAATAGATTTTATTATGCCAATTGACTTAGATGTCCCCTGAAACCATGGTCCCCAGACCTCTGCCACGCTGGCCTTCGAAGCATTCAGTTTATTCAGGAAACTTCTTTGCTTTTGGTTTAGTCCAGTTGTGCTGACCTCCCCTGTATTGTGTGCTGTCTTTCCCTTCACCTAAAGTAGTTCTTATCTACTATCTAATTAGTGAATGCCCCTCTCCCACCCTCCCTCCCTCCCCCCTCTTGTAACCACAAAAGAATGTTTTCTTCTCAGTTTAAACTATTTCTCCAGTTCTTATAATAGTGGTCTTATGCAATATTTGTCCTTTTGCAACTGACTAATTTCACTCAACATAATGCCTTCCAGGTTCCTCCGTGTTATGAAATGCTTCACAGATTCTTCCCTGTTCTTTATCGATGTGTAGTATTCCATTGTGTGAATATACCATAATTTATTTATCCATTCATCTGTTGATGTGCACCTTGGTTGCCTCCATCTTTTTGCTATTGTAAACACTGCTGCAATAAACATGGGTGTGCATATATCTGTTCGTGTAAAGGCTCTTATTTCTCTAGAATATATTCCAAGGATTGGGATTGCTGGATCATGTGGTAGTTCTATTTCTAGCTTTTTAAGGAAGCACCAAATCGATTTCCAAAGTGGTTGTACCATTTGACATTCCCACCAGCAGTGTAGAAGTGTTCCAATCTCTCCACAGCCTCTCCAACATTTATAATTTTGTGTTTTTTGGATTAATGCCAGCCTATTTTTTTGTTGGAGTGAGATGAAATCTCATTGTAGTTTTGATCTGCATTTCTCTAATGGCTAATGATCATGAACATTTCCTCATATATCTGTTAGCTACCTGAATGTCTTCTTTAGTGAAGTGTCTATTCATATCTTTTGCCCATTTTTTAATTGGGTTGTTTGTCTTTTTGTAGTTGAGTTTTTGCAGTATCATGTAGATTTTAGAGATCAGGTGCTGATCAGAAATGTCATAGGTAAAAACTTTTTCCCAGTCTGTAGGTAGTCTTTTTACTCTTTTAGTGAAGTCTTTGGATGAGCATAGGTATTTGATTTCTAGGAGCTCCCAGTTATCTAGCTTTTCTTCTACATTCTTTGTAATGTTTTGTATACTGTTTATGCCATGTATTAGGGCTCCTAACATTGTCCTGTTTTTTCTTCCATGATCTTTATTGTTTTAGATTTTATATTTAGGTCTTTGATCCATTTTGAGACAGTTTTTGTGCATGGAGTGAGGTATGGGTCTTGTTTCATTTTTTTGCAGATGGATATCCAGTTATGCCAGCACCATTTGTTAAAAAGACTGTCGTTTCCCCATTGAACTGATTTGGGGCCTTTGTCAAATATCAACTGCTCATATGTGGATGGCTTTATGTCTGGATTCTCAATTCTGTTCCATCGGTCCATGCATCTGTTGTTGTACCAGTACCAGGCTGTTTTGACTACTGTGGCGGTACAATAGGTTCTAAAATCAGATAAAGTAGGCCTCCCACTTTGTTCTTCTTTTTCCGTAATGCCTTATTTATCCGGGGCCTCTTTCCCTTCCATATGAAATTGGTGATTTGTTTCTCCATCTCATTAAAGGATGTCATTGGGATTTTGATTGGAATTGCATTAAATGTATAGATTGCTTTTGGAAGAATTGACATTATTATTATGTTAAGTCTTCCTATCCACGAGCAAGGTATGTTCTTCCAGTTATGTAAGTCTCTTTTGGTTTCTTGCAGAAGTATACTATAGTTTTCTTTGTATAAGTCTTTTACATCTCTGGTAAGATTTATTCCTAAGTATTTTATCTTCTTGGGGGCTACTGTAAATGGCATTGATTTGGTGATTTCCTCTTCGATGTTCTTTTTGTTGGTGTAGAGGAATCCAACTGATTTTTGTATGTTTATCTTGTATCCTGATACCCTACTGAACTCTTCTATTAGTTTCAGTAGTTTTCTGGAGGATTCCTTAGGGCTTTCTGTGTATAAGATCATGTCATCTGCAAATAGAGATACTTTGACTTCTTCCTTGCCTATCTGGATGCCCTTTATTTCTTTATCTAGCCTAATTGCTCTGGCTAGGTTTTCCAGCACAATGTTGAATAAGGGTGATGATAAAGGGCATCCTTGTCTGATCCCGATCTCAATGGGAATGTTTTCTGGCTCTCTCCGTTTAGGGTGATGTTGGCTGTTGGCTTTGTATAAATGCCCTGTATTATGTTGAGGAATTTTCCTTCTATTCCTATTTTGCTGAGAGTTTTTTTTATCATGAATGACTGTTGAACTTTGTTAAATGCCTTTTCTGCATCAATCGATAAAATCATATGATTCTTGTCTGTTGTTTTATTTATGTGGTGGATTACATTAATTGTTTTTCTAATGTTGAACCATCCCTGCATACCTGGTATGAATCCCACTTAGTCATGGCGAATAATTTTTTTGATTTGTTGTTGAATTCTATTGGCTAGAATTTTGTTGAGGATTTTTGCATCTACATTCATGAGGGATATAGGTCTATAATTTTCTTTTCTTGTGGTGTCTTTACCTGGTTTTGGTATCAGGGATATGGTGGCTTCATAGAATGAGTTTGGTAGTATTCCGTCCTTTTCTGTGCTCTCAAATACCTTTAGTAGTAGTGGTGTTAACTCTTCTCTGAAAGTTTGGTGGAACTCTGCAGTGAAGCTGCCTGGACCAGGGCTTTTTTTGGTTGGGAGTTTTTTGATTACCTTTTCAATCTCTTTTTTTGTGATGGGTCTGTTTAGTTGTTCTAACTCTGTTTGTGTTAGTTTAGTTAGGTTGTGTGTTTCTAGGAATTCATCCATTTATTCTAGGTTTTCAAATTTGAGTAGTTTTTCATATTAATCTGATATGATTCTTTTAAATTCAGTTGGGTCAGTTGTAATATCGCCCATCTCATTTCTTATTTGGATTATTTGCTTCCTCTCCTGTTTTTCTTTTGTCAGTTTGGCCGGTGGTTTATCAATTCTGTTGATTTTTTTCAAAAAACCAGCTTTTGGTCTTCTTAATTCTTTCAATTGTTTTCCTGTTTTCTATTTCATTTAGTTCAGATCTAATTTTTATTATTTGTTTTCTTCTGGTGTCTGTGGGTTTCTTTTGTTGCTGTCTTTCTATTTGCTCAAGGTGTAGGGATAATTCTTTGCTTTGGGCCCTTTCTTCTTTTTGGATGTGTACATTTATTGATATAAATTGGCCTCTGAGCACCGCTTTTGCTGTGTCCCAAAGGTTCTGATAGGAAGTGTTTTCAGTGTCATTGGATTCTTTGAATTTCTTTACGCCATCCTTAATGTCTTCTATGATCCAGTCTTTTTTGAGCAGGGTATTGTTCAGTTTCCAACTGCTTTTCCTGTTATTGATTTCCACTTTTATGGCTTTATGGTCAGAGAAGATGCTTTGTAATATTTCAGTGTTTTAGATTCTGCTAAGGCTTTCTTAATGACCCAATAAGTGGTCTATTCTAGAGAATATTCCACGTGCACTAGAACAGAAAGTATACTTAGGTGCTGTTGGGTGGAGTGTTCTGTATATGTCTACGAACGAGGTCAAGTTGGTTGATTGTGGCATTTAGATCTTCCGTGTCTTTATTGAGCTTCTTTCTGGATGTCCTGTCCTTTACCGAAAGAGGTGTGTTGAAGTCTCCTATTATTGTGGAGCTGTCTATCTCACTTTTCAATGCTGATAGAATTTGTTTTATGTATCTTGCAGCCCTGTCATTGGGTGCATAAATATTTAATATGGTTATATCTTCTTGGTGTATTGTCCCTTTAATCATTACGTAGTGTCCTTCCTTATCCTTTCTGAGGGATTTAACTTTCAAGTCTATTTTGTCAGAAATTAATATTCCCAAGCCTGCTCTTTTTTGTTTGTTGTTTGCTTGTATATTTTTTTTCCATTCTTTGAGTTTTAGTTTGTTTGTGTCTCTAAGTCTAAGGTGTGTCTCTTGTAGGCAGCATATAGATGGATCTTGTTTTTTAATCCATTCTGCTACTCTCTGTCTCTTTATTGGTGCATTTAATCCATTTACATTCAGGGTAATTATGGATAGGTATGAATTTAGTGCTATCATTTTGATGTATTTTTTGTGTGCATTGTTGGCAGTTTCTTTTTCCCACTTGATTTTATGTGCTGAGTAGATTTTCTTTATGTATTGTCCTTTCCTCATATTTGTTGTTGTTGATTTTGTTTCTGCTGAGTCTGTATTTTTCCCTTGGATTTTATTTTGATGAGTCGGATAGTTTGTCTCCTTTGTGGTTACCTCATTATTTACCCCTACTTTTCTCAATTTAAAACTAACTTTTATTTCTTTGTATTGCCATATCTTCCTCTCCGTATAGATGGTGTATGATTATATTTCTTAGTCCCTCTTTATTATTTTAATGTTGTCTTCTTTTATATAATAACATCACTGTTACCCTGTGTTGGGCTTTTTTTTTTTTTTAATCTTGCTTTGTTTTTTTTTGATTTCCCTGTCTAGGTTGACTTCTGGTTGCTCTGCTCAGTGCTCTAGTCTTGGGTTGATACCTGATATTTTGATTTACTAACCAAAGAACTCCCTTTAGTATTTCTTGTAGTTCTGGTTTTGTTTTTAAGAATTCCCTCAACTTTTGTTTATCTGGAAATGTCTTAATTTCACCTTCATATTTAAGAGACAGTTTTGCTGGATATATGATTCTTGGCAAGCAGTTTTTTTCCCTTCAATTTTTTAAATATGTCATCCCATTGCCTTCTTGCCTGCATGGTTTCTGCCGAGTAGTCCGACCTTATTCTTATTGGCTCTCCTTTTTAGGTGACTTTTCTTTTATGCCTCGCTGCTTTTATAATTCTCTCTATATCTTTGGTTTTGGCAAGCTTGATTATAATATGTCTTTGTGACTTTCTTTTAAGATCTACCTTATGTGGATTTCGATGAGCATCTTGGATAGATATTTTCTCATCTTTCACAACATCAGAGAAGTTTTTTGCCGATAAATCTTCAACGATTTTCTCTGTATTTTCTGTTATCCCTCCCTGTTCTTGTACTCCAATCACTTGTAGGTTATTTCTCTTAATAGAGTCCCTCATGATTCTTAAGTTTTCTTCATTTTTTTTTAATTCTTTTATCCAATTTTTCTTCAAATAAGTTAGTACCAAGTGATTTATCTTTGCGTTCAGAAATTCTAGCTTCTGCTTGCTCAGTTCTGCTCCCCTGACTTTCTATTGAGTTATCTAATTCTGTAATTTTATTGTTAATCTTCTGAATTTCTGATTGCTGTCTGTCTAAGGATTTTTCCAGCTTATTAAACTTTTCATTATGTTCCTGAATAATCTTTCTAATTTCTTCAGTTGCTTTATCTGTGTGTTCCTTCACTTGTTTTGTGTATTTCCTCATTTCCTTCCAGATGTCTTGAAGGGTTTTGTATATTAAACTTTTGTATTCTGCATCTGTTAATTCCAGGAGTGCACTTTCATCTAGAAGATCCCTGGATTCTTTTTTTTGAGAGCCCGTTGAGGTGATCATGGTCTGTTTCTTTATGTGACTTGATATTGAGTGTTGTCTCCGAGCCATCCATAAGTTATTGTATTAGTTTATGCTTGCTTAGTGTGTCATAGCTGCTTGCTTTGTTTTGTTTTGTTATACCCCTATGGTTTGCTTGAGGGAGCTAGATTGATTATTTTCACCTTTGGAGCTCTGGTGTCCTGTCCCCACCTGGCTGGAGCTGTTATCAGGTATATCAGTCTAGGAGTCCATTTAGTTTTCTTGTATGAATTCAGCTCAGGTTACCAGGTAGCTGACATCAAGTGTGTAGTACCTGCTCTGTCCTACAGTCTTAGAGGGGCAGGAATGATTGGCATATATACCGGTATCTGATTGCAGCAGAGGGTCACGCTCTGAACAAGGCAGGGGGCTGAGAACCGACCCCCAAGTATCTCTGAGGAAAACATGTCTCTGTTCCCTAGAGTGTGCTGGTGGTTGGGTTCTGCAAAAGGACCATGGGCATCCAAAGTTTTTAGTTGTAAGGACTGGGAGGTACCAGTTATCTTTGGACCCCTGTTGCGGGTGGCTGGGTGACGTGAGTGGAGCTACCAGTCCTTAGGTCCCTGATGTGGGTAGATGAGGACCTTGTTTAATAGGCAAAGCAATGTCAAATGTCAAACACCCACCTCTCAACTATACAACTAAAATGGTTGGAGTTTGCCAGCAAGGGTCTATTCTCCAGAAATAGTTCCACACAGGTCGATGCCGAGGGGAGAAGTGCTCAAGGTCCATGGACGGTTTATGCCTGGTCAGGAGCCGCTTCTGTCCTGAGCTCTCCGCTGGTTGCAAATTTTTTCCTTCCCCAAGGCCGGGAGGATGGCTCCAGGTGTTCACCAGAGTCTACCTCAGGCCTAGGGATTCAGCCGCTGAAGCTGGGTTGGGGGTGGGGGGGCGCGGTAAAATATACGCAAGTACTTAGGTTTTGTCGAGAGCGCCTTTCTCCTCAGGTTCCGGAGGTGTGAGTGGGCTGTGTGGCTGGCTGCTTCTCCCTGAGGCTACTGCGGCCGAGCGCTAGGACCAGCCAGCCACCTCCGCCACCACCACTCTGGGAATGGTGCCTGAGGGCTCCCCGTGATTCAGGTACGGTAACTCCTCTGCACTTCTGAACGGCCTCTTCCTCCCTCTGCCCCTCAGTTCATTGTCTAAGCTTGCTTTTGATGCTCAGGGCTCCCAGCTTGTCACAGATATACTCGTTTCACTTGTTTTTTCGGGTCTTTGTTGTAAAGAGGGCTGGACTGAAGCGTCTGTCTGTTCCGTCATCTTGGCTCTGCCTCCCCAGGTTTAGTGCACTTTTAAAAGAGGTACACAGATCTGTCTTTTAAGAACATACATTTTCCCTTTCTATAGATTAATTATGCTCATTCAGCTCATTTATAGGTCTTTAATGATTTTCCCATAAAAATGATATTTCTCTTTAACCTTACCTCCTAGAAATAATACAAACTCTAGTTATTCAATATGTAATATTTTCAATTGCTTCTGACTTTGGTAATTGTATGAAATTAATTACTAAAGCGTTGAACCAAATCTTGTGATTAGCTTCCCATTGATCTTTAAATATTCTATTTGAATCTGTAATGGAATGATAAAATGTGAAAGTTGTTATTTGCTAACAAGGATAAGGGAAACTGTTAAAAACCATATTGTAAGATTTTGGGTTTCTCATGTAGTCTGGTATAATAAAATAATGGAAGCTGTGACAACTTGTGCCTATGGAACAGCCAATCCAGATGCTCTTAGGACTTTGTTTAAAGAAATATCCGGATACTTTTATACAATGAAATGGGAAGTGTGAAGACATTCTAGTGTGTTTCCAAATGATTAAAAAGCATCTGTCAGAAATTAATATTAATTACCGAGGTCCTAGAAGCCATTTACCTGGCATGTTTAAAACACGAGCTCCAGTGGTACCTCTTACAGTCTGTTGTTGACGTTATAATTATTTGTCTCTTTTAGAGGAGTGAATAATTATCGTAGCAAATACTCTAATTTCCCATATACATAATTAGCCCCATTCACTGTAGAAAGACAGGAATATAAGGATTCCAATCATGAGGAAAATAGATTCTTAGTCTGAATAGGCCTCTTTTTCCCCCCTTCTACAAAGCTTGTAGGGTGAAAAGAAAAAACAGTAAAATATGCTATCTTAAAAAACAGAATTATAAATGCTTTGTGAGGAAGCCACTGCAAATCTTCCAAGATGAAGTTTTTTGTTGTAGTAGTTACAAGTGGGAGCCCTGGTGGTACAGTGGTTAAGAACTCAGCTGCTAACTGAAAGGTTGGCAGTTTGAATCCGCCAGCCACTCCTTGGAAACCCTGTGGGGCAGTTCTAGTCTGTCCTATAGGCTGGCTATGAGTCAGAATAGACTAGATGGCAGTGGGTAGCTACAAGTGAAAGAGACTTATCAGAAAAGGAATTTAAATACTAGGTTTGGGATTATAATCTACCACCATGGGCTGCCAGGAGAGGGCAAGTTATAAGGCCAAACAGAAGGCCAAGCAAAGGGAAAGAAAATGACAAACAGGGTGAAATGTGGCTATGGAGGTTTTAAACCAAAGAAGACGTAATCACATTATTCTCAGAAGCAGGATCATGAGGAAGACTGAAAGTTGCTGTTGATACACACTTTGTAAACCTAGAGCTGACTTCCAAGTCAGGGAAAGGAAGAAGTAGGAGGTCAAGAGGATTCCGTTTAACTCAACAAGTACTTATTGAACAGTTCTGGAATACAGCAATATGCTAATAATATTCTATGGGGTTTTATTACCAAGTATTAATACTTAATCCTTACCTAAAGAAAAATTTGCCTTTTGAGGGACAATAATTATATGGGGAAAATCTTTAGTGATGTATTTGTCATTATATAGCAAAAAAAAAGAAAAAATCTAAGTTGAATATTAAGAGCACCATATATGGGGAAAATCTTTAGTGATGTATTTGTCATTATATAGTAAAAAAAAAAATCTAAGTTGAATATTAAGAGCACCAATGTATGAGATAAATTATGAACTACTTGGACAGTGAAGGAAGAGAGACGTGAGGTTAGAGAAGGCAGAGGAAGCATTAACCTATATAGCAAAGATAGCTGAAGTCAGGATTGGAGTGTAGAAGATAGAATAAAACATCTCAGAATGCTGTGTAATAAGGAGCAAAGAGGAATATAGTGGTCAAAGTTTGCAGTGGAATCTGAGTCAACTGGGGATCCATTCATTTTACACTGGGCATTGTGGGGTAAAGACAGAAGAGAAATAGGGAGTGAAAACCAAAAACAAAATAAAATAAACCTGTTGCCGTCGAGTCGATTTCAACTCATAGCGACCTTATAGGACAGGGTAGAACTGCCCCCATAAGAGTTTCCAAGGTGTGCCTGGTGTATTCAAACTGCTGACCTTTTGGTTAGCAGCCGTAGCTCTTAAACACTATGCCACCAGGGTTTCTGGGGCGGGGGGGCGGGCAGCAGGGGAGTAAAGTGGGGTATAAATAAATCCAGCCCTACTCTAAAGTACGGAGATAGTTCAGATGAAGAATTGGAAGGAAAGCGCTTAAAAAAATCAAAACCAAACCCATTGCCATCGAGTCGATTCTGACTCGTAGTAACCCTATTGGACAGAGCAGAACTGCCCCATAGGGTTTACAAGTAGGACCAGGTGGATTCAAACTGCTGACCTTTTGGTTAGCAGCTGTAGCTCTTAACCACTATGCCACCAGGTTTCCGTAAAATCCCTAAGTGAACTAAAATGCTGTACCTTCCCTGTATGAAATAACTGTCTCAACAGAAAATGAAAGAAAGCATAAGACTTCAATCAAGAAAAACACTTAATGAAATTGACTTCTCAATACCCCCCAGGGGATAAAATAATTAATAGCTGCTGTTAATTGTGATCAATTAATATGACAACTGAGAAGGATCTCGGACCAGGGAAGAATGAGTCATTGACTTCTTAAAAAAGGACCCATCATTGGTCAGGTAAATTAAGCTATTTTCTAAGCAAAGTGGAGAACAGTGTCTTTTAACCAGGTATACTCCAGGGAAAAACGGGGGCAAGGGGAACAGCATGTCTGAATTAGAAAGCTGGCTATCTATACCAACTTACTACCTACCTGGCTTATTACTCAGTCTCTTGTTTTCCTTGGTCAGCCCCTCAAATCATCAGATTTTCCAAGACTTAGGAGGAAATGGTTTTTCTGAGAAAAAAAAAAAATGAGAAGTTTATCAAAATTAGAAAGTCAGCAAGCCAGAAAACACTGTGGGAAGACTTTTCTAACTCAAGGAGCCACTGCTAATGAATGACAGTCATAAAAAGGAAGCAATCGCCTTTTATCCCTATTACTATAGTCTCTGACTTCTGGAGTCCACCCTAAGGAAGAATTATCTTGCTCAAGCATCATTTAGATTCTGTCATTCTCTTCAAATCTACTGAGAACTGCACTTGTTTGGGAACCATATTAAAGCCAGTGCCTCTGGGGGTTATTTCACTGTCTCTCTTCCCAGTACTATTAATGTCCAATGTCATCATTTTAATGTTGCCTTGCCTGCTTTGTATTAGCCAAGATAACTTTTTATCCATGCCCTTAGCCTAACTTCCTGAGGTGCCAGCTCCTAAGCCTACAGCTTCACCCACCCAATTACTTATTCAAGAGATGCCAGTCACCCTTATCATTGTCACATGAAATCCATACTATGAGAAATCCCCAACATATGCCCATTGACACACACATACCATCTTCCAGACATTATGTTTTATGGTAAAATGAGTTCCTTTATGTTGCCTTTTGCCTTGGTTCTTTGGAAAAACAGCTTGAGAGGTTTTTCCTCTAAGCCCTGAGGAGTTACCCTTGTCCTAGTATTCTACTCCACAGGGTTTGTTACTTTTGTCCAGGTTGATTGACATTTCCTGGATAAGCTGCAAACAACTTAGTTTTGCTACTCTATGTCTGGTCCTGGGCTGCAGCCTGCCCTGTGATTGATATTTACCTTGCCAGGATTGGTCAGTAGACTATGCAAATGAGGTGAGTTGTAGCCCAGCCTGCCTACTATGCAAACGAAGGGGGATTGGTCAGTCCATGGCCCTGGTGGGAGTGTCATGCCTTGACATTGACAAGGACTTTGTGTATTTAAGTGGCTAGCTTCACAGAGGTTTTGGAGACAGAAAGAAGGAGGAAGAGAAGCAGCAGGAAGAAACTGAAGAAAAAAAAAAAAAAAGGCAGAGAGAGAGGAGTCAAGGAACCTCCTAAAAGAGCTGTAACTTGATCAAGGCCCAGTAGGGGCCCAGTGGCAGAGTTGGCAGTGACAGGAAGCATAACCAAGAGGAGCCTGTCTTCAGAGAGCCGAGAGGAGACCTGCATAACCGAGAGGAGCTGAGAGCTATCTGGCACTGAAGAAGGAAAACTCTGCCTCCATGCTTCCTGATCCTGAATTTTGTAGCCTGTTGATCCTGATTCCAAGTTGTACCCCGTTATTTCCTTTATAAACTGCTTAACTGTACGTATGGTCTGAGTTCTGTGTGTCCAATGCAGTGGATTATCGAACCCAAAAGAGAAGTAGAGAGTGCTGTGGAAGGGGTGGCTGGTGTCAGAATTGGTAAAAAGGTTGGAGAGTGGAGGTATGCCTGATCTCCACCTCAGAGGGGTCAGCCTTGGGCTGGTCTTGATTCCGATTATAACGCCTGAATTTAAGCTGTTTTTGAGGATGCTACTACTTCGACCCTTTTGTGTGTTTTATCTCATTACACCGTGAATACCATCAGTGGGATGCGCTTCTTGCTGTGGTCATGGTTAATTTTCATGGATGCATGAATTGTGAGAGTGGGAAAGGACGTTAGAGTTTTGGGAAGGTGCAGAGAGAATAAGTTTATTCCCCAAAGTTGAATAGCAAGTTAATGTGCGACCAAGGTGATTACCTTGACTACTAGCCTCACGCTTTTTCCACCACAGGAATGATGATGGTAAAAATTAAGACACTGAAGCTGATGGAAAATACAGTCAGCGGGCCAGTGAGTAACTTTCCACCCTATTTTTTTCCAGCTGTACAGTGATAATAAAATCAAAACGGTATTAGTTTATGCTGTGAATGGAATACTACCGTTTTATTCTTGACTTTCTTTATAGCTCTAGTTGATAAGTAATAAAGATCCCGGACTACCAAAAAAAGGCAACTCAGTTTTCTATCTTTGTAGGATACTGTAATGTCTTCTAATTTTTTTCCAACGTACCTTTGTAATAATAAATCTTGACATGCCAAACCTTCATTATCGTGTTTTCTTTTTGCACAACCCATTCTGGAAATATTCCTTCCATAAATTAACATCTCTATTTCTTTGCTCAGTAATAAACACATAGCATGATCTTTGCCCAGAAAGTGTAATCGCATGGCTCGATTCACCTGTGGCACTTACAGAGCTTCTGTCTCGCAGAAGACATCTTTAAGATCCACCCAAGTACCCATCTGTCTTCTGTGCCCTTGAAATCTTCCTCCCGCTCCTTGCCCTCTCCTTTATTTCTCCTTCACTCCTTCCTCCCTCCTTGCACAATTTTTTTTAAAGCAAGCTTCGTATCTTTTTTAGTTAGAATAAAAGCTTTGTCTCTCTTGGGCGATGTTATCAGCACTGCGGATATATGCTGGGATGCTTCTATCCTGCATCTCAGAATCTGATTCTGATTCTCCTGTTACAGCCAACAGTACTGGTTAAAAAAAAAAATCAATTATTAAGTTTCTTATCTGCTTCTCTGCTTCCAGAAGAACCGAATCTTCCATAACTAATGGGGATATCTATTCCAGGGAGCTTTATGGGGAAAACATATTGCAATATGTATAAAAAATAAAAATGAGGCTGCAATTAGGTATAATAACTATAGTTTAATTTAGACCCATTTTACTTTGGGTTGATAGAAATTGGTTGGTATACAATTTTTCCATTAAAAAAGTAGTTTTCATGAAAATATTACAGTCTAACTTTGCTGCTTTTGTGTGTTTGGCTTATGAGCTTGTGAAGAAAAAAAAAATGAGTTGTCAATTTTAGATTCTCAATAGATAGCAGGAGAGTAATTCTGGGTCTCTGTAATTCTGAAGATGTATCATATACATCGGATGTTAAGGTTGGAAAACATGGTGTATGTGTCTGGGCGCCAATTAATAAACAAATGTAAGTGGACTTAGAAGTTCTGAATTGATGAGTCTTAATGCCATGCTTTATGTTTGTATCATTGAATCAAATGTACTCACCTTTTCAAATTTCTGTTGAACTTACGAGCTCCGTTGCGGAGTATATTGGTTGTTTGCCAGAGTCCACATTTCTTGAGTGAACTCATATATTTTTCCATCAATACCAGCAAAATCGTTTCCTTCCTGTGGCCTTCTCTAATGGCTTCTGTTCATTTATCACTATCTTTAAGATCCTTTCATTATCCAAGAGTGTTCATGTTTTTTGCCCATGATTTTTGATAGTAAAATATTATCTGACAGGAATGTTGATATTATGACTTGAACACATTTCAGGAAATCTTTCGAAAGAGAAAACATATAGTTAATACCATTCCGTATATCATCATGTATCTTTTCTGTATCAAAGTCAGCACAGAATACATCAAGATAAACTAATGCCTCATGATACTCATTATGCAGGACTTGCCTGGAGTATTTGGAGAATGTGTGGAAAGCACCTGCCTTATTATGGTGGCTGTTTCACCTATCCCGTGACCGTGCATGGTGGCACTAGAATTTCTATACTAATAAAGAAAATTATTTGTTCCTCTTCCAAATTCTTTAAGTATTCTTTAGCTCACTTAGCCTGTATCATCACCCACTGATACGTCTGGAATCGCTAAATATAATTAGACCTGGGATAGAGGTTTTATTGACTTTCTATATTTGAAAGCAAGTGTTAATATTCTAACTTTCCCCTGAATATTTGGCACATCACACATCAAGCCATCTGTTTAAAATCATACAAGGTGGTGGGATTAAAAAAAAGTCTTTTAGGAAGTCCAAACACAGGGTTATATATGTTCTAGATGCCAGCTGTGATTAATTTAGTCTCACAGCTCTTACATTGAAATGCTTGCATTTTCCACCCATATTAAGGTTTGATCTTAAAAAAAAAAAAAAAATGAGCTTTTTCAAAGAAATATATAGCATGTATTTAACATGCAGTATATATTTAAAGTCTTTAAATTTTTCTAGAATTTATCAAAGCTAGCTGAAAAAAACCTTAGACAATATAAGCTGTATTATTCTGGTTAGCCATGACTTATTTTTATATTGGACTTCCTAGTTTTTAAAGTGCTTTTCTAGGCATTATTTTGTTCGGGCCTCACAGTGATACTGTGATATTGGCATGGAAGATTTCACTCTCCCCAATTTACAGAGAAAATTGGCTTAAAACAGCTAGGTTTTAAGTTGCTTGTCCAAAACTACTTGACTAGTAAGCTGTGCAATTTAGACTACAGGCTGGTAGCATCCACTGGCTTCTATTGAAATGTTTTCCCATTCTGCTTATGCAGCTTCTTTAACTCAGTCCTTTTCTGCACACAGTAGCCAAAATAATGCTTGCAAAATGTTCATCAGATGGTGTCACCCACTTACTTAAACCTTAGTAAAGAACTTTCCATTTTGCTTGGGATAGTCCCAAATCCTTAATAGGATCTTGATGGTCCCCCGTGTTCCACCCCTTGCCTCCTTTCCATCCATGTCACATGCCACTCGTGTTCCTTTGCTCACTGGGCTCTAGCCACACTGGGCTTTCTTTAGTTCTTCCAAAATGTGACGAAGGACTTCGCACTTGCCACTCACTCTGCCAGGAGTGCAGGTCCCCTCTCTTCACTTGGTAACTTCTGGTTATCGTTCTCTAAGAGTGGGGACCTGGCAAGCTTCCTCCCCCTTACCCCCTCCTTTTACTCCACTCTCTTTGTCTTTAAATGGAGGTGATAATACCAACTGACTAAGTTGTTCTGAGGACTTAGATACACCAGTGGAAGTAGAAACATGTTGTAAACTGGGACGTACTCTCCAAGTTGAAGATTTTTCTCACATAGTTGGCTTATTTCAGAGTTAGAGAGCAGCTAAAGGAGAAGACAGAGTTGAAAATTCACCTGTTTGGAGCCAGCGTTTGTTCAAGAACGTACGAAAAAGCTACTTTTTGAAGGAGAGCAAAGCCTGAGTGTATAAACGAAGGAAGAGAATGTGGCGGGTTCACCTTTCCTGGGAACGTTGGGCCATTGTCAGTACTCCTGGGGGTAGTGATTTGGGTGCAACAGAAAGAGGACCCAGTGAAGGAGAAAGGGAAGAGATGATCTTGCTAAATGAAACTGGGAGAAATAGAAATGGGTGGTGCCTAATGGGTTTTGAGAGACACTACCAAAGTTCTACAAAGGTGGCTTCTTAAAGTCATTTCACCCCAGTAGTTTGGTGGAAAAAGATGTTGCTGCAGAAGCTTGGCCTCTTCAGGTTCATTACCCAGATTTCAATGTCATTGTTTTGGCTCTTACCCTTGAGTACCTTAGTAAAAAAAAAAATGACACTTACCAATTCTCCATGTCTCGCTTCCTTTCACTCTTCCCGCTGTAAAAGATCCAGGAAAAGCCTGTGTAAGAAGTTAAAATTTACTTTTGGGACAGATTGATTTACACCCATGGTATAAAAAACAAAATAAACCTGTTGCCATGAAGTCAGTTCTGACTCACGGCAACCCTGTGTAGAGTAGAACTGCTCCATAGGATTCCCTTGACTGTAATCTTTTCCGAAGCACATCTCTGGGCCTTTCTTTCACTCTGCCCATGGGGAGGTTTGAACTGCCAGCCTTTTGGTTAGTGTTGTTTTTAGTTGCTGTTGATTCTGACTCAGGGTGACCCCATAATGTTACAGAGTAAAACTGCTCCATAGGGTTTTCCTGGCTGTAATCTTAACAGAAGAAGATTCCCAGGCCTCTTCTTTCATGGTACAGCTGTGAGTTTGAACTGCCAACCTTTAGGTTATTGTTTTGTTAGGCGCCGTCGAGTCGGTTCAGACTCATAGTGACTCTATGTACAACAGAACAAAACGCTGCCCGGTCCTGCACCATTCTCATAATCGTTGTGCTTAAGCCCATTGTTGCAGCCGCTGTGTCAATCTATTTCGTTGAGAGTCTTCCTCTTTTTTGCTGACCCTCTACTTTACCAAGCATGTTGTTCTTCTCTTGGGACTCCTGCTGACACGTCTAAAGTATAGTAAATGAAGTCTCACCATCCTCCCTTCTAAGGAGCATGCTGTTCACACTTTTTCCAAGACAGGTTTATTCATTCTTTTGTCAGTCCATGGTATATTCAATATTCTTTGCCAACACTATAATTCAAAGGCGTCAGCGCTTCTTTGGTCTTCCTTATTCATTCCAGCTTTCACATACATATGAGGTGATTGAAAATACCATGGCTTGGGGTAGGTGCACCTTAGTCCTCAAAATGACACCTGTGCTCTTTAATACTTTTAACAGTTTTTATTTATTTATTTGTTTTGTGTAGCAGATTTGCCCAATGTTTAATATGTCTTTTGATTTCTTGACTGCTGCTTCTGTGGGCATTGAGTGTAGATCCAAGTAAAATGAAATCCTTTACAACTTCAATCTTTGTTTATCATGATGTTGCTTATTGGTCCAGTTGTGAGGATTTTTGTTTTCTTTATGTGGAGGTACAATCCATACTGAAGGCTGTAGTCCTTGATCTTCATCAGCAAGTGCTTGAGGTCTCTTTACTTTTAGCAAGGATGGTTGTGTCATCTGCATAATGAAGGTTGTTAATAAGTCTTCCTCCAAACCTGATACTGTATTTTTCATATTGTCCAACTTCTCGGATTATTTGCTCAGCATACAGATTGAATAGGTGTGGTGAAAGGATACAGCCCTGATGCACACATTTCCTAACTATATACCATGCAGTATACCCTTATTCTGTCTGAACAACTGCCACTTGGTCTATGAACAGGCTCTTCATGAGCACCAGTGGTGGTTAGGTTAGTAGTTGAGTCTAAACTGTTGTATCATCCATGATACACTTAATACAAAAAAATCCTGGCTTATCAGTTGGTGCCTTCTCTTGTTATCTTATGTCATATTTTATAATTTGGGTAGAAAAGGTTTTTCCATATTTGGAAAATAAAAACAAACCAAATTAGTTGCTGTCAAGTCAACTCTGACTTATGGTGACCCATATGTGTCAGATCAGGGCTGTGTTCCATGGAGTTTTCAATGGCTGATTTTTTGAAGTAGATGGCCAGGCCTGTCTTCCAAGGCATCTCTGGGTGGACACAAACCTCCAGCCTTTCAGTTAGCAGCCGATGCAGTTAATGGTTTATACCACCCAGGGTTTCCAAGTAAGGTCCTACAGGGTCGTAAAGATGCTACATGCCTTTGGAACTCAGGGAAGAGAGAGAACAAGGACGTGATGAGGAAAAGTTCTAGAGGAAATGGGTTAAAGCTGAGCATGGGAGGAACCACAGGCTTTGAAGGCAGAGACTTTAGAGGGCTTTTCAAGTAGGAGGAATAGCAGGGTCAAGGGTATAGAGGCAGGGACGTGAAGTGTTTTAGAGGATCATGACTTACTTCTAGATCATAGTCAAAACTTTTCTTCATTGCCCTCTTTTCCAATTTGACAGAGCTGGAGAAAATCCCCCTTAGCTATCTCTTGCTGTGAATTTGCCCCATGCAGTGAATCATATTGAGCCTGGGTAACCCATCGTACACATTCGCAGTGTCTGAGAAATTTCCAGACAGAGGTCTTCACTTCCCTCCTTTCCCTTTAAGACTGTGTGTCCCTTATAGTCAGGCATTGCATCTTTGGTTTTCATCACATTATGTATCTCCTGTATACAGAGCGCTAAATTCAGTAACAGCAATAACCATAGCAACATGACATGCTTCACAAAGAAAAAAAAATAATAGCAACAATAAAACAAAAAAGACCTTAGCATAGCTAAGTCAGTATTATCAGGGTGATCTGAGCTGTGTGCTTTTTACCAGATCCAGGAATGAGTTTGTGCTGAACCATCTGTTCTGGGTCACCCGGTCCCACTTTTAATCCCTGATGCCCATTCCTGAGATGAGCTAGTTTCGGGGATTATAAATACTGTAGGCGGTTTGACCTATTTTTATCTGTGAAAATCTAACTCACCAAACAAAAATGAATTCTTTAACCTTGTTCTCATCAGCTCCATGGTCTAATGAACGTAGAATTCCCAGCTCTTCTATAAAAACAGTAATGCGTCCTTTAAAGCATGTAGCAGGGATTGAAGAGGTGAACTAATTCTGAATAGGTCATAATGACTTTATTAGTTATTACTTGAATTGCTATGCATTTGATAGTATTACGGGGTCATAGTTCTTCACAGGAAGGCACCTAGCTCAGTGGAAATTGTTTAAGCTCTGGAGACGAATCAGCAAGAATTCAGAATCTGTTACCTTGTGGTTTATACAATTTTGCACAAATTACTTAAATACCTCTGATCCTTGGTTTCCTTGTCCTAAAAAAAAAAAAAAAAAAAAATGCTGTAGAGTCTATTCTGACTCATGGCAACCCCATGTGTTACAAAGTAGAACTGTTCCGTAGGGTTTTCCTGGCTGTAGTCTTTACAGAAGCAGATCGCCAGGCCTTTCTTCTGTGGTGTCACTGGGTGGGTTTGAACCGCCAACCTTTAGGTTAGTAGCTGAGTGCAAACTGTTTGTACTACCCAGCGACCTTCCTTGTCTATAACAAGAAATTAATAATAGAACCTATCTCATGCAATTTTTAGGAAGGTGAAATGAATTAGTATATGTAGAGCCCAAGTTAGCACAAAATAACAACTATGACTATTTATTTTTGTCATAACATTCAAGAAACATCTTCTTATGTTGGTCCTTCTGTACCTCTTACAGCATGAGAAGCTGATACATGAACTGGAAGAAGAGAGACACTTGCGTCTTCAAAGTGAACAGCGGTTGCAGGAGGTGACCCTGGAGTCTGAGCGCAACAGGATTCAGATGCGTGGCCTGCAGCAGCAGTTTTCCAGGTATCATGCATGAAACACGCATGTTGCGCCATGAGTTGCATCCCTCCCTGCACCGGTACTGCCTTTGATTGAATTTCCATTGTGCAAAGATTCTGTTGCGTTTGATGAGCTCATTTCCCAGCAATTTAGATCTTCTTTTCTAGCTGTTGGGTTTTTTTTTTGGGGGGGGGGGGTTTCTAGCCAAGCCATCCTATTGTATTTGGACCAGTTTTCTGAAACTTTCTGTCTGCCCTTGATCTAGCCTGGGCTTTACTGAGGGTGGTTGTCTTTTCTTCTTGATGGCTTCCCAAGGGTCTTCCAGTGGGTTTCAGTGGCTTTGTGACCTGTTAGAATGTTCTCTGAGAGGCCAGGTAGGTGGATGAGCTTTCACAGGTCAACATAATCCTATTTTAAAGTAGAGAGAAAATGAATTCAATCGTATAGTAAGCTCTTACTCATTGCTTAGAGAAAACATTTCGAAGTAGCAAAAAAAAAAAAAAAAAATCAATGAGCTCCTGTCCTTTGATAACTAGAATTTGAAAGGATTCTGAAAAAAGCAGCTCTCTTTAGATTTAATTCTAGCACAGTCTGAATCTTTCAGCTTCCAATTATAGTTAATATAGGGTCAGATGGAAGCTCAACCTATTACGTTAATATCCATCCAATTCAGTGGAAAAAAACACACACTTGCCCAATTACAGACCTGGGACCACATACAGGCATCCTGTGAGAGACAGCCTAATTTCTGCATTTTACCTTCGCCATTTGCTAAATCAGGAAAAAAAATTTTCATTTCACTTTTCCCTCGCTAGCTTATCCTAGTCAGAGTCTAGTTTGAAAAGTGTCCTTAAAATCTTAATGAGCTGCTCTCCCAGCTCAGAGTGTGGGACTTGTCTTTAACTTACCGTTCAGACTGGTTTGTGTATCTGTGTGATTGGTGGTTCAGTGGTGGGATTCTTGCCTTCCATGCAGGAGAACTGAGTTTGATTCCTGCCAATGCAACTTACGCACAGCTGCCACCCATCTGTCATGGGAGGTCTGTGTGTTGCTATGCTGTTGAATAGGTTTCAGGGTAGCTTCAGGCTAAGACGGACTAGAAAGAAAGACCTGGCGAGTGTTTCTGCTGTGCATGGGATCACCATGAGTCGGGGCTGACATGAGGGCAGCCAGCAACAACAATGACATATGATTGGTGATGGATAATGTAGCTTCCTCACTAAGAGCCTTTTATAGTGATAGCTTCCTTTTTAGAGGTGTTGGAGAGCGAGGCCAAAGCTTAGCCGCTAGATTATTTACCTCACTTTGGCTCCATGCCATGAACTTTTGTGACTTTGGTTTAGGGGCTTCTTGGAGGAATAGGACAGGAAGGAGGGATTACTACTCTGTGTTCAGTGTCATATTTTAACACCCCGTCAGAACGCCTGAGCCCAGAATAATACATAGGCCCAGGATAATATACATGCGCCAATCAATACTCTAACAAATGCATGGCCCACCCCTCGAAGGCTGTTATTTGTATAACCTTATGCATGGTTTTTCATTCAGTTTGATGACAACTCTTGTCTTGTGGCTCCCAACTTGAAGTAATAGATCGCCCCACCTGAAGCAACTTTAAAACAAGCACTACTTCGTAATACTTTCTCTTTTAACAGTGTGGACAAGGAGAAGGGACTAATTGAGACGTCTCTGTATTCAAGCTATCGATTCATAGGTCACGAGACACATGGCACAGTAAATTATTTTCATATGATGCCAGGTCACCTGTTGTAAATCAGATGACAATCCCATACAGGTTTGAGTTGTCCAGGAGACAAGTCTAGATCCTAGGCTGAAAAGAGAAGATGATTATATGGAAAATAAATAATGGTCTGTCTTACATACTGCTTTGGGGATGAGTTTTTTTTTCCAGTATAATCAGTTTACTCCCGTAAAGCTTCATTGAAACTGAAAAGTTCAAGTCCAGTTACAGCCAGACAACTAATGTAAACCAGCAAAAGATAGGGAAGAAAAAGCTGATATAACAGATAAGACAACTACGTAATAAGTTGCGTAGACCTACTGAACCATTCCTGATGGCCTGTCGCATTTTAAGCTCTGGTTTTAAAGATATTTCTGGTTATGCTTATTTAAATAATTCTGTTACTATAATTTAGGTCTTTGTAAAATTCTCAGTATTGCGGAATATGCCTGTAATACATTGCACTGTACGTGGTCTGCATCCAAATGGTCCTACAAGTAATTTATATAGCCCAAGTCATTGTATTAAATTAAAAAAAATTATGTCCATAATTTTCTCCTTTTTTTCCCCCCCTGGGCCAATGAATTCATTTTTTATGTGTAGTGACATCTGGAATGTAGAATTATTTGAGCATTGTTCATGGACCAAGGTTATTTTTAAAAATTAAACTCTCAACTTACTTCTTAATGGATATGAAACGGCTTACAATAAAAGATAGGTTTACAATAAGGCTGATCATATAGACAAACTAAAAGGCCATGAGAAGGAGAATGTGGCAAATAATCCCGGTTACACAGGCCAACATGTTTTCTGAGAAGGAGCATTTAATTTAGCTCAAAGATTCCTGGCAGCCAAGATAAAAAGGAAAACACAAGAGGATATCTAATTCTCATTTCCTAGACAAAGGCTAAACCAGTTGCCGTGGAGTTGATTCTTCCTCAAGGCGACCCTGTGTGTGTTACTGTAGAACTGTGCTCCATACAGTCTTCCTTCAGGGGCTCATGATTCGGAAGTAGAGCATCAGGCCCTTCTTCCATGACACTTCCGAGTAGATTTGAACTGCCGCCTTTTCAGCTGGCAGCTGAATACATTAACTACTTGCAGCATCCAGGGACTCCAGACAAAGGCTACTACTCTTACACGTCTTTTTCGAATGTGGGCGCAGACGCATAAGATGCTGAGGGCTCGGTGAGTTGGGTGAAATCTTCCTGGAGTGTTTGATGGCCTGGTAGCCATGAGAGTGTCTAAACGGTGGTTAAGGATGTTCTGAATTTCAGATTTCCGAATGAGTGAGACAGTGGAGGGGAAAGTGAATGATGAGCTTAGAATCTGAGACAATTAGATATACGTGGAAAGTAGAATTCAGCTGTCAGGATGAGTAATTCAGGGGAGGTAGGACGGGCTTGGTTTTCAGCTGTGTGATGGGTCTGGTAGCTCAAAGGACCAGGCAAACCTGAACATGCGTGATTGTCTGTACTCTGATGAGTAATGGGATCACTTAGATGATAAAAAAAAAACGTAAAAACGTTTCAATGAGTAGTTTCGTTTATGTCCCCACCAAACCTTCCTCCACAGTCCCTCCCCTCCCCTTGACCTCATGTCCAGGGAGAGTATAATGGTTAGCAATGGTCCCAAGATTGGGCAGTAACCATGAAGAGATGCAGCCAGAGGTTACATAATCAGCTGTAAGTGCATAAATCAGAAATCTCCTGCCCGGAGGGAGATTTAAACAAGCATAACCAACTTGGTTCGGGCCATTAACATCCTATAATCTAAATGCAGAGGTGAGAAAAGATATTTCCAAATTAACCCTTCTCTACGGTGGAGAGAGCACTTTAATGGGTGCTGCCTAGAGGCGGGTAACGTCATAAGGGCTACCTGTGCTAGTCTTGTTAGTTGGTGATGTAAATCAAAGATGCTTTCCAGATGTGATGAACAATGTTTTACCTGTCATCTGTGTGGTATGTATGACTGGACATATTTTAGTGGTGTTAGCTTTATGCTGTGCCATCCACTATTCCATAACTGTCCCTACCTCTCCACCTCTGTAATGACTTGTTTGAGTTGTGACTGTTCAGCCAGCCAGGGTTCATGGTGTGGACTGCAGCTATGGCGCTGACTTCCATCCTGAGCAAAGATGGTTCATTGCTGAACCCCCAGCCTCCTTACTCCACGCTGAGTTAAGGATGTGTTTTAAGCATCAATAGACTAACCTGGAGGAACGTTTTGAGAACTTTCAGCAACATTGTCTCCAAACCAAGTCGGGTATGTGGAGGTGGAATAACAGTGGTTTATTTTATAGACTGGTACCATGCAAACCATGCAAACCAGACGTGGCTTATACTTGTGTTTGAGTTGGTCCCTTTGGAGGCAATCTAATCAATGTATAGATTATGACTGACAGCTTCTGTTCTTCTTAGGCAATAACTCACATTTCCTTTATAGACAATATAAATGAAACAGAGTATGCATCCTCAAAACCTGTGGACTAGAGATAGAGAATCCTTACCTACATATATGAGTGAAACAACGTGTTAACAGTATAGCTATAAATGAAATGAAGTGAAAATTTGTCTAAATTCAGGACACCTATGCTTGTTATACTTGTTAGGGAGCCCTAGTGGTGTAGTGGTTAAGAGCTCCAGCTGCTAACCAAAAGGTCAGCAGTTCAAATCCACCACTACTCCTTGGAAATCCTATGGGGCAGTTCTATTTTGTCCTATAAGGTCGCTATGAGTTGGCATCAACTTGAGGGCAGTGGGTTCAGATTTTTTGGTTTTATGCTTGTTGGTGGGCTATCATGCTGAGGCATGCATAGAATCAGATGAAATTAATCACTGAATGGCGTCCTTAGTATGTTAGTGCTGCTATAACAGAAATGCCATGAGTGTTTTTTTTGGGGGGGGGGGTGACTTTAATTTTAATGAACAGAAATGAATTTTTTCACAGTTTAGGAGACTAGAAGTCTGAATTCAGGACACCAGCTCTAGGGGAAGGCTGTTTCTGTCTGCTCTGGGGGAAGATTCTTGTCTTTTTTAGAATCTCTTCCTTGGTGATCTCTGTGTGGCATCTGTCTTTCTCCATTTGTGCTTCCTTGCCTTTGTGCCTAATCTCCTCCTTTTATATCTCAAAAGTGACTGTGTTAAGACACACCCTATGTGATACGACATAATTAACACAACAAAGAAAATCTTATTCCAAATGGGGTTACATCCACAGGTATAAAACTAAAACCAAACCGGTTGCCATCGAGAAGATACCAACTCATAGCAACCCTATAAGCCAGAGTAGAACTGCCCCACAGGGTTTCCAAGGAGTGGCTAGTGGATTCGAACTGTTGACCTTCTGGTTAGCCACCAAGCTCTTAACCACTGTGCCATCAGGGATCCTCCACAGGTTTAGGGGTTAGGATTCACAACACCTATATTTGGAGGACACAATTCAGTCCATAACAGGTAGTGGCAATAATAGTGACAATAATATATGCGTTTAGTGTGTGACAGCTCTATGCTGCAATATGTTCAAAGCTCTAAATTAGAATCAACCTGGTAGACGCACCACCTGGGATGACATATTTTTTAAACTATCTACAATTAGCAAACTATATCACACTGAAAGTATCATGAATCAGTTAGTGTTTCTCTGCAGCTTTGACATGCTGGGGGAGGGGGTGGTGTGTGTGTGTGCATGCGCTCACGCTTATACCAGGCGGTGCAAATCTAAGTAAGGGCAACAAATGAGCTTGGTGATCTGTAATTGACCAGGGAGTTAAAAGCCACCCAAATGGAATCCAGGCTTTCACTCCCTAGCCCCGGGTCTCTCTGTTCCTGTTCGGACCTTCACTCCCTACCTTGTTATCTGCTGCCTTGAAGCTATTTCTTTACTTACCGTAAAAGGGATTTCTCCTATCATGGTTGGTTGCTGTGCTCAAGTGTAGCCTCTGCGCTGAACTTCAAGGAGATGTAAATTGAGATGGTTTCACTGCTTAACTCGCTCGCTAGTTGCTGTGCACGTCATTGGCTCTCAGAGACTATGGAACCTTAGGGTTCATTTTCTGCTGCCCATTTGGGAGCTGTAGATGCAGGCATAGAAGCATGTGTTGAAGAGGATAATATGCCCTGAGCTGTTACCCACATACACCCTCTGCCTCTGTATCTGCCTGGTACTTTCTCTATGTCTCGGGAATTAGGAGAACAGAAGAAGATGAGAAGAGCTGCCAGTTGACCTTTGGACAATCAACAGCACAGAGCTCTTCTGCTCTCTTTCTGCATTTGTCCCCCTCTCAGACCCTTTTCCAACTTTCACATGTTACAGAGGCCGGTTCTCCCGAGTGGCTTTTTCCTCCTAATGAATATAGAGGACAATTTTCTATTGATTTAGAGTTGCTATTTCTACACCATCAGCAGTATTTCTGGCTGAGACTTCTGAAAATTGGGGCCTCTCACCTGCACCTTTGTGTAAATCTACCAGAAGTTTAAAATGACAAAGTGACATTAGTTCAAGTGATACATTTGCTTCGAATGACAACAGATGGAAGAGAATATTTTAAATGGCATCTTTTAAAATGCTTGGTTAATGTAATATGGGCCATCTTTTGATGTCGGAAATTTGTGTCCTAGCGATCTAGAATGTAAGCTCTCGCTTATGCAAAGCAAAGGTAGGCTAAAACCAACTGCGTAGAGAACTGGGGAGAAAGGAGGCCACTGTCAAATCCCTGGTGATTATTCACATAGTGAACATTGGAAGTTCCTTTGTATTTCCGTCGCTTCATAAATAGTGATATTGGCACATGTGTCTTCTTAAACTCTTCAAAAGAGCTATGTGTGGTTGAATAGAAAACACAAAGTTTATCTTTCCTGTTATTCATCCCTGGTACAGAAAACAGTATTAACATGGAGTGTAGTATAATTTCATTTTAAAGCACACTATTGGACTAAATGGGTTCTCTAGGATCTGGTTACAGCCCCACATCTGTCTAACTGGAGTCCTGGTGGAACAGCTGGTTAAGAGCTTGGCTGCTAACCAAAAGGTCGGCAGTTTGAATCCACCAGCTGCTCCTTGGAAACCATATGGGGCAGTTCTACTCTGTCCTATGTAGGGTCGGTAAGAGTCGGGATTAACTTGACACCAAAGGGATTGGGTTTTTTTTTTTTTTTCTCTAACTAGCGTAATCACTTTAGTTAAGTACTTTAACCTTTCTGGGTCTCAATTTCCTCATCTGTAAAATGATGAAATTGCAATATAGCTTTATAGCGCTTTTTAGAAAACAATGTACTCAAATGCATTTATTAGGCAAAAACATAACTACTCTGTTACAACCAGGCCTAATTGAAATTTCTGACAGTGAACTTTCTATTTTGAGTGCTTGGAGCGGACCTGTCTTAATTTCCATGTTGCCATCACAGTGAGGCTCCGTGGAACCAGATTTGACTGTGTCCATTTTGGTCACTTGACTCTAGAGAAGTCAATATTAGAAAACCGCCAGGCCTGGGTGAAAAATTTCTGTTGAGGACAGCCAAAATTAAATACTGAGGAGCTGTACTGGCACAAGGAAGTTAAGATACTGTGCAGTGGACATAACCATTATCATCCTTGCCTCTGATGTTGTCCACTTCAGGATTTATTTGAACTAATTTGGGAAATAAGCTGAACAGAGAGAACTTCATGACAACCAGAATTATTTTCACTTCTAAACAATTTCTCTGAAGCAACAGCTACCATCAATAAAAACACTAGTGACTTAGACTCTCCTCTAAATATTTTTTTTTGGACACCTCAGGATGGATTGATACAGTGGCTGCAACAACGGCCTCAAGCATAGCAACGATTGTGAGAATGGTGCAGGAGCCGGCAGTGTTTTGTTCTGTTGTACCTAGGGTCGCTGTGAGTCAGAATCGACTCCACAGCACGTAACAACAACAAATGATAATTCCTAATGTGTTACCCCCACCCCCACACTTTCTTATAAGAAAATAAATGCAGGGTGTAGAAGGACTTTTTTTTTTTTTAATGAAAACTACTCTCAATATTCCATGCTTTATATTTTTATCAGTTTTGCAGAGATTCCACTTCTTTTTTAGACATACAGTTTGATAACTTTTGACAAGCATATGCTGTCATGTAACCACCACCACAATCAAGATACAGAATATTTTAATATCCCTGAAAAGTTTCCTTGCTCTGCTTTGTTGTCAGTTGCTTTCCTACACCCAAGCCCCTTGCATTGATGGACTCTTCTTATAGTTTGGCCTTTTCAGAAAGTCTTAGAAAAGAAATTATAAAATACTTAAACTTTTTGTGTCAGACTGCTTTCACTTAGCACGAATCTTTGGAAGTGTGGTTATGTTGCATGTATCATAACCCGTTCCTTTTTATTGTTGCAAAGCTCTGGTGGCACAGTGGTTAAGAGTTACGGCTGCTAACCAAAAGGTCTGCAGTTCAAATCCACCAGCCACTCCTTGGAAACCCTGTGGGGCAGTTCTACTCTGTCCTATTGGGTCGCTATGAGTTGCAATTGACTTGACGGCAATTGGTTTGGTTTTTGGTTTTTTATTCTGTTGTATAGATGTGTAGATGTAGCACTACATGTTTATCCATTCACCTGCTGAGGGATAATTGAGTTTCTTCCAGTTTTTATGATTATGATTAAAACTGCTATGAATACTCATGTCCAGGTCTTATTGTGTTTTCATTTCTCTTGGGAAAACACCTATGAGTGGGACTACTGAGTCATATATTAAGTGTACGTTTAACTTTATAAGAAACTGCCAGTCTGTTTTCCAAAGTAGCTGTGTCATTTTGTATTCCCACTAGCAGTGCATGGAAGCTTCTGTTGTTCCACACTAATGCATTTCTTTTGAAATATAAAATACAGATATAGAAAACACATACAAGAAATGTTTGACTTAATGAGTTTTTTAAAGCCAACACCCTTGTAACCACTGCCAGCTCAAGAAAGGAAACCCTGCCCATAAGCCAGAAGCCCCTCCAGGTACCTGATCCCAGTCTCAGCCTCCAGCTTCTCGTAAGTAACTATTGGTGGCATAGTGGCTAAGAGCTTTGCTGCTTACTAGAAGGTCAGCAGTTCAAATCCACCAGCCACTCCCTAGAAACCCTAGGGGCAGCTCTCTGTCCTATAGGATCGACTCGATGACACCTAACAACAATAATCGTAACTTTTATAACAATTGCTTCCTTATGTTTTTGATAGTTTATCATCGTCCAATATGAATCCCTAACAGTTTAGTCTTGCCAATTTTTTAAAATTTAAGTTTATTTTAGCCTACAGTTTCCCCTTCATTCCTTCCTTTTCCTTCAAGTATATCTGTTGAAGAATTTATCTGTTGAAGAACCCAGAGCATTTCCCACAGTCTGAAATTTTGCCAATTGCATATTCTTGAAGAAATTCAATGTGTTCCTCCTTTGTCCTCTGTATTTTCTGCAAATTGGAAGCTATTCTTAAACATCGTTCCTGACAATGACCTTTGTCATAGGTAGGCATTCAATAGATATTAGTTGTTCAGGAATGACTGAATACATGAATGAATGAATGCCTTCACTGAAGCAGAAGGATACAGCCAGACTTGTACTAGGAAAGACTTTGACTAACATATGGAAGAATTTTACAGATAGTGTGTTTATGTTAGAAATTTGCTTCCAAGGGTGGTTCTACAATAGCCATTTCTGGGGATCTTTAAAATTTTGATAATACTCAATCACTCTTAGAGTTATAAACCGTGATGGCCTGGGAGAATGAAGACCTGATTCCCCATTCCAGAGTTCCTATGATTGAATGCCCACGTATAAAAGATGAGTTGCCTGTTTCGGAATATTCTTTGCAGAATTCCTTTCTGCAGGGCACTAAATGGAATTTGGTGCATTGAAAGTTTACTTCCCAGCGGGCACAGTTTACTTTCAGAGAGTGTTTTATGGCCCTCAGGTAATATCTGTATCAGTCTGTCTGTGGTTGTAGATGGGCCACAGTGTGTGGTTCATTGTTCTGATTACCACTTGGTTCCATAAGCAGTACATTTAATGAACGGCATTCCTGCAGAGTGTATCTCTGAGTGCCGACTGTAAACACTTGGAACTGTTCTTTAAAAAAAAAAACATCCTTTTATTTGTGAAAAAGAATTCAGCTAAGATGGTCCTTGTTTATAAATGTCTACATCTGTTGCTAACAAACAGCCTCAAGCTTTTAAGAGAGCTTCCCAAAAATAAAGTAAGAAGTGAGCTATGCTGAAGCTACTGGGTTCTGACGAAAGCAGTATATTGTAGTTTCCATTAAATTGTGTTTCAGGATTGTTTTCACATTGCTCCTGACCAAAGGTTTTCACTTGTCGTCTGCAGTGGTTGCATTCTGGTCACTGCTTCAGGGATTCATATGTAAGTGTATTTTCTCAAAACACAAATATGAATTTATTTTTCCGTATGTAATTACTATGGTGATTTCAAACTGTTATGCTTTATAATAAGGATTTTTGTTAATATTGATATTAACATGAGCCACAAAAATGCTGATATGACACTTCTTTTTTTTTTTTTCATTATTTCCAAAACGATTTTTTACATTATTTCATTCAGTTCTCACTATAACCTTATGCATGGGAGACAGAGTATAGTATAATATCATAATTTTGTAATTCACAATTTCATAATACCATAATTTTGATAAATACAACAGTGAAACTTAAAAATTTCTTTGAGGCCATTTGACTGGGTGTGCCCAACTCTAGAAGCCAGGTCTTCTGGGTTTTGGTCTGACGCTTTTTCTCCTCCCTCATTCATTTATTTTGTAATGTATAAACCGTGATAGAAAGTGAAGTTTGAAAGAACGTTACAAGTAATTATATTTCATACTGATTTCACTCTTGACCACAGATATAAGGGCTCTACCACTGGTGGGGTTCTTAAAGGTGATCATCATCACCCCACTGAGTTTCTACCCGAGAGGAACTTGGATGAGAAGTATAAATGAAATTCTATCAAATTAAAAGGGAAATTTGATAACCACCTGTCGTAGTCAACTAATACTGCTATAACAGAAATACCACAAGTAGATGGCTTCAAGAAAGAGAAATTTATTTCCTCACAGTAAAGTAGGCTAAAAGTCCAAATTCAGGTTTCAGCTCCAGGGGAAGGCTTTCTCTCCCTGTTGGCCTTCTCATCAATCTTCCCCTAGAGTAGGAGCTTCTCGGCAGAGGAACCCCAGGTCCAAAGTACGTGCCCAGCTCATGGCACTTCTTTCTTGGTGCTACCAGGTCCCCACTCTCTGCTTGCTTCCCTTTCCTTTTATCTCCTGTGAGATAAAAGGTGGTGTAGGCCATGCCACAGGGAAACTCCCTTTACATTGGATCAGGGATGTGACCTTAGTAATGGTGTTACAATCCCACCCTAATCCTCGTTAACATAAAATTACAATCACAAAATGGAGAATAACCACACAATACTGGGAATCCTGGCCTAACCAAGTTGACACATATTTTTGGGGGACACAATTCAATCCATAACACTACCTTTTTCACATTCCACAATCCATAAAGAAGGTCAAAAAGTGTTTTTTTTAGTGCTCCTTTTATCCTCTGTACTTTCTTACTATTTTTTAGCATTACATTGATGGTTGAGTTGGTGTTTCCAAATATCTGTATCCCATCAAATTACAATTCCATTATTACATGGCCTATGTAGCCACTGAATTAACTTAGGATGGCCCAAAACCCCTTTGCCTCTTAACTTGGAAAATATGTATTTAGCTAAAAAAAAAAAAAAAAACCCTCCAGATTCACCTTCTCCTTGATGTGTTTTTTAATATTCTATTACTTGATTTCTACACAGACTCTTTAGTCACATAATTATGCTTTTTTTCTTGCTGATGTTCTTTGGGGCTGTAATGTGCTGTGTCTCTCTGAATAGAACATAAGCTTCTGGTTTTAGTCTGGTACTTAGGTGCTCAATAAATGTTGGAGTAAGTGAATAAAGTAGTATTTCAGATGGCCCAAGCTGCTTTTTTTTTTTTTTTTTTTTGTAACGGTGTTGACTTCCCCTATATTGTGTGTAGTCTTTCCCTTCTCCAAAGTTGACACTTGTATACTATCTAGGTAGTGATTTCCCTCCCCTCTCCAGCCTCATAACCATCAAAGAATGTTTTTTTCTGAGTATAAAACTTTTCTTGAGTTCTTGTAATAATGATCTCATATAATATTTGTCCTCTTGTGACTGACTTACTTCATTCAGCACAACGCCTTCCAGATTCATCCATACGGTGAGGTGTTTCTTGAATTCATTGTTCTTCTTTATTGTTGCATAGTATTTCATTGTGTTTATGTACCATAATTTGTTTATCCATTCATCTGTTGACGGGCATTTTAGGCTGTTTCCATCTTTTCGCTATTGTGACTAATGCTGCAATGAACATATGCGTACATATGTCTAGTCATGTGACGGCTCTTATTTCCTAGGATTTATTCCTAGGAGTATGATTGCTGCATCGTATGGTATTTCTATTTCTAGCTTTATAAGGAAGCGCCATATCGCTGTTGTTGTCAGGCTGAGATGATATCTTATTATAGTTTTGATATGCATTTCTCTAATGGGTAATGATCACGAGCATTTCCTCATGTATCTGTTAGCCGCCTGAATGTCTTCTTTGGTGAAATGTCTGTTAATATGCTTTGCTCCTTTTTTAATGGGTTGATTTGTCTCTTCGTATTGAGGTGTTAGAACATTTTGTAGATTTTAGAGAATAGACCCTTGTCAGATATATTGTAGCCAGAAAAAAATTTTCCAGTCTGTAGGTTCTCTTTTTATTCTTTTGGTAAAGTCTTTGGATGAGCATTTAAGTGTTACATTTTTAGGAGCTTCCAGTTATCTACTAGATAGCTCTTCTGGTGTTTGTGCATTGTTAGTGATGGTTTATATCCTATTTATGCCGTGTATAATTTTTTTTACTAGGGTTCCTAGCATTGTCTCTATTTTTTTCTTCCATGATGTTTTCGTTTTAGATTTTATATTTAGATCTTTGATCCATTTTGAGTTAGTTTTTATGTATGGTGTAAGGTATGATCTTGTTTCATTTTCTTACAGATGGACATACAGTTATGCCAGCACCGTTTGTTAAAGAGACTGTCTTTTCCCCATTTAACAGACTTTGGGCCTTTGTTAAATATCAACTGCTCATAGATGGATAAATTTACTTCTGGGTTCTCAATTCTGTTCCATTAGTCTATGTATCTGTTGTTGTACCAGTGCCAAGCTGTTTTGACTACCATGGCTGTGTAATAGGTTCTAAAATCAGATAGTATGAGGCCTCCCACTTTGTTCATCTTCTTCAGTAATGCTTTATTTATTTGGGACCTTTTCCCTTTCCATGTAAAGTTGGGGATTTGTTTCTCCATCTCATTAAAGAAGGCTTTTGGAATTTGGATGAGAATTGCATTTCATCTGTAGATCGCTTTGGGTAGTATTGACATTTTCACAATGTTGAGTCTTGTTATCCATGAGCATGGTATGTTTTTCCACTTCTGTAGTTCTCTTTTTGTTTCTTGCAGTAGTTTTTTGTGCTTGTATAGGTCTTTTATGTCCCTGGTTTCGATTTATTATTTTACCTCCTTGGTGGTCTATCATAAATGATACTGTTTTCTTGGTTTCATTTTTGAAGTTCTCTTTTGTTGGTATATAAGAATTCAACTGATTTTTGTATGTCAATCTTGTATTCTGCTACCTTGCTGAATCCTATTAGTTCCAGTTTCTTGTGAATTCTTTAGGGTTTTCTCTGTATAAGATCATATTATCTGTGAATAAGGTAGTTTTTTAACCTCTTTCTTGCCAGTTTGGATGCCCTTTAGTTCTTTTTCTTGCCTTATTCCTCTAGCTAGGACTTCCAGCACAATGTTGAATAAGAGTGGTGATAAAGGGCATCATTGTCTGGTTCCTGTTCTTGAGGGGAATTCTTTCAATCTCCTCTCCATTTACAGTGATGTTGGTTGTTAGTTTTGTATAAATTGTTCTTTATTATGTGTAGGAATTCCTCTTCTATTCCTGTTTTGCTGAGAATTTTTATCAAGAATTTGTGTTGGACTTTGTCAAATGCCTTTTCTGTGTCTATGGATATGATCATGTAATTCTTTTCTTTTGTTTATGTGGTAGATTACTTTGATTGATTTTCTAATGTTGAGCCTCCATGCATACTTGGTATGAATCACACTTGTTCATGATGTTTTGTTTTTTTGATATGCTGTTGAAATCTGTTGGCCAGAATTTTGTTGAGAATTTCTGCATCTGTGTTCATGAGGGATACTGGTCCATAATTTTCTTTTTTTGTGTTGTTTTTGCCTGGCTTTATTATCAGGGTTATGCAGGCTTCATAGAATGAATTCAGGAGTATTCCTTCCTTTTCTGTGCTCAGAAATAGTTTGAAGAGTATTGGTATGAGCTGTTACCTCTGAAAGTTTGGTAGAATTCTCCATTGAAGGTGTCCAGACCAGGGCATTTTTTGGGGGAATTTTTTTTTTATTACCTGTTCAATCTCTTGTTTTATTATGGGTCTGTTTAGTTTTTCTGCCTTAGTTTGTGTTAGTTTAGGTAGATAGTGTGATTCTAGAAATTTGTCCATTTCTTCTAGGTTTTCAAATTTGTTGGAGTACAATTTTTCATAGTATTCAGTTCTGATCCTTTGAATTTCAGTTGGGTTTCTTTTGATACCAATCTTATTTCTTATTCAGATAATTTGCTTCCTCTTCAGTTTTTCTTTTGTCAGTTTGGCCAATGGTTTGTCAATTTTGTTGATGTTTTCAAAGAACAAACGTTTGGTCTTACTGATTCTTTCTATTGTTTTTATGTTCTCTATTTCATTTATTTCTGCTCTAATCTTTATTGAGGCCCTGGAGGCACATTAGTTAAGAGCTGAGCTGCTAACCGTAAGGTTGGGAGTTTGAATCCACCAGCTGCTTCTTGGAAATCCTATAGGGCAGTTCTATTCTGTCCTATAGGATTGCTATGAATCTGAATTGACTCTATGCCAATGGGTTTGGTTTTGGTTTTCTAATCTATTATTTCCTTTCTTTTGGTGTCTGAGGGCTTTTTTTGCTGCTCTCTATTTGTTCAAGTTGTAGGGTTAATGTTTTGATTTTGGCCCATTATTCTTTTTGATGTGTGCATCTATTGCTATAAACTGACCCCTAAGAACTGCTTTTGTTGTGTCCCGAAGGTGTTGGTAAGGTGTGTTTTCACTCCTTTTGATTCTATAATGTTTTTAAATTCTATCCTTAATGTCTTCTGTTACCTACTAGTTTTTCAGCAATGTGTATTCAGTTTCCATGTATTTGATTTTTTTTTCCTTGCTGTTTCTGTTATTGATTTCTACTTTCAAGGCCTTGTGATCAGAGAAGATGCTTTGTATTATTTCAGTGCTTTTATTTTCTTAAGGCTTGCTTTGTGGCCTAAAATGTAGTCTATTCTAGAGAATATTCCATGTGTGTTGGAAAAGAATATATACTTTACTGCTGTTGGGTGGAATGTTCTGTTTTTGTGTATGAGGTTGGGTTGGTTGATTGTGGCATTTAGATCTTCTGTATCTTTATTGAGTTTCTTTCTAGATGTTGTCTTTTACCAAAATTGGTGTGTTGAAATCCCCTGCTGTTATTGTGGAACTGTTTCTCTTTTCAATGCTGTCAGAGTTTGTTTTGTTATTTTGGAGCCCTGTCATTGGTTGCCTATATATTTATTATGATTAGGTCCTCCTGGTGTATTGATCCTTTAGTCATTATACAGAGTCCTTCCTCGTCCTTTGTGGTGAATTTTGCTTTAAAGTCTATTTTGTTGGAGATTAATATTGCCACTTCTTCTCTTTTTGGTTATTGTTTGCTTGATATGTATTTTTTCCATCCTTTGATTTTTAGGTTGTTTATGTCGTTGTGCCTAAGGTGTTTCTCTGTAGATGGCATATAGATGGATTGTGTATGTGTGTTTTTTTTTTAAATCTGCCACTCTCTGTCTTTTACTGGTGCATTTAGGCCACTTACATTCATTGTGATTATTAATAGGTATGTGTTTACTGCTGTCATTTTGTTGTATTTTTTTGTGGTGTCGATGGTTTCTTTGTTCCACTTAATTTTTTGTGCTGAGTTTTTTTTTGTTTATGAATTGTCTTTTCATTTCTTTCATTATTGTTTGTGTTAGCTGAGTGTTTATGTGTTTCTTCTTTTTCATTTTGATGGGTAAGTTTGTTAGCTTCCTTTATGTTTACTTTGAAATTTAACTTTATAGGTTTAAGCCAGTCTTTTATTTCTTGATACCATCTTCACTTCCTCTTCATGTGGAAGTTTTATGACTACACTCATTTTTCACCCTTTTTTGTTCTGACATTGTGGTCATTTATATATTGACATCTCTGGATCCCTATTTTCAGTCCTTTAGCTTTGTTGTATTTTTGTGAATTTCCTGCCTGGATTGACTGTCTGGGTGATCTGTCCTGTATCCTAGTCTTGAATTGTTGTCTGATGTTGTTGGCCTCTAACCAGGAGACTCCCCTTAATACTTCTTGTAATTTTGTTCTGGCCTTTTACGTATTTCCCTAATTTCTGTTTTTATCTGGAAATGACCTAATTTCACCATCATATTTGAGGGACAGTTTTACTGGACATATAATTCTAGGCTGACAATTTTTTTTTTTTGTTTTTTCCTTCAAGGCTTTATATATGTCATCCCATTGCCTTCTTGCCTGCATGGTTTCTGCTGAGTAATCAGAGCTAAGTTTTATTGGTTCTCCTTTGTAAGTGACTTTTCATTTATTCCTAGCCACTCTTAGGATTCTCTCTTAGTCTTTAGTTTTGGTAAGTTTGATTATGATATGTCTTGGTGACTTTTTGGGGGGATGTCTCCCGTAGGTGGCTAGTTGAGCTTCTTGAATAGGTATCTTCTTGTCTTTCATAATATTACCACACAGTGACATCACACATGTGGTGACTGATGACCTAAGCACCTGTGCCCCAACTAACTGGCCGGCAGAGGGCACACGTATAACACCCAACCTGATAACCCAAGATAACTCATCTTGCTCCTATGGCCAGGTGATGAGCACAACAAATTCATAAACTCACCCAAAATGCTGACTATATCCTCAGGAACATTGTACAGACTCCTAGCCTACACACATAGTAGCTGTTCCACTCACCTGGAAACAAGAGATGAGAGCTTCAATGTGACCAGATCAATGATCATAGTATCACAGCTGCCCACCCTACTTGAACATATAAAAACAAAACAAAAATTCAGGATTCAGTAAACAAACAGAATAAACAATAAATATAATAACTTCTTGATGCCTCAGAGATGCAGTCAATGTTAAATCACATAAATAAGCAGGACAAGATGGCTCCAGAAAATGAAGAACCAGAAAACCTTCCAGAGGAAGGTAAGGCAACGGAAGTATCTGATAAAGAATTCAAAAGGCTAATATACAGATATCTCCAAGAGATCAAGCAGGAATTCAGGCAAAAGAGAGACCAAACCAAGGAACACACAGACAAAGAAATACAAGAACAAAAAGACAGAATAAACCAACTGCTAGAAACCATACAGAAACAGCAACTAGAAATCTAAAATATTAACAATAAAATTTCAGAATTAGACAATGCAATAGAAGGTCACAGGAGCAGAATTGACACGATGGAAGTCAGAACTAGTGAGACTGAAGAGAAATCTTTTGCCACCAATTTGTTTGAGAAAAAATTGGAAAAAAGAGTGAAGAAAAATGAAGAAAGCCTAAGAATTATGTGGGATACTCTCAAGAGGAAAAACCTACGAATGATCAGAGTATGAGAACGAGGTGGGATGGGGAGGATAACGTAAAACACACAGAGAACTGTCAAGATTTGCTGGTAGAAAACTTCCATACTGCTGTTTTAAGCTACTCTCTATTGAGCTGTCACTGTGAGTGGCGTTCGAGCATTTTGATCCATTATATTTAGCCAGATATCTTTCACATTGTTAATGTATTTTATTTGGTTTTTAAATAAACTTTCCATGTAGAAAGTACTGCTGCCTTAAGAGTAAGTTTTTTTTGCAGGCACCACTGAGACGAAAAAAGTCTTAAAAACAGGAACATTGACATGGGTCTGTGCTAAGCAAGGTGAAAAAAAAAAAAAAAAAGGTGAAGGAGGGCACAAAAATAAGTTAAGTCATATTCCTTGCCCTTGAGGGTCTTACAGCAGAGGAAGAGTCACACCTGGGAAAATCTAATGTTAGATAGAATTAAATTTTTGCTATGAGATGGGGAGCAACAATGACCTAAGAAAAACCCTGTGAGTTAGGAAGGGGTTTATTTGACATGAGTATTGAAGCATGTGTAGGGGAGGAAGATTTCATAGAGAACTGAAGGACAGACATCTTGGTTAAGAGAATAGAATGAGAAAGACAGACCTAATGGTGTGTGTATTCACAGTGTGTTTCAAAAGCAGCTAACAGGTACGTGTTGCTGGAGTTCAGTTCCTCTAAGGCCCTTAGCTAAGCACACTAGACATTTGAATCAGACCTTCCTCATCCCCTCGTATCTTAGGCAGTGAAAGAATGCCTTGCCTACTTTCCTGTGTTGGTCCTATGAATATCTCAATCACACAAGTCAATCTTACTTTGAACACTTTTGCTGAAGCTCTGCGGTCACCTTTGATGTCAGAAACACTTTAAGAATTGATTTCTATTCTCCCAGCAATTCACATTATTGTCAAGAGAGTTACCGGTGAAATAGTAATATATTTAGTATACTTCCAGTATGCCTGACAGATAGAATGCTTACAAGTATTGCCTTTTCAGAAACAATCACCAAAGCGCACGATACATTATCAGGAAATACCCTACAGGTCTTTCTGATAGATTTGAATGGCTTTGAGATTCTGCAGATCCAGACTTTCTAAGCAGTCTCACTTGAGTAGAGAATTGAGTAGTAGGCTGTAGTTACTGCCTCAGTGCACCTAAAGCCCAATCCAGGAAAGGGCAGGACCTTGGAGGTTACATTGATGGTGAGAACATCCATCATTTAATAAAACCTGGGAAGGTGAAGGACGAAGTGTAAATGCTCAGGGAGAGAACTTTGAGACGTGGAAAACAGCAAATCTGCACACTTGAAACTTTTACAGTGACTCTTTAAACATAAGATATATGTGTGTGTTTATCTCATTTACTTCTTATTCATTTTTAAGGGGAACTTACCATGTGTCAGGTACTATTCTAGGCACCAGGGATATTGTGATGAAACAGAACAGATGAATGTCCCTTACTTATGGTGGGAGTATAATAAATACTACATGCAATTTAATTTTTTTAATAACTCTCTGTGGAAGATAATCTTATTACCTCTGTTTTACAGATGGGGAAACTGGGGCTCGTTAGGGGTTCATTAACTTAGCCATAGTCACACAGCTTGATTGTATTATAGCTGGGATTCGAGCTCAGTCTGGCTCGTAACCATTACTCTACACTCCCTTCTGTTTCCCTTACCTACAAAAGAGCAAGTGAGCTAATGTACTGAGTATTGACCTTGTACCAGTAGCTTTTCTGGGTGTGTTAGAGATGTAATCTTATTGCTTGTAATACTGTGAGGAAGTATTAGCCACCATTTTTTATAGACAGGGGAAAATAAGGCCCAGCAAGGTCAAACTACTTGCACAAGATCACGCTGCCACTATGTGGCTGAGGTTTGATTCAGCCCAGGCCCGTTTGACTCCTAAGCCATTACCTTCTTCCTTTTGTACACTACAAAATTAATAGATGTTAAGCTTCTCAAAAATTCAGTATTTACTCCAATGCGGTCTTTATCTTTGGAGCAAGTAAACATAGTGTTTTAGATATACACTAGTTTACTGAAAAATTTTTTTGTAATCTATGTCTGTTTAATATTTAGAATAAGTTCTATTTGATGTTTGACAAGTTTCTCTGGCATTTTGCATAAGACACAAAACTTTGTTTTATATATATATTTTCAAGCCAACTCACTCTAAAACTTATAAAATATCATAATAATTATGTTCAAATACCAGTATGCCCTTTTCCAGAATTATTTGATTAATGAACCTTTGAAAATTTGAGAAATTGATCTTCATTCAAATTTGAAGTGAATGCTAGATGCAGATATGGTGATTTATGGAGTCTAACATACTTTCCATTACACTACCTCTCAAAAAATATTTATCTAGGTTTCCTCTAGATTATCCCCTAGGTTATTTTCAGTACTTTAATCAATATTTCCCTGTTATTTTCATGTAGAATATAATCACCAAATTTGTAACAGAAAGTGAAAAAAATACCAGTTAGAGAGAAGTATGTATATTATGTTATTTAAGGAGGGAGTGAGACGTGCATGTGTAAATGTATGTACAACTGTAAACAAATATATAACAGTAGAGGTATTAGGAAAAATAAACTAAAACTTTAAAATATGGTTAGCTATAGGGCTAAAGAAAGAATAAAGGATGAGAGAACAATAGAAGCTAGATTAATATGGGAGCTCTGGTGGTGCAGTGGCTAAGAACTAGGGCTGTGAACCACAGGTCAGCAGTTCCAATCCACCAGCTGCTCCTTGGAAACCCTATGGGACAGTTCTGCTCTGTCCTGTAGGGTCACTATTAGTTGGCATTTACTTGATGGCATTGAGTTTTTTTAGATTAATATGAATAAATTTTTATGAGACTTTGGCTTTAAAATGTATAAATGTTTGCTATAATTATAACATTAAATTTATAAATTCATAAAAATTGAAAGCAAAGTAAAACAGGTACACCTAGCCACGAATCTAGTTGATGAGATACATAATGCGAGGCATTACGTTTCTCATGAGAGGCCTAGGGTGCACACGTATACACACCTAGCCTTCATGTCTGCTCCCTTGTTTTAGTCATGTAGTGCTGCCAAAACAGAAATACCACAAGTGGATGCCTTTAACAAAGAGAAATTTATTGTCTCATAGTCCAGTAGGCTAAAAGTCCAAATTCAGGACATTGGCTCCAGGGGAAGGCTTTCTCTCTGTGTCGGCTCTGGAGGAAGGTCCTTGTCCTCAATCTTCCCCTGATCTAGGAGCTTCTCAGGCTCAGGGACCCCAAGTCCAAAGGAGGCACCCTGCTCCCAATGCTGCTTTCTTTGTGGTACGGGGTCCCCAACTCTCTTGAAAGATAAAAGGTGGTTTAGGCCACACCCCAGGGAAACTCCATTTACATTTGATCAGGGACGTAACCTGAGCAAGAGTGTTATATCCCACCCTAATCCTTTTAACGACAGGCAGGGATTATGATTTATAACACATAGGAAAATTACAAAATGGAGGACAGCCACACATGGCCTTACCAAGTTGACACATATTTTGGGGGAACACAAATTCAATCCATGGCATCCCTCTTTACCTGCCCACCGCCCCCCACCCCACGCCGCCACTCCTTGGCTGCTCTTTGCCCCTAAAGATGCACACACAGGCCCACACAGGTCCTGGAAGCAGGCTTAGCGCTGCTCAGAAGGAAATTCCTGGTTCCCAAATACCCAGAACATAATGAGGCAGAGGAAGGCACAGACTCTGTGTTGGGACGCTCCCTTGACACCTAAGGCTTCTTAGCTTGTGGAAGGTGATGGCTGGAGCGGGCTCAGAGTGGAGCCCTCTGAAGCTCAGGAGCCAGAGTCCAGAGCCTCGCGCCTGGATCGAAGAGGGATGTGGCTGTGTTAGGTTAGTTCCTAGAGTTCTCATAAGAACCTCATAATCGTGCTCATATGGTTTGACGTTTTTAATTGCTTTTGACATTTGGCTTTTGAAAATATTCATGACAGTTTAACTGAGAGAAATACAAATCGAACATTAGTCTTATAATTTTTTTTCTCTCAAAGTATATTTAGCAGATTCTAAGGATTTAGTGGCCAAAGTACTTTGTGAAGTTACCGCTAGTTCAAAACATATTCAAAGAAAAAAAAACAAACCCAATTGCTAAAACCATCCATAAAGGAAAAGGTGATTCTTGTTCGAGCAGCCCTCGGCAGAGGCACTGGCCCACCCCCTGAGCTCTGCAACACAGGGGCCACTGTGAACAGTGAGAGAGAAACTGCCAAGTTTTTGGAGAACTTTCCCAGAATAGGGAAGTGCAGTTCCGTGGGACAACTGGTAACAGAATTCAGCAAGGGTAACTGTCCTCATTGCCGTCTGGCCTGTCATCTGGGGACAAGTTTCATTTTACCCATTTGCTGAAAGTAAATGCCAGCAGTAGGCTCCATACAAACATCTGGCCCCGGGTCAACACTAATACAAGTAAGACAAATCAGCTGTGGGACTGTTCTGTTCCAGCATGGTCCCAATTTAGTGGCATCTGGGCATTTGCAGTAAACAAATTATGGGGTAGTTTGGACAATAATTTTATTTTAAACCAATTGGCGATTACTCATCTGCCTATGCAAAAAAAAAAAAAAAAAAATTTTTTTTTTTTTATGCAAGAGCCTGGAAAGGATTCCAATACTTAACGTCTCTTAGTGCAGATGGCAGTCCAGTTCTTGTGGCTGATGGCTGGTGGTTTCAGCTGAATTTTAGTGTCAGACATGCAGCTACCAATTACACTGTTAATCCACTTCTTCAGCAGATATTTACAGTGTCATTACTCCGTACCAGGTACTGTTCCAGACGCTGTGTGTGTGGATATGTGCATGTTTGTGTGCACATGTGTATGTGTGTGTGTACACTCATTTAATCCTTGTATTTTACCATTGAAATGAATACCATCAGACCTATTTTATTTTTTAAATAATATTTTATTGTGTTTTAGATGAAAGCTTAAACAGCAACTTAGATTCCCCTTTAACAGTTTTTATACAGATTGTTCCATGCCAAAATTACAAGAAATACAAAAGGGAGTCCTACGGTTAGAAAACCGGTAACATCAGATAACAACCCAAGACTAGAACACAGGACAGAGCAATCAGATATCAACCCAGGTAGGGAAATCACAAAATCAAGTCAAAGCTAAAACACTGAAAATAGGGAAACAGAGACATCATTACGTAAAAGATGACAACATTAAGACAAAAAAATGTAGTCATAGGTGTTTCATATGGCGAGGCAGTTAAGGCGATATAAAGAAATAAAAGATTGGTTTAAACTTAGAAAAATAGGGGTAAATATTAAGGTAACCACAAAGGAAACTACAGTCCTACACATCAAAATTAAAAAAAAAAAAACATAAAGACTCAGCAAATACAAAATCAACAACAGTGAAAAAGATGAAAAGAAAATAAAAACTACTCAGCACAGAAAATTAAGTGGAACAAAGAAACTGTCAACAACACACAAAAAATGACATCAAAATGACAGCACTAAACTCATACATATCGATAATTATGCTGAATGTAAACGGCCTAAATGCACCGATAAAGAGGCAGAGAGTGGCAGAATGGATAAATTGTTCTGTACCATTGGTTACATTTTTTACAATGCGTCAGCAATTTCCATTCTGTTTGTTCTGTTTCCATTGATCTAGCTTCCCTTCCTCTCCTTGCCATTCCATCATTGCTTTTGGGTAAATGTTGACCAATTGGTCTCATATAGTTAATTGTTTAAGGAAAGGGAGCACATTACTCATGGGTGATGTTATTTTATAAGCCAATCTATCATTTGACTGAAAGGTGACCTGCAGAAATAGCTTCTCTTCCAAGTTCAGAGAGTGTCTTAGGGCAATAGTCTTGGGGGTTCCTCTAGTCTCTATCAGTCCAGAAGGTCAGGCCTTTTTAGAAATTTGAGTTTTGTTCTACATTTTTCTCCCGTTCTATGCGGGACCTTCTATTGTGTCCCTGGTCACAACAGTCTGTAGTGGTAGCTGGGTACCATCTAGTTCTTCTGGTCTTACGTTGGAAGACTCTGGGGCTTGTGTGGGCTATTAGTCCCGTTGGCTAGTTTCTTCTTTGCACCTTTGATTTCCTATATTCTGTTTTGAGAGACCAATAATTATATCTTAGGTAGCCGTTCTCAAGCTTTTAAGGCCCCAGATGCTACTCACCCAACTAGGATATAGAACATTATCTTTGTGAGCTATGTTACACCAATTGTACCCTGAGACTGTAGTCCCAAACCTTTTGACTCAGTAAACCAATCTCATGAGTTGTTAGGCTATGTCTAGGAAGCCTTTATAACTGTGCCCACTATGTGGTTTATTATATATGTGGATATATATACAGCACACACAAATGTGTATATGCATATGCCTACAGATATACCTGTACACGCACATGCATTTAGTCACATATGCCTTCCTGTACACATATGTGTATCCATATCTACCTACATAACCACATACATATTTTTTGGTTGTTTTTACTGTTGCTGTAAAATTGTGTATAACATTTTCCATAATCATCCTTTATTCTTGCGTACCCTTCAGTGTCTTCATTTACCTTGGTGAAGTTGTGTTGACTTCCCCCGTGTCACATATTGCCTTCCCCAATACCAGAAATAACAGGTGTAATATTTGTGCTTTTGTGGTTGTCTTATTTCATTCAGTATAATGTCCTCCAGTTTCATCCATGTTATGTTTCACGGGCTCATCATTATTCTTTATAGTTGCATAGTATTCCACCATATGTATGTACCACAATTTGTTTATCCATTCATTTGTTGATGGGGACTTAGGTTGTTTCCATCTTTTTGCATGAATGTGGGTATGCATATGTCTACTGTGTCACTACTTTTTTATCTCTAGGTTATATACCTAGGAGTGGGATTGCTGTATCATAAGGCATTTTCTATTTCTAGCTTTCTGAGGAAGAACCATACTGTTTTCCATGGTGGTTGTACCATTTTATAATCTCCCCAGCAATGTGTAAGAGTTCCAAACTTCCCACAACCTTGCCAACATTTATCATTTTCTTCTTTTTTGATCAGTGCCATTTTTGCAGGGGTGAGGTGATATCTTATTGTAGTTTCAATTTGCATCTCTCTTAATGGCTATAGGGAAACCCTGGTGGTATAATGGTTAAGTGCTACAGCTGCCAACCAAAAGGTTGGCAGTGCAGATCACCAGGCGCTCCTTGGAAATGCTGTAGGGCAGTTCTACTCTGTCCTATAGGATTGCTATGAGTCGGAACCGACTTGATGGCAATAGGTTTAATGGCTAATGAGCATCTCTTTATGTGTTTGTTAGCTGCCTGAATGTCCTCTTTGGTGAAGTGTTTGTTCATGTCCTTTGCCCAGTTTTTGATTGGATTGTTCATCTTTTTGTCATTGGGTTGTTAAAGTTTCCTATGTATTTTAGAGATTAGACCCTTATCAGATATGTTATTGCCAAATATTTATTCCCAGTCTGTCGGTTCCTTTTTTACTCTCTTGGTTAAGTCTTTCGATGACCATAAATATTTAATTTTTAGGAGGCCTCATTCATCTCATTTACTTTCTGTTGTTCATGCATTTTTAGTTGTGTTTGATAGGCTCTTTATGCAGAAAATTAGGTCCCTTAGTTCTAACCCTGTTATCTCCCTGGAACTTTACAGTTTTAGGTTTAACATTTAGGTCTTTGGTCTATTTTGAGTTTTTGTGCATAGTGTGAAGTGTGGGTCCTGATTCAATTATTCTACATATCAATATCCAGTTTTGCCTTTACAATTTGTTAGAGACTATTTTTTTTCATTTCTACCCCATTGAATGAACTTTGACCCTTGGTCGAAGATTAGCTGCCCATAAATGGATGGATTTACTTCTGGCTCTCAGTTCTATTCCATTGGTCTATGTGTGCATCATTGAACCAGTGCCAGGCTGTTTTGATTACCATGGCTGTATAGTAAGTTTTGAGATTGGGAAGTGTGAGGCCTCCCACTTTGTTCTTCTTCAGTATTGCTTTAGCTATTTGGGGCCTCCTTCCTTTCTATATATATATTTTTTTTTCCTTTCTATATAAAGTTGTTGTTGGGATTTGGATCAGGATTACATTATATCTATAGATCACTTTTGGTAGTATTGACATTTTCACAGTGGTAAGTCTTCCAATCCATGAGCATGGAATGTTTTTCCATTTATGTAAAAAAAAAAAAAAAATTCTTATAGTAGTGCTTTATAGTTTTCCTTGTGTAAGTCTTTTATGTCCCTGGTTAGGCCTATTCCTAGGTATTTTATCCTTGTGGTGGCTGTTATAAATGGTATTGTTTTCTTGATTTCCTTTTCAGAGACCTCCTTGTTAGTATAGAGGAACCTAAGTGATTTTTATGTTTTGATCTTGTACTCTGGCACTTGGCTGAATTCTTCTATTAGTTTCAGTAACTTTCTTGTGGAATGTCTGGGATTTTCTGTGTATAGGAACATGTCGTCTACAGGTAGAGACAGTTTTACTTCTTCCTTTCCAATTGGGATGCCTTTTATTTCCCTTTCTTGCCTTATTGTTCTAGCTAGGCCTTCAAGTCCAATATTGAATAAGAGTGGTGATAATGGACATCTTTGTCTCATTCCCATTCTCAAGGGGAATGGTCTTAAATCATTCTCCCTTGAGAATAATGTTGGTTGTCGGTTCTGCATATATGCCCTTAATTTTGTTGAGGAATTTTCCTTCTATCCCAAGTTTGCTGAGAGTTTTTATCAGGAAAGAGTGTTGAATTTTTTTTATCACATAGCGTGTGCATCTCTTGAGATGATCATGTGTTCTTTTCCATTATTTTATTTCTGTCGAAGTACATTGATTTTCTAATGTTGAACCATGCTTGCGCCCGTGGTATGAATCCCGTTTGATCATGATGTATTATTTTTTGATATGCTATTGAATTCTGTTGGCAAGATTTTTGTTGAAAATCTTTGCATCTATATTCATGAGGGATATTGTTCTTTAATTTTCTTTTTTAGTGGCGTTTTTGCCTGGCTTTGGTATCAGGGTTATGCTAGCTTCATAGAATGAATTAGGGAGTATTCCTTCCTTTTCTATGTTCCAAAATAGTTTGAGCTGAATTAGTGTCAAGTCTTCTCTGAATGTTTGGTAGAATTCACCAGAGCAGTCATCTGGGCCAGGGATTTTTGTTTTTGTTTGTTTGTTTTTAAATGACATCTTCAGTTTCTTCTTTTGTTATGGGTCTTTTCAAATTTTCTACCTCTATTTGTGTTAGTTTAGGTAGGTAGTGTGTTTCTAGAAATTTGTCCATTTCTTTTTTGTAATATTCTGTTAAGATCTTTTTTATTTCAGTTATTTCTGTTGTAATGTCACCTCTTATTTTGGTTATATGCGTCTTCTCATTTCTTTCCCTTGTGAATTGGGCTAATGGTTTATAAATTTTATTGATCTTCTCAAAGAACTAACTTTTAATGTGGTTGATTCTATTTTTCTGTTTTCCATTTCATTTATTTATCTGCTCTTTATTAATTTCCTTTCTTCTGGTGACTGGACTTTTTTTGCTGATCCTTTTCTGTTTGAGTTGTAGGATTAAGCTACTGATTTTGGCCTTTTCTTCTTTTTTTGATGTGTGCATTTATTGCCATAAATTCTCCTCTGAGACTGCTTTTGCTGTGTCCAAAAGGTTTTGGTATGTTTTCTTTTCATTTGATTCTAAGACTTTAATTTTTCTATTATCAAATAGTCTTTAAGTATAAGGTGTTATTTAGCTTCCACATGTTTAATTTTTTTTTTTTTTTTCCTTGCTCTTTCTGTTATTGATTTCTGGCTTTGTAACCTTAGGGTCAGAGAAGATGCTTTGTATTATTTCAGTGTTTTTTAATTTGTTGAAGCTTGCTTTTGGCCTAAGATATAGCCTGTTCGGGAGAATGATCCATGTGTGTTAGAAAAGAATGTGTACTGTGCTGCTCTTGGGTGATGTGTTCTATGTATGTCTGTGGGATCAAGTTGGTTGACTCCATTATTTAGATCTCCTGTATCTTTGTTGAGTTTCTTTCTAGTTGTTTTTCTGTCATCAAAAATGGTGTGTTAAAGTCTTCTACGGTTGTTGTAGAGCTGTCTGTTTTTTTTTTTCCCCCCCAGTTCTGTTAGAGTTTGTTTTATGTATTTTGGAACTCTGTCATTGAGTGCACTAATATTTATTATGGTTATGACTTCTTGGTGGATTGATCCTCTAATCATTATGTAATGCCTTTCTTTGTCTTTTATGATGGGATTTTGACTTAAAGTCTTATTTTATCAGAAATTATTATTGCCACTCCTGCTCTCCTGTGGTTACTGTTTGCTTGATACATACTTTTCTACCCTTTGATTTTTAACCTATTTATGCCTTTGTGTCTAAGGTGTGTCTCTTGTAGGCAGCATACTGATGGGTCATATTCTGCCACTGTCTGTCTTTTGAATGGTGCATTTAAACTGTTTACATTTAGTGTAATTATTGATAGGTATGAATTTACTGTTGCCATTTTGTTATACCCTTTTTTTTTTTTTGTGGTGTTAACAGTTTCTTTGTTCCACTTAATTTTCTGTGCTGAGTTCTTTGGGCTTATGGTTTTTCTTTCTGCATCCTTCATTGCTGTTGATTTTATTTTTACTAGGTCTTTTTAATCTTCTTTATATTGGCGAGTAAATTAATTAATTTTCTTTGTAGTTACTATGAAGTTTACCATTATCTTCTTAAGTTTAAAACAGTCTGTTATATGTCGATATCACCTTGACATCTCCTTCATAGGGAAGTTCTATAACTACACCATTTATTCCCCCTCTCTGTTTTGAAGTTGTCATCGTTTACAGCTTAACATCTCTGGTTCCATGTTATCAGTTTTGCAGCTTTATTTTACTTTAAAAAATTCTTTATTTGGGTTCATATCTAGGTGCTGCTGTCATGTATCTTAATCTCAGGTTGTTGTCTGATGTTGGTTCTCTGTCTGAAGAACTCCCTTTGATATTTCTGGTTTTTAAAATTCCCTTAATTTCTGTTTTTCTGGGAATGTCCTTATTTCACCATTGTATTTGAAAGACAATTTTGCTGGATATATGATTCTTGGCTGACAATTCTTTTCTTTTAACGTTTTATATATGTCATCTCATTGCCTCCTTGCCTACCTGGCTTCTGCCAAGAAATCAGTGCTTAGTTTTATTGGTGCTCCTTGTAGGTGATGTTAATTTTTCATGAGCTGTGTCTCAGAATTCTTTCTTTGGCTTTGGCTTTGGCAAATTTGCATATGATATGTCTTGGTGACTTTCTTTGGGGATCTATCCTGTATGGTGTTCTTTGAGCTTTCTGGGTGGAAACCTTCTCATCTTTCATGATATTATGGAAGTTTATGCCAACAAATCTTAAAAAAATTCTCTCCTTTTTTTTTTTCCTCCTACTTTTCTGGAATTCCTATTATGTGTAAATTATTCCCCTTGATGCTGTCCCATGTAACTCTTAGGCTGTCTTCATTTTTCTTCATTCTTTTTTTCTAATTTTTCCTCAAACAAATTAGTATGATGAGATTTGGCCTTCATTTCACTGATTCTTTTTTTCCATTGATTCAGTTCTACTTCTGTATCCTTTCATTGGGTTATCTATTTGTGATATTTTATTGTTAATCTCCTGGATTTCTAGTTGTTGCTTTTGTATGGTTTCTAATTGTCTATTTTGTATTGTTTTCCTGAATTCTTTTAGAGTTGTTTTTTGTGTTTTCCTTGATCTTTTTTCAAAGCCTATATATAAATTGCTGTTTATGTAAATTGTAACTATACACATGGACCTCACCAGATGTAATACACAGGAATCAAATCGACTATGTCTGTGGAAAGAGACAATGTAAAAGCTCAATATCATCAGTCAGAACAATGCTAGGGGCCGACTATGAAACAGACCATCAATTGCTCATATGGAAGTTCAAGCTGAAACTGAAGAAAATCAGAGCAAGTCCGTGAGAGCCAAAATATGACCTTGAATATATTCCACCTGAATTTAGGGACCATCTCAGAATAGATTTGACACCTCGAAGACTGATGACCGAAGACCAGACAAGTTGTGGAATGACATCAAGGACATCGTCCATGAAGAAAGCAAGAGGTCATTGAAAAGACAGGAAGGAAAGAAAAGGCCAAGATGGATGTCAGAGGAGATTCTGAAACTTGTTCTTGAGCGTCAAGCAGCTAAACAAAAGGAAGAAATGATGAAGTAAAAGAACTGAACAGAAGATTTCAAAGGGTGGCTCGAGAAGACAAAGTCAAGTATTATAATGACATGTGCAAAGACCTGCAGATGGAAAACCAAAAGGGAAGAACACGCTTGGTGTTTCTCAAGCTGAAAGAACTAAGAAAAAATTCAAGCCTGAAGTTGCAATTGTGGAGGATTCTATGAGGATAATATTAAACAATTCAGCAAGCATCAAAAGAATGTGGAAGGAGTACGTAGAGTCATTATACCAAAAAGATTTAGTAGGTGTTCAACCGTTTCAAGAGGTAGCATATGATCAGGAACCGATGGTACTGAAGGAAGAAGTCCAAGCTGTACTGAAGGCATTGGTGAAAAACAAGGCTCCAGGAGTTGACGGGATATAATTGAGATGTTTCAACAAATGGATACAGTGCTGGAAGTGCTCACTCGTCTATGCCAAGAAATTTGGAAGACAGCTTCCTGGCCAACTGACTGGAAAAACCCGAATACGGACATTATCAAACAATATCATTAATATCACATGCAAGCAAAATTTTGCTGAAAATCATTCAAAAGTGGCTGCAGCAAGTACAGTGACAGCGAGCTGCCAGAAATTCAGGCCAGATTCAGAAGAGAACGTGGAACCAGAGATATCATTGCTGATGTCAGACGGATCCTGACTGAAAACATAGAATACCAGAAGGATGTTTACCTATGTTTTATTGACTATGCAAAAGCATTCGACTGTGTGGATCATAACAAATTATGGGTAACATTGAGAAAAACGGGAATTCCAGAACATTTAATTGTGCTCATGAGGAACCTGTACATAGATCAAGAGGCAGTTGTTTGGACAGAACAAGGGGGATACTGATTGGTTTAAAGTCAGGAAAGGTGTGCGTCAGGGTTGTATCCTTTCACCATACCTATTCAATCCGTATGCTGAGCAAATATTCTGAGAAACTGGACTATATGAAGAAGAATGGGGTATCAGGATTGGAGGAAGACTCATTAACAACCTGCGTTATGCATATGGCACAACCTTGCTGGCTGGAAATGAAGAGGACTTGAAGCACTTACTGATGAAGATCAAAGACCACAGCCTTCAATATGGATTATATCTCAACATAAAACAAAAATACTAACAACTGGACCAGTAAGCCACATCAATGTAAGTGGAGAAAAGATTGATGTTGTCAAGGATTTCACTTTACTTGGATCCACAATTAACATCCCTGGAAGCAGCAGTCAAGAAATCAAAAGATGGATTGCATTGGGTAAATCTGCTGCAAAGTAAAAACGTCATCTCGGAGACTAAGGTGCGTCTGACCCAAGCCATGGTATTTTCAGTTGCATCATATGTGTGTGAAAGCTGGACGATGAACAAGGAAGACCGAAGAAGAATTGACACCTTTGAATTGTGGTGTTGGTGAAGAATATTGAATATACCATGGACTGCCAAAAGAACAAACAAATCTGTATTGGAGGAAGTAAAACCAGAATGCTTCTTAGAAGTGAGGATGGCGAGACTGTGTCTTACATAATTTGGGCATATTTTCAGGAGGGATCACTCCCTGGAGAAGGACATAAATGCTTGGTAAAGTACAGTGTCAGTGGAAGAAAGGAAGACCCTCAAGGACATAGATCAACACAGTGGCTGCAACAGTGGGCTCAAGTATAACTACGATCGTGAGGATGGCGCAGGACCGGGCAGTGTTTTGTTCTCTGGTACATAGGGTCGCTGTGAGTCAGAACCAACTCTATGGCACCTAACAACAACAACAACATATATAAGTCTTTCGAATTCCTTATCAGGTAGTTCTATTACCATTTCTTCCTCAGGGAGGTTTTCTGCCGCTTTATTTTGTTCACTTGTTTGAGCAACCTTATACTGTTTCTTCATTGGATTTGTTATCATCTGCTATCTCTGAGGCATTGAGGTATTAATTTGTTTATATATTTCTTTCTTTATTGTGTGTATTTGTTTTGTGCTATTTTTTTGGAGCTTTGTTTCTTCTCTCTTTAGTATGTCTTTCTTCCTTTGTATTATTTTAATCGTTGTTGTTTTGTGGTTCTGGTCTATGTGTGACTTTGGTGGTGTCTGTTGGCTGGGCGTGATTTCCTTTTACTAATGGGTATGGCAGGTCACACCTACGTGCGAGTCGTCTGTTGTTAGGCTCATATATCTTCCCATACCAGACTGAGTGGAAATGGGACAGCAGGTTCTTTGCCTGGCAGCGGGTGACAGATGTTGGGTGGTCATGGTACCTCCTAGCTCTTGTGGGGCTAGAGGGTCCTTTTGGGTTTGTGTTAGCAGTTACTGCACTCTCTGGAAGAGATGCGTCCATATCTGCTGTGAGGGAGTGCTACCCAAATGGATGGGGTAGGCCCATTGTGTGTGCATGAATCGGTGTCTCAGTAGGTGGTGGAGTGTCATGTGGTTTCAGTGCAAGTGTAGGCAGCCTGCAGGAGCTGTTTGGGTGTGGGATGTGCAGCGTTACAGCTGGATGAATGTTGGATGAGGGCAGTAGGATCTCCTGCTTGTCGTTTGGCAGATGTGCAGATGGCACCTGTCAGGATGTGACTGATGATGCTAATGAGGAGATGTGTCTGCCTGGCTGGTTACTGGGACTTGGGTATAGGAAGTGTTTCACTGTTTGCTGGGTTGTGTGCTGTGCGTATATACTGCTGGTTGGTGGGTGGATGGGGTGAGGGTGCATGGGTCACTGGTCACCAGGTGGCCACGTGGCATGGGAACTCACACTGCTGGCCACCGGGCATGCAAGGCATCGGAGGTGGGGGGGGCTTCACAATTCCAGTTGCTGGTCTGGCAGCGGGAGTGCACGCAGCCAACTGCCAGGCAGGTAGGGTGGTGTGGGGTTTGGCAGAATGGACATGTGCAGGTCTGACAAAGGGAGTGTGCACAGCAGGATGCTGGGTGGGCGGGGCAGCACAGGGATGGGCGGGGTAGGCGTGAGCCTCCAGTGGAGTCACAGGTCTGACAGTTCAGGATGGTGCACTGCTAATCAGTTGGGGGAGGAATTAAAGGGGGCTCCCCTAGTCTCTGGAGTGGGCTCTGGGGCACTTCCCACAGAGTGCAACCCCAGACCTAGCCCCGACCAAACGTGAGGAGTGAGGTCTGTCCACAATCCGGTCTGGTGGGGAATCTCTAGCCACCACTCCAAGGATCTTCCGCTCCGCCAGCACCACTAGCCCAAATGATCAGGGACTACTGCTGGTGAGCAGTTCAGTCCCTTTTTCCTGGCTCCCTCCCTGCTGTATGGTCATCTGGTTTCCTAGGGCTCTCACTCTCCTTCCTGCACTTTCCCTCAGTTCCAGTTCATGTTCTGCTCGCCTTGCTTTGTTCTGGGTTTTTCGAGACAGTATTTCTGTCTTATATTGGGAATTATGTGAAGTTGCTTTCTTGTGTTCTTCACCGGAACGCTGCTCGCTTAGTGTCAAGATGGCCACACTGTAATGGGCCAATTGTCGGCCCCGTAGTCTGTAAGTCTCCTTCGTCAGTGGTTTCACTTGGTTTCTCCCTCCCTTTGGTGTTCAATCTAATTCTTCATCCTTTTGTTTGCTGTTTTGGGTTCCCAGATTACCATCTGTATTTCTTTCACTTGGTTTCTCGATTCCTTGTTCTAGATGGTCAGCGTGGTGTGTGTGACTAAGCTACCATCTTGGGCCATCTCCCTTTAGGTCTGTTTTAAAGATGAGTAAACCGAGGCTCAGAGAGCTAAGGTTATAAGACCAGTAAGAACCTACATATAGTACCTGACACACATTTTTCCACTTATGAAGTTTCATACTATGTTTATATATTGAAGTGCCCATGATCTTTTCATTTTATCCTATGAAGAATTTTGCAGTTCTGTCTCCTAGCCAGAATTCTGTTCTAACTCCTGTCGTGTATTTTCTTAATTCACCTGGAGTTTTAGTACCTATTTTTCCCCCTCCTTTGGTTCTATTACTCCGTCTCTGCTATGTCCCTCTTTTCCTAGGACAAAATGTCATGTGATTTTCCACTAATTTATCTTTTAGTCCGTAACCAAAAAAGAAACAAACTCAAACCCATTGTTGTAGAGTCGATTCCAACTCATAGTGACCCTACAGGACAGAGTAGAACTCCCCTCTAGGGTTTCCAAGGACGACTGGTGGATTTGAAGTGCCAACCTTTTGGTTAGCAGTCGAGCTGTTAACTTTTGTGACACTAGTGCTCCTTTACTCCATGGTCACTATTTTGTATTTCCCATTCAAGCAGCTGGTTCATCACAGCCCAGTATGAATGAGGGTCTTGAATGAAATGATAACTGGTTACAGTAATGAAGAAGCAGTTCCTCTTACATTGCCTCTTTCTGCACTAAAGGTATCAGGGCTCAATCTGCTTGACATCATACCACTGTGATGGGGATAGTCTTGCTTCTGTGGGAAGCACGGAACTGGATGTTGAGGTAGGTGGAGGTCACAGGATCACTTGTGGTGTGTTATATGGTCTGCCAAACTCTAGGTAATTATTGTCATGACTACTCTGGTCCACACTGATTTAATTATAAATGAGTTGATCTTATTCACTGGTTGATTCATAGGCAGACTATCTGCCCTTAAGCTATGTGAATCTTATACTTCCTGTGCATCTCTTTGGGTACTGCAAATAGAGTTGGTATCAGTAAATATTTGCCAGTTGATCAGATAGATGCACAGAGACAATGATCAGGTGTGGCTTTAGCCAAAGTGGCCCAGGCCTCAGTGAGGTCCTGTTGGGAATGGGTATATGGGCAAGTGATTCTATAGCTTTTACAAGGCTCTTTGCTTACGACAATTCTTTTGAATTCAGCTTGGTCAAAATAAAGAATATGTGGAAACAGGCCTCACTCTCTCTTTCCCTCACCTGGTGAGAGGAAAAGTACTCAGGTGTAACTCTGCCTTTAGAATTATGTATGTGGTACACTTCCTTGGGTTCAGAGATGAGAAAATCCATAGTTCATGTGCAGTTTTCAGCAGATCATGTCACTCTGCCTCTTTCCTCCACTGAAGAAAGCACAGCGGGATGGACATGAATGAGCCTAATGTGATGATCAGGAATAATATTCAGCTTTTTCTTTCCCTAAGAGATGCATTGGGTTGTTAACACGCAGAAAAACTTCCCTCTTGGTTGGTGAAGAGCCAGTCTTATTTGAAGCTCTTCTCCCTCAGTGGCCCTTGCACTAGCTTCTCCTTCCCTAGTATTCTGGGTCCCTGGATGGTGCAAACAGTTAACATACTCCACTCCTAACCCAAAGGTTGGGAGGTTCGAGTCCACCCGTAGGTGCCTTGGAAGAAAGGTCTTGGTGATGTACTTTGGAAAAACCAGCTATTGAAAACCATATGGAGCTCATTTCTACCCTGACACACATGGGGCTGCCATGAGTCTGAATCTCTTCACCAGAACTGGTTAGTCCTTTGGACCGCTCCACCATTCAGCACACGGGACAGTGCCTAACCCTTGGCCAGGGTTATTTCTGATTGGTTGATGCCCTATTAGTCTTAAATACTTTGACTATCCCCTTTGCTTATTTTAGAAATAATCCCGAACCCACTTTTTAAAAAAAAAATAAATAATTTACAGGCTTCAGCACTGTATTAGAAAGAAGTAACGAGAAGAGATACTTTGCAATTGGTTGTGAGTCATAATGACACCATTAAGAACTGTTACAGGAGCCCACAAAGAGAAATCAGGACTGTTGAATAAAACACTTAAGCATATAAGAGACTAGCTCACGGTCACCTTCTGTAGGGCCATGGGGTACAAGGGGTGATGGGAAACTCCAGTCACTGCAGAGCTGGCAGACGATGAGTAATGTGCTTTGCTCTTTGATTGCATTTCTTCTTTTGCTCTGAAACCTTATGGCATCAAGTCCAAGGAAATGAGTAATTTGTGTCAGCTAGGAGCAAAATCAGAATAATTTATTTACTTGAGCGCCTTTGTTTCTGCATGTTTCTGTGGCTACTTGGTACAGTAATTTAGTTTATGTTGCCAGTATTTTTTCTGAGCTTCATTTAAGACTTTCTGTACCATATTTAGATGCCAATGTTTTAATACTTGGTATTATATTTTTTTCCAGAAAAACTTGGTATCATTGAGTATGCCTGTCATGGATTGAATTATGTCACCCCAAAAATGCGTGTATCGGCTTGGTTAGGCCATGATTCCCAGTATTCTGTGGTTGTCCTCCATTTTCTGATTGCAATTTTATATTAAAGAGGATTAGGGTGGTATTGTAACACCCTTACCAGGTCACGTCCATGATCGAATGTAAAGGGAGTTTCTTTAGGGTGTGGCCAAAGGAAAGGGAAGCAAGCAGAGAGTTGGGGACCTCATATCACCAAGAAAACAGTGCCAGGAGTAGAGCGCATCCTTTGGACCTGAGGTTCCTGTGCTGAGATGCTCCCAGACCAAGGGAAGACTGATGCATCACAAGGACCTCCCTCGAGAGCTGACAGAAAGAGAAAGCATTTCCCTGGTGCTGACATCCTGAATTTAGACTTGTAGCCTACTGGTCTGTGGGAGAGTAAACTTCTCTTTGTTAAAGTCATCTACTTGTGGTATTTCTGTTATAGAGGCACTAGATGACTAAGGCAATGCCTAATGGAATCCATTCTTGACCATTCTTGATAAAAACTAAAAAAAAATTTTTTTAGACATACTTTTAATTCCCATCACTATTTGAATTCAAAAGAATGCTTCATTTGAGAAAGGTTTAAAATAAAATCAGACTCCTAAATTACTATAGCTGTTTTTTTTTTTTGTATCACACAAAGGTATGTTTAATATGAAACCTAGATTTTTTTAAGCCTATATGTGTGTGTATACGAAGATGTATACTGTATACGAAGATGTATACCAAGAGCATGAATTCCATACCTTCCAGTATTCTATTTCCTGTATACTTGGGTGGTAACTATCAGACAGTCTCATTAGGTTGGCTTACATTTGGAAGCCCATGGGAGATAGAATTCTCATAACTGTCTTTACAGAAGGCATTACTGAATTAGTGGGAGAGAGTTGCTGATTCCTTGATTTACTATTGAAGATAATTTACAATATTTACCTTTTAGATGAGAAAAAAATTTGGTCTTCCGTATTTCCAAACTGCTTGGTAAAATTGAGTTTCTATAGATTTTGCAGTCTACATTATGTAATCCAGGTTTAAAAGTCTGACTATATAGCTCTTAGATACATTTCAGCCGAGTAAATAATATCTTAGTTCTATAAAGCCTTTTTATCTTGAGATGCTCAGAGAGCTTACCTTGTTTAAATTAATATTCCGTAGTTTGAAGCCTTATCATTTTTTTAATATGTGCTCCAGAACAGCTTGGTGCAATTGCTTCTTTTATAAATCATGCAACAGTTAATGGTTTGACCGTATCATGATGTGAAAGAAGGAAGAGGGGAATGAGTATAACCAACCAAAACCAAACCCACTGCCATCGACTCGATTCCAACTCGTAACGACCCCATAGGATTTCCAAGGCTGTAAATCTTTACGGAAGCAGACTGCCACATCTTTTTCCTGTGGAGCCACTGATGGTTTTGAACTACTGACCTTTTGGTTAGCAGTCGAACACTTTAACCACCGTGCCAACAGGGCTCCTTAGAAATGAGTATAGAGCTCATCAGAATGATGGACCATAACATAATTTCCCCGAATATTAAAGAGGTAGAAATTTTTATATAAGACAGAGTTAATGGTGGTCATTACAGTAAGATGGAAACCCCTTGCTTGCCTCTTTCTTCCTTCCTCCCATCCATCCATTCATGTTGATTGAAGACCTTTGGTCTGCCAGTGGCTGTTTGATTCTAAGTCGAGGTAGAGAGCTTGCTTCTTTGTCTCACACAGGGTACCTGGAGAGCGGTTATTAAAAGGAGAGGTGCCATGCCAGAATGCTGACATGTACAAATGGATACAATCTTCTAGCATTCGTCTATCTTATTCAGTGCCAGCCAGCCTTAAGCACAATGCCCATTGTCTTGCCAAATATTTCTGTGTGTCTACTGCGTACACTTTCAGGCTTTCCAGATTGAGATAGGCACAGAGTAAAATTAGGCATAGAAATACTATGTAGTTAATTATAAATCAAACCTGTGGATCCTAGAAAATGGGAAACCAAGATGGTTTTCAAGTTATTGAAATGCTTCTCATCTTCTCTAAAGAGCCAGTGAAAGAAGAGAAGGGAACTTGAATTACAGTATAAGAGATTTAGGCTAGAAGTAGTACAACTATGTCCCAATAGTAAAGATGGTTAAATATTAGAGACTAATGGATAGGATCCCTGTGAGTTGAAATTGACTCAATGACAGCAGATTTGTTAGATAGGAGCTCATTTTTTAAGTGGCAGGAGTGGTTATATGTTATTCTTGCCTAGGGTAAGGTAGATGGACTAGATAATGTTCAAAGGTTATTTCCTACCTTAGAAGAATATGCCATCTAGATGGGCAGAGATAAGGCAATGATGATGTAATGCCTAGCAAAACCATTTAGATGAGGCCCTACATTATTTTTAAAGGTCTGCTTCCCCTACTCGATGTGAGCTCCCCAAGACCAAGGGCTATATGTTTATACTCGTACCTGTGGAACTTACCATAGGACCTACCACATAGTGGGTGCTCAGTAAATGTCTGACTGCAGGTTCTCATCATAGACTGGGAAACATTGACTATTAGGGTTAGTCAGGGGCATTTTCCCTACTACATGCAGATGGGCCACTATTTTATGAAACTCTAAATGTGAAAATTCAGCAAGTGAAAATATGGATTTACTAACATTAAATTAAGGCATGTTATTTACATTTAAATGAGATGGATTGACACCATAGCCATAACAGTGAACTCAGACATAGCAATGATCATGAAGATGGCGCAGGACCAAGCGACATTTTGTTCTGTTATACATAGGTTGGCTGTGAGTTAGAGCCAACTCGAAGGCAACCAACAACATTTACGTTTTGCAGTATTATTGCAAAGCTCCTTGAAATAATGAGTTCCTCTGCTGCTTTTGAGCTAGAATTCAAATTCCCAAATCATAATTTGTACCCAACTTTGCAGTAAAAAAGCTTTTATGCAAAGCAAACACCGTGCATGGGTGCAGATTCCATCATTTGACCTGCAGCCACATTCATGATCCATAGAACCTGTTGGAGACACCAGCACCATTTTAGGCTATACAGGTTAGATGATGACAAGGAGGTCCTGGGAGCTGGCTGTGGTCCTTCCTACCTTGTGGGACTTTGCAGAACAGAGCATAGAGTGTTTGCTCTAGGTTTCCCTCCAGACAGCAAGAGCCTTCATATGATACCTTCTGACCCAAAGTTTTGGAAGATTATTTAAAAATGACCTTTTCACAACTCTGCACTACTTTGGTTGCAGGGAACAGTGGGATGAGCTAAGAACTGCTCTCATATAAGACCAGGTTAACAAAGATTGGCATGTGAAGCAAAGAAGGGAAACAATACCCACAATGGAAAATCCAGCAGACTGGTTTTTGTAAGCCTTTTTGTTTTGTCTTCAGCCCCCCGTGAACAAGGAGCTGTATGACCTTGAGCAAATTCCTATAATATCCTGGGACCTCAGTTTCTTCATTTCTAAAATGAACAACTGGGTTCTTTCTTACTGTTACATTTTATGAGTCAATAAAAATTTTCAGACTTCCAAAGCAGCTGTTTTCACAATCTCATTCACTCTGTGAATAGTCCGGCCGAACCACATTTTTTAAAAACTGCAATTTTTATGGTCATACAAGTTGTGCCTCACCACTCCCCAACTGCATTCAAGGAGAAGAAGGAAAGTCATTACTTAGAAATTATATAACTTAAATATCACATGTTTTCTGAAACAGGATGACAGTTACTGGAGACCTGCATGAATGGAAAGAAAGAATTTATCTCCTCTTTGGAGACAAAATTAAAAAAAAAAAAACAAGAACCAAACCCATTGCCTTTGAGTCAATTCCGACTCGTAGTGACTCTCTAGGACTCCATAGAACTCCCTCATTGAGTTTCCAAGAAGCAGCTGGTGGATTCAAACTGCTGACCTTTTGGTTAACAGCCAAGCTCTTTAACCACTATGGCTCCAGGGCTCCCCCTTTGGAGAGGAGGTAAGAAGAGCACCTGGGCAGATGCTACCAAGTGTGCCTCACATAACTGCCCACTAAGCAGCCACTGCTGATCCTCATGCCGTCTAAAAGATGTGGAGGGTGGCTTCTCTCTCTCAATCCTCCCTCAAAGCTATCCTTTAGGACAGCCCACACTTAATCCCTCTGGGTGAAATATAATCAGCTTCTAGCGATTTTCCTTTTTTAATAAAGGAGGTGAGGATGGCTTCCAAGGGAGGGAAGAATAAGGTGTAAGGAGTGTGGGTAGGTAACAAGAGCACGTATGGTGGTATTTTGGCTTGTGTGAGCAGGATTTATGTTTTATTTCTATGGCTGTGAAAGCTTAATATCAACATGTTGGGGACAAAAACCAAAAGAGTTTTAAGCCAAGAACATAAGCAGGCAGTTTAAATTTTGTTGTTTTTGCTGTCACTGAGTTATCCCCCAACTCATGGCCACCCTGCGTATAACCAAATGAAGTGAGACCTGGTCCCGTACCATCCCTGTGATTGGTTTCGGATCACCATTGTGATCCATAGGGTTTTCACTGGCTGATTTTTAGAAGTAGATTGCCAGGCCTTTCTTCTTAGTTCAGCTTAGTCTGGATGCTCTGCTGAAACCTATTCGGCATCATAGCAACGTGCAAGCCTCCAATGACAGACAGGTGGTGACCATGCTTGAGTTACGTTGGTCAGAAGCCCAACCTTCTTCTCCCATATGCAAGGCAAGAATTTTACCACTGAACCACCACTGCCTCTCAGCAAAAACAAAAATATTTTTTAGGAAAGGTGTTATTTAGATCCTCCATTTGGATCTTCTGCCCATTTCCTCCTGCAGCACAGAAGTAGCTGAACGTATTATCAAGACAGAAGAGGGTTGCCCAGGAGGAGGAGGTCTGTTACCGATCAGGGAAGGCTGTGAGATCTGAATAGCTCCTCTGTCTCAGCCTTCACTGCAGAGGTTAATAGTGAAAGGAAGCTCATACGGTAACAGTTAATGAGCAAGCAGGCGAGTTCACTTCCAGAGGAAGCAGGTTAAGGCACACTGCAGTAATTGAATGTGTTGAAATCAACTAGGTCTGATGACATTCACTTAAGAGTCCTGAAAGAAACAGCCAAAGGCACACCATAGTGAGTGAAATGATCTTTGGGTATTTACAAATGTGGACGGCACAGTGGTTAAGAGCTCAACTGCTAACCAAAAGGCTGGCAGCTTGAATCCACCAGCCGCTCCTTGGAAACCCTATGGGGCAGCTCTACTCTGTCCTATAGGGTTACTATGAGTAGAAATTGGCTCAGTGGCAATGGGTATGTGTGGATGAGAAAGCTAAGTTTGTTGTTGAGTAAGAAGATAAAAGGAAAAAGGCCGCAGGAAAGGGTAGATCAAAACAGGAACAAACATGATCATGGGCTCAGGTCCTGAAGGAAATTAAGGAGGGAAAGAGTAGAAGCGAGGGGGAAATGGAAGCAGTCCTGCAGCCCTTCCATAGCCACTGACACTGGCTTCTGTTCTGGGTACAGCTTTGCACACTGGAGATTTTGAAACCTACACCTCAGGCTGACTTAACAAATTTCGTTGCTCAGGATCAAGTGGCCAACTTCAAATTTAGAAGCTGTGAGTTTCTTTATGAAGGTATGAAATTCTGGCCGTACCAGTAATATCTTCAGTTTCTTGTTCAGTAAGGAGGGTCGTAGTCAAGGATGAGCCATTGGCAAAAATTAGATTTTCAGAAAGTAGAAATTCTGGTGGATTTGTAGCCACATCTCGGTGGTGTCATGCTCAGTGTCTAACTAGAGGTGTCCTGGAGCTGCCTAATTTCTATGCTAATTAAGAAGAAATCATGCTTTTTTTCTGAGATTTGTAGTTTTTTTCCATCATTTTATTATTTTTTTTTAGGTCAAAAATTAAGGACACATAGTTTCTCTGCCCATTCAGGAGGGTCAACTCTTAGTCAGAAATATTGAAAGGTTGTTCCTAAAGTCATGGGCAGTATAAAAGGGTTACATAGGATATGACTAGAAATAAAAGTCACTTCAGCCATTAAGTTTGTTTTTAAAAAGTAAGTACCGTGATTCCCAGAATGAACAAATCTGTCTTGGAAGAAGTACAACCAGAATGCTCCATAGAAGCAAGGATGGCGAGACTGCATCTTACATACTTTGGACATGTTGTCAGGAGGGATCAGTCCCTGGAGAAGGACATCATGCTTGGCAGAGTACAGGGTCAGCGGAGAAGAGGAAGACCCTCGACGAGATGCTTAACACAGTGGCTGCAACAATGAGCTCAAGCATAACAGCGATTGTATGGATGGCACAGGTCCGGGCAGTGTTTTGTTCTGTTGTGCATAGGGTCGCTATGAGTTGGAAATGGCTGGACTGCACCCAACAATGACAACAATAACAAACAATGTGATTGCCTAAAAGAATGGAATTAATCTCTTTCTCTAGCCTTGTTTAAAAAAAAAAAAAATTTAGTGTTTATATGGGTAAATTCCATTGAAAGCACTGGTTTTCTGGGGCATTACGGTGATGAAGAGGCATCATAAACAATTACCACAACCAAAATAATGACAGCTACCATTTCAGTAGTGTCGATTTTGTGCCTGGTATTCAGCTGAAGGTGTTTATCTTTTTTAATTCTCACAATAACTGAGGAGTTTGGCACTACTAAAATACCTGTTTCATAAATAGAAATACGTGACCTAAACTATGTTAAGTAAACTGTTCAAAGTCTCAACTCCAGCAAGTAGCTTCAAACGAGGTGGTCTGAGTCCAGAGCCCCCAGTCTTAACCACTATACTACACTGCTTCTAGAAAACTAGTTTTCAAAAAGTAGTCAGAAAAGAAAATGGTGAAAAATGAAAGTGGGACTTTTGAAGATGAAGATAACTTTGTACTGTTCCTTCAAGTGCAAAAGTGATGAAAGGAAAACATAATAACCACCAAATATGTAAAAATATGTAATGAGATTGCTAAGCGGGAAGCTATCAATCATTTTCACTGGGGAAAACGAAAAGAAATGAGCTTTTAGCACTGTAGAAATAGGGTAAAGTCGTAGCCAGCCACACTTATGATAAAGTATCAGAACCAGAAGGGACATCATCTGATCCAAACCCATCATTTTTCAGATGGAGAAATTGAGGCTCCAAGAGGGCAAGTGACATTTCCAAAGTGACAAATGGAGTTGTTTGCAGTGCTGGGACTAGAATCCAGTTCCCCAGGACCTCTGTTCCCAATTCTTACCACTGGCGACTCTTGTGGTTAGGAGTGTAATGAACTCATGAGACCTTTTGCCTTATACACACATACAGTGTATGTATGTTTATATGCTTGTCGAGTAGCAATATCAGAACCAAACATGTTCTTGGGGCAGTAGAATAAAGTGGGGGTGGGAGATGTATGAAAGCAAAAGGCAGTTTGGACTTTGGAACCAAGGTCCTGAAGAACGGAATGACCTTTCTTAAACAAATAAAAAAAAAAAAAAAAAAATTTTTTTTTTTTTTATACAAATACCAGCTTACAAACCATTTGCAGGGAAATAATTAACACATCAAAACAGCTCCTTCCATCCTGTTTTCCTTCCCTTATACTTTTTGACTTCCGCTGTTTCCCTGAGCTGAGGATTCTATTGAAAGAAAAAAAGGAGAGAGAGGGAGGGAAAGAGAAAGTCAGTTTAGCAGAATTCATTTTTAATGGCCGGATACTGTCTCTTACGATCATTATCTTTCCTTTTATATTTTCACAAAATGTATAAAACGGTTCCCCCTCCCCCCCGGAAACTGTTTTTCTCCCAGGTTTTCAGCATCGGGTATGCTCTGAGGAGTGGGCTGAAGTGCTGTTGAGGGTGTGAGGATTGGATCTGACGTTACCTGCCGGGTTCAGCCTGAGCCTATTATCTCTCACGGAATTCTGCAATCGGCCATCCCATGGGACATTTTTACTTCTTAACCGCTTTGCCTCCTTAGCCCCACGTATGTCACAGAGTGAAATTTGAACAGTCTTCCAGTTACACCCTGAAATATCCTTTGATACCAGGGCCCTTTCTTTCTATATACCTCAGACATTGCTTTTAGCATATTTCCCCCCTTGAATCAAAAATAACTTAAGTTCCCTATGACCAAACCCATTGCAAAAAATATAAATATCAACAAAATATTAAAAATGCTAACTTTAATCTCATCTCTGTATTGGAGAAACTGTTGTGAAGAAGTACTTTACCACACAAATTTATTTCCTTTTTTCAAGCCACAAAAGAGAGCTCATTTCAACAACTTAAATAGAAAGTATTACTCCTAATTTGATCAAAAGAGAAATAACATTTGAGGATATAATTTAAATTGAGTTAAAATAAACAAGAGTTTTTTTTTTTTTTTTTGGTAAGTTTACTATAAGCAATAAGTATTTCTTATATTGTTGCTACAATCCAATTTTTACTGTGTTAATTCAGGTGTGTTGGTTCAGAAATACAGCCAGAGCAGAAATGTAAATACCATGCCTGATCTCTGGGGTCCCACTGCCTGGGCTCAATCCTGGTTCTGCCTTTTTACTAGTTTTGCACCCCTAGATAAATTCCTTTAGCTCTGTGGACTTCAGTTTTTTAATCTGTAAAATGGGCCAGTCACATACGGTTTTTGGGTGGATTAAATAAAATAACATGTATGAAGTGTCTCGTGCAGAATTGTTGTTGTTAGGTGCTGTCGAGTCAGTTCCGACTCATAGCAACCCTATGTACAACAGAACGAAACACTGCCCGGCCCTGCGCCATCTTCATGATCATTGTTATGCTTGAGCCCATCGTTGCAGCCACTGTGTCGATCCATCTTGTTGAGCGTCTTCGTCTTTTTTGTTGACCCTCTATATTATCAAGCATGATGTCCTTTTCCAGGTACGTGTCCTGGAGATAACATGTCCAAAGTACATGAGACAAAGTCTTGCCATATCTGCTTCCAAGGAGCATACTGGCTATACTTTGTCCAGGATTTATTTGTTCATTCTTCTGGTAGTCTATGATATATTCAATATTCTTTAGCAACACTGCAATTCAAAGGCATCAATTCTTCTTCCGTTTTCCTTATTCACTGTCCAGCTTTCGCATGCGTATGAAGAGATTTAAAATACCATGGCTTGAATCAGGTTCACCTTAGTCTTCAAGGTAACATCTGTGCTTTTTAATACTTTAGAGAGGTCTTTTGCAGCAGAGTTGCCTGATGCAATACGTCGTTTCATTTCTTGACTGCACTTCCTTGAGCCTGGTGCAGAGTACTCGGTAAAATTTAACTGTTAGTATCAGATTATTAATAATTTGTAGCTATCATCGTTGAGAGTCCCTGGGTGGTGCAAACTGGAAGGTTGGAGGTTCGAGGCCACCCAGAGACACCTCAGGAAAAAGACTTGGCAATCTACTTCCGAAAAATTAGCCATTGAAAACCCTATGGAGCACATTTCTGCTCTCACACACATAGGGTCACCATGAGTGGGAATTAGCTAGCTCAGTGGAGGCTGGACTGGACCATCATTATGATTAACTCAGGTGGGGATCCCCATGTATTAGTAGATCAAGTGGTTGATCATGGGTCACTCTTGCCAGTGGCATTCCCTTTGGGAATTTATGGCTGGGTACGGAGAGCATGACTGGTCTATGTGAGATACTGAGGTTATTGATGAACTCTCATAGTTTGTCAGGAGGGATTCCCCATCCACCAGTTAGTCCCTTTCTTTGACATTTCCAACCACATTCAGAGAAGAAGCAGAGGAGTTCCTTAATATAAAAACACTGAGGATGTATACCCCAGTGCAAGGGGAGGCAAACTGGTTCTGTGAAGGGCCAGCGAGGAGAAGTTTAGGCTTTGTGGGCCATACTGCTCTGTCGCTGCCACTCTGCCTCTGCCAAACAGAAGCAGCTAGAGGCTATAGATAAAGAAAGAGCTTAGGTGTATTACAGGAAAACTTTATTTGCAGAAGTAAATAGCAGGCTGGATTTGGCTTCCAAGCTGTAGTGGCCAAGCCCCATTCTAGGAAATTGTGTAAGAAAAGAAGAGGGGGTGACAAGGAAAAGAGGGATTAAGGAGAAAAGGTGACTTTATCCATTAGGGAGCGTGGGATGGAGACCAGCAGAATTCTGAAAGCCCAATCAAGCAAAAAGTCATTTTTGAGACTATCTCCGTGGTCCTTTGCTAGGCATGTGGGGAATATAAAAATACAGATATTTGAGATATGGCCTATGTCTTTAGCCATTACAGCCGACTTGGGGCAAATTTAGCAGAAATCAGTAGCTAGGTAGTGGCAATGACCCCGACATTAATGTGCTCAGATTTCTCTCCAGTGGATACCTGAGTTGCTGAGAAGATTGATTCAGGGTGTCCAACCACACTGATAAACACAGGAGGAAATGAATTAGCTTTATTCCTAAGAGTTTAAAATGTTTTCTCAGCGTTGTTATATTATTTTGAACTGGGGAACTGGGTGGAAAAAAAAAAAAAAAAACAGGACTCCAGATCCAGGGAGATCATTGGGTAAATAAGAGACAAATTCACAACTTGAACTTGTGGCTGTTTTTGTATCGGTTCAGAGCTGTCCTTTCTATGTATGCTTACTTTCTTTAATAGCGTTTGCACTTTTCAGTCATTTACAAAATTACTCTTGGGATCAAAAATATCTAGTCCTAGGATCACAATATCTTGTTACAGTATTGTATATGTCTTAGAAACTAATATTGCATAATTCTGAACTAGTAGGTAAAAGCAAGTCTTTCTCCATGAATGTTTAATGCCCATTTTCAGGTACTTGATTATTTTCTAAGGCACTGGCAAGTCTGAGGCTGATGAATTCCTACCAAATACGGTCAGGGGATGAGCCAGAATCAACTTGATGGCAGTGGGTTTTTTTTTTTTTTTTTTTGGTATTCTTCTGCAAAGTGTTTGCAAGTACTTTTGAACTTATAACATCTTCTATTAACAATTAAACACCAATTTATGCTTTTTCTCTTTATAATTTCTTAAAAAGCTGCAAATAGCTGACAATCTTAATAATATCTACTGTTCCAAAATTACTCACAAGAGTCTTTTTTCCACTTACCACAGTATCTAGTCTGTGTTTCATGGACTATTTTGAAAAATAATTATTATGTAGATTTTAATTATGCCAAATGTCCTTAATTACAGGGTTGTATTATTTAAATATAAATAGGGCATTAAACACCTCACCTGCTGTTAATTATTTAAAGTGGATAGTTGCACTAAGAGTTGTTTGTGTGTGTGTGTGTGTGTGTGTGTGTGTGTTTAATATTTACTCATTCATGAAGTTGAGCTCTTAAAGAATATTTGTCTCCGGATTTAACTCAGTAACCATTAGCAGTAAGCAGTTACTTGCAAAGTTTTGCTTGAAACATAACTAAAATCATGGAAAAACATCAACACGTTAGAATAAGTGGCTAATCATTTTAATTCCCTTGGTATTCACTGCAGTATCATTAATCATGACGGAGTCATTCAATCCTAACAAAGATGCAATGTCTAATTCTGCAGAGATCCAGCTGTAATTTCTGGACAATTACTGTCCACCTATTATACAGTGATGCCAAAACCCTAATGCAATTATTATAATGCATTTTGGTCACATTATACAATAGCATTCAAGTTTACAGATGTTGCAAAAATTTTAGATTGATGTGCCTGATTAAAAACACAGTACACTAGAAATTTTTTTCACTTGAGGTGTTTATCCTGGTATTTCAGAAGGGGCTCTCCATTCCATTTTTGGAATAGTTCTAATTTATTTCAGTGCTTAAGAAAAGCATTCAAGAAGAATACTTTTTTTATTCCTTCCGCAGATTCCCTTGAGGGAAATTAATATTTTGTTTTCTAGAACATACACAACTTTTGAAGAGGACATAATAGAAATATTGTGAAAAGGCCAGTGACTTTTCAGGTGAGTAGGCAGCGTGGGGCATTTTTCCTGGGGAAAGAGCGCCTCACTGCCTTCCCAGGTAGCGGAGTTTCCCTGGATGTAGTGAAGGCCTGTGTTAATCATCAGAGACCGTAAACTCTGACAAGTTCCCTGATAAATTCACGTGGTTCTGTGATCTTTGTCTCATAGCTCACTACCAGTCAGCTAGGGTAAGGTGGGTTTGTAATGTTGCCCTGCCTTTGTGGAGTCAGAATCTTGTGGCTACCTGGTAAGATACCCACTACCTACCAGTGCTCATCAAGTTGACTCTGACTCTTGATGACCCCGTGTGTGTCAGAGCGGAACTATGCTTTATAAGGTTTTTAATGGCTGATTTTTCAGAATTAGATTGCCAGGCCTTTCTTCTGAGGTGCCCCTGGGTAGACAGAAACCTCTAACCTTTCAGTTAGCAGCTGAGTGCATTAACTCTTTGCACCACCCAGGGACTCCACACGGTGAGATAGGAATCGATTATTGTTACATCCTCTGTGTCTCTGTCCTCCTCCGTCTCAGGAGGCCTTCTCCTCCTGCTCTGACCACTCACCAAGATGCTCAGGGAACTCACATTTCCCTTCTTCCTTTTTGAATCCTGTTCACAGTAGAGGACCTGATAATCAAATAAACACTGAGGGATGGAAGACTAGTAAAGCTACTTGTTCTTGGGGTATTTGCATTTTGGCATAGGTTAGTACCCATAGGCCAAAGAAATTAAAGCCTGTTGGCATAACTTTGGGCATCTATAAAGAGATGAAGATGATGCCGGTTGTGTTTTTTTTTTGCATTTCTAGAACCCCTGAAATTATACTCAGGGCACCTGCAAAGCTTCTGTAACAACAAAACCCCAAAATAGAGTATTTTGCATAAGAATTTGAAGCAGGGCTTATGGAATGACATTGCCATCCTCAGCCCATAGCTGTCATGTCAGGGGCCAAGGCGGTTGCATCCTTGTCTTATCTCCCAGCTGTGGGGAAGGGGATAAGGAATCAGGGCTGCACATGCCCAGTACATTCAAGAGAAGTACCTAGAAGTTGCAACACATAGCATCACGTTACACTAGCTTACATCTGGTCATACAGCTACTCATAGCTCCACGAAAGATGGGAGGAAATGTGGCCATGTGTCCTGGTAAACTTGTATTACTTTGGATGAAGAGCAGAACCCAATAGTGGGGGACAAGTAGCAGTCTGCCACACATAACTATTCTATGGAAAGAGCTTACAACTCTGCCTTCAACAAATGGATTTATTAAGATGCTTTTTAGTAAATATGTTGTAAATATTATTTGACTGTATAAGAACAGGGATGGATAACTCTGATGCTTTCTGTGTAGCAAGATGTCTTCATCCTTTATCGTCTTATTGCTGTTGGGTGCCCTCGAGTTGATTCTGACTCACAGCAACTCCATGTGATAGATTAGAACTGCCCCATTAGATTTTCTTGGCTGTAATCTTTACAGAAACAGATTGCCAGGTCTTTCTCCTGCAGAACCATCGGTCCAAACCACCAACTTTTTGGTTAGCAGTCAAGTGCTTAACCATTGTGTCACCAGTGTCATGGAAATTCCCTGACCACCTGGACTCATGCACCCTCCCACCACTTATGCTATTCTAATTTCATTCCCCAAAACTAGGTGGGTTACCCATGGAATATGTTGCTGTTCTTGTTAGCTGCCATTGAGATAACCTGATTTATGGCAACGTTATGTACAACAGAATGAACTGTTGCCTGGTCCTGTGTCATTCTCACAATAGCAGCACGTTCAAGTCCATTGTTGCGGGCATTGTGCCAATCCATCTGACCAAGGGTCTCTCATGTCCTTGTTGGCCCCCTGCTTCACCAAACATCATGTTTTCCTCTAGTGATTGATCCCTTCTGATGACATGTCCAAAGCAAATGAGTTAAACAGTGTTCTGTTGTGATCCATAAAGTTTTCATTGGCTGATTTTTGGAAGTAAAACCCCAGACCTTTCTTTCTAGTCTGCCTCAGTCTGGAACCTCCACTGTAACCTGTCCACCATGGATGACCCTGCTGGCATTTGAAATACTGGTGACATAGCTTCTAGCATCATAGTAACATGCCAGGAACATAAGTCACCTTAATATAAATATAACTATCACACAATAATATTTAAAAAAAGCCCTACCTATCTTTCTTAAAAATCACCTACAATAGAATATTTAAAATTTAAATTAAAATGCCTTGCGGGTTATCAGTAATTTTGTATCAGGTCTGCCAATACTTCTTTAGTTTGAGATTAGATCATATAAAGTTGGTTGCATTTTGTGGCCTGGATAGCCATTTTTATTATAATGGAATTTCAGAAATATTTAGATCAAGTGATGTATGTTAGCATTATACTTTGATAAGATGAGCATGAATTGATAAAGACACTCTGGTGGGTAATTTAGGAGCATCTGTTAAAATGTGCCCTAATCTATGACTGAACAGTTCTACTTAGTACTTACCCTACAGAGAAACTCTATTTCGTATGCACAGGGAAGCATATGAAGGAACATTTAATCAGCTTTATTTATAAGATTGAACCTCGAAAAATTGCTGATATTTGACCAATACTGACTTACAGAAGTGGCAATTTCATGTGGTTCATTTTAGTAGTTGGAAAACACAAGTACTGTTCATGAGGAGTATAGATAAACTGGAACATTAATAATTTTTTTCATAATATCTATTATAATTTATTACTGTATAAAGAACTACCACAAGATTTAGTGGCTTAAATAACACTGTATTAGTATTTCTCACGTGGGCTTGCTGGGCTCAGCTGAGTGGTTCTTCTGTTTTACGTAGAGTCTGTTGGGATTACCTGGAGCTTGTCTAGGGGGCTGGATGGATCTCTCACTCTTTCTCTTTTTCTTTACGTGGTACTTGGATCTCATGTAAAAGCAGAAGCTTCACAGTGTCTCAAGACCTGAGCTCAGAAGTTCTAGAACATCACTTCTACCAAATTTTATTGGTTAAAACAAGACACAAGGCCAGCCCAAATTCAGGGAGATGGGTAAGTTATGGGAAGAATGGCAGGCTCATACAATGGTGAGATGAATTTTTGGCTGCCATCTTTAGAAATAATTTATCACACAGGATATATACTGTGGAGCAGTTAAAATTAATGAATTAATTTACATGTTTACGAGACATGTTCTTTAATAAAAACGAATGGTAGAATGAAACAATCTAACATGTAGTATTACTTTTCCATTCCTGCATAACAAATTACCACTAACTTAGTGACTTAAAAAAAACACCCATTTATTTTCTCACAGTACATGGGTCTAAAGTCTGAGTAGGCTCATCGAGGTTCTCTGCTTAGGGTCTCACAAGGTTGAAACCTAGGTGCCAGTCAGGCTTGAGTCTTATCTGGAGGCTCTGGGGGAGGATGCTGCTTCCAATCTCGTTCAAGTTCTTGGTAGAATCCAGTCTCTGTGGTTGTAAAACTGACGTCTCCATTTCCTTGCTGAGCATCAGCTGGGGCCACTCTTAACTGGTGAGGTCACCTGCCTTCCTTGGCATGTGTTCTGATCCATTTTCAAAGCAGCAATGGCTCATCAAGCTCTTCTCATCTTTGGAATCTCTCAGACTTCCCCATTTGCTACTAGTTGGAGAAGACTCTGCTTTTAAAGGGCTTGTGTAATTTGATTAGGCCCCTCAGGGTCATCGATCTGTCTTGAATAACAGATTAGTAACATTAATTACATTTGCAAAATCAGTTTTTAACATAATCAGGGTATAATATATTCACAGTTCTGGGCATTAGAGTAGGAAATCTAAGTGCAGTGTTTTATGATTCTGCCTACCTCATATATAAACACATAGATAACACCCAAAGCAATTGCAATAAATATATGTGAATGTATATAGAAAGGAGTCCTGGTGGTGTAGTGGTTAAGAGCTTGGCTGTTAACCAAAAGGTCAGCAGTTCAAATCCACCAGCCGCTCCCTGGAAACCCTATGGCACAATTCTCTGACCTGTAGGGTCCCTATGAGTCAGAAATGACTAGATGGCACTTAACAACAACAGCATATGTAGAAAGGTACTTGAAATCATACTGCCAAATTGATGACAATATTTACCTCTGTATAGGTAGACCAGACTTTGGAAGGCAGGTGGTATTTAGCCTTCATAGTAATGTTTTCATTTTTTGAACAAGGAAATTAGATTCCTGAATTCATATAATTAGAAAGTGATAAAAAGTACTAAAATAGAACTGCAGGGGCCAAGCACTCCACCTCCATGGCTCTATATAGAACTAACTGTGCCTACCCCAGTGTACAGGGATGCCCATCTATATTGTGCTCAGCTGTCTCCTACTCTTTGACTGCCCCAGGATTCATAGCCGTATCACTGTGCCAGCCTAATTCATCAAAGCCTTGCCCAGGGCCAATACTCACCAGATTGTGCTTTTGTAGCCACACGGTTGTTAGAATACTGGAATATTTCCATGCTGGTTAGTAAATAGCCAAGCCTCCCAAGTGCCCTGTAGCCAATTGAAATGTGTTTCATTCCCTGTAAGGCTCTGAGCTGCCTGTCCCTCCCTGGGACCCTTGGCCCGCCCTCCCTGTAAACCTGAGACCTTCTGCAGTCTAGCAGCTAAAGGGTTAATGCCTGATACACCAAGGACCTTCCAAGACTGCTGCAGTGCTAAGACCAGTGTCCATTCTGATGGCTCAGCGCCCTTCCACCCTCAGTGATTGTTACATATTGTGTATGTTACTCCTTGCCACCTCTAGGTGGTAGAGGAATGCATTCAGAAGGCAGCATACTTCACATGCATCTGTCCATTCTCCTTCATCCAACAGTAAATGTCTCATGAGCAGGAACCATACTTGTTCTCTCTGCAAACCCTTGCAGTTAAGTAGTACGTGTCCTGCCCAGCCGTGACTCACTAGAACGGAAATCACTGCAGAGACAATGGCATGGCCTCTCCTTTGCCATTTAGAAGGAGGAAAGCCAGCACTGTGTTTCCATTAGAAATAGTTTCCACATTAGTGACAAGAGGTTGGTCACATCATCAGATGTCATGATGTCATATTGTAAAAACCCACGTGGAAAGAAGGGTTTGTTCGCTATCTCCAGGGTGAGTGGCATAATGATTTACTGACCTTGAGCTCCACTCAGAAATCTCTGCCGGGTATCAGGCTTCCGATGTAGAAGTGTGAGGAAGTTCAGGGCACCACAAGTGGTGTACAAGTGCTGCTCTTCCTGAGTGGAATAGTGTTTTATTTAAAGGTAACCCACGGAGACGAAACCCTAAATCTGAGTAGCCTGCTGGGAAAGTCTTCTGTGCACAAACTAAAAGTGTATAGTTTGTCAGGTCTACACCACAGCCACTACGTACTTTTTTTTTTTAATTTAATGAAGTGATAATTTATTTTTAGCCTCTGGATCAGTGGTATGATCCTTGCCTTTCACACTGAAGACCTGGGTTTTGTTCCCAGCTGATAGACCTCGTGTGCAACCACCACCCATCTCTGAGTAGAGGCTTGTGTGTTGCTATGATGCTGAACCGGTTTTAGCTAAGCCTCCAGACTGACAGACGAGGAAGAAAGGTCTGGTGATCTGTTTCCAAAACTCAGCCAGTGAAAGCCCTTTGGTTCACAATGATCTAATCCCAACTGATCATGGGGATGGCATAGGACCAGGGAGTATTTCATTCTGTCGTTCATGGGGTCGCTGTGTGTTGGGGCCAACTCAACAACGTTTAACAACAACAAGGACAATATTAGCAATAGTAATAGCTAATATTTATTTAAGAGTTACCATATACCAGGCACTGTGCTAAGCATTTTACATGCTGCATGTAATTTAATTTTCACAAGAACTCTACCAAGGAAAGAGATTTATTATCTCCATTTTACAGTTGAGGAAATAAAGACATAGACCTCTTAAGTAAGTTGATAAAGGTCATGTAACTAGAAAGAGTCAAGAACTGAAAATCGTGTCCAGCGCCATCTAGCACCTCCGTCTGTCTGTGTAATACTACGTTTCTTAGATCCGCTAGTTTTCTCCTAGACTTGATTCCCTAAATTCCCCTAATTCTGGATTTGCCATCTCATTGACCAATGCCTAGAAATAGTTGAAAGGAATTCTGTTACCAAGGCAAATCCCAGTAAGGTGACTCATAAGAAAAATGGGCAAAACTAAAACATACCAGTAGCTCACTGCCCTGTAGCAGATTGTGGCTAAATACTAAAACTTGTTTTAAAAATAGTTTGTGTTTTTGCCATAGTATATGTGTGTGTGTATTTGTAAGTGTATGTATTCATGTATATGTGTTTATCTATGCATGTATTTATGTACATAAAATCTTATAGCTTCTAGATAAGAAATCTATGTGGGAATTACTAGTTGAGAATCACTCATTTGGTTTACCTGCATTTTTCCATCTTATTTTGATTCTGCCCTGGGAGATCCTCACACAGTCATTTTTAGCCTCTTATATTCTCATTTAAGCTTTATTTCCCACAGCCTATTGAAAAGTGTGTTCTCCAAAGCTTTTTACATGCGAGAGACTGAATGCAAACCCCAGTGGGTTGTGGGGTTTTACGATAAGAGATCTGTTTGCTGTGGTATTTGTCACCACCCTGTTGCACGTTATAACTAAACACTTCACTTATAAGTGAGGCTCGAGTCATTGACGAGAACATCATATACTTCCTCACATCTGCACTTTGGGGGTCTATAACTTATCTTTGCATGTTTTTCCTGCCTTAATTAAGGTGGTTTTCTCTGTATTTTTCACCCTGCACCGGTGAGTCTAGTCTTTTATTATTTGTCAAAATGTTAGGGTTTTGTTGTTGTTTTTTTGGGGGGGGGGTACAGCTTCTACTTCAGTTATTTTATGTTTGTATACTGCTTGTATAAAACCAAAAACCAAACCCAGTGCCATCGAGTCGATTCCGACTCATAGCGACCCTACAGGCCAGAGTAGAACTGCCCCCATAGAGTTTCCAAGGAGTGCCTGGTGGATTCGAACTGCCGACCCTTTGGTTAGCAGCTGTAGCACTTAACCACTATGCCACCAGGGTTTCCCTGCTTGTATGGAACTTAAAACAAAAAAATTTTTTTTTTCTTTTTTTAAATTTAAAATGAGTCATTATAATTAAAAGTAGCTCCTATTATTGTAATGAATAATTTTAGATTTAAAAGAAGATGTAAGCTTCTGCTTATTAATTCATTATGTGTTCTAAGATACCCTTTCTCTGTAATGTTATTTTATTATAAATTACTTTCCTTTTATTTCTCAGTTGTATTACTGTGAGGGTATCATATTGATTTTTTTTTTTTTTCTCGAAATAATCTTGCAGATAAGTTATATTATCTATTTCTTTTCAGGATAGTAAAGGTGGCATTACATAACATTGGCTATAAAATGGAACATTGCATCAGATAAGGTTGAAACCACTACCATAAATAATGCAACACAGTTTAAAAAGTGAGACCACACACTTGCTGAGTAGAAGGCAGAGGCAGAGGTCTCCGGGTGGTCAGAGAAGGAGGTATGGGAAGAAAGCCAAGAGGAGAAGTAAGAGAGGGTGGAGAGAACTTGTCCTGACAGCAGCAGCACCATAGGGCAGAGAGACTTCAAGTTTCATTGAAAAGAGGAAGGTTTGAGAGGAGTTGGGCAGAGAGAGATTGTACTCCCATGTTGAAGGATGAATTAGGCATGACCCAAAAGTAGGAGAATGAGGACCAAATGCTGCAGTTCACAGAAACTGCTACAAGGCTCTACAAAACTGAATGAGGCATGCCTTATCAGCTGATTTAGTGAGTTCGTGTCCCCATGACTCCAAGAGACTGACATAGCTTCCCCAAGGTTACAGAAAAAGGTGGTATAGGATTTAACAACAGGCTTTGTTCAGACCCTGTGCTACCTTTAAAGCAAGAATTGTAATTATCATCATCCAAGGTACTGTATTTAGAATATTAGGAGCTAATACTGAATGCTTTCACGCTGGATCAAAAGCAAGGAGCCAGTAGAAGAAATGAAGTCTTGATAAATACTACAATATGGATGGAGGTGGAAGACATTATGCTGAGTGAAATAAGTTGGTCACAAAAGGGCAAATATTGTATGAGCTCATTTATATAAAAAAGACAAGAAAAGGCGAATGTGTAGAGAACAGAGTTTATTACTGGTTACCAGGGATGGGATGGAGGGGGAAAGAGAAGGCTTAACAGTGATGGAAATATTGCATTGATTAAGGGTAGGGTTGCACAGACGATTATTGTAATTGCTGTCAATCAGTTGTACACCTGTAAAAAGTTGAATTGGCAGAAGTTATGTGATAGATATATTTACAAAAATGACACACACACACAAAAGAGTAGCTGCTGAATTTGCTTATGTACAGCCAACTGCCTCATGGGATTTGGTTCCTTAGTTTGAAGTTTAGGGTCATGGCTTCATGGTATCATAGAACACCCCAGACAATTGTGTTAATGGGGAAGGAACAACTCAGAAAAGGACGGTGAGAATGGTTGCACAACTTCTTTAGTGCTTCTGTTCTACCTCCTATTTCACTGTGCAGTAGCTGGGGTCTTAAAAGCTTCCAAGCCACCAACCAAGGAACAATAATTAGTCTCTTATTTGCCTGAAGCAACAGAGGAAGAAGGAAAGTCAAAAATAGAAGAGGATATGGAATGTGTGGCCAATTGCCTCCATGAACAAATCCCTCCTTTGCCATGACACCAGAAGAGCTGGATGGTGCCCAGCTATCGTTACTGAACATTTTGATCAAAGATTCTATAGAAGAATCCTGGTCAAAAGGGGGAAAATGCAGAACAGAATTTCAAATTCTGATGGTCTCCAGACTCCCTGGAGCCATGAAGGTTGGATGAGTACCTGAAACTATTGTCCTTAGATAATCTTTAAACCTTAAACAAAAAACACCCCCTGAAGTCTTCTTAAAACCCCCCTGAAGTCTTAAAACCAAACAATAGTTTAGCTTAACTAGTAAAAAAAAGTCTGCCTTGAGAATTATACTCTTTTAAGTACTATCTATAGGGGGTCAGGGGAAACCCAGGTGGCGTAGCGGTTAAGTGCTATGGCTGCTAACCAAGAAGTCGGTAGTTTGAATCCGCCACGTGTTCCTTGGAAACTCTATTGGGCAGTTCTGCTCTGTCCTATAGGGTTGCTGTGAGTCAGAATCGACTCGACGGCAGGGAGTTTGGTTTTTGGTTTTTATAGGGGATCAGATTGACAACAGAAACTCAAAAGATTAGATAGGAACCTTAGGGGGCAGTGAGATTGTGTTAGTGGGGAAGGAACAACTCAGAAAAGGAGGGTGAGAACGGCTGTACAACTTGAAGAATGGAATCAATATCACTAAATGGTACATGTAGAAATTCTTGAATTTGTGTACGTTTTGCTGTTTATATCCTCAACAACAACAACATAAAATTATTTTTAATAAAGCAGGGAATCTGCAGTTAACCTGTGAATTGTTGTTGTTGTTGGGTGTCGTCGAGTCAGTTTCGACTCATAGCAACCTTTTGTACAACAGAACAAAATACTGCCCTGATCTGTACCATCCTCACAATCGTTGCTGTGCTTGAGCCCATTGTTGCAGCTACCGTGTCAATCCTCGCTGAGGGTTTTCCTCCTTTTCGCTGACCTTCTACTCTACCAAGCATGGTATTCATCTCCAGGGACTGGTCCCTCCTGATAACATGTCCAAAGTATGTAAGACATAGTCTTGCCATCCGTGCTTCTAAGGAACATTCTGATTGTACTTCCAAGACAGATTTGTTCATTCTTTTGGCAGTCCATGGAATATTTAATATTCTTTGCCAACACCATAATTCAAAGGTGTGAATTCTTCTTCGGTTTTCCTTATTCACCATCCAGCTTTGTTATGCATATGAAGCCATTGAAAACACCATGGCTTGGGTTAGTCGCACTGTAGTTTTCAAGGTGACATCTTTACTTTTCAGTACTTTCAAGAGGTCTTTTGCAGCAGATATGCCCAATGCAAAGTGTCTTTTTGATTTCTCGACTGCTGCTTCCATGAGTGTTGATGGTTGATCCAAGTAAAATGAAGTAAAATGACAACTTCAGTCTTTTCTCTGTTTATCATGATGTTGCTTATTGGCCCAGGTGTGAAGATTTTTGTTTTATATTGAGGCATAATCCATACTGAAGGCTGTGGTCTTTGATCTTCATCAGTAAGTGCTTCAAGTTCTCTTCACTTTCTGCAAGCAAGATTATATCATCTGCATAACGCAGGTTGTTAATAAGTCTTCCTTCAATCCCTGATGCTCCGTTCTTCTTCATAGAGTCCAGCTTCTCGAACTGTTTGCTCAGCGTACAGATTGCATAGGTATGGTGAAAGGATACAACCCTGACGCACACCTTCCCTGACTTTAAACCAATCCGTATCCCCTTGTTCCGTTTGAACAACTGCCTCTTGATCTATGTACAGGTTTCTCACAAGCACAGTGAAGTGTTCTGGAATACCCATTCTTCATAATGTTATCCATAATTTATTATGACCCACACAGTCAAATGCCTTTGCATAGTCAATAAATCACAGGTAAACAACATTCTGGTAGTCTCTGTTTTCAGTCAGGATCCATTGGATATTAGCAATGATATTCCTGGTTCCATGTCCTCTTCTGAATATGATTTGGTGTGTGATACTATTCAATAATTTCCATATTCAGTTGGATCACCTTTCATGGGAATAGGCATAAATATGGATCTCTTCCAGTCAGTTGGCCAGGTAGTTGTCACCCAAATTTCTTGGCATAGGCCGGTGAGCACTTCCAGCACTGCATCCGGTTGTTGAAACTTCTCAACTGGTATTCCGTCATTTCCTGGATCCTTGTTTTTTTGCCAATGCCTTCAGTGCAGATTGGACTTCTTCATTCAGTACCATTGGTTCCTGATCATATGCTAGCCCCTAAAATGGTTGAACATCGACCAATTCTTTTTGGTATAGTGACTGTGGCTAGTATTTTTTCTTCAGTTCTTTGAGTTTGAGAAATACCGAGCGTGTCCTTCCCTTTTGGCTTTCTGTCTCCAGGTCTTTGTACATACCATTATAGTATCTTACTTAGCCTTCTCGAGCTGCCTTTTGAAATCTTCTGTTCAGCTCTTTTACTTCATCATTTCTTCCTTTTGCTTTAGCTACTCGATGTTCAAGAGCAAGTTTCAGAGCCTCTTCTGACATCCATTTTGGTCTTTCCTTCCCATCTTTTTAATGACCTCTTGCTTTCTTCACATATGATGTCTTTGATGTCATTCCACAACTTGCCTGGTCTTCGGTTATTAGTGCTCAACATGTCGAATCTATCCTGGAGATGGAGATTAGGGAAGAAAAACAAAGAAATGGCAGGACTTTCACACAAACAAATGAACAGAGCTGGGAGTTTGATAGTGAGAAGAGAATGAACAGGAGGTGTGTTTGAGGCAGATTATGGACAGAAAAAGATACAGCTCTTCTAACACTTAGCCCAATTCATGAGCATGCATTTATTTGTTTGTTAAACTCAGTGGCCTCTCTCCCACTGGACTGACAGATCCATGAGGAAAAGGACTGTGTCTGTTTTATTACAAATATGTTCCAACAGCATGGTGCCTGGAAGAGAGTAGTGGTTCAATACGGATTTGTTGACTGAAAGAAAGAAGGAATGACATGGCGAGGAACGCTTGAACATCTATATCAAGTATCAGTGCACTACCTTTCTGAGTTCTAATGGTCTTCTCTTGCTGTAAGAATTATTAATACGGAAAATAATGAGATTAGTTCTGGTGGTGCAGTATTTTCATTGTAAAATGTTTGTGAAGCTATTAGCAGCAGAGATGTGCATCAAGCCCCACAGTCAAAATAAATGGCTAGCACACTCCAAGCCATAAATGTTTTGGGGGAATTGCCAAGCAAAATATTTGTGTAGCAGAGCCTACGTCCTGCTAGAATACAGATTGAATCATTAAGAAGGAACACATTTTATCCACTTATCAGTGTTTGCATACAGTGAAGTCCATTAATTGAACGAGTATGGAGAACACTGATACACCATCTCACTCCATCAAAGGGTTATTTCTCTGTCTTTATCAATAAATTCTGTGTTTAATCCAGAAGATTGATTGAAAGAAGAAACAGCAATTATTTTGGACTGTTCCCTTTGGTCTTTGCATTACTTTGTCACTGGATTTGTAAAGTTCGCTAGTAAGTCGGTTTAGTTATAGAATGCTCCAGGGGGTCACACATTAGGTCTAAACTCATTTACAAGAGGAAATGAAAGTAAATAGGTAAGAAGGTTCCAGCATTCTCTCTCGATATCAGAAGGAAAACCAAATGGAACTGGGCATCAGATAAAATAGTAGTTTGTTCATTCTGGCTTTTAATTAAACTCAGATTAATAGGTCTCAAGATGTTGTGTTTTAACAAGTTTTGTATCTGGGAACTCTCCTTGATTCTACCTGTTAACACTCTCTACTCTTGAAAGTCACTCTCCAGAATTTTTTTTAACCCATTCAAGTGATGTCCACATGGTGATATTGTTATTTTATGAATGAATGACTATGTCATAGATGATGTATGGTAACACACAATGTTTCCTCTAGAATTTTCTCAGAGCTCCTTCTTACTCAAATGCTTAACCGTTCAACAGCTCCAGCTGCCTCTTTCTTCTTCAGTAATCGTTATCCAGACTGGTGCAAATATGAAAGCTTGGCAGTCATATTCTTACATCGTTGTAAAACACTTGTGATCTTACTAGTCAAGATCACAGGTGTTTTATAATGACGTAAGGAGTTATCTCTGTGGGATCAAATTGACAATGGCAGCTTGGTAGGTTGGATGGGTAGTTTAGGGGGCAGTGAGTTTAAGATAAAAGTAGTGGAAAAGGATAGCAGGATGGTAGCACAACTTGAAGAATGTAACCAGTGTCACTGAATTGTACATGTAGAAATTATTGTGATGGTGTGTCTTTAGCTGTGTATGCTTTCACTAAATGAACAAAAACAAAGAATGACAACAATAACAACAAAAAACTCGTGCTCTCACTGCTATTTTTGAAGAAATTTAAGCAGAAAAGTGTCAATGAATTCTAAATTATTTTAATATGGTATTTCACTTGGCTTCAGAAGGAAAACAGACCTGGGCAATTTGTTCAGACACTCCCTTCACTAGAATGCAAGCTTTCCAAGCACTGAGAATTTATCTTGTCCACAACTATCTCCTGCTGTGGGGGCAGCACCTGCCGTGGAGTGGGTTCAGTAAGTAGTGAAGAACGTCCAAAAAGAACTTCAGTAGACCTGGTAGTATAGCTCCTACAACTCGCAGATGAAGACCTTGATCCAGAGCTGTAAAGTGATTGATCCAAGGTCACACAGATATGGCAACGCTCTAACCAGAAACTGCTGAGATAAGAAGGTTCTGGTAGCAGGTGTTGGTCTTTCAATCTCTTAGAAATTTGTGTGCTTTGTGGTTGGTTCTTACCTGTGGAAAGCCCAATCAAGCATATGTTGGGGCACATATTGCCAGTAGTACTCCTGACTTCTTTCACCCTCCCTCACCTACTTTTCCCCAGGCGAGGGGGTAACATCTGGTTCTGATTCTCATTTAGAGTCTGTCTTCTCTAGTTCTCCTTCTGTTGTGCAGGAGGGGTCCTGCCTCAGTAGGGGAGGCCTTTAGTTGTCCAGGGAGGGGCAGTGTGTCTGAATGAATGATGAAGTAGTTAGTGAGCTTGTTTGCCTAAGGTCCTAAGGCACATGCCAATAACATCATGATCAGTAACAAAGGTCATATTTGAGTCTGCGTTTTCCTGACGTGTCTCTTTCAGCTGATTCCGAGACCAGACAAGAAGGAAAAGGTGATGTCTCTTGGTACCGCCTAAAACTTTAATACTATGACAAAAAGTTCAACTCCCCCAAACGAGTCAATCCTTTCACCTAGAGGTAAACACTGAAAAAATAATTGTGTGTGTGTGTATATGTGTTTGTGTGCATGGATGCATCTGATTCAGTGTTAAAAAATTGTAATCACGCTGATAATAAAGTTTCTCTTTCTGTGTTTTTTAAAAATTTTATTTAGAATACTGAAACATTGAGAGGCGACCTAGACCGTTGCTGCTTTGCAATGCTCTGTTAAATGCTGCAATGTCTCTAAAATTTGGCTGAAGGTAGTAGGTTCCTGATGCCCATTAATAAAAGGTCACACTTTAGGGACTTCTACTCAGGATTATTTTGTCGTACTCCACCCTTGTGAAGGTAGTATCATTCTGAATGCTCTCAGGTCCTATGCTGTTATCCAGTCCAGGAGATAGCAAACTACAGTTTGCAGGGCAAATCTCCCCCATCTTATCTGCCCATGTATGGCCAAATAGCTAAGAATAATTTTTATGTTTTTAAAGGTATATTTAAAAAAAAAAAGGATATGTGACAGAGACCTTATGTGGCCCACAAAGCCTAAAATATTTACTATCTGGTCATTTACGTAAAATTTTGTCAAATCCTATAATCAGCCAAGATTATATATGACTTTATTATGAATATTTAAAATTATTCCTTCACTTCAGAAGGAGATGAGGGATAGCCAGGTGAAAAATGCTTTGAAACTTGTGAGTCGTGTATCACGTAAGCATGTGGGACACCATGTACTGATGCTTAGTTCAGTGGATGTGGTCATAGGTTTCTGGAAAGAGATTGCTTCCAGGAGTGGACAATTTTATTTCCTCAGTTGAAGGGCAGGAGTGAAACTGAGTTTTCAGAGCCCAGTTTCCGAGGCAGACACCGTATAGAAGTGTCCAAGGTTGGTGTGATGAGGGAAGGGAACTACTGTCAGAGACTAGTAAGAACATTTGGCCAACCATGTACATATGGTGTCTCATTTCTTCTTCCTTTTTTTTAAACCATTTTTTAAATTTTGTGTATATATATATGTGTATATATATATATATATGGAAACCCTGGTGGCATAGGGGTTTAGTGCTACGGCTGCTAACCAAAGAGTCAGCAGTTCAAATCCTCCAGGCACTCTTTGGAAGCTCTATGGGGCAGTTCTACTGTGTCTTATAGGGTTGCTATGAGTCAGAATCAACTCGACAGCACTGGGTTTGGTTTGGTTTATATTATATATATATATAATATATATATATAAAAAACAAAAGATTTGCTAATTCAACCATTTTTACGTGCATAATTCTGTGACATTGATTAAGCTCGTTCTGTCATGAAACCATTACCACTGCCCTTCTTCAAATTATTCCATCACCATTAACAGAAACTCAGTGCCCCCTAAGCAATGAAAGCAACCCCACAAAGTGTGTTATTTGCATTCTACAGGTGAGGAAATCAAGATTCTGAGTGTTGAAGCAACCTGCCACAGATCCCACAGCTAAGTGAAGAGAAACCAGATTTGAAAACAAATTATCTGGTCCTAACTCTCCGTGAGGTTTTGCCCATACCATGCACACATTTTGTACCCATGATGCCATTACACTAAATGTTGATGGCAGTTCCAAGGTGAAACTGTCCACCATTCATTCAAATACCTTTCTTTTCCTTTAGTGCATTCCCAACCACGTGCCTGCTTCCCTTGCCTTCCTTTGCCTTAGCAGCCCCCCTGAGTGACATGCTAGTTCCCAAATGCACTGCATTCTTTCAAGCCTCCATGAATTATGCAATGCTGCTCCCTGTGCTAGGGATGACCTTCCTATTTTCTATGCTCAGAAACTTCTATTTATCCTTCACATTCCCGGTCAAATGTTGTCCTCCAGATAGTCAGGATCCACCGAATGCACTAGAATTGTTTTTACATATTTCTGGAAGCCAGAACAAAGTCCTTTTGCCTTTCTTTCTCCATTGATGATGAGCCCCTAAGAACCAAGGTCAAGGATTAGTGCTGTGTTCCCAGCACTTAAAACAAATCCTGACATATAGTGAAATTTACTTAGATTTTAGTGACTCTATTATGAATGAATGAGGGAAGGCATGAATATAAACAAAAGGATGAACAAATGAATGAAGGAATGAATAGTAACAGTTGCTTTCTCACTGGGATACAGTGTGTGCATGTTGTACTCCCTGCAGAATTCTGTCTCCTCTTATCCATTAGAACCTACCGCTACGCCGTTAACTTCCTATTCAGTAAGGTACTGTGACCCATGCCAACCCATTTCTGAAGCTTATAAATACTTTGTGATCCGTCCTAGTTCCTGTAGGGCATTAACTACCAAACCAAAACCAAACCCGTTGCCATCAAGTCAATTCTGACTCATAGTGACCCTATAGGACACAGTAGAACTACCCCATAGGGCTTCCAAGGAGGAGCTGGTAGATTCAAACTACCAGCCTTTTGGTTAGCAGCAAAGCTTTAACCACTGCACCACCAGAGCTCTGGGCTTAAGTACAGGGACCCTAATTAAGTGGTAGTTTGCCTCGGCATCAGGCTTACATCAACTGTTAAAACTCAACCTCACTGCCATTGTGTCAATTCTGACTCATAGCGACCCTGTATTTTGGTAATATCACCAGTGTTTGCTGCTGTATTAATATCTTCCTCCTCAGTCTCTGGCATATCCTAGGTTACTCTAGTCCCATTGATGCCCGTGCGTTGTATGGCTTCACACTAGGCAAGCCTATGAGTGGGCCTAACCTTTAAGGAAGACATGTAGCTAATAGTTGCAAATCCAATGCCTTGTTCCCCAAAATACCTAAGGTACTTTTAGGTTGGTGTGGATCTTTTTGTCCTTTCTACTATGCAGGTGCCCATAAAAGAAAGTCCTTGTACTCCTCTCATAGGTGGATCTGAGAAAGTATTAAATATAAATGTTAAAATATTGTTGAGTAGTTTTAATACTACTTACAGAGAGTAACACCAAGGCACAGAAATATAAAGGGTTTTCTGAAGCAAGGCCTCAAGACACTCTGTTTTCCTGACCACACAGTTACCTCAGCATTCAGCCTGGTTCTCTTCTGCCTTTCCCGGCTCCAGGGGAGGAACAATGGCCCCAAAGCAGGGTGCGGCATCTGTGTGGTAACTCAGTGTAGCCAAGCCCATATAAAAATGGCATCGTTTTAACTTTTCATAAACTATAATCCCTAATGGCTCCCAAAGCACCAACTGTTTTCTCTGTACTGCATATCATGCATCTTTAACTGTTCGTAATTACACAATTAGATAGTAGGCTATTGGGACTAACGGGAGGCATTAGCTCAGAATGTCTTGATTTCCATAACGTGGCACCAGCAAGGGATCTGGACTGAAGGGATAATGAGTCTATTCACCCAGGTGCCCTGATGGAGGAGAGCTCCCTCTTAGTCTGCAGCTCCAGGAGAGGATAGAGATCCCAATTGAACTTGAACATGGCAGAAGGGAGGAAGAAAGACAGAAACCCTAGCACCAGCCTGGGAAATGGGGAGGAAAGCTCAGGCCACAGGGAGATGGAAAAAGCGAACTGATCATTTCCACTCCATCCCCTTCACCCCCTACAGGTCAAATTATATGTGTGAAACATTTGTCAGTTCAATGTTTTTAATGTGTACAATTCAGTGACACTGATTAAGTTTATCATGTTGTGCAAAGATCAACAATATTTGTTTCCAAATTATTCCACAGACATTAAGAGAAAATCAGTGTCCCCTAAGCAAAGACTCCCCGTTTCCCCCTCCCTCCCACCTCTGGTAACCACTAATAAACTTTGGTCTCTATGTTGTGTTGTTTTTAGGTGCCTTCGAGTTGGTTCTAACTTACAGTGACCCTGTGTACAACAGAACAAAACACTGCCCAGTTTTATACCATCTTCACAATCATTGTTATGTTTGAGCTCTGCAGCCACTGTGTCAATCCATGTCATTGAGGGTCTTCCTCTTTTTCGCTGACCCTCTACTAAGCATGATATCCTTTTGCAGGGATTGGTTCCTCCTGAGAACATTCTGATTGTACTTCTTCCAGGACAGATTTGTTCATTCTTCTGGCAGTCCATGGCGTATTCAGTATTCTTCACCAACATCATAATTCACAGACACCAGTTCTCCTGTCTTCCTTATTCATTGTCTAATTTTCTCATGCATGTGAGGCGATTGAAAATAACATGGCTAGGGTCAGGCACCTTAGCTCTCAAGGTGATATCTTTGCTTTTTAATACTTGAAAGAGGTCTTTTGCAGCAGATTCGCCCAGTGCAATATGCAATATGTTGTTTGATTCCTTGAACTGCTGTTTCTATGGGCACTGACAGTAGGCCCAAGTAAAATGAATGCCTTGACAACTTCAATCTTTTCTCCATTTATCATGATGTGGCTTATTGGTCCAAATGAGAGCATTTTTGTTTTCTTTATTTTATAATATAATCCATAGTGAAGGCTGTAGCCTTGGACCTTAAACAGTAAGTGCTTCTAGTCCTCTTCATTTTCAGCAAGCAAGGTTGTGTCATCTGTGTATCGCAGATGCCACGTTCTTCATATAGTCCACCTTCTCGGATTTTTTGCTCATCATATAGATTAAAAAAGTATGCTGAAAGGATACAACCCTGATGCACACCTTTCCTGATTTTGAACCACAGAACTGCCACTTGGTCTGTGCACATGTTCCACATGAGCACAATTAAGTGTTCTGGAATTCCCATTCTTCACAATGTTATCCATAATTTGTTACGATCCACACGGCTGGATGCCTTTGCACAGTCAATAAACAGGTAAACATCTTTCTGGTATTCTCTGCTTTCAGCCAAGATCCATCTGACATCAGCAGTGATATCCATTGTTTCATGTCCTCTTCGGAATCTGGCTTGAATTCCTGGCAGTTACCTGTTGATGCACTGCTGCAGCCATTTTTTAATTACCTTCAGCATAATTTTACCTGGGTTTGATATTAATGATACTGGTCTCTATTACTTGCCTGTTCTAGATATTTCATATAAGTGGAATCATACAATATTTGCCTTTCTGCGACTACCTTATTTCACTCCACATAATGTTTTCGAGATTCATCCGTGTTAGCAAAGGAGAATGAAGAGCACCAAAGACACAAGGAAAATATGAGCCTGAGAGACAGAAAGGGCCATATAAACCAGAGACTCCATCAGCCTGAGACCAGAAGAGCTAGATGATGCCTGGCTACCACCAATGACTGCTTTGACAGGGACTATAACAGAGAATCCCTAATGGAGCTAGAGAAAAGTGGGATGCAGAACTCAAATTGTAGTAAAAAGACAGACTTCATGGTCTGACTGAGACTGGAGGGACCTCAGAGGACATGACCCCCGGACTCTAAGCCCAGAACTAAAACCATTCCTGAAGCCAAATCTTCAGACAAAGATTAGACTGGACTCTGAGACATAAAATAATACCGGTGAGGAGTGCTTAAGGAGTGCTTCCTAGCTCAAGTAGACACATGAGACTACGTGGGCAGCTACTGTCAGGAGACGATATGCTAAGGCAGAGGGGGACAAGAGCTGGTTCAATGGACACGGGAAATACAGGGTGGGGAGGAGGATTGTGCTGTCACATTGTAGGGAGAGCAACTAGGGCCACATAACAATGTGTGTGTAAGTTTTTGTAGGAGAAACTGACTTGAATTGTAAACTTTTCACTTACAGCACAATAAAAGAAAGAAAAAAAAAAGATTCATCCATGTTATAGCAAGTATCAGGACTTCATTTCTCTTTATGGCTGAGTAATGTATGCTCGATGTTCTTTAGTGAAAAAGCCCCTAAAGTGCCCTCCTTTGGCATGCTCACTGTGCTATGACTTTAGCTCCTTCCAATGAAAAGCCTTGTTTTACTCTTGTGCATGTTGCTTCTGTGATGCTAACCTACGCCAGTACTGTTTCAACACATCACATAAGTCTGATTTGTGTTAACAGGAAGCTAACAAACTGAGATCATGATAGAATTTTGAACTGTGTGTGCTAAGAACAACACCTACGTCATTTAATATTGGCATCAAAAATTCTGTCATGGAATTTTTGATGCATTTATTTTACTAACCTTCCCTTCATTTAAAATTACTGTGAATCTTCTCTGCAAAGAGTTTCCCTCACACTCTATATTCTCCTAAAAGATTACCCCCTCACCCCTCTACCTTTATACACAAAGCTTTTAGAAAGAGAATACATTTAATGTTGTATTCATCTCCCCTTGCCCATGGCATATTAGAATGTGCTTTGTAGTAAAGATTTCTGAATAATAATGGTTATACTACAAATATATCTTTCTCTGCAAGTTTTTAAAAGGATTTTGTATTTTAAAATTCATAAACAACAACAAAAATAAAGACATTGAGTTTACGATGGCATTTGTGTTGGATGAAAGCACTAGAAAATAAGCAGACGTATCTTTGGCAGACTCAGAAAAATGTCCTGTCACATAGGGAGCTTTGGCATATATTCAGTGATAGAGATTAGTGTGCTTGTCCTGCTTTTGTGTGTCGTATTCAGACACTGGCATTGTTTTTGTTTTCCTAGTCTTTTTAAGGTTTTGTTGTGGTCTTTGTATCAGTATTCAGGTTTCTAGAGAAATAAACCACCAGTTTGAATGGGGAAGGAGGAGCATAAGTTAGGTGATATGAGCTATAGGGAGAGAGTGGAAAATTAAAATTGGCTTCATAAAATAAATTTTTGCTTAAATAGAGGATTTTAGGATTTCTGTAAATAGAAAATGAGTGCCTTCATTTGTATTATTTTGGATAATCTGAAATACCGATAAATATGGATCAATTTTATCCATATAGACTACCCTTATTTGATAAAGTAGAGGTTCAGCGAAAGAGTAGGGGCCTCAGCAAGATGGATTGACACAATGGCTGCATCAATAGGCTCAAGCATAACACCGGGCAGTGTTTTGTTCTGTTGTACATAGGGTTGCTATGAGTCGGAACAATGACAACAACCATCTAAAACCCTTCCTCTTTTGATAAGGGCCCACCTGCATCCTGGGCCAAGTCCCATCTGGTGGTTCTGCACTGCGCAGAAGCCCCCACTATGATGATGCTCTTGATTCTAGGAGAGTTAATTCTTTCTTCTTTCTCAGTCCAACTATCCTTTTCATTCATGGCCTAATTCAAGTTCTGTTTCTCAGTGAAATTTTGCCATTTTTGCAATTCTCATTTTTTCTCCCTTCTTTGAAATACTTTAGTACTTGTAGTCTGCATTTAGAGTACTTGTCTACTCCTGCAGTAATGTCCTTTCTGCTTTTAATATTTATACACGCATCTGTTTTGTCTCCAGAATTATACTTTACATTCCTTGAGAGTAGGGGCACATCTTACAGTGTTCAATAAATGCTTGGTAGCTGATTTATTCAGCTGAGTACATCCATTAGTTTCACTAACAAAAACCAAATGCCAACTTAATGCAGGGGTCGACAAGTGTTTTCTGTGAAGGACAGATAGTAACAATTTCAGGCTTTGCAGGCCAGACAGTCTGTGTTGCAACTACTCGATTCCACAAGTGTAGTCCAGAAGCGGCCATAAACAGTATGTAAATACATACAGGAGGTATGGCTTTGTCCCAATAAAACTTTATTTACAAAAACAGGCAGTGAACAAGATTTTGCCAATCCCTTACATAAAGTATAAAAAAATTCCCTATGGAGTATCATGGGTAACCATAGAGTAACTATTTTCAGGTTGTGTAAGTTATGTGGGATGTATATCGCATCCACCAGGCCAGGGAAAGAATATCATGTCAGTGTTTTCCTTGTTCTGGGACACTGATATTTTGATGGTTACAAAGAATACGGTAATCAAATTTCTGTTCAAAATTAATATTTATTATGGGAACCCTCATACAGTGTTCTCAGGAGTATAAATTCATTCAGTCTTCCTGGAAGCATTTTGGCACCATGTATCATAAAAATGTTCATAGCATTGTACCCATCAATTCTTTTCTGGAAAGCGCACTGAGGAAATAGTTAATTCATTCACTATATATTTACTGTGAGGCTGCAGTGTGCCAGGCCCTGTGCTAGGTTTTGAAGGTCACTATGGAAGTAAGCACAGACTGAGCTATAGACCGTTAATTACAACATTGCTTGCCACAAAGAAAATCAGTAAGAAACCTTATATCAATGAATAAAACCAAAAAAAGCCAAACCCACTGCTGTCGAGTCGATTCCTACTTATAATGACCCTATATGACAGAGCAGAACTGCCCCATGAAGCTTCCAGGAGCACCTGCTAGATTCGAACTCCCGAACTCTTGGTTAGCAGCCATACCACTTAACCACTACGCCACCAGGGTTTCCATCAATGAACAGGAAGTGGTTAAATTCTGGATTATCTATGCGATGGAATATTTTTCAGCCATTAAAGCAATATTATAGAAGAAGTTCAATTACATGGCAAGATATTCAAATGTATTATTAAATTCAAAAGTAGATTAAAATGTATTTACAAGAGGCAGAGCCAAGATGGTAGAATAGACAGACGCTTCCGGCGAGCCCTCTTTACAATAAAGACCCAAAAAAACAAGTGAAACGAGTATATTTGTGACAAGCTGGGAGCCCTGAGCATCAAAGGCAACCTTAGACAATGAACTGAGGGGCAGGAGGAGGAAGAGACCGTTCAGAAGTGGAGAGGAGTTCCTGGACCTGAATCGCAGGGAGCCCTCAGGCACCATTCCTAGAGCGGTGGCGGCAGTGGACTGGTGCTAGCATTTGGCCGCAGTTTCCTCAGGGAGAAGCAGCCAGCCGCACAGCCTACTCACGCCTCTAGAACCTGAGGAGATTGGCACTCTCGGCAAAAGCTAAGTACTTGCATATATTTTACAGAGCTTCCCCCCCCCCCCAATCCCTGAGCCAGCTTCAGTGGCTGAATCCCTGGGCCTGAGATAGACCCTGGTGAGCACCTAGAGCCATCCTCCCGGCCTTGGGGAAGGAAAAAAATTGCAACTGGGGGGAAAAGATAATTTGCTAGCTCCATCAACTGGGGGAGCTCAGAACAGAAGCGGCTCCTGTCCACCCACAAAACGTCCGTGTACCATGAGCACCTTTCCCTTCTGCATGGACCTGTGTGGGCCTATTTCAGGAGAATAGGCCTTTGTTGGCAAACTCCAACCATTTCAGCTGTGCAGTGGAGAGGTGGGTGTTTGACATTTGGCATTGCTTTGCCTATTAAACAAGGTCCTCACCTACCCACATCAGGAACCTAAGGACTGGTAGCTCCACTCAGGTTACCCAGCCACCCGCGACAGGGGTCCAAAGATAACTGGTACCTCCCAGTCCTTACAACCAAAAACTTTGGGTGCCCATGATCCCTCTGCAGAATCCACCTACCAGCACGCTCAACGGAACAGAGACGCATTTTCCTCAGAGACACTTGGGGGTCAGTTCTCAGCCCCCAGCCTTGTTCAGAGAGTGACCCCCTGCTGCAATCAGATACCGGTATATACGCCAATCACCCCTGCCCCTCTAAGACTGTAGGACAGAGCCTGTAGCGCATACTTGATGATCAGCTACCTGGAAACCTGAGCTGAATTCATACAAGGAAACTGAATGGACTCCTAGACTGATATGCCTGATAATAGCTCTAGCCAGGTGGGGACAGGACACCAGAGCTCCAAAGGTGAAAATAATCCAGCTAGCTCACTCAAGCAACCCACAGGGATATAACAAAGCAAGCAGCTACGACACAGTAAGCAAGCATAAACTAATACAATAACTCATAGATGGCTCGGAGACAACAGTCAATATCAAGGCACATAAAGAAACAGACCATGATTACCTCAACAGGCTCTCAAAACAAAGGATCCAGGGATCTTCTAGATGAAAATGCATTTCTGGAATTACCAGATGCAGAATACAAAAGTTTAATATACAGAAACCTTCAAGACATCAGGAAGGAAATGAGGCAATATGCAGAACAAGCCAAGGAACACACAGATAAAGCAACTGAAGAAATTAGAAAGATTATTCAGGAACATATGAAAAGCTTAATAAGCTGGAAAACCCATAGACAGCAATCAGAAATTCAGAAGGTTAACAATAAAATTACAGAATTAGACAACTCAGTAGAAAGTCAAAGGAGCAGAATTGAGCAAGTAGAAGCTAGAATTACTGAATTTGAAGATAAATCACTTGGCACTAATATATTTGAAGAAAAATTGGATAAAAGAATTAAAAAAAATGAAGAAACCTTAAGAATCCTGTGGGACCCTATCAAGAGAACGAGCCTACGAGTGATTGGAGTACCAGAACAGGGAGGGATAACAGAAAATACAGAGAAAATAGTTGAAGATTTGTTGGCAGAAAACTTCCCTGATATTGTGAAAGACGAGAGGGTATCTGTCCAAGATGCTCATGGAACTCCACATAAGGTAGATCTTAAAAGAAAGTCACCAAGACATATAATAATCAAACTTGCCAAAGCCAAAGATAAAAAGAGATTTATAAGAGCATCGAGGGATAAATGAAAAGTCACCTACAAAGGAGAGCCAATAAGAAAAAGCTCAGACTACTCGGCAGAAACCATGCAGGGAAGAAGGCAATGGGATGACATATTTAAAAAATTGAAGGAAAAAAATTGCCTGCCAAGATCATATATTCAGCAAAACAGTCTCTTAAATATGAAGGTGAAATTAAGACATTTCCAGATAAACAGAAGTTGAGGGAATTTGTAAAAACCAAACCAAAACTACAAGAAATACTAAAGGGAGTTCTTTGGTTAGAAAATCAATAATATCAGGTATCAACCCAATACTAGAACACTGGGCGGAGCAACCAGAAGTCAACCCAGACAGGGAAATCCAAAAAAACAAAGCAAGATTATTTAAAAAAAAAAAAGCCCAAAACAGGGTAACAGCGATGTTATTATATAAAAGAAGACAACATTAAAATAATAAAGAGGGACTAAGAAATGTATTCATACACCTTCCATATGGAAAGGAAGATACAGTGATACAAAGAAATAAAAGTTAGTTTTAAATTGAGAAAAATAGGGGTAAATAATAAGGTAACCACAAAGGAGACAAACTATCCTACTCATCAAAATAAAATACAAGGGAAAAATACAGACTCAGGAGAAACAACATCAACGATAACAAATATGAAGAAAGGACAATATATAAAGAAAATCTACTCAGCACACAAAATCAAGTGGGAAAAAGAAACTGTCAACAACACACAAAAAAGACATCAAAATGATAGCACTAAATTCATACCTATCCATAATTACCCTGAATGTAAATGGATTAAATGCATCAATAAAGAGACAGAGAGTGGGAGAATGGATTAACAAACAAGATCTGTCTATATGCTGCCTGCAAGAGACACACCTTAGACTTAGAGACAGAAACAAACTGAAACTCAAAGGATGGAAAAAATATGTCAAGCAAACAACAATCAAAAAAGAGCAGGAGTAGCAATATTAATTTCTTGCAAAACAGACTTTAAAGTTAAATCCATCAGAAAGGATAAGGAAGGACACTATATAATGATTAAAGGGACAATACCTCAAGAAGATATAACCATATTAAATATTTATGCACCCAATAACAGGGCTGCAAGATACATAAAACAAACTCTATCGCCACTGAAAAGTGAGATAGACAGCTCCACAATAATAGCAGGAGACTTCAACACACTACTTTCAGTAAAGGACAGGACATCCAGAAAGAAGCTCAATAAAGACACGGAAGATCTAAATGCCACAATCAACCAACTTGACCTCGTTCGTAGACATATACAGAACACTCCACCCAACAGCACCTAAGTATACTTTCTTTTCTAGTGCACATGGAACATTCTCTAGAATAGACCACATATTAGGTCATAAAGCAAGCCTTAGCAGAATCCAAAACATTGAAATATTACAAAGCATCTTCTCTGACCATAAGGCCATAAAGTAGAAATCAATAACAGAAAAAGCAGGGAAAAGAAATCGAACGTTTGGAAGCTGAACAATACCCTGCTCAAAAAAGACGGGATTATAGAAGACATTAAGGATGGAATAAAGAAATTCAGAGAATCCAGTGGGAATGAAAACTCTTCCTATCAGAACCTTTGGGACACAGCAAAAGCAGAGCTCAGAGGCTAATTTATATCAATAAATGCACACATCCAAAAAGAAGAAAGGGCCCAAATCAAAGAATTATCCCTACAACTTGAACAAATAGAAAGAGAGCAACAAAAGAAACCCACAGGCACCAGAAGAAAACAAATAATAAAAATTAGACCTGAACTAAATGAAGTAGAAAACAGAAAAACAATTGAAAGAATTAACAAGACCAAAAGCTGTTTTTTTGAAAAAACCAACAAAATTGATAAACCACCAGCCAAACAGACAAAAGAAAAACAGGAGAGGAAGCAAATAACCCGAATAAAAAATGACATGGGCGATATTACAACAGACCCAACTGAATTTAAAAGGATCATATCAGATTACTATGAAAAACTACACTCAAACAAATTTGAAAATCTAGAAGATACGGATGAATTACTAGAAACACACTACCTACCTAAACTAACACAAACAGTGGTAGAATAACTAAATAGATCCATCACAAAAGAAGAGATTGAAAAGGTAATCCAAAAACTCCCAACAAAAAAAAGCCCTGGTCCGGATGGCTTCACTGCAGAGTTCTACCAAACTTTCAGAGAACAGTTAACACCACTACTATTAAAGGTATTTCAGAACATAAAAAAGGACAGAATACTACCAAACTCATTCTATGAAGCCACCATATCCCTGATACCAAAACCAGGTAAAGACACCACAAGAAAAGAAAATTATAGACCTATAGATGCAAAACTCCTCAACAAAATTTTAGCCAATAGAATTCAACAACATATCAAAAAAATAATTCACCATGACTAAATGGGATTCATACCAGGTATGCAGGGATGGTTCAACATTAGAAAAACAATTAATGTAATCTACCACATAAATAAAACAAAAGACAAGAATCACAGGATTTTATCAATTGATGCAGAAAAGGCATTTGACAAAGTTCAACACTCCTTCATGATAAAAACTCTCAGCAAAATAGGAATAGAAAGAAAATTCCTCAACATAATACAGGGCATTTATACAAAGCCAACAGCCAACATCACCCTAAATGGAGAGAGCCTGAAAGCATTCCCATTGAGACTGGGAACCAGACAAGGATGCCCTTTATCACCACCGTTATTCAGCGTTGTGCTGGAAATCCTATCCAGAGCAATTAGGCTAGATAAAGAAATAAAGGGCATTGAGATTGGCAAGGAGGAAGTAAAAGTATCTCTCTTTGCAGATATGATCTTATAGACAGAAAACCCTAAGGAATCCTCCAGAAAACTACTGAAACTAATCAGCAGAGTATCGGGATACAAAATAAACATACGAAAATCAGTTGGATTCCTCTACACCAACAAAAACAATATTGAAGTGGAAATCACCAAATCGATGCCTTTTACAGAAGCCCCAAAGAAGATAAATACTTAAGAATAAATCTTACCAGAGATGTAAAAGACTTATACAAAGAAAACTACAGTACACTTCTGCAAGAAACCAAAAGAGACTTACTTAAGTGGAAGAACATACCTTGCTCCGGGATAGGAAGACTTAACATTGTGAAAATGTCTATTCTACCAAAAGCGATCTATACATTTAATGCAGTTCCGATCCAAATTCCAACGACATTCTTTAACGAGATGGAGAAACAAATCACCAACTTCACATGGGAGGGAAAGAGGCCCCTGATAAATAAGGCATTACTGAAAAAGAAGAACAAAGTGGGAGGCCTTACTTTACCTGATTTTAGAAGCTATTATACTGCCACAGTAGTCAAAACGGCCTGGTACTGGTACAACAACAGATACATGGACCAATGGAACAGAATTGAGAATCCAGACATAAATCCATCCACATATGAGCAGCTGATATTTGATAAAGGCCCCAAGACAGTTCAATGGGGAAAAGACAGTCTTTTTAACAAATGGTGCTGGCATAACTGGATATCCATCTGCAAAAAAATGAAACAAGACCCATACCTCACTCCATGCAAAAAAACTAACTCAAAATGGATCAAATACCTAAATATAAAATCTAAAATGATAAAGATCATGGAAGAAAAAATAGGGGCAACGTTAGGAGCCCTAATACATGGCAGAAAAAGTATATAAAACATTATAAAGAATGTAGAAGAAAAATTAGGGAGCTCCTAAAAATCAAACACCTGTGCTTATCCAAAGACTTCACTAAAAGAGTAAAAAGACTACCTACAGACTAGGAAAAAGTTTTTAGCTATGACATTTCTGATCAGCGCCTGATGTCTAAAATCTACATAATACTGCAAAAACTCAATTGCAAAAAGGCAAATAACCCAATTAAAACATGGGCAAAAGATATGAATAGACACTTCACTAAAGAAGACATTCAGGTAGCTAACAGGTATATGAGGAAATGTTCACGATCATTAGCGATTAGAGAAATGCAGATCAAAACTACAATGAGATTTCATCTCCAACAAGGCTGGCATTAATCCAAAAAACACAAATTAATAAATGTTGGAGAGGCTGTGGAGAGATTGGAACACTTCTACACTGCTGGTGGGAATGTGAAATGGTACAACCACTTTGGAAATCGGTTTGGCACTTCCTTAAAAAGCTAGAAACAGAACTATCATACCATTCAGCAATCCCACTCCTTGGAATATATGCTAGAGAAATAAGAGCCTTTACATGAACAGATATATGCACACCCATGCTTATGCCAGCACTGTTTACAATAGCAAAAAGATGGAAGCAACCAAGGTGCCCATCAATGGATGAATGGATAAATAAATTATGGTATATTCACACAATGGAATACTACACATAGATAAAGAACAGTGAAGAATCTGTGAAGCATTTCATAACACGGAGGAACCTGGAAGGCATTATGTTGAGTGAAATTAGTCAGTTGCAAAAGGACAAATATTGCATAAGACCACTATTATAAGAACTTGAGAAATAGTTTAAACTGAGAAGAAAACATTCTTTTGTGGTTACGAGAGGGGGAGGGAGGGGTGGTGGGAGAGGGGCATTCACTAATTAGATAATAGATAAGAAGTACTTTAGGTGAAGGGAAAGACAGCACACAGTACAGAGGAGGTCAACACAATTGGACTAAACCAAAATAAAGAAGTTTCCTGAATAAACTGAATGCTTTGAAGGCCAGCGTAGCAGGGGCAGGGGTCTGGGGACCATGGTTTCAGGGGACATCTAAGTCAATTGGCATAATAAAAGCTATTAAGAAAACATTCTGCATCCCACTTTGAAGAGTGGTGTCTGAGGTCTTAAACACTAGCAAGCAGCCATCTAAGATGCATCAATTTTTCTCAACCCACCTGGATCAAAGGAGGATGAAGAACACCAAGGATACAAGGCCATTACGAGCCCAAGAGACAGAAAGGGCCACATGAACCAGTGACTACATCATCCTGAGGCCAGAAGAACTATATGGTGCCCAGCCACAACCGATGACTGCCCTGACAGGGAACAGAACAGAGAACCCCTGAGGGAGCAGGAGAGCAGTAGGATGCAGACCCCAAATTCTCATAAGACCAGACTTAATGGTCTGACTGAGACTAGAAGGACCCTTATGGTCATGGCCCCCAGACCTCCTGTTGGCCCAGGACAGGAACCAATCCCGAATCCAACCTTTCAGACATGGATTGGACTGGACAATGGGATGGAGAGGGATGCTGGTGAGGAGTGAGCTTCTTGGATCAGGTGGACACTTGAGACTATGTTGGCATCTCCTGCCTGGAGGGGAGATGAGAAGGTAGAGGGGGTTAGAAGCTGGTGAAATTGGCATGAAAAGAGAGAGTGGAGGGAGAGAGCGGGCTGTCTCATTAGGGGAAGAGTAATTAGGAGTGTGTAGCAAGGTATAGCAAGGTGTATATGGGTTTTTGTGTGAGAGAGTGACTTGATTTGTAAACTTTCACTTAAAGCACAATAAAAATTATTTAAAAAAATTGTATTTACATAAAACTTTTAAACATTTGAAAAGGTATCAATACACAGAAATACAAGAAAATTATAATGATAGTCACCAAAATAGTAACAATGACTTTCTCTTGGTGGTGGAATTCTTGGTGATTTCCCTATCGTTTTGCTCTGCATTTTGTGTTTTCTAAAGTAACCATGAATCATTTATGTGAGAGTAAAAATAAAGCTAATGACATTTTTAATTATGCGAAGTTACTAACAATAAAGGATGGCCCCCGTGAAAGGAAGTTTAGGATGACTTACTGCTGGGTAAAGGTGTTGCCGTTAGCTTCCATGGAGTCTGTGCCTTCTCATGACGACCTTATATTCAGTAAAGCCCACCTTGCCTGATCCTGCATCATCTTCACAATTGCCATCATATTTGAGTCAATTGTTGTGGCTATCATGTTAATCCATCTCACCCTCGCTGACCCTCTGCTTCACCAAACATGGCATGTTCCTCTGTGATTGATCCTTCCTGATGACGTTGGACAGTGTTCTGTTGTGACCCATAAGGTTTTCATGGGCTAATTTTTCAGAAGTAGAGTGCCAGGCCTTTCCTCCTAGTCTGTCTTAGTCTGGACATGCCACTGAAGCTTGTCTACCACAGGTGACCTTGCTGATATTTGAAATACTGGTGGTATAGCTTCCAGCATCACAGGAACACACAAGCCACCACAGTAAGACAAACTGACAGACAGGTGGTGTAAAATTAGTGCTGAGTTGGCTTCAGGATTGGGAACGTTCATCTCGATATATTCAGATATTAAGAGCTTTCTCCGTCAACCAGAGTTTTGTGCAGAATTGAATCTTCTTTTACTTTTGACTTACTAAGAGTTAACCAGAAAGCTCTTTGTTTCATCCCTTCACAGTCTCCATGTCCCCTTTGCTGCTCTGATACATTTGGTGTTACGAATATAATTGAATCTCCCTTTGATGATTCCGTGGGTTGCAGGACCTGAGGGCTGTAATGCTGACCATCAGTTATCATTGTATAGAACAAAAGATAAAGGTGTGGAAGATACAGACTATTGAGCTGAATGTGAAATGATTCCAGGATAGCCTCTGGAAATGGCTCTGCTGAATAAATCCCTGATGTCAGTGAGTTTTTGTTATATGCCTGTTTTCTTCTAAAATCTTGCTTAGTCCAGGGAAAGAAAAAAGAAGTAATCCAGCGATCTGAACTTCCTAGTTATTAGGACCCTTGTCTCTTGCATCCAGATTGTTATTCCACACTTTCTATCTCATATAAAGCAAGAAAAGCGTGCTGCGTGCTGTTTATCCTGGCATTTCAATGTCTTAACACCCACACAGGGTGTTTATCTAAGTCTATAAATGCTGACTGAACTAGACCGGGTTTGTCTCTTGGGGCCAAGAAAGACCCATATAGCCTGTAGCCCTTCATCTACCAAAGTATTTACCCAGGTAAAACCAGGTTGAAGTGAACTGCAAGGCTACTCAGTGGAAGAGAAGCTTCACAGAGCAGCCAGAGACCTAAATGGGAGCAGTGAGCAGCTGAGAGGCTTCCTCGCCTCCTCCCTTTGTCCTGGTGAGGAGAGGGGGCTTTTCTGTGTGCTTCTCACACTGTGTTGTACTTCCTCAGCTCTGAGAATTGTCACCTTCACCCCAAGCCATCCCTGCCCCTCCCCAGCTCACCATCCAGCAGCAGAGGTCCTGGGAGCACTGCCCTACCTAGAAGCAGCAGATTTCAGAGTGCTGCCTAATGTATTAAAAGCTGCAACTTACGCTTAGGTTCCAGCTCCCCAACTCGTGTGCTGCAGTTGGAATTACAGGTGTGCTGAGACACTGGTCCCCTTGGTCCTCAGCACACCCAGTGGGTTCACCTCTAACTTTAAACATCCACTTCTATTTATGCCAGTGTAGGGCATTTTGTCAGAATGTTCTTTAGAAATGAGGATGGTGAGCCTTCGACTTGCTTACTTTGGACATGTCATCAGGAAAGACCAGTCTGTAAAAAAGGACATCATGTTTGGTAAAATAGAGGGCCAGTGCATATGGTCGCTATGAGTCGGAATCGACTCGATGGCACTGGGTTGTTTTTTTTGAATATGAGCAAAACCCTCAGTGAGATGGATTGACACAAACGCCAATAACCAGAACAATGGGCTCACACATAAACAATTATTAAGTTGGTGCAGGACTTGGCGATGTTTTGTTTTGTTGTACATAAGATCACCATGAGTTAGACCTGACTTGACAACAACTAACAACAACAGGATAAAGTATTTTTTCCTACTCAGATTTTCATTTTTCATGTATGTCATGAGTTGAAAAGTTGGGAAGCCCTGATCACATTTCTCAAAGTGTGATCCAAGGGACATTTCCTGCTGCGGTGGGATAAAATACCTGACAAAGTTCAGGCTCGTATTCATGTGGGAGTCAGAGCTCTCTCTAATCTAGGAGAGCTCTCTCACTTTACAGCTGGGGAGCCCGAGCCTAGGTTCTGTAGCTAGTTGGTCACAGAGCTCGACCAGTACGTTGGCCTCTGGCCGTGCTTTTCAGTCTTCCCTTTTCTGCACAGAAGTTTAGGCTCTTAGCTGAAGATTATGCATTTCTCAGACACAAAAGAATCATACTGTTGGTGTGATAGAAAGTGTTCATTGTCCTAGAAGTCAGGACACCTGGGTTCATGTTCTATTTCTGACTATTGGACAAGTCCATATACTCTGGTCTTTATTTAAACAAAAAAAGAAAAGAAAACAACAACAAAACCCAAAATCAAAACAAAAATCTCGGTATCTTAACACCAGCACTAGGCGCTTATCTAAGTCTGTAAAAGCCAGTGCGTCGATCTCGATGCATGGTGACTCCACGTGTTTCATAGTAGAACTGTACTCCGTAGGGATTTCAATGGCTGTGATCTTCTGGAAGTAGATGGCCAGACCTTCCTTCTGAGGCACCTCTGGGTGGATGCGAACCACCAACCTTTTAGTTAGTAGCCAGACGTTTAATTGTTTGCATGACCTAGGAACTAGGTAGCTATAGAAATTGGGAATTCTTTTAGAACGTGAAAATGCTTTTCCCGAGTAGCAGAAGCTAAAAAGAAATGTTTTGTTCAAGTTTTGCTAACTGGTTAGTGGCAAAGCTGAGTCTCAGACAGAGCTTTCCTCCGTCCGACTTCACCTCCCATTGAGTTTTCTGCACCACTGCATTTCCAGGTACACAAGAAAGCATCTTGTCCCATCATCAGTGCTGGTTACTGTTAGCAGTAAGTAACGAGAAGGTTCTTTTTCTAGCTTTGACCAGAAAGAGATTCTTTCTGAAGAGAGTACTCGCCATCTGAAATGTGTGAAGTTGTGAAATGACCTTTCATGACTGCCCAGATCCAATCTTCTAGAACAGGGTCAGCAAGAATCCTCACATGGTGAAGTGAGGTTTAGCCTGAAAGCCCTCTTCCTTGTGCTTCTCCTTTTCTTGTCCAACAAGGAAGAGCAGAAGCATTCATGAAGAGGGATAGGTTAATTCCAGTTGGACTTAACTCAAACATATTAATCTTGAAACCCTCAGGATAGGGTGATTCAATAATTTTGAGGTATGGAGTACCCGTTAGTATATATCAACTGTATGTATACAGCAGTACTGATGTATCATACTGTCTTTTAGAAGCATTACATATATAGTAGTTTTATAAATACTTGAATGAAATTCACTGCTATTAATTTTCACATTGATTTTCACTGATTGGAATTGCTTTTCCAAAATCAGTTTCTCCAAACAGCAAATAGCAAATATGTGTCTAGTTGTCTTATTAATTAGACTGCTAGTGTTCTACCAAATACAGACGTCATCCTCCCCTTCCTTCTCTGTATTAAAAGGACCTCTATGTTTTTGAGCACGACAATGAGTGCAGCTTTCAAAAAACTGTGTATTTCCCAGACTCCTTTTCAGACAGGAGTGATCGGTGGGATGTAGGGTGGGATTTGTTCATGAAACGTCACAAAGGCTTTTGAATGGGGCTTACTCAGCTGAGAGACACCCCTTTACTTTCCCCACTTCCCTTCTTCTTCTGTTTCCTGACATGTGGACCTGATGGCTGGAGCCCCAGCAGCCATCCTGTTACCATGAGTGACCGTGAGGAGGGAAACTGTTATACTCTAAGCATTACAGAGCAGACAGGTAGTGTAAACCTTGGACACTAATGATATCATGCACCCACTGTTATCCAGGTAGTTCATGTAGCTTAGGACTACCTACATTTAGGCATCTTTTAGGGAAGCACAAAATAATCTCATAACTTGCGTAAGCCACTGTTAATTTGAGTCTATGTAAAAATGGTGTGGTGGAGGCTTCTAACATTCTCTAACTTCACAAGGAGGACAGAGAATTAAGATCAATAGCCCAAGGCTGATTCCTACGAGGTAGAGGGTACACATGCCTCCTCTCTCCGTCATCTTTACCAATCTCGACTACAGCCATCCCTCTGATGGCAGTCTCTTCTTCTCTGCTGAGTCTGCTAATTCATTGCATTGGCCACACAGAACTTGCAGACAACACTCATGATTATGAACCTTATTAGGGAAGTAGCAGGTTACAGTTCAGGTTGAGGAACACTCAGGACACACTTCTTCAATAAGGACAGCCTCTTCTGAGCCATGCCTGCAGGCAGGCTTCTCTCTGGCGCCTTGGCCTCTGCCCGGCTTGGACAAGTGTTATAAAGCTCTTTTAGCCCAGCTGATAAGTGCACAGAGGCACCCCGCTCCACAAGTAAGCCTTGGCCGGAAGGCACTTAGCCCTGGCTCCGCAGAGTTCGGCAAACCTAGTTCCATCAAGTTTCCGGAGGCACCTTACTCCACCAGCAAGCCTCCTGCCCGAAGGCACTCAGCTTTCCCACTCAGTGGGCTGGGCTACCTCCTGCTGGTCTCCTGGTTCTGCTGCCACTGTTTCTGTGCCACTGCTTCTCTCCATCTTCAGTGTTACAGCTCTTTCTTTCTTGGTTTCCTGGTTCCAGGAGCTTCTCAGCTCAGGGTCTGAAAGACACACTCCATTCCTGGCTCTTCTTCCTTGGTGGTGGTGGGATCCTCTCCTTTCAACTCTGGGATGGCTTATTTTAAGCCTAATAGGATGGCAAAACTGACCAATACCTTCGTTAGCTTTCTGTAGACCTTATTTGCATGGTCCTACCCACACATGAGTGCCATAAACTTTATTTGCATTGTTAGCAAGTTATCCAGTCCCCTTGGTGGGCCACAGTTACCTTATTTGTATAGTGCCTCCCAATCACTTGGGTGGGAGTTAAACATGACCATGGCGAGAAAGGCCATATAAAAGCAATCCATTACACTGCACTCTGTTACAAGCAGTTGAATACTGTTCTAGTTGAGACAGTATTCATGTAGAATAGAGCAGCAATATTGAACTTGAACTTTGAATTTTCAGTCAACATCTTCCTTTTCGATTATGTAGGATTAATCATCATGTGATTGGAGAAAAAGCCACTTAAAATGTTTATGCTTTGGATTACATGGCATATACAGTACAAAGAAGTAAATTAAGGAAGCAAAGCACTAAGCTTTTAGTTTTTTTAATTTTTAATTAAATTTAATTTTTATTTTATAATGTACTTATTTCGTGTGTACAGTTCTGTGCGTATTGACAAATACATAGAGTTGTATAAATACCAGTATCAGGATACAGAAAAAATCCTTCACTCTCCCCCCCCAAAAAAATCCATTATAGTCAAAAAAATTCCTTTATAGTCAGTTGTATGTATAAATCTATTTCTTGACTCTCTATTATTAATCTGTGTCTATCCTGTTGCTGGGAACCCTGGTGGCACGGTGGCTAAAATGCTCAGCTGCAAACCAAAAGGTCAGTGGTTCGAATCCATCAGCCACTCCATGGGGGAAAGATGTGGCTGTCTGCTTCTATAAAGATTTACAGCCTTGGAAACCCTATAGGGCAGTTCTACTCTGTCCTATAGGGTTTGCTATGAGTTAGAATTGACTCGATGGCAGTGAGTTTGGCTCTTTTTTTCTTTTATCCTATTGCCAATCACACTGTGTTATTTATTGTGGCATTATGATAACTCTTAAAATGAGGTAGTGTAAGTTCTGTAGCATTACAATAAGTCCCTGGGTTACAGACTTCCAACTTATGAACCCCTTGTACTTGCCCTTTAATGTTATGTAAATTTGCCCTCACTTCAGAAGATCGAACCAACCCCTACTACTCACAACAATTTCTTCATCACCATCGCCTTCACTTGCTGCGTGTGCAGCTTTTCAGTCACTGAAAAGCCTTCCAGCCTTTTCTTGCATTAACTAAAACCAAACCAAACCTGGTGCCATCACGTTGATCCAACTCATGACAGCCCTATAGGACAGAGTAGAACTGCCCCGTAGGGATTCCAAGGAGTGGCTGGAGAATTTGAATTGCCAGCTTGTTCAGTTAGCAGCCAAGCTCTTAACCACTGCACCACCAGGGCTCCTCTTGCCCTAAAGTAAGGCTAAACAAGAACCGTAAGCAACTGTTCCCACTTACCTTCAAATTCTTAAAGACACATTTAGGAACAGATCTCATTCATAACCCCAGGACTACTTCTGTTCGTTTTCAAAAATAGTTCTGGCTATCCTGGTTCCTTTGTCTTTCCATGTAGATCAAACAATCAGCTTGTTGATAACTACAGAAAATCCTGCTTATATATTAGCCATTAGGAAAGAATCAACATCTTAACAAACTGAATGTTGCTATATTAGTAATTTAGAAAGAATCAACATCTTAACAAAATTGAGCATTCTAATCCAAGAACATTGTATATCTCGCTGTTCATTTAGGTCTTCTTTTATTTCCTTTTACAGTTTTCCAGCAACAGGTCCTGCACATACTTTGTTAGATATATACCTGAGTGTTTACTTTTTGCAGCTACTGTAAATGATAGAAAAAAACTAGCGACAAAAAACAACCCCTTACCCTTGAGTTGATTTTTACTCGTGGTGACCCTGTGTTACACAGTAGAACTGAGCTCCATCCAGGGTTTTCTGGGCTATAATCTTTATGGAAAGGAACCAAGGTGGCACAGTGTTAAAGCGCTCACAGGCTAACTGAAAGGTCAGCGGTTTGAACCTACCAGCCTCTCTGCGGGAGAAAAATGTGGCAGTTTGCTTCCGTAAATATTAATGCCTTGGAAATCCTGTGAGGAAGTTCTGCTCCATATTACAGGGTCCCTGTCTTGGTTATCTAGTGCTGCTATAACAAATACCATAAGTGGATGGTTTTAACAAAGAGAAATTTATTCTCTCACAGTCTAGTAGGCTAGAAAGTCCAAATTCAGGGTATCAGCTTCAGGGGAAGGCTTTCTCTCTCTGTCGGCTTTAGAGGAAGGTCCTTGTCATCAATCTTCCCCTGGTCTAGGATCTTTTCCATGCAGGGACCCCGGATCCAAAGGACACACTCTTCTCCTGGCGCTGCTTTCTTGGTTGTATGAGGGGTCCCCACTGTCTCTCTGCTCACTTCTCTCTTTTATATCTCAAAAGAGATTGACTTAACCTAATCTTGTAGATTGAGTCCTACCTCATTAACATAAATGCCTCTAATCCTGTTTCATTAACATCATAAAAGTGGGATTTACAACACAAAGAAAAATCATATCAGATGACAAAATTGTGGACAATTACACAATACTGGGAATCATGGCCTAACTGCGTTGACACACATTTTTGGCGGACACAATTCAGTCCATAATGGTTGCTATGAGTTGGAATCAACTTGACAGCAATGATTTTAATCTTGATGGAAGCAGATTGCCTGACCTTTCTTCTCTGAAGCCACTAGATGAGATCAAATTGCCAACCTTTTAATTAATAGCTGAGCACAAACCATTTGTATCGTCTGGGGATCTTACTGTAAATGATACTGTTCTTTAAATGTTACTTTCTAGTTCTTTGCTAATATATGGAAACACAGCTGATTTTTATGTATTGTTCTTATATCCTGCAGCCTCACTAGATTAATTTATTGGTCCCAAGGAATTTTATTTATAGATTTTTTTGGAATTTTCTGTATAGACAATCATGTTATCTGCAAATAGAGGTAGTTTTATTTATTTCTTTCCAATCTGGATGCCTTTTATTTATTTTTCTTTTGATTTATTTCTCTGGCTATGACTTCCAGTATGATATTGAATAGAAGTGATAAGAGTGCATGTTTTTTGTCTTGTTTCCAAACTTAGGAGGAAAGTATTCAGTTTTATATCATTAAATATGACAGCAATAGATTTTTTTAGACGTCTTCTGTCAGGTTAAGGAAGTTTCCGCTATATTCTTAATTTACTATGCTTTTATCATGAATGAAAGTTGAATTTTGTCAAACGTATTCTCTGCATTTACTGAGACAATCATACGTTCATTTGTTTTTTTTTTCTCTTTAATTGTTAAAATGATAAATTACTTAGAATGTTGTGCCAGCCCTGCCTTTCTGGGATAAACTCCACATGCTTGTGATATTAGTATCCTTTTTATATATTGAAGGACTGTTTTACTAAGATCTTGCTGAGTGAGAGTTTTTACATGTGTGTTCTAGAGGGATGTTCCTTCATGATTTCTTTTCTTGTTATGTCTTGTCTGGTTTTGGTATTAGGGTAATGCTGCCCTTGTGAAATGAATTAGGAAATGCTCTCTCTTCTGTTGTCTGGAAGAGATTGTATAGAAATGGTATTAGTTTCATTTCTTGCGTGCTTTGTATAATTCACCAGTGAAATCATGTGGGCCAGGAGTTTGTCTTCATTGGAAGGTTTTTAACTATAAATTAATTACTTTATGAATATATGACTATTGAGGTTATACTTTTCTTTTGAGTGAATTTTGGTAGTCTGTGTCATTCAAGGAATTGATTCATCTAATTGTAAAATTTATTGGCATAGAGATGTCTACAGTATTCCTTTACAGTTCTTTTAACATCTATGAAATCTGTAATGATAGTCCCTCTTTTGTTTCTGACCTTGTTAAATTGCACATTACCTCTTTTTCTTGGCCATTCAGGCTAGAGGGTGATCAATTTTATTGATCTTTTTGAAGAACCATCTTTTGGTTACTTTGCTTTTCCTTATTGTTTTTCTATTTTGTTGATTTTGCCTCTTATCTTCTCTATTTGATTCCTTCAGTTTTCTTTGAGTTTAGTTTTTTTCTAGTTTCCTATCATGGAAGCTAAGATGATTTATCTGGGAACTTTTTTTCTGTTATAAGCATTTAATGCTGTATATTTCTCTGTAAGAATTTCTGTAACTCCATCTCACAAATTTTGATATGTTTTATTCTTACTGTTATTCAAAACAATATATTTTCTAATATTCATTGAGACTCTCTCTTTCACCCGTGGATTATTTAGAAGTGTGTTGTTTATTTTCCAGATATTTGGTGATTTTATCTTTCTGTTACTGATTTCTAGTTTAATTTTGTTATAGTCAGAAAATATTCTTTGTATTTCAATCCTTTTAAATTTGTTGAGGATTATTTTATAATCCAGGTGTCATGGATTGACTTATGTCTACCCAAAAATGTGTGTATCAATTTGGCTGGGCCATGATTTCCAGCATTGTGGTGTCATCTTCCATTTTGTGATTGTAATTTTATGTTAAGAGAATTAGGGTGGGATTGTAACACCACCCTTACCCAGGTCATATCCCTGATCCAGTGTAAAGGGAGTTTCCCTGGAGGGGACGGAGGCCTGCACCGCCTTTTGTCTCTCAAAAGACAAAAAAGAAAGGGAAGCAAGCAGAGAGTTGGGGACCTCACAGCACCAAGAAAGCAGTGCTTGGAACAGAGCACATCCTTTGAACCTGGGGTCCCTGCTCCTGAGAAGCTCCTCAACCAGGGGAAGATTAATGAGAAGGAATCTTCCTCCAGAGCTGACAGAGAGAGAAAGCTGTCCCATGGAGCTGACACCCTGAATTTGGACTTATAACCTACTAGGCTGTGAGAGAATAAATTTCTCTTTGTTAAAGCCATCTGCTTGTGGTATTTCTGTTATAGCAGCACTAGGTGACTAAGACACAAGGGCATAGCTATCTTGGTGAATATTCCCTGTGCATTCAAAATGAAGGTGTATTTGTCTTCATTGAGTAGAGTGTTATATAAATACCACATAGATCCAACTAGTTGATAGTATTGTTCAAGTCTTCTCTGCCTTGATGATTTTCTTTTCCTTGTTCTGTCAGTTACTGAGATAGAAGTATTGCAGTCTCCAACTATAATTGTGGATTTATTTCTCTTTTCTATCAATTTTTGCTTCATGTTTTTTTAAAATTTTGTTGTTAAGTGCATATACATTTAGAAATGTTATAACTTTTTGATGAATTGATACTTTATAACATCATGTAATGTCCCTCTGTATCGTTGACAGTTCTCCTTGCTTGAAGTTTACTTTGACATTAAGCTTTGCCCACCTTTCTTTTGATTAGTGTATGTGTAGTGTATCTTTTTTTCCTCATTTTACTTTTAATTTTTGATACCATTGTATTTAAAGTGGGCTCCTGTAGATAACTTACAGTTGAGTCTTGTTTTTGTTTTTTGATATGACTGTCCCTATCTTTAAATATTATGTTTTGACCATTTATTTTAATGTAATTATTGACATGTTTGTGTTTAGTTCTACCATTTTATTATTGGTTTTCTGTTTGTTCCTTTTCCTTTGTTTTCTGTTCTATTCCCCTCTCTTTCTCTTTTCCTACCTTCTCTTGGAGTATTTGACAATTTAAACTCACCCATAGCCTACTTAAAGTTAATATTTTAGAACTTTAAATAAGATATAGAAATCTTACAACCATGTAGGTTGCTTTTCCTCTCCCCATTACATGACAGTTGTCATAAGTGTTACACCTACTTTCATTGAAAAGCCTATCGGACAGTATTATATTTTTCACTTTCTACAGTAGTGCAGGAAACCCTGGTGGCGTAGTGGTTTAGTGCTACGGCTGCTAACCAAAGGGTCAGCAGTTCAAATCTGCCAGGCGCTCCTTGGAAACTCTATGGGGCAGTTCTACTCTGTCCTATAGGGTCGTTGTGGGTCGGAATCGACTCGATGGCACTGGGTTTGGTTTTTTTGGTTTTACAGTAGTGCATGTCTTAAAGAGCTTAAAGAGAAAAAAATATTGTATGTACCCAGATGTTTACCATTTCTTTTGCTCTTTCTTCATTCCTGAAGTTCTAGATATTCCTTTGGCACCATCTCCCTTCTGCCCTAAGAACTTCCTATAGCATTTCTTTTAAAACAGGTATGCAACCAATGATTTTTTTTTTTCTTCCTTGATCTGAGAATGTCTTTATTTCATCTTCATTTTTGAGGGGTATTTTCACTAAAGAATTTTGGGTTGACAGTTATGTTCTTTAAGCACTTCAAAAATACTATTCCGCTGTCTTCTGACCCCCATGGTTTCTGACTAGAAATCTGTAGTTACTTAAATTGTCGAATCATTCAAATATGTAATACGTTGTTTTCCTCTGGTGCTTTCAAGATTTTATCTTTGATGTTCAGAAGTTTGAATATGATTTGTCTATATTTGGATTTTCTTTGTGTTTTTACTCTTTGGTGTTTATTGAGCTTCTGAAACCTGTCAATTTATTTCTTTTATCAAATTTGGGAAGTTTTGAGCTAGTATATTTCTTCAAATACTTTTTCTACTCCAATTTCTTTCTGCTGTTCTAGGACTTCAATGACAGGAATGTTAGAGCTTTGGATATTACGCCATAGGTCTCTGAAGCTGTCGTTTTTGTTCCCTGTTGTTCAGATTGGATAATTTCTACCAATCAATCTTCATGTTCACTGACTTTTTTTCTGCCATTTCTGTTCTGCTCTTGACCCCACACAATGAATGTTTCAATTTCATTTGTTGTATTTTTTATTTCTGAAATTCTCATTCGGTATTTTTTTTTTTTTTTTTAATAGTTTCTACTTCTTCATGGAGAAGTTGCATCTGCCCATTTATTTCAGGAGAGTTGGTCTGTACATCATTGAACATAAAAGCATAACATGCTTTAAAGTCTTTGGCTGATAATTCTAATGTCTGCGTCAACTTGGAAATGGTGTCTGTTGGATTTTTTTTTTTTTTGAGAGTTGTTGAGATTTTCCTGTTTTTTGTATCCTAATTTTGGACTGTATTCTGGACATTTTTAGTACTGTGTTATGAGATTTGGGCTCTGTTAAAATGCTTTGATAAATGTTGATTCTTTTTGTTTACCAAGCAGTCAACCTGGTTAGGCTTAGAACATGAGTCCTGACTTCACTTCTGTGAGTTGTGGTTCCAATGCCAGTTTATTTTTCAGAGTCTTTGCAAGTTCAGCCCTGACCAGCATGTGTGCCAACCCGCTACCTGGGACATGGGCAGTGCTCTGTACTTCAGGTCAGTTCTCAAAGCACTTGCTATATTGCTTCAGGTCATTTTATGAGAGTAAGCCCAGAACTTTATACCCAGATTTTCTCTCCAACTTCCGTGATTTCCCCATGCTTTCTGGCTCTCAGGGGTCACTTTTCTTGATTCTGGCTACAAAACCAGGGTTTTAATCTCCTTGCACTATTGTGTGCTTCCCATGAATGGGTCTGTGTTTGTAACAAAGTAGCAAGACAAAAAATAGTGGGGATTCTTTTCCTACTGTTCTGACCACAAGGACCCATCTTCCTCTAGTTAGAGAGTAGGATTTTCTCTGAGTTTAGGGACCTGCATGTTTGCTACCACTATGTAAGTACAGCTTCATGACTAGGGTTTAACTCGATACAGAGCAGACAGAGTAAAAAGTAGAAAGAGAGAGAGGGAAAAAGATGGATTTCCTCACACAGTGTCTATTCAACAGAGGACCTCCTTTCCTTGTCCTGTGGCCCAGAAAGTTATAGTTTCTCTTGGAGCTTTCTTTTTCTGTACCTTCCTGCTCCACAGTTTTAGGATTCAGGCTTCCTCAAGTCTGAGCTAGGGTATATGGAAGGAACAAATGAACAAGCAAGAAAATCCACTGCCTTTATGAGTCATTCTTTGAGTTTTTATTTCCTTGCCTGATCTACCTGTTATATTTCAGTCTTCAGCATCCTTTGAACAGTTACTATAAGAATCCTGTCCAGGTTATTTTTGTTGTTGTTGTAATCAGTGGGGTAGATAGAGCATGCTTATTTCATCCTAGCTGTATTTGAAATCTCCAAGTGCATCTTTAAATAAGTATGTTGAGGGCTACTTTCTATTCTCATCGTCAGTTTTTGTAATGTTTCTTCAAATGCCACAAACATGATGGTTCTTGAAAATGACTTGATAGTTTAACTTTTTTACAGCATATCTATTTTTTGTCCACAAGCAAAAAATTTCATTTGAAATACCATTTCTATATTGTCTTACTATTGGGATTTTTTTGATCATAAGCTGCTGTAGGCAGGGACCTTTCTTGTTTGGTGGTATGAGCCACCAAACAGTCCTGACACACAGTCTCTCAATACATATTTGTCAGTGAATTTTACGTGGCATTTCATGTGCAATAATTAAGAAACTAATAATTTAGAATGACTCAAGCTGTTGGAATTTTTTAAACATAAAAATCTCTTTTAGTAGGACTTATTTATAATAACGATGGCACTTTTTCAAGAAAAAAATTACATGATACTGATGTATTTAATTGAACTAAAGACTCCCGCAGCTGGAGGAAAGAAGAAGTCCCAAAGGGAAAGGATCTAGGTAGCGCATCATAGCATCCACTACAAGTGCTCAGCTGGCAACTGAGGTAGAAGCCTGCTGTGAAAGGTGGAATGTAGGGCAGACTGAATCTTTTTATAGGCTCATCAGAGGCCAGAGCTCACTTGGATATACAGGACCCCAAGGCTTTGGTAAGGAGACCAGGTGGTACAGTGGTTATGTGCTTGGCTGCTAATCGAAAGGTTGGTGGTTCAAACCCACCAACTGCTCTGTGGGAGAAAGATGTGGCCATGTGCTTCTGTGAAGGTTACAGCCTTGGAAACCCTATGGGACAGTTCTATTCTGTCCTATAAAGTCGCTATGAGTTGGAATCGTGTCGAGGGCAACGGGTAAGGCTCTGGTAGCCCCATCTGACAACAGGATAGGGCTGTTAAGGCCCCCCTTTCCCCCTATCCTGCTGGTCAGAAGCCGTATATGTTAAAATAAAAGTCCTCACTGTCTTTGGATGATCTTTTGTCTTATGTCACTTATATTGCTGTAGTCATGAGAATAGTAATAAGATGGCCATGGCTTGAGTGTACTCCCAGAGCACACAGAAAGGGAAGTAGAGGAAACAGCAATGCCTGGAAGCACAATTTCAGAAGCCCAAGCAAAACTTAGCAAGGGGCTCCCTCTAGTCAGTTGTCCCGTAGATAGGTTCCCTGATGGCTGTAGGGGACATTAGAGCAATAACTCGACCACTGGGCCTGAGGAGCCCAGAACAACATTAGGGGAGAGTTAAATCATATCTTGAGGATCATTTGTCCCATTGAAGTCATTGCTGCCTGGTTAAAGTTGGAAACAGTAGGCTACACAGGAGAGCCTGCACGGCAACACAAGGTTTGCTTCTTCTTTGGTAAATTATCCATTATGCCAAGATGCCTGAAACTAACTACATTTATAGTTAAAGATCTCAGAATGCATACAGCCAGGAAAGACTGTTTCCCTAGGGTTCAACTAGAAGATTTTTAACTGGCCAGTGATGTACCAGGCCTAGAGAGGCAGTTTCAGGTACATCTAAATGTGAAGCAAGGCACTCTTCAACCCATTGCATTCTAAGTTGGCAGTCAGGAATTCTCTGATTCTGGATTATAGCTTGCTTTTGCTTACTCAGTGGGTTAATGAATGTAAACAGAGATTCTGTGGCACCAAATTTTAGCCCAAGGAGTAAGCAGTACAAGTTTGGGGAACCAACACTGTATTGTGAGGTAGCCAGAATTCAATGGAGAGGTTGAAAATTAGAGGCCTTAGATTTCTTCCAGACTTAGTAGAAAGTAACTTAAAATTCAAGAACTGGGAAATAAATTTTGTGATTATTGCTATTATGGTAGTACCTTTATAAGCTCAATTCCTAAATTCTTTCCATCTTTTGAATATCTTCAAACCCTTTTCAGATACCAATTCTGCTTTGTTCCACAGCTGCTCAGAGATGGCCACTAAAAACGATAAAACCAAAAGGTGGGCAGTTCGAATCCACCAGACATTCCTTGGAAGCCCTATGGGGTCGCTAGAGTTGACCTGATAGCAGCGGGCTGAGGGTTGGGTATATTCATGTGGGCCACATTCTGTGCTCTGCACATTTTCCTCTTGTTGCCTTACTGAAATCTTTTGTCTCACTCCCTCAAGAACATCCTCCTTCTTATGCAGTTGATGAAATCATAAAAATTAAGGAACTGATTGCTATTATTTGCTTAAGGGGCTACCCATCCCAGCTACAGACAGATAATAAGGTTTTACACCCCAGCCTTGTAATTACTATTAATGCATGACAAAGAAGAATAAAAAGTTGAGAGTATCACAGTAGAGCCTGCAATTTGCTCCTTGTACCGTTGTTGGTGGATTTGCTTTGGTTGCTTTTGAGTCCAATACTGCCCCCCCACCCCCCACCCCCATAAATTTCCTGCTCACAAATCTCCAGCTCACAGTCTGTTTCCTAGGTAACAAATTTGCAATAACCATTCAGTGAACAGAGCCCAAAATGATATCCTGTGACACAGCCTAGCCCTCTTGGGCCCTCACAACCTACCTAACTCAGCCTCTTCTCTGGGCTGGAACTTACCCGTAAACCCCCAGATGCTGGGAGGCATTTGACTTTGAATGAATATACCACTTCGTGCTTGACTTTGAGTATGGTACTTAGACCTCCCACCTTCCATACTGGATCCTCTCAGATACCAGCTATTTCCTAGAACCAAACCAGATTTTCCAGCCCCTCTGAATATTGTACATTGGACTTCTGGCTACCCCTTCAAAGGCCAGCTCTATAATCCAGTCACTTGTACATGTTCTCATTTTCACATAATCCTGGATTCTTTTTGTTCTTCTCTGGCCTAAGAGGCTTGGTTCCAGCAAACCTCAAGCCTAAATAATCCTAATTTTAGTTTCCTATTGAGAAATGGTGTTTTTTTGTTTGTTTTAAACATAGTTTAATAAGTATTAAAATATCTTGGTTGGTTGGGACATCTTGAGGCTGTTGAAAATATAGAAGTGGAACTTAAATGAAAGCTCATAAAATCCCAGATTACAGAAGGGAAACTTCTAACCCTTGTAGTAAGATGATAATGCCACACGGGGAAGACCCGTACTTGCAAAATGGCACTGAATTTGCTCCACTCTGCTCAAATTTTTGTCTTCTTTTCTTTTATATCATTCATTGGAATGAGACACCATGTTTCAAAGATTTACCCAAAAATGTGAGAAGGTAATAGATATCTTGATGAATAGTGTCTGGGTCTCAGGAAAACCCTTGAATGAGGTAACAAAAGATGGCTTAAAGTTAAAACTTGAAACTGCTGTACCTAAATTGAGCTAATCTCTCTGGAAAAATCTAGATTCCAGAGGGCATTTCATACCAAGGAGAATTCTTACGTGGCAGAGGTTAGCTCTGATTTTAATATTTCCTTTTCCCACCCTGCTGCTTCCCACTCCCACCCAACCATTGAAAGAAAAATTTGCAGACTGACTATCCTAGTGTATCTGAGACCAGACTTAATGAAAAACAGAATTTTGTATGTGAAAAGGTGGACAGCTTTTTCTTTTAATTGCACGGGAAATGAGTTTGTTCTTATTCAGCATAAAGGATCATATAGCACTCAGCATCCCATGTTTGCAGGAATTTTCATCTGTGAGTGTGTGTGTGTGACAGAGAGAGAGGGAAGGAGGAAGGGATGGGTGCAGAAGACTTGGCAACAGGTGTAATTTCTCTGCTTTGGTGGACACTCTTTAATGATTTCCATTGACAATATCTAACTTACGATTCTGATTTATCCAGAGAACTTAGTTTACAGCATTTGTGATGGATTTAAATTTAATTGTGGAATTGTAAGAAACATTCAAAGGGAAAAAAAAAAAAAGAGGACAGGTTTCTGAATGATAAGAAAGAGGAATGCTTCTTGAAGACAGAAAAAAATATGAAGGCACAAGGATATTTCAATTGTGAATTCTTCTAACACGAATCATAATTTTAAAATAGCTTCTAGAGGAAGCCTTTAATTTGTCTTTCACTGTATTGGTGTACTAAAGATCCACATTTCTCTTGTTTTGTTCCTAGTAAATTTTATCATCATTACTTATGCTTCCTTAGGTTCTAATTGTCTTAATAAAGTATATGAAGGAAATGTACACATGTTTAAGTATGTACACACACACACACACATACATTTTACATCCAAAACCAAAACCAAACCCACTGCCCTCGAGTCGATTCTGACTCATAGCGACCCTAAAGGTCAGAGGAGAACTGTCCCATAGAGTTTCCAAGGAGACCTGGCGGATTTGAACTACCGACCTCTTGGTTAGCAGCCGTAGCACTTAACCACTATGCCAGCAGGGTTTCATTAAAGGTGAATTGAGTTATCAGTTTACATTAAGATGAGTGGAAAAGAAATCAAACTATAGTATTTACATAAATTGTATATTATGTTGCTATATGCAATTTTCTACCAAACAGACATGCATTATCTCACATTTTCATCAGAGTGCAAGTGAAAGACTAAACAAGACTGTACTATGCTTTTTGGGATCCTGATCTCTTAATGACTTGACCACAGTTACATGTCTAGTTAATGGACTGAGTCAAGTCTCGCCGGCTCTCCACCAACTGTCTTCAGCCATCCTACCCTCCCTCTGAATTACCTTCGCGTATCCCTCCTTATGGCAAACAAACTTATAGAGAGGACAATCTCTATTAAAGAAGAAAAATACAGAGATGGCCTTTGTCACAGCTTTTTTCTTTTCTTTTAACCATTTCAGCTTTTAAAAAGTTAAGACTCTGAGATTGTAATTTATGAGATGTTTCTTTTCAGTTTATGCTGGTGGCTACAAACAAGAGAAAGTTCTTCTGATAAGAACTTGTAAGCTTTCAACACTTCAAACAAGTAGAAGGCTAGATGACTATTGATGGTACTGATCATTTTAATCCAGTTTGATTGCTGCTACTCAGTAAAGGTACCGCTTTCAAAGCCGCTCCAAGGACTTTTATTTTAGTCTGATGCTGAGGAGAACGCTTGTGCCAGCATATCCTCCGATGGACTGATCCATTTACTTTAATAACCTTTTAAATTCTGGTAGAATTTGGAATGAAAACCAAATGATATGGAGTGGTTTCTAAGGAGCTTTGCTCTGAGAGGCCAATCAAGGCAAACTAACTACTCTCTTTTGTAAACAATAGGGACTTTGGTGTAGAATAATCGTTGTTGACTTTTTGCCTTCTAGCATCTCAAAGTATTTCTTATGCAAAGCATATCCTAGCCAGAGCTGTGATGGACAGTAACATTTATTTTTATGTGAGCAGTAATTTAAAACTTCCTTACTTACCAAGCTTTCTCAGGCTTTTTACAGTGTTTGTAATAGTCCTGTGAATTTATCTTTTATTTGAAATGGTTTTGCTGCAGTAAAAGGGAAACTGTTCAACAGTTTTTCTTAATCTGTTTTTTCAGTTGTATAATCACGTGAAAGGGGCATTATCTGCTTAGAAGCAAATTTGGTTTTCAGTTCGGCATTCTTTCTGGGACATATGTGCTTTTATATTGTTAGAAGTCCCGTTTAGAAAGATTTCTTCTCATAGGCAAAGCCGTAATAAAACAAAGCACTACACTTAAAATATTAGTGTACTTAAAGCTTCATCTCCCAGTTGTAATTACTATTGTTTCTGGGGGAAAAACCTTGAAAGCCAACTTGATAAAGCATTGCAAATTTGTTTACATCCAGTTTGGTTCCCTGATGACATACTTACCATTTTATAGCTAGCAATGAAATCCGTGCTAAGACAAAGACTTCGCGAGCCTGGGCGTCATCTGTCGAAGTCAGCATCTTCCCTTCTCTCCCTTCCCTTAGCCTCTCAGTGGGGAGAGAAATGGAGTGGGGATCTTGACTCGCGAGTCTCTAAGGCTGGGTAGATTTTTGTGGAGTCGGCTACCTTGAAAGGGTTGTTTCCATGGTTTGCAGTGACCATGGCCAGATCTTGAAAGAATGAGGGGTTGCTTGGGTATTTCTAGTTCCCCTAATTGAAGTCTGTCATATAACCCATTGCTATGGAGTCAGTTCTAACTTCCTGAGTTACAGAGTAGAATTGTCCCATATGGGTTTCTTGGCTGTAATCTTTAAGGAAGCAGATCACCACGCCTTTCTTCCACCAAGCCACTAGGTGGATTTGAACTGCCAACCTTCAGGTTCATAGTTGAGCACAACCCATTTTGACCCCCCAGGGACCCTGCCATATAGCAGATCTTAAAAGTTTTTTCCTCATTCTCAAATGTCAGCAGTTTCCCTTCACAAAATATATGTTAGGTATCTTAAGTTTTCCTGCTTTCAAACAAATTGAAAATGTACATTGGGCAGAAGAGTCAAAGTCGGTAGTAACTCACTTTGCTCAGCTAATAGTGGATGTGAAGGGAGCAATGCCTAGAGAGAAAGTTAAGCTGCTAGCAGAGGCCTCCCCGGATATAAGGGCAAATGCCAATGAAAGTGCTGAGAAGAGCCTATAGATTATGGTTGTGCATTCTAGAACAAATAGGCCAGCAACTGATGAGAGGAAAAGAAGTGTGATGGGTTTTTCTGTGTGCTAGTCACAGAGCTTCTCGGCGTTTCGTCCCATAAAAGCTTTAGAGGAGACTCATATTCAGTTATCAGAAATTGCTTCCCTTGATTTATGATCTGGTCAGGCCCTTTTTGGTAAGCTGTGTGAACTCTTCCTACCAGAAAAAGAGAAACGGCAGATAGATTTGGCACATATAAATGCATGCTGGCAGCATATATATAACTTCAGACGGCTCAGGAGATAATAAATTGAGTGCCCTGTCAATGCCAGCTGAATAAACACATTTGTCATAAATTATCTGACAATAGAATTATTGATTATAAATCCCAAGTTTGACATTCAGAATCACATCTCCATATCATCCCTAAAGATGGGAGTGACTCTGGGTAACATCTCTGGCATCCTAGCCTCTTCCTGCTGCAGTTAATTCACCCTCAGTCAGTCTCATCTCTCTCTTGTGTGGACTGCATTAATCTTGCCTTGCTTGCCTGGAATATTGTGTCCGTCCAGTGCCTTTCACAGGAGCTGGGCCTCGCCTGTCTGTCCTAGTGAAGTAGAAGGCAGGAGAGCAGCTAGGCAAGATTGGGCTGACAAGAGTATGTGTAATGTATTCAAATCTTACTCTGTTCTTTAGATACAAATTTTTGTTGTTATTATTAGTCGCTGTTGAGTCTATCCTGACTTTTTTTTAACACTGTCAGTCATAGAATGTTTTATTTTAAACTTGCTGTTCAAACTTTCAAGTGTAACACATGTGGCAAAGAGACGAGTTAACACACAACATCTGACACAATTCTACCTTTGAGCTGTTTTTTTTCTATTATGTGATAAGTTGTAATTTCTTACGTTCATGATATTCTTAAAGGCAGCCATTCAGTGTGTCTGCTTTGGAAAGAGTCCCACCATTAATGTTCTGAAACTGCCTAAAATGACAAACTTAAAATGGGTTGACCCCATATGTGTGGAGGAGAATTGCCGGATTTTCTAGACTGTGACCTTCTGGAAGTTGATCTCCAGGCAGTTCTTTCGAGGTACCTCTGGATCATTTCAAACTGCCAACCTTTCAGCTAGTAGTCAACCACTTAACTGTTTGCATCACCCAGAGATTCCTTAGACGTAACTATGCTGATAATATAGTCCCGCTATTTTTTTCTTGTAGGGGAGCCATTTATGGGTGCTTTCTACAGAATCTTCTTTGGCTTTATAAAGATTTCTACGTAAACTTTGTAAGCAAATAAACTATAAAGATTGATTCACCAGGAACATTATTTCACAGAGCGTTTTGGTTAACTCAACTTTGCAATGCATTAATCTCACCAGAAATAAAATTAAATGTGCACTATCTTTGAAATATATTTTTAAATCTATAGCCCTGCTATTAAAGTTAGATCAACCCATCAACCAAATCACACACCTAAGTACCACTGCAGAGAGGAGCAGAATGATTCATGGATTTCCCCCGGAAAGGTTTGCTTTGGTTGTTTTCACAGTTATTGAGTAGCTCATTTGAAGGATATAGAAGTGGTTATTTCTTCACAATGATGCTGAGTCTTCATGTTTCAGGCTGTGCTTTTGTACCTTTCTCTACGGCACTTCAGTTGTATACTCTTTGTCCTATTCTTCTTAAAATGCTGTTGAGTATCTCCACTGCAGAGTTGCCTAATACACGGGCACAAATAGAAGATTTGGTGAGAGTGGGAACCAAAGCTGTATTCTTTTGATCGAACTCTTTCTTCTTCTGAGGACCATCTCTCTTTTTCTTCTCCTTCATTTTCATTTTTTTCCAACAAATTCAAATAGGTTTGAAAGTTCCAGAAGACAATATGTTCATGTAGTACTATTCTCTATTACTACTGAAAACGTGAGTTCAGGTCTTAGCATTGCTGTTCACTGACTTTATGACTTGAGCAGCATGATTGACTTCTCTGAATTTCCATTTTCTTACCTAAGAAATAAAGATAAAATCTTTTAAGATGGATTTGAGCACTGAATGAGGTAGCATATAAGAATGCCCCAAGTGTGATGCCCAGAATAGGGCCCAAGTACGGTTGGTTAAATTTTAATCTAATCCAATGTAAAATTCAATTTCCCTACAGTTTATTAATGAAGAGAAAAAAAATTTTTTTTGAAATAATTGTCTTGATCATCTTTGTATTCATGGACATGGAACTAGTTTTGTTTTCCCTTTGCAGTGGTTGTTATAGTTCCTCTATTTAGATGCAATTTCATAGGCAAGAATTCAGGTGGTCCGCATGGTTTGCTGAGGATGGATTAGTCATAAGGCACATGAGTAGTCTTGAATCCAACAGGAGTGTGAAGAGAAGCCTGAATGATGAAGCCCAATGGGGGAAGAGCTTGTCACAAAAAAAATTATAAGATATTCAAAAAGCTGCCCAATATGTTGCCTGGTAATGAATCTTCAGTTTTCCCCAAAGAGAAGTGATGTCTCTTTATTCTAGTGTGTGTCATAGGCAGAGTTTTTATTTCTTACCACTGTGTGCACGTTTTTCTTCATAGCTCATAAGAAAGGGAAATTGGCCCATATTTGAAATCTCCATTCAATTTTACTGTTTTAGACTCATGATGGCTTTTAAGTAAAAAAAAAAAAAGGAAGGATCAGAGTTGGCAGCAAAGTGGATCTTAGGGACAGCAGGAAAATGGAAGGGAAGAAAGCCTCATATATTGATCAGTCTAGTCCATGAAAATGTATACGTGGCCAAGCAACTATGAAATATGTTGAAACTGAAGACTTTTCCTTCGATGGTGTATATACCTGGTAATACTTGGAATGCTGGTTATGCTATTTGTTTTTTTGTTCTGTAGATCTGGTCATGATGGGTGTATTCTCTGGGACTATTTCAATATAGCACTTTTCCTTTTGAATAAACTTTTCCCAATAGGGCCTTCCATACAAATATGATTTTTCCCCCTGAACGTACCCTTTACCTGAGACTATGTGTGTGATATTTGTAGTTATGAAAGAAAAATTTATCATTATATTCACTATAATGAATTATACTCATTACAATCATATCATTCTTTTGGCATTTTAAATTGGGGCTGTTAAGTATAATTCCTCATCTTAAGTGGCTTGAAGTTCAGGTCTTGGAATGGTTTTCTTTGTTCCATTGAAGTCTTAGGACGAATGTAGTTGGTTATGCATTTATTTAGGGTTAACTTACTCATGGTGTAGCACTCAGTATTCTGGAAGGGGAGGATTCTCTTGCTGTAATACCGCTCACCCTGTAAGTAGCCAGATTAATCTGGCAGAGTTGATGGATGAGAGAACCTTCCTCTTTTTCTCTCATTGTTTCATACTTAAAAGCCTGCACGTTTGATCAAAGTAAAACTGTCATACCCAATATTCTTCAATGTTGGTGCCATACGTTTCTAAGTGCGATTGGTAAAACGTTTATTTTCCAACAAAATTGTTTGAAAGAAGATCTTTCTTCTAAAAAGCTATGATATTAACAAATGTGCACACACATATTGTGCCTGTAAGAAAATCCAAGAGAAAAATTTTCTGCTTGTCAGCAATAATACGCATTTAATAAATGTTTGTTGGATTGAATAAAATAAGCCCATAGAGTCTTGAACTAACTTGGCCATATTTAGCACAATTCCCACACCTAATGTTATTTAGCATTTGATATATAATGGGCACAAACCTTCACTAAAAATAAAGGGCAACATAGATGAATACTTTAAGGCTTAGCATTTACGAGAAGCAAATAAGTTTTTTTTTTCACCCAGCCCTTAATTTTTTTAAAGGCAATTTTAGAATTTATGAATCAATAAATATTATTAAATGATTATTATAAGGAGCCCTGGTGGTGTAACAGTTCAGCACTTGGCTGCTAATTGAAAGGTTAGCGGTTTGAACCCATCCAGCTGCTCCACAGAAGACAAACCTAGTGATCTGCGTCCAGAAAGATTGTTGTTGTTGTTGTTAGGTGCCATGGAGTCAGTTCTGACTCATAGCGACCCTATGCACAACAGAACGAAACACCGCCTGGTCCTGAGCCATCCTCACAATCGTTGTTATGCTTGAGCTCGTTGTTGCTGCCACTGTGTCAATCCACCTCGTTGAGGGTCTTCCTCTTTTCTGCTGACCCTGTACTCCACCAGGCATGATCTCCTTCTCCAGGGACTGATCCCTCCTGACATGTCCAAAGTATATAAGATGCAGTCTCGCCATCCTTGCTTCGAAGGAGCATTCTGGTTGTACTGCTAAGACAGATTTGTTTGTTCTTTTGGCAGTCCATGGTATATTCAGTATTCTTTGCCAACACCACAATTCAAAGGCACCAATTCTTCGGTCTTCCTTATTCATTGTCCAGCTTTCACATGCATATGATGTGATTGAAAATACCATGGCTTGGTTCAGGCGCACCTTAGTCTTCAAGGTGACATCTTTGCTCTTCAACACTTTAAAGAGGTCCTTTGCAGCAGATTTACCCAATGCAATGTGTCTCTTGATTTCTTGACTGCTGTTTCCATGGGTGTTGATTGTGGATCCAAGTAAAATGAAATCCTTGACAACTTCAGTCTTTTCTCCATTTATCACGATGTTGCTCACTAGTCTAGTTGTGAGGATTTTTGTTTTCTTTATGTTGAGATGTAATCCATACTGAAGGCTGTGGTCTTTGATCTTCGTTAGTAAGTGCTTCAAGTCCTCTTCACTTTCAGCAAGAAAGGTTGTGTCATCTGCATAACGCAGGTTGTTAATGAGCCTTCCTCCAATCCTGATGCCCCGTCCTTCTTCATATAGTCCAGCTTCTCGTATTATTTGCTCAGCATACAGATTGAAGCGGTATAGTGAAAGAATACAACCCTGATGCACACTTTTCCTGACTTTAAACCAATCAGTATCCCCTTGTTCTGTCCGAACAACTGCCTCTTGATCTATATAAAGGTTCCTCATGAGCACAATTAAGTGTTCTGAAATTCTCATTCTTCGCAATGTTATCCTTTGCATAGTCAATAAAACGAAAGGTAAACATCCTTCTGGTATTCTCGTTCAGCCAGGATCCATCTGACATCAGCAATGATATCCATGGTTCCATGTCCTCGTCTGAAACCGGCCTGAATTTCTGGACGTTTCCTGTCGATATACTGCTGCAGCTCTTTTTGAATGATCTTCAGCAAAATTTTGCTTGCATGTGATATTAATGATATTGTTGTATAATTTCCACATTTGGTTGGATCACCTTTCTTGGGAATAGGGATAAATATGGATCTCTTCAAGTTGGCCAGGAGACTGTCTTCCATATTTCTTGGCATAGATGAGTGAGCACCTCCAGAGCTGCATCTGTTTGTTGGAACATCTCAGTTGATATTCCATCAATTCCTGGAGCTTTGTTTTTCGCCAGTGCCTTCAGAGCAGCTTGGACTTTTTCCTTCAGTACCATCGGTTACTGATCATATGCCACCTCTTGAAATGGTTGAATATCGACTAATTCTTTTTGGTATAATGACTCTGTGTATTCTTTCCGTCTTCTTTTGATGCTTCCTGCGTCATTTAATATTTTCCCCATAGAATCCTTCTCTATTGCAACTCGAGGCTTGAATTTTTTCTTCAGTTCTTTCAGCTTGGGAAACGCCAAGCATGTTCTTCCCTTTTGGTTTTCCATCTCCAGCTCTTTTCACATGTCATTATAATACTTTGTCTTCTCGAGCTGCCCTTTGAAATCTTCTGTTCAGTTCTTTTACTTCATCAATTCTCCCTTTTGCTTTAGCTGCTCGACACTCAAGAACAAGTTTCAGAGTCTCCTCTGACATCCATCTTGGTCTTTTCTTTCTTTCCTGTCATTTCAATGACCTCTTGCTTTCTTCATGTATGATGTCCTTGATCTCATTCCACAACTTGTCTGGTCTTCGATCACTAGTGTTCAATGTGTCAAATCTGTTCTTGAGATGGTCTCTAAATTCAGGTGGGATATACTCAAGGTCATATTTTGGCTCTCGTGGACTTGCTCTGATTTTCTTCAGTTTTATCTTGAACTTGCATATGAGCAATTGATGGTCTGTTCCACAGTCGGCCTCTGGCCTTGTTCTGACTGATGATATTGAGCTTTTCCATCATCTCTTTCCACAGATGTAGTCAATTTGATTTCTGTGTGTTCTATCAGGAGAGGTCCGTGTGTATAGTCGCCGTTTACGTTGGTGAAAGAAGGTATTTGCAGTGAAGATGTCATGGGTCTTGCAAAATTCTATCATTTGATCTCCAGCATTGTTTCTATCACCAAGGCCATATTTTCCAACTACTGATCCTTCTTTGCTTCCAACTTTCGCAGTCCGGTCGCCAGTAATTATCAATGCATGTTGATTGCATGTTCGATCAATTTCAGACTACAGCAGCTGATAAAAATCTTCTTTTTCTTTATCTTTGGCCCTAGTGGTTGGTGCGTAAGGTTGAACAGTAGTATTAACTGTTCTTTCTTGTAGGCGTATGGCTATTATCCTATCACTGACAGGGTTGTACTTCAGGATAGATCTTGAAACGTTCTTTTTGACGATGAATGCAACACCATTCCTCTCCAAGTTGTCATTCCCAGCATAGTAGACTATATGATTGTCCAGTTCAAAATGGCGAATACCAGTCTATTTCAGCTCACTAATGCCTAGGATATCAATGTTTATGCATTCCATTTCATTATTGACAATTTCCAATTTTCTTAGATTCATACTTTGTACATTCCGGGTTCCGATTATTAATGGATTTTTGCCACTGTTTCTTCTCATTTTGAGTCATGCCATATCAGCAAATGAAGGTCCTAAAAGCTTTATTCCATCTACGTCATTAAGGCCGACTCTACTTTGAGGAGGCAGCTCTTCCCCAGTCATCTTTTGAGTGCCTTCCAATCTGGGGGGCTCATCTTCCAGCACTGTATCAGACAGTGTTCTGCTGCTATTCATAAGGTTTTCACTGGCTAATGGTTTTCCGAAGTAGAGTGCTGAGTCCTTCTTCCTTGTCTGTCTTAGTCTGGAAGCTCAGCTGAAACCTGTCCACCATGGGTGACCCTGCTGGTATCTGAATACCTGTGGCATAGCTTCCATCATCACAGCAACATGCAAGCCCCCACACTACGACAAACTGACAGACATGTGGGGGAAGCAATACAGTATAGCAACTATTTACACGGCATTTATGTTGTATTAGGTATTATAAGTAATCTAGAGATGATTTCAAGTACACAAGCATGTGTTCGTAGGTTATGTGCCAATATTATCCCATTTTGTAGAAGGGGCTTGAGCACCTGTGGATTTTGGTATACGTGTGTGTCCTGGAACCAATCCCCTGCAGATAGTGAGGGACAACTGTATATACCATGCTGTATGTGATGAAGATCTATACAAGAATAAGGAATTGAAGAATGAGACAGTCCAATACGGGATGGATTATCATGAAGGACTAAATTGTTACAATAGGGATAATGACTTTTGGAATTAAGGGAGGAGCTACTGCCTTCAAAGGAACCCTGGTGGTGCAGTGGTTAAGTGCTCGGCTGCTAACCTGCAGTTTGGCAGTTTGAAGCCCCGGCTGCTACACAGGAGAAAGATGTGGCAGTCTGTTTCCATGAAGATTACAGCCTTGGAAACCCAATGGAACAGTTCTGCTGTGTCCTGTAGAATCACTATGAGTTGGAGTCAAATCCATGGCAACTGTTTTCTTTTTTTGGTTTTATTACCTTCAGGGTAGTTTCATGAAGAGTCCAAAATTAAGTTAGCCACTGAGGGATAGACAGGATCTGGGTAGGTAGAGAACAAAAGAATGTTCCAGACACAGGGAACATCAAGACAAAGATAAAGGAATCCTCATCAGATAAAAGATTCAATTATTTTATTTTCCTGCTTAGAGTACAGGTTAGTGTTCGGGATTCAAGAGTGATCTAATTAAGTAGATAAAATGGGAAAGTAGAAGAGATTGAAGTATGGACACAGGTATCAGTCTCTATCTCTCAATGGCTGTTGTAAGTAATTTTAAGAAAGAAAGCATTTATTGTTCCTGTAATTAAAGCTCATGGTGAGGTAAACATCCTCTGAAGGAGGCAGGCACATGTCAAGAGCAGCCTAGCCAGATGGAAAATTCAGGAATCTCTCCAAAAAGACCAGCTGTAGTCATGACTCCCTTACCAAAAGGACAGGTGTCACTGCTGGAAGGCGTGTTTTCCTGTAGTTCTGCATCTGGCTGTTACAATGAGATGTGGAGAGAGAGTAACTGGTAGACAGACTAAATAATATAATGGATATCACCCAACTCATCCTTTTCATCCTCTGTTTGTGCATGTCAGAGCTTAAATTGACCATGGGCATTATGTCTGTTTTCTTTTGATTTTAAGAGTTTTTATTTGAATAGATGAATAAAATGACATTTCAATTCTTTAATGTTTAAATAAATTAGTATCTTGTAATTGGGAGAGTCCATAACATCTTCCAACCTTTTAAATATGGCTGACCTACTGCATTCCATACCTTGAGGTAAAAATTAACTGGTTCAAGCTGTTAGTTAATACTAGACTCAACCCTCTGCTCATAGCTTCTTCTTACTCTCCTCTCTAATTCCAGGTCCTGTGTATCACCCTTGATACATGTTTTTCACTCTTTTGGTTTGGGAGACTTGTTCAGTGTCTAATTGGATCATAATTCTTACCAACCCTGGGCTCATTGCATGCCTTGATTTTAGCATCAAGTCTAGAGTCTTAGATAAGTCATGCCTTCCTCTAATTTGATTCTTTGTGATATTACTGTTCTTCATTCCTATCTCCCCACTTAATTCTCTGAATTATAGTTGTTGTCTCAAACTAAAACATATTGTTCAAAGTAGACTTTCAGGGGGTAGTTAAGTAGAGACAATTAGAATACCTCATACAAAAATGTGTAAATTTGAGATTCTAGTTGGGATGTTTTATAGCTGCTTTTCATCAGGTCTTTAATTTTGTGTGGTGAAATGATAATGTATGCCTCCTAAAAGACCAAAGCTTTAATAAATGTCAGTGTGTGACTCATAATTTTGCTGAACAATGAATCAGAACATTCTACTGGATACCTAATGGCTGAGGAAATCCCAAACTGAATTTGATAAAAGTGGGAGTATGCCATTCCATCTTGGAAGGAATACTTTACTTTTTTGTTTCGAATTTCCTCTTTGAACTATCTTTATATTTTCTGGGTTTCTGTATGTAAGGTTCGGGGAGAGAGAGAAATTTGTAAGAACTTTCTCGTGTCACAAAATGATGGGAACTTAAGATAAACCATTAATCAAAGGACAGAAATAAGGAGAAAGAACAAATCCAGAAGAGTTAGCCAGCACAGGATTTGCCTCAATTTACTAATTCCTGGGGATCAAGAGCTGAGTATTAACTGGTCACTCACATGCAGGGAATACAAATAAAGCCTGGGATTCTTGGAAGGTGATCAGATCAGAGATCGCCCTCATAAAACTGCGTCCCCCCACCCGCCCCCCGCCCCAGGTATAGACACCTTTAACAAGTGAATCATGAAAAATGAACATTTATGAAGGTGTAACAGTGGAGATGTTTGCTTAGCTCAGCCTTGACTATTAGTGGGGAAAAAAGGAGAGAAAAATTCCTCCCTGAGCATTTCCTAACCACTCTTTCTTACTCAAATTTAGTGCTAGTGCTCTCAACTTCTGTATGTTTTGAAAACACTAAAGCATAAAATTTAGTTTAAATTAGTTCTAAGTTTGCAATTTCCCCAGGTTCTTCACATAAGCAAACACAAACCCTGACTTTAAACATGCTCTAAACATGGGCAGCAGAGAATATTCACAGAATAAAATTCTGAGCAATATGGACTAACAATCAGAAATCAACAAACAGAAGGTAATTACAGGTCAGAAGTCAGAGTTAGCAGAAAAAGAAACTGCAGATTCATTTTTTTTTTAAATATAGATAATGGAACTAGAAAACACAGATTATAGTGTGTGTGTATATGAGCACATAGAAAATATGACAAAGAAACAAGATGAGTAAAAGTAATTAGAAAAAATGACAAATAGCCAAATAGAACTTCTAAAAATGAAAAATACAGTAATAATATTAAAATCTAAATGGATGTATTAAACAGGCTACTGCTGTTGTTGTTGTTAGCTGCTGTTGACTCAATGCTGACTCATGACAACCCTATGTACAACGGAACAAAACTGCCCTGTCCTGCACCATCCTCACAATCGTTATAATGCTTGAGCCCATTGTTTCAGCCACTGTTTCAATCCATCTCATTGAGGGTTTTACTTTTTTTCACTGACCCTCTACCTTACCAAGCATCATGTCCTTCTCCAGGGACTGGTCCCTCCTCATAACATGTCCAAAGTATGTGAGATGTAGGAGCATTCTGGTTGTACTTCTTCCAAGACAGGTTTGTTCATTGTTTTTGTGGTCCATGGCATAGTCAACTTATTAGATACTACTAAAGAGAGAATTACTGAACTGGGGTATATATCTAAAGAAACACAACACAGCATAAACTGACGGATAGAAGGACAATAGTAAAAGAAGACTGAGAAACATGGAGAATATAGTGAGGAGGTTCAAAATAGAGCTAATCAGAGTTCTATGGAGAGAAAATAGAACCGGATAGAGGTCATTTTTGAAGATAAAATGGCTGAGAGTTTTCCAGAATTGATGAAAGACATCAGTTCTCAAATTAAGGAAGCATAATGCATCCTGAATAAACATTTTTAGCAAGGAATATTCTTCTGGTACCCACTCCTGCATTTCCAATTGCCTGGTAACCATTACTATCTGGAAATCATACCAGGATCTCGAAGTCTGCAAGTATATGGCCAATATCTTCACACTCATCCCACTTCACCAAAACCTGAACTTCCTCCCAACCACAATTTTTCTGTGAAAAACACCACCACATTGCATCTCAGTCACTCCAGGTGAAACCTTGCAACTTTTGCTTGATTACTTCCTTTTTGATTGTCGTTTAAATGTTGTCCATTCTGTATCTTCTCTCACACACATTCTCCCATTCGCATCTTCCCACCTGCACATCTTTACTTCGGATTCTTGTTACTTCTTTTCTGAACTATCGGAACCATTTCTAACTAATCTTATTGCCTTCTGTGGCTCCTTACTCCAATTTACTTCTATTTTACATCTTGCTGTTCTTCCTAAAGGATAATTTGGATTAACTCTGTTTCCATCTCCTGATCTCTGCTAAAAGTTTCATATATTCTTCCCATCACCAATGGATATGAAGTTCAAAACTGAAATTCCTTGGCCTGGCTGTGACTTCCCTTAACCTACCTCCCCTATGAAATTGGTCGACTTGATGTTCTATAAACACTTGATAGCGAAACACCAAGTTTTTGCTCACATTTTCCTTGAAAGGAGTGGCAGTACAAATGGTTAGTATGCTTGGCTGCTAACTGAAAGGTTGATGGTTCAAGTCTACCCAGAGATGCCCAGGAAGAAAGGCCTGGCAACCTAATTCCAAAAAATAAATCACTGAAAACCCTATGGAACACTGTTGTACTCTGACATACATGGGGTTACCATGAGCTGAAGCCAACTCGACAGCAACTGGTGTATTCTTTGGAATACACATTCTTCTCACAGCCACCATCTTAGCGTGTTCCAGTGGTATCAGTGCCCAGCACAAGTGTCTCTATTTACATCAGGGGATCTCCTAATACCTCATCCAGCAAGAAACTGAATTGGCCTCTCATAGCACATTGTGCTGTTCTTTAACCTTTAGTGTATTTTGCTTTGTTCTCTAATTTTTCTTTGCATGTTCTCTCCCCTCTGGGACGGGGATATAACATCTGGTTGTATTTCTAATACTTTCTTGAAGAAAGTATGATCTCAGCTAATGTTTGCTGAAAGAATAAATGAGTTCCTCAGTCAATATTATTGAAACAAACTGTTTTAGAATTGTTATCAAGTCAGTTCCAACTCGTAGCGACCCCAGGCACAACAGAAAAAACACTGCCTGGCCCTGCTCCGTTCTCACAGTTGTTATGTTTGAGCCCATTGTTGTAGCCCCCATGTTAATCCGTCTCATTGAGGGTCTTCCTCTTTTTCACTGACACTCTGCCAAGCATGATGTCCTTCTCCAGGGACTGGTCCCTCATGATAACATGTCCAAAGTATGTGAGATGAAGTCTCGCCATCCTTGCTTCTAAGGAGCATTCTGCTGTACTTCTTCCAAGACAGATTTGTTCCCTCTTCTGGCAGTCCATGGTATATTCAATATTCTTCACCAACACCACAATTCGAAGGCGTCAGTTCTTCAGTCTTCCTTACCTGTTGTCCAGCTTTTGCATGCATGTGAGGTGATTGAAAACACCATGACTTGGAGCAGGTGCGTCTTAATCTTCAAGGTGACATCTTTGCTTTTTAACACTTTCAAGAGATCTCTTGCAGCAGATTTGCCCAATGCAGTGTGTTCTTTGGTTTCTTGAATCCTGCTTCCATGGGTATTGATTGTGGATCCAAGTAAAATGAAGTCCTTGACAATTTTAGAATTAGTGTATAATTAAATGTTGCCCGAATTTTCTTGCAAGATCAGAGAGATTTAACCTTAAATTTTGTACCGACTTCTGACTTGCCTTTGCTTTCTTTACATCTTTCTATATATTGATAAACCCCACAGGGTTATGGTGGATGCCCTGGCTGTCTCTATCATTTATCTCATCCATTCATCTGTTTACCCTGGAATACTTGAATTTCTAATGAAAATTAACATGAAATTCTGGTGTTAAATTATATATGCTTTCCCACTTATTAGGTTGCAAGCTATATGTTTTATGGGATGCTCACATCGTATTTGCTTTTGCAGTTTAAAGGGATTACTCAAGAATTAGGAGAAGGGGGAATTACAGGATTTACAGTATAGCACAGCAAAGAAGTGTTTCCGTAGTAACTAAAACCAAAGCTATGCAAAGGCACCAGGAACTGAAGCTTGCTTTGAAACCTTATCCCCTACGCAACTTGGACTTGAAAACAAAAAATGGAAATTGGCCAAAGAGAATAGAAATCGTAAGGGAAGCAGATTAGACTAGAGCCGATCTGCGCGACCATGCTTGGCTCAGCAGGATCCAGAGGGTAAAGAAAGTTAACCTGTGAGGTTTTTAAAGGTCACTTTGCAAAATTATATAATTAAGATCTGATATCTGTAGTCCAGCTGGATTTCAGAAAGAAAACATGGATTGGAAAATCAAAAGTCTGAAAGTAAAATTGTGGTTAGAATAGTGAGCAAGTAAGTGAGAGCAAATACCTTCCTAGAATATGAGTTAGTCTTTGCTGCTTGGTAAAAAGGTTAGTTTAGTTTGGATAACTAAACCAGGGATGGCAAACTTTCGGTCAGAAGTCAAATTCCCTCTTCAGGCACACACCACCTTGCTTTCTGGACAGTATTGCTTTTTGGAATTTACGGCCCAGGGGAGGAATGGACTGTTAGTCCCAGCCACTGTCAAATAAAGCTTCTCCTAGCCACTCTAGAATAACACAGAGAAAGAGCTGTGAAGAGCGATTCGCCAGCTAACCAAATGAAGGGAAGGGCAGTAGGTAATTTGATTTTATCACTCTGAAGGTTATAGCTCAGATGAGCAGTAACTAAAATTTACCTCCAGAATAACTGTACTTTTCAATTATTTTCCATTTTCTTCTACTTTTTTTCCTTCCTTTCTCAGTTCCCACTCCAGGGGCATATCACATTAAGGGTATTATGGTTCTGATATATTTTCTCTGTAACATTCCATTTAACTACTACCTACTTGCACCTTTTCTCCCATCCCTTCAAAGAGACCTACTGTAACATAATTATTCTGTTATGCTCAATAAAATGTATTCAGTAAAATGTTTCGCATTAATTGCTATTCATCCATTTAAAGAAGAAAATTGGATGTTTGTTTTTAACTGAGGTAAAACTGTAGATGCTTTTTATAGCTAACCCTCCATTTTTTACTCCCTGCCTCCACCTTCTAGTCCTTTCTAGGAACAGCTAGTGGCCTCTTCCCTCCCCCTTTTGCCTACCCTCGGCTCTAATAGTTGTGGCCTGGCTTTATATGGGTGGGGTCTTGGGGCATGTGAGTAGTCAGTAATTGATTCCTTAATTCAGCTACTGAGCAAAGCCCGGGGAAAGACAGAGACAGACTTGAATTCATGATCTATTTTTTTGTAGTTCATGAAAAGTAAAAGCAATTTACTGAGCCTCTGACTTGTGAACCTAGAAATTTAACTTGCACTGCTGATGAAAACCAGTGACAAATGTTTTGTCACAGAGCATTCTAGGAGAGGTAGCAGGCTGGCACAGGGACAGGACAGTTTTATTCATCTTTTTAGCCCATTTGTAGCATAAAACTTGGCATCTGCTAGGCCCTCCATAAAGGTTTACTGAAAAAATACACATGTGAATTTGGGTAGGGCACTCATCTCTGTCATTGCTAGGTGCCAGAGAGTCGATTTAGACTCGCAGCTACTGTCTTGGTTTTTCTAGTGCTGCTACAGCAGAAATACCACAAGCGGATGGCTTTACCAAAGAAAAAGTTATTCTCTGAGTCTAGGAGGCTAAAAGTCCGAATTTAGGGTGCCAGCTCCAGGAGAAGTGTTTCTCTCTCTGTCAGCTCTGGGGAAGGTCGTTGTCATCAATCTTCACCTGGCCTAGGAGCTTCTCAGTGCAGGGGACCCCAGGTCCAAAAGGACACAGGCCCCTCTTGGTGCTTTATTCTTTGTGGTATAAGGTCCCCCTGTCTCTCTGGTCGCTTCTCTCTTTTATATCTCAAAAGAGATTGACTCCAGATACAACCTAATTTTGTAGATTGAGCCCTGCTTCATTAACATAACTGGCTCTAATCCTGCCTCATTAACATCATAGAGGTAGGATTTACAGCACATAGGATAATCACATCGAATGACAAAATGGTGGACAACCACACAATACTGGGAATCACGACCTAGCTAAAATGACACATATTTTGGAGGGACACAATTCAATCCATACCAGCTATGCTATGTGACTGAGTAGGGTATTCTTGGCTGTCTGTCATCTTTGCAGTAGCAGATCACCAGGTCCTTCTCCTGTGGATCCTCTGGGTGGGTTCAAACTGCCAACCTTTCTGTTATCAGCTCAGTGCTTAATAGTTGTGCTGCCAGGGCTCCTTACTAATCTCTCTAGACCTCACTTTTCTCATCTAGAACATGAGGGTATTGAATCAGGTCAGTGCGTTGTCTTTTAGCCTTTTCATTCATTCATTTACATTCATGTTTATGCAGCATTCAGCAAATACATATTAAAAGCCCACCATTTCCTAGACTTTGTGCTCAGTTTTTTAAATTTCTTATGGTAAATTAGGGGAGATCATTTGAATATTATAAAAAAAAAAGCACAGTTAAATCACCTCGAGGGTGACATACCTTTATTCTTTCAAATATTCCCGGTGCTTTTTGTATAATAACTGATGAATAATTTTGTTCTGGGCTTTAATCCACACACCTGGTCTCTACTCAGTGCTCTGAGATGCTCAAGGTAAGGCCTTGCAGACCTGGGTTTGGCATGTTGTGAATGCTAGCAAACAGTTCACTTGCTGGTGTAGTCAGGATTCTCAGCTCAGCACCTGTTTTAATTTTGACCCATCCAGTCTTGGAACTGCTCCAGCCCACTTTCCTTTTTATCTTTTTCTCACTAAACCAAAAAGCTCATTGCTGTCAAGTCAATTCCAACTTATAGTGACCCTGTAGGACAGGGTAGAACTGCCCCACAGGGTTTCCAAAGAGTGCCTGGTAGATTTGAACTGCCAACCTTTTGGTTAGCAGCCATAGCTCTTAACCCCTGTGCCACCAGAGTTTCCATCTTTCTCACTAGTTACTCTCTAACTAAAGGTTTCATCTGGTACAGGTAATTTTTTTAGGAACTTTTTGGTCATCACTCACCTACCCTCTGCTAACTGTAAGAAAGTTATTTTGATTTTAATGAGGCCAGCTGTGTATAAAGTCGTTAAAAAAAAAAAAAAAGTCGTTAGGGCTGTTTAATTAAAGAAAAAGTGCTTGATTAGTTAAAGAATAAGTTTAACCCCAGATCAGCTTTTGTCTCAGAGGACCACGTGGAGGGAATAATTAGGAGTTTGGCTTTTATTTCTGTACTGAAATTCCCAAGTCATTTTTTTCAACAGAGAAGTGGAAAACATCTGATGAACAACCCAGACTCTTGAAAAGATTTACTAAGAAAAAAATCCATTAATCTGATTACTTTACCTTTCGAGTATTAAAGGATTCAAATTCCCAAGTTTCTCTAAGTTTTAATGATTCCAATAGCGTTTCCAACTGAGAATCTCAAAGAATTTCACAAATGTGTGCAGTCGCACGTACACTTCAAAGTGAGCTCTTTTATCCCTCTTTCTTTTTGGTGGCAAAATCAAGACAAAGAAAGGTTAACAGGTATTTTCAACACCAAAGCTTGTTTAGTGATAAATGAAGAATGTAAGTGACCTTTTGTTCAGTTTGTTGCTCAGATAGTTAGTCAACATTATACCAAACTGCTGTAGAACAGTTCCCCTGAGAATGTATGTCTGAATCTTCAGGGACATATTTTAATGTAGAAATGTAGAAAAATAAGCCCAGACTAATGTTTTAGGAAATAAATGGCAGCATAGATCATTTTGTGTATTATATTCCAGGCTGAATTGAGTGAGTGGAGAAAATTTTGTTGTTCCTTCCCCAAATAGATTTAGTATAAAGTGCATGATCATCTTTGTGTTGTTTTCATTTTATAAACAGGAAAGAATGCTTTATATTAGCTAGTGGAATGCATATTTCAAGTGGTGCAAAGGCTTCTCATTTATTTCTTTCCTGCCTAAATGAACATGTTATCATAAAACCACCCTTCTTTTTCCCTCACTAATTCTGTTCTTTTTTTATATATAATTTTATTTATTTTTTTTGTTATTGAGAATATACATAGCAAAACATACAATTCAGCAGTTTCTAGATGTACCATTTAGTGATGTTGATGACATGCTTTGAGTTGGGTAATCATTCTCATCCTCCTTTTCTGAGTTATTTCTCCCCAACTGACATAAATTCACTGCCCCCTAAGGTTCCTATCTAACCTTTGAGTTGCTGTTGTCAGTGTGATCCCATATAGATCTCTCTTAAAAAAGCATGATGCTCACAGTAGACATTTTTTACTACTTAAGTTAAACTATTGTTTGGTTTTAGGAAGACTTCAGGGAATATTTTTGGTTTAAGTTTTAAAGATTATCTTAGGGCAGTAGTTTCTGGGGTTCATCCAACCTTCGTGACTCCAGGAAGTCTGAAGTCCATGAGAATTTGAAGTTCTCTTCTGCATTTTCCCCCTTTTGATCAGGATGCTTCCGTGGAATCTTTGATCAAGATGTTCAGTAATGGTTGCTGGGTACCATCCAGTTCTTGTAGTTTCATGGCAAAGGAAGCAGTCGTTCACGGAGGAAATTGGCCACACAGTCCCTATCCCCCTCTCATTCCTGACTCTCCTTCTTCCATTGTTCCAGGTGAAGAGGTCAGTTGTTGTACCTTGGATGGCCACTTGCAAGCTTTTGAGGCCCTAGACACCATGCCTCAAACTAGGAGGTAGAGCAGAGGCACCAAACATGTTATTAGGCCAGTTAACTGGATTGTCCCATGAAACATGACCCTGAACCTCCAAACCAAGAAACCAAATCCCATGAGTCTATTGGTTGTACATAAGCAGCCTCAGCAGCTATTCTTTTTTTTTTTTTTTTGGTCCTTGTTGTAAATATATAACACAACTTTTGCCAGTGTAATCTTTCTTATCCTTTCTTTTTCAAGAATTCTGATTTCTCCTCGGTATTTTTTGTTGTTGTTGATAGCCTTTTGTAACTCCTGCCCATAGATTCTTCTATGTAAATCAATTAACATATCTCAGTTGTTGTTAGTGGCCTTCTAATCACCTCCAACTCATAGTTACCCCCAGTTCTGCACCATCTTCATGATCATTGGTATGTTTGAGTCTGTTGTTTTAGTTATATTAACAAAAGCCTTAATACATCTCTCAAAAAAAAAGATAACTCATTTCAGTTGAGTCAATTCCAACTCACAGTGACCCTGTAGGGCAGAGTAGAACAGTCTATCTCTACTGAGCCCTAACTTTGTAACCGAGACTATGCCAGGTGCTGTGGGGAGCCCTTGAGAAGAATATCACCCAGTCCCTCCCGTCATATGGCTGACACTCTCAGGAAAGGACATTGGAGAAATTGTAAGAAACCTGGTGGGTACAAAATTGTGAGCTACCATGAAAAGCAGAGAAGGGAAAGGCCAGCATTATAGGTGGTGACTACCTCCCCTCAACTCAATGGTGTTTATTATCTATCTTGACTTACTGGCTCTTAGGACATTGGACTGAATTGACAATTATCTATTTATGAATATTTTTTGTCCCTCCCTCTGTTGGAACTTCTTGGGGCCACATTCCTTTCTGTATACCTTTTGTCTTTAGCACTAGCCCAGCACATCTTACATGGTGGTTGTTCAGTGTTCATGGAAGAGGAACATTGAAAGATGACTGGGGATTTAGGGTGACTGACCAAGGGCCAAGGCATATCAAGTCTGGAGCTGCAAGCACAGGCCTGGTGACCGAGGTGAGTGGGATGGGAATCTCCAGTGGAGAAAAGGACGTGCACATGGCCAGGGTGCTCTGTGACAATGCATTTCTCAGGGAAGTGAAAAAACCGGTTAGTCTTTTCCACTACTCAAACCCTTCTGTTTACTGCAGATGACCAAGATGACTGGCTGCTTAGGTGCACTTGTGCAAAACCCACCCCTGCTCAAATCCTTCGGAGTTCTCTTTGTAGACCAGTGAGAATGTTCTCAGGGCAGAGCAGATGGAGGAAACAGCCAAGTGAAAACCACAATTCAGTGTCATGCAGCAAATGCAGGGATCACAGAGTCATTTATTTTCTAGAATAATAGTTAATTTGGCAAGGCGTCCCCCTGTAAGTTGCCAACATCGTGAAATCTGATGTCCTTCGTACTTTCTTTGATAACGGAGGTTTCACCGTTTTAATCTTTATAAATGTACGGAAATGAAGTGCTGGTAGATAATAGTATGTTTACAGAATAATTTGATGACCAGAAAAGAGTATGAGATTTTTGATCAGAAAGCCAGGATTCAAGTATTCCCCTAACACTTATAAGCCTTTGTCCAGAAATTGAAATGTTTAAAAAATAAACAGTTGCCATGGGATCCATTCTAACTCATGGTGACCCCATATGTTTCAGAAAAGAACTGCGCTCCACAGGGCTTTCGTTATCTTTCAGCATTACATCACCAGGCGTTTCTTCTGAGGCTCCTTTGAATGAATTCAAACTGCCAAACTTTGTGCTAGTAGCCAAGGACTTAACCATTGACACCACCCAGAGACTCCTATTGAAATGTACGGAATGTTGTTAAAACCAGTTGTCATCGATCGAGTCAACTTTGACTCATGGTAACCCCGTGTGTCAGAGTAGAACTGTGCTCCATATGGCTTTCAGTGACTGATTTTTTGAAAGGAGATCACCAAGCCTTTGTTTTGAGGCTCCTCTGAGTAGACTCGAACTTCTAACCTTTCAGGTAGCAACTGAGTGCATTAACTGTATTACCTAGGATTTCAGAACATTGTTAACTGTCTGTAAAATGGGGTCATGATACCAGATCCATGGATTATTGTGGGGACAAAGCTGAAACAATGTATCTTAAAATCATTTTATAAATTGAAATCGTTCTATAAAAATGAGTGATAATAACAATTGTTACTGTCCTGTTTCTAGCCAAGTCTTTGTAGGAAGTGTCAGAAAATTTCAATAATAGATGAAAATAAAAAAAAAAAAAAAAATAGGTCTGGTAAAATCAGAGAATATGAGTGTTACATCACCATGTGGGATTCTAATTTGCCTAGTGAATATGTTCATTGAGGCAGCCTCGTATTGACCAGAGACTTTTTATATTGGACAACATTTTATTAACCCTGGAATTGACCCCTATGTGGAACCCTGGTGGTGCAGTGGTTAAGCACTTGGCTGCTAACCAAAAGGTCAGTAGTTAGAATACACCAGCCACTCCTTGAAAACTCTATGAGGCAGTTCTGCTGTGTCCTACAGGGTCTCTATGAGTCAGAATCAACTCAAAGGCAGTTTTTTTTTTCCAGGTGGTACAATGGTTAAGCACTTGACTGCTAACCAAAATGTTGGCCGTTTGAATTCATCGGGCACTCCACAGGAGGAAGATGTGGCAGTCTGCTTCCATAAAGATTTACAGTCTTGGAACCTATGGGGCAATTCTACTCTGTCCTATAGGGTCACTATGACTCTGAATTGACTTGAGGACAGTGGGTTTTTTTTTTTTTTTTGGTCCTTTGTGTAATACACACAGCCTTAGTTCAGCCATTACTGTAATTCTCGTAATTAAATGAACCAATTGATGATGTCTTCTTAAAATCTCAGATTTTTTTAGCTAAAATATAATTGGACATTAATTACTAGAGTGTTAGTAACTATGAACTAGGTAACTGAAAGTTAACTGTCTTGGTTTCAGCATTTTTACCACTATTAATGACATGTACTACATGCCTTCTATATGGCAGGCACATTTAATCCTCCCAAAATCTCTATGGGGTAATTATTCATGTTTGGATTTTCTTAATGAGAAGCAAATGTTGAGAGGTTAGAAGATGTATCACGGGCCTCACAGGCAGTAATTTGTATGAGCTAGGTACCCCTTAGAAGAAGGATGATGAGACTTTGTCTGGTTTACTTTGGACACATCATCAGGAAGGACCAATTGATAGAAAAGAACATCATAGTTGGTAGAGGGTCAGTGAAAAAGGGGGAAATCCTCAATGAGATGGATTCACACAGTAGCTTCAACAATGGACTTAAGCATACCAATGAACCTGAGGATGGCACAGGACCAGGCAACGTTTTGTTCTGTTGCACATAAGATCACCGTGAGTTGAAGCCAACTCAGCATCAACTAACAATGACAACAGGTGTTCATAGGTCTTATCCAGGTACCCTCAGTTCTAATCCAGTGGTCTTTCCACTGCTGCATCCCATGGCAATTTTGTTCTAACTATAATATCTTGTGGAAGATTAGCCTTCCTTTGACTTACTGTGAACCCCACGTCACAGTAAGTCACCATGGTTTATTGACAGTGTGTGAATTCACATCGTATTTTCAGAGACTTGACCTTGAATCACTGGGGACCCTAAGACATCAGTTTTACAAATAAACTTTTTAAAATGCACAAAACGCATCACATTTCGTGGCAGTTGGTCTATTCGTTCTCCAATGTGCATGCAGGCCAGAGTTGTTCTGGCTGTTGTGGGGTGTGGGGGTTCATTTATATACACAGCTTTGGAAATCATTTTTAAAAGCTGTAACAAGATTTGCTAGTACAGCTCATGCCAAATGAGTGTGATTACTGGTTAATCAGAATTGTTAGTGTGAGTGAATGGAAGCTGTAATGTGAATAATTGTAAATGTTGACTCCCTGGTCCCTCTTGAAAACAAGCTGGCTCATCCAGCTTAATGAGGTTTTCCTGGAGTGTTTACAAATTTTAAATAATTAAAATTAAATTGAATTGAAGTCCTTTGTAATTAGAGCTGCAATTACATTATTATCATCCTGGCAGTTGGAAGGAGGTGGGGGCAGATGTGTTCTTTCAAGTTTAAAGTCAAAATAATTATTTTCAAAAATAATACCAGATTTTTTTTTTTTTTTTTGCAAGTTTCTCATTTCAGTTAGCCATGGTGGGGGAAATACTGTGAGGGTTCATAAGCCAGTATATATATTTTTTTTGTTTCATGTCTTTTTCAAACATATACAGATTGGGTTCACTTCATAGGAAGATTTTTAAGGATCGTCATCATCTTGGCAACTTGAATGAATATTAAAAGCCCATGAGAGAAAAGGGTTTGGGCATGAACATGTATAATTGAATTTACTGCAGACAAGTCCAGAATATTGTTCTTTAAGTGGGTCCCAGTGGCCAAAGAGAAGAACAAGGGCAAATCATTGTGAAATTTTGCCTTGGCATGAATTATTCTGATAAGCTAACCTATCAACTTACTTGTACTATTTTTTTTTTATAGAGATAAGAGATAAAGCCAAAAATAGTATGTTATTATGTGCTGTCGAGTTGGTTCCAGCTCATGGCAACCCTATAGGACGGAGTAGAACTACCCACATAGGGTATCCAAGGAGTGGCTGGTGGATTTGAACTGCTGAACTTTTGGTTAGCAGTCCAGCATTTAACTATTGCACAACCAGGGCTCCAGAAATAATATACCAAACCCATTGCCATTGAGTCAATTCTGACTCAGAGCAACTCTATAGCATAGAGTAGAACTGCCCCATAGGGTTTCCAGGGAGCAGTTGGTGAGTTCGAACTGCTGACCTTTTGGTTAACAGCCGTAGCTTTTAACCATTATGCCATCAGAGTTTCCAAATGTAGTATAAAAACCAAAAACCCACTGCTTTCGAGTTGATTCTGACTCATAGCGACCCTATAGGACAGAGTAGAACTGCCCCGTGGAGTTTCCAAGGAGTGCCTGGCGGATTCGAACTGCCGACCTCTTGGTTAACAGCTGTAGCACTTAACCACTATACCACCAGGGTTTCCAAAAATAGTATAGGCAGGTACAAAGATGCTTGGCCACCCTCACTTCTACCAAAAGAGCAACACGTTATCTCAGCCTCTTATGTTTCTTTCCTTATGGAAAAATCTCATGTTGATCTTTCCCTTTCCAGAAAATCTTTTTTTTTTTTTTTCCTGAAATCATGAAATAATTTGTAAAGGTTTACCTAGTACCCTATATACTTTTTTGAATAATTTCTAAGGGAGCAGTTAGTTTCTCTCTAATGAAATTTAAAGCTTTGTTGGAAGGACTCTACATTTGAATCATTTATTTAAGAATTCAAAACTTTTTAAAGGAATTTAAATTTTTAATATATTTAAGAAAATATATTTGGTAATTATTTTAAAAATAATTTTGATATGTAAAAATTATAGAATGTTTTAGATCAAAATTATAGAAAGACTAATATAATACACACTTATTTCCTCAGCACTCAAGAAATAAAATATTACAAATAACGCTATGGCTATCTTTGTATTTCTCCTTCATTCCATTCTCGTCCTTGTAGATTTAAGATTAGAGAGCCTAATCTCAAATTTGGTGTCTGTTAATCCTGTTCATATCTTTTTACTTTTACTACCTGTTTATGGACCCGCAGTCTATATGCAGGGTTGTTTTGTATTTATAAAATGTTATAAAAGTGGTGACACACTATGTGTATTCTTCTATAGCTGTCTCTTGTTCTGACTCAACAGTTTCCTCTGGAGGCTTTTTTTTTCATGCTGGTAGTATATTTGTTTTCTGTGCTACATAGTATTCCATCATTAGGGTGAGCAGGCTTACTCATCTGTCCCTGTGGTTCTTACAAACAAGTGCTTCTTTGAACGTCCTTGGACATTTTCCTTGAACATACGTGTAAGAGCTTCTCTAGGGGCAATTAAATAGGTGGGAGTGAAATTACTGGGTTCATCTATGTACTCATTCTTGACTTTACAAGGTCTTGCCAAATTCGTCTCCAGAATGGTTATAACAATTTATACTCCCACTAGGAGTGCTTAAAATTCCCAGAATGCCATATCCTTCCAAGTTTTGACTTTGACAGACTTAGAAAACTTATTTTGGCCAGTCTTAACGTTGTGAAATAATACTTCATGTGGTTTTAATTTGAATTTACTCATTGCTCATGGAGCTGAGCATCTTTTTACATGTTTATGGGCCGTTAATGTGAAGTGCCTGCTTGTTGTAGTTTGCCTGTATTTCCATTGGATTGTTTGTGTTCTTCTTAATGATATGACAGACTGCCGTCGAGTCAGTTCTGACTCATAGCGACCCTATAGGACAGAGGGGAACTGCCCCATGGGGTTTAACCCTGGTGGTGTAGAGGTACGGCTGCTAACCAATAGGTCGGCAGTTTGAAGCCACCAGCCGCATCTTGGAAACCCTGTGGGTCAGCTCTCCTCTGTCCTATAGGGTCACTATGAGTTGGAATCGACTCGACAGCAACAGATTTTTTTTTTTTTTTTTAATCTTCCTGGAAGCAAGCTGCCACATCTTTCTCCCATGGAGCACCTGGTAAGTTCTAACAGCCTACCTTTTGGTTAGCAGCTGAGTGCCTAACCACTGTGCCTCCAGTGCTCTATAATAATATATAGCGTACAAATGCTTTCTTTTTATATGTACTGCAAATATCTTCTTTAACGCTATTGCCCATTTTTTCAAGTATTGTGCATTTTGATGAACAAAATTATTTTAATGCAGCTGTATTTATCAAGCTTTTTCTTTGTTATTTGTACTTTCGGAGTCTTGTTTAAGAAATCTTAAAGACTATAAAGATACCGTCCAATATTGTTAACATTGATCTTTATGTACAGAATGAGGTAAATATCTAATTATTGACATAAATTATTTCCCAGCACCATGTATTGACTAGCCTTTTTCTCACTTGTCTGCAATGTCAGTTTTTTCAATTCCCAAGTTTTCATGTGCCTGTGGGTCTGTTTCTGGGCTTTCTCTTCTGGAGTTTCTGAATCTTTAGTGGGATTTATTATTCCATTTGGGCAGGGATTGTACCTTTATAGATTATTTCAAGCATACAAATATGGGTTTCACTGTGCCAGTCTATCTGCCAGCCGGTCGTAGAAGTTGTCACAGTATTCCAAACTGTGTGCTCAGCATTGAGCTGGGACCAGCACAGGGAGGTAGGCGGGACAACAAAGTGTGAGATCATGTGTTTGCCCTTAAAGAGGGACAAGAGAAGCCAGGGACAAGCATTGATCAGGCATCGACTATGAGCTAGACAGCATGTGAGAAGCTATAGGCAGATAACTAGCAAGCTGTCTTGATAGACAATCCCAACTCCTGGGTAACAATTAGAAAATAATTTCAGACAAATCTTAATGGTGTTAAACTGTACTTTCGAGTCTGTAAATGTTAGAAGAGTTCAAGGAAGTGTTTGACATGTACATAATTTCTTCATTTATGAAAAAAGAGGAGGGTTGCTGTCAGAATCGACTCGATGGCAGTGGGTTTGGTTTTGGTTTGGTGATGATGGGATGGGTAAACAGGAGCATAAATACTCAGCACTGACTAAACGCGGTCCTGTTTACCTCTTCTAGTCTATTTTTCTTCCAAAAGTTAAATTAGTTCCCTGGAAAACTGTCTTCTTTTTCACAGAATAATATGTGATATAAAATGTTAAGCCCAAAACAAAAACATTGTCAGGGTTCTGTAAGATTCCCCATTCAATCCTGACGGGTCTTGAGACAGAACCCCCACTCCATTGGAAGGCCAGCCCTCCTACCTGGTCCTCACAGGACTGGTCCTGAGACCTATGGAGTGAGGGTGGACCCCACCGCAGAAATTCCTGAAGAAGGCCTTTCTTAGATGCAAGAGTGCATGTCTATCACTTCTGATAATTGTGTCACCAGCAGACAATAGAGTTAATCCCCTATTCAAATTCACATGTCCTTTTTTTTTGGCTTAATTTGAGGTTATTTTTATTTTTAAATTAACAGATCCAATTCTTTAAAAATCTATGATGTATCTGATGATCTTTTAGAATTATTTGAGTCTATATAAAACCCTTTATATAACATAACCCTTTGTATATGACTTTACACAGTAGTGGTTAAAAGCTTGGCTGCTGGCCGGAAAGTCAGCAGTTCCAATCCACCAGCTACTCCTTGGAAACCCTATGGGGCAGCTCTACCCTGTCCTATAGGGTCCCTATAAGTCAGAATTGACTCAATGGCAATGGGTTTGGTTTTGTGGGTTTTATACGTAATAGAATGAAATGTTGCCTGGTCCTGTACCATCCTCATGATTGTTGATATGTTTAAGTTCGTATGTAAAATCTAGGGTCTCTCATATACAAAAAGAACACTGACACTGAGATGAAATTAGTAGACTGGGCCACCCTAGAATAAATGCAGATTTCACTCATCTATTTAATTGGGGTTGAATTAGATGAGGTTAAAATCAATAATGCCAATGACAAGTTGTCTCCATGTGGTTGAATCTATGAAGTCCAGTGAATCTTTAATTAATATTAATCCTTAACTATAGGAAATAGGAAACAGCATGTGCATGTTCATGCACACACACACACAACATCTACGTCAGTTTACGTTGCACTTAAACTATTCTGGTATAAATCAAAATTTTAGATGTTAATATAAAAGCGACTTTAAGAGAGTCAGATCTAGTGACTTATCAGAGATATTTTAAAGAGCAATTAATTTTTCACAAACTAATTCTTTGGTTTCATGTAGAAATTATTTTACTGTTAGCCCAACTTTCTTTTGGAAGAGCATCTCAAATCAGTTAGTGTGTGGGCTAAGAAAGAAATTGACCACCAGCCTGTACCATGTCTCCCAACACTGGCCACATTAGTACACCATTAGCTATGTAGCGGTGTACCACGATGATGAAGTGCTCACTCTTTTTGTCCTGCTTTGGGCTAGTGCTGTCTATACCTTACCAATTAGTTGTTTTGGGCTGTGTAAATATGAAAATCAGTGGGAAAACAGGTTGGTATAAAGTTAGGTTGCATGGTTGTCTTCTATAATAAAAGTTCAAAGTCGAATCTTTGCATAATAAAAATTGATCACATTTAATTATCAGATGATCTTTTGGTAAATTGTCAGGAATATCATAAAAATAGAGGCAGATCAAAGGAGTATGTAATATTCTTCGGTATGTTTGTCTTTCACAAAATGTAAACTGCAATGAGGATGACACTGAGAATTTTTGTTAGAAAAAAGTACTCTGATAAAAGCCTAAGTTTCCTCCTATATTTTACAAAGAACATGTATTCTTTGTTTATTTCCTTCCTACTTGTGGGGCTGAAGATATTCTCTTTAAAAGAGGCAATGTTTGCAGTTTTAATCAATACAGACCAAAGGACTTGTATATGTTCACTGTTGATTAGATTGGTCAAATATTTGCTCAAGATAGTTCTTTCCTGAGGTGCATATTTCATCTCATGTAATTTTATAGGAATTCATTTAGCACTTAAAGCAGGGCAACCTTTTCTATCACAGGGCTGTTAAACCTCAACGCAGATAAAGAAAACAATTTCAGTTCAGATACTTCAGCACAGTACAATGCTATAGACATGTTTTTATATATCTGACTGTCTTGTATAAATGCATCCTTTAAAGTATCTATCTACTGACTCTGTGTAGCAGTTGAGACCAGTTGCTGCTCAGTCGATTCCGACTTAAGGCGACCCCATGTGTTTCAGAGTAGAACTGCACTCCATAGGGTTTTCAATCGCTATAACTTTTCAGAAGTAGATCTCCAGGCTTTTCTTCTGAGGCATCTCTGGTGGATTCAAATTCCCAACTTTTTGGTTAGTAGCTGAGCATTTAGCTGTTCATGTCACACAGGGACTCTACTGAGTGTGTATAGGTGATAGAAAAAAAAAATTCTGATATGGGTATTATCGTCTTAAGGCTTATGCAATAAATGAAAACTACTGGTTAGATTCCTGCTATTAACACTACTGTCATCCAAACTAAAACTGAAATAGTCACGTCAGTCTTTGTTTTCATCAAAATGTGTGATCATTCCTATTATAGTGGTAGGCTTTGTGATTTCTTATTATACGACTGATTATAGAGAGAAGCTGTGACATTTTCCAATTCTAGGAATCAAGTGGGTACAAGAAATGCTCTTGTGAATCTTCAGCACTTCCTACACTTCAGCAACTTCCTCTTCTTTCCCGCACTTTAGTTATAGGGAACTTCAGAGAACAGTAAAGAGCATCTCCTTTTCAAAATTTCACGGTTGCCCCATGTGGAACATACATTTGTACTCCGCTAATATAACTGAGGTGCCCTGGTGGCACAGTGGTTAAGCGTTCTGCTGCTAATCAAAAGGTTGGCAGTTGGAATCCACCAGCCATTCCTTGGAAACCCTATGGGGCAATGCTGCTCTGTTCTGTAGGGTCGCTATGAGTTGGAATCAACTTGATAACAATGGGTTTTTTAATGTAGCTGAAAGGAGCCCTGGTGGCACAGTGGTTAAGCACTTGTCTACTAACCGTAGGGTTGGTGGTTCAAACCCATCAGATGCTCCATGAGAGAAAGATGTGGCAGTCTACATCGGTAAAGATTTACAGCCTTGGAAATCCTATGAAGGCAGTTCTACTCTGTCCTGTAGGGTCACAACGAGTTGGAACCGACTCCGTGGCGATGTTTTGTTTTGTTTTTAAGAAACTAGAATATGCAAAACTCCTTCTGGGTGGCACAAAAGGTTGGCAGTTCAAACCCACCCATAGGCACCTCAGAAGACAGGGCTGGCAATCTGCTTCCAGAAGGTCACAGCCTTGAAAACCTGTGGAATGGTTCTGCTCTGCATATATGGGGTTCGCCACAAGTTGGAACTGACTTGATGGCAACTAACCACAGTAACAACAACAAAGAACCTGAAATATGCAGATCTTCTTTTGGGTATTTTACAAAATCATCACCATTCTTAGGATGTTGCTTTTGCATGAGCTAACATTTGTCATTGCATTCAGGCCTTCCAAACCTCTTAGCAACTCCAAATTTGAATGAACAACCCAGAAATTATCCAGGAGAAATTTCAATAACTTTAAATCAATTTTGCATGGCTTAGAGAAATACAGAAATTGCACATAACAAAAATTTTGCTCATGTAGCTTGAGTCTGAAATGTAGAACACATCAACTGTTCACAATCTCGCATTTCAAATTTATCAAGATCAATTCCCTTTTGTAAAGGACTCATTCTTACTGCTGCCTGGTTACATCTAGATGCCTGAGATGAGATCCCTTCTACTCTGGGCTTTATTAATCTTTCAGAAGTTGCCAAGATTTGGCATACACTTTTATTTTTCCTGGATTCTTTCAAAAACAATTTATTTCTAGAACCATATTTGTAGACTTAAATAGATTTTCTAAACACATGTGTATATCTATAGAATGAATTATGTAAATATCCTAGGATAGAAAATCGCATACACACTTGCCATTTAATTTAATTTAACATACCCAAACCAACCCCACCACCGTTGGGTTGATTCCAACTCAGAGAGACCCCATAGAGTTTCCAAGGCTATAAATCTTTTAAAGAAGCAGACTGTCAAATCTTTCTCCTGTGAATGGCTGGTGGGTTTGAACTGCCAGCATTTTGGTTACCAGCCAATTGCTTTAACCACTGCACCACCAGGGCTCCTTAATTTAATATAATAACCTTTTATTTTTTATCTTCTTCAAGGCAGTGTGCTAAGGACATACACATGGATGGAGAATGACATACCCCTGATTCCAAAAGACATAAGTGGAGTACGATGGATGTTTATACACACATAACACACTGTCTTCTGTGTTTGTTTGTCAACCATGCCCTCCCCCAATGAGGTACTTTTATAAGTGCCACTGTGCCAATCTTTTTTTTTAACATGTTGCTGTAGAAAAAAAATTGGCATGGTGTGCTTACAAAAATGTCAAAGAGGCGTGTTTGGCTAACAAATATAGAAGGCACACGTTATTTGTGTAGAAATACAGTAGATAACAATCACATTTTAGTGTAGGATATAAGAAATACTTGAAAAGAGGTATAAATGCACCAGAACTAGGTATTACTTCTAGTTGTATAGGAATCAGGAAAAATTATAGACTGAGATAGATTTTTATTAGATAGAAACAGAAGATTGAAAGATTGAAGAGAATTATACCACACTTTAATTAATTTTCAGTTCCATTAGTTGTGCTTCTTGCAGGGTCTGGGTAGTTGTGCTTCTTATTGAATAAAGGGATTTAATTTTTTTTTTCTCTCTAAATATTTAGGATGTTAATTCTGAGTAAAGCGGAGAGATGTAGAATTTCCAAGCAGTGTTTAGAGGGAGGAAAATCAAAGCAGAGATCCTCCAAATTAAGGTTATGTTTAAAATATGTCTAACATCTTTGCTAAATGTATGATAAACAACTCCTCCTTATGGTACATTCATATGCAATATTGTCCTGTTCTGAATAGATTGTTCCATGTAATTATGGTTAATTTTTAGCACCCACATATCTTGTTGTTAGTTCCTGTTGAGTCAATTCCAACTCAGCGACCCAATGCACAACAGAACGAGACACTGCCCAGTACTGTACCATCCTCACAATCTTTGCTATGTTTGAGCCCATTGTTGCAGCCACTGTGTCAATACATCTTGTTAGGGGTCTTCCTCTTTATTGCTGACCCTCTACTTTGCCAAGCATGATGTCCTTCTCCAGGGACTGGTCCCTCCTGATAAAATGTCCTAAGTATGTGAGACCGAATCTTGCCATCTTTGGTTCTAAGGAGCATTCTGGCTGTACTTCTTCAATGATAGATTTGTTTGTTCTTCTGGCAGTCTGTAGTATTTTAAATATTCTTTACCATCGCCATAATTCAAATGTGTCAATTCTGCTTCGGTCTTCCTTACTCATTTTCCAGCTTTCACGCACTTATGAGGCGGTTGAAAATACCATGGCTTGGGTCAAACACACTTTAGTCTTCAAGGCGACATCTTTGCTTTTTAACATTTTAAAGAAGTCTCCTGCTGCAGATTTGCCTCATGCAATGCATCATTTCATTTCTTGACTCCCGGTTCCATGGGTATTGGTTTTGGATCCAAGTAAGATGAAATCCTTGACAACTTAAGTCTTTCCTCCATTTATTGTGAGGAGGCTTTATTGGTCCAGTTGTGAGGATTTTTGTTTTCTTTGTGTTGAGATGTAGTCTCTACTGAAGGCGATAGTCTTTGATCTACATCAGAAAGTGCTTCAAGTCCCCTTCAGTTCCAACAAGCAAGGTTGTGTCATCTGCATATCACAGGTTGTTAATGAGTCTTCCTCCAATCCTGATGCTGCATTCTTCTTCATATACTCCAGCTTCTTGGATTATTTGTGAAGCATACAGATTGAGTAAGTATGGTAAAAATATACAACCCTGATGCACAGCTTCCCTGATTTCAAACCATGCAGAATCCCCTTGTTCTGTTTGAATGACTGCCTCTTGGCCTGTGTACAGGTTCCACATAAGAACAATTAATTTTCTGGAATTCCCATTCTTTGCAATGTTATCCATAATTTGTTGTGATCCACAGAGTCAAATGCCTTTACATAGACAATAAAACAGAGGCAAACATCTTTCTCGTATTCTCTGTTTTCAGCCAAGATCCATCTGACATCAGCAATGATATTCCTCATTTCACATCCTCTTCTGAATCCAGCTTGAATTTCCAGCAGTTCCCTGCTACAACCTTTTTTTGAGTTTTCTTCAGTTGAATTTTACTTGCTTATGATACTAATAATAACTGTTTGATGATTTCCATATTCTGTTGGATTACCTTTCTTTGGAATGGGCTCAAATATAGATCTCTTCCAGTCAGTTGGCCAGGTAGCTATCTTCCAAGTTTCTTAGCATAGACGAGTGAGTGTTTTCAGCATTGCATCTGTTTGTTGGAACATCTCAATTAGTATTCCATCAATTCCTGGAGCCTTGTTTTCTGCCAATGTCTTCTGTGCAACTTGGACTTCTTCCTTCAGTACCATCAGTTCTTGATCATATGCTACCTCCTAAAATTGTTGAACATCAACCGATTCTTTTTGGCAAAGTGACTCTATGTATTTCTTCCATCTTCTTTTGATGCTCCCTGTGTTGTTAAATTTTTTGCCCATAGAAAACATTTAAAATTGAGGCTTGAATGTTTTCTTCATTTCCTTCAGCCTGAGGAATTAAGAGCATGTTCTTCTATTTTGGTTTTCTAACTGCAGCTCTTTGCGCATTTCATTATAATACTTAGTCTTCTTGAACCACTCTTTGAAATCTTCTGTTCAGTTCTTTTACTTCATCATTTCTTCCATTCATCTTAGCTCCTTCGTCTGTGTTCAAGAACAAGTTTCAGAGTCTCTTCTGAAATCTATTTTGGTCTTTTCTTTCTTTTATGTCTTTTTAATAACCTTTTGCCTTCTTCACGTACAATTGTTATTGATGTCATCTCACAACTAGTCTGGTCTTTGTTCACTGGTGTTCAGTGCATCAAATCTATTCTTGAGATGGTCTCTAAATTCATTCTTAGGCTCCTGTGGATTTGTTTTAATTTTGTTCAGCTTCAATTTGAACTTGCATATAAGCAATTGATGATCTGTACTGGAGTAGGCCCCTGGCCTTGTTCTGACTGATACTGAGCTTGTCCATTGTCTATTTCCACAGATATAGTTGATTCTATTCTTGTGTGTCCCATCAGGTGAGGTCCACATGTATAGTTGCCACTTATGTTGTTGAAAAAAGGTATTTGCAATGAGTAAGTCATTGGTCTTGCAATTTCTTTCATGCCATCTCTGGCATCCTTTCTGTCACCAAGGCCATATTTTCCAGCTCCTGATTATCAGTCAGCGCATCTTGATTGCATGTTTGATGATCAATTTCAGACTGCATAAAATCTTCAATTTCTGCATCTTTGGCTTTAGTGGTTGATGCATAAATTTGAATAATTGTTGTATTAAGTGATCTTTGTAGGCCTGTGGATATTATCCTACCAATGACAGCATTGTACTTCAGGACACATCTTGAAATGTTCTTTTTGACAATGAGTATGACACCACTACTCTTCAATTTTTGATTCCTAGCATAGTGGACCGTATGATTATCTGATTCAAAATGACCAATACGAGTACATTTCTGCTCACTAAAGCATAGGATATTGATCTTTATGCATTCCATTTCATTTTTGATGACTTCCAGTATTCCTAGATTCATTCTTCATACTTTCCACGTTCTGATTATTACTGGAGTTTGCAGCTATTTCTTCTCATTTTAACTCATGCCACATCAGCAAGTGAAGATCACGAAAGCTTGACTCCATCCATGTCATTAAGGTTGACTCCACTTTCAGGACAGTGTTTTTCAAAGTGAGGTTCCCAGATCACCTACAACAGAATTATTTGGGGGTGCTTATCAAATCAGAATTAGAATCTCTGAGCCTGCATCTCTAGAGTCTGCATTTTAACACAGCTCTGGCCCTGGTAATTTTTATGTCAACCAAAGTTCAAAACCATGGCCTTAGATTATGTAAATTGTACAGAAAATTAGAAAAATTCTATTTTTCCCATATATTCTTAAGATAGAGTTTCACCAGACAGACTTCTTTATTTTCCCCATTTAGAATTTTACTGGCATGTTCTGATTTTTTTCTTAATGCCTATTCGTTAACGGTCAAGAAAATTAGAAATAATTAAATTGTTTAAAAAAAAAAAAGAAACTATCCATGGAATTATTTTAATCATGATCACTTTCTCTAAGGAGCATCCACAGTGAATTCTCCTAGACTTGCAAGCTTCATGGCAACAGTGCTAACATACAGAGTTCACTGATGGCTAGGCTAGCCTGGCTCCAGAAGCCGTGCAGATATCAGCCACTCTGATTATTGTGCCTGGTTTTAGGCTCAGCGTCTGTCCTGTTCTCACAGTGCTATAATCTCTAATGACTGTGTGCATTACACGTAGGTGGTGGGATGATGTGTTCCTAATCATGTATATCTGCTCTCATAGATTGAGGGCCACAGCTTGCAGCCATTGTAGTAGAATTTAATTGTGAAAGATCTTGAGGCAGTTGGACTATTACTCTGAGTTCAAGATCAGGGATTCTGATCTTACAAGAAAAATAAAGCCATGTGGATGTGTTGATTGTAGTTTGCAAATGACTTAAAAAGAGCTCTTTACTCTTAAAAGTTTACTAACTAAAGTAAGCTGAAAGAACTTGTCTTGATTTGGTCTGCAAAATGGTAGCACCATAATATTCCCTCAAAAGAGAATTACTGAGGTGGATGTTAGATCGGGTGCACTTGCCAGGCAATATCATTTTTTACCTTCATGGGTTCTGACTACCACCTGGCAAGTGAGCGCACCTCCTGAAACTTGGTCCTACAGCTGAAACACTGAAAGGCCCACCATCTGGCTGATACCTACTTATTTCTCCATCAGCCCATGTGAAGGGAAACAGGCTGCACAGAAGACTTCATAACCTGGCAGCGGCTCATACCTTCTCTTACTGTCATGATGGTTTCCTATTTCAGTGACTACTGCAATGGAATTCATTTACTGAAATCCTGCTAAGCCCCACAAGTTTCCCAGCACTGGGCTGCTGTGATGTGCTCCATGTTTCAGGAAACCTTATGCTGCCTCTACTACCTGCCGCAATTCTCCACCTATAGTAGGTTGAATTGTGGTCCCTCGAAAGTTATGTCCACATCATAATCTTTAGAATCTGTGACTGTATCACCTTATGATGGCAAAAGGGTAGACATTACCTTATATGACAAACAATATGATTAAATTAAGGGTGTTGAATTGTCTTTGCTAGTTGTTGTCGAGTTAGCTCTGACTCATGGTGACCCCGTGTACAACAGAACGAAATGTTGCCTGGTCCTGTGCCATCTTCACAATCATTGGTATAGCACATTCTTGCAGCCACAGTGTATTTCGAATGCCTTCCAACCCAGGGGAGTCATCTTCTAGCCCTATATTGGACAATATGCTGTTGTGATCCAGGATTTTCACTCACTTATTTTTTAGAAGTAGGTTGCCAGGTCTTTTTTCATAGTCTGGCTTGGTCCGGAAGTTCCACTGAAACCCATCCACCATGGGTGACCCTGCTGCAGTTTGAAATGCCAGGTGGCATAGCATCCGTCATCATAGCAACATATAAGCCACCACAGCACGACAAACTGACAGAGAGGAGGTGGTCTTCAAAGGAGCTTATACTGGGTCCTGGTTGGGTTCCAAATGCAGTCATGTGTATCCTTTTAAGAGAGACACACAGGGGAAACCATGATGAAATGATAGAGCAGAGAGAGATGTCTCTCCAAGCCAGAAGTTGGAAGAGGCAAGGAGTTCACTTTCCCCTGGAGCCAAGGGAGTGCAGCCCTGAAAACACCTTAATTTTAGACTTCGACCTCCAGAACTGTGAGAGAATAAATTTTTGTTGTCTTAAGCCACCCAGTTTGTGGTAATTTTTTTATGCCAGCCACAGGAAACTAATCTCGTCTCGTTCGTAGCTGTCAAGTCGATTCTGACTCATAACACCACCTAATCATCCCACTTCCCCACTGGCGGAGACGTTGAGCGACACCCACTGCCATTCTCTGAAAGCAGCCATCCCCTGAGCCAGTCGTGGGCCCATTGCTGACCTCCACAGCCACAGGGCATTTATTGCGGCCATTTTAGTTTTCATTTTTTAGCAAAATATGTGTGTGGCAGGTATCCTTGGCCCTCTCTCCGTTCCCAACTTTACCTCAGGCCTGAGTGTCTGCTGGATGTATGAGTTATAATATAAAGTAACTAATAGTTTTGGAGTCCCCAGGTGGTGAAACAGTTAATGTGTTTACTGCTAACTGAAAGGTTGATGCTTCAAGTCCACCCAGAGGTGCCTCTAGAAAAAGACCTGGTGATTTACTTCCCAGAAAAATCATCCATTGAAAACCCGATGGAGCATAGTTGTACTCTGACACTCAAGGGGCCACCATGAGTCAGAATCAACTCCACGGTAACCAACTTAATATTTTTAATAGCTTAAAATCTTGGCAAGATTCCACATGTCAACGTGGCTTCCTCCTCACGACAGTCATACTGCCCTGTTCTTCTCCTGAGTTACATGTTCATCCTCTCAGTAAGGGCTGAAGCTGGGAGACTAGGGAATCCAATCCCCACTTTAAAATATGGATGTATCTGTCAAATTTGTGTTTGTGTCTTCTCTTGAGAAATGGACATTCTTTGACATGGGCTCACATCTGCACACAGCAGGCATGGTCAGGTGGAGGTGGGCAGAGGTTTCAGACTTTAGATGAGGCTGACCCTCTCCCCTGGCCTACCGCTCAATGCCTTTTGCCTTCCTGGCCCCTGCAGGCACTTGAGAATGAGACCCTGGCCTGGGGACTCTGGTATCCAGGCTCTTATCTATCACCCTCAGGACAGCTCCCTCACCCATCTTCAGCCATCCTTCTGTGACCCCAAGGTCACTCCCATCTCAGAATCAATTGCCTGATTCTGTGATTTGATGGGAAAATTTCTCAATGACCTAACTTCTTATTTTCTTTCCTGAAACCTAAGCTATACTGGAGAACACATTTCTGCATGTGGTGGCCCTCCTGGCACACGTTGTTTCTTTGCAGGAGAAGGATTTGGCTATCAGCTTCTGCTAGTACCTGTTTGCATTGAAAGCCGCATATGTAACTAAGAGGCTTTTCTTGATTTGGGCAGCCAGTCTCACCAGGGCCTTTAGGGGTATTTTCTTTTCCAAAGGAGTTAGCTGTATAACCAGGAAAGTCCTTGTTAACCTTTCATTTTGTCAGATGGGTTTCCAGAGTTGATTATAGCTTATTTGGAGCAGGAAAACAAATGGAGATGGAGATGGAGAGCCAGTGAGCAGTTTCTGGCGCCACCTGTGTACACTGCTCTACTCGCATCTCCCTCTCTGTGTCCCCCTAAAGCTGCCTGCCCTGCACTGAGGGATGGTTGTTAGCCTCTACTATGACACAGGGCATGTGTCCCATGTCACTCATTGGGAGTCCTGGGGTGGTGCAAACGTGAATATGCTCGGCTGCTGACAGAAAGGTCGGGGGTTCAGTTCCACCAGAAGGGCCTTAGAAAAAACTGGCAATCTGCTTTTGAAAAATTAGCTATTGAAAACCCTGTGGAGCACAGTTCTACTCTGACACACATGGGGTCGCCATGAATTGGAATTGACTTGACGACTTTGATGGTTTTTTATGTTGCTCATTACAGAGTCTTGAGAAGGAATTTACCATCAATACCCATACACATCATAGGTACTCAATAAATATTGATTGATTCAGTCTTGTTAGAGTCAGATCATACCATATTAGGCATCAGTTCTACTTTTAGATCCTTTTGAAAGTCCTGTTATTTTGTTAGATAAAAGCTGGATTGGATCCACAATTATGCAGTTATCCAGTAACACCTTTTTTCTTCCCCTGAATAAACGTCTGCTTCTTTCCCCATAGTTAAGGTAATGCTTGTTGTTACTCCAGGTCAGACAGAGCTGGTTGTGAATCCTGCCTCCTCCACATTCTAAGTGGCCTGGAGCATGTTACTTCAGTGACCTTATATATAATTGTCTGCAAATGGGGACAGTAATGCCCATCGCCTAAAGTTGTGGCAAAATGAAAATGTGATCATGTGACATTAGCACAGCATTTGACCTAAAATATCTGTCACTTGACTATTGCCTTAAAACACATATGTCTTTTCTATTGTTATTGCTACAGCTGCTTATATGGCTATACAAAGTCTATGAAATTTATTTCTGTGATCACCTGAACTTTCTAGAATATAGCTAAGAATCTAAAAAGGACTCACACTTTTGAAGTAGTGACAGTGAGCACCTCAGAGTCCAGATACTAAACTGTGGGCATTTTATTTTTTGGAGAGTATGGTGGTTCCCACTCATCATTAGCTTCATCCTACTATATAGACACATTGTTATCCAGCTTGGTTATAAAGCTTCTAAGCTCACAGCAATCCCGTAAGAGAAAAAATGTGTGGATATAAATAACTGTTAGAGGTAAACGTGGTAATAACAGTGTCAGACAAGGGACAATAAGAAAAGGCACAGGAAAAAAGATATATTCAACAACTGGCGGTCATGTGATTCTTCTCAATGGACGGGGAGAAGTTACATAATGTCCAGATGATATCACGAAAAAGAAATAGTAGGTGGTGCATTTTAGAAAAACAGTTACCAGAAGTTTTTTAGTTGCTTGATTGGAAATGTAGTTATTTGTGATCTGAAAACTTTACTTATTCGGAATATTGTCTTTGCTTGTCTTCCTATAAGAATAAAAAATCTTGGGGATGATAGTAGTTTGCAGTTATTTGCAATGAACTTTTCTGGGTTCATGAGATAGGTTCTGGGACCTGAAGCATGTTAAATATGCCCTATAGGAATTTCGTTTTGAGACCAGTAAGCCTAGCATAAAGGTATAGATTCAAAGTAATGTTATGCATATAATAACGTATTAAATATGATGTTTGTTGTTGTTGTTGTTAGGTGCCGTTAAGTCAGTTCTGACTCATAATGACCCTGTGTAGGACAAAATGAAACACTGCTCAGTCCTGTGCCATCCTCACAATCATTGCCACGTTTGAGCCCATTATTGCAGCCGCTGTTGTCAATCTACCTTGTTAAGGGTCTTCCTCTTTTTTGCTGACCCTCTACTTTCCCAAGCATGATGTCCTTCTCCTGGGACTGATCCCATTTGATAACCTGTACAAAGTACATGAATTGAAGTCTCACCATCCTTGCTTCTAAGGAGCTTTCTGGCGGCACTTCTTCCAAGACAGAATTGTTTGTTCTCCTGGCAGTCCATGGTATCTTCAATATTCTTCACCAACATCATAATTCAAAGGTATCAGTTCATTGTATTAAATACAGGACTATAAAAATTGAGAAACTGAGGAATTAAATAATTGAGTATTTTCAATAAGGAATTTAAATTATTAGCATATATATGAATTGTACTTTAGTATAATACAACACATGTTTTTGGGTAAAACCATTTGTTCCAGTAAAAAAAAAAAAACAAACTTAGAATCACCGAAGTTTCACATTGAAAGGAATCTAATATCTAATCCAGAGTCCTTCTAAAATAGGAGTGCCCTATACAACCTCCCTGTATACCTTCAGGGATGTGAAGAAGTTTGGGTATTGATACTGCAGCCAAACTGAGTTCAAATCCCAGCTCTAATTTAAAGTCTTTGTGACCTTGAGCTAGCCATTTAACCTGTCAGTGTCAGTTGCCTCGTCTAATTAGTGGGGGTGTAATAATAATAAGTGCGGGCAGTGGTGGTTTAGTTATAGAAGTCTCGCCTTCCATGTAGAGACCCAGGTATGATTCCTGGCCAGTGCAGCACAAGCATTACACCCATCTGTAATGGAGACTTGCATGTTGCTCTGAAGTTGGACAGGTTTTAGCAGACCTTCCAGACTAAGATTAGGAAGTAAGGCCTGGTGATCTTCCTTTGAAAAATCAGCCAAGGAAAATCTGTGGATAAAACAATTTGATCCTATTGTACATGGGGTTGTCATGAGTCAGGAGCAAATTCAACACCAGTTAACAACAACAATAAGTAGTCCCTAGGTGTTGCAAATGATTAATGTGCTCAGCTGTTAACTGAAAGGTTGGAAGTTAAGTCTGCTCAGAGGTACCTCAGAAGACAGGCCTGTGATCTACTTCAAAAAAATCAAACATTGAAAACCATATGGACCACAGTTCTACTCTGATATACATGATTTAGCGTTTTAATAATAATAACTACTCACACAAACAGTCGTCTTGAAACATGTCATTGTTGTTATTAGGTTCCATCAAATCAGATCTGACTCATAGCGACCCTGTGTACAACAGAATGAAACATGCCCAGTCCTGACTGTCCTCACAATCGTTGCTACATTTGAGCCCAATGGTGCAGCCACTGTGTCAGTCCATCATGTTAGAGGTCTTTCTTTTTTTTCCTGACCCTCTACTTTACCAAGCATGATGCTTTTCTGCAGGGACTGGTCCCTCCTGATAACCTGTCCAAGGTACGTGAGATGAAGTCTCACCATCCTCCTCCTGAGGAACATTCTGACTGTACTTCTAAGACAGATTTGTTTGTTCTTCTGACAGTCCGTTGTATATTCAATATTCTTTGCCAACACCATAATTCAAGTGCAACAATTCACCTTCAGCCTTCCTTATTCATTTTCCAGCTTTCACATGTATATGAGGCAATGAAAAATATTTTGGCTCGAGTCCGGCACACCTTAGTCCTCAAAGTGAGATCTTTGCTTTTTAACACTTGAAAGAAGTCTTTTGCTACAGATTTGCCCAGTGCAATGAGTCCTTTGATTCTTGACTGCTGCTTCCATGGGTGTTGATACGTGGATCCTAGTAAAATAAAATCCTTGACAACCTCAATCTTTTCTCCATTTATCATCGTGTTTCTTATTGGTCCAGTCGTGAGAATTTCTGTTTTCTTTATGTTGAGGTGTAATCCATACTGAAGGCTGTGGTCTTTGATTTTCATCAGTAAGTGCTTCAAATCCTCTTCACTTTTATCTGCATATCGGGTTGTTAGTCCTCCTCTAGTCCTGATGCTGCATTCTTCTTCATAGAGTCTAACTTCTCAGATTACTTGCCCAGCATACAGATTGAATAAGTATGGTGAAAGGATATAACCCTGATGCACACCTTTCCTGATTTCAAAGCACATGGTATCCCCTTGCTCTGTTCAAATGACTCCCGCTTAGTCTATGTACAGGTTCCTCATAAGCACAATGATGCGTTCTGGAATTCCCATTCTTCTCAGTGTTATCCTTAAGGCGTTATGATCCACACAGTCAAATGCCTTTGCATAGTCAGTAAAACACAGGTAAACATCTTTCTGGTAGTCACTGCTTTCAGCCAAGATCCATCTGACATCAGCAGTGATTTCCCTCTTTCCGTGTCCTCTTCTGAATCTGGCTTGAATTTCTGGCAGTTCCTTATCAATGCACTGCTGCAACTGTTTTCCAGTTATCTTCAGCAAAATTTTACTTGCGTGTGGTATTGATGATATTCTTCAATCATTTCCACATTCTGTTGGATCACCTTTCTTTGAAATGGGCACAAATAATGGCTCTCTTCCAGTTGGTTGGCCGGGTACCAGTTCCCAAATTTCTTAGCATAGACAAGTGAGTACTTCCAGCATTGAAACATCTCAGTGTTGAAACATCTCAATTGGTATTCCATCAATTCCTGGAGCCTTGTTTTTCACCAGTGCTTTCAGTGCAGCTTGAGCTTCTTCCATCAATAAACTTCTTTCTGGAAGCTTAAATGAATATTAATACATGGAAAACAATTAGAACAGGGTCTGGCATATATACCAGCAAGTTGTTGTTATTGTTGGTTAATGGCACGTAATCTCTAACCGTTCAGATTAGGAGTTGCACTGACTGACAAAAAGACAAGGGCATTTGTCATATGCTTTGTGGTTGCTGCAGGCTGAGATGATCTATATGAACTGATTTGTCCAAGTAGAACCATCAGATCCCCATGTCTGTGATAGTCTTAATGTTACAAGTCATTTTCATGGTTACCAGCTCAAGGAAGAAATGAGCACAGGGTGTCAGCATTACTGCTTGAAAGGATGGCCTTTCTGGCCCATCACGGAAAGTTATGCCCCCTCCCAATACATTTAGTTCCTTGGAAACTAATCTCTTACCCCCAGCCTGCAGCAGTCCACAGCAACATGTTAAGGCGCATTGCAGTCAGCTGCCCTGCAAGGTGCCCTGGGTGAGATAGGCAGGGGTAAGACAGCAGAATGGGTAGGTTGGCGTGGAGTCAAAAATACTCATCAAAGGGGCAGAGTATGTCAATGAGCACAATGGATGGAGTGATGGCAACTTTGTCCTTGTTAAGATTGTTCTGTTAGCTGCCATTGAGTCGGCCTCTAACTTGTGGTGACCTCAAGCACAGTGGAATGAAACACTGCTCAGTCCTGGGCTGTCCCCACGATCAGTTGCAGATCAAATCGTGATCCATCGGGTTTTCACTGGCTGATTTTCCTAGTGTGTCTTTGTCTGGAAGCTGTTAGGCTCAGTAATAGTCAAGGGACTATTATTTTTTGGTTAGTCAAGGGAGGCATTGGTGGAAGGAATTAAGGCTAGCACCAAGGAGAGCTCCCTGGTGGCCTTCTGTAGCCCTGGCCTTCTCAAAGTCAGTTCAGCCCTGAGACAAGCCCCATCTTTAACTTAAAGTGCCTGGGCCTAGTCTTTTAAAGAAGCCTGCATCTTTTTCTCCCAAGCAGTCCTCATGGTTTGTTCGGGATAGCAGCAAAACATCCTTTAGGTCGAAAGGCAGCTAATTTTCTGCAATGTTGAACTCTTCCTCATTATTACCTTCTTCTGGAATTCCTCTTCTTTTTCTCAATGGAATTTTCACCGAAGATTTGTAAAATTAATCTGTAATGAGCCTGCACTGTGTTCTTTAAAAAGACTAGAACAAATAGAGGTTGTCACAACTTTAGATGACCGTGTGGTAACATGTGTTACTATCAACAGGCAGACCTGCAGTGACCTGGCACTCAAGAATGAGCTGGGGTTTTGTGACTCCAATGGAGATATCCCCAATAGACTGTGCTAGAAACCCTTTGCTCCCATTCACCCCAGGCTATATTTACTGAGGAAATTCTGCTTCTTCCCTTAGTCTTACCATTCTATAGGCCTACTCTTTGCCAACCTTTAGTGAAGTGTTGGTGTCGTAATTAACAAAGTGTCAGGCACTTCTCTATGATTCACCTCTATCCACAGCACCAAACAGTGTCTGCTGACAATATCTCACACCCCTCAGAAATAAGCAGTAATACCTATTCACCTGCTGCTATGTCCATTCTTCATACCATTTTGTTGTTGCTGTTGCTAGGTGCCGTCCAGTCAGTTCCAACTCATAGCTACACTACAAGACAGAGTAGAACCGCCCCACAGGGTTTCTGAGGAGTGGCTGGTGGATTCAAACTGCTCTTAACCACTATGCCACTAGGCCTCCATGTGTTTCATAGAACGACATGATTTTAGCTTTCTGGTTCAAGAAGCATACAAAATAGAAGACTTTCCCTTTCCCAAAAACATATTTAGCCTTGGAAGCAAAAAACAAACAACAAATAACCCCAAACAAAACCCATCATCAGGTAGTTAACTATGACTCATGGCATCCTCATGTGTTACAGAGTAGAACTGAGCTCCCTGGGGTTTTCTCAGTAGTAATCTTTATCAAAGCAGATCTTCAGGCCTTTCTTCCGCCACGCTGCTAGGTGAGTTCAGACTGCCAAACTTTAGCTTGGTAGCTGAGTACAAACTATTTGTGCCGCCTGCAAATTGCAAATAAACCTCCAGCTCATATGCTGGCTAATTCATAGCTTTCCCTGTAGATATCAGTGAGCATTTCATCTTCTGTGGAGATAAAGGTAGGGAAAAGTTTTGGATCTTTGCCTATTTTAAATCTTCTTGGTACATCATACTTAAAATCACAAGAGGCAGTGGGAGGAATAAGCTGGAGAAAATTGGATGGTAATAAGGATGGGAAAGTGCAGGAAGAAAACTCATTTTCTTCGTCCCTTCCTCTAGGGTGGTAATTGGACTAATTCACCTAGTATTATCGCTTTTTGCAGAACATCTAAAAGCATAGTCACAAATACCAGACGAATATAAGACTTGGTTATCTTTTCAGACCCATTATCATATTTTCTGTGGCATGTAGTCAAATGCATTATCACTCCAGGAAGACGTGTGCTGAATCTCTTTGTAATGTGATGTGTGGGGCTAGGCAAAAATACTACACAGCTGTACTGGGCAGTGGGGAGTGAGTTCCAGAATCCAAGGAAAAGGATCATAATATGTTTGTTCATAAGTTACCAACACTATTATTTAGGTAAAGTTGATGTATAAGAGAAGACTGAGAAAACAGGTTTCTTTATGAGTGCAAGCAAAAAAGCCACTCAGTTTTGCTTCTGTGTTTCCAAATAGGATATAATAATAGAAATGATGATGGAGTAGATCATGTTAATGACTTTCTTCCACAGCTGTTGTTTTCAGTACGGGGAAATTATTTAAAATAAGTGTATAACTTTCTTCTACATTTAGTGTACTAAATACAAGTAAATGAGGTTTTCACAATCCCCAAAGCATGTTTTGCTTATCCTTAGTGAAGAATAAGTTAACTGTACATTTTCAGAATTAAATAAATTACCATGGTTTACATTTGCTTAGTAAGGTCTATTATCTTAGTGCGTAAAGAATGCTATATTTTTAGATAACTCAATGAGATATGGGAGCCCTGGTGGTACAGTGGTTAAGAGCTACAGCTGCTAACCAAAAGGTTGGCCATTCAAATCCACCAGGCACTCCTTGGAAGCCCTATGGGGCAGTTCTACTCTGTCCTATAGGGTCGCTATGAGTTGAATTGAAGACAATGGGTTTTATGAGATACGAGAAGAATCTTTCCTTTGAATCATTCTTTTGATACCTTGTAAAGGTCTTGTGATTACCTTTCTTAGCTTTTGTTCTACTAAGATGTACAGAGGTTTTTAGGTGGCTTACATATTTCAAATGTGTGCAGTAAGTAAACATAAAAATTCATTAACTTTTCTTTTGGTGAAGGAGTTTTAAGTTTACTTTGAACTTTCTATGAAAAATCTTGCACCGCATTTGCAACATTAATCCCAAATATGCATTGAATACCATGAGGCACAAGCTATTCTCTTTGGAGTCACAGATGTTTACGCTCTACGATCAGGGGTCTGTCATACCCTCATGTAGTTTATGGTCATATTACTAGTAAGTAGTCAAGACATACATATGAATTTCAAATGTAAAGGATGTGCATTGTATATATCAATGAGAGCCACTTGTGGGTATAACGTCATTCATTATCTGTATTGGGAAGAAGTCTAGTTTCTTACAAAAAGATGGTAGGTTTGCAACGAAGCCTTAATTAAAGGAGAAAGGGAGAAATAGAGAAGGAAATGGGGTGAAGAAATGTGAATGAATTGAATAAAAAACCAAATTGGTTTCCATCAAGCTGATTCCAACTCATAGCAACCCTATAGGACAGAGTAGAACTGCCCCATAGGATTTCCAAGCAGCTGCTCGTGGATTCAAACTGTCATCCTTTTGGTTAGCTGTCAAATGCTTAACCAATGGGCCACCAGGGCTCCAAATGAATAGGACAAATAAATATATTGTAAAATATATAAGGAAAAGGAGATTCACAGGCCTAGGAGACAGTGTGAAAAAGCTCTGGCAAGAGTCAGTATAGGGAGAACTTTTCCCAGTTAGAAGGGAAGGGGTACATATTAACAGTTGGCCCTGGTATTACAGACCTGTTGCCACAGAACAAAGTACCTTAAAACTTAGCATCTTAAATATCACACCCATTTATTGTCTCACAATGCCTGAGAGTCAGGAACTCCTGTGTTTTAGCTGTGTCCTCTGCTTCAGAGTCTCTCACAGGCTGCCGCCAAGGAGTTGGCTGGGGCTGTGTCACCCGAAGAGAAAGAATCTGCTTCCAAGCTCACTCACATGGCTGCTGACAGCATTCAGTCCTTTGCTGAACATTGACTAGAAGCAGTCCTCCATGCTTTGCCACATGGGCCTCTCCAACAGAGCAGCTTGCTTCTTCAGAGCGTGCAGGGCAAGAAGGCACTCCAGTGAGTTTGCTAGCAAGATGGAAGTTACCATCACAGAAGTGACCTTCCCTCCCCTTTGCTGGTATGAATACCAGGAGGCAGGGACTACTGAGGGTCATCTCAGAGGTACATATACCATAGCCCTTCACATTGCTCCAGAACCAAAAATTGCACAGCAGCTAATATAATCCACTCTCATAAAGAGGGTCAAATAAAAAAAAAAAGCTACACTTTGAAAGAGAGATGCTTTATTCAGAAAGGAAGGGGGGTGGGGAGGAAAGAGACTATTGTAATAGTGGGTGTCTTAGTCATCTAGTGCTGCTATAACAAATACCACAAGTGGATGGCTTTAACAAAGAGAAATTTATTTCTTCACAGTAAAGTAGGCTAAAAGTCCAAATTCAGGGTGGCAGCTCCAGGGGAAGGCTTTTTCTCTCTGTCAGCCTTCTCATCAGTCTTCCCCAAGGCTAGGAGCTTCTCTGCACAGGGACCCCTGGTCCAAAGGACATCTGCTCCTGGCACTGATTTCTTGGTGGTATGAGGTCCCCAACCTCTGCTTCCTTCCCTTTCCTTTTATCTCTTGTAATATAAAAGGTGGCATAGGCCACACCCTGGGGAAACTCCCTTCACATTGGATCAGGGATGTGACCTTAGTAAGGGTGTTACAATCCCGCCCTGATCCTCTGTAACATAAAATTACAATCACAAAATGGAGGACAACCACATAATACTGGGAAACATGGCTTAAGCAAGTTAACACATTTTTGGGGGGGATACAATTCAATCCATGACATTCTACCCTTTGGCCCCCAAAAAATCACATCCTTGCAACTTGCAAAACATACCCAATTGTATCAAAGCAAAAGTCTTAAATCAATTCCAAGTCCAAAATCCGAAAATTCCTCTTTACCTGTGAAATCTAAAATACAGGTTATCTGCTTCCAAAGGTACAATGGCAAAACAGGCACAAGGTAGACATTTCCATTACAAATGGGAGAAACTGGAGGAAAAGAAGGGACAACAGGTACCAAGCAAGTCAGCAGAACACATTACATTATAGCCCTTAAGGCCTTGAAAATAATCCTGGGTTCTCTGAGACAATTTATACAATAACCCTGCCTTCCAGCCTCTAGGTATTGGCCACACTCTCCAGATTCTGAGTGAAGGCCCCTCGGCCCTGGGCTTCAGCTCCACCTTCCAGGCCAACTGGACAGCAACTCTGCTCCCTCAGCTTTAGATGCACAATTCTCCTAGTCCATCTGAGTGGCGACTCCACCCTTAGAAACACCAGAGGCCATGGCTCCACCCTTTGAAACCCCAGAGGTCCTGGCCGTATCTTTTGAGACTAGGGCAGCTTGGCTTCTTGTGTTCCTTGTCTCTTCAGCTTCTGCTTCCTGTGGCCTCTCAGCTCCTGGGGCCTCACGCCCACATCTCCCTTGCTGGGACAAGTGTTCCAAAGCTATGTAGCTCTATGCATAAGTTCCCGGAGGCACCCCACTCCACCAGGAAACCTCTTGTGCACAAGAACTCAGCTCTCTCACTCCATGGGTTGGCTCTAGCACTATCTGGCACTGGTCTCCTGGTTCTGCTGCTGCCAGTTTGCTGCTGCTGTTTCTAACCATCTGTGCCTTCTCTAGTATTAACAGTTCTCCTCACTTCCTTCTGAGTCTTCTATCCATTCACAGTTTCAAAACCACATCCACATTTTAGGTATCTGTTAGAGCAGCACCCCACTCTCTCGGTCCCATATTTTGTCTTAGTCATCTAGTGTTACTATAACAGAAATACCACAAATGGTTGACTTTAACAGAGAGAAATTTATTTCTTCACAGTAAAGTAGGCTAGAAGTCCCAATTCAAAGTGGCAGCTCCAGGTGCAGGCTTTCTCTCTCTGTCAGCTTTCTCGTCAGTCTTCCACTGGACTAGGAGCTTTTCTACACAGGGACCCTGGGTCCAAAGGATGCACTCTGCTCCTGGCACTGCTTTTTTAGTGGTATGAGGTCCCCAACTCTCTGCTTGCTTCCCTTTCTTTTTATCTCTTGAGAGATAAAAGGTGGTGCAGGTCACACCCCAGGGAAACTCCCTTTACCTTGGATCAGGGAGGTGACCGGGGTAAGGGTGGTATTACAATCCCACCCTAATCCCACCCTAATCCTCTCAACATAAAAGTACAATCACAAAATGAAAGACAACCACAGAATACTGGGAATCATGGCCTAACCAAGTTGATACATATTTTTGGGGGGACACAATTCAATCCATGACAGTGGGGGAGAGTAGCTGTGACTATAGAGAAAACACTTGGGCCATAAGGTAATGCAAATGTCTGAAAGTCTTAGGGGAAAAATGTTTTTCTTTTATAGATATGAGAGTAAACAAGGCTAGAAAAAAGTCAGGCATGCAGAAGTGGGATGAAAGGGTAACATCATGGGATAATACATCAAAATGTTCTAGGCTGAGGCTAACCTCCTCTCAGGAAGGGGCCCTAAATAGTATGCTGGCTCAGGCTGAGGGTGAGCCACAGTTCAAGGATTCAGGGGAAGGAGAGAAGTTTAACAAAGTTTGATTAACAAGCACTTTGTTTCTGGTTAATCAGTGGGGACAAGCAGTTCAGCTAATCATTTATGAGACAAAGAATGGGAATTTGGAAGGTCTTTGTCTGGCCTTGTCATAGGTAAACAAGGAGGCATCCGTGAGTCTTATCTAAGTCATATGGAATCAAAAAATAAAAAACTAAACCTCTTGTCATCGAGTCAATTCCCACCCATAGTGACCCTATAGGACAGAGTAGAATTGCCCCACAGGGTTTCCAAGGAGCAGCTGGTGGATCTGAACTCCAACCTTTTGGTTGACAGCCGAACGCTTACCATTTTTCTGAACACAAAGGATGGTGGGACTTCTTTAACCATTGTTGTTTTCCTGTATCACAGGGTTCAGGTAAATTTCGTTATCAGTAGAGAACATATTTTCATCAAAGCTTTAGGTATAAATATCCTGAGACATATTCAGGTCTGGGGGTGGGGGAAAGCTGAAGTAGACAAAAGAATATCTTCTTTCCCCCTCCATTCCCCTTTCTGTGGACCCCTTTGTTAATTTTGTGTGTTCTCCATTCTTGCCTCTAAGCTCACTGCATCCAATTTCTTCATGCTGAGCCCTGGATTTACTCCCCACTGTGGAACCAGTTTTCTCAGCATTGAATATGTCCACGTCCTTTTCCAATAAAATCCCTCAATCCTCTGACCTGTCTTTCCTCTCAGGGCAGTGCTTTCTGAGATGTTAAAATGCATAACACATGGAAGCTATTTGCTCCTGTCAGGGCAAACTAATCTGTTTTCCTTAACAATGAACACAATGCCTGTCTGAAATGTTCATTTCACCTGGACTTCCTGGGTGGCGTGATTGGTTAATGCACTCAGCTGCTAACTGAAAGGTTGGAGGTTCCAATTCACACAGAAAGGACTGAGGATCTACTTCTAAAAACTCAGCCATTGAAAACCCTACAAAGAACAGTTCCATTCTGACATACATGGGGTCGCCATGAGTTGGAACAGCGACTGGTTAGTGGTCTTCATTTCTCTGCTCCCATTTCCTAGCTTAGTCTTGGTCCACATAGCTCATTTCCAGCTAGATTGAGGGGCCTCTTGCCTCGATCTGACTATCGCTGGATTCTGCCTCCACCAACACCCCCTTTTAGTTAGTTGGTGTTCCTCTCTAAAACCCTCTTTGTTTCTCATCCAGCTGTAGGTCAAATCCAAACTCCATAGCTTATCATTTACCATTGTTTATACTCTGTTTCCAACCAACCTTCCTATATTAGTTGAATAAAGATGGACTCAACTTCTTTTTTGGCGGCCCCAGTGTCTAGGACAGGGTGTAATATGTTATAGCTGCCAAGTATATGTTGTTGAATTCATCAATTTCATTTATAATTAGCTAGGACATAACATTGGGAGGAAAGACCTGGCAATCTACTTTGGTAAATTAGCTGATGAAAACCTATGGATCACAACGGTCAAATTGCAACAGATCCCTGGGATGGTGTCGGTCTGGGCAGCATTTATTCCATTGTGCATGGGGTTACCATGAGTCAGGGGCTGACTCCATGGCAGCTAACAACAACAGCAGTATTTATTGAGTAGGTATTTTATGACAGGAACATTTTAATGATGAGGGAGCCGAAGCCCGAAGATGGTAACTGGCCCAAAGATACCTGGTGGTAAGTGACAGAACCAGGACAGGAAAGACAACAGACTCTCATTGGTCCTCTTATCAGTGCCATAGTGTTTTACCCAGAGAGACATTGTTTAATGTCACTAGATCAGGAAAGCAGGAGAAACGAGTGAACAAGTGGATTTGTATTCTTGTGCGTTTCAGGGTGTTACTTCTCATCGTCATTCCATTGTGATTTTATCTACTATTAGCTGAATTTTCAAATACTAAGCTTTCTTCCCTCTGGTTTTGTTAGACTGGGAGGCTTTTTCTACTTTTCATACATGATTAGTGTTGGATAACAACCCAGTGGCACCCGAACCCAAGGTCATCCGCATCTCCAAGAGACCAAAAAATGACTCCAGACCAGCAATCATGACATACGGCCTATGTGGGAAGGTTACTTACAGGACCATGGCCCTGGGTGGCAGCTGGACCAGTTTACTGCTCTGCAACCACCTAGAAAGGGACACAAGCTTATATACCATTCCAGCTAGGACCAAGGCTCATTGTTTTTCTCCCATGTCCTTGGGCAGTCAGTGTTCCCAGGGACTTCACATCCAGGCCCAGATGTTTTCCTTCCTGTTGCTAAGGCATTCCTCGGCCTTGGCCACTGGCCCAGTCATGCCACCCCCAGCCTTGTACCTTAGCCTGAGTTCATCCCTAATTCATCCCCAGCATGCTTCAGGGAAGAACAAAGCTGATTGCATTGGGGGGGATGCATATAGCTGAATAGCATTACCCTACAATGAGACGGCACTGGGGTGGGTAATGTACACTGGAGTTAAATCTTGTGTTTAGGTTGCAATATGAGGGACAATCTGAATGCCCACTGCTAAATGTGTGTGGTGTCATCACCCTTTTCTTGGGACTCAAATTCAAAGAATGTTCAGAGCTCAGGGCCAAAGACTATTACCCAGAACTTAATTAAGAAACTTGAATAAAAAGTGTAAAACAATGTGTAAAGAGAGACAAAGTCCTAGATGAGTCAGAGCCAGGAATTCAAAGCAGGTGAAGGTTATCTTCCGTTTTAATCATCCTTTTAGTATCCTTCTCTTGCCACAACAAGTAACCTGTGCCTTCCTCATTTCCTCCCCAACTTGCCTATCAGAATGTCCTAGCAATTCACCTTGCTTCAGAAAATCCTGATAAACTCCCCACACTTGGAGCTGAAATGATAATAGTAAATAGGAGCTGCTGCTGTTTTTAGTTGTCATGAAGTCAATTCCATTTCATGGAGACCCCATGTGTCAGAGGAGAACTTTGCTCTACAGGGTTTTCAAGGTTGTGATCTTTTAGAAGCAGATCTCCAGGCTTTACTTCTGAGTGTATTTGAACTGCCAGCTTCTCCAAATTCATGATCCAGCACTTAACCATTTGTACCACCCAGGGACTCTGCAACATATCACATGCCTCCTGTGCCCCAGGAACTCCATGTAGTTTCCTTATGTCATTTCCCTTCCACATAGCAACTCAGTAAGGCATCTCCATCGCATGGTTGTTAAAACAGAGGTTTAAGGAAGAAGAGTAAATTCCACAACTCAGACTATAGGTAGAAAAGTAGAAGAAACAGGATTCCACCTCGAGTTTGTCTCATTCCTGTGGCCAGAACTGTTTCCTTCATTAATATATTTTCCTTCCAAGAGTCTGTGCATTTGAGTAGGCAACAATTTAAAGCTAAAGAAGTGAAGCACTGATGGTTGAGTTTCAAATCTGAACAAGGCTGGAAGCCTTGCGGCACTCACGCTGTGCACACACCTCCCCAACCCTCATCATACCTTGAGGCTTGCTCTGGGGCTTTGTGTAACACTGGTTTCTTTTCAAGAGAAAATTTTCTTGGAACTAATGTAGCCGAGGATTTGTATTCCTCCTGCCTCTGAATACCCACAAAAAACAAACTGGAAGCAAACCTTGGGCCTGTCTTTTAGGGGCCCTTGCTAATTGATCTGGACTCCTGGGCAAATGATACCAATCCTAACATTTATTGAGCATTTAAAGCAACAGGAGAACTTGCTATGTACTGTTCTAAGTGCTTTAAATCCTTTAAACTCATGTTGTCTTCACTCTTACATGAAGATGTGATTAAATAGACTTGCCATGTTTTAGAGGTGAGGGCACTGAGGTACAGAGAGATTAAATCTGACTTGTTGCTGTGGGTCAACTCCGACTCATGGCCACCCCATGTATGTTAAAGTAGAACTGTGCTCCATGGCATTTTCAGTAGCTAATTTCTCAGAAGTAGATCACCAGGCACTTCTTCTGAGGCACCTCTGGGTGGACTCCAACCTCCAACCTTTTGGTTAGCTGACCAGCCCTTGAACCGTTTGCACTACCCAGGGACTCCTAAATCTGAAGAGTAAATGTTAAGTAGAAACGGAAGAGGCAGGAACTTGAACCCAGGCTGTCCTGAACCAGAAATGGTAGTCCTGGCCCCTTTCCAGTCATCCCACTGTTGTGATGATTGTGCAAATTATCCATAGTCCCTGGGGAGGGCAACCTCCTAACAGTCCGTATGCAAATATTCTGATGAGCCTTGACTTTAAAACAAAGCAAAACCAAAATGGGGCAGTGTGCTCACCAGATGCCAAGCCTCTTTTCTGTGGCTTCCCAAATAGCACAACCTGACTCATTGGCACTCACTGAGCAGGACCACTGTGCTATCCCAGGTGATGGGTGGGATGAAGAGTTGGATGACTGTCATCCCTTTTTAGTTGGGATATAGGCAGGGTGTACACATGGGACATTTGTAGAGAGCAAGACAAGATATGAGTGCTAAAATGAGTGTTACAGACCACAAATACTGAGGAACTGCTAGGATGAAAAATCAGCGACCTGGAGAGGTCAAGGGGCGCTTCTTGGGGAAGTGTGAACTTACTTGAATTCCAGGTCTTCGAAAAGTTGGAAAAGATTCTCCACCTTGCCTGGGCTTGCCCTCCGTTAAGAGTCTTGATCTTCATCTCTTTCATTTTTTCACCTTCTTATTTGACCCCAAGAAATTAAGTAGCAGGTGAGAAGCATTAGCCACTGTGAACAGTGATCTCGATTATAAGGCTGCATTCCGGGACCTGCATTTAAGTCCGCGCAGATGTTTTTTCAGTGCTCCCATGTGGGAGGGAAAAGGAGGGAAGGACTTGCCTTACAAAAAAGTCCTGAGACATGAGGATTTGTCAGAGGAATAAGTCTACAGTCTAGTTAAATGAGGAGGATTTAACATGTTAGAAAAGGTTTCCTTTTAGAAGCTACAGGCAAGAATGCCGTACCATCCTTTGTTCATTCCTGATTTAGCACCCTGAGTTACGTTTCCGTTCAAAAATAGAGGAGAATTACGATGTTTTTGAATAATGGTAAATGTGGCACATTTCACCTTTTGAAGTTCAAATAATTCACCTGAACTTAATTGCAAAATGAAATACCGTGTGTGTGCATAGCCCCCTGGATCTGCATTAGGAATGGAAAGGTATATTGCATTTCTAAACCCTGACCCTGCTGGGGTTTAGGAATTTCCCTAATGGAATCTGCAAGTCCAGGGGTTTCCCAACAAATGTGAAATGCCAGAAGAAGCCAGAAATGCCTCCAAGGTAGCCAGGTGAGTTTAATGGGAAATGGTTGCCTTCAGAAAACGTAGGAAGGAAAAAGAAAAGAACATGAACAGGTTTTGACATGAGTCATTAGCAGATGGTTTTATATGGGCATAGCAGAATTGTCTTAGCACTTCGTTAATAAACATTCTGCAGACATTGTTCACGTTACGTGTGTCAAAAAATGATCATATAAATAAAAACAGAAGATTGGTGTAGAAAGAATATAAATGTTGAACACGTTTCATGCTGCCTATCAGCTAGTTAATAATGGGGTAGTTTCCTCACCCTTGCCGTGATTTGATGCAAATTTAGGAGATGTAGAAGGCATCATAAATTTGTTATATCTTTCAATTACATATTAAAAGGTGTTTTCATTTTAGTTGAAATCCATAAATATTGCATTGCCACGTCGTCTACTTCTCTGTCAAAATACGTTTTCCTAGACAGGCAAGCTGACTTCTCTGAGAAGCTGACTGCCTTGACTGTGGCCATTAGCACTGTTCTATTGGCCAGACTCAGCTGTCCTTTCCTGAACCTTTCAGATGCCGACTTTGTAAAAGAAATATAATAAAATCCTTCCTTACACTGAAGGCTTTTAGTAACGTGCCCAGACTTGGAAAACCTCGTCTTGTTTTGTTATGATTCATTTTGGTTGATAGCATTGATACTCTTTAGTTAAGGATTCTAAAAGACCAGTTTCTTGGTATTTTATATGTAGACAAAGAACATTCCAAACCTCTTAGGAAGGCTGCTAAATTACTTCTCAATGTAGGAGACCTGCAAAGATTTGTTTCCATCAGACTTTGCTGAAACGTGCCATCTGTTCAGCTAACGAGCGCCTACCACCAAAGCAGGTAGAAACAGCCTTTTTTATTTTCATCAGCTCTTTGTGCCCACATGACTGTCTTTCCAACTTCCCAAAATCTATTATAAAGTATCAGACTTTATGCGATAGGGACTCCTTTACCCCCCACGCACAAGCTCTTTTATGTGTGAGCCTGGGCCCAGGCATCATTGGCATGGATACTGTCCCTGGGCAGCAGCTCTGAGTTTATCTGATTTTATTGGTAGGCATGTGGCCACTGGTTTTACTTTCACCTGGATTTTCCTAAATTTAAGACTAGATCCTACTCTCCTTCTTTTTCCCTTTTTCTCCTTCCTATTCCCTTTTCTTACCCTGCCTCTCTCTCCCCCAGTTCCTTGTTGGTTCCTGTCAATGAGCCAAACCAAAACCCTCATAGAGACCCAAGCATCTCAGGCCTTTTTGTGCTGTTCTCTCTTACTGGAAATTCTTTTCTGAATTTTTTCCATTGGCCTTCCAAGGTTTCACCTTAACCAGATCCTCTGGGAAACCTTCTCTGTGAAGTACCTCCCTTCCCACTGCCAGGTGAGCCCCTCTCTGCTCTCAGCACACTTGGACTCACCTCTCTCATGCTCCTTAATGCGTGGCTTGGTTTATGTTGACACACTTGTTCATGTCCCCATGAAGCGGTAGTAAGTTCCTTGTGAGTAGAGTCTGGGTCTTTTATATCAATGCTCTTTGCATTCAGCCCAGTGGTAAGACCCAATACTTAGTGGATGGATGGATAGATTATGTTTAGATGGAAATACAGTGGGAAATGAAGTACATTAAGCATGCTCACTACTCTGGTGGAGGCTTACAATATAACTGGGAAATTTAGACATGTCTACTGAGCTATGAGAGGAAGAAATAAGGTTGATTGTTGTTACTCATGGTAGTTATGTCCTCCAAACTCATCATGAACACTTAATTAGTGAACACTGAACCCTTGTCCCTGTGGAAGATACAGAGTTAGGTTCTTGCAGGCCTCTGGTCACATTTGCATTAACAGTCACTACATAAGCTTGTTTTCTGTGTGCTTCTGTTTAGATTTTTTTTTTTTTTTTTCTGTTTAGATACCTATTTCAATACATATCATTGGTTCACTAACACTGAACACATAACCAATAGCCTTCTTGCTCTTGGGAACACTAGACAGCACTTTAGCACTACACTTGGGGTTATTTTAAATGATAAAATCACCAAGAAAAAGGTACGAAAATGTGAAAAATGTGGCAAAAAAAACAAAGACCCCAAAAAGGCCACTTGTTTATAGTATGAGAGCTGATACAAGAAGAGAGAGTGTTGCCTTGTTCAGCATCGACTGGGAATGTGAACACTGGGCGAGAGAAATTTTTCACCACTCTGCACATCTCTGTGAATGACCACGGAAGCTAAAGGCTATTGATTTTGGGGTTACAAATACATTTTTTGTGACTGGGCTAATTTGCAAATACGGAATCCATTAATAATGAGGATGAATTGTATTTGCTAAGTGCTACGTGAGGAAAAAAAAATTAGAAAGGGATGTAGAGAAACACAATAAACAGAGAAATTGAAGTCCCAGTGATCAAGGAAGTCTTTGTGAAGGTGGCGTTTGTGCTCTACCTTGATTTCTATTTGGCATCATTCTTCATCCTTCTTCCTGGTCTCACTAGGAGGGACCAAGGAATGAGGAACGAGAAAGTCCCCAGAAGAAAAAGAAGTTCTAGCATAAGACTTCTTACTTAAACTTTTTTTTACCTACTAGCAACGGGACCTTGGGCAAGTTACTTAACCACTTAAAACCTGTTTCTTCATCTGTCAAATGATAATTAAAATTGTGGTGTTATAAGAAACAAAAAAAAAGAAAATTTATGTAACATTCTTACCATGGTGTCTAGTATATAGTAAGTACTCAATAAATATTAGCTATTATTATTGTTATCATTATTAAAGCCATTTACCATGAGGCTTACCTGTTCTCAAGCTTATTTGTTCATTGTGCCGTGTTATATAAAGCAAAACCTGTCATGAAAAATAGCAATGTAATTTAAAAGAAAAACCTCTTTTATTGTATTTATTAGATTGAGCCATATAAAATTGTCATCTTTGTAAGTCAAAATTGACAAATATCAGCAATTTCATGTAGTTCACCTTCATATATAGGGTCTTGTAGCTAGGTGCCATTGAATTGGTTCTGACTCATAGCGACCCTATGCACGATAGAACGAAGCACTGTCCAGTCCTGCACTATCCTCACAATTGTTGCTATGCTAGAGCCCATTGTTGTAGCCACTGTGTCAATCCATCTCCTTGAGGGTCTTCCTCTTTTTCACTGACCCTCTACTTTACCAAGCATGATGTCCTTCTTCAGGGACTGATCATCCTGATAACATGTTCAGAGTACGTGAGACGTAGTCTCGCCATTCTTGCTTCTAAGGAGCATTCTGGCTATACTTCAAGACAGATTTGTTTGTTCTTTTGGCAGTCCATGATATATTCGATATTCAATAGTCTTCTCCAACACCACAATTCAAAGGCTTTGATTCTTCTTCAGTCTTCCTTATTCATCGTCCACCTTTTGCATGGATATGAGCCAATTGAAAACACCATGGCTTTGTTCAGGCTTACCTTAGTCCTCAAGGTGACATCTTTGCTTTTCAACACTTTAAAGAGGTCTTTTGCAGCAGGTTTGCCCAATGCAATGCATCTTTTGATTTCTTGACTGCTGCCTCCATGGGTATTGATTGTGGATCCAAGTAAAATGAAATCCTTGACAACTTAAGTCTTTTCTCCATTTATCATGATGTTGTTTCCTGACACAGTTGTGAGGATTTTTGTTTTTGTTATGTTGAATTGTAATCCATACCGAAGGCTGTGGTCTTTGATCTTCATCACTATGTGCTTCAAGCCCTCTTCACTTTCAGCAAGAAAAGGTGGTGTCATCTGCATAATACAGGTTGTTAATGAGTCTTCCTCCAATCCTGGTACCCTGTTCTTCTTCATATAGTCCAGCTTCTCAGATTATTTGCTCAGCATACTGATTGAATAGGTATGGTGAAAGGATACAACCCTGATGTACACCTTTCTTGACTTTAAACCATGCAGTATCCCCTTGTTCTTTTCAAACAACTGCCTCTTGATCCATGTACAGATTCCTCATGAGCACAATTAAGTGTTCCAGGATTCCCATTCTCTGCAATGTTATCCATAACTTGTTATAATCCACATAGTCGAATGCCTTAGCATAGCCAATAAAACACAGGTCAACATCTTTCTGGTTTCTCTGCTTTCAGCCCGGATCCATCTGACATCAGCAGTGATACCCTGGTTCTACATCCTGTTTTAAATCCAGCTTGTATTTCTGGTAGTTCCCTGTCAATATACTGCTGCAGTCCCTTTTGAATAATCATCAGCAAAATTTTGCTTGCATATGATATTAATGATATTGTCTGATGATTTCCCTCTTCAGTTGGATAACTTTTCCTGGGAATGAGTACAAATACAGATCTCTTCCAGTTGGTTGGCCAGGTAGCTGTCTTCCAAAGTTCTTGGCATAGACCAGTGAGCACTTACAGCTCTGCATCCGTTTGTTGAAACGTCTCAACTGGTATTCTGTTAATTCCTGGAACCTTGTTTTTCACCAGTGCCTTCAGTGCAGCTTGGACTTCTTCCTTCAGTACCATCGGTTCCTGGTCACATGTTACCTCCTGAAATGGTTGGACCATTTCTTTTGGTGTAGTGACTCCATGTGTTCCTTCCATCTTTTTTTTTTTTTTTTTGATGCTTCCTGGATCGTTTAATATTTTCCCTGTAGAATTCTTCAGTATTACAACTCAAGGCTTAAATTTTTTCTTCAGTTCTTTCAGTTTGAGAAATGCTGTGCGTGTTCTTCCCTTTTGGTTTTCTAACTCCAGGTCTTTGCACATGTCATTATAATCTTTACTCTGACTTTTTGAGTTGCCCTTTGAAATCTTCTGTTCAGCTCTTTTACTTCATCATTTCTTCCTTTTGCTTTAGCTACTCGACATACAAGAGCAAGTTTCAGTCTTCTGACATCCATCTTGGTCTTTTCTTTCTCTCCTGTCTTTTTAATGACCTCTTGTTTTCTTCGTGTATACTGTCCTTGATGTCATTCCACAACTTGTCTGGTCTTTGGTTGCTAGTGTTCCAACGTGTCAAATCTGTCCTTGAGATGGTCCCTAAATTCAGGTGGGATATACCCAAGGTTGTATGTTGGCTCTCATGGACTTGTTCTAATTTTCTTCAGTTTCAACTTGAACTTGCATATGAGTAATTGATGGTCTGATCCATAGTCAGCCCCTGGCCTTCTTCTGACTGATGATATTGAAATTTTTCCATCATCTCTTTCCACAGATGTAATCGATTTGATTCCTGTGCATTCCATCTGGCAATGTCGATGTGTATAGTCACTATTTATGTTGGTGAAAAAAAGTATTTGCAATGAAGAAGTCATTGGTCTTGCAAAATTCTATCATGTGATCTCTGGCATCGTTTCTATCACCAAGACCATATTTTCCAACTACAGATCCTTCGTTTCCAACATTCATATTTCAATCACCAGTAATAATCAGTGCATCCTGATTGCATGTTTGATCAATTTCAGACTGCAGAAGTTGGTAAAAATCTTCAGTTTTTTCATCTTTGGCCTTAGTTTTTGATTCCTAAATTTGAGTAATAGTCATATTAACTGGTCTTCCTTGTACGTATATGGATATTATCCTATCGATTAAAAAAAAAAAAAATTTTTTTTTTTTTTTTTTTTTTACTAACACATTATCCTATCACTAACAGCATTGTACTTCAGGATAGCTCTTGAAATGTTCTTTTTGGCAATGAATGCAACACCATTCCTCTTCAAGTTGTCATTCCTGGCATAGCTATTAGACCATATGATTGTCAAGTTCAAAATGACAAATACCAGTCCATTTCAGCTCACTAATGGTTAGGATATCGATCTTTATGCCTTCCATTTCATTTTTGATGGTTCCCAATTTTCCTAGATTCACACTTCATACATTCCAGGTTCTGATTTTTATTGGATGTTTGCAGCTGTTTCTTCTTACTTTGAGTCATGCCACATCACCAAATGAAGGTCCTGAAAGCTTGACTCATGCAGAATCTTAGATCTTGCTTATAAATCAAAAAGTCTTGACATGTTAAAATTATATATTAGAACATTTGTAATATCAGTACCCACTAATGTCAAGTAATAGTCTCTATAAAACTACAGTTTGGCAAAGTGATCGGGGCAGTCCACTGGAGTTTATTATTACATATCAAATAGGTAAGTTTTAAATTGTGATAAGACCTTAACACCCAGCTCTCAGTAAGAACAGGTTCTCATTTGGATCTCAGACATGGTAAGTGAACTCAGTTCACTGTGTCCTGGTTTTCACAACTTACCAAACCAAAGAGTTAAGTCTAGCATAGAGAATACCAAAACCCCAAAACCAAACCCATTGTTATTGAGTCAATTCTGACTCATAGTGACCCTAAAGAACAGAGTAGAGCTGTCCCAGTAGGTTTTCCAAGGAACGGCTGGTGGATTCAAACTGCTGTTCTTTTGATTGGCAGATTGAGCTCTTAACCACTGTGCCACCAGAGCTCCATAGAGAGTACAGTTCAACTAAAAGTCATGTGGCACCTATGTTTTACAACAAGGAGACAGTACACCTGTTGAGATGCAGAACAGAAAGAATATGATGAGCAGTAAAGGTTAGGTTCAAAACACTGCGGGAATACATTGGAATATGGGGATTTGCGGTGACATTTGAGTTGGGTCTTAAAGGATTTGGAGAACTTCACTGGGGGTTAAGGAAAGTCACATTTTGTGTGGAAAAATAATGCAAAGTAGGCCTCGAAGGAGAAAAGAAAGGAGTGTGTTGCAAGAACAAATTCTGAGGAGCTGTGGTTTACTGCGCAGATGGTACATGAGGAGGAAAATGGTAACAGGCAGAAGAGTCATCCCAGCCAACTGTAAAAAAACCTGCCATCACTGAGCCCACACGGTCTCCACCACGATTGCCAGGGGAAGAAAAACATGTCTGTCCTCAACCTTCAAATTGTGAGTACAGCTCATTAGTAGGACCCGAAAGCTGGAAATGGAGTTTCAGCTCCTGAGCCACCAGGGAAAGCATAAGAGGGGATAGAAATGCTACCAAGGGTCTACAGACAATATCAGACCCATTAGGGTAGACAGGAGAAGGTAGAGAGTCAAGGGGGCATGTGGTTACCGGTGACTGGATGTGCTAAATTTGAGGTCCTGAAAGGGTTGCCTTAGATAGTGTTCTGTAGAGAAACAAACAGTGACAGAGAGTGAGTGGGAGGGAAAAATTGATTTTTAAGGAATTGGCTCACGTGATTGTGGGAGGTTGTCAAGTCCAAAGTCTATAGGTCAGGTGACAGGCTGGAGAGACTGTCAGTCTTGTGTCCTAAAATACGTAGGTCAGGCATTGGGCCGCCACTCTTTTGTAAGTTTGTCATACTGTGGTAGCTTTCGTGTCGCTGTATTGCTGGAAGTTATGCCACCGTATTTCAAATACCAGCAGGGCCACCCATGTGGCCAGGTTTCAGCACAGCTTTCAGACTAAGACAGACTAGGTAGGAGGACCTAGCGATTTTCTTCTTAAAAAAATCGGCCAGTGAAAACCTCATGGATAGCAGTGGAACATTGTCTGATATAGTGCCCGAAGATGAACCTCTCAGGTTGGAAGGCACTCAAACTACGACTGGGGAAGAGCTGCTTCCTCAAAGTAGAGTTGACCTTAATGATGTGGATAGAGTAAAGCTTTCAGGACCTTCATTTGCTCATGTGGACGAGTTAAAATGAGAAGAAACAGCTGTAAATATCCATTAATAATTGAAATGTGGGATATACAAAGAATGAATCTAAGAAAATTGGAAGTCTTCAGAAATGAAAGGAAACACATAAAGATCGATATTCTAGGCATTAGTGAACTGAAATGGACTGGTATTGGCCATTTTGAATCAGGCCATCATGTGGTTTCCTATCATAATGAAATGTGCAAAGACTTGGAGTTAGAAAACCAAAAGGGAAGAACACGCTTGGCATTTCTGAAGCTGAAAGAGCTGACAAAAAATTCAAGCCTCAAATTGCAATACTGACGGATTCTATGGGCAAAATATTGAATGATGGAGAAAGCATCAAAAGAAAATGGAAGGAATATACAGAGTCATTGTGCCAAAAAGAATTGGTCAATGTTCAATCATTTCAGGAGGTAGCATATGACAAGACCTGATAGTATTGGAGGAAGAGGTCCAAGGTGCACTGAAGGCTTTAGCGGTAGATAAGGCTCTAGGAATTAACAGAATACCAATTGAGATGTTTCAGTAAATGGATGCAATGCTGGAAGCACTCACTCATCTATGCCAAGAAATTTGTAAGACGCCGCCTGGCCAGTTAACTGGAGGAGAGCCATATTTGTTCCACTCCAAAGCAAGGTGATCCAACTGAATGTGGAAATTATTGGACAGTAACTGCCAGAAATTCAAGCCAGCTTCAGAAGAGGATTTGGAATGATCAGTAGAGATTATACCTCAACATAAAGAAAACAAAAACACAACTGGACCAATAAGCAACATCATGATAAATGGAGAAAATATTGACGTTGTCAAGGATTTCATTTTGCTTGGATCTACAGTCAGCAACCATGAAAGCAGCAGTCAAGAAATCAAATGACATATTGCATGGCACAAATCTGCTGCAGAAGACCTCTTTAAAGTGTTAAAAAGCGAAGATGTTACTTGGAAGACTAAGGCGCACCTGACCCAAATCATGGCATTTTCCATCACCTCGTAGGCATGCAAAAGCTGGACAATGATAAGGAAGACTGAAAAAGACTTGATTCCTTTAAGTTATGGTGTTGGTGAAGAATACTGAATATACCATGGGCTGCCAGAAGAACGAACAAATCTACCCTGGAAGAAGTACAGCTGGAATGCTCCTTAGGAGCAAGGATGGCGAGACATCATCTCACATACTTTGGACATGTTATCCGGAGGAACCAGTCCCTGGAGAAGGACATCATGCTTGGTAAAGAAGAGGGCCGGAGAAAAAGAGAAAGACCTTCTATGAGATGCGTTGACAACAGTGGCTGCAACAGTGGACTGTCGCATAACAATTGAGGGTGATGCATGATGGGGCAGGGTTTCCTTCTGTTGTACACAGGGTTCCTTTGAGTTGGAACCTACTGGACGGCACTTAAGAACAACAAAAGAGGTAGTGGAGAGAGAGAGAGCTGTACAAACAGAGTAGGATGATGGGGAATTTACAGAAGAGAGAGGAGAGGGTAAAATCAAGGGGTCTGGTAGGAGCTTTAGTAGCAAAGGCTCAGGTTCTCTATATCTAAATGGCATTGCTGTTAAGACGATAATGAACATATTAAATCTGTGATCTCAAACAACAGCAAAATATTCCACAGAGTGATAATCATCTAACGTGTACGAATTGAGAATCTGGGATTGAGGAGCACCGTAAACACTGCCAGTTAATGTGAATACAGATTCTCTATTCTGCATTGATGAGCTTCCTGCCTCCGGTAGCTACACGTATTAACTGCTATGTGATAATTACACTTCACAATCGCAGGCTTTGGATGCTGTCCATATTCACCCATTAAGAGAACACTGACATTTGATTTACCCAACTTCACTAATCAATCTCTTGGTTGTAGAAATACTGCAATATCATTTTATAGCCCCTATTATAGCCTAACAAGATACAGATAATTGGGTCCTTGGGGACCCATGTTCTAACTGGTACTGCAGAATAGGCCCATTCCCTCTCCTTCCCAGTCTGGAGGAAGAGTCTGCACTTTACAATTTAATCTGCTCTTCCACCAGCACACTCCTTTGTTTGGGGAGGCAAGGGTGACTGGACGAAAGTCAGATGTGCTGCTTGTTACGTGATTTTTGACATTCGTTTAATATGGGTACTACGGTCATTACCAAAATTACAATAAAACCACATGGATGGAAGGAAAGCAGAGGTCTGCACAGTTTCTCATGCTCACATATGTAGAGACAAAAAGATCTGAATATCCCATGGTAGGACTGTTTAAAGATAAAAAATAATCTTATGTTTACCTCTGCATAGTAAAAACCCAAAACCCAATGCCATCGAGTCGATTCCGACTCATAGTGACCCTACAGGCCAGAGTAGAACTGCCCCATAGAGTTACCAAGGAGCACCTGGCGGATTTGAACTGCCGACCCTTTAGTTAGCAGCTGTAGCACTAGTATTAAGGTATTTTCTAGTGGTTTAATCAAAAGAATATATTATCACTAATCATTTACATTAAAAAAAAAAATCCTAACACTTGGCGGATTCTAGTGTTTATTGCTATTAGCTGCCATCAAGTTGGGCCCTAATTCAGGGTGATCTCATGCATAAGAGAACAAAGAGCTGCCCAGTCCTATGCCATTGTCATGAACAGTTGTGGATCAGACTGTTGTGATCCATAGGGTTTTCATTGGCTGATTTTTGGAAGTAGATTGCCAGGCCTTTCTTCCTAGTCCGCCTTAGTCTGGAAGTTCTGCTGAATCCTTTTCAGCATCATAGCAACATGCAAGCCTCCATTGATGGAAGGATGATGGTTGCACTTGAGGTGCATTGGCCAGGAATGAAACCTGGGTTTCCAATACGGAAGGTGAGAATTCCGCCATGTAACTGCCACTGCCCTTTATCAGTGCTTTGTTTCTCATGTTTTTTCTTTTACAATATAATCTAAGAATCGTGCTTCTTTCTCTGGTGCTTTCGAATATCAAAGAAAATCTGTTTTTCAAGGTTAATTTCAGTGTATAGGTTCTCTGCTCTTTTATTTCCAAGTATTCTTGCTTCTTTCTTTTTTGTACCATTGACAATTCGAGAATAAATGGGCACTTTTTCGGCCTAAAGTTACACATCTATTTCATTGTATAACAATGTGCAATAAAAGTGCTATATAAATGATTGTATTCAGCAGTAAGAAATACTTGAAGACAATCGACCCTTACTTAATGTCAACCATGTGGTAGAAATTTTTTGCAGTTATTGGTACTAGTGTTTCATCATAGCAGTTCTTTCTTAGGAACAGATATTGAGGAGATTCTGATGTGATTATTATTCTTTATTGTCTCAGACAGCCACGGTCAAGAAGGGCATGTTCTAAATGATAGAGGCAACTTGCACGTTCAAAAGTATTGGGAATAAATACATTTGTACATGGAGCATAATGAGACAGATACTCCAAATATGCATACGTGTCCACTGGGAGAGCATTACATAAAAACCTCGGGGAAGCATTGCGTAGAAACCCCAGCTGACGTTTCTTGGGATGTAGTCATAAACTTCTATGAAACAGTACATTTTTTCAGTGTGTAATTCAGTTGGAAGAATCTTAACTGGTTTGGTTAATAGTGACTTAAAATTGTTTGCATCTGGTTAGAATGCTACCATCTGCACAAAACTACAATGGAGCACTCTTTCCATAGACATACAGGCTCGTATGCACACACTGAAAGCATTTCTCATTATTTCTCATTAAGAAACCCATAATTAGCAATTTGAAATTTGTACATAAGATCCTTAGTTTTGTTTGAAAAATCCCTTTTCCATCAAGCTAAACCCTACTCATTTTTCAAAAATTCAGCACGTCAGTACCTTCAGAGAGCCCCACCTCAGACTGTTTGGATCTCTTCACCCATGTGGCATCCTCTTCTGACACCTGTTACAGGGCAGGGTAGTTGTTGGTCTTCCTGGCTCCTACGCTTGGCAATCTTCCTTCCTCAACTTCCTGGCGACAGCTCATTGCACATAGTAGATAGTGGTGAGATGAGTTCCTTTATGTAGCCTTTTGCCTTGGTTCTTTGAAAAAACAGCTTGGAAGATTTTCCCCCTAAGTTCTGAGGAGTTACCTTTGCCCTAGTTCTTTGGAGAAGCACCTTTTGCAGGGGAGGGGGTCTTCCAGGTAGTTTTCTGCCCCAGAGGATTTGTCACTTTTGCCCAGGGGGGTTCCCCAGGTTGATGGACATTTCCTGAGTAAGGTGTTAACAACTTGTCTAGCAATTAAGAAGACCTGAGTTGACTGACATCTCATGGGTAATTGAGGATTGGTTGAACTCTGCTCTGGTGAGGAGGCCCCGCCTTGTAACTGACCAAGCTCAGGATATAGAAATGGTTGAAACACAGAGGTGTGGAGAGACTTCCTGGAGGAGAGAGAAGAGAGATGCTAGCTGATGGATGGGCTGGCAGAGAAGCAGAGCCAAAAGGGAGTCGAGACGTCCTGGAGCTGCTTCCCTGGCTATGAGTCCAGCCAGTTAGCAGCTGAGCCTGCGCAGCAGGGAGGCCTGCGCTGCAAACAGGCTAAGTTGGGGCACCTGCCTGGCAGAGAAGGCAGCCACCCAGCAGAGAAGCCATGCCTGCTGATCACTTGAGGACTGTGTGGTTCCTGATACTGATTCCAAGTTGTTCTGTTACTTCCAAGTTGATCCTGGCCCTAAGTTGTAGCCTGTTACTTCCCCAGTAAACCGTATGAGTATGGTTCTTGAGTTCTTTGTGCAATGAATTATTAAACCCTGCAGAAAGTAGAGAGTGCCATGGGGGGAGCCGCTGGTGATAGAAGTAATGGGGAAGGGAGGAACCGAAGATACACGTGACCTCTGCCTTACAGGGATCAGCTTTGTGCTGATACTGATTCTTATCCCTCAGGAATGTGGACAATCCTTTATACTCCTGATGTAGGCATTCAGTAATTGGTGATCAAGTGAAAGAATAGATAAATGAATGAGTAAATAAATGAGCGAGTGGATAAATGAGGAAATAATTATTCAGATTACAGAAGGTGTGATTTTTAAGTTTTTTTTTTTTATTGCAATTCAAAGTAGATTCACCTGAATATGATTTTTTGCTGTCTTTTCAGCATCAGGTATGCCCCTAAATGACGTAAATCAATATATATCCCCCAACTTAGGGCAATTACATTCACTCAGGATAAACTGATGCTCCAGGCAGATACAGACTGAGGCCCCTAAGAAGCTTGTGAATGTTTGTATGATTAAGAAACCAGTACGTGACATTGCATTGAAAATATTTAATAGTGCTGGGCAGTATATGAGTAAGTGCTTTAGGAGGCAGGTAGAAAAGCACAGAGATTCTGACTGGTTAGTGTGTACCAGTATGCTTATAAAAAAAAATACAGTAAAAAGCACATTCCTGGCCTCCACCCTCCAGACATTCTGATTCCCTAGGTCTCAGGTGGGCCTGGGAACCTGAACTTTTCATTTGAGCCCAAGATGATTGTGTGTAAGTATTCCAGGGAAGCAGGAAATGGGGTTTGGGGTGGGAGGGTGAAGGATGCATAACATTTGAATAGGTAAGGAGGGAAGGAAAAACATCCCCTTTTTATTATGGAGGTTGGTAGAAAAATCTCTATCCAAATGCCAAGTGATTATAATGGTGAAAAACATACTCGTGGCTACCCAATGTAAAGCATATTGCCCTGATGATTTTTTTTTTCCCTAACATGGAAGCAGGTTTTAAGTTGACTCCTTTTTTCCTTGTTTTCACTTTTACCAGTTAAATCTTGATAAGTGTTCACACTTCAAAGTTTCAAAGGCCCAAGCATACCAGTTATTGCCTTAATTTGAATAGTGATGATATTTTCAGCTGTGAATGTTGGGTAAAGAATAGTGAAACGTTGAGCATCTCCACCACCGCCACTGAGAAGCTACTGCTTCCGTTTTCCTTGCCAATAAAACTTGGACAATTATAAAGTTTTATGGAAGTACAGGTTGCTTCTCCATGTTCATAGGTATTTACTATAAAATAGGCTGCATCAAAAACATGTCTATCAACTGTCACGCTGAAGTGCCAATAGTGAGTTCTTCAAAGCAAACTGGACATTGAAGGTGTTTGTTTGAAGATTCTCATCAGAGGGAACACATTGATGAACAATTTAGAGAGCCCAAGGAGACTAATTGCGTAGGATTGAAATCAATTCAGCATGAGTGCACAAAGGGTGACACACAGTCTCAATGGTGACAGCTCAGTCATATGGCAGAGGGTAGTAAGCAACACCCTATGGAGAGAGGCCAGTGGGACCAGTATTCAACAAAAAACAGTTGCCATCAAGTCGGTTCTGACTCACGGTGACCCCATGTATGTCAGAGTATAACTGTGCTCCATAGCATTTTCAATGACTGGTTTTTCAGAAGTAGATCACCAGGCCTCTCTTCTGAGGCACCTCTGGGTAACTTGGACCTCTAGTCTTTCAGTTAGCAACAGAGCATGTTAACTGTTTATACCACCCGTGAACGCCAAAACCAGACCAGTTGCTGTCAAGTTGATTCTGACTCATGGCAACCCCATGTGTGTCAGAGTAGAGCTGTGCCCCATATGGTTCTCAGTGGCAGATTTTTCAGAAGTAAATCACCAGGCTTTTTTTTCCAAGGTGCCTCTGTATAGACTTGAACTTCCAACCTTTCGTTTGGCAGCTGAGTGTGTTAACTGTTTGCACCACCAAGGCACCCTGCACCATCTTTAAAAACCCACTGCTGTCAAGTCAATTCCGACTCATAGTGACCCTATAGGACAGAGTAGAACTGCCCCATAGGGTTCCTAGGGAGCACCTGGTAGATTCAAACTGCAGATCTTTTGGTAGCAGCTGTAGCTTTTAACTACTACATCACCGGGGTTTCTGCACCATCTTTAGTATACTTGAATTTTGGCACTCAGCCACCCACAGATGGCTGTGTATAGTCTACGAGGCTGGGCAGGCAATCACTGAGAAGTAGCTCCATAGAAGGTTTCAATTCTGACCATGCAGATATGGAGGACATTATATTGGAACCAATACGTGGCTTGCTTCTCTTTGCTGGGTACTTAGAAGACTAAATTTACCAGCTCCCTAGCAGTTGGGGGTAGGGGGCACGTGCCTAGTTCTGACCAATGGCCTATAAACAGAAATGACAGTTCTGGAATGAGACAGTGAAAACCCCCTACAACACTCTTGTTTCTCTTTTCCCAGCCATGGTAAAGGCTTCATGTTGAGAAGGCTGGGCAGCCTGCATGCTTGAATTACTCCATTGGCTGAAAACCATAATATTTATTTTAAAAACCAGGACAATTTTTGAACTTCCAAGGGTACTATTAATAATTATGCCAGGACAGCAGACGTAAAGTGAACTTTCCTGGGAAACCAGGACGTGGGGTTACCCTGCCCATGTTAGACAGCTGATGGCTTTGTTGCCCAGGCCCGTGATTTCCCAGACTTGCCTCAACAGAAATTCACCCTTTTTTAAGTCACTGAAATGTTGGGTTGTTATTCCAGCGTAACCTAGCCTGTCCTGAGTAATACAGTAGGTTATCCTACAAACCTATTGCTGTCTGAAACCTGAAGAGAGAACTTTATCTCTTGCACTGTCTGAAAAAAGGCAAAAGGAGTGCTTTATGCAGTGTTAGTTTGACTGGCTGGTGCTCTTAAGGGCCTGTTCCTGCCCCTCTCATATCACCACCCAAAGATCTACAGTTCAAAGGGCCTTGGCTTCTGGAAAAAACTCTTTAAAGTTACAATAAAGACAAGTACCATCTAGTATAGCATTTTACAGTTTTCCCCACTGGATTTTTATAATATCTCTCTGAGGTAAATAGGACTGGCATAATTTACCCATGTTATATGTAAGGAAATCAAGGCTCAGAGACTGTAAGGTTTCTATAACTGGTAGGGTCCGTGGTACCACGAAGGGTTAAGCACTCTACTATTAATCAAAAGGTTGGCAGTGCGAACCAACCCAGAGGCTCTTGAGAAGACAGTCCTGGCAATCTGCTTCTGAAAAATCACAACCTTGAAAGACCTATGGAGTACAGCTCTGCTTGCACACACTGGGGTCGCCATGAGTTGGAATTAACTGGATGGCAGCTAACTAGCAACAGTACACAGCTGGTAAGAATATCTCCACGTAGACCCACCTGTGTGGCTCCAGGGAGTACAGAGGACTGAGATTATCCAGACTGTATCTTGACCACAAGAGTTGAGACTGGGAGAGGATTTTGTAACACCATCTGGATGTGCTGTGGTTTCCAACATCTGCTTCCCTAGTAGAAACAAGTCTGAAATATTATACAGCAAATGCCACAAGATGTATCTGCGTTAAGAAGCTGGCCCTGCTGGCATCTGTAAGGCTTCAGAGGCTAGTTTTGTATATTTTTAAAGTACCTCTCTGCTGCTATTACATTTTATCTACAATTTGATCCCAAACGTGGCCAATTTGATTTTCCTACTCCCTTTGTAAACCTGACCAAATGGTGAACAACAGGTTCTCATCAGCTGCTTGCTCTGCTGCTTCTGACATTATTCAGATTCAGCCTGAGCACTCCATGCTAAGATTAAACACTTGTCAAGGCACAAAAACATTGCCTTAAGATGTGATCAAATTCAAGGTGAGGTTGCCACTGAGAATCAAGTCTAATGATTTGACTGAATTCTTAATGTTCTCTGGGTCAGATTTTCAAATGGGGCTTTAGGAATGACAACAGAATGGGGTCTGTTGGGCATATGCTAGGAACCTTTCGCCATCTGATAAGGAACCAGGTGCAACTGTGGTGAAATACGTGACTTACCTGAAATATTAAGTGAACCCTGTTTTGAGTACCTAATATAATTACTTGTCTTTATTCAAAGTTTTAAAAACACAGTGCTCAATATTAGAAGTCTTGGTTGTCCAGTCCATAGGCTATTTTTCCTTTACCAAGGTTGGAAACTCTGGTGGCGTAGTGGTTAAGAGCTACGTCTGCTAAACATTAAGGTGAGCAATTCGAATCCACCGGGCGCTCCTTGGAAACTCTTTGGGGAAGTTCTACTCTGTCCTATAGAGTCACCATGAATAGAAATTGACTCCACGGTGGTGAGTTTTTTGTTTTTTTTTTAACCAAGGTCAAAATCATAAAATATTCATTTTAAAAAACAGAGAAAATGAGGTTCTAGGTTGTTACATTACTTTCTGGAACAGAACAACCTCTAATTAAAATGCATATGTATCCTCGTGATACATTAAAATATTTTTATCATTCCTATCAACAGCAGCCAATGAGAATAAATATTGCAGGCCAGTAATAAATTGAGTAGTCGGTTATCTTCAAATCCACCCCTCGCCATGACCTTTAAATACAGAGCTATAAAGATCCACCCTCTAAAATAATACATTCATATCAAAAGTAGCCATCTTGGCAACTCAGGGTCCTTTTGGAGCAGTCTCAAAGTCAAAGAACGTTTGTGCTTCAGACTTTTCAAGGAAATTAAAAAAAAAAAAACTGAAAAGCTGAGTTTATTTGTAAACTATTATTATCTTGAAGAATTCTGTTAGAACACATTACAAAGGTGGGTTTATAGGTTAGAAAGATGAGTTCATGAGACTGGAAATGGGAGGTGATTTTAACTGTTAATTAAAAGAAAGAAATAAATAAACAAACCGGGAATTAGTAGTCCTGGCTCAGTTTGGGAAAAATAGCCCATTTTATAGACCTCTTGTGGATTCTCAGGCTGTGGTACAAACCCACGCCTTCAGAGTGTTAACCAGGCCAGTGAACGCTGATGAGATGTGCTTCCCCTTTCTGCATTCACTTATGTGCATGGAATTCTCTTCTCTCTCTTTGAGTTAATGCAAACTCTACAAACACATGAACCCACAAATGCGATTTTGTATTCTGCCACTGTTGAGCAAAAACACTTGAGATTTGCTTGTTAACATTCAGGAAACTCCAGCTACATGTTGACACTGGGAATTATCCTCTGAATTCATATCACTGCCCTGTCTAGTCTGCCCCTCCACACAGTGAGCACCCGTGCAGGATCCGCACCAGCCTGTCTGTGAGAAAATTTATGCCACTTTCTGCCCATACAGATGGCCCTGGAGTGAATATCCTGCAGCAATTCATACTGGACTAGCACCTTCTGATCTGTTTATAAATGGTATTGCATCCCCGTGAGTGAATTAAAGGACTGTAGGTTTCTGGGCAACAGTATTCTTGGGAAATTTGTGCTGAATTAAAAATATATATCATTTCAGAAAGAAATAAGGAATGCCAGCCCTCCAACATTTATCGAGAGTGACTTTCATTTTCAGAGCACTTTTCAGTTATCTTGGCTGTAGATTTACTATTCCTATCAATTGCAGCAGGGTAAGCAGAGATCAGGTGAAGATCATCAAAATCATAGGTGACCTGGGGATTGTCCCTGCCTGCTGCTTAGATGTGCCAGCTCCTAAGAGAAGCAACTCATTTTACTAAGGAAACAAGTTGGTGCGGTTGGGCGGAACCAAGTTCTAAACAAGCAAAGTTTCCAGATGGACAGTTTCCTCTTAGAATAGAAAATTAGTCAGCTTTTCGCTCCCGAACTTGAGGGAAGCTTTGCACTGCAATTAAAATGAGGGAGATTGAATTGGGCTGTTGAGGAAGACAATGGAAGTAGAATAAGAAATGTAAAAACATATGATAGTGTAGGAAATGCAAAATATGTTCTTCATTTAGAAAATTCTCCAATCTTCTCTCCCCCAGGCACTAGGGCACTGTGCCATCTTGGCAGGATTTAGTTGGCCAGAAAGCTGGCAGTGGTAGGGTGCAGGCTAAAGATTGAATGCAGAAGTCTCCTGTCATCATGGTGTTGTTAGCCAGCTGAGTTAATTAGTCACAGATGAAATACATGGACTTGTAACATGACAAGAACTTGATTTTGTTAGCTGCCCGCCAGCCGTGGTGACCTCACATACAACAGAACAAAATGTTACCTGGTCCTGAGCCATCTTCATGATCATTGGTATGCTCGAGTCCATTGTTGTGGTCTCTGTGTATTTTGAGTGCCTTCCAACCTAGAGGGCTCATCTTCCAGCATAATACCAGACAATATTCTGTTGTGATCCATAGGGCTTTTCACTGGCTAATTTTCAGTAGATCTCCACTTCTTTCTTTCTAGTCCATCTTAGTCTAGAGGATCTGCTGAAACCTGTCCACCATGGGTGACCCTGGTTATATTTGAAATACCAGTGGCATAGCTTCTAGCATCATTGCAACATTCACAGTGTGGCATACTGGCAGATGGGTGGGCGGTGGTGATGAGAAAACCAGGGGAATATTTCTGGGAGATGTTTGGTGGTTTTACTAATAATTCTACATCTTAAAAGCTCCAAGTGTCATAGGTGAAGGCTTAGCCCCTCCAGTCTTGCCGGCACCTCTCACATGTCATGACTTCTCTCTGATAAGGCACCTCTATGGAGAGGTCTTTAGGGTAGTGAAAATACAAGGTGCCAGGAAATGAATGAGTGTAAAAAATTAATACATTAATTCGCTCAAGAAGAATTTATGGAATGCCTACCTAGTAACAGCAGCTGTGCTTAGTTGCTGGAAATGAAATAAAAATCAAGGCAGAGTAACTGGCCTTAAGGAACTCAGAAATCATTAATAAGGTACAGTGACAGAGGAGAGCACAGGATCTTAAGAAAGCACAAAGGAAGGGCTTCTCCCCTAGGGAAAGATGTCAGTGCTTGGCTGTATGTTTTCTGTGGCATTTGTGTGCAATGGAGAATGCCGTAAGGGCAGGATGCATGTTTCCCTGAATAGCTGATTAGTGTTAAATGCCCAAGTTCCTTTGAGACTGGGTTATATTATGAACAGGTATTTATTTGGATCTCAGGTTACAATAACACTTCTTTGAAAATAACAGATGCTAAAATGTATCATTGTGCATGAACCTGAGTCTAGAAGCATCTTAATCTAATTGAGAAAAAAAGAATTCTCACCTTTCATGCAGGAGACTCAGGTTCAATTATCATCCAGTGCACTTCATGCCCAGTGTAGTCCACCCATCTGTCAGTGGAGGCTTGTATGTTTCTATGATGTTGAACAGATTTCAGTGGAGCTTCCAGACTAAGATGGAGCAAGAAGAAGGGCCTGGAGATCTACTTCTGAAAATCAGCCAATGAAAACCCTACATATCATAATGGTCTATCCGCAACAGATCACAGGGATGACATAGGACAGGGCAGTTCTTCATTCTGTTGTACATGGGATTGCCATGAGTTGGGGACCAACTCAATGGCAGCTCACAACACCAATGCAAGTACAGCATATGCAAATAGCAGAAACACATTGATGAGGCTGTCGATGTGACAACAATATGGCCAAAAATGTTGACACACACCCAAGGAAACTTCGGCAAGATTTAACTGCTTGATTGCTGATGTGGCGCAGTAGAAAAAGAATACAAGCTTTGGAGTCAAACATTGGTTTCAGTACCAGCTCCACCATTTATTGGGCAAATGACCCTCATGGAATCACAATTTCTGCATTTGTGTATCTGGAAATGTCCTAACTTTGAGTTTGTATTTGAGCAACAGTTTTGCTGGATATATGATTCTTGGTTGGCAATTTTTTTTCCTTCAATGCTTTATATAAGTCATCCCATTGCCTTCTTGCCTGCATAGTTTCTGCCAAGTGGTCCAAGCTTATTCTTATTGATTCTCCTTTGTAGGTGACTTTTCTTTTATCCTTAAAAAAATAAAAAAAATAAAGCAGCCCTCAAAATTCTCTCTTCACCTTTGGTTTTGGCAAGTTTGATTATAATATGTCTTGGTGACTTTCTTTTAAGATCTACCTTTTTCTTATATGGAGTTTGATGAGCATCTTGGGTAGATATCTTCTCATCTTTCACGATATCAAGGAAGTTTTCTGCCAACAAATCTTCAACAGTTCTCTCTGTATTGTCTGTTATCCCTCCCTGTTCCGGTACTCCAATCACTCGTAGGTTATTTCTCTTGATAGAGTCTCACGTGATTTGTTCATTTTTTAAAATTCTTTTACCTGATTTTCTTCAAATATATTGGTGCCAAGTGCTTTATCTTCAATCTCACCAATTCTACCTTCCAGCTGCTCAATTCTGCTCCTCTGACTTTCTACTGAGTTGTCTAATTCTATAATTTTATTGTTAATCATCTGAATTTCTGGTTGCTGTCTCTCTGTGGATTCCTAGAGCTTATTAAATTTTTCATTACGTTCTTGAATAACCTTTTTAATTTCTTCAACTGCTTTATCTGTGTGTTCCTTGGCTTGTTCTGCGTATTGCCTGACCTCCTTCATAATCTCCTTCCTGATGTCTTGAAGAGTTCTGTATATTAATCTTTTTGTATTCTGCATCCGGTAATTCCAGGAAGGTGTCTTCATCCAGAAGATCCCTTGATTCTTTGTTTTGAGAGCTTGTTTAAGCGATCATGGTCTACTTCTTTATGTGATTTGATATTAACTGTTGTCTTTGAGCCATGTATAAGTTATTGTATTAGTTTATTTTATGTTTGCTTACCGTATCCTAGCTTCTTGCTTTCTTTTTGTTTTGATATGTCCAAATAGGTTGCTTGAGTGGGCTAGCTTGCTTATTTTTGCCTTTGAAGCTCTAACATCCTGTCACCAGACAGCTCAAGCTGTTATCAGGTATATGAGCCTAGGAGTCTATTCACTTTTCTTGTATGGATTCAACTCAGTTGTCCAGATAGTTGGTCATCAAGTATGTGTCAAGTATGTAGGCTCTGTCCTACAGTCTTAGAGGGGCAGCGGTGATTGCTGTAGGTACCGGTATCTTGTTGCAGCAGGGAGTCACTCTCTGAACAAGGCAGGGGGCTGAAAACTGTCCTCCGAGTGTCTGTGAGGAAAGCACTTCCCTGTTCCCTAGAGCACACAGGTGGGAGGGTTCTGCAGATAGACCTTGGGCGCCCAGTGTTTTTGGTTGTAAGGACTGGGAGGTACCAGTTATCCTTGGACCCCTGTCACAGGTGGCTGGGTGACCTGAATGGAGCCACCAGTCCTTAGGCCCCTGATGTGGGTAGGTGAGGACCCTATTTAATAGCCAAAACAGTGTCAAACATCAAACACCCACCTCTCCACCACACATCTGAAGCAGTTGCAGTTTGCCAACAAGGGTCTGTTCTCCTGAAATAGGCCCACATAGGTCCATGCAGGGGGGAAAGGCAACCAAAGTCCATGGACTGATTATACCTGGACAGGAGCTTCTTCTGTCCTGAGCTCCCAGGTTAGTGGAGCTGGAAGATTATCTTTTTCCCAATTTATTCCTTCTCCAAGGCCAGGAGAATGGCTCAGAGCACTCAACAGGACCTATCTCAGGCCCAGGAAAATCAACAGGCACTGAAGCCAGGTTGGAGGCAAGGGGCGAGGTAAAATATACGCAAGTACTTAGCTTTTGCCAAGAGCACCGCCCTTCTCTAGGTCCGGAGATGTGAGTAGCCTGTGTGGATGGCTGTTTCTCCCTGAGGAAACTGCAGCCCGAATGCCACTATCAGCCCTCCACAGTCGCTCCTGGGAATGGTGCCTGAGGGCTCCCAGCAATTCAGGTCCGGTAACTCCTCTCCGCTTCTGAACCATCTCTGCCTCCCCTGCCACTCAGTCGATTTTCTAACTTTGCCTTTGATGTTCAGGGCTCCTAGCTTGTCATAAATATAATTGTTTCACTTGTTTTTTCGGGACTTTGCTGTAAGAGGTATCACTGGAAGCATCTGACTACTCTACCATCTTGGTCCCGCCCCTCAATTTCTGCATTTTAAAAAAAAAGAAACCCAAATAAATGAACACATACATAAAAAAGTAAAAATTGAAATGGGTATATACTAATGCCCAACGTGTGTACTTATAAGGATGAAATCAGACAGTATCTGCCATACAGTGGTTGTAGCAGAATGCTAATTTATTTTTTCAAAACCCACACCCAATTTCCTGCTTTGTCATTCTGAATACCAGAACTTTTCCCTGTTTGGGCTTGGGAATTCAGAGAATGAAGAAGAAATATTAAACTCCTGGAAAACAGGATTAAGCAACAAGACAAGGTCTTGTGAGCAGGCTCTTGTCTTAAAAAAGGATTATCTTGCTTCCTTCATTCTCCTGCCTTTTCAACTCTTCCACTGTGTATGAAAAATGCTTCAGTTCACCATCATTTATAGATGTAGCCCAGAGACTGGAGTTGAGAGGAATTCAGACATGATATCTGAGAAATAAGGAGAACTATCATTTTCCAACAAGGATACATTATGAGAGAAGCAAGAGATTGAACTGCTACTTTAGATGGTGGATTACATGGAGGCTAGAGGGGCACTTGTATCCTACTTTCAGTTAGGATCCTGGGAAAGGACCGTACCTCTTTTTGCCCTGAAACTAACCAGAGCATGGCTTCATACACTTGGAGGCTTCATACACTTGGAGGCTTCATACACTTGGAGGCTTCATACACTTGGAGGCTTCATACACTTGGAGGCTTCATACACTTGGAGGCTTCATACACTTGGAGGCTTCATACACTTGGAGGCCCAGTATGCTCCTGTGGAAAGGAGGCCCTAGGTTTTTGCTTTCCTGTGCCCTCTGTAGCCCTAGTGGCACAGTGGTTAAGAGCTGGGCTATTAACCAAAAGGTCAGCAGTTCGAATCCGCTCAGTTGCTCCTTGGAAACCCTCTGGGGCAGTTGTAATCTGTCCTTTAGGGCTGTTATGAGTAGAAATGGACTCGACAATGGCAATAGGTTTGTTTTTGTTTTTTTTAGGTTGCCCTCTGGGGACACTGGTGATTCAGTGTTAGAATCCTCACCTTCCATGAGGGAAACCCAGACTGAGTTCCTGGCCATTGTACCACATGCATAGCCACCACCTGTCTGTCACTGGAGGCTTACGTGTGGCTATGATGCTGAATAGGTTTCAGCGGTGCTTCCAGATTAAAATGGCCTAGGAAGAAAGGCCTGGTGATCTACTTATAAAAATCAGCCAGTGAAAACCACACAGCATAGTCTAACGGAGTACTATAGGATCAGCAGCCTGGGTGGAGGCAGTGACCAGGATTCAGGGGTCTATAACCAGCAGAAGCTTAGGTGAAGGTCAGTCAGAATGCCCTGTTCCCAGTCTCTGACTAAGCTGCATGAACTAACTGGGAGCTGTCCCAGCCTCAGTACCTTCAGGGCCAGGAAGAAACCTGTGCACAAGGGGCTTTCCTCCACAGATAATATGACACCACACGCAATTCTCCTTGCTTTACAAAGACCATGATCCATACAACTAGGCCCACATATACCTAGAAGCCCTCTTTGTGAGAGAAGCAGTCTCCTCCTTTTCTACAGACAGGCTAAGTATTTTTTATCAAAGAGATAAATGATCTACCTAAATGAATTTTGTCAACAATTTGTCATAGAAAACACTAAACACATCGAAACGTTGAAAGAATTTTGCAGCGAACACCCATACTCATACTCACTAACTATACATCTCACATTTTACTGTACTTGCTTTACTACACATATAGCCATCTGTCTAAGGCTTCCTGGGTGGTGCAGAGAGTTAGGTGCCAGGCTACTAACCAGGAGGTTGGTAGTTTGAATCTACCCAGAGGCACCTCGGAAAGAAGGCCTAGAGATCTGCTTCCAAAAGGTCACAGCCATGAAAACCCTGTGGAGCACAGTTCTAATCTGACACACATGGAGTCACCATGAATTAGAATCAACTTGACAGCAGCTGGTTTGGTTCTTGTTTTAGCCATCTATCTATCCTTCTATCCATCCATCAACCTTACTCTTTATACATTTTGAAGTTAAGTTGAAGACACCCCCCTCATTCCAAAAAAAAAAAAGAAACCACAACAAAACCAAACCTATTGCCATCAAGCTGATTTTGACTTACGGCAAGTAGAACTTAAGGACAGAGTAGAACTGCCCCATAGGGTTTCCAAGGCTATAGTCTTTATGAAAGCAGACTGCCACATTGGTGGGTTCAAATCACTAACCTTTTGGTTAGCAGCCAGGCTCCATCCCTCAAAACATTTTCTCCTAAATATGTGCACACATATTTTTTTTTTTCTTTTGAGATAAAATTTGCACAAATCTTAAATGTGTCATTCAAATGAATTGCAACAAATGCACATACTTGTGCAATCGAAACCCCTATCAAGATACAGGATATTACCATCATCCCAGGAGGTTCCTTCATGCTCCTTCTCAGTAAATTTTAGGTTGCCCTCTGGGGGCAACCTCCCTTCCACCAGAGGCAAGCACTGTTCTTAAATCTTCCAGCATAGGTTAATTTTGCCTCTTACAGAATTTCATATAAATTCAACAATACAGTATGAGATCTTTTTTTGTCTGGCTTGTGTCACTCAGCATAATGTTTCTGAGATTCTTTCATGTTGTAACATACCTCAGAAGTTTTTTTTTAATTAATTTTGTTGTTGAGAGTATACACAGCAAAACATACAACAATTCAACAGTTTCTACACGTACCATTTAGTGACATTGATGACATTCTTCGAGTTGTGTAACCATTCTCACCCTCCTTTTCTGAGTTGTTCCTTCCCCATTAACAGAAACTCACACTGCCCCTTAAGGTTTCTATCTAATCTTTCCAGTTGCTGTTGTCAATTTGATCCAGTAGAGATAGTTCTTAAAAGAGCATAATGCTCAAGGCAGACTTTTTTTTTTTTCTAGCCAAGCTAAAATATTATTTGGTTTTAAGAAGACTTCAGGGGATATTTCTGGTTTAAGGCTTGAAGATTATCTCAGGGCAATAGTTTCAGGGGTTCATCTGCCCTCCATGGCTCCAGGAAGTCTGGAGTAGTTTCTTTTTATTGCTGAATACTACTCCAACGCAGGATATACATATCTCAGTTGTTTACATTACATGCCACAGTTGTTTAAACATTCCCTTGTCAGTGGACATCTGGGCTGTCTCTTAGTAGGTTTTAAAAATCATCATGTCAGACTAGGTCTAGGATTTAAATTCGGACTTAGGACAAATGCTAATGTTGATCAGTACGTGGGTACTCAAGAAAAAGACTGCTTATACACGAAATAAAAGTATCATTTTTTTTTCCTTGAACATCCAAGTTGAAACGTGCTTAAACATTTTTTAACCCTATTATGTAGGCAGTGTCTTTAGTTATCTAGTGCTGCTATAATAGAAATACCACAGTGGATGGCTTCAGCAAACAGAAGCTTATTGTCTCACAGTCTAGTAGGCTAGAAGTCCAAATTCAGGGCTTCAGTTCCAGGGGAAGGCTTTCTCTCTCTGTCAGCTCTAGGGGAAGGTCCTTGTTGTCAATTTTTCCCTTGACTAGGAGCTTCTCTGTGCAGGAACCCCGGGTCCAAAAGATGTGTTCTGTTCCTGGAGCTGCTGTCTTGGTGGTATGGGGTCCCCATGTCTCTCTGCTCACTTCTCTCTTTTATATATCAAAAGACATTGGCTTAAGACACTACCTAATCTTGTAGATTGAGTCCTGCCTCATTCACATAACTGCTACTAATCCCATCTCATCACATCATAGAGATAGGATTTATAACACATAGGAAAATCACCTCAGATGACAAAGTGGTGGACAGTTCACACAATATTGGGAATCATGGCCTAGCCAAGTTGACAGATATTTGGGGGAGACACAATTCAATCCATGACAGGCAGTCACTGAACAAGAGCTAGGATTTTATTGTAATTATTTCTTTTATTAAAAGGTGCGGATGTGGGAAGTACACTTGTCAACATGGCCGTTGGCCTTGCAGGATGAGTGCACATCCCACGTGTGGAGCCCCATCATGCCAGGATTTCACAGGGAGGAGGTTCAAGGTGAAGGAGAGGTGCTTCACTGGCTCTTCCTGTTTTAACCCCAGCCCTGTTTTCCCTGTCATTCAAATGAAGTTCAATCACTGTGGTAGCCTTGTTTAAAATGTCGTGCTTTCTCAGAGTGAAGATTTGGGAGTCAAATACAGTGAAATAGGAGGAAGAGCAGTTAGCAGCTCACAGCAGCAGCTCTTGACAAACACAGTAAAGGTGACTAGAAGAAGTGTGCCATGCACTTTCAGTTGATGGGTTACAGCCTTGCAGCCTGTCAAGAATGTAAGGGAATACTGAGAAAGTTTATGATTAATTTCATTATTAATTCATTATTTGCTTAATCAGCAAACACTTGTGTTAAGAGATTTCTTAAAAATAAAAATGTGACTAGGATCAGCTTTTGGTGGAAAGAGCCCCATCAGTTCTCAGTGTGAGATTGGGGGAGTGGCTTCTTGTTTTGATTTTCCTTTGTTCTGCTGTCAGAAATTGAAGTTTTGCCAAACTGAGTCTCTGATAATTGGAGTCATAAAAGAACATTTCAGCCTAATGTTCTGATCAGTTCCTGGAGTGACAATAGGCAAAATAGAGGACTAGATTTGGGGAGGGGGAAGGAAAGATCTGGAAAAGCCCACACTTAATTTATATGTTGCTGAAAAAAATAGCTTCTGATATATCCTGGGGTTGTGTTTTCTGATAGTGCTTGCATTATTCAATACGTCTCAAGGTCTTCAGGGCCAAAATCATATTCTCTGATTGTAAAGATAGGTCCGGATACTATCAGGCCCTGAACGATAGGGTGATTTCTTGCCATGAAAACGTTCAGGACACCACTATCTTTCAACATTTCCTTCCAGAGATATCTTCCAGTTTTGGATGCAGACCTAATAACAAGTGCCCTGATAATCTGCACTTCAGATGGGGGTCTAGGGACGAAGTGGACTCCTGACCACTGGGAGGGCTTAGTTGCTATGACTTGTGAACCTTACTCTGTGTGGTTTTAAATGATTATTTATCATCATGCATTATTACTTAATTTCCTAATTCTGTGACTTTAAGTTAGTGCCCTTTTTAAGCAAAACTGTATCTTTAACTGCCACCAGAGGAAGTGCTAGAATTTATTGTTTAAGTGATGAGTGCATTATAAAATGGAATCTATTTTTAATAAAATAAAATTCCTACATTTTTGTCTATTAGCTGAAACATACTGTTTGTATGTACATTTTTCTTTTCTCTGATTTTCCTGGGACTATAAAAGCTAATAAAAAAAAAATCACAACATAATTTGATCTTATTACATACCCAAACTAAAACCAAACCTACTGCCATTGAGTCGATTCCAACTTACAGTGACCCTACAGGACAGCGCAGAGCCCTGGTGGCCCAGAGGTTAAGTGCCTGAATCCACCAGCCACGCCTTGAAAACCCTATGGGGCAGTTCTTCTCTGTCCTATAGGGTTGCTATGAGTTGGAATCAACTAGACAGCAATGAGTTTGTTTGTTTTTGATTTATAGGACAGAGTAGAACTGCCCCATAGAGTTTCCAAGGCTATAAATTTTTCTAGAAGCAGATTGCCACATCTTTCTCCCATGGAGCAGCCAGTGAGTTTGAACCGCCTTTTGGTTAGCAGCCGAGCACTTGAACCACTGTTCCATCAAGGCTCCTTTACTACACGTCACTATCTATAATTGGAGCCCCTGGTGATGCAGTGGTTAAGAGCTCAGGCTACTAACGAAAAGGTTGCCAGTTTGGATCCACCAGCCACTCCTGGGAAACCTATAGGGCAGTTCTACTCTGACCTGTAGGGTCACAGTAAGTCAGAATTGACTCAACTGCAATGAGTTAACTGTAATTGTGGTCTATTAATTTTTAGTGATGACAGCTATTTGAGCAGTATTTAGGGAAAGAAAGGATTTTATTTCAGGTGGGGAAAAACAAAAACAAAAAACTAGAAGACATTGATTAAGGTTAGTGCTTAAGGATAAAGGACACCAATCAGCCACTTAAAAAAACAAAAATAAAAACCGCTCTACCAGCGCCTGAACTGAAGGGAGGAATTGGCTTATGCTTAGTTCCATTTGGGAAACAGATGGTAGAGCCGTTCTATGTGCAGGCTGGTAATACAAACCCTCATGCATCAGCTATCGAAACAGCAAAATGAAATAAAATGTCATTAGGCATCAGCTGCCAATGGATGATGCTTCACAGTCTTTGATTTTCAGGAAAATAAATAGAGAAGTTTGCTAAATGAGAATTAAAATAAAAAAGATATCATCAGGGAATAAAGAATGGTATATTCTTATCAGGCTCAAGACATCTTCACTGTGACTGGATGCATGAAGGTTATGCAAAGATGCGACAACTTAATTTTTTACCAAGGGTTGGGATGGGTCCCTGAGACTCCGTTCCAAGCTGTAGATTGAAAATGTAATTGGTTTTAATTAATCATAAAATAGTGCCAGAAGAGCCTTCACAGTATTACTGGGCCTGCTTAAGACTGTTTGAACAACTTCTTGTCCACCCCCTCTTTCTCCGTTTTTTTTTTTTTCTTTTTTAAATTATAAAGCCAAGAAGAATGGGGAAAAGGTGAAGAGATGTTTTTTCTTTTTGAACCAGCAGCTTGCACATAGAAATTTTAATTACACGGGAGAGATAATTCAGCAAGATATGCAGTGAGACAGAATTTATTTTAATTTAACTGAAAGAAAAAGGCAAGATTTTACTTTTGAGTTCTAAGCTAGATGTTTATGAACAAGTGAAATCAGGATTGAAATATATACCTCAGCCTCTGTCCTCCGGTGCGAAGAAAATAGACAATCTTTCAGAAACAAAGGCTAGCCATTCACCGTTACCATTACTTGCCTTGTTTATGACAGATTTGGGAGAACATCATGGAAATTCCAGTGCCACTCAAGAGGTTATCTCTGTTTATATAAAATGAAATAGAAAATTCAAAGTTGGCTCTAATCACTTACTATTTCAGAATTTGTGACTTCATAACTGTTTTTTTGGCATAAGCTTAGTTTGTCTTCACCAGGTCAGTGCTCTCTCCAGGTTGGGGCCCATAGTGTTGCCTTCTTGGGCTTAGCATCCAGCAGGTGCCCACCAAGCTAACTCCTAGTTAGGAGCTGCAACACTTATTCATTTAAAATCAACTCCCTGAGTGTCAGTCAAGTCTAGTTGAAAGAGGCTGTTCTTTTTAGAGTCAGTAAAAAAGGTTTAATCCTAACTTTTCTCTTCAACCAACCATGATGCCTTAAATAAGACACCTAACCTCCCTATGCCTCAGCTTTCTCACCTATCAAAGAGACAATGTTATTTTCAAAGTACATTATGATTAATAGTTGAGAGATTTCTTTGACAAGTTAAACGTACTATTCTAATTTGAGTTATTATCATAAATAACATAAGCTTTGGGAAATATATAGGGAGCAGGTTCTGCTGTCCAGGATGGAGGCATGAAGATGTGGCTTGTAGGAGCACTCATGCCCAGTCTTCCTGAAAGCCCGAGTAGGTCCTGGTGCCATTCTCTGTGAAGGCAGAAATTTCCCATTAATAATCTAAGGTTGGACTGGTCCAGTTCACATGTGATCCTTTGCTCTGTAACTAAGTAGTTATATCCCATGTTAGAAAGGTTGGCAGTTTAAACTACATTACTCCGACCACTGTAATGACCTTGCCATTTAAGGGGATTCACAGGCCTTCTGGGCACTTTAGCTTACAACACTAGAAGCCTTTATAAGAGGGAGAAGGTGGATCAACCTATTTTTTTTCCACAACTATCCTAAGCTGATATTATACTGAGTCACAAAAATATAGGCTTCAGGATGGAACTGGAAGATACAACCAACTCAGGCTCTAGATGAAAGAGCTCTGCATTCTGTGCATTTAATTCAGGGCTCCTGCTCCCCAAAGATCTTGTCCGTGCCATGAATCCTCATGGATGGACCCAAACACCAGGTCATTCCAACACAGTCTGAATATACACAGTGAATGCCTGGCACAGAATAAGCCCTTAATACTTCTTAAAATGAATTAACAAAGGATTTATGTAATGTTTCTAGTGAATATTTTATCCATAAATGAGAAAGATATATAAGAAATGCGTGACATGGTCCTGTACAAAATGTTGTCATTTATTGGAGAAGACAAGGCATGTATATATGAAATATTTGTCCATTAAGATAAGAGGTGTTTAAGTGATTGAATAATGTAATGTATAAGGACTAAGAATTCAAAGAAATAGGTGCCAAATGAAATCTTGAGGTGGATTTTAAAAGACAGATGGGGAATGGGAAGATGAAAGGGAGCTGGTATTCCAAGAAGTGGGAAGAGTGTGAGCAGGTGTCTGTAAATGGAAATGTTTGCTTTACTCTTTACTGTTGGGAAATGGGAAGCCCTGGAAGTTTGTATTAAAAGTGAAACAGGATTATAGCATGTAATATGTATTGTGAGCTACAGAAATACTCATAAAAATAGAAGTATAAATATATTTATTGTTTGGAATTGCAAAAATTTGAAACGATTTAAATCTTTTCAGTTGAGAAATGGTGAAATATCTGATGGCAGATTCACACCATGAAATGCTAGGTAGCAGCAGAAAAGAGTGAAGGAAACCTTTGTATGCTGCTGTGGAAAGACCCACCATGGAAAGACATGGCAGTTTATGACTAGAGAGAATCCATTCATGTAATTTTTGTTATCTTTGAAAATTGATTTTTAAAAATTGAAGTGGTGTTTCAAGAAGATTCACGTGGTGACATCATGTCAAAGTAAAAAGGCAGCAATGGAAAGTAAAGAGGGATATTGAGAGACGTTTGCATGAGTACAGAGGTAGGAGGCCACAGATAGGGACCCAAATAGTAAAGAGAAAGAAAGAGAACCCAGAAACATCCTGAAGAATGATGTGAAAGGGCTTCATGGTACATTCTTAATATAGGAGATAAAGAGAGAGGCAAGAAAAGGGACTTCTGGGTGTAAGTTTGGCATATAAACACTGAAAAAATTATTTTTACTAACTAAACAGACCCATATTAATAGGGAACCTTCTTTAAAGAAATTTTTCATATTTTTCCCCCCTCAGGATGGAAGAAACAGTACGCAATCTATTGCAGAGTCAAGGACCTCCAGAGCAGAAAAAAGAAGAAACTGTTAATATAATGGTCTATCAGGTACCGCATGTTCCTTATTCTCAGCCAAGTACTCATCAGCTTGTTTTTCTTGTAATCCTCTGGTTTTGTCCTCCTGGCCCAGAGATAGGTAAAGAAGGAGCAAGTATGTTCCAAACCCCAGTGCTGAGTACCATCCAGTCACCGCTGGTTGCAGAATAATGTACACTTTTACATAACTCATTCTTTTATGAACTTCTGCTGTGACAGAGGAGAGCAATAGTGGTTCAGCTGTAGGATTCTCACCTTCAATACGGGAGACCTGGGTTCAGTTCCCAGCCAATGCACCTCATGTGCGGCTATCACCTGTCTATCAGTGGAGGCTTACATGTTGCTATGATGTTGGACAGGTTTCAGCAGAGCTCCCAGACTAAGATGAACTAGGAAGAAAGGCCTGGTGGTTTACTTCTGAAAATTAGCCAGTAAAAGCCCTGTAGCTCACAAGGGTCTCATCCTATTGTGCATGGGGTCGCCATGAGCCAGGGGCTGACTTGATGATGACAGACAGCAACAACAGCACTGTGAAGCAGATTGTATATTTGGTTATAGGAAGGTGTGAAAAATAAGTTCAGAGAGACCCATAAACACATTGCAGTGCTCTGTGATAAGGGCTATATGTATAAGACAGGCGTCTACAGCCTTCTTGGGGAGCACGGAAGAGAGAGTGACCCATCCTGTCTGAGGAGTTGAGGAATACTTCTCAGAGGTATGGGATTTGATGTGTATCCAAGAATGGAGAACAAGGGTAAGGGTGTTCCAGGCAGAAGGGCAGCCTAGGTAAGGCCCCAGTGGTGTGAATTTTCATTGAAGGCTCATAGAGAGAGGGCGAGAAGCTCAAGGTAACTGAATAACGGCCTTGTGAAATAAAAAGTTTGACCAGGATATTGAGGATGCATGGAAAAGCCAGACGAGGTTGGGGCTTGTTTGCTGTGCTCATGGGTCAGGCCTTACACTTTGGGCCGTGTGGAGCCCAAGGATGTTAAAAGGGAGCAAGTGGTCAGTGAAGTCATTCCACTTCTCCTGATAGCACTTATCCCAGGATCCTTTGTCATTAGCAAAGTGGCTGGGCTAGGAACAAGGACATGACCCGAGTTGTGGCACAAATGAGAAGCCTAAGGCAGGGTTGGAATGGGAAATACCTCAGAAGTAGGACAGGAAGTCACTGTAGATAAATTTAAAACGTTTAATGAGAATCACTTAAAATCACAAATAGAGACCCAGCATTCACTGCAGTGGATGGAAAGCTAAAAAGCTGAAGAAGGGTAGGAAGTAGGTAGAAATCTGAGGTAATCATTGAAAAGCCCTACGTTGTTGTCTTAGGCTGGGTTCTCTAGAGAAGCAAAACCAGTAAAGCATATAAATAAGTATATGAAGAGATTTATATCAAGGAAATGGCTCATGCAGTTGTAGAGGCTGGAACATCCCAAGTCCATGAATCAGGATAGAGGCCTCTCTGGATTCACGTAGCCGCAGGGGCTGGCGAACCCAAGATCCGAAGGTCAGAGAGCAGGGGTCCCACTCTTAGGCTGTGAAGATTGACAAATCCCAAGGTTTACAGATAAGCTGGTAGCTCAAGTCCCAAGAGTCAGAGGTTGGATGAACTGGAGGCAGCTACAGGATCCAAAGTGAGCAAAACAGCCAGAATGTCTGCTTATATTTGGGTGCAGGCCACACCTCCAAGGAAACTCGCTTTGAACTGATTGGCCACTCACAACAGAGTCAATCATGGGAGGGATCACATATAAACACTGAGAATCATGGCCCAGCCAAGCTGACACACAGTCTTAACCATCACAGTTGTCTAGCTAAAAAGTAAGTGGATTTGGGGAGGCAGGCATAGCACACCAGCTGGTAAGGATAATTTCTCACTAATATACATGAGTTCTGGGTTTGTGTCAGTGCTCCACAACCCAACTTGTATGTGATAAGGATTGGGAAGAGTCTAATAAAAATCAAAATATCATATGAAATTTAAAAATGTAGGCATATTTAGCCTTAAGAAGGCTATGTCCTAAAGAGTTGACTCTTAAAACATAAAGTGACTACTTTGTGAAGATGGAACAACTGTTGTCCATATTCAGTGAAACAATGCAGGGAGTTGGCTTAAGTTACTTTAGAGAAGGTTAAAGTTCACTCCATAAAGACAGTGGAATAATCGCTAACATCCCTTTTGCAGGAAAGTGTGTGGATTCTTCTTCTCGGGGGTGGGTGGTGGTGGTGTTCACCTAGCAAGTCAGTTCAGCTGTTTCTGATGAGTTAGAGGTGGCTGCCTAACATTAAGATGTGGATTTTAGGCTCTTCTGACTCTGACTCTCTCTCAGTATTCTGTCTGCTTTGGTAACAAGTTGCCATTCTAAGTAGAAGTGGAACTTGATTCTACATTAAATTGTTCTTTGCTACTGAAAGAGTCATATGCATTTGAAATGTGAGTCATTTGTTCTCCTCCCAGGTAACAGGAGTCATTTGTTCTCCTCCCAGGTAATAGGAGGCTTCCTTAGAACTAAATAATTCAGCATCGCTCTTGAGCTTTTCCACTTGTCCTCACTGTGGCTCTGTTTCATCCAGGTTTTTGTCTTCTTTTGATCATTCTGGTATAATTTTCCACAAGCTGTCAGCCAAATCTGTGGGGTAGACATTTAACATCACCATGAGAATTCATTTTCTGGAACTGGAAGCTACTTGGAAAAACTGATACACTTTAAAAAAAATGTGCTTTAAGATTATTTCCTCTCCATAACCCAATCTATTAATTTTAGAAAATTAGCTCTTCCCTCTAGGGAGAAGACAGTTATTAACTTGAATTAATGCTTCACAGAGTGGATTGTTTCAGTCATTGCTATCATTGGTCTCGGGCACTTTGTCTGTAAAATGGGAGAAGGACATGGGCTACATGACTCATAGAGGTCATTTATACTATCAACAACTGTTTATGAGCTTTTAGTATGTACCAAGCACAACCTTGTGTTTTTGGAATTCCAGAAATGAGAACAGAGAGAAGGGTAAGAGAGGTATTGCTGGACAGCCTTGAATCACGGGAGTGTCCCCTTCAAGTCACATATTCTAGTATTCTAAATATGGCTAAGGAGCCCTGGCGGTGCGGTGGTTAAGCACTAGGCTGCTAACTGAAAGGTCAGTGATTTGAACCCACCAGCACCTCCATGGGAGAAAGATGTATAGTCTGCTTCTGTAAAGATCATAGCCTTAGAAACCCTACAGGGAAGTTCTACCCTGTCCTGTATGGTCACTATGAGTTGAAATCTACTCCATGGCAATAGGTTGTTTTTTGTTTCATTCCGTTTTTAAATATGGCAAAATAGCCTTGAAAGGTGTACACGATGATACTAATGGAGCATGTAGTTAACACCTCCCTGAAGCTAGATGCTGGGTTTTGAGTAAGAGCTGGAAAATGTTATTGCTGTATAATATGGGGTGTCACTAGCACACCTGACCTGGATTTTCTAACTTAGAAGATTTTCTTGAAAGGAGTCAGAGGCCCATGTAAAGTTTAGGCCCACGGGAAAGTGGACTTATTTTCATTTTCTATAATGAGAGTGTTTGTTCAGAGGCTTTTATCATGGAGCTAAAATAATAACAGCAGAATAATAGCTTTCTGTGAGCCAGCCCGATGCTAATTGCTTTGCATGAAATAAAGCATGGTCATATTTTGTTCAAAGGATGTGTTCCTGTAGACCCCTCATAATTTGTCACTTATATGATTTGTAGCTTGTACAATTCAATGTGGATTCTCTCAAAGGGTGGTGCGGTTTTCTGTTCAGCAGCTGAAGCGGCTCTACCATGTGGCAATCAGTGGTTTACAGTCCACCAGCTCTGCCATTACGCCATTATGGTGGAGAGGCAATGCCATGGAGTTGGGCAATGGGCCGTACTCTGGGAACCAAACAGCCCCTTGAGGCCTGACAGATTTTCTATTACGTTTGTAATTTGGGAAATTTGCATTTTATCAAGTTTGCATGAAGTGACATAAATAACATTTTTATGTTACCATGAGTTCGAATATGCCTAGCTCAGAGCCGTAGAAAATGAGACTAGACTATAGTTCATTGGGTCCTCACAACAGCCCTCTGCGGGAGATACAGTTGCTATCCCCACCTTATAGATGTGGACATAAGGCTCAGTGAGGTAAGCACTCACTTAAGAATGCACAGCCAGAAAGTAGCCCGAAAAGAGATACAAACCAATGGTGTTACTACGGTTGGTGTCACCCAGTGTGGTAACTCATGGTGTCACCCCCTCCTCCCATGGACCTCCTCCCATACCAGTCCATACAGGATCCTCAGGAATGTTTTTTATACTAATGTAACTCATAAAACATAGTTCCCATCTATCACTGAATGCAATGGCAACCATAGTGACATGAACAACTAGCAAAATTAAAATTACATCTTTAAATTACCATATCCTATGCACAGCCTGAATGTATATACATCTACGTAGTTTCATGTGGTTAAAGTGGCAGAACCAGCATGGCCAGCTCTGCAGAAGGTGGTGGCTGGCTTCCCTGGGATGGTCACATCCTGCTACAGGGGCTGGTGGGGCAGCCACACTGCCTCCTGCACTGGGGACCCAGGTCAGCAACCAGGCAGTGCAGGCAACGCCCCTACTCAGGGCAGACTGTGCAGCCTGTCTGAGTCCTAGGGCTCCTCAGACCCACAGCTGGCACCTCCTCTACCTCCACCCTCTGCCTGCAGCTTGCATTGGTACTGCAGCCTCGCTGGGCCCATCCTGGGATCGGGTAGGGGCAGTGCCATGGAGTTGGCCAACGGGCTGCCCTCTGGGAACCGAGCAGACCCCAATGCCTGACAGACTGCGAGGACTGGCAGAGGTGGCTGTGGGCCAGGCAAAGTCATGCACTGCGGGGGGCACTGGTGTTACTCAGTTCACTCCACACACACACCCCACCCCCGCACCTCCCTAGTGATGCCACTGATTCAAACCCTGGTCCTTCTAACACCACAGCCTCAGCTATTCATTTAGGAAGTCTGGAGAAATTAAATGATTGGCCCAAAGTTACCCAGCCAGTTATTATTTAAGTCAGGTCCTGAACCTTTCCACTTTCTACCTAGGGCTCGTACCATTTGTTCATCCATCCATTCAAATTGCAATTATCCATGTACTTGCTTCTCTAAGTGTAATTGTTTTCTGTTGCTCTTTATGGTGGATTGAAATGTGCCTCCAAAAATATGTGTTGTAAATCCAGACCCCTATGCCTGTGGTTATAATACCATTTGGGAATGGGCTGCCTTTGTTATGTTAATGAGACTGGATTAGTGTAGGGTGTGTTTTAAGTCAGTCTATTTTGAGATATAAAAGAGATTAAACAATCAAGCAAAAGAAGCAGAGATGGGGGAAGAGAGATGCCAAGCCACATGAAGATTGCCCAGGAGTAGAAACTAAAAGAGACAAGGACCTTCTTCCAGAGCCTACAGAGAGAGAAAGGCTTCTCCCAGAGCTGGCACCCTGAATTCAAATCTCTAGCCTCCTAAAGTGTGAGAGGATAAATTTCTGTTTGTTAAAGCCACCTACGTGTGATATGTCTGTTACAGCAGCACTGGATAACTTAGACAGAATTTGGTACCAAAATGTGGGAGTGTTGCTCTAACGGATACCTAACAACGTAGAAGTGGTTTTGGAATTGCGTAATGGATAGAGGCTGGGAGAGTTTTAAAGTATCTAATAGTAAAATCCTAGATTACCTTGGACAGACTGTTGGTAGAATTATGGACGTCAAAGACAATTCTGGCGTGGGCTCAGAAGACAGTGAGGAGAGTTACAGAGAAAGTCTCTGTTGTCTTAGAGAAAACATATAGAGCCAGCAACAAAAGGTTGCTAGAAATGTGGACATTGAATGTGTTTCTGGTGAGGCTTTAAAAGAAAATGTTAGACAGTTGAGGACCAACAGTGCTTTTTTATGCAGTGGCAAAGAATTGTCTGGATTATGTTCAAATGTTTGGTGAAGATAGAACTTGTAAGTGGTGAACTTGGATATTTGGCCGCGGAGATTTCTGAGCAAGATCTTAAAGGGGCCACATGGTTTCTTCTTGCCACTTACAGTAAAATGTGAGAGGAAAGAGATAGACTTAAAAATGAACTGTGTAAAATGAAAACAAAACTTAAAGATTTAGAAAATTCTCTTTTACAAACGAAGGACACGTGTCCTAAAATTTTCACAAAGGACTTGCCTACATGACCTTTTTGTTAAAGAGATTAAGCTTGTGACTGTTGGGTCTAACCAACTACCACAGCAGAACACCCATCAGCTTAGACTGAAGAGGATAGAGAAAGAACAAAAGGAAAGAACTCTTGTCTGCCTCTTGGAATTCTATAGGCAGGAAACAGTCCAAAAGAGCTACATCTATTGTCCTCTAAGAAAAGAAAAGGACCATTCCTGGAACAGCTCAGAAATCAACAGAACTGTTGGAAGGAGCACAGAAGCAGGGCTGCATCAGTTTCCAAGAATGGAGCCATGGCCTCATAGGTTTAAAAGAGTCAGATCCTTACCAGAGTGTGAGGCTGCAGTTCATGAATGCTACGGTGAAGGGGCCCATGCCCAATCTGAGGGAGCAGGGCTGCCATGTCCAAGGAGCGGAAGAATGGGGCTTGCTGGGGCCGAAGGAGTAGGCTCACCACTCAGATGGGCTAGGGAAATGGGGCCGCCCAAAGCCCAGGAAGCAGAGTTGCTATCCCAGTGGGCCTGGAAGGTGGAGCCAAAACCTGGGCCAGCGGGCTTCCACCCAGAATCTAGACAGCATGGCCAATACCCAGAGTCTGGAGGGCAAGGCCACTGCCCAGATGGTCCCAAAGAACAGAGGATTATTCCCAAGCCTTGAGAGAAGGTGTAAATTGTTCTGCTGGGTTTGGACTTACTTGGTGCCTGTTATCCCTTCTTCCCTCTAATTTCTCCCGTTTGTGATGGAAATGTCTACCTTGTGCCTGTCCTACCACTGTACTTTGGAAACACATCATTTGTAATCTAGACGACAGGTTCACAGATGAAGAGGAATTTTGCCCCAGGCTGGAATACACCTCAAGTCTCACCCATATTTGATTTAGATGATTCAGAACAGGGGATTTTGGACTTTGAGTTAAGACTTTGGAGATGATATGGTGGGGTGAATGTGTTTTCATGTGGGGAGGACATGAATTTGGGGAAGCCAAAAGGTGGAATGTTATGGATTGAACTCCCTGCCTCCCCATACGTGTTGTGAATCCCAACTTCTATGCCTCTGGTTATAATACCCACTTGTGGTATTTCTGTTATAGCAGCACTGGATAACTAAGACACTCCTGTGACAAATTACCACAAAGATAGTTGGCTTAAAACAACACAAATTTATTCTATTACAGTTCTGGGGGTGAAAACTCTAAAATCAAGGGGTGGGTAGGGCTGTGTACCTTCTGGAGGCTTCAGGGTTGAATTAGTTTCCTTGTCTTTTCCAGCTTGTAGAGGCTACATGCATTCCTCGGCTCATGGTCCCCCCCGCCCCATCCTCAAGGTTCATCATGCCAGTCTCTGCTTCCGTTGTTACACCTCCTTTTCTCACTTTCAACACTCTGCCTCTCTCTTATAAGGACCCTTGCGATTACAATGGACAACCCAGATAATCCAGGATGATCTCCTCACCTCATGTAACGTAATATATTCACAGGTTCTTTTGCCATTAAGGTAACATATTCATAGCTTCTGGGGATGAGGGTGTGGACATCTTTGGGGGACCATTCTTCTGTCTTTCGCACTAAGTAACCAGCATTAACCTAGCAGGCCAGAAGCACCAGCAGACACCAGGCTAAGTGCTATAGGGACAAAAAATGACTGACCCTGGCCTTTTCCAGGGTAGCTCAGTTTATAGAATGTTGAATGTCATGGCGGGGGAATCAAGGGAGGCAAATAATCAAATTTATGCAGCAGTGTGACAACAGACAAAATAGCAGCTTGCACAGGTTCTGGGGACACAGAGGAGGGCATTGTCCCCGCTGTTTCTGGAGACACTACCTCCTGCCTAGGACTTACTGTTGGTAATTCATTTTCTTTTTCTTTTCATTTCCATTGTCTCTTGAAATGGATTCTAGAGTCATGAGCTTTCCTGTGAGTCTGACTGACTGCCTTCTCAGAACACCTTATGTCCCCATCGTTTTAGGACCACGCCTGGTATCAGGGCGCATATGTTGGGTACTTTTTATTTACAAAGCACTTAGCCAAAGTGGATCTCATTTGTCCATTCCAACAGTCTTTCAAATAGATTTGACCCCTGCCCGTTTGTAAGGATGAGGCTCAGAAAGGCCTGTTTGAGCTCGGGCAGACGTTGAGTGGGAGAACTAGACCTAAATCATAGATTTTCCTAAATGAGATGCAAAGAATACAATTGAGAAGGAATCCAGGGGGTATTTTGGTGGCAGGGTAGGGTGTGGATATAATCTAACATCCCAAGTCACAATGTCACTGCCTCAAAATTTAAAAAAATAAATAAATAAAATAACTGACAGTAAATTAAGTTAACAGGCCATATGATGTATGTGCGTATCATTTTTCCTATGGGAGAGACAAGCACTTGAGTGACAGAAATATGACCATGATGTGAAGGGAGGGTGACATATCCATCCACTTAGGATGGATGCATTTCATGAGGGAGAATTAAAGGACCTAAAAGAATCGTCATTGGAGGAGCTCTAATAAGTACGATTGTCTCCCAGTTTCATTTCTGCTTTCTTTCTCCATCTCATCATTCTCATCATTGTCTTTAGGTGCTTTGAGGTTTATTTGTCATGTTATATATTCTTTTCACCCAGGCCACCGTTTTATTTAGTGAAGTAAGTTAGACTTATGTTCGGAAAAAAAAAAAAATATGATTAAACATTACAGAGGGCAGTTCAGTATCAAGGAAATGAAACAACTGGTTGGAGGGGGCACCTGTCAAAACATTTAAACACGGGCAGCCTTAGTAAGATGTGGATAATCATAGCACTAACAGCAGATGACCCCATTTACAGTCCTCTTGTGCCCGTACTGGTCTTCCTTGCTTCCTTGTTCTGGCTTTGCTTTTCCGTATGTGACATGAATCAAATTCACATTAGCTAATTCATTTATGAAAGAAGTACATAAATGAGTAGAAACACTAACCGGGGAAAAACACTTGTATTATGGATACCGCTTTTGCCACTAACAAGACTTATAACCTCAAATAAAAAAAAAAAAATTCCCTGGGCTTCTTGCTTTTCATACTTGTAGAATAAGAAGTTTTGGACAAGGTTAGGGATCACAAATGCTAAAAGCTACATTTGCCAAGCAGCTGTTGAAGTGGGCCAGGTTAAATGGTTGAAGTAGGCCAGGTAAGAAGAAAATCAAAGTCTAGGTTTACTTTCTGTTTTTCTACTTCTGATAAGGAAATGGTTAGAGAGAGGGTTTGTGTGTGTGTTTGTTTTCTGTATTAAAAGACAAAAGCCTGGCCTTTGAAAGCCATGCCACGGTTTCATGCCAGGGGACAGCAGGGAGTGGTAGGGACTGCCCAGCCTCTGCCTGGTCTAAAGGGAGTACCACAACTCAACTGCAGACAATTCAGATGACTCAAACACACACTGGTGTGGTAAGTGGCCACATGTTTCAGAAAAAGATAAACGTTCAGATATTTATGGGAAATTTCTTAGTCTTTAAATGATGGCGTTAAAACATGTGCAAGACCAAAGGCAACCTCAACAAAAAGATGACATGTAGGGCTTCTTCCTGCTCTTAGATATCTAGGATTCTGATGCTTCTCTACACAGTGAGGCCTGCTCTACATGAAGTAGGGTAGCATTAAGCACACCTACTGATGATGCTTGGACCCACTACAGCCAACATTTACTCAGCACCTACTATGTGGCCACTATCCTAACCTCGCTTGCTGATAGCGAAGAGGACTTGAAGCACTTACTGCAGAAGATCAAAGACTACAGCCTTCACTATGGATTACACCTCAACATATGGAAAACAAAAATCCTCACAACTGGACCAAGAAGCAACATCCTGGTAAATGGAGAAAAGATTGAAGTTGTCAAGGATTTCATTTTTTTTTAATTCCAAAATTTGACTTTTATTTGCAAATAGCATGATTATAAAAAACACACACAGAAAAAACCTGCAAAAATAAGTGAATTTAACAAGGCTACAACATACAAGGTCAACTGTATTTCTATAAGCAACAAATACTTGGAAAATGAAATTTAAAAATTAATACTGTTTACAATAGTTTCAAAAACATCAAATACCTTTAAATAAGGCTAAGGGAAAAAAAAAAAAAAGCATAAGACCTCTTTACTGAAAACTGCAAAACACTGCTGAGGGAAATTAGAGATTTTTTTACTAGGTATTGAAAGACTCAATGTTGTTAAGACATCTATTTAAGGATTTTATTTTACTTGGATCCATAATCAACACCCATGGAAGTGGCAGTCAGGAAATCAAAAGACACATTTCATTGGGCAAGTCTGCTGCAAAAGACCTCTTTAAAGTGTTAAAAAGCAGATGTCACCTTGAAGATTAAGGTGCAGCTCACCCAAGCCATGGTGTTTTTAATCGCCTCATACGCATGCAAAAGCTGGACGATGACTAAGGAAGACCAAACAAAAATTGATGTCTCTGAATTGTGGTATTGCTGAAGAATATTGAATATACCATGGACTGCCAAAAGAACAAACAAATCTGTCTTGGAAGAAGTACAACCAGAACGCTCCTTAGAAGCGAGGATACGTCTCACAAACTTCGGACATGTTGTCAGGAGGGATCAGTCCCTGGAGAAGGACATCATGCTTGCTAAAGCAGAGGGTCTTCAAAAAAAGAGGAAGACCCTCAACTAGAAGAATTGACACAGTGACTGCAACAATGGGCTGAAGCATAAGGATTGTGAGGATGGCTCAGGACCGGGCAGTGTTTAGTTCTGTAGTACATAGGGTTGCTATAAGTCAAAACCCACTTGACGGCATTTAACAACACCACCACCCTAACATTTTACAAGTATGAGCTCATTAAATTTTCTCAAGACCCCTTTGAAATAGTTACTGTTATTTACTCCATTCTATAGTGAGGAAACTAAGTCACAGAGAGGTTGATAGCTTGCTAAAGGTTGTACATCTCCAGTATTAAGGCACTTGAGCTCCTTTGCGCACTCTAGCAGACTGAGTAGGCTGCCATGAAAATGGAGTGCAGAAACTTTGTCAAGAGACATGGTGAGTCATTGTCCCAGTAGAGAAACATAGAGATGATGCTCAGAAATTACAACTTGGTGTCCAAGTTTGGCTCTTTTCACCTCTTTACTCTGTCCCACCTCCTTTGAGAACCCTGAGCTGTTGGGCTTTCTGAGCCCTACTCCATTATTTCCAACAATGGCCCCTTTAGACCAGGCAGAGGCTAGGCAGCCCCCACCACTCCCTGCTGTCCCCTGGCATGCAGCCATGGCGTGGCTTTCAAAGGCAAGGCTTTCGTCTTTTAATAAAGAAAACGCGCACACACGCAAACACTCTCTCTAACCATTTTCTTATGAAAAGTGGAAAAGCAAAGTAAACTTAAACTTCGATCTTCATCTTACCTGGCCCACTTAAACCATTTAGCCTGGCCCACTTCAACAGTTGCTTGGCAACTGTAGGCTTTAGCATTTGTGATCCCTAATCTTGTTCAAAACCTCTTATTCTACAAGTGCTCACTCATCGATCCTTTAGCCTACATTTGAAGCAGTACACTATGTTACCCAAGTTAGTTCCATGTGAAGTAATATAATTGAAAATCAAAAATTATTTTTCATTAAATACCTCCTTAAAAGTGTTCTCAGATGTGACTAAACAAGTGATGCCGGATAAAAGAGAACCTTTCTGGTTATTCTAAAATTGTTCAATCATCAATATATAATCAGTTCCTTTTCTGTATACAGAAAGCACATGACACAGCCTGGGACCTTCCTCACTAAAGCCCAAGATCTACCTGGCAGAGATGTTGCTTGACTTTCCCAAATTATAATTCTTATCAGAGGTAGATCCAGAATTAAAGGAAACTTTTGACTTTTTACCTCACCTCTTTTTTTCCCTGTAATGATTTAAGTGTACTTGAAGTGAATCTAAAAATTTTTTTAATTTTTTTTTTATTGTACTTCAGGTGAAATTTTATAGAACAAACTAGTTTCTCACCAAACAGTACACACATTGTTCCATGACATTGGTTAACAAATGCACAATGCCTTGTACAGGTTATGCTGGCTTCCCCAGTATTGTGTACTGTCTTACCCTTCGCCAAAGTTTCCACTTACCTATTGTCTGTTAAGTGTTTTTCCATCCTCGCCTCTCCCCTCCCTTGTAAGCATCCCAGATTGTTTCTTTTTGCATGTAAACCTTTTCATGAGTATTTACAGGAGTGGTCTCAAACAATATTTTCCCTTTTGTGATTGACTGATTTCACTCAGCATAACCCCCTCCAGATTCATCCATGTTATGAGATGCTTGACAGATTCATATTGTCCTTTATCGTTGTGTAATAGTCCATTGTGTGTATGTACCACAGTTTGTTTATCCATTCATCTTTTGATGGGCATCAAGGTTGTTTCTATCTTTTTGCTATTGTTAACAATGCTGCGGTGAATATGGGTGTGCATATGTCTGTCCGTGTGAAGACCCTTATCTCTCTAGGATATATTCCTAGGAGTAGGATTGCTGGATCATATGGTATTTCTATTTCTAGCTTTCTAAGGAAGTGCCATGCCATTTTCCAAAATGGTTGTATCATTTTGCATTCCCACCAGCAGTGCATAAGAGTTCTGATTTCCCCACAGCGTTTCCAAAATTTGTTATTTCCTGTTTTATTGATTCGTGCCAGTAATGCTGGGGTGAGATGATATTTTATTGTGGTTTTGATTTGCATTTCTCTTATGGCTAGAAATCATGAGCATTTCCTCATGTGTCTGTTGGCCACTTGAATGTCTTCTTCGGTGAAGTGTCTGTTCATTTCCTTTGCCCATTTCTTAACTGGATTATTTGTCTTTTTGTTGTAGAGGTGTTGGATTTTCTTGTGGATTTTAGAGATTAGACCTTTGTCTGATCTGTAAAAGCAAAAATTTTTTTCCAAGTCTGTAGGTTCTCTTTTTACTCTTTTGGTGAAGTCTTTTGATGAGCATAAGTGTTTAATTTTTAGAAGATCCCAGTTATCTAGCTTATCCTCTAGAGCTTGTATGTTGTTGGTTGTGGCTTGTACCCTGTTAATGCTTTGTATTAGGGCCTCTAGTGTTGATCCTATTTTTTCTTCTATGAAGTTCATTGTTTTGGGCTTTATATTTAGGTCTTTGATCCACTTTGAGTTAGTTTTTGTACATGGTGTGAGGTGTGGGTCTTATTTCATTTTTTCGCAGATGGACATCCAGTTTTGCCAGCATCATTTGTTAAAAAGACTGTCTTTTCCCCATTCGATGGACTTTGGGCCCTTGTTGAAGATCAGGTGACCATAGGTGGATAGATAAGTGAATCTAAAAATTTAAGTGAACTAGAGAAAAAAGTTTTATTATTAATCAATCATTTACAAAAGATGTCCTGTCTCACGTGGTCCTTTAAGTAGCTATGTCCCTAGTATATTTAAGGTGTGAATTTTCCAAAATTACAACAAAATTTTTTTTTTTTCATAAACATATGTACTGTTCAAGGCAAGATTGAAGAGTTTGTAGTTTTCAAGAGCAGCAAGGGACCTGACTCTATTTCTTTTCATCCCAGTCCTGGCTGTGTATCAGAATCACCTGGCAGATTGGAAAGCTACAGTTATCTGAGCACCTCCTTAGGTCCACTGAGTTAGAATGATCAAGGCTGGAACTCTGTTTTGTTGTTTCCAAGTTTGATGGGTCGTATGGATTCTTTTGGTCCATAGATCTACATTGGAACCCAGTGAGCCACCTCAGTACCCATCCTTGTTCTCTCATTTTTCAAAGGAGAAAATGAGGTGGGAGTTAAGAGACCCAAATTCCAATCCAGTACATGCTGTATTCATCTACACTGATTCTTACACACATAATACCTGTTTCAGCAGGTACCCTGGAAGTTAATTAGTGAAGAGAGCTGAACTCTTTAGAGAGCCTGATCATGACTCTATGCAAGTTATTCAGAAAAAGCATTTTCTTCTCTTTTACTGAAATAAGGCATGGTCAACAAATGTGAATGTATAGATCAACAATGAGGTTATTTACTGAGTGCACACCAACTGGAATTGATGATCTAAATTTCTACTAAGTGTCTGTTGATTTGTTTGTTCTTTTAGCAGTCCATGGTATATTCAATATTCTTCACCCACACCCCAGTTCAAAGGCGTCAATTCTTTTTTGGTCTTCCTTATTCATTGTCCAGCTTTCTCATGAATATGAAGCAGTTGAAAACACCATGGCTTGGGTCAGGTATACCTTAGTTTTCAAGGTAACATCTTTGCTTTTCAATACTTTAAAGAGGCCTTTTGCAGCAGATTTGCCCAATGTGGAGGATCTTTTGATTTCTTGACTGCTACTTCCATGGGTGTTGATTGTGGATCCAAGTAAAATGAAATCCCTGACGATTTCAATCTTTTCTCCATTTATCATGATGTTGCTTATTGGTCCAGTTGTGAGGATTTTTGTTTTCTTTATGTAGAGGTGTAATCTATACTGAAGGCTGTGGTCTTTGATCTTCATCAGTAATTGCTTCAAGTCCTCTTCACTTTCAGCAAGCAAGGTTGTGTCATCTGCATAACGCAGGTTGTTAATGAGTCTTCCTCCAATCTTTTTTTTTTAATTGTGCTTTAAGTGAAAGCTTACAAATCAAGTTAGTCTGTATTACTGTGGCGGTATAAGATGTTCTAAAATCAGGTAGTGTGAGGCCTCCCACTTTGTTCTTCTTTTTCAGTAATGCTTTACTTATCTGGGACCTCAGCCCCTTCCATACGAAGTTGGTGATTTGATACTCCAGCTCATCAAGAAATGTCATTGGTATTTCGATCTGGATAACATTGTACCTATAGATCGCTTCGGGTAGAATAGACATTTTTACAATGTTCAGTCTTCCTATCCATGAGCAAGATATGTTTTTCTACTTAAGTAGTTTCTTCTGTATAGTTCTTTCTTCCTCCAATCTTGAAGCCCCATTCTTCTTCACAGAGTCTAGCTTCTCAGATTATTTGCTCAGCATACAAATTGAATAGGTATGGTGAAAGGATACAACCTTGAAACACAACTTTCCTGACTTTAAACCACACAGTGTCCCCTTTTTCTATTTGAAGGACTGGCTCTTGATCTGTGTACAGGTTCCTCATGAGCACAAATAAGTGTTCTGGAATTCCCATTCTTCACAGTGCTATCCCATAATCTGCTATGATCCACACAGTCAAATGGCTTTGCATAGTCAATAAAACACAAGTAAACATCTTTCGGGTATTCTCCGCTTTCAGCCAGGATCCATCTGACATCAGCAATGATATCAGAGGTTCCGCATCCTCTTCTGAATACGGCTTGAATTTCTTGCAGTTCCCTGTTGATACACTGCTGCAGCTGCTTTTGAATGATCTTCAGCAAAATTTTACTTGCGTATGCTATTAATGATATTGTTCAGTAATTTCTGCATTCAGTTGGATTACCTTTCTCGGGAATAGGCATAAATGTGGATCTCTTGCAGTTGATTGTCAAGGTAACTACCTTCTAAATTTCATGGCATAGGTAAGTGAGCACTTCCAGCACTGCATCTGTTTGTTGAAACATCTCAGTTGGTATTCTGTCAATTCTTGGAGCCTTGTTTTTTGCCAATGCCTTCAGTGCGGCTTGGACCTCTTCCTTCAGTACCATCAGTTCCTGATCATATGCCACCTCCTGAAATGGTTGAATGTGGACCATTTCTTTTTGGTATAGTGACTCTGTGTATTCCTTCTATCTTCTTTTGTTAATTCCTGCATTGTTTAATATTTTTCCCGTAGAATCCTTCACTAGTGCCACTCGAGGCTTGAATTTTTTCTTTAGTTCTTCCAGCTTGAGAAATGCCAAGAATGTTCATCATTTTTGGTTTTCTATCTCCAATTCTTTGCACCTGTCATTATAGTACTTTGTCTTCTCAAGTCACCCTTTGTAATCTTCTGTTCAGTTCTTTTACTTCATCATTTCTTCCTTTTGCTTTAGCTACTTGAAGTTCAAGAGCAAGTTTCAGAGTCTCTTCTGACATCCATTTTGGTCTTTCTTTCCTGTGTTTTTAATAACCTCTTGCTTTCTTCATGTATGATGTCCTTGATGTCATTCCACAACTTGTTTTGTCTTTGGTCATTAATGTTCAACGTGTCAAATCTATTCTTGAGATAGTCTCTAAATTCAGGTGGGATATAGTCAGTGTCAGACTTTGGCTCTCACGGACTTATAATTTTCTTCAGTTTCAATTTGAACTTACATATGAGCAATTGGTGGTCTTTTCTACAGTTGGCTCCCGACCTTGTTCTGACTGACGATAATTGAGCTTTTCCATGGTCCCTTTCAACAGATATTGTCAATTTGATTCTTGTGTATTCCATCTGGCAAGGTCCACGTTTATAGTTGCCATTTATTTTGGTGAAAAAGCTATTTGCAATGAGGAAGTAGTTGGTCTTGCAAAATTCTATCATGCAGTCTCCAGCATCGTTTTTGCCACCAAGGCCATATTTTCCAACTACTGTTCCTTCTTCGTTTCCAACTTTCACATTCCAATCACCAGTAATTATCAATGCATCCTGATTGTATGTTCGATCAATTTCAGATGGCAGAAGTTGGTAAAAATCTTTAATTTCTTCATCTTTGGCCTTAGAGGTTGGTGCATAAATTTGAATAATAGTTGTATTAACTGGTCTTCTTTGTAAGCATATGGGTATTACCCTATCACTGACAGGGTTGTATTTCAGGATAGATCTTGAAATGTTCTTTTTGGCAATGAATGCAGTGCCATTTGTTTTCAAGTTTTTATTCCTGGCATAATAGACCACATGATTGTCTCATTGAGAATGGATAATAATAGCCCATTTTAGCTCACTAATGCCTAGGATATCGATGTTTATGCATTCCATTTCATTTCTGATAATTTCCAATTTTTCTGGATTCATACTTTGTACATTTCACATTGTGATTATTAATGGATGTTTGCAGCCGTTTCTTCTCATTTTGATTCCTGCCGTAACAGCAAATGAAGGTCCTGAAAGCTTGACTCCATCCACGTCATTAAGGTCAACTCTACTTTGAGGAGGCAGCTCTTCCCCAGTCCTATTCTGAGTGCCTTCCAACCTGAGGAGCTCATCTTCTGGCACCATATCAGACAATGTTCCACTGCTATTCATGAGGTTTTCATTGGCTAATTCTTTTCAGAGGTAGACCGCCGAGCCCTTCTTCCTAGTCTGTCTTAGTCTGTAAGGTCAGCTGAAACCTGTCCAGCATAGGTAACCCTGCTGGTGTTTGAATACGTGCGCATAGTTTCCAGCACCATGGTAACATGCAAGCCTCCACAGTGCGACAAACAGTCGCGTATAATACACAATGGAGGTATGAAATTTTATTGTTGAGTGTTTTATTTATGTCTGTGGCCTTTAATCTCGGGAAGTCTCAAATGGCTTTGATTCTGTCTTGAGAAACTTGACGTTTTATTTGAATTGCTGTGAACTCTGAGTAGCTGCTGAAGTAGGTGATGGTGATAAAGGAAGTACTTTAATTGTGTGTTAAGTTTTAAACGGCTGAAAATGTTCCTTGAGGAAGCAATCTTCTTTCTTACTTTTTGTTTTGTTGAGTTTTAAGCAACATCCTTTATTCATATAGCAAGTTTAGATCAAGAAGGCAGGGTTGCTCAAAACCAAAGTGTAGGCTTAGATTCAGGACAGCCAAAAATATTGTGCTTTATAAAGGATGAGCATTCATTTCCTTTGGAAATTACTCAGTAAAAATGAAGTTTATATTTTAAAACCTAGAGAAATATTCCTCAGAATTCTAGAAATTTTCTAAGTAGTCTCATTTGGGAGCACTTGCTTATTGGCACACCCTTTGCCATCGAGTTGATTCCAACTCACAGCAACCCTATAGGACAGGGTAGAACTGCCTCATAGGGTTTCCAAGGAACAGCTAATCTTATCGTTAGCAACCGAGCTCTTAACCACTGTGCCATCAGGACTCCAACTGGCACACAGACCCCAGCAAATTACCACTAACTTGGTGGCTTTACACAACAGAAAATTATTCTCTTGGAGTTTTGGAGGCTATAAGTCTGAAATTCCAAGGCTCTAAGGAAGAATTCTTCCTTACCTCTCCCAGCTCTGGTGGCTCCTGTCTTTCCTTGGCTTGTGGCTGCATCACTCCAGTTTCTACCTCCATTGTCACATGGCTTTCTTCCCCATTTCTCCCTGAGTCTAAATCTCCTTCTCTTTTCTCTTACAAAGACACCAGTCATTGCATTTAGGGCCCACCTTAAACACAGGGTGACCTCTAGATCACTCACTTCTGCAAAGACCTATTTCCACATGTGGCCACATTCACAGTTACCAGGCCTTAGGACCTGGACATCTCTTTTTGGGAGATGCAGTCAATACCAAGGGTATTTATTCTCTTTTGTAATTCTAAGATCATATTAAATACTTTAAAGGAAAATACGAGTTTTAAATAATATCACTAAGACTTTATATCATTGCCTATGTTCTTTTAAGGAATTCAAGATCTCCTAATATAATTGGGTCTAAATTTTTTTTTTTTTTTTTGGACTCTACTTCTTGTTCTCAATTTCTTCCTAAATTCTGTGCTCAGACATGAATACTTTTCCTGTTAGATGTTTTGACCCTGAACTGAACACCAAGCAAAAGGAGAACATGGTTTCTCTGTTCAGACAAAATGTAACCTATGAATAAAATTGTGCCCTGGAAAAGTATCTTCCCTTCCTGCAGGTAACCAGGTTATTGCCCATCTATGCAGCGCTTCCCCAGCAACTCTCTGCAGCGGGCTGGCTTTATTATAGAATATCCAGGAAGTGTCTTCAGGTCAGGAGGTTCCGTAGATAGACTTTCAGAGATGCTGCTCTTCAGCAAGTGTGTGGTTTGGGAAAATACTTTGGGCATCTCAGATCACTAACCAGACATATCAGTTATATTTTTGTTTTTCCTTCAGAAAACAAATGAATTTGAACAGAGCAAAATCACGATGCTATCAATCCTTGAACTTTGACTGTGTTTTCTTAACTCACCTGAGATACAAAACTATGGTTTTAAGACTTGGCTTATCAGTACTTTATGAAATAGAGAGTCAGTGGTCTGTGTGGGAAAATGTACAATTTTGGAATTAGGAGATAGTTAAAAAAAAAAAAAAAGATTTTTTTTCTTTTTTTTTTTAAGAAAAAAGAGGAAATGTGCCTGCTGCAAAAAAAGAAAAATTTTCATTAATGAGATTTGTCTCCTATTTGCTATATTGTCCTTATTGATTTTGTCTGCACAGTGCACCCAGCATAGCAATGAAGAGGAATTGCAGGCATGGGGTGAGAGGGAAACGGTCCAGCCAGGGGTCTACTGTCTGTATTGACACCATTGCAGGATTAATTGGCCTGACAGACAGAGCTGAGAGACAGAACCACAGCCTCCATAGGCTTAGAAGTTTGTGCTGTGACCTGTATCATAGTTTTGGAGTGCTTGCGAAAGGTGGCCACCTGCTCAAGAAAACATCAGTCTCACGGTTCTTCTGTAAAAAAAAAAAGGGGGGCCTGGACTATGATCAGGGTTCTCAGCCTGCATGGGGCTCAACCCAGATCAATTCCACAGAGTCTGTGGCATCTGAGCCTCTGTAGGTTTTCCCCCAAGTGATTCTAATAGGTAGCTAACAGTATGAACTGGTCAATTTCGTAATCTCCAGGATCTTTTCTAGCACCTCAGATCTGTGAAGGGGGGAGCAGATAGAAGGTTCTTAAGGAAGTTTGACTTACTGGAAATAGAAATCAAATCTCCTTACTCTCAAGTTGATTCCGATCCATAGTGTCCCTATAGGACAGAGAAGAACTGCCCTCTAGGGTTTCCAAGGAACAGCTGGTGGATTCCAACTGTTGACCTTTTGGTTAGCAGCCAAGCTTTTAACCACCGCACCACCAGGGGAAGAGTAAAAGGTCAATAGAAGTGCAGTGGTTGTTTCTTCTGCCACTAATACTTTTACTAGTGTCCAAGATTAGAGGTTACCTAATCTTTAATTGCTTAAACCTGAGCTAGTTGTGCCAGTGTCCAGGATAGAGGATTTGCACCACCTGCACTAGGATGTGTAAACCTCTCAGGCCCTGCAAGGGTGGAGATAGTGGAGAAGTTCACTGAACGTGTGTTTTTCCCAAGTCAGTCATTTGTTCAGACATATCTGTTGCAAACATTACTCAGTGACTCATAGTGACCCTATAGGACAGAGCAGAACTGCTGCATAGGGTTTCCAAGGAGTGGCTGGTTGATTTGAACTGCTGACCTTTTGGTTAGCAGATGTAGCTCTTAACTGCTACGCCACCAGGATTTCTGTATAAGAGCTAGATGAATATAGAAACTACGTGAAGAAAGAAAAATAGAAATTGTAGACAATTTAAGACACCCCTCACTTTCTAGAGACCACACTTAAAAAGGTAGTGAATTCATGTCAGGGCTTCAGTGAGAAAAAAAAAAAAATTCAGAGTCACAGAGACCAAGAAATGAATCTCCTTTTTCTTACTCAGTTTTTCATCTTGGGCAACTTGATTAATCAGCTTGAGTAGTCTCAGTTTCTTCTTTGTAATGGGTGTATTAAGGATAAACGGAAGGTTGCTATTTTCAAAATGCTTCCCCAGATACGATTTCGTTTAACAGTTGTAAATAATGTAAGATAAAGTACTTAGCACATGGCTAGTATTCAAGAAATGGTAGCTGCTATTATTAGTTTTCAGCTATCCCTAACTATCCATCTATTCTTTGCTTTACACAGCCAAACTTTTCCCCTTATCCTGTTCCACCCTACCTCACCTCAGTGGCTAGCACCACAGAAGCTATTGTAAACCTAAAGGTCCAGAATTAGAGAAAATGAAGAAGATATGAGAGATGTGGATGTTGGGTAACAACCCAGTGGCACCTGAACCCAGGGTCAGCCACGGCTCCAAGAGACTGAAGAAAGACTCCAGAATCAGTGATCATGACACATGGCTTATTGGGAAGCTTACTTACGGGACCGTGACCCAGGTGGCGGCTGGACCAGTTTAGTGCTCTGCAACCACCTAGCAAGGGACAGAAGCTTATATATTGTTCCAGCTGGGACCAAGGCTTATTGTTTTTCTCCCACATCCTTGGGCAGTCAGCATTCTCAGGGACTTCACGTCCAGCCCCAGATGTTTTCCTTCTTGTTGCTAAGGTGTTCCTTGGCCTTGGCCACCAGCCCAGTCATGCCACTTCTGGCCTTGTACCTTAGCCTGAGTCCATCCTGAATGCATCCCCAGCATGCTTCGGGAAAGAACAAAACTCACTCCATTAGGAGGGAATGCATATAGCTGAATAGCATTACCCTACATTGGACATTTTGGGAGTGTTAAATCCAGGGTCAAGTTCTCAGGCAGGACTGGCCTCCTTGGTGGTGACCTCTCTTGCCCACAGTCTGTCATCCCCACTCCCTATCTACCAATATTCACTCACTTGGATCTGTTTCCCTGAAATTGCATCAATTAAAGCATCATTGCATGTCAGGGAGAAAAAAATTAAGAAGATAGAGGAGAGAAGACATTAGAGGGGAGGGTCATTTACATATTAGTGTGAACCAGCTACATCTGAGAGCTTGGCTATATCAACTCTACCCAGAAAGTTGGAATTTAGAATCTGGGATTTGGAGAAGGGGATGAGAAAATAATTAATTTAGGATTACTCTGTGTTATTGTAAGTTAGAATAAATCTGGGCGAGGCTTCATGTTAGCCAGGGATGCCAGGGAAGAGAGGCATTAGGAGGTAGCCTAGGAGTGCAGAAGCAAGGAGAAATGCAGCAAGTGCAGATCACAGCCATCATTTCCAGGGTTGTCCAGGTGACATACACTTACAGAAAGAGGGGAAAACTGTTGCTCCTCTTGCCCCCTTCCCTCATTCTCTCAGGATCCGGGCCTCAGGCTGGTAATACCCGTATCATAAATAACTATGAAGGCCTGTCCTGCCACCCCTGCCACCATTTACTGCATGTATGCTGTGGGGAGGCACCTAGCATCCAACTGACAAGTTCAAAGGGACTTTTGGAATGAACCTATTGAATTGAGATCTTCCAGTGGCTCTTGCTCTTGCCTCCTCTGTTTAAATGAATAGCTAAGAGTCTCATTCATGATGATGCAGTTTTATAAATAGATCAAAATATGTTTTTCCGAATGCATTCTTTGTGATAAGCTTGCCTCCTACCCCCAAATAAATTTTGTTCCTGTGCTAAATTAATAAATAGCACAGTAGAACTGTTCCCCTCAGTAAAGGCTAGCCTACCCTTTAGTCTGAATTAGTAAGCTTCTGCTGTAATTCTAAGTGATGATCTGAGAACAATTCCATTTGCAGGTACTCCCCTACAGCCTTGTTTGTTTCATTTACTTGTAAAAGTAAATATACAAAATAACTTGTAAAAATATGAATTCTGCTGCATTTCTCTTGAGTCACTATGTTTAATTATTCTAATCCTACTGTGAGTGTATTTTCTCTTCCCTGTGCAGTTTTATTATGCTTTCTGTTTGGAGTGTTTGAACATCACAGTTGGGGGATCAGTAGTGAAAATTATCACGATAATAATATGTGTTTTACAATTTACAAGGCACTTTCACAATGTGTCTCATTTGATTTTCGCATTAAACCCTCAAAATAGGAGTGGCAGGAGGTTCAAATCCACTTCACAACAAAGACACTAGGTTTCAGAGAGGCAGTTGATTTTCTGAGGGTCCAGCAGTAAGTCAGAGGCTATGGTGGTCTTGGTCTTTTGGTTCCAAATCCCATGGTATTCCAGAGGTGGCATTAACTACATTCTACACTAGAGATTGTCAAATTTGGCTGCACCTTGGGATCACCTGGACAGTTTTAAAAAATACTGATGCCCAGGATCCATACCAGGGATATTGATTTAATTGGTCTGGGGACAGCCTGGGTACCAGGAGCTTCCAGGCCTCCGCAGGCAATTCTAATGTGCAGCTTGGGTTGAGAACCACTATGGTACAAGGCATTAGATGCAGCTGTAAACTTTTCTGAATCACCAGGCTGAAGCTTCCTGGAGCTGCACTCATGTTTTAATTAATCTTCTACCTGCTCCTGTCCCCAGAGTAGCCAGTTTAGGCCTGTCTGTATAGGAGGCATGCAGAGCTTCTGGGGAAGGTGGGAGTTGAGATGGTCCTTCAAAGACAGTAGAATTCACATGAATAGGAAGGACCTTGGGTCCTATGGATACTTTGGTGAGAGACAGCAGAAGATAATGGGTGTTATGGTGAGAGGCAGCAGAGGACTATGGGTACTCTGGTGAGAGGAAGAAGAGGATTATGGGCACTCTGGTGAGAGGCACTAGAGGGTTATGGGTACTGGTGGGAGAGGAAGCAGAGGATTTTGGGTACTTTGGTGAGAGGAAGCAGAGGATTCTGAGTAAGCACAGAGCTTTTAGAGACCAACAGATCTGGCTGTGCCACTCAAAAGCTGTGTGAGGTTTACCTAACTTGTCAAGGCTTTGGGAATCTCCCAGCCATATTCAGCCCATGGCTTGGCAGTGAGCTCTTTGCTGAGGAGGCAATGAGGGGTTAGAAAACAGGCTAAGACTCTGTTGAGAGGATCTGAGGACATGGGACAGGTAGGTAATAAAAGACTGACAGAAAAGATCTGCACAGCCAGGCACCCTTGGGCTGGTCCTCCCAGTAAACACCACTCAGCTCACCAAGTTCAAAGCCTACCACTTAGGGCTGAGTTGCCAGAGTGGCCTGATCCATAAATGCTTCTGACTCTTCCGTCAGTGTCTGGAATAGTCCTGGGTACACAAAGCCAACTGAGTTTGATAGGCTGAAGGACAGACACAAATCTGGGCAGTGTCCTTCAGCATGGTGAAAGTTACAGCCAGAATATGTTAGTTTTTTTTTTTTTTTAATTGTACTTTAGATGAAGATTCACAGAGCAAGTTAGTTTCTCATTAAAAAATTAGAACACATATTGTTTTAAGACATTGATTGCCCACCCTAACATGATAACGCTCTCTCCTTCTCGACCTTGAATTCCGCATTACAAGCTTTCCTGTCCGCTCTTGCCTTCTAGTCCTTGCCCCTGGGCTGGTGTGCCTATTTAGTTCTGTTTTGTTTAATGGGAGTGTCTAATCTTTGGCTAAAAGGTGAACCTCAGGAGTGACTTCAGTACTGAGTTAAAAGATCATCTGGGGGTCATACTGTCAGGGTTTCTCCAGTCTCTGTCAGACCAGTAAGTCTGGTCTTTTTTTTGTGAGTTTGAATTTTGTTCTACATTTGTTTCCCAGCTCTGTCCAGGACTCCCTATTGTGATCCATGTTAGTGCAGTCGGTGGTGGTAGCCAGGCACCATCTGGTTGTGCTGGACTCAGTCTGGTGAAAGTTGTGGTAGTTGTGGCCCATTAGTTCTTTGGACTAATTTTTCCCTTGTGTCGTTGATTTTCTTAACTCTCCCTTGCTCTAAATAGAGTGGGACCAGGGAAGTATCTTAGACAGCCACCCACAAGCTTTTAAGACCCCAGATACTACTCACCAAAGTCGGATGTAGAACCTTTTCTTTATAAACTATGTTATGCCAATTGAGCTAGATGTCCCCCAAGATCATGGCCCCCAGCCCTCAGCCAGTAATTCAGTCCCACAGGCAGTCTGGATGTGTCTTTGGAGCTGCCATGACCTTGCCTTGGTCAAGTTGTGCTGACGTCCCCATAGAGTTAGTATTCTTTTTTTCTTTACAATTTTTATTGTGCTTTAAGTGTAAGTTTACAAATCAAGTCAGTCTCGCACAAAAAACACATATACACCTTGCTACACACTCCTAATTACTCTTCCCCCAATGAGACAGCCCGCTCTCTCCCTCCACTCTCTCTTTTCATGTCCATTTCGCCAACTTCTAACCCCCCTACCCTCTCATCCCCCCTCCAGGCAGAAGATGGCAACATAGTCTCAAGTGTCCACCTGATCCAAGAAGCTCACTCCTCACCAGCATCCCTCTCCAACCCATTGTCCAGTCCAACCCATATCTCAAGAGTTGGCTTCAGGAATGTTTCCTGTCCTGGGCCAACAGAAGGTCTGGGGGCCATGACCATCAGGATCCTTCTAGTCTCAGTCAGACCATTAAGTCTGGTCTTATGAGAATTTAGGGTCTGTACCCCACTGCTCTCCTGCCCCCTCAGGGGTTCACTGTTGTGTTCCTTATCAGGGCAGTCATCGGTTATAGCCCAGCACATCTAGTTCTTCTGGTCTCAGGATGATGTAGTTGCCGATTCATGTGGCTCTTTCTGTCTCTTGGGCTCGTAATCACCTTGTGTCCTTGGTGTTCTTCATTCTCCTTTGATCCAGGTGGGTTGAGAACAATTGATGTATCTTAGATGGCTGCTTGCTAGTGTTTAAGACCCCAAACTCCACTCTTCAAAGTGGGATGCAGAATATTTTCTTAATAGATTTTATTATGCCAATCGACTTACATGTCCCTTGAAACCGTGGTCCCCAGACCCCTGCCCCTGCTACGCTGGCCTACAAAGCAATCAGTTTATTCAGGAAACTTCTTTGCTTTTGGTTTAGTCCAATTGTGCTGACCTCCCCTGTATTGTGTGCTGTCTTTCCGTTCACCTAAAGTAGTTCTTATCGACTATCTAGTGAATACCCCTCTCCCACCCTCCCTCCCTCCCTCCCCCCTCTCGTAACCACCAAAGAAATGTTTTTTTCTCAGTTTAAACTGTTTCTCAAGTTCTTATAATAGTGGTCTTATACAGTATTTGTCCTTTTGCAACTGACTAATTTCACTCAACATAATGCCTTTCAGGTTCCTCCATGTTATGAAATGTTTCACAGATTCCTCACTGTTCTTTATCAATGCGTAGTATTCCATTGTGTGAATATACCATAATTTATCCATTCATCCATCGATGGGCACCTTGGTTGCTTCCAGCTTTTTGCTATTGTAAACAGTGCTGCAATGAACATGGGTGTGCGTATATCTGTTCGTGTAAAGGCTCTTATTTCTCTAGGGTATATTCCAAGGAGTGGTATTGCTGGATCGTATGGTAGTTCTATTTCTAGCTTTTTAAGGAAGCGCCAAATTGATTTCCAAAGTGGTTGTACCATTTGACATTCCCAACAGTGTATAAGTGTTCCAGTTTCTCCACAGCCTCTCCAACATTAATTCTTTTGTGTTTTTTGGATTAATACCAGCCTTGTTAGAGTAAGAAGAAATCTTCTTGTAGTTTTGATCTGCATTTCTCTAATGGCTAATGATCGTGAACATTTCCTCATATATCTGTTAGCTTCCTGAATGTCTTCTTCAGTGAGGTGTCTAGTCATATCTTCTGCCCATTTTTTAATTGGGTTATTTGTCTTTTGGCAGTTGAGTTTTTTGCAGTATCATGTAGATTTTAGAGATCAGGCGCTGATCAGAAATGTCATAGCTAAAAACTTTTTCCCAGTCTGTAGGTAGTCTTTTTACTCTTTTGGTGAAGTCTTTGGATGAGCATAGGTGTTTGATTTTTAGGAGCTCCAAGTTATCTAGTTTTTCTTCTACATTCTTTATAATGTTTTGTATACTATTTCTGCCATGTGTTAGGGCTCCTAACATTGTCCCTATTTTTTCTTCCATGATCTTTATCCTTTTAGATTTTATATTTAGGTCTTTGATCCATTTTGAGTTAGTTTTTGTACATGGAGTGAGATATGGGCCTTGTTTCATTTTTTTGCAGATGGATATCCAGTTGTGCCAGCAACATGTGTTAAAAAGACTGTCTTTTCCCCATTTAACCGTTTTGGGGCCTTTGTCAAATATCCACTGCTCAATATGTGGATAGATTTATGTCTGGATTCTCAATTCTGTTCCATTGGTCCATGTATCTGTTGTTGTACCAGTACCAGGCTGTTTTGACTACTGTGGCAGTATAATAAGTTCTAAAATCAGGTAAAGTAAGGCCTCCCACTTTGTTCTTCTTTTTCAGTAATGCCTTATTTATCTGGGTCCTCTTTCCCTCCCATGTGAAGTTGGTGATTTGTTTCTCCATCTCATTAAAGAATGTCGTTGGAATTTGGATCGGAATTGCATTAAATGTATAGATCGCTTTTGGTAGAATAGACATTTTCACAATGTTAAGTCTTCCTATCCCGGAGCAAGGTATGTTCTTCCACTTAAGTAAGTCTCTTTTGGTTTCTTGCAGAAGTGTACTGTAGTTTTCTTTGTATAAGTCTTTTACATCTCTGGTAAGATTTATTCCTAAGTATTTATCTTCTTGGGGGCTACTGTAAATGGCATTGATTTGGTGATTTCCTCTTCGATGTTCTTTTTGTTGGTGTAGAGGAATCCAACTGATTTTTGTATGTTTATCTTGCATCCCAATACTCTGCTAATTAGTTCCAGTAGTTTTCTGGAGGATTCTTTAGGGTTTTCTGTGTATAAGATCATGTCATCTGCAAATAGAGATACTTTTACTTCTTCCTTGCCAATCTGGATGCCCTTTATTTCTTTATCTAGCCTAATTGCTCTGGATAGGACTTCCAGCACAATGTTGAATAAGAGTGGCTTGTCTGGTTCCTGATCTCAATGGGAATGTTTTCAGGCTCTATCCACTTAGGGTGATGTTGGCTGTTGGCTTTGCATAAATGCCCTTTATTATGTTGAGGAATTTTCCTTCTATTCCTATTTTGCTGAGAGTTTTTATCATGAATGAGTGTTGAACTTTGTCAGATGCCTTTTCTGCATCAATTGATAAAATCATGTGATTCTTGTCTTTTATTTATGTGGTGGATTACATTAATTGTTTTTATAATGTTGAAGCATCCCTGCATACCTGGTATGAATCCCACTTGGTCATGGTGAATTATTTTTTTGATACATTGTTGAATTCTATTGGCTAGAATTTTGCTGAGGATTTTTGCATCTACATTCATGGGGGATATAGGTCTATAATTTTCTTTTCTTGTGGTATCTTTACCTGGTTTTGGTATCAGGGATATGGTGGCTTCATAGAATGAGTTTGGTAGTATTCCATCCTTTTCTATGCTCTGAAATACCTTTAGTAGTAGTGGTAACTCTTCTCTGAAAGTTTGGTAGAACTCTGCAGTGAAGCCATCCGGACCAGGGCTTTTTTTTTATTGTTGTTGGGAGTTTTTTGATTACCTTTTCAATCTCTTCTTTTGTTATGGGTCTATTTAGTTGTTTTACCTCTGTTTGTGTTAGTTCGGAAACTCTGGTGGTGTAGTGGTTAAGTTCTATGGCTGCTAACCAAGAGGTCGGCAGTTCCAATCCGCCAGGTGCTCCTTGGAAACTCTATGGGGCAGTTCTACTCTGTCTTATAGGGTCGCTATGGGTCAGAATCGACCTGATGGCAGTGGGTTTGTTTTGGTTTGGTTTTGTGCTAGTTTAGGTAGGTAGTGTGTTTCTAGGAATTCATCCATTTCTTCTAGGTTTTCAAATTTGTTTGAGTATAGTTTTTCATAGTAATCTGATATGATTCTTTTAATTTCAATTGGGTCGGTTGTAATATTGCCCATCTCAGTTCTTATTCAGGTTATTTGCTTCCACTCCTGTTTTTCTTTTGTCAGTTTGGCCAGTGGTTTATCAATTTTGTTGTTTTTTCAAAAAATTAGCTTTTGGTCTTATTCTTTCAATTGTTTTCCTGTTTTCTATTTCATTTTTTTAATTATTATTTCATTTATTTCAGGTCTAATTTTTATTATTTGTTTTCTTCTGGTGCCTCTGGGTTTCTTTTGTTGCTCTCTTTCTATTTGCTCAAGGTGTAGGGATAATTCTTTGGTTTTGGGCCTTTCTTCTTTTTGGATGTGTGCATTTATTGATATAAATTGGCCTCTGAGCACCACTTTTGCTGTGTCCCAAAGGTTCTGATAGGAAGTATTTTCATTGTCATTGGATTCTCTGAACTTCTTTATGCCATCCTTAATGTCTTCTATGATCCAGTCTTTTTTGAGCAGGGTATTGTTCAGTTTCCAAGTTTTTGATTTCTTTTCCCTACTTTTCCTGTTATTGATTTCCACTTTTATGGCGTTATGGTCAGAGAAGATGCTCTGTAATTTTTCAGTGTTTTGGATTCTACTAAGGCTGGCTTTATGACCTGATATGTGGTCTATTCTAGAGAATGTTCCATGTGTACTAGAAAAGAAAGTATACTTGGTTGCTGTTGGGTGGAGTGTTCTGTATATGTCTACGAGGTCAAGCTGGTTGATTGTGACATTTAGATCTTCCGTTCCTTTATTGAGCTTCTTTCTGGATGTCCTGTCCTTCACCACAGGTGGTGTGTTGGAGTCACCTACTATTATTTTGGAGCTGTCTATCTCACTTTTCGATGCTGATAGTTTGTTTTATGTATCTTGCAGCCCTGTCATTGGGTGCATAAATATTTAATATGGTTATATCTTCTTGGCTTATTGTCCCTTTAATCATATTATAGTGTCCTTCCTTATCCTTTCTGATGGATTCAACTTTAAAGTCTATTTTGTCAGAAATTAGTATTGCCACTCCTGCTCTTTTTTGATTCTTGTTTTCTTGATATATTTTTTTCCATCCTTTGAGCTTTAGTTTGTGCCTCTAAGTCTAAGGTGTGTCTCTTGTAGGCAGCATATAGATGGATCTTGTTTTTTAATCCATTCTGCCACTCTCTGTCTCTTTATTGGTGCATTTAGTCCATTTGCATTCAGGGTAATTATGGATAGGTATGAATTTAGTGCTATCATCTTGATGTCTTTTTTTGTGCGTTGTTGACAGTTTTTTTCCCACTTGATTTTGTGTGCTGAGTAGATTTTCTTTATATGTTGTCCTTTCCTCATATTTGTTGTTGTTGATTTTGTTTCTGCTGAGTCTGTATTTTTCCCTTGTATTTTATTTTGATGAGTGGGATAGTTTGTCTCCTTTGTGGTTATCTTATTATTTACCCCCATTTTTCTCAATTTAAAACTAACTTTTATTTCTTTGTATCGTCGTATCTTCCTCTCCATATGGAAGGTGTATGAATACATTTCTTAGTCCCTCGTTATTATTTTAATGTTGTCTTCTTTTGTATAATAACATCGCCGTTACCCTGTGTTGGGTTTTTTTTTTGTTTTTTTTTTAAATAATCTTGCTTTGTTTTTTTGGATTTCCCTGTTTGGGTTGACTTCCGGTTGTTCTGCCCAGTGTCGTAGTGTTGGGTTGATACCTGATATTATTGATTTTCTAGCTAAAGAACTCCTTTTAGTATATTTCTTGTAGTTTTGGTTTGTTTTTTACAAATTCCCTAAACTTGTGTTTATCTGGAAATGTCTTAATTTCTCCTTCATATTTAAGAGACAGTTTTGCTGGATATATGATTTTTGGCAGGCAATTTTTTCCTTCAATTTTTTAAATATGTCATCCCATGACCTTCTTGCCTCCATGGTTTCTGCCGAGTAGTCCGAGCTTCTTCTTACTGGCTCTCCTTTGTAGGTGACTTTTCGTTTATCCCTCACTGCTCTTATATTTCTCTCTTTATCTTTCGTTTTGGCAAGTTTGGTTATAATATGTCTTGGTAACTTTCTTTCAACATCTACCTTACGTGGAGTTCCATGAGCATCTTGGATAGATATCTTCTCATCTTTCACAAAATCAGGGAAGTTTTCTGCCAACAAATCTTCAACTATTTTCTCTGTATTTTCTGTTATCCCTCCCTGTTTTGGATTCCAGTCACTTGTAGGTTATTTCTCTTGATAGAGTCCCATATGATTTTTAAGGTTTCTTCATTTTTTTTTAATTCTTTTATCTGATTTTTCTTCAAATATATTAGTGTCAAATGATTTATCTTCAAGTTAAGAAATTCTAGCTTCCACTTGCTCAGTTCTGCTCCTCTGACTTTCTGTTGAGTTGTCTAATTCTGGAATTTTACTGTTCATCTTCTGAATTTCTAATTGCTGTCTGTCTATGGATTTTTCCAACTTATTAAACTTTTCATTATGTTCCTGAATAATCTTTCTAATTTCTTCAGTTGCTTTATCTATGTGTTCCTTGGCTTGTTCTGAGTATTGCCTCATTTCCTTCCTGATGTCTTGAAGGGTTCTGTGTACTGAACTTTTGTATTCTGCACCTGGTAATTCCAGGAATGCATTTTCATCTAGAAGATCCCTGGGTTCTTTGTTTTGAGAGCCTGTTGAGGTGATCATGGTTTATTTCTTTATGTGACTTGATATTGACTGTTGTCTCCAAGCCATCTATAAGTCATTGCATTAGTTTATGCTTGCTTACTGTGTCGTAGCTGCTTGCTTTGTCTTGTTTTGGTATACCCTTATGGGTTGCTTGAGTGGGCTAGCTTGATTATTTTCACCTTTGGAACTGTGGTGTCCTGTCCCCAGCTGGCTAGAACTGTTATCAGGTATATCAGTCTAGGAGTCCATTCAGTTTTCTTGTATGAATTCAGCTTAGGTTTCCAGGTAGCTGATCATCAAGTGTGTGGTACAGGCTCTGTCCTGCAGTCTTAGAGGGACAGAGGTGATTGGCGTATATACCGGTATCTGATTGCAGCAGGGGGTCACGCTCTGAGAACCAACCCCCAAGAGTCTCTGAGGAAAATGCGTCTCTGTTCCCTTGAGCGTGCTGGTGGGTGGATTCTGCAGAGGGACCATGGGCACCCAAAGTTTTTGGTTGTAAGGACTGGGAGGTATCAATTATCTTTGGACCCCTGTCACGTGTGGCTGGGTGACCTGAGTGGAGCAACCAGTCTTAGGTCCCTGATGTGGGTAGGTGAGGACCTTGTTTAATAGGCAAAGCAATGGCAAACGTCAAACACCCACCTCTCCACTGCACAGCTGAAATGGTTGGAGTTTGCCAACAAGGGCCTATTCTCCCAAAATAGGCCCACACAGGTCCATGCAGAAGGGAAAGGTGCTCAAAGTCCACAGACGGCTTATGCCTAGACAGGAGCTGCTTCTGTCCTGAGCTCCCCCAGTTAATAAAAAAATGGAGCTAGCAAATTATCTTTTCCCCCCAATTGCAAATTTTTTCCTTCCCCAAGACTGGGAGAATGGCTATAGGTGCTCACCAGGTTCTATCTCTGGCCCAGGGATTCAGCCACTGAAGCCGGCTTGCAGGGTGGTGGGGGGGCACAGTAAAATATATGCAAGTACTTAGCTTTTGTTGAGAGCGACATTCTCCTCAGGTTCCGGAGGTGTGAGTAGGGTGTGTGGCTGGCTTCTTCTCCGAGGAAACTGCAGCTGAACGCTAGTACCAGCCCTCCGCCACCACCGCCTCCACCCCAGGTATGGTGCCTGAGGGCTCCCCGCAATTCAGGTCCAATAACTCCTCTCCACTTCTGAACAGTCTTTTCCACCCCCGTCCCTCAGTTCATTGTCTAAGCTTGCCTTTGATGCTCAGGGCTCCCAGCTTGTCACAAATATACTTGTTTCACTTGTTTTTTCACGTCTTTGTTGTAAAGAGGCCTCACTGGAAGTGTCTGTCTATTCCGCCACCTTGACTCTGCCTCTAGAGTTAGTGTTTTTAAGTGGTGAGGTGTTTATAGCATGATTATCTTGTATCTTAGAGACCAAGGCTTCTTGGAAGGGGTTGTATAACCTCCTAATTAACTTGAGGAGCCAGGAGGGTAGGCTATGTTTACCACCTGTTTATTGTCATATCAGTGTACATGAGATGGCCAATCCATGCTTCTCACGATTTTCTAAGGAAAAGATTGTGTGACATTTGAAAGTCAGTTTTTACATGGAGTTGAACAGGATGGTCGGCAAGTATTAGGTACTGAAAAGGAGTGGAGGGAAAGACTTAGGTTATTTGAAGTTACTGACTATTAGAGATGAAAAGTCCCTTCAACATTCACCACTTCATTTTGCACATGAGGAAATGATGTCTCAGGTAAGGCAAGTGGGCTTTACTTTCCCGTAAATGACAGCCCTGGAGGTAGAATCCAGCTCAGCGATGAGTTTTATATTTTGCCCCTGCCTATGGCAGCAGAGGATACAGGAGGTTGCTTGGCACTTAGATGACCATTGGTGGGATCTAGAAGAGCACCCACTGGAGTAAGTTAGGAGACCCCCTCTGATAGAGCCATTTGCCTCCGGAACAATTTTCCCAGTTCATCATCCTTCAAATGCATAGAGATTTTACATGAAAAAAAATGGTTGGCCCATTTTGAAACTCCAGGCTTTAGATGCACTTTGATAATACCTTTGTCCTATATATATGCTGACATGTCTAATTGTCTGTCTTTCAGGATATTATCTCCTGCTAATTTATCTAAATTTCCTCTCTTCTCTAACCAAGATGAATCATCTGGCAGGGCTACAAGGTGTCTTCACCTTGCACTAGTCTTCTGTACTCCCACTGTGACTTCCAGTGGATTGTCAGAATGTACATCCCACTCCATGACAGAGAAGCAGCCTCGAAAGAAAATTTCCTGCTACTTCCAGGGGGTAGGGGTAAAAATAATAGTTTTAATGTAAAAAAGCACACCAGGACAATATTGCTATCAAAATTTTGTCAGTAAAACCCTCACACAATCAGGGCCTACTTTATGCCCTGACTTGTACCTAACTCCCAGAGAGAAGATGTTACGTAAATTGTCCTAGGGAAAAACAATGTAGTATTCCTGCTTTACCTTTAAGTTACATTGAGGTGCAAATAGATGAGGCTTCTTTTTTTTCTGACATGAACCCTCAAGAGAATTAGATAATCCATCTCTGATTTTCCAAAGTACAACTAATATGCCTCATTAGAGCTTTACTTTTAGGTAACCCTTAAAGGAGGAAGGTGGGAGGAATAGAGAACTTTGATTAGGAGCATGTCTCTATGTCTCCAGAAGTTCTTTAGGAAGAGAACTTTCTGACTTAAAAGTCGGCGTGCTCATGATACAGGAGAGGTCAGCACAACTGGATTAAAACAAAACCAAAGAAGTTTCCTTAATATAACCAAACACTTTGAAGGCCAGAGTAGCAGGGACGGGGGCCTGGGGACCGTGGTTTCAGGGGACATCTAGGTCAATTGGCATAACAAAATGTATTAAGAAAACATTCTACATCCCACTTTGGTGAGTGGCATCTGGGGTCTTAAATGCTAGCAAGCAGCCATCATTTGGTCTCAACCCACCAGCCAAAGGAGAATGAAGAACCCCAAAGACTCAAGGTAATTATGAGCCCAAGAGACAGAGAGGACTACATAAACCAGAAACTATATCACCCTGAGACCGGAAGAACTAGATGGTGCCCAGCTATAGCCAATGACTGCCCTGATAGGAAACACAACAGAGAATCCCTGATGGAGCAGGAGAACAGTGGGATTCAGACCTCAAATACTCGTAAAAAGACCAGACGTAATAGTCTGACTGAGACTAGAAAGACCCCAGAGGTCATGGTCCCCAGACTTTCTGTTAGCCCAAGACTAGAACCATTCCCAAAGCCAACTCTCCAGACAGGGATTGGACTGTACTATAAGGCAGAAAATGATACTGGTGAGACTACTTGGGCAGCTCCTGTCTGGAGGTGAGATGAGAAGGCAGAAGGGGACAGGAGCTGGCTGAGTGGATACAGGGAATACAGGGTGGAGAGGAGAAGTGTGCTGTCTCCTTGAGGGAGAGCAACTAGGAACATATAGCAAGGTGTATGTAAGTTTTTGTATGAGAGACTGACTTGATTTGTAAACTTTCACTTAAAGCACAATAAAAAATATTTTTTAATTAAAAATAAGTGTGCTTCAGTGTGAGGTGTGTGTTTGCATGTGCCCACGCTCTCACATATGTGTGGGGGGGGGCATATCAGTTAAAGGATAAGTATGCCAAATCTCATTTCCTAGGAGTGGAAATCAATTTAATGGTGCTTTTTTCTTCTTGCAAATATATCAATTCTTTGCTTTATGTTTATGATAGTAAAATTCTTGCTTAAAATTTTTTTTTCGATTGAAATTGCTTAGGAATATCTAAGTATTCTAGCGTTAAGCTTTCTTGTAATTACACAGGCTGTCATCAGAGGTGAAACAAGGTGACATCCTTCAACCAGCATCGTCATGTTCAACAACACTGGACATTTATTGGATGACTTCTATGTTTGTGCATGGCATGGTGTACAGTGTCCTGTAAGACATTATTCATGTCTGTGAGGGCCTTACATTATTATTGAAACCTGGTGAATTGCATACAATGTCTGTTTACTGAACTTGGACTAACAAATTTATCCTTTCCATATAAACTCCCTTTTTATTATTGTTACTACTATATTTGAATATTTGAAGAACTGGCAGAGGAAGTTGCCTCCCAATTCAGTTCACTTTAAAAAACTGAGAAGATACATGAATTTTTCACTGTCAATAAATGCCAAAATAAAAAAGTATGTAGTATTGACCAGTGTCATTTCTTATCACTAAGGCCATATTTTCCAACTACCAATCCTTGTTTCTACCTTTTGCATTCCAATCACCACTAATTTTCAATGCATCTTGATGGCACGTTTGATCATTTTCAGACTGTAGAAGTTGGTAAAAATCTTCAGTTTCTTCATCTTTGGCATTAATTGTTGGTGTATAAATTTGAATAATAGTTATATTAGCTGGTCTTCCTTTTAGGCATATGGATATTATCACTGACAGCATTGTACTTTAAAATAAATCCTGAAATGTTCTTTTGGACAATGAACTTGACACCATCCTTCTTCAATTTGTCAATGCCGGCATAGTAGACCATATGATTGTCTGATTCACAATGGCCGATACCGGTGCCTTTCAGCTCACTAATGCCTAGGATTCAATGTTTATGCATTCCATTTCATTTTTGACAATTTCCAGTTTTCCTATATTTACACTTTGTACATTCCACATTCTGATTATTAATGGATGTTTGCAGCTGCTTCTTCTCATTTTGAGTCATGCCAATCAGCAAATGAAATTCCCAAAATGTTGACTTCCTCCATGTCATTAAGGTTGACTGTACTTTGAGGAGGCAGCTCTTTCCCGGTTATATTTTGAGCATCTTCCAACTTGAGGGGCTCATCTTCCAACACTATATCAGAAAATGTTCCATTTATATTCATAAGGCTTTCATGGGCTAATTTTTTTTCAGAAATAGACTGCCAGGCCCTTCTTCCTAGTCTGTTTCAGTCTGTAACCTCAGCTGAAACCTCTCCACTATGGGTGACCCTACTGGGATTTGAATACTGGTGGCATAGCTTCCAGTATCACAGCAACACTGACGTCCCCACAAGTATGACAAATTGACAGATGCATTGATAATTACTGACAATTGTAATGCAAAGCTTGGAAACAAGGACTGGTAGTCAGAAAATACGGCCTTGGTGATAGAAATGACACTGGGGATAGCATGATAGAATTTTACAAGACCAACAACTTCTTCATTGCAAATACCTTTTTTCAACAACAAAAAATGGCGAATATACACATGAACTTCACCAGATAGAACACACAGGAATCAAATCAACTACATCTGTGGAAAAAAAACAATAGAAATGCTCAATATCATTAGTTAGAAAAAGGCCAGGGGCCAACTGTGGAACAAACCATGAGTTGCTCATAAGCAAGTTTAAGTCGAGTTGAAAAAATTAGAACAAGTCCATGGGAGCCAAATATACCCTGAGTATATCCCACTTGAATTTAGAGACCATCACAAGAACAGATATCAAGCATTAAACACTAATGACCAAAGACCGGATGAGTTATGGAATGACTTCGAGGACATCATACACGAAGAAAACAAGAGGTCATTAGAGAAAACAGGAAAGAAAGTAAAGCCCAAAATGATGTCAGAAGAGACTCTAAAAGTTGCTATTGAATGTAAAGTAGCTAAAGCAGAAGGAAGAAATGATGAAGTAAAGAGGTAACAGAAGACTTCGAAGGGTGGCTCAAGAAGACAAGGTACTATAATGACATATGCAAAGATCTAGAGATGGAAAACCAAAAGGGAAGTACATGGTTTTCATTTCTTAAACTGAAAGAACTGAAGAAAACAGTCAAGCTTCTAGTTGCAATAGTGAAAGATTCTATTGGGAAAATACAAAAGGACGCAGGCAGGAAGCATCAAAAGAAGACTTTAAGAATACACAGAGTCACTGTACCAAAAAGAATTGATTAGTGTTCAACCATTTCAAGAGGTAACATATGATCAGGAACCAATAGTACTGAAGGAAGAGGTCCAAGCTGCACTGAAGGCATTGGTGAAAAACAAGGCTCCAGGAATTGACAGAATATCAGTTGAGATGTTTCAACAAACGAATGCAGTGCTGGAAGTGGTCATTCATGAATGCCAAGACATTTGGAAGACAGCTTCCTGTCCAAAACGGACTGGAAGAGATCCATATTTGTTCCCATTCCAAAGAACGATGATCCAGCAGAATATGGAATTATCAAACAATATTATTAATATCACATGCAAGTAAAATTTTGAAGGCCATTCAAAAGCAATTGTAGCAGTAGTACACCGAAAAGAAACTGCCAGAAATTCAAGCCAGATTCAGAAGAGGACATGGAACCAGGGGTATTATTGCTGATGTCAGATGGATCATGGCTGAAGCAGAGAATACCAGAAAGATGTTTACCTGTGTTTTATTGACTATGCAAAGTCATTTGACTGTGTGGATCATAACAAATTATGGATAACATTGCAAAGAATGGGAATTCCAGAATACTTAATTGTGCTCATGAGGAATCTGTACATAAATCAAGAGGCAGACCTTAGAACAAGGGGATATTGCGTGGTTTAAATTTAGGAAAGGTGTACGTCAGCGTTGTGTCCTTTCACCATCTTATTCGGTCTGTATGCTGAGCAAATAATTTGAGAAGCTGGACTCTATGAAGAAGAGTGGGGCATTAGGATTAGAGGACGACTCATTAACAACCTGTGGTATGCTGATGACACAACCTTGCTTGCTGAATGTGGATTAAGGTGACTTGAAGCACTTACTGATGAAGATCAAAGACCACAGCCTTTAGTACAGATTACACCTCAACATAAAGAAAACAAAAATCTGTACAACTGGACCAGTAAGTAATATTATGATAAACAGAGTAAAGGTTGAAGTTGTCAAGGATTTCATTTTACTTGGAACCACAATCAATGCCTATGGAAGTAGCAGTCAAGAAATGAAAGGACGCGTTGCATTGGGCAAATCTGCTGCAAAAAACCTCTTTCAAGTGTTAAAAAGCAAAGATATCATTTGAGCTGCACCTGACCCAAGCCATAGTGTTTTCAGTAACCTCATATGGGTGTGAAAGCTGGACAATGAACAAGGATGACTGAGGAAGAATCACTGCTTTTGAATTATGGTGTTGGTGAAGAATATTGAATATACCATGGACTGCCAGAAGAACAAACAAATCTGTCTTGGAAAAAGTACAGCCAGAATGTTCATTAGAAACAAGGATGGTAAGACTTCGTCTCACATATTTTGGATGTGTTATGGGGAGGGATCAGTCCCCAGAGAAAGACATCATGTTTGGTAGAGTAGAAAGTCAACAAAAAAGAAGACGACCCTCAACAAGATGGATTGACACAGTGGCTGCAACAACGGGCTCAAGCATAACAACAATTTTGAGGGTGGCTCAGGACTGGGCAGTGTTTCCTTCTTTTGTATGTAGGGTTGCTATGAGTTAGAACTGACTGGGTGCCATCTAACAATAACAACAACAATGTTTGGACACATCAGTCTTCTGACAGTAGGTATTTATGGGGACAGTGAGAGAGAAAATTCTGAGTTGTTTACATTTATTTTAAATTAAGTCTTTGTTCAGGAATCTTAGATATATGACTGCTTTAAATATATACAAAAAAAAAGATAGCAGTAATATAGCTACCCAATAGCTACCCACCTACCATTAAATACCTGATTACTGAGGTATCCGTTCATTTCACTACACAGCCTTAGTTTCTTTCTGGAAACTCACTGGGTTCCTGTCCTGTGAATCCTTTCAGACAGAGGAATAGAGAGACGAAAAGAGAGAACAAATGAATAAATGAATGAATGAGAGAGTGAGAGAATGGATGAATATGTTTTGCAGATATAAGTTATGAGATATTTTTTACAGACCTCTTTAATAGTTTTAGGAGCCCTGGTGCCACGGTGGTTAAGCGTTGGGCGCTAACCAAGAGTTTGGCAGTTTGAACCCACCAGCCACTCCTTGGAAACCCTATGGAGCTGTCCTACTCTGTCCTGTAGGGTCACTATGAGTCAGAATTGACTCGACGGCAATGGGTTTTTATCAGAGTTTAAGTGTAATCACTAAGCACTGCAGCTCCCCCGTCTACATGAAATCCTTGCCACTTTTGATTTCTTTTGGTGCAAGTTGCACTCAGACAACCATCCGGGGTTAAAAGGACATAATTTTTGTTGCTAATGTCTTTAGGTGTCCGGCCTCCTGGAGCATGCCTTTATGAAAATTAGGGCTCACTTTTTCACGGTAGAGTTTCTCTTCGTATAAAAAGTGCTTTTAGAATTGAATTTTTCTTTTTTTTTTTTTTTTTAAGGAAATGAATGTTGCTGATAGATGGAACAGGTAATAAAAGCATCAGCTGAAAATTTATTAATGTAGCTCCATAGAGCTGTTCAGTATGGAAGACGGCCCACATCTTGAGGAGTGTGTTGAGTGGAGAATAAATGGGGAGAGGATGTAGGTTGATATGCCGATGGTCCCTGGTTCATATTAGAGACATAAAGAAAACACTTTGTTCTCTTATCCATCATACACATGTAATCTTGGGGATTTTACAACGTGCTTAGTTCACTTTGTAAGTCAAATCCAGGGATGAAAAAGAAGAGTTTTATATGTTTGCCCAATAGTAGTAACGTTAAACTCTGAACAAATTGGGGTGTTCTTTTAAAATCCTGTGATTTATCTGACATTTAAAATTTAGTATGCTAGTGCTGAATAAAAGCTGCTAGCAATTCCTGGGAATGGTGTGACGGTATTAGCCGAACTGCTATCTAAAGTGACAATATATTTCATGCACCCTCCCTGCCACCAGAAAACAAATGAGTAAATAAATCACAGAAAAGCTCAAGCAACGGGGCTCACTGGGGCGGCTGTCAGCCAGACGCTGGCCTCCACATTTCCATTCAGCATGTCTTACGGTATGTGTTTAGTTTTTGGACTAATTGAATCATCATTAACTATGGAAGTGGTGGTGGTTTGTTAAACCTCTTCTGCTGATAGTCATCTGAGACCAGACCTGACATCCCTGATAAAATCACCAACTCCATAGAGGAATGGCCGGGAGCTTTAGGAAAGATGCTGTCGGTAGCGTAGTTCACGGTTGGGTAAAGATCACAGATTCTCAAATGGAATTGCCATTAAGGATAGATCTATACATGCATGGGAGAGTCAGAAAGAGGTAACTGAGTCTTTGGAAAGAGCCTGGCATTTGAAATCAGAAGAACTGTATTTAAATTCTGGCTCTGCCACTTACAGCTAAGCAGGTCATTTAATGACTTACCCCAAGCCTGTTTCCTCATCTTTTTTTTTTTTTTTTTTGTCAGGGGGTCCAGCATGGTTGCCTTATGTCCCTGCTGATATGAGTACTATAGAAAATAGCGTCTATGAGGTCCTCAGTGTAACTCTAAAGTGTTATACAAATGTTAGACACTATTTTGCATGTCTTTTGTGTTCTGGAAAGACCTTAAACATTTCATGCAGTCACCACTCTGATCGATGCCTTATGTGGTCAGTCCTAAGTTATAGCTTTTTTGTTTTTACAAGGAGCCCTGGTGGCGCAGTGGTTAAGTGCTCTAACTGAAAGTTCAGAGGTTTGAACCCACCAGCCTGCTCTGCAGGAGAAAGACAGGCATTCTGCTCCTGTAAAGATTTCCAGCCTTAGAAACCCTGTGGGGCAGTTCTACTCTGTCCTATAGGGTCACTGTGAGTTGTAATCAACATGATGGTAGTGGGTTTGGTATGTTTCAGAATGGATGTAACACATGATCGGATATTCAAATAGAAGATATTTTGTTCTAACTTCTGCAACTAACCAGCTGCCCAAAGTTGGATGTCTCTTCATATCCCCCTGGTTTCATTTTGCCTTCTTCCAGTTTAAAAAAAAAAAAAACTGTAAGTACATGAGGTTTTTTTTATTTTTATTTTTTAATTTTTTGTTTTTTTTGTTTTTGCACAGTGCTAAGAGATAAGGGTAGTCCCCATGAGAAAAAATAAGGAGTGAGCTGGAGCAGAGATTAGCTGTTGTTACCATCAGCATGCGTGCAACATTTCTACATGTAGGCTTTAGGTCTGCCATCAGAGGTAAAAATAATAACAATAAAAACAGACAGAGGAGTGAATCTTCTTTATCTTTCTAAAGCCTCGCAATCAGAAAAGACTTGGAATTATTCCTCCTGGAAGCAAATGCCCTCAGGGAGCCCTCATGTCGGGCCAGATTTCCTGTGAGTATTAGGAGTATTTTTCACTAACTCTCACTTAATGTCACTCACCAGGCCGTTTGTTAAGGCCAGGAGTGGAATCTCCTCAGTGCAAAGGTTGGACTCTGTGACTTCTATCAAAGGCCCAAGACAAATATGTAGCAAAATAGAGGGAATTTTCTTCAAGGGAGAAAATATGCTCCTGGAAAAGAAGCACAAAGGTTTTTTTTTTTTTTTTCCAGACAGCACAAGTATCTTCTAGGCAGATTTACCCATAATGGTATTCTGTATTAAAATCCCTGAACTTCATAGTGGTTCAAGTACTTGGCCTCTAAAGTTGAGATTTTACAGAAGATCAAAATCATAGAAATTTGAAGCTAGAAGGGACCTTTGGGCTAGTCTGTATCTGTGCATTTTATTTTACAGATGAAATTTAGGGACAAAGAAGTATGTGACTTGACTGAAATCACACAGTCGTTAGTTGCAGAGCTAGGACGGAAATGTAGTTTTTTTTTTTATTTCTACTTCTTCTAAGGCAGGCTAAAAATGGAGTTGCATCCCCACCCTGGATAAGAACAGAATTTTAGATCTCAGTGAGATGGAAAATGGCAGGTTTCCAGAAATAAAAAGTGGCCAATGGGGTTTACTCTCTGTTTATCAAGTCAAATGAAATGCTCAGGTTTGTTCAAATGTGACACGCACAGCCTATCCCCTCTTCCCTCTCCCCTAACGTGGGATTCTCAATTATTCTCCAGTCCTGGGCTCAGAGATAATGCCAAGCTCCCAGTGATGGGCTGGAGAACTTTGTACACACAACGAGGCAGCCACAGCCAGTGTGTGGGGCAGGTGTGAGGGCCGTGTTCAGATTTTCCTTATTAATTCTTTTTTAGGGTACAAATTCTGGGCCCATTGTAACAAACATTTGGAACTTTCCTATTCCATTTGGGACACTGATGGGCAGATTTCTTCTTACTCTTTTATAAAAAGAAAGAGCATGCAAGCATTATTTATAAGTAAGAAGCCTTTCTAAGCAGGGGAGTTGTAGACATGTTTTTCTCCCTTGTTGCCAATGTAGACTCATTTCTTGGAACTTTAGTATCTGTTGTTCTAGAAGCCATTGATAATAGTTACAGATAGTTAATGTTTTCTACTTCCCTGAAAAGGAACAACAACCATAGCATGGTGGGGTGTGGAGTCTCAGAAATCAAACAGAAATTTCCCAAGTCTCTCTGACACTAGCATAAACCAGTTTCTACTGCGTAGGTCAACATCTGATATCAACTACATAAGTAGGCTGTTGCAAGCTATGGCCACTGTCCTTACTCTTAGGATGAATTTCTTCCGCTTTGCTCAGCTTACACCTACTGTTCTAGCATACTTTTCGTAGGCTCCCCTTTCACTCCCTGGAGCCCTGGTGGCACAGTGGTTATGAGCTTGGCTGCTATCCAAAAGGTCGGCAGTTCGAATCCACCAGACATTCCTTGGAAACCCAATAGGGCTGTTCTACTCTGTCCTATAGGCTGCTATGGGTTGGAATCTACTCTCTGACAGTGAGTTTGGTTTAGTTTAGGCTTTCACTCTCCAGCAGGTGATAGTTTAGATGATTAATTAAATGCACATTTTACTTATTAATAATAAAATTAAATAAAATGTGCAGTTTTAAAAGCTCATCTAAAATGAAAGTGATTTACGTTCTACTCAGAAGCGTTTTTTGTCTAGAGGCTCTTAAACTTTGGTGTGCATTACAGTTACCTGGGGCCTTTGTTAAAATTAAAGATTCCTGGCCCCATTCCCAGATATTGTGATTCACTAGGGCTTGAGTGGGCCCATTAATCTGCATTTTGAACAAGCAACACTCTCCCCCACATACACACACATACACACACCCTGGACTCTGATGTGGGTGGCTATTGGCCCACACTCTGAGAAATGTTATTTAACCTAAGGAAATGTTAGTTATTTGTCATTGTTGGGGAAACTACATGCTAAAGAACCGAATTCACCGGAAAATTTACAAACTGTGAGACCTCATTTTGTGGGCTGGTCATTTTAAACATATTTGAATCAGCAGCTTGCAGTAGCCCTGCTCTCCTCACATCCACACTAATCTCCATTTAACCCATCCCCCACAGTGTACTGGAGAGCTATTTCAGAGCACAGAGCAGTTGATCATACCCCCTGGACACACACACTGGAAAACAGCCAATGGCTTCCTGGTCAGCAGCTTCTGGTTTTCTTTAGGGTAAAGGCCAAACTCCTTGACATATGGCCTGGCCCCATCTGCCCCCCAGCCTCGTCTCCTTCCCCAGCTAGGTGGCCCTTCTTCAGCTTTCTTTGTTGCTGGCCCCTCCTCCAACCACATGGCCATTTCCTGGTCCACTTCCGCTGTACCTTCTGATCTGAGTTCAATCAGGGAAGCCTGACTTGACCTCTCTTTCCCATCCCTCTGTTCTCAGTTCTCAAAGCACCTTGAAACTCCACCTCACAACATCTATCACAGTGCTCTTACATTTGCTGGTGACATTTTGACTAATGACTTTCTCCTACAAGACTGTAAGCTCCAGGAGAACAGGGGCCATAAGTGCTTTTATTCAGCTTTGTATCCTGGCATCTTCCACATGCCTGCCACAGAGGAGCTGCTCAGAAGCATTTGTCAGATGAATGGATTAATTAAATATAGGTAAGGTGACCTGTTGCCGTCCAGTCAGTTCCTACTCCTGACAACCCATGTGTCAGAATTTTCTTGGCTACAATCTTTACAGAAGCAGATTGGCAGGCTTTTTCTCTGTGGCACTGCTGAGTAGGTTCAAACCACCAATATTTAGGTTAGTAGTCAAGCACAAATAATTTGCACTACCCAGCTAACTAAATGCTATTGAATGATAGAGTGTTATATAACTCATGACACATTCAGGGAAACAGTCATTGAATCCCACTGTGTGCTGGGTTAGGGGAAGCTGGTGGCCTGAAGATGAATAAGACATGTTTACACGTTTGGCGAAAGGGTGTCGTGATCATCTTCCTCCAAAATATCTTTTTGAAAGCCTGCCAGCCTATAGTCAGAGCAGTAGCTGGCCATTGGCGAAGAGCTATGTGGCCTGTTCTCTGGGCTAACCCAGCTCCCTAGACTGTCATTTGTTGGAGTTGAAACGATACCGTCCAGCGCTTTGTGTTGATTGATATTATTTTACATAGGCCTGATGATGCTGACTATTTGAGAATAAAAGATTAAGGGTCCCCCAAAGGTGAGTCATTACCCTGGTTACCACTTAGAGAAACATAAAGCTCTGAAGATTGCTTTATGTACCGACAAGGTGAAATTTGATTTAAACTCTTGGATACTAACTGAGCTCCTAAATCTTTAGCTTCCTGGGTACTGGCTAGAATTTGTTGAGGCAAACAAGCTTATGGTCTCAACCATATATGAAATATGTGAAGGGTGGAAGTTGTTTGTACAGTGACCTTACTTGTATAGAATCTACTGCTGATTAAAGTCCATAAAAATGAAAACAGGTCACCTCTGGAATCAACTCAGACTCTTCACAACATGGCATCCTCAGAGGTGGACCCAGCTTATTTTTCTTGTTTCTCTCTTGGAGATTCATAAGGAGAATAGATTTTATTAAGAACCACGTGTTTCTGACCTCTTTCTCTTTTTACTATGGACATCACAGGTGATTAACAAAGGAACTAAAATTTCTGATTTTGTTCCTGATTGAAATGGATTGCTTATGTTTGGATAGAGTGTGTATACTTGATTTTTTTAGAAAAAATTGTTATGCTTTTATGAGTGTAATACAAGTTCAACAGCTATCCTTTCTGAAATCAGCGGTTGTGACCTGTCTGTGAAGTACTGCCACATTCTCTGCTCTCCCAGGACTTTTTCTCCTCCACCCCTTTCCCCTCACTGATTTTTTTCATTTGCTCTTCTACTCACTTCAAACATGTCCTTACCATCTCCCCTCTTTGTCATTATCACAGTCCACTCTAACGTTCTCACTGGAAAGTGATTGAGGAAACAAGAAAAGGGCAGATAACCCCACCTTCTGAGTTTGGTTCCAAGCATTTTAGAATGTAGAACACAAGAAAGTTTGCTTTTAAGTCAACGATGAGTCTGTGAGCAGCATACAGATGTGGCTGTCTGTCCTGAGTAGTGTAACATCAGAGGACCTCACAGCTTGCTCTCGATAACAGATGTCACCTGGCCCCACCCATAGCCCAGAACCATTCAGCGTGCTCCTGTGACTTTCAACTACCAGTATCTGTGTCTGAGGGCATTTTTATGCCTGAACTGTGGGAAGCAGGCTAGAAGTTCCAGGAAATTAACACCTCAGGAGCCAATGATTCCTGTGAGTGGTGCATAAATACTGCAGCTCCCTCACCCCTGGGTGCAATAATTCTGAGACATGTGTTTTGCAACACTTCCCTGATCTTAATCCCACTGGGATTGATCAATTGCTTAGTAACATGTGCTTTAGTGGCTCCCATCCCTTCTCTGAATCACTTGGACACGTGGTGTTTCCTGCACTTGCCACATAAACTACTTGCCCTCAAATTCTTATTCTTTAAGAACCCAAACAAGACACTGTGTAATGGTTTAGAAATGCTAACTGAGAAGCTGAGTCTCTTGCAAAGTGATATTTTGCAGGGAAGCCGATTTTAAAACCTTCGTCCTCTGTCTTCTCAGCTTTGGGGCTCAGCTCTTCATATATTCTGACCTTTGTTGCTGCCACTCCAGCCTTCACTCTCTTCTTTAGATCTTGACACAACTCATCTTGGAAAAGGGTTTCCACTTGCCTCTGCTGTGCTCTTCTCCTTAAAATACACGTTTTTCTATTCCCTCCTTTCCCTGTCAAACTTTCAAATGAGCGTCTAAGAAAATTACTTCTATTTTCTCTCCTTTCACTTTCTGCTTAACCGCTGACATTTGAGTAACATTGCTACACTTTAGTAAACAGCACTCCAGTTTCCACTTTCTGTTTACAAAATATAGTGGTCTTTTTTCTGCTGTCATGCCAGCCCTGTTGGCATCGAGCATATTGACCACATTTCCTTCCTGAAAGATGTGACCTAGATCTTTAGCATTGGAAAGGATGTTAGTACAACCCCTTCATTTTGAAGCTGTCAACCAATACGTTCTTGTCAAGCAGACTATGGAATTGAAGTCAGCCAGACGCAGGGTTGGAAGAAGAGAAAGGTTTATTCGCAGTTCGCAAACTGGAAGACAGGCAGGGTCTCATGACCTAAGGCTGCCAGCTCCCTAAACCAGGGCACATTTGTTCCTTTTATAGGGAGTGACATACATATGCATGGGCACCAACGGGAGGATCTTCAGTTTTGAGATAGGAAGATGCGTGCACAGTCTACAAGTGTTGTACGCCTAATTTTGGGGGAATGGTTCTTTGTGTACCATCCTAAAATGGTGACTGCTCACTGCTCCCACCCCAGGAAGGTCACATAGTGGGCGAATTTGGAGTCAGTATGTCTGTGCCTCAGCCTTTTGCCAGGAAAAGAGAAAAAACTGGGGATTCGACCAATCATGGTGAAGTGCTATAGCAAGAGTAGACTTTCTGAAGAACAAATATTATGGGATGATTAATGAATTTCTCATGACTGCCTGCTTCAGTTTTATATCTGGGGGAAACTGAGGCCTAGAGATGTTGAATGACTTGTCCAGCTAGGTGCAGAAACATAAAAGCTGGGCTTTGGATCCAGGTGTTCTGACCTACTATTTAGTATGACAACTGTTTTGGGTAAGCCTTGATTCAAAACCTTCAAAGTATTCCTAATTTTTAATCCTTCCTTTGTAATGGCTTCCTAGCTGGTCCTCAGCTTCTTTGCTCCATAGCCCATCCTCCTTCACAGCAATTAGAATGATGTTTCTGAAATGTAAATCAGAAACTATCAGTTCTCTGTTTATTCTCTGATTCCTCTTACCACACTTAGAATAAAATCCAAACCCTTTTCCATGGCTTGCAAGACCCTCCATTGTCTAACTCTATCTTTCTGGTCTCATTTTTTTCTATTCCTCTATTGATAGATACTATGCCTCATCACGTGGACTTGCACTCAGCCCTACCGGCATGGCCAGCTTAGCCCCGCTATCAGGCACTGGCTCTCCCAGACCTTTGCACAGCCACTTCTTTCTCATGGGATGTTCTCTTCAGACAGGTTTACCAATACCACCACATCTAACGATGTTCCTAAACACCCCATTATCCATCATATTGTGCTGTTTTATTTTCTTTGTAGTATTTACCACTGGGTACAATTTATTACTTACTGATTTGATGTGAAGCCTGGCATGTTTCCCACTATTAGAATATTAGTTGATTGAATATGGGAACTTTGTTTACTTTATACCTATATTTCCAGCACCTAGAAGAGTGAATGGACCATAGTCCATGTTCAATCAACATTTGTTACGTGAACAAATGAATGAATTAATCATGTCTGAATTTCTCTTTCTCATTTACAAGAATTTTTTCCAATCCTGTTATTCACCTCTCTCTCAAAAGTTTTTTCTCCACTATATTTAATCTGGTTTCATCATAAACCAGTAAAGATAAAACTAATTCCTGCCAGGGGCCTTTGATTCAGTTTTTCTCTTTGACCCAACCTTCCCCCCTTGCCTTTCTAACCACTCAAATTGTATCAGTCCATCAAAGCATAAGTCAGGTGCCATTTCCATGAAATCATATCTCACTGGTGCAGCCCTCATTGATCACCACTTCTTCAAATTATATAAAATGACTCTTGTGTTTTATATAATCCCAATACTCATATATAATCTGTATCATCTAGAATTGTTCCCAGTTGTTTCACATAATAATATTTAGACACTGTGTTTGTTGTTGTTGTTAGGTGCCATCAAGTTGGTTCTGACTCATAGTGACCCTATATACAACAGAACAAAACACTGCCTGGTCCTGTGTCATCCCCATGATCATTGTCATGCTTGAGCCCCTTGTTGCAGCCACTGAGTCAGTTCATCTCATTGAGAGCCTACCTCTTTTTTGCTGACCATCTACTCTACCAAGCATAATGTCCTTCTCCAGGGACTGGACCATCCTAATAAGATGTTCAAAGTATGTGAGACAAAAGCTTACCATCTTTGCTTCTAAAGAATGTTCTGGTTGTACTTTCTCCAAGACGGATTTGTTCGTTCTTTTGGAAGTCCATAATATATTCAGTACTCTTTGCTAACACCATATACAAAGGTGTCAATTCTTTTTTGGTTTTCTGTATTTATTGTCCAGCTTTGGCAAACACATGAGGTGACTGAAAACACCATGGCTTGGGTCAGGCACACCTTAGTCTTCAAAGTGACATCTCTGCTTTTTAACACTGGAAAGAGATCTTTTGCAGCAGATTTGCCCAATGCAATGCATCATTTGATTTCTTCACTGCTGCTTCCATGGGTGTTGATTGTAGATCCAAGTAAAATGAAATCCTTGACAATTTCAACCTTTGCTCCATTTATCATGATGTTGCTTATTGGTCCAGTTTTGAGGATTTTTGTTTTTTGAGGTGTAATTCATACTGAAGGCTGAAGTCTTTGATCTTCATCAGTAAGAACTTCAAGTCCTCTTCACTTTCAACAAGCAAGGTTGTGTCATCTGCATATTGCCAGTTGTTAATGAATCTTCCTCCAATCCTAATGCCATGTTCTTCTTCATATAGTCCAGCTTCTCAGACAGCTCAGCATACAGATTAAATAAGTATGATGAATGGATACAACCCAGATGCACACGTTTCCTGACTTTAAACCACACAGTATCCCCTTATTCTGTTTAAACGACTATCTCTTGGGCTATGTACAGGTTCCTCATGAGCACAATTAAGTATTCTGGAATTCCTATTCTTCCCTGTATTATCCGTAATTTGTTATGATCCACATAGTCGAATGCCTTTGCATAGTCAGTAAAACACAGGTAAACATCTTTCTGGTATTTTCTGCTTTCAGCCAAGATCCATCTTATATCAGCTGTGATAACCCTGGTTCCATGTCCTCTTCTGAATCTGGCTTGAATTTATGGCAGATGCGTGTTGATGTACTGCTGCAATTGGTTTTTAATGATCTTCAGCAAAATTTTCTTTGCGTGTAATTTTAATGATTTTGTTCAAAAATGTCCGTGTTCAGTTGGACCACCTTTCTTTGGAGTAGGCATAAATATGGATCTATTACAGTTGGTTGGCCAGGTAGCTGTCTTTCAAATTTCTCAGCATAGATGAGCGAGCCCTTCCAGCACTGCATCCGTTTGTTGAAACATCTCAATTGGTATTCTGTCAATTCCTGGAGCCTTGTTTCTTGACAGTGTCTTCAGTGCAGCTTAGACTTCTTCCTTGAGTACCATTGGTTCCTGATCATATGCTGTTTCCTGAAACGACTGAACATAAACCGATTCTTTTTGGTACAGTGACTTTGTTATTTCTCTCATCTTCTTTTGATGCTTCCTGCATTGTGCAGTATTTTGCCCATAGAATCTTTCAGTGTTGCAAATCGAGGCTTGAATGTTTTCTTCAGTTCTTGCGGTTTAAGAAATGCTGAGCATGTTCTTCCCTTTTGGTCTCCAGGTCTTTGCACACGTCATTATAATACTTTGTCTTCTCAAGCTGCCCCTTGGAATCTTGGAATCCTTTTGCTTTAGCTACTCAATATTCAAAAGCAAATTTCAGAGTCTCTTCTGACATCCATTTAGTCTTTTCTTTCTTTCCTGTCTTTTTAATGACCTCTTGCTTTCTTCATGTATGATGTCCTTGATGTCATTACACAACTCATCTGGTCTTCAGTTATTAGTGTTCAGTGCAACAAATCTGTTCTTGAGATGATCTCTAAATTCAGGTGGGATGCACTCAAGGTCATACTTTGGCTCTGGTGGAGTTGTTCTAATTTTCTTCAGCTTCCACTTGAATTTGCATATGAGCAACTGATGGTCTGTTCCACAGTTGGCACCTGACCTCTTTTCTGCCTAATGATATTGAGCTTTTCCATTGTCTCTCTCCACAGATGTAGTCAAGTTGATTCCTGTGCATGTCATCCAGTGAGTTCCACTTATATAGTCACCATTTATGTTATTGAAAAAGGGTATTTGCAATGAAGAAGTTGTTGATCTTGGCAAAATTCTATCATGCAATCTCTGGCATCATTTCTATCACCAAGGCCATATTTTCCAACTACTGTTCCTTCTTCTTTGTTTCCAACTTTCGCATTCCAATCACCAGTAATTATCAGTGCATCCTGATTGCATGTTTGATCAATTTCAGACTGCAGAAGTTGGTAAAAATCCTCAATTTTTCAGCTTTGCCCTTAGTGGTTGGTGCATAAATTTGAGTAATAGTCATATTAACTGGTCTTCCTTGTAGGTGTATGAGTCTTACCCTATCACTGACAGTATTGTACTTAAGGATCGAGCTTGAAATGTTCTTTTTGATGATGAATGCAACGGCATTCCTGTTCAATTTGTTGTTCCCGCATAGTAGACCATACAATTGTCTGGTTCAGAACGGCCAATACCAGTCCTTTGCAGTTCACTAATGCCTAAGATATTGATGTTTATGCATTCCATTTCATTTTTGACAGTTTCCGGTTTTCCTGGATTCATACTTCATATACTGTATGTTCTGATTACTAATGAATGTTTGCAGCTGTTTCTTCTCATTTTGAATCATGCCAGTATATTATCCCAATTGAGAGTGTATAATCCCAATACTCATATATAGTAATCTACACACCTAGAATTGTTCCCAGTTGTTTCACAGAATAATGTTTAGACACTGTCTAGATACTTCAGATACATACATGTGTGTCTGTATGTGTGTATATGTGTTTGTGTGTATGTATATGTATCTGTGGGTATATGTACATATATGTGTATGAATGTGTGTGTGTGTGTTTGTTGCCACTAGCCTCATTTAAGCATTTGAGACAAAGAAACCAGGACTCATTGAAGTTGAATAGTTTTCCAAATTAATTTGCCTAGCTGATAAATGGTAGATCTGGAATAGGACGGTCAGATTCCAAAGTCTTTTGGCCTTCCATTCACCACACAGTAAGTTTTCTTTGTTTTTGTTTTTAATTAGCTGCAGAACCCTAATTCTTACATGGTACCTCAATATATTTTGAAAAAGTTCAAGTGGTAGAGAGAGCAGTAAACAATAATTCACACGGAGAGGTATATGTTGAAATTTTAAAAAGCAGTTTGTGTTATAATCCTAGTATATATTGTTTATTTACAGTGATCCCAAACTTGAATGAGAATTGGAAAGACCTCTTTCTTGCAACGTTGGGTTAACAACAATATCTAAAAAGTTCATACTCCTATCATAGAAATGAAAAGCAGCCAAACCTTAAATAAAGAATCAAAGCTATAAAGCACTACCAGCCTGGATGTGTGTCCTGGCAAGAGCATGTGCACTTTAAATCTGCCTGGCATTTATTTGAGCTGAATGAATACCTGCTATGGTAGTAAACACACCTGCACAGGTGTAACAGGAGAAGTTATATTCTGAAGTCTGTACAAAACAGATTAAGATGGGTCAAGTTACTAGGTTGGTGGTTTCAGGTGCTTTAAAGTCATATACAGTAAGACATATATATTTTTAATATACTTCATAATTTATTTTCAAAAGGGAATTTAAATCAATTTCTTTGGAACCTCTGAAGCATCTTGGCATATACACCTTTTCCTTACTTTTCCACTACCTCGTTATCTGACATTTCGTGTTTACAACAAAGGAGAAAACCTACTATCCAGCTATTTTTCATTTTAACAATGTACCTGAGTCAGTAACGAACACTGAGGTTCTGCAATGGTTAAGGTTATGTGTCAGGTTGGCTGAGCCATGATTCTCAGTAGCGTGGCAGTTACCTAATGCTATAATCTGGCAGGTATGTAATGATGTAGTCCTGTCCTGCATTTTATGATCTAATATGGTCATCCTCCATTTTCACATAATGGCCACCTCACATAATGACCTGGCCTTTGGAACCTGACCGTGTCAGATAAGCGGGTGTAGTTGGAAAACCTGTTTTTTTGTTTTTTGTTTTCTCTTGTGCTATTCTTTTCTAAGGAGATTATATATATAAATGTCTTGAGGGTAAGAAGCATATCCTTTCTGCTTCTGTTTTTGCAAAGGATCTTTGCTTAGGACTAAATATACAGAAGTCTCTCACCATTAATAACCCAATTTAGCCCAAATGGTTGTGCAGTGGTTAGAATTAAATAGTGTAATGAGACCGTGTCACATTGCTTTGTGGCTAGAGGGTCTTGATATAGTACAAAGTGAATGAGATTTTTTGTTTTTATATTTCCTTGACGTTTCTTTTTCCCTAGAACATGAGAGCCAATCATGAGGCTCAAATTAGTGCTTCACACCTTCTCTAAAGCTGCCAGAGACAAGGCTGAGTGAGGAGCTTCCAGCAGGGAGCAAGACAAGATAACGACATTTAATGTCCACCCCAAGGCTACACTGAAAATCCCGCAGTGTTAGAAAAGGCACTAAGGGTCTTGAAGAACTGTGCCATTACTGAGCTGAAGGAACTAATTGGTTTCAGTGTAGAGTTTTGAAATCACTATTTCAATATTTTGTAATATTTTACTTTCCCTAAAATTAATTAAATGGTTGCATGACCAGAGACTTTAATGATCCTATTTTCAAGAGCTGAGCCATTCAGAAATCAAGGTATCAACATTGATTTTTTTTTTCCAGTTTAGGGCCAGATTCCATCGTGAGGATAAAAGCGGATTAACCGCATGACTCCACCTGAGACTTGCCTGGCACGCTCACTTCTTTCACTAGGCAGCAGACATCTGCATTCAGAGGAGGCTTTGTCCTGCCAGGGTTCAGTACAGATATCTACTGTTGACTAATATAGGCACCACTCAGAATTTGTTTAGCAAAGTCTTTATCTCAGCCCTGGAAAGAAGGCAGAAGCAATGGGGGCATTCCAAACTTTCAGCCTAAGAACGGTGCTTATTTTTCAGTGGAGATCATTGAAAGCAATAATTCTTTCTTGCTTCAGGAGAAACTGTCAGAGGAAGAGAGAAAACACAAAGACGCTCTAGAAGATCTTCACATGGTGGTAGATGAGGATTTGAGGAGCGAAAGCAGCAGTACAGAGGAGGGAAAAGAAAAGACCAAATTGCTGTTAGAACGATTGAAAGCTCTCGAGGTAAGAAATAAAGCGATGGTAACACATTTAAAGAAGAATAACAGTGTTCTGCTTCTTTTATTGGCGCTGACTTGAAGTGAGTATAAATCTTCCTTTCTCATTTCACCCTGACTAATACGATCTAACATCTCCCATCATGAACCATTCATCCATGATGAGGAAAAAGTTAAAATTTGTAGCACTTGAAAGGGTCTCCATCTAGTGACTGTGATTATATTGCTTTAAAAAGGAAACGTAGGTCAATAGTTCACTTTAAATTCAGTTTGGCCCTCAAACTGGATTAGTTCCTAAAATTGTAAGCTCCCTGAGGGAAAGGGCTGTGTATTTCACTTTGTTTTCAGTATACCTAGTATAATTTTTTAGTATAAGAAGGAAACCCTGGTGGCGTAGTGGTTAAGTGCTATGGCTGCTAACCAAAGGGTTGGCAGTTTGAATCCACCAGGCACTCCTTGGAAACTCTGTGGGGCAGTTCTACTCTGTCCTATAGGGTCACTATGAGTCAGAATCGACTCGACGGCACTGGGTACTGGTGGGAATATAAGGAATGAATGAATGAATGAATGAATGAAATAATTAGTTGTATATAAGGATGACTAGAATTTTTAAAAAATTTTAAACAATACAACCATTTCTTTAAGAAAAAATTTTGCATAAAAGCTTAACATGTAGATATGTAAAAGAAAGATGAAGCTAGGCTGCAGGGTTGTCTGAGGAAGTTTTGGGACCCTGACTAGTTGCCATTGATCAGTTCTTACTCAAGGTGATCACATGTGTGTTAGAGTAGAACTGTGCTCCAGAGGGTTTTCAGTGGCTCATTTTTTCAGAAATAGATACCAGGCCTTTCTTCGGGGCAACTCCGTGTAGATTTGAACCTCTAACTTTTTGGTTGGCAGCTAGGCGGGTTACCAGTGTGTACCACCCAGGAACTTCTTTGGAACACCACAGTCCTCCAAAACAGTTTGAAAACTACTGATCTATTACTTTGTAACATTTGACATCACTTCAGGGATTAGTTACTAAATGTTTACGGCAGTAATCAAAGACTGTTCCAGTTATTAGTTTTTGATTGGGATTTCACACACTGACTCAGTGAAAATGTCTTTTTCTATGAGTTGGTTCACATCTTTTCCATAAATTCTATTATATAGACTTGGGGCATAATTACTTTTGAGCAGGGGCTACACTTAGCCCAGCTCTTCTTTACAAACCAGGAACGAGGAGCCTTTACTCAACTAAAACATAGGTCGACCATAGAGTCTACGGAATCCTGAAAATGTCAGTGATGGAAAGAAAGAAGACCACTCACTCCCTTTTCTAATGGGAAAGCTACATTTGGTTTCCACCTAGATTTTGCAGTCCTGCTCCCAGTCCACCACAGTGTTTGTAGTGAGTGTGTCCTTCTTCTACTCTAATTTTATCCACAGTAGCAAAGCAAAATGGTTAAGATCATGGATTTTGGAGCCAGACTGCCGGGACGTGGTCCGAATTCTAGTTATTCTACTTCCAAGCTTCAAGATCTTGGGCAAGTTGCTTCGGCTTTCTGTGCCTCATTTGCAAAATGGGAATATTAATAACTTGCATGAGGTCACCATGACTCAGGGACTAACTCGAAGGCAGCTAACAACACCTTGCATGGATATAATGAGGATTAAATTAGTTAACATTTGTACCACATGCTGGCATGTGACCTCTTCTATCCATCTTACTCCAGGGCTTCCACCTTTCTTTAAATTGCTCCCCCCCTCCCCCCACCCCATTTATCTGGATGCAATGGTTAATACAAGAACTGCCAATGAAAAAATTCAGCTACTCCACACAGGAGTCACCAAAGCAGATGGGTAATCAAGTGCCATCAAACATGGGGCAGAAGAGAGGTCAACTAAGGAAACCTCTGGCAGCTACCTTTGGGCAACACCAAAACCAAACCGAACCTGTTGCCATCAAGTTGATTTCGACTCATAGCAACCCACCAGGACAGAGTAGAGCTGCCCCAGAGGGCTTCCAAGGAGTGCCTGGTGGATTTGAACTGCCAACTTTTTGGTTAGCTGCCATAGCTCTTTACCACTGAGTTTGGTTGCGGGGCCAGGAATTACACCTGTCTTCCCAAGGGTCCTCATATTTTTGTCTTTTTAAGGTAGTCATTGTAAACACCTCCTCCAGGGAGACTGAGGTTGCTTCTGGACAGTTTTGAGAAACTCGTAGCTTTGTCTTTTGGTTGAATTAAGTGGATTTCCAAAGTCAATGATAGGAATGAGTTGATTTTATTTCTTTCTTCTCTGGAACCAAGTACTTAAATTTTTAGTTTTTATTTATGATTACTTTGAAAGTTTTTCTTAGTTCATTTAAGAGTGACTAAGAAAACTTTGTGAAGAACATTTTATTTAATCAAGCTAAGAGGTACTTAAAAAATATCTTTGGCAGTGAATTTTTTTAATACACTATGTAAAAGAGAAGTAATGTTTTGTTTTGTTTTTTCTTTCCCAGAGATCTTTACGTTTAAGATAACTCTTGCATCCAGCATTGGTTGGATGTAATAGATGGTATCTCTTATATTAAGCCCCACAGTTTTAACTCAAAAATATTTTATTTTCTAAATTAAATTCCTGTAATCATAGTGTCACTGCTTGTTTCCCAAAATTCTTGCTCAATATTAACCTCAATATTTGCTCAATATGATCCCCAGGGAGGCAGTGGTGGTTCAGTGGTAGAATTCTCACTTCCTGTGCAGGAAACCAGAGTTAATTCCCAGCCAGTGCACCTTAAGGGCAGCCACCCCTGTCTGTCATTGGAGACTTGTGTGTTGCTGTGATGCTGAACAGGTTTTAAGGATGCTTCCAGACTGAGGCAGACTAGGAAGAAAGGCCTGGTGATCTACTTCTGAAAATCATCCAATGGAAACCCTGTGGATCACAACACACAATCCTAAACCAATCATGGGGTGACTCAGAGCCAGGCAGTGTTTTGTTCCATTGTGGATGGGGTCACAATGCGTGGGGGATGGACTCAGTGACAGCTAACAACAACAACAACAACAATCTTCATCCCCAAATCTCACTATCCTTTACTTGAACAGATAATAAAAAGGAATCTTCACTGTTTCATCCAAATTTCATATATATTTTTTAAACCTCCTGTATATTTTCGGTGTACAGTATACCTTGCTTAGGTTATAATTTCTCGTGGGAAAGCAGAGACTTCACTTTGACACACAGCAACCAGAGCTGGTCACAGACCTCCACGTGGATTTACGCACTTTAACAAAATGTTGTTTTGGAAAATTGCAAGGCAATTAACCATAATGATTCAAAAATTACTTTGGGCAAAATTCGACATTGTGCCGCAGATTTTGGAAAGGCAGAGAGTATTTTCCATCATCGTATTTTTGAAGCAACCATATTTGTGTACCCCAATCTTTTGGCCCCTGGGGTTGCAGGAATTAGAGAGGACTGATTTTCAGAGTGATAGAAAACAGCCTCCTTAATTCTTGCTCTCCAAACAGGTTCCAAGAAGGTGTGAAAATGAGACGCACAGTTGACTTCTAATATTATGTCCTTGATTAATATGACTGTAATATTCAAAAACAGCCCAGCATGCAGCTGTGATGCCCCTGACTTTGAAACTTACGTAAATGTTGTCCAGAGACCTTATTGTACAACCTGAGTAAAGGCTGGTGTATCCCCCCTCCCCCTCACCACCGCAGAAGTGCTCCATCTTGTAGTCATTTCTGGGACTGGGGTCCTTCTTGCACTCAGTTTTTAATCTCTTTCTTCTTTTCTTAGCACCAACCTCAGTTTTTCCAAAATCCAACCCCAGAAAGGATATGTGGGCATGGCAGGATATTCTGAAGGCTAAGAACTTCAACCTGGTCTTTAGATAGCTCTGTTTCCTCTAAATTCTTCAGCCACAGGGCACTTCTCACTAGCTCCTTTCTCCTTAATTCCCAGCTTCCTGCCATAGAACTCGGCCAGCTCCTTCCAATTTACTTCTTCCTCTCCCATACCTTTTTTTTTTTTTTTCTCCCATACCAAGTTTGCCTTCATTTATTATGCAAGGTACTTTAGGTCTCTCAACTCCACTTCCCTGGCTCATTCCATAGCATTCCCAAAGCTCCTCAAGGTATTTTTCTACAAAGGGCATTTAACTTCCTATAAAGAACTCCAGAACCAGCACTTAAAATGATAATATCACACACACACACACACACACAAATGCATTTTCTTTCCCCTCTTAAAAGTTGTTTACTCAGTGCCTTGGTTTGGGCCATTTTTAGTTGGTCATGGAGGAGAAGAGTGGACTGTTGACTCTCACTTCCCAGCAACAACCCTGTCAGGCCTAAATTCAAATTTTTGTTTAGTGTCCTGACATTTGGTGGAGAAACCCCTTCTGCTTTGTACCTCTGTGCCTTAAGAGCCACGCGGGCAAACTGGATGCCACTTGTACATTTTCTGTCACTTTTCAGTGCCCATGTGTGGTATTTTCTATGGTTTAACTGAGTTTTCAAGGCTTTTGTTTTAAAGACAGCTTATATGACTTAGAAAAGAGCTCATGACTCTCAGCAGTACTGCCATGTCCCAGGCCCTTTCTATAAAAGGTCACTCCTGCCTTTCACCCCACCCATTGATCAAAAGGATCTTCCCAGACTTGGCCTCTGGGATCTGCTGGCTTCATCTTGCCTGTTCTCTACTTCTGGGCTTTTGCCTCAGGCCATGGGTTTGCTCATGACATGATGCCTTGAAACCCATGATTTGCTCACCTCACCAGCCCTTTCTCCTCACTCATGGACCAACTTTGCACCTGACTAGAAACCAAGCTGGACATTTTCCTTTGCTGAACACTCCCAACCCTCATAGTATCTTTGATTCCCATCCTCTAGCCAGGGGGAGAGCAGGTCTGAGATCACCTGGCAGTTCTGAGCTGCCAGGTAAACGCTGATGCCTTAGCTATAGCCTCAAAGTCAGAAGAACTTGGCAATTAAATGTGTTAAAGTGAATAACAGCTTTTTCTACTCAATTATACCTTTCCATGAAAGTATGACAATTAAAATGCTATGCATAAAAAAAAAAATGCATAAGCATTTTGTTAATCAGTAATTCGTGTTTCAAACAAGGTAGTTTAAAATAGTAGTTCTCAACCCTGGCTGCACACAAATAAGTGCTCCGAGGAGGAAAAATTTGGGGATATACCAGAAAGGAGGCTGAAGGATGGGGTGTGGGTGGTATTTACCTTAAGATGGCCTCTGAGAAGGGGCCATTTGAGTGCAATATAAATAATAAAAAGGATACTGCTGTGTGAGGATCTGGGCAAAGAGCATTCCATAAAGAAGAAACAGCAAATATAAAAAAAAGCCCAGAGATGGTAGAAAGCTTGGTGAATTAGAGCTATAGAAATAAGAACTGTGTGATGGGACATAAATTATAAGATTAAAAATTTGGAAGATTGTAAGTTCAGAGAGGTAGACGGAAAATCCTGAAAATCCTTATAAGCCATAGTTAAAGACTTTGAATATTATCATAAAGGGAAACCATTAGTAACTATTAACTAGGGAAGTCACAAATTCTTGCTGGTTTGTGGATTAAGAATGGGACAAGGGTACCGGCAGGGAGACCAGTGAGGTTGTTTCAGAGTCCAGACAAAAGGTGTTAGTACAGTGGTCTAGGATGGGTGTCTAGGACAGATGGAGAATAACGATGATGATGTTAGCAAGCCCTGCTAATAGGCTTACTACATTCCAAGCACTATGCCAATTACTTTACAATTATTAACTATTTTCATCTTCATAACCGCCCTGCCGGGTAGATATAATTGTTAACATCCCTGTTTTACAGGTAAGGAAATTGAGCCCCAGAAAGGTTGAGTGACTTGCCCAAGTGTAGGCAGTTAGTAGATGGGAGAGTCAGAATTGGAAATCCAGTTGTACAACTCCACTACGCTTTGCTGGTAAGAAATGGTCAAGTAAGAGTATATTTTAGAAGTCAGTCTTTATCGGGATTACTGATGGATTGAAGTTGGAGTGTAAGGGAAAGTGGGAATCAAGGGTTACTTCTAGTTTTTTTTTTTTTTTTTTTGTCTTAGCATCTGACTATGGGGTTGTACCAAATCTCTGAGAGAGGCGAGACTTGGAAGAGAGGTGACTGAGGAAAGGAGAAACTTTCCCTAAGTCTTTAAACTTAGATTCAGAAGCTCTTCCCACATGTGGCCACGTCAGAGTGCTTTTGAGCCTGAGGAGAGCTTGTAATCAAAAGTGTTCTGAACCGTTAGTTTGTTTTGTCTGTGTTAAGTTGAACTGCCTGTTAAGTATTCAAGTGATGGTTTCTGGTAAGTGGTTGGATATGCAAGGCAGAGGTCAGGGCTAGAAATATGGATTTGAGAGTCATCAGCATGTAGGTGACATTCGACATTGTAGAACTTAATAAGGTCATTTTGGAAGTCAGTATAAATATGGAGGAGAAGAGGGCAGAGGGCAGAGGACAGAGCCCGGGGGCACCCCTCCATTAGAGGTCTGGCAGAGGAAGAAGATGCAGCATCTGAGACAAAGAAGCAGTAACTAGTGAGGTAGGCAAACCAGGAAAGTGAGGTATCACAGAAGCCTAAAGAAGAAAGAATTGCAAGGGCAACCTTGTTGAATGCTGGTAAGAGAATAACTAAGATGAAGCACAGAATTCACTCTTGGCTCTGGTAGGAGGCAGGCCATCTGTGATCTTGATGAGAACAGTTTCTGATTGGAGGAGGAAGGTAAGGACGTGGAGACAAGTATAGACAGCTCTTTTGAGAAATTTGCTTGTGAAGCGGAACAGACACAGAGAGAGAGACACGGTACAGGAAAAGCTCTTTTAAAAAGATGGGTGATATTCAGGCCTGTCGGTATGCGGGTAGAAATGATCCCGTGGAAATGGAGAAATTGAGGATGTGGGAGAGAAGAATTAACGTAGGAGTGAAAGCTGCAAGAAGGCAAGAGAGGTGAAACCTTTTAAAAATGCAGAAGCCTAGAATACAACTGAGGAAATTTCAGCTCTTTTAAGTCTAAGATGGAGACTAAACATCTGTATTTTTAGAAAATTCTGTAGGTGATTCAGATGCAGAGCCAGAGTTGAGAACCACTGATAAAGCTTTTACAGCAATATTTAAAGATATTCGAGTATCGTAGGTCCTGGTCAGCTCCAAACCCAATAGGCTTTCGTTGGTCTCAACCACTTTTTGATCTAACCTATCTTTCCCCCCAGGCCTAAGTAGAACTTTCCCAAAATCTTTGAACTTAGATTCAGAAGCCCTCGTCACAGGTGCCCAATGTCAGAGTGCTTTTAGACCTGAGGAAAGCTTGTAATCTAAAGGGTTCTGAAATGGCTTCTCACCTCTAAGCCTTTGATGGCTCCCCTGACGTTGCCATGAATGGGGCTAGTTTGGCTTTGGTTCCTTGCTAATAGGAGGAATAGACTAATTTCATAGCCTTTCTGATAACCTCTAAGTTTTTATCAGTTTTTCCCCTCACATTTATTATTTTTTTAACCCTAAGACGATGTAAAAAGAGAAATTAAAAAGCTATAAAGCAGCATATTGCTAGTAGTCTGAATAGAAACTCAATTGTTTCTTTCTAGTCTTTATGTTCTGTGACACTTTGCTGACAGGTAGCTCTAAACATCGCTATCTTAAGGTATCTGCCATGTATCTATCTCCTGATTAATTTGCATCCAACTGTGGGTCACCCAGCAACAATCACTAAGGCAAGATTAGAGACAAAGAACTTTTTGGTGAAGGGGCTTTAAGTGAAAAAAAAAATCCCTATTCTATGTAAGTATATACTATTGTGCTAGAAATGTTCTGATATCAAAAGTAGTAAATAGTCACATTATAGAAAATTGGGAAAATAAAGGAAGTATAAGGAAATAAATAAATTGTAATTAAACCAATCAAAAATAGCAGCTACCGACATTTTTGGCGCACATATTTCCAACCCTTTCTTTTCCTGTTGGTATTTAATCACATTAGGAAATCACAGAATATGATTGTGTACAGTTTATCCTGCTCTTCAATATATCAAGACTGTTTCCTCATTTATTCACTATTCCTCAAAAATGTGATTTTAATGGCTATATAGAAGTCGATCAGTTTAATCCCCCTCTGTTGGCTACTTAGGTTGTTGTCTCTTTTTCACTATTAGAACGCTGTGATGAACATCCTAGTACATAGATCTTTATATGCATGTATTTTTAATAGAATATTTAAAATGTGATCATTCTTTTAAAAGAGTTATGCAAGTAGGCATTAGATTTCTTTATATCTGTTTAAGCATCAGTGGTTCTCCAAGATAGAGAATCCCAGAAATAATGCTGAGGAGGCAACATAGTTAGTGAAAATGTACCCACCCCACCCTTTAAGGAGCCCCTACTTTACTCAGTGTAAGATACTGAGTAAATAAATAATTTTATAGATCTAAATTCCTGGAAAAACTTTACCATGCAGTAAATCCCGTTTTCAAACTCTTTCAAGGTACTTTATTTGTAACCACTCTTTCAATTGCAAGTGATAAAGGCCCTACTTAAACTGACTTAAGCAAAAGAAAGAATTGTTATATAACTAAAAACTCGGGTATGACAATGGATCCAGCATGTATGGGTTCAAGAGCATGGACAGTATCAGGAAACTGTCTTTTCCCATCGCTAGATCTGTATTCCTCTGAGCTGGTTTCATTCCCAGGCAGGTTTTCTCCATGTGGTGGCTGTGGTAGCTACTAGAAGCTTCGAGGTTTACATCCCACTGCCTCAGCAACACCAGTGAAAAGGTTGTTCCTCTTTCCGAGTAGCTCCATCAAAGGCCCTAGACTAATGTTTGGAGGCTTAGGGCCATGGTTTCATGGAATAGCCCAGTTAATTGGCCTAATAATGTGTTCAGTGCTTCTGTTCTACCTCCTACTTTGTTGTGTAGTGCCTGAGGTCTTAAAAGCTTACAAATGGCCATTCAGGGTACAGCAATTGGTCTCTATTTGCCTGGAGCAATAGAGGAAGAAAGTCAAGGATAGGAGGAAGAAATGGAATGTGTGGCTAATTGCTTCCACGAACAACTGCCTCCTTTGCCATGCATGAGACCAGAAGAACTGGATGGTGCGCAACTACCATTACTGAACATTTTGATCAAAGATTTTATAGAAGAATCCTGATCAAATGGGGGAAAATGTAGAATAGAATTTCAAATTTTGACATTTCTGGAGCCATGGAGGCTAGTTGAACCCCTGAAACTGTTGCCCTGAGATAATATTTAGCCTTAAACCAGGAGCATATCCCTCGAAGTCTTCTTAAAACCAATTAATAGTTTAGCTTAACTGGTAAAAAATGTCTGCCTTGAGCATTGTAGTCTTTTAAAATCTATGTGGAATCAAATTGACAAGAACATCTCAAATGATTAGATAGGAACCTTAGGGGGCAGTAAGTTTATGTTAATGAGGGAGAACAACTCAGAAAAGGAGGGTGAAAATAGTTGCACAACTCAAAGAATGTAGTCAGTGTCACTAAACTGTACATGTAGAAACCGATGAATTGATATATGTTCTGCTGTGTATATTCTCAAATAAAATTGCTTATTTTTTAAAAAAAAGGTCCTAGACTCTAGAGAGGGATCTCATTGGCTTCGCTGGTTATGTGCCCACTGTCACGGTCATCAGAGGGTGTTGCATCTCAACCAATAGTCTCATCAAGTCTATTCATGAGGGAGCGGAAAGGAAAACCATAGAGATGTTTCCAGAAGAGAAAGGGAATGGACACCCCTGAGTTGAAAAGAACAGCTGTCCTTATACTGCCTGACCTGTTTTATTTTAGATGGATGAGATTTAAAATTATGTGATTTGGGAAAGTTCTTGTGCTTAAGTTATTTAAATGTCAGAATTATTTTAATACCACCCATAAAGGTAGGTTGTTACTTAGGTATTGCATTTTCTTTTTCTTCTTCCTCCTCCTCCTCTTCTTTCTCTCTCTCTTTTTCCTTCACATCTCTCCTCACCTCTTTCCTTGGGTGTTTAGGCCCAGCCTTAACGCTGGGTCCTAGACTTACAAAGATCCACAGAGCATACTCTTTGCCCTTGAGACACTCACACTACAGTCAAGAAAACAAAAGTATATTAATTAAAGTGATAAAAATCACAAACGTGAACATTATAAAAATAAAAAAAGGTATTGCACAAGGGTCCGTGGGGCACAGAGATAGAAGTATCTAACCAGATTCTTTTAGGAGAAGGCAAGGAAATAAGAAGGCAGCATTTAAACTGAGTCTTCAAGACTTCATGCCAGTTTTCTAGGCAAACAGTAGGAGAAAGGGCAGAGGAAATGAACTGTCTGGGCCAAGCAGCAAGGCATGAAACAGCCTCTCAGAGCCATTGGGACATGGGCCTGCCTGGGGCCTACGATACTTCCAGCCATAGATAAGACTGAAAGGTATGGCCCATCCTAAATGTGCAAGTCGTGGACACTGGGGGTTCAGTGGTAGAATTTTCATCTTCCATGCGTGACATCCGGGTTTGATTCCAAGCCAGTGCATCTCATGGGTGCAGGCACCACCTATCTGTCAGGGGAGCCTTGTGTGTTGCTATGATGCTGAACAGGTTTCAGCAGAGCTTCCAGACTGAAATGGACTAGGAAGAAAGGCCTGGCGATCTGCTTCTGAAAATCAGCCAATGAAAACCCTGTGGGTCACAATGGTCCAATCTGTAACCATTCATGTGGATGGCACAGGAGTGGGAAGTGTTTCATTCCATTGTGCATGGGGATGACTTGAAAAAGCCAGCAACCTATGTGCAAATCATGGAGCTAATCATCTATCCAATACATATAAACAGCCAACAATGTGTGTATTTAAAATTCTTGGAGTTGTTTAATCTCTAATCTGTTCAGAGGTAGCCTTAACAGCCCTTTGAATATCCAGTCCCTTCAGGCTGTTTCCCCTCATGGCACTTTAACCCACTTTGAGAAGGTAAAATGATATGCCCAAACAAACACGCCAAATGGTGGTACAAACAGTCCTGAGCCATGGAGAGAATATTTATTGCTTTAAAGCTTAGGTCCCGCCAATTTCAGAAGAAACTCCTTTTCAAGTGTAGAAAAATACATGTATCCCATAAATTGAAGTTTTACCAATCACCCAAAGCCTTTGATTAGTGCTTGTTTTCTTTTTGCCTGTCCCTTCACTACTGATGTGAGGTAACTGAACTTTTTGCAATATAAGTTGCCCAATAATAGGCAGCCGAGGATTTTTGTTACCTTGGGTTTGTTTAGCATCTACATGGCTATTTTACAGCAGCCCTTTTGGCCTTCCAACTCCTGGAAGCCTATTCAATCAAGTCATAACCTTTTATCAGTTATGACCAACTGCTGAGAGGAAAGAAAAAAACGCCCAGTGTGGGGTAGTCAGCCAAGGTGACAGGTGACCTCTGACCGCATCGCACTGCCGCAGCCAGATTTGGGTGGAAGCTTGCTAGAAAAGCCCCAAATGTTAGAAAAAGTCAATACACGAAGAATTCTTCTGCATAAATGTCTTACTTTGCCCAGCTCAGGTTTGTACAGGAGCTTGTAAGAAAAACCCCAGATCTTAGAGAAGGCCAATGCATCAAGGACTAATCTCCATAAATATTCTAGGACCTATCAAAGAAGAAAAATGAACTGTCGGGCCAACATTAATTGTGCCCAGAGATAATTAGAACAAAGTGTTGTTAGTTGTGTGTTGGTTTAATGTTACGTAGCCACAGCCTTGTTTTTTTTTTTTACGGAGAATATAAATTTTGATGTCAGGAATGGAAAGCTGGCTGGCTAGATTAATCAAAAGGCTTCAGTTTGCTTTGTTTCAGCCAATTAGCTATTTTAATCCTGTCTCTACAAAGTATGATTAAGCCTAGAATGTCATGAGAATAATTGGAAAACAAAGCCCCAAATTTGGGTTCCTTTTGTATAGCGGGTGTCTGAGTTGTCCTAGATGTAAAGCTTCTAAGTAGCTTACCTGAGTGTCACAGGTAGAAATTATGAGCTGTGAATTCACAAAGCGGTCTGATTGAGGAGTAGTCCCAGTTACCAAACTCCAGCTTTCTATAAACTCTAATAGTTTGCCGGAAAAGAATGTTACACAGTCATGGTATGGGGGGGTGGGAGTGCGGCTCTGGAATAGAGTCCAGAAAAATGTCCTTGTTCTATAGGTGTTGCCTTTACGTGCTGTGTCAGTATCACAGCCTCTCTAAAGGTATGAAATGCTGTAAGACATCCACTTCCTCTGATTTCCGGTGACAGCCTTATGAGGGAGATCCAATTCATTAGCATTCAAATCAGCTCCTTCCCTAGGGCCTCAGTACTCAGGGGTGGGAAATACACAGTTTTACTTTATAACCAAAGCAGTGTGACTGAAGTCCTATAATGGTCCAGGGATTTTAAGGTTTGGATGTGGGAGGAGAGATTATAAATAGCTGTCATGGGTGTAAGAGCCTCAGCAGTATTGGCTTTGGTAATTACTCCTTGTTCAGAACTATCTAGACTCTGTCTTTGTTTTTAGTTGTGAATAATTTAAGTTTTTAAATGTAAGGGTCCTCAGTATGCTCAGTAGCATTCCTGCTTTTCTAATGGAATCCATTAGTTACAGTACGCCGAGGGTAGGCTCAGGCTCTTTCTTCAGAGTCCAATGGCTACAGGTACTCAACTACCATAGTAGATGGCGCTCTTCTAGAAAGCAATGTTGGCTGCAAAGAAGATATAGCTTGTGATACATGCCTATTGTTTGTTTTCAAAGGGTAGTTTCTCAGAGTACAAAGTGAAGCAAAAATACTTTAAAAATTTGAAACCAGTTTTTGTCAATCCATTCCCACTCATGGTAACCCCATGCGCTCCATAGGATTTTCAGTGGCTGATTTTTTGGAAGTCGATTACTGGGCCTTTCTTCTGAGGTGCCTCTGGGTGGACTGAAACCGCCAACATTTTGGTTAGAAGTTGTGTGTGTTCACTGTGCCACCACAGGACTCTGCTTCAAAACTGAGAAAATGGAAAATGATCAGTTTGGAAAAAAATCTCTTATCTTTTTTTTTCCAAAGGCAGAGGCTGTCCCTCAGCTTCCATCTCATTTGTAACTGCATCCATGGGAGTTTTCTCAGAAACACAAAAAGCATGTCTTTTTGTGACATCAGCATTGTTGTCTTGGGTTTTGTGTGCCGAGGGCCAAAGTCAAATTGGTTTTGGTAATCTCATAAAATTCCAAGATGGTCATGAATTCATTTAGCAGAGACTGCTTCCCATAGTGCGCGTGTACTTGGGGGAAGTAACTCCGCAGAGAATTCTAGCTTAAAATGAGAAGCCAGGCAACAGAGTATGATGTACAGGTGTTTCTAAGCCCATATCATAAAGTCAATTTCTCAGAAATACAAATAGGTAAAAACTTCCTGGCAGGCTAATTTTACAAGAGGGAGACAAATAAGAAAATATATATATATATTTTTTTCTCCCTCAAAAACAATGTGAGGATATTTCCTGAGACGAATATAAATTCTTGAGCATAAACTCTATACACCACCTTGCCCAAACCTCAATGTCTGAAAACCGATCTTGAGGACTGTATTGCAAAAGTGTATATAGCTCCATGGATCGTTACCAAGAACCTAAACCCCGCACATTATCGTTTAATTATTATAATTGATTGAATAATTATATGTTAATAATAATTCTGTTATAATAATTATATAATATGGAAACTTCTTGATGTCAGTCAGATGTAAATTTGGTCAATTAACTAGTAATGTATTTGGGGGGAAAACATAAAGGTATTTATGTGATGGTCCACGAGGATGTTAAACTTGCATTTCTAAAACAGGATTTTTTTATTTGTCCTCGTGTTTATTTTTCTTTTTAATCATACTTTAGATGAAGGTTTACAGAGCAAACTAGTTTCTCATTAAACAATTAACACACATATTGTTTTGTAACGTTGGTTGCCAACCCCTGGACATGTCCACACTCTCCCCTTCTTAACCTTGGGTTCCCCATTACCAGCTTTCCTGTCTCCTCCTGCCCTCTCATTCTTGCCCCTGGGCTGACGTGCGCATTTAGTCTCATTTTGTTTTATGGCCCTTTTTAATCTTTGGCTGAAGGGTGAACCTCAACAATGACTTCATTACTGAGATACAGTGGTGTCCAGGGGCTATACTCTTGGGGTTTCTCCAGTCTGTCAGACCCGTAAGTCTGTTTTTTTTTTTTTTTTCTTTTTTGAGTTAGAATTGTGTTCTATTTTTTTCTCCAGCTCTGCCTGGGACCCTCTATTATGATCCCTGTCAGAGCAGTCAATGGTGGTAGCCAGGCACCATCTAGTTGTGCCGGACTCAGTGTGGTAGAGGCTGTGGTACTTGTGATCCATTAGTTCTTTGGACTAATTTTTCCCTTGAGTCTTTGGTTTTCTTCATTCTCCCTTGCTCCAGACAGGGCGAGACCAGTGGAGTATCCTAGATGGCCGTTTACAAGCTTTTAAGACCCCAGATGCTGCTCACCAAAGTAGAATGTAGAACATTTTCTTTATAAACTGTCAAAACAGAGGAATTAAAAATATATATATTTTTGTGAAAGATAAAACCTAAAAGTAAATGTTGGTGAAAAGACTGAAGTTTGATCTGTTAAAAAGTAATTTTTTTTTTTTAATCCCATATTCACATATGTTATAAAATGACAGTTTTCAAAGAGCTAAAAAAGAGTTCTCTGTTCTTCAGGCCTATTCATTCTCCTTCACTTATGCACACATGAACACACTTGTGCCTGCATACCTACGCAGGCTACAGAGGTAACTGAGAATGGACCCTCTTATAGTGAGTCACACAGATGGCTTGGGGACCCTGAGACTTGAATGACATTTTGCTTCCAGAATTTCAGATTGTTCTGTTTATCACTGACCCTCACAAGTCTCTAGCTTCTTTGTCATTTCGGGTCATGGGGTAGGGATGTGTTCTTTTCATCTTATCAAGTTTCTTTTTCTTATTTTTTGGATCTTGTGTTGCTCCTGGGGTGGGATACCAAAAATTCAGTGTGGCATCAGCCTTTCGAATCCACTTGAATTTTCCTTTCTTTCCACATAATGAATCAGGTGGTCATAATGAAATAGCCTGTCACTACATATTAATTTTTTGGTGTTTTAAGCACTAGATTTATTTGTGCCCAGGGGCTGCTACCCACTTGTCAAAGTGGAGGTGTGTGGAGGAGGGAGAGGAAGGGGAAAGTTTTGTACTTGGGTCTGCAGCCACTGTAAAAGCTGGGGCTTCTAGAAGGCCAGGTTCCAGTTGGCCAAGATTTTCCTCTGTGGAGGTCCCTTTCATCTTTGACTCTGCATGAAGGGGCTAGAGAGTGGATCACTTTTTCTCACAAAGCGTTTCTTTCAAGGCTGTCCGAAGAGCTTTTAACCATTTGCAACTCCACCTCTTTGACTCAAACTTGATCCCCAAGCCTCTGGTCCAAATGGCCAATTTGTATTTTCTCAAACTGCTCATCAGTTGGCTGTCAGCTACCATCTTTTCTCTGCCTCCCTGCCAGTGCCCCTTTGCTCACTGGAGGCTCTGCTTCAGGGAGTCCTTAAAGCAATTCTTCTGTTCTCTCAGCAGGCAGTAGTCCTTTTTAACTTCTCCCTGCAGTTATTTGGGTACCTGCTACAAGCTTTTCTCTGCACATAACCAGCTGAAACAAATCATGTTGCAATAAGCTGCAAACCTGCATGCACATAGCCAAACAAGTCCCCAAATCAGCCATTCATAAAGGGGTCTACTTTTTCTTTTCAAAGCCTCATCCACATCATTGCATCAGGTGGAGTATGAAGAAGACAGGTACATGGACAGAAACCAGTAAATGAAGTGGGATCTATTTTGAAGATGCTTAAGTACCACAGTCATGTGTTCTGCTGTTAATCTAAGTCAGCCCATGGACACTGCCCACCGTTCTCCTCCCTTCTCAGTGTACCCTTGGGTCATCATTCAGGGGCACCTATAAGGATGCTAAGTAGCTAGAGGCCCTGGCTGGGACAAAGGCTTCACAAGCCTTCATGCATCTCAGGTCAGGATGTGGTAAGTTTTGCTAGCAATGAGTATAAAGTAGTCCTTCCTGAAGAAAGGAAGAAATTCTTGCAAGGTGGTGCATTGGCAAGCAGAGGTGGTGACAACTGAACCTGGCGAGGGAATGCAGATTTCATGATGCATGCTGTTCCCCTCTAGCAAAATCCTCTAAAATGTGATTCTATGGGTTTATTATTTCCTTTAAGAGTGAATTTCTGAAAGAAAGGAAGTGTCCAATCATCTTGTCTAAAGACTATGGACACCTGGAGGGCAGGACCAAAACCAAAAACCAAACTCATTGCCATTGAGTCGATTCTGACTCATGGCAACCCCTTGTGTTACAGCATAGAACTGCTCCATGGAGTTTTCTTGGCTATTATCTTTGTGGAAAGAGATCGCCACAGCTTTCTTCCATGGGTTTGAACCACCAACCTTTAGATTAGGAATTGCATTTGTGCCACATAGGGGCCCTCGAAGGGCAAGGACAGGGAGCTATAATGTCACTGTGAGTTCCTATTGGATGGAGCTCACAGAGTTGAACTGTAGCATTTGCTAGATCCCACGCAGTAGACCACACACACGATGACAAAGTTTTAAAACAAGTAGAGGGCCCTGCTAAAGTGATGATAAGCCAAGATAACAGTCATAGAACGAATCTATTTTCTATTCTTCAGCTGCAGCGAATTGTGTGCTATCTGCTGAAGGAATCATTTTATTTTAAAATTACACTTTATTATTAGTACTGATAACCAAGAAATGACAAAGCCCAGGATAGACTGACCTCTTTGGCACCATTTCTAGTTTTCATTTACTGTATTATCAGCACATAAATTAACATATCATCTTTTTAAATCTGTGCAATGCCATCTAATTCCTTTTAGGCAAAGTTAACTAATCCAGAAGATTTTTTTTTTTTTTAACACTCAAGATAAGAGCTTTTCAAAATATCCCAATGTTGACAACTTGAAAGTTTATAATTCTTGTAGTTCGCCCATTTGGTTTGTAATACGTTGCAGCATATTTAATTTTCTTTAGCTTAAGGATTGCCACCTTTATTTAAATTCACATTAAACATACGACAAAACTGAAGCCAGTTAAGCCAGCTCTGATCCCCTGGACAAGGTAGCATGCCCCTGTGAGACTGACGTTTTTAGGATATTTGTAGGAAATGCCATTTAATTTACTTTGTCCCTTTTGATCAAATCCTTTATAACTCTCATTTTTCAAAAATAAAGGATGTGATACTTTGGCCTCATCTATGGACTTCTGAAGATGATGAAACCTTCATGAAATGGAGCTGCCCTCTCACTTTTTTGTTGTTTTCATCTACTTGTCTCCTTTTCAACACAGAGAAATTAGAGATAATTTTCAGGAGGTGGGGAGGCATTGAGAGTATAGTCAGCACCCTCAGAAGGAGAGATGGTATCCTGATGACAGGTCTTGCTGCAGGGTTATTATAAATTCCAAAGACCAGCAAATCTTCTTCATTACTCATTACCACTGAATTAAACCTGGGTGTTCACCCCGAAGACGGCTGTGCACGCAGTATCCATTGCCTCCTTGCCTCTGACTGCCTTAGAAGGTCACCTAGCTTGGCTGGGCCAGGGGGCAGCCTGTTTCTGAAGGAGTATCTTGCTGGGAACCTCATCATCAGCTCCTTAAGCAGAAGCAGAGTTGGAAATGGATTTTCAGGCAAACTGAGGGACACCTGCCTGGCCAGACCTTCTGTTCCAACTCTAATCTACATCATCAGTAATGCCCCCATTTCACTCTTTTCCTCTATTTTTATAGCACGCTCTCCTGACTGTAACCATCCTGTGTTCAAATGCAAATCTCTTGGGACAAATGTCACAGAAAGTGAATTTCCTGACCATTTTTCCTAGAGTGAGACTTGCCCTTTGCCTAGTAGCCAGAGAGGGAAGGAAAGCTTATCCTTTTTGGTTCTGGACTTCAGAACTTTTGAAGTTTTACGAGTCCTGAGGCAGCATGATAGAAATGGCTACAGTGTTTGAACTGTGCAGCCAGCCCTGGGCTCAAATCCTGGTCCCGTTGTAGCTTTGGAGAAGTTACTCAACACTTCAGAACCTCAGTTCCTCCATCTATAAAAAGGAGCCAATAATATGTGACTGGATTAAATGAAAAATAACGTTTTTTAATTGTCTGACATAGGGTGTGGCGCAATAAGAGGCACTTACCTTCCTTCCTTCCTAAACTGAATAGCAAAATCTTAGGGCGGTTCACTTGAGGGAAGGCTGAAGCAGTACGTCTCCTCAGCTGCAGGATAAGTAGCCTATTAAGTGTTGGCTTGTAGGGTCGCTATGAGTCGGAATCAACTCAACGGCAATAGGTTTGGTTTTGGGGTTTGGTTTAGGTGCTATGCTCTTTCCTGATGCCTTGTCAGACATCCTACTGATAGGATATTACTTCCATTGATTCCCAAGTACTTAGACGTTCTCCTTTCTGCTCACTGGGCAGTTTTATTGCTGCCGCTGGTTGCCGAGTTCCCTTGCACCACTGGTTAAGCTGCTCTGTTTTCCTTCCCAATGAAGGAGTCAGAGAAACTCTGGACAGTGCTTGTGACTCATCACCTCCTCGCCTCACTACACTACCTTAGGCAGATGGAACAGATCACCCCACCCCACCCCACCTCGAAACGTTCCATGTTTTTATTGGGACAGTGGGGGGATTTGTCAGTTACCCCCTTTGCTGGGGCCCGAATTTCCTCAGGGGTGTGGGTTCAGAGAGCACGTTATCCAAGAGCTCTTTTCTTTCTCCTGGGAATCAACAGTTCAGCCTTTCCTTTGCAGGCTGTCTGGGATGAGGCGACCATTTCTCCAGTCAGACTTCCATTCCCCCGGAACCCTTTTCCCTGTGTGGGACCCAGAGCACAAGGCTTCCTCCACTGGATTTGTGGTGATTATCTCCTGGAAGCAGAGCATGCTCCCTGACCTGTCAATCACCCCTGCTACTCCGAAGTCAACCCTTAGCCTACATTCCCTCATTCTTCTTGACCCTTGACCTGTAGTAGTCAGGTACTTATGCAAATGTCTCAGAGCAAGTAGTGGCATCCTGTTCCTCTTCCCCTGAGTCCACTGCCCTTACCCTAGTCTATGTCCTCTTTGTCCTGGGAAGGCAGTTGCTCCTTGGTGGGGGTGGGTCTTAGGAGGAATCCCAGGATACTTCACAATGCACCTAGAGTAGATCTAAAACTCTTGTTTGTGCAAGTGTAGTTAGACCTGCTCAAAATGTGGTTCTCCTAGGACAAAGGAGTCTTAGACTCTCTGCATAGAAAGGGAACATGAGGTCATTTTCAACTCCCTGCCTGATGAGTCCTCGACACTCTGCCATCCAGCCATGTTGAAACACCTCTGGTGACTTCCCAAGGTAGCACATAGCGATGAAGTGTAGGGGTTGAGCACCTGGCTTTGTAGCCAGACAGGCTGAACTCTAATACAGGCTCCAGCACTACCAGCTATACCATCCTTAGACAAGTTACTCAGGTTTTAGTTGTCCCATATTTAAATTGAGGATAATAATCATACCTAACATATGATTGACAGGAAGATAAAACCAGATAACAATTTTAAAACTCCCTAGCACAGAAGTTGGCACAAAGTAAGGACTCGATAAAGTGCTACAGCTCCTAATCAAGAGATCGGCAGTTCCAATCTACCAGCCGCTCCTTGGAAACTCTATGGGGCAATTCTACTCTGTCCTGTAGGGTCACTATGAGTTGGAATCGACTCGACGGCCGTGGGTTGGGTGGGTTAATATTTTATTTAGCTAACATTCATCTATGAATGGCTCTCATCTTTTACAATTACTTCTCTCTGTTTCTCTGAAGTCTGTCTCCCAGGAGTTTTACCTATGAGTGCTGGTTATGTTGCCTGAGGACACAAAGAACATTTCTAATCTGTCTTCTTCTGACAACTGGTGGCATCTAGGGGCAGCTCTTCATACCCCCTCTAAGGCTTTGTTCCTCTGGGCTAGACAAAGACAGTTTGTTCAGCTGTTGCTTGTGTGGCGTGGTTCACCATCCTGATCCTGCTCTGTAATTAATGTTGTTTCACCATATGCCTTATAATGGAATCCAGCCAAATCCAACTCAAAGTTCCATCTGAGTAGTGAGACAGAGAGCAGAGTCTCTTCTCCTTCACCCCCTCTGGGCATACTGTACAGCTCTTCACGCCGACCAGGTGTGTATTACATTTGTTTGTCAGCCATGCCACACTCTTGATTCAGGCTGAAGCTGCATACCAAAAAACACAAACCCATCGCTATCGAGCTGATTCCGACTCAGAGCGACCCTGTAGGATAGACTAAAACTGCCCCATAGGTTTTCCAAGGCTGTAATCTTTACAGAAGCAGACTGTCACACCTTCCTCCAACAAAGCTGCCTGTGTGAATTAGAACCGCCAACCTTTTGGTTAGCAGCTGAGCACTTAACCACTGCACCACCGGGCTGCATACTCACATGTAAATCCCTGAATTATTTTTGGCATATGCTAATACCATGTCTGTTTCCTACCCTGTCCTTGCACAGTTGTCTTGACTGGAGTCCAGGGCAGCGTGTTGACATCAGTTGCGTTTTACTCATTAGATATAATCCATTGTAATCTACTGCTCCAGGCTCTCAAGACCTTTCTACATCCTGTCTCTTGCCCAGCATATGTGCTATCCACCCTGCTCCGTGCCGTCTGCAGATATGTTGAGACCGTGACTCTTTCCATGGGGGAAATGAGAAACAGTCTGACCAGTAACATAGTTTTTATAACTAAATGAACTCCTCTGACAAGAAGTATCCCTTTTTTGAGCTGAAGTTTCCTTCCTTTAGGTAAGAAGAGATTTGAGGAGGTGGTCTGTAAGATTTCAGCCAGCTCTGTGTGTTTATGTTATCACACCTTCTCAGTGTACTGAAATAAATAACCTGATTGCCAGTTGTGATTTAGCAGCCTCATAGTTAACATTGGTCCATTTTTAGCTTTAAAATATATATTTTTTCTTCTGACGAGATAAGTCAAAATTGACTAATTCAAAGAGATAACCCCATTAGGGAGGATGTTTTACATATGACATAATAAAGTTTCTGTCATAATGTAATCTTAGTTGTTAAAACATGAAAGATTCTTATTTCACTGGTGATTAGACCTTAAACGAGAAGAAAGAGGAAAATGCGTTGGTTTATCCATAGACAAAACCCTTTTGGGGAAATCTCGAGAAAGGCATAGGATACTGTACTTTGACATTATAAAACTCAGTGAAGTCCTTATCCTCTTTTAAAGTCCAAGAATGACTTACTTTGACTTAGGTGGATTTATATTATCAAATTACACACAATACCATTAGTGGAGAAAGAATAGTCTCTTCAACAAATGATGCTGGGACAACAGGATCTCCATGTGCAAAGGAATGAAGTTGGACTCATACCTCATACCATACATGAAATTAACTCAAAATGGATCTATGACCTAAATAAAAGAACTAAAATCATACAACTCTTAGAAGAAAACATGAGAATAGAGATTCAAGACCTTGTTTTTGACAATAGATTCTTAGACATGATACCAAAAGCATGAGCAACAAAAGAAAAAAGTAGGTAAATTGGGCTTCATCAAAATTAAAAACTTTTGTGCATCTAAGGAATTTATTAAGAAAGTAAAGAGACAACCTATAGAATGGGAGAAAATATTTGGAATCCATATGTTTGATAAGGGTTTAATATCCAGAATATACAAAGAACTCCTACAACTCAACAAAAAAGACAACCCAATTTAAAAATGGGCGGAGGTGTAAAGGAAGAAGAGGTAAACGCAGCAGCATCATGCGGGTTGGTGTCACCTAGTGAGTTAACTCATGGTGTCCCTCGCCATGGACCTCCTCCCGTCCCAGACCATAAAGAATACTTAGTAATGTTTATTATCAGTTTTAACTGTAGAATATAATATACAATGAATACAGTTATAAATTGCTTAAATGTAATATTTCTTAGATTATATGAATACTGACAAACTGTTTTGTAAAATCTTTCTACGTTGAATTACATTATTAATTACAACATTGTTAGTAACTCAGCGGAAGCCTTTTTCAGTTTTTCTCCTTTTCCTTTAATTACTACTTCATTCTCAAAAAAGTTATTGATACAGGTTGACAAATACTAATTACCACAATATTGTAGCTAAAACACCAGAAAATTTCACAAAATCAGTGACTATAAAAATGCCAACAGCAACAGAAACAATAGTGCATGCTTGTAGTGTGTGCAGAGGAAACCTCGTGATTAGAGGTGTCATTGTAATTGGGTAGTAATGACAGCTCTGACTGGAAGCCATTAGAATGTTCAAAAAGTAAATTAGCATAGAGTTTTAATCTTGTAGGTATATTGACACATGTTAGCTGGGCATGTGAAAAATGTTTCTCTATAATTAACTACAGGGATATTTTTATAAAAAAGTAATAAATTTCTGCTGCACAAAAATTTTATAGACAATCATAATGGTGTCAACCCCCTCTGACGGCATCACCTGGTGCAGTCAGCATCCCCCGTACCTCCCTAGTGATGCCACTGGGTAAAGATAGGTATATGTTTTACCAGAGCCAGATTAAAACACTGGCATCAAAACATGGCTCACTTCCTTAGAAAAGAATTCTGAGTCAGGGATAGCAATAGGATAGGCATGTGAAAGTTGTCAACTTGTTAGAGAATCAGGCAGAAAAGATCTGAGTCACATGGTCTGGTCATGGATGACTGGGAAGAGGGGAAGATATCCAAATAAAAGCTTATAAGCTGGAACAAGCAAGACCCAGAAATTCAAGTTGTAATTTCTGTAGTTAGAATGCCGTCTTGGACAGGGTTTGTGCCCTAAATGATTAGCTTGAGTGTGGTACAGTGGATTGCTTTTGTGTGACCTTTCCCACCATGGTCTTCTAACTCCCATCCAAGTGATTGGGCAGAACTGTGTACATAGGGTAATTATGGCCCACCAAAGGAATTGGTCAGTTTTGTCATCCCGCTGAGCATGACATGAGCCATCCCAGAGGCAGGTGAGAAAGGAACCCACCACCACCAAGGAAGAACAGCTAGGATGGGAGAGCACAACGTTTGGACCTAGGATCCTGCACTGAGAAGCTCTGAGACGCAGGAGACGGAGAGCTATAACACTGAAGACAGTGAGAAGCAGTTGAAGAGAAATGGCAGCAGGAGAGACTGGCAGGAGACAGTTCACTGGGTAAAATGCAGTAAATGGAACTGATGTGGTGTTATTTCCAAGAAATATTGTAAAGCAGAAAAAGAAAAGTGCAGAAGAGCCTATAATAGGCTACCTTTGGTGTAATAAAGAAAAGGATATAAGTAAATATATATGTATCTGACCATTTGTAAAACAAGAAATACAGGAATGGTAAACCAGAGACTAATGAGATTGGCTGGCTACCAATGGTGTAGGAGGGACGAGAGGGCAGGGACACTTCTCTGAGCACACTGCTTTTTTCTTTAACGTGGTTCTGATTTTAGAACTATGGTAAAGTTTCATATAAAACCTATAACTAAATACTTAAATCAACCAGGATATGTGTGTATGTTGGGGAGGACATCTAAAAATGGAATGCAAATAGTAGCAAATGAACTTAACTGTATTACAAATGAGTAACATAACCATGGAAACCCTGGTGGCGTAGTGGTTAAGTGCTACAGCTGCTAACCAAAGGGTTGGCAGTTCGAATCCTCCAGGTGCTCCTTGGAAACTCTACAGGGCAGTTCTACTCTGTCCTATAGGGTCATTATGAGTGGGAATTGACTCGACAGCACTGGGTTTAGTTTGTGTTTGGTTAACATAACTATAGTGAAGGAATAAAACCAACCTGAGTAACTTTGGAAAGCTTCCACTGGATGCTGGCAAGGTAAAGGTTAAAAGAACTCTATACAAATATTGTACCCTAGTCAGTAAATTTGTTTTTCAAAGGAATATGGGTTAACAATTCTGAATGGCAGCTCCATGCCTTAAGACTCACGTGGAATAGTCACAGGGAGAAAAGAAAAATTGCACAAAGGACTTGAGTAGACATTTCTGCAGAAAAGACATATATACATGGTCAGTAAACACAGGCAAAGATGCTCAGCATCATTAGTTATTAGGGAAATCAAAACAAGACCACGATGAGATATCACTTCATACCTGCTAGGATGGCTATTATAAGAAAAACTGGAAATAACAAGCGTTGGGAGGGATTTAAAGAAATTGGAATCCTCCTGGATTTCTGATGGAAATATAATATAGTGCAGCCACTGTGAAAAAATCTGGCAGTTCCTCAAAAAGTTAAATATGGAATTATTATATAACCCAACTTTTTCACTCCCAGGCATATGCCCAAAAAGCTTGAAAGCAGAGACTCAGACTTGTACACCAATGTTCACTGCAGTGCTATTTACAAGAACCAAAAGGTGAAACAACCTAAGTGTCTATCAGCCAATGAATGAATAAACACAATTTGATGTATCTATACAATGAAAAATTATATTCACCCATAAAGAGAAATGAAGTTCTGATACATGCTACAACATGGATAAACCTTGAAAACATTATGCTGAGTGAAATAAGTCAAACACATAAGGACAAATACTGTGTAATATCACTTACATGAAATATCTAGTCTAGGCAAACCCATAGAGACAAAAGTTTATTAGTGGTTCCCAGGCGCTGAGTGCGGGGATGGGGAGCTATTGCTTAAGGGGTATTGAGGGTATTTCTGTTTGAGGTGATAAAACATTTTGGGAATGGAGACTGGTGATGGTTGTACAACGTGGTGAGTGTAGTTACCGTCACTGAATGATACACTTAAAAATGGTTGAAATGGCAAATTTTTTGTTATATATACTTCATTCTCAGTATAATGAATTTTTGTTTTAAATACAAAATAATAAGGTATCTTGTCTGGAGATCACCAGATTCTCTGAATTATGCTCTCATTTTAATAACTTGATGCAAATTAACTAGGTTTTACTAAACTGTTTAGGTGCTGTTCTAAAAGTTACCCATTCCACTGGCAGATAGAAACAAGTGTGTTCTCTTCTGTTCAGCAGAGGTAGGAAGGCACCCAGGAATTCACGGTACACATGATTACTTTGGCCTGGTGAACTTTTCTAATAAACGCAGAAGGGCAGCATGTAAGCCTGCCTTTTGCTTGATGTAGCAGAATTCCTGACTGGCCGTGTCATCCATTGGAAATGAAGGTGGATTGGCTTCCATAATGAATTATTTTAATCAAGCTTGTGCCCAGATTACTTGAATTCTGTTATTTCCCATCCACCTTTAAAGCACATCATTATCTTTATGTCTAGAAGTTTCAGATCTAAATTATGTCTGCATCTTAGAAAACATGTACTCGTTTTTTAATCAGAGGTGCCAAGTTAATGTCAGCAATTACACAAAAGTGTAATTTAAATCATACACATATATAAATCTATGATTCTTAAAGTGTGGCAGCTGACCAGCAGTGTCAGCATCACCTAGGAACACCTCAGACCTGCTCAATCAAAAACTGGGAGGAGGGGCCAACAACTGATGTTTCACAAGGCCTCCAGGTGGTTCTGATGTATGCTGAAGTTTGAGAATCGCTGCTCTACATCATTATATTTAATTAGCACTGATAAAAAGGTTCTTATGTTTAATGTTTATTGAAAAGTCTAAATTTGGATTGAATAAGCATGGCTCATTAAGCACTTCCCTTTTGTTCTTTATCAATTAAGATATCTTTATGGAAACCTATTTGTAAAGCACCGTAAATATTTAGTTTGTCAAATGTGGATGAGTGTATCTAAAGTAATTTGTTGATTTGTCAAAATTACAGGCAATCCCCAGGTTACAAATGAGATCTGTTTCTAACTGTACCTTTAAGTCGAATTTGTAAGTAAGTCAGACCAGGTGTATGTGGTTCTCATTTACCCTTACTTCAGAGCAAGAGAGGAGCCTCGGTGAGGCAGTGGTTAAGTGCTTGACTACTAACCAAAGGGTTGGCAGTTCAAACACACCAGCCCCTCTGTGGGAGAAAGATGTGGCAGTTTGATTCCGTAAAGATTTACAGCCTTGGAAACCCTATGGGGCTATTCTGCTCTGCCCTATAGTGTCACTGAGTCGGAATCCATTTGATGGCAGTGGGTTTTGGTTTTAGTGCAAGAAAAGGCTCAAAGCCTTTCCAGTGATTTAAAAGCTGGACGTGCAGCAAGTGAAGGTGATTGTGATGAAGAGATGGTTGTCAGTAGGGGTTGGAGCAGTCATTTGAAGGCAGGGGGAAATATGCATAACGTTAAAGGACAAGAACAAGTTGTCCCTAAGTCAGGCTTTTGCAACCTTGGGACTCCTTGGAGTAAGACACTGTAACACACCTATCTAAGAAAAATCAAGCAGCTGTAATTGCTTAATTTAATATTAGCTGCTCTATTTGGCATCTTATAAGATGCTAAAATATATTTGTCCAAAAAAGGAAGATGACAGTGGATTGCAGTGATGGTGATTTAGATGACCTGATATAGACCTATAGAGGACGTTAATCAATAATGATTTGTTTAGCCAGCAAGTATGTTCATGTACACTTTGCAGAGCAATTATGGAAATATGAGTCAGGGGTCATTTGGTTGCAAGTAACAAAAAAAGAAAAAATCTCAAATGGGCTTCACAGGAGATAACAAAATTTGCTGACTTATGTAAATGAAAAGTCCAGTCGTAGGTATCAGGCCACAGGACAATATCGCCAAAAATCATCTTGCTGCATTCTCAGCTGCACTTCTCTCTGGGTGATTTCATTCTTGGACAGGAGCTTTCCAAATGGTAGAAAAAATCACCTATAGGACTAGTTCTCTGTGCTGCTTCTGTGTGTTCTTCCTTTGGGGGAAGGGAGGCCAATCCACCTAAAGTCTCAGGGCTTATTCTCATTGGTTAAGCTTGGAGCCCATTGGCCTAAGCTCATTGGCCAGCATGGGCCATTGCATAACAGAGGCAATAACAGAGGGTTTTTTCCCTAACTACTTGTCTTTATGCTGGACGATGAATAAAGAAGACCAAAGAAGAACTGATGCATTTGAATCCTGGTGTTGGCAAAGCATACTAAATATACCATGGACTGCCAAAAGAATAAACAAATCTCTCTGGGGCGAAGTACAACCAGACTGTTCCATGGAAGTAAGGAGGGAGAGACTACATCTCACAAACTTTGGACATGTTATTAGGAGGGATCAGTCACTGGTAAAGGACATCATGCTTGGTAAAGTAGAGGTCATTGAAAAAGAGGAAGACCCTCAATGAGATGGATTGACACAATGGCTGCAACCATGGGCTCAAGCATAATACAGATTGTGAAGATGGCACAGGACTGGGCAGTGGTTCGTTCTGTTGTACATAGGGTCACTATGAGTCGGAACCACCTCAAGGGCACCTAGCAACAACACTTGTCTTTATGCCAGAAACAGCTATTTGATTTTGTAGGAAGGTGCGCTAGATTAGGTATTGGCAACCTTGTCTTTGAGGATGTTTTCTGCCCTTGACCAATGGTGTGGACTTGGCCAACTCTCTCTCACCAGGTTCAGTTTCCAGACCTGACAACTTGGTTTTCAGTATTTTTGTTTTTAACCTTGTGTAGCTATTGAAGAATCATGTGGGAGAAAATATTTACAGATTTAAATACAAGTCTCTAAATAATATTAATGTCTTTTATCATAAATATATTTATCACTATAAAAGTAATATAATTATGAATATGTTATAACTTAGAATTATAAAATAAATGAAAAAGTAACAGAAGAAATCACTCATAATCTTAACCCCTGTCATCCACAGTACAGTGTTAGGATTTCGTTTTGTTTTCCTATTGTATTTTTTTTCTGTACACTTCTTTTTTTTTTATTTTTAATCATGCAGTATGATTACAGACTCAGATCTTTGCAAGATAATATATATATACATTTACTTCCTATTTTTTAGTTTAATATTTCCTCATAAGAATTTACTACAATGATACATTTTCTTCATCACTTTCATTTTAATAGCTGTGTAATAGTCTGTCAGTGATAGGTATTATCTATATTATCTTATTTTTGAACTTGTAGCTTCTTGATAATTTTTCACTGTTCCTTGGTTTCTGTATCACTTCCTGTTCCTAGAGGAGGGCGATTAGCTGACTACAAGCATTTATAGGTCATAGATCCATGCCTTTCTATTTTTGTGATTCTGTAAGTGTGAATGCCCCATGAAAGTCAGGGAATGCGGCAGTGGTGGCCATATTTGTTGATCACAGCTGCTCAGAGTTCCAGAGGCCCTGTCTTTGCGACTGTCTGTAGTCTAAACCCCAGTTTGGTCTCTCCCTATAAGTAGGTAATCCTGTGGGATTATACCTAGAACATAAGGTACATAAACCCTTTGCCGTTACGTCAGTTCTGACTCCTAAAAATCCTATACGTACATAGTAAATAGTAATGGCCCCTTGCAAGGCATTTGTACAAACAGAATCCCTTTCATGTTGATTATCAGTCTTGACAATGAGCCAAAAGTCAGGAGCCTAGGATCCAGACGCAAGAAAGATTTTCCTACCCCCTCCTTCCCTGCCCTTGGTGTTATCTTCCTGTCCATTAAGGAAAGAAGTACAGCTAGAAATGTCACTCGGCTGATCCCAGTCTACAGAGAATGCGGAAGATGTGGTAATCTCGACTTGCCTTATTCAAGACCAACTCATGAGTGGCGGTTCTATTGCTTGTGCATGAATGAGACTCAATAAAATTTTCAATAAACTGCATTATAATAGTTGTACTTATCTATTTTGTAGACTGCCTAGCTGAGGCTTCTAATTAGCGTGGAGCGCCCTCTCGTCTTTCCTAATTTATAATGTCAAGATGTGTTTAGTTTTAATAAATGAAGCTTTGGGGAGAAGACTTGGGATCAAAAGTTAAACATGTAAATGTTTTTAAAAGGTCATTTTTCCACATCATCATGATTAAACAAATGAGAAAGCTTGTAAAAATTCTTCTCTTATTGTATTTTATTATTCATTGGAGGGCACAATGATTTGACAGTTGAAAATGTAAAAATTGAAAGAGACTATACATAAGTATGTAATTCCCCTGCCTCCTGCCCTAGTTTAATTGAAAAACCTACTTTAAAAAAAAAAAAAAAAAGTGGATGCTGCGGCTGTACACAGAGAAGGTGACACAGAGCAAGGGCAAGACCACCTTCCGCTGCTTATATTCTACTTTATCCCATAGATATGCCTTCTTCAGTGAGGATCATTTCTCTCTCCCTTCTTCTCCTCCTTCCAACCTTCATCCCTCCTTTCCTTCTCCCTTCCCCTGTTTCTTTTTGACCCTTCCCTCTGCCTTTCTCTAGTAATAATATTTCAATTTATTTCTAGTCCCTGAACTATAGGAAGGAGCCATAAGAAGCAGGTATAAAAGATGCATTTGGACATTTTCCTCAGCAATCTTTGAAAGGAGGCCATTTTCCTTCGCACAAAAAAAACACAGTTGGGCATTGAAACTTTACCCAGGAAGGGTCCTCAGAAATTTAAGAACTTTAAGCTAAGGGAGGTAAAGTCTCTGGATGAGATGACATAGCCAGTTACAAACAGGCATAGAGAACACAGATCTGCTGGCTCTGACTCCTGATCAACTTAACCTTTCATAGGTCATGGATTACTTTGGAAACAAAATGAAAGTCCTGGATTCTCTTACCTAAAAATGCGTTCCTTGTGTATGCACACAATATTTCTCAAATAATTTAACGGGGTCTCAAAACTCCTGAAGTCTGTCCAGAAGTCCCATCTACCTCAGGATAAAAATCCCTATATACCTCAAATTTTTGCACCTTGGCAGCCATCCACTTAGACCTAGAATTGGGATTTCTGGAATTAGAGATAACTTTTGAAATTTATAATATATAATCCACTTCTTAAAAAGGGAAAAGAGCCTCAAAGCTCGGGGAATGGAGTAGTCTGGTCCAGTCCATATTAAAACAGAGCAAGAAACCCAGGAACTTTACCAATATATAACATGACAGTGGGGTTTAATGAATTAAGGCCTGTCCTTCATCTTAGCAAATATGGCAAAGCATTGGAGTTCATATTGAGGTCAACTGGGTTGGCTAATTCCCTCGAAGTTGACATTGTTCTCCTTCCTTGCCCATTCTTCTCCCTTGGAAGTATTTACTGTTGGTATTAATAGATGCCAGCCCCAGATCTTTGGTGGAAGCCATGTAGTTTACTTTCTACTCTAGCTTGTTGTACGTCAACTGAATGATTCAGGCCTCCATTGATTTCTGCAAAGGTTCTTCATGGTCTGGCGAGTTACTGTCAGGGAGGGAGAGTCTTCTCCCCAAACTTCAGTCCTCTTGGCTCTGTAACAACAAGCAGCAGTCAACATTTGTTTTCCCCAAGTGTCGTGAAATTTTTATACCCAGTAGTCCTAATTTCCAACACAACTCATTTTATAATGTGATCTCTGAGAGCATAAGATAATATAAGGTAACAAGAGTTAAGGAGCACATGGCACTTCTAGTGGAGTTTACAAAAATGAAAGTTTTCAAATCCTCCTTTCCAAGAAGGGATGATGATGTGCTAAACCAACAACACATTGTTCAGCATAAGCGAACATGTTGTTCTATGCCATTGAGTTGATTCTGACTCACAGCGACCCTATGGGGCAGAACCGAACTCTGCCCCATAGGGTTTCCTAGGCAGTAATCTTTACAGGAGCAGATCACTAGATCTTTCCTCCCATGGAGCCCCTGGTGGCTTCGAACCACCAGTCTTTCAGTTAGCAGCTGAGTGCTTAACCATTGCACCACCAGGGCTCCTTTGGATCCTCAATAGCTCCTACTAAAATGTTGGGCAGAGATGTATGCTTTAGGAAATAATCAGTAGTGGGGACAGGAGCTGAATCAAGTGTGAATGTCGTCATGGTGAACTCATACCTTACTTCACCCATCACTTAAAAGGCAGTCGCCAGTGTGAATCTCTGATGTCATTGTCACTGAAGAACAGACTCTTGTCCCCCACCCCTATGTCTAAAAGAAAACAAACCACTAGGGCCCCTTTATTTCTTTCTCTTACCTCCTATGAGATTATATATGGGCATGAATATCATTTTGTAGATGGTATCTGGAAGAAGGTATTTTTTCTGCTTCTCAGGAAACACCAACCCATCACATGGCATGTTTTAACTACAATAATAAAATTTATAGAATTATCAACTTTTTTAATTATGTTAAATATTATCCATAGTTAATAGATATTGGAGTGAACATAGTCATGAAATAAAGGTTTTCATATTTATTTTAAAAAAACAGTAAAGATTTCCTCTTATAATATCTCTAGCAGATGCTGGAAACCCTGGTGGCATAGTGGTTAATAGCTACAGCTGCTAACCAAAAGGTCGGCAGTTTGAATTCAGAAGGAACTCCTTGGAAACTCAATGAGGCAGTTCTCTGTTCTGTAGGGTCGCTATGAGTAGGAATTGACTCCAAAACAATGAGTATGGTATGGTAATGGGTATGGGTATAGGTATGGTATGGTATGGTATGGTATGGTATGGTATGGTATGGTATGGGTATGGTTATGGTTATGGTTATGGTTATGGTTTTGGGTATGGTTTTGGGTATGGTTATGGTTTTGGGTATGGGTATGGGTATGGGTATGGGTATGGGTATGGGTATGGGTATGGGTATGGTATGGTATGGTATGGTATGGTATGGTATGGTATGGTATGGTATGGTATGGTATGGTATGTAGCAGGTGCAGTCAGTGTGCTATGCCTATTCTTCCAGCTTTGTTTATCATTTTCACGCATGTTCCTAACAGCCAGCTCCTGTGTTTCTTGTGTGTGGACCGTCCTTATGTTTCCCTACCTGCAAGGAGAATGAAAGTACCTGGGCATTTATATCTCCAGAGGGGCAACCCTTAACCAATGCCTGATAGAAGGAGGGGTAATAAGTTCTGCAGCTCATTTGACCTTGACAAATTCATCTTAAGTTTCCCCCATTGGGACTTTGCTTAATATCACACCTTTGGTTAGCCAAATTCGCTGCCCAATACTATTTCCTTACTCACCTGCTGGTTCCTCCTGAGAACATTTCCTAGTGTATCACTTTCACACAAATCCTCATCTCAGGGTCTGCTTCCTGGGTACCCAACATAGACTATGTCCTTTGGAAATTATAAAATTGATACATGTGCACTTTAGGGGGAAAAAAACATAAAGAAGTAAAGAAGAAGCGAAAGAAAAAATACTCCAGATCCTACCACCCAGAGGTAACTACTAAGAGCATTTTGGGGTATACCGTATTTTTATGCAAATAACGCGTGCCTTCTACATTTGCCGGCCAACTGCAGTCCCCCCCAAGGTATTCTCAAAGTGTGCTATGCTAATTTTTTTAGAAAAACATGTAAAAAAAATTGGCATGGGGAACTTATGAAAATGCCTCATGGGGGAGGGTGCAGTTGGCAAACAAATGCAGGTGTACAGTATTGGCATAAAGATATGCTATTTTTTTTAATATGTGTATATATTTTTCTTAATTTTCAAAACTGGAATCATATTAGAACAGTGCTTCTTTCATTTAATTCTTCCCCAGTGATCTGTATAGTCTGAGGAACTTTCTTGACATTTTCCTATACAATGGTTCTCAACTATAAAGTGCCAAGGGACCTATTAGTGGTAGAAAAAGAGATGGTGTTGAAATGAGCATGTATCTCACCACCTTGATGCAGCTGCTCAGGGTGAAGGACCTTTACCGTGAGGGTGTGCCTGCAGTAGAGTTGTTATCAATCAGATGAGTCACCCACAGAAAAATATCAATAATTCACTGCATGGTATTTCACTCATTCAATACATACACCATCTTTTATCTAGCCATTCATTCCCCTGTATTTGGGATTTAGGTTGTTTCCTTAACTGTCTTATTTGGGATTTAGGTTGTTCCCATGACAGTCTTTAAATGAATAAAAATGTTTTCCAAACATTTTTAAGTTAGTTTAACTTACTCTTCTCCTTGAGTTCTTGTTCCTGATTAATGAGACCCTCCTTTACCCAAATGTCCCACGATTAAAACTGCAGAGCCCAGTTTTTTAACTCTCTCATTTCCTCTTATGTAGTATGACACCAAATCATGTCATTCTGTCATTGTCATACCTGCTAAACTCCTCGTCTCTTCTCCATCTTCACTGGCAATGAATAAGCAAGGGCCTCATTATCTCTTGCATAGATTAATGGAGACCTCTTCTAATCCAATCACCATTCTGCCTTCAGTTTTCATTCTAACACGGTTGTTCAATGCCATATACTAACCTATCTTTCAGCTTCACCTTCCACTTCTCCTCCCATGTAATATACCTGATGCTGAACATATCGTATGTTTTCCCAGTTCTTTGTTTTTATCTCTAGAAAGAACTCTCTCAGGCCCCCATCTCTACCACTCACCTGGAAAATCATATTCCTTCCTCATAAATCAGCTCTGATACCACAGTTTCTAATATAAAAAATAGCTATGATAATTACAATAGTTATGACATACTGGGTTGCAAGTAGCAGAAAACTAAGCTCAAACTGCCATAAAATCTTAAGAAGTCTATAATTGATTGGACTTCTACCCCAATTTTGTCAGGGCCCAAGCTCCATGATTCTGTATAATTGTATTGGCTTTGCCCTTTCCATGTGTTAGCATCATTCTAGGATGGTTCCTTAAAGTTGGAAAAATGCTTGTAGAAGCACTTCACACCTACTTAATACATTACCAAAGATGTTTCTCACAGGAGTCTTTAAAGAATGCAGAACCACCTTTTACAAAAGTCCTCAGGAGGCCTCCCCTTCCAGCACTCCATCATGGACCTAAAATGAATTATTTGCTCTTTCCTGTGATAGCCCCTTGTGGCTAGATTAGTACGCTGATTCGTTTAACCCTGGGATGTATTAACCAGTCACTGTGACAAGGCAGGTGGCTTAACTTAATAGTTGTTAGTTGCCCTTGAGTCTGTCCTGCCTCATGGCAACCTCATTTACAATGGAATGGAATGCTGCCCAGTCCTGCACCATCCCCATCATCAATTGTAGATCAAACTGTTGTGATCCATAGGGCTTTCACTGGCTTATTTTGGGAATTAGATCACCAGGTAGTAGTGGCCTTTCTTCCTAGTCCTTCTTAGTCCAGAAGCTCCGCTAGAAACCTGTTACAGCAGCGCGTAATCTTCCACTGCAATGCGTTAGCTGGGAATCAAACCCAGATCTCCTACAAGGAAAGTGAGAATTCTAACACTGAACCGATGCCCTCTAACCCTAATTAGATAAGACAAATTAGAGCAGCCAGCCTTGAAAGAGTAATTAGTACTAATTCATCCTATAATTTCCATACACTCACATAAAAATGAGAAGTGAGATGGGTATTGTAAAGATGCCCACAGGGTTCATTATATTCGAGTGGGTCACAGAGGGCTTTAAGAGGTAGCATATCACATTATAAATTATATATGATTCCTCGTTTATGAATCTCAGAGACAATCAGACTTGTCTGTCACCTAACCAAAAACCAAAAAAAAAAAAAAAACCCATTGATGTGTAGTCGATTCCGACTAATAGCGACCCTATAGGACAGAGTAGAACTGCCACATAGGGTTTCCAGGGTACACCTGGTGGATTTGAACTGCTGACCTTTTCGTTAGCAGCCCTAGGTCTTAACTGCTGTGCCACCAGGGTTCTGCCTGTCACCAAGTAGGTGGTTAATAAAAGTTCAGTGAATAAATTCTCATGGAATCTAGACTTTCTGGAGCCGTAGAGGCTGGATGAACCCCTGAAACTATTGCTCTGAGATAACCTTTAAACCTTAAACCAAAAATATCCCCTGAATACCTGAAGAACTAGATGGTGCCCAGCTACAATCAGTGACTGCTGTTTTAGTCATCTACTGCTGCTATAACATAAATACCACAAGTGGATGGCTTTAACAAAGTGAAATTTATTTTCTCACTGTCTAGTAGGCTAGAAGTCCAAATTCAGGGCATCAGCTCCAGGGGAAGGCTTTCTCTGTTTGCTCTGGAGGAAGGTCCTTGTCGTCAGTCTTCCCCTGAACTAAGAGCTTCTCCGTGCAAGAACCCTGGGTCCAAAGGATGGGCTCTGCTCCTGAAGTGGCTTGAGGCTCCCCGCCATCTGCTCACTTCCCTTTCCTTTAATCTTTTGTACAATAAAGGTAGTGCAGGCCACACCCAGGGAAACTCCCTTTACACTGGATCAGGGATATGACTTTAGTAAGGGTGTTAATCCCACCCTAATCCTCTTTAACATAAAATTACAATCACAAAATGGAGGACAACCACACAATACTGGGAATCATGGACTAACCAAGTTGACACATATTTTGGGGGACACGATTCAATCCATGACAACCACCCTGACAGGACACCCAAGAGAGAATCCCAAACAAAGCAGGAGAAGTGCAGAACGGAACTCAAATTCATGTAAAAAGACTAGACTTAATGATTTGACAGAGACTGGAGGAACCCCAAAACTGTGGTCCCTAGACACTCTCTTAACCCAAAACTGAAACCATTCCCAAAGACCACTCTTCAGAGTAAGATTAAATTTTTTCTATAAAGCAAAAAATAATAATAATACATGTGAGGAGTGTGCTTCTTAGCTCAATTAGATACAGGAGACCAAATGGGCAGCTCCTGTCCAGAGGCAGGATGAGAAGGCTGGAAGGGACAGGAACTGGTTGAATTGGACACAGGGAATCCAGGGTAGTAAGGGGGAGTATGCTGTTACATTATGGGGATTGCAACTAATGTCACAAAACAATATGTATGTAAATTTTCGTATGAGAAATTAACTTCAGCTGTAAACTTTCACCTAAAGCACAACTTAAAAAAAAATTATATTTATATATATATCTCCCCTGAAGTCTTCTCAAAATCAAATAACGGTTTAATTTAACTAGTGAAGAATGTCTGCCTTGAGCATTGTGCTTTTTTAAGAACTGTCTATATAGGATCAAACTGACAGCAGCAACTTGAAAAATTAGACAGGAAACTTTGGGGGCACTGAGTTTGTTAATGGGGGAAGAACAGTTCACAAAAGGAGAGAGAATGGTTGCACAGCTGAAGGCTATAATCAGTGTCACTGAATAGTACGTGCAGAAATTGTTGAATTAGTGTATGTTCTACTGTGTATATTCTCCAACAACAATAACAAATAGAATAAATTATAAAAGAAAACATGAATGAATATACATGCTGTGATGACTTGGGATAGATTAAAGTTTTGTTTTTTTTTTTTTAAGTTTGATTTTCGAAGCTTATTTTTAAGTTTGAGGTCTTTTTTTCTTTTTTTTTTCTTTTTAAACATCTTACCCATGTAGTGATTGTTGCCAGATTGAATTACGCATAACTTCACATATTTCTGCTCACCATCACCGGAAACCAAACCTATTGCTGTCCAGTCGATTCCAACTTATAGCAACTCTATAGGACAGAGTAGAACTGCCCCATAGGGTTTCCAAGGAGTGGCTAGTAGATTTAAACTGCCAACCTTTTGGTTAGCAGCTGATTTCTTAACCACTGCACCACCAGGGGTGCCATCACCACAGGTAACTTGTCTATATGTGTACCGACCTCCTGTTATAATGTAGTGCAGGATCTCTGAATTGACTAGATACCCAAACAAGCTGTATTCAAAGTTATAATGACTTTTCTAACTCCACGGTTAAGATTAGAGTAAATCTCAGTGTACAGTATCTGAAATAGTTATTTCAAAGATCTCAAAAGCAAGATCCTGTAGAGAAGAAGCCAGGCTCCACTAGGCAAAAGGCCCCCTTTCATGCTAATATGTCAAATGAATAGACAGGCTGCAGATGCTCTCAGCAATTTATCCTGCTCTTTGGGGATTGTGCAGTGAATGTTTCCAGCTAAATGAGAGCTATTGTTGTAGCTCTTTTTATTTTTTCTCTCTGAAAATACTTTTTTTTTTCTGAAAATACATTTAAGATTCAAAACTCCCTGGCTTCTCGGTACAATCATCATAATGAGGTTAGACTCCACATGTATATGTAAATCCTAAATACCATTTTTCTGTCTTTAAATTACGGTGACAAAGAAAGCAACTCATACATTTTGATCAGCTCAAAGTTATTTCTTGAAGAATTTTAATTGGGTTCATGGTCATACTGAAAGTTTTTTTTTGGCTATTGCCTTTTGTGCCATTTCAAAAGAATAAATATTACCTTTCCTTAGATACAGTTAAAGGCAGTTATCATCAGTCCCAGCAAAACACAGTGTTTGATAATTGTTACTACTTGGAAAAGTTTCCACTTGGATTCTTCCCTAGGATTTGGGTCTCTAATGTAAACTAACAGGCTTAATTTAGTGTCATCCTCCTTCAAGGAGCACTTCCCATATGCCAGGCTCCATGCTAGACACTAGGATAAGACTGATAAATGAGACACAATCCCTGCAGTCAATCATAGTCTAGTGGGAGAGAGATGAGCACTTTCAAAAGTATAGTACAGTACAAGGTCATGTATAACTGCAGAAGTATTGACAAAATACAGAAGTGGAAGTGCTTCAGCTCATGGTTGAGGGATAGAATGAGAGGATAACCATGGGATATTCTCCTGAGTTGGTACTGAACTGTGCCTGTTTACCTTTAATCCTTTCTTCATCCATTTCAATACCCAGACCCAAGAAAGGAACTAGGAGTGATTTACAATCCAAGGTTGGATTGCATGACCTTCTTTTTGTTTTGTGTTCCTTAAGCAATGGGTTCCAGGATGTGTAACCTTTGAGCATCATAATACATGCAGGACGTGTGTCCCTCTCCTTTTTTTAGAAAAGTAAGTCCATTGCAGCACAGGCTCAAACATAGGAGAAACAACTAGCGCAGCTGTTCCTCCTGTGATGTCCACTTGTTTAGCAACTGTTACATTTCCAAGTGCCGTGGCAGTGTCGCCTTCACCCTTCTGGTGAGTGCCAGTGATACCAATTCTCTTTATATCCCTTGTCTCAGAATAGGTTCGACCAAATTCGAAAAGTCGTTGACTTGGACACTGGCCTGTGGAAGTAGCCAGCCCCTAGTCTTCTTGGACCGAAGATCCGATTATTTGAATTGCTTATACCCTCTGCTGGTTCCCTGTCTCTAACTTGATGTCTGCCATTTGGTGTGTTAACTCTTAGTAAAACTTTTGCAAAAAGAGAGGACAAAAAGGAAGGGGGGGGTGACCCTCCAAGTCAGAGACCTGTATCACTTACCAAGGAGCTAAAGATTTCAAAACAAAACAACAATAAAACAGGCAGTAAGTCGAAACAGAATAAAACCATGGCTTATAAGACATCTAGCAAATCGTGTGTCTTTTTCTTTTTAGTACAGCTTTTTTTTTTAGAATAGTTGTGCTTCTGTAATGAATTGAATGTAAGTAAGGAAGATGAATGTCAGTGAGCAGCTTGTCAAAGCCTCCTGTCTAATGTGTGCCCCTGAAACCAGGGCAAAGGGAAAAGGTACCGCGTGAGGTCCAGGCATCAGTAACTGCACAAAGTTGTTGTTGTTGTTTTCCTATAAAGTGAATGTGCACTACTGTTTTTCACGTGCATCCAGATGCTCTTAATGTTAATAAAATTCAACTTAAAAGCATTAATGTAGCCTGGCCTTCCATCACGTATTTTCTTGAGTCACATATAGTAAAAGTGTAATTTTTCTTACGTGTCTACTCACAACTTTTTTTGCAGCAATCACCAGGGTCCTCACACTTGAAAATGATGGAAACCACTGTTATAATGATACGGAGAGCTGCAGAATAATTTTTCTTTTTTTTAATGTGGGAGGAAATGGAAAAGGAAGCCAAATACACAGTTGCAGCTTGATTACCTGATTTTATTGTAGATGGCAGCTTTCCAAAAAGACCTTTTAACACCGTTCTTAGAACCGTAACACTGTATAATTCTGAACTTTTATAGTTGCAAGAGAACACTGAAGAATATTGAGAACATTGAGATCCCTGACACCACTGATAACATTGGGCATGACTACACTACACAGAGAATTGATGGTGAAGTCTGGAACAGAACTGAAGTTTCCTGATTTCACTATCAGGCTAGCTCCCCGTCCTTCTGTCATGAAGTATTTCTAAAAGACAAGGTAACCCAAGGATGGAAACCATTAGATATAGATTGATTTGGAGCCATGCAACAGTACCTAAGAGTACAGATTCTGGAGGCAGAATGTCTAAACTTAAGTCTTGTCTTTGCCACTTACTAGCAAGTTATTTAATCTCCCTGTGCCTCAGTTTTCTCACCTGTAAAATTGGAATGAAATAATAGTACATATCTTGTAAGGATGTTGGGGGAAATGAGTTTTTAGCATTGGAACCTATACATAGTATGTTATCCAAAAACAAAAAACAAACCCATTGCCATCGAGTCAATTCCAACTCACAGTGACCCTATAGGACAGGGTAGAACGGCCCCATAGGGTTTCCAAGGAGCAGCTGGTGGATTTGAACTGCTGACCTTGTGGCTAGCAACCAAACTCTTAACTGCACCACCAGGGCTCCAGTATGTGCTATAGAAGTGCTAATCTCTGTCATCATCCTCATTCTCATCGCCACCACCACCATCATCATCATTCCCCATCCCTTCTAAATTTCTCTGCCATTGCTGTAGCCTCTTGGGGGCCCTTTGGTCTTTCCCCATAGATCTGGAGGATCTACCAACCAATTTGCTGGAGATAACTTTGCCAGTATCATCATGGTTAAAACAGGGACTGTATCCACCAGGGTTCACCTAAAGAAGCAGAACCAGTAGGAGCTTTGTTATAGGGGCTTGATTTTTAATAGGATTGTGGGAATTGGTTACGCAATCTCTGCACTTAATGCTGGAACCTGAAGTCCAGGGGGCACACAGGAAGGGGATATTGTAAGTAAGCTGACACCCACAAGTCCCACGAGCTAGAAACCCATAAGGATAAACAGAAACTTGTATACATTCTTGTTGCCTCCAGGTCTTTAAACAGGTTCTGGTTCAAACCCCTGCTGAGAATTTGCATTTCTAACAAGTTTCCAGGTGATGGTGATGTTGCTGGCTAGGGACCAATTCTGAGAACCACTAGTAGAGCAGTGGGTCTCAAAATTTATTATACATAAGAATCACCTGGGGATCTTGTTAAACTGTAGATTCAGATTCAGTATACCTGGGGTGGAAATCCAAATTCTCAACTGGGAATGAACTGGTTCAAAGCCCTGGTCGCCAGCGACCTTGATTCTGGGTATTCTGTAGAAGCTGGGGCTCTCTGTCACAAAGCTAAACACATGCACCTGGCTCAGAAGTCAGGAAAGGTGAAGGAGGATCCAGGGGAAGATAGAGTAATTGCAGGCCTAGGGGCTGCTTCGTAACAATGACATAAACCAACAGATCAGGAACAATGTGTGTGAGCTACAAAATGGCTGCTGCTTTATTTCCACCCTCCAAATCTCCCAAGAGTCTTTCTTGTGGCCTATCCTAACCAGAAATGTACAAGAAAGGGAATTCTGGGAAATGTAGTTCAGACATTATAATGGCAGAACAGTGATCAATAGTAGGAAGAGGAAATTGGGTAGAAAGGAAGACAAAAACTAGGGAAATCAAGAGAAAATGAGGCAAATCACAATGGGCTTGATTCCAACCCTACATTGACAGGAGCGCATATTAAGCTTGATGGTGCATGTTCCACAGATCTTTAAATATTCCTGCTCCCAAACCTAGAGGACTGTGCTCAGCCAAATAAAGGGGGCAAGTCTGGGTTTATTCCTCGGTAGACTCCTTCCCCTTGATGGAACATTTAAAACAATTCTTATAAGCATCAATTATTTTTTCATTTTCTTCAAGCGTGCTCCCAAAATACTTTGCAAATTTGGAAATATGAATAATGTATTTTATATTTTACCTTTTTATTTGTTAGCTCAAGTAACACAAATCAACCCAAACCAATCACATCTGCATAGGGAGTCAAGAATTCTCCAATTTAATTGTAAACTTTAAAATGCTGTATACCAAGCAGCCATAGGTTAGAAACAAGAGAAGCTTTGTGTGTTTGTGTTTGCCTTCTTTGCCTGTCTTAGTCATCCAGTGCTGCTATAATAGAAATACCACAGGTGTATGGCTTTACCAAAGAGAAATTTCTTTTCTCACAGTCTAGTAGGCTACAAGCCCATATTCAGGGTGTCAGCTTCAAGGGAAGGCTTTCTCTGTCGGCTCTGGAGGAAAGTCCTTGTCAATGGTCTATCTCGATCTGGGAGTTTCTCTGTGCAGCAACCCTGGGTGCAGAAGACACTCTCTGCTCCCAGCACTGCTTTTTTGGTGGTTTGAGGTCCCCACTCCATGCTTACTTCCCTTTCATCTCTTGTAAGGTGGTACAGGCCACACCCCAGGGAAATTCCCTTTACATTGGATCAGGGATATGGCCTGACCAAGGGTGTTACATCCCACCCTAATCTTCTTTCACCACAGGCAGAGATTATGATTTATAATGCATATGAAAATCACAAAATGGAGGACAACCACTTAATACTGGGGATCATGGCCTAACCCCATTGCCATATATTCTGGGGGGACACAATTTAATCCATGACATTGCCTCATTTTGAATCTCTGTATTTCCCTAATTTTGACTTCATTTTAAGAGCTCTGAAAATCATCTGTATCAGTTATCTTTCGCTATATAACCAACTATCAAAAAACTTAATGGCTTAAACCGAAAGATACTTTATTTGCTCATAATCCTGTGGGCTAGCAATTTGGTCTCAGTGGCTCTCATGCTGGTCTTGTCAGGGATCGCTCATGTAGCTACAGTCTCACATGGCCTCAGTCACATGTCTGGTGGTTAGTGTTAGCTGTTTGGTCTAGAGAGTGTCAGCTAGGACGGATCATTTGCTCTCTATGTGACCTCTGACCTCCTGGTAGGCTAGACCAGGCTTCTTCTTCACATGGCGATCCAAGAGAGTAAGAGCAGAGGCCACACGGCGTGTTGAGTCCTAGGCCTACAACTCCCACAGTCCCGCTTCTGCTACGTTTTATTGATTAAGGAAGGTCACACAGCCAGCTTAGATTTAAGGTGTTGGAAAAATAGATTCCACATCTTGGTGGAAATAAGGGGGAAGTCATATTGCAAAGGGATATACATACAGAGGTGAGAGAAAATTGTGCCATTTTTTGGTAATTTACCAAGCCTTCCATGCCAGGTAATACTTGGTATATTGTTTAAGGGGGATAGTTTTAGTTTGGGGATAGTTTTTCTCAACTTGATTTGTCATCTTATTTGCCTTTTTTCATACAATATTTTGCATTGTGCATTTTTTTCAAATAAGATACTCTACTAAGATAGGGGTTTAACTGCTAGAATATATTAACTTTCTCTCAGACATTGAAATTCATATCCACCCCTGAGAACTCAGTTCTTTCTCTTCCCCTGGCCCCTCACCACCATACTATTTGGCCATTCAGGAAATCCCATTTAATTTACTTTAGTGGTCATTTTCAAATACCTGTATAATCCTTACAGAGGAAAGGAAATTCCTCTGGTAACTCATTTGTCTTCCTGGGCTTTAAAAGCAGATGAAACTTTAATGAGGTTTAGATGTTACCATGACTGCCTTGTTAACCTCCCTTTGCTCACTTGAGTTTTTCAGCAAGTAATAAATAATTATGAAGCACCTTCCAAGGTAAGTATGTATGTCATAACTATTATTTATCTCTTGGTTGATCTCAAATATTAAGAGACAGAGTTGTTCAAAGTTTAGCAGATTCTCAAACCATGTCTTGGTTAGGGAAAACCCATCAACTGCTGAGTAATATTAATCAGAATGGGTGCAAAGGAACATTGGATGATTCAGCAATCATTTTAATTTAACAAACACTTATACAGTGCTTACTGTGTGCCAGGCATTGTTCTAAAAGCTATATAAGTAATTCGCCTCTTTCTTACAATAATATAATGAGATAGAGTATTATTATAAGTATTTTACATGTGGCGATACTGAGGGACAGAGGTTAAGTAACTTATTCGAGGTCGGTAGGTTAATAAGTGCTGAAGCTAAAACTGAGCTCCCAGGTAGACTGAATTCTTAACCACCACGCCATGCTGCTTCCTACTGCCCTCAAAAAACTGGTTCGTGTATGCAAAAGCATGAGGAAAGAACCAGAAGGCAAAATGTAGGTGCATGAAATTGAAAAAACCGTTACAAGTCAACATGTAGGAATGTTCATAAAAATATGGCTTTGCCCCTTCTCCAAGAGAAAGAGCAAAGGGATTGTAGTAGGTAGACTGGTCTTGGTGATCCCTGTGACTTTACTTCTTAGTGGATAAAACCCAGTATATTGTTTAAAGCATGGAGGTTATTATACTGACAAGAGCCTAACGCTTGGTAGTTAGATGGTTTAGATGTTAACACATCTGGTTTGTTACCCTCTTTGCCCATTTGAGATTTTCAGCAAGTAACAAAAAACTATGAAGCGCCTTACAAGACAAGTATATGTGTCCTTACTATTATTTATCTCTTGGTTTATCTCAAATATATATAGACAGAGTTGTTCAGAGTTCAGCAAATTCTCAAACCATGTCTTGGTTAAGGAAAACCTGTCAACTGCGGAGTAATATTACTTAGTATAGGTGCAAAGAAGCAGTTGGTCATTCAGCACAGTTTATTATAATTTAATAAAAAGTTCTGTATTTTAGAACTCATTATAGCTGACCTGTGTCACTATCAGCAAATTAACTTCCTCATCTGTAAAAGACAGGCTTTAGACCAGAATTATCTACCCTCCAAAAGTAGCGAAGGAGTCCCTGGGTAGCACAAACAACTAAGCACTTGACTAATAACTGAAAGGTTGGTGGTTTGAACCCACCAAGAAGTGCCTTGGAAGAAAGACCTGGTGATCTGTTCTCGAAAGGCCTTGAAAACCTTATGGACCACTGTTGTACTCCACACGCATTGGGTCACCATGAGCCAGAATAAACTTGAGGTTAACTAACAACAGGAAAAGTAGCAAATATCAACTATGTTTAAGATAGCAGTCTCTGTGGGGATCTGGGAAACTGTAGTAGCATAGTGGTTAAGAGCTACAGCTACTAACCAAGAGGTCAGCAGTTCAAATACACCAGGCACTCCATGGAAACCCTGTGGGGCAGTTCTATCATGTCCTATTGGGTCCCTGTGAGTTGGAATCAACTCAGTGGCAACAGAATTTTTTTTGGTTTGGTGGGGATCTAAGATGCAAGACATATCCAGAATCCCAACATGCCACCTTGCCCCTATCTTGTTTTTATTAAATCTCCATTTTTCTCCTTTCTTTTTATAAATCTATGGTGATCAATTCCATATTCCTAACTCTGTAATGAAATTATTTCGTGGTATTTTTTATGTTAATGCTTCAGTCCAGGTCAGGCCTTTTAACTCTTGTGTAATTTAATGTGATTTGGCATGGGTTTTGCAGCCTCTTAAGCCACTCTGGTTAACTCTCAAATAATTACTAAGCTTAGTCAGATAAAATCCCTGATGTATATGTAACCCTTTGGGATTAGTTATCATTTAAACCTTTCATAATCTAGCCCATGCTAAGGGATTAACCTGGACTAGCTGTTTTAAGTTTGCCTTCCACATATGATGCCTGTTTGTATGATAAGAAGAAATTTCATGTGATTTTAAAATAATTAAGAATAGTAGTTTAGGATTTGACACGCTGCATTAGTATTGAATAAATATGGTTAACACGCATAACACCGAAGTTGGGAACCTCTTGGTGATGTCTTATATTTCCTTCATCTTTGAATTTGGAATCTTCTTCAAATTTAATCTTTTCAGCCATCCTCACTTCTGGTTGGCTGCTTACACCCAAACTTCAATCCACAACCTAGCCTTTTTGAGATCCTGAAACTATTTTATGAGCCCAGGGTGTAGCCTAAGAAAAACAAGCCTGCTTTTGATGGCCACGGCAGTTACTTCAAAACCCTGGTGGTGTAGTGGCTAAGCTACAGCTGCTAACCAACAGGTTGCCAGCTCGAGTCCAACGGGTGCTCCTTGGAAACCGTATGGGGCAGTTCTGCTCTGTCCTTTAGGCTCACTGTGAGTTGGAATTGACTCCATGGTAACACGTATGTATGTGTGGTGTGCAGTTATTTTAAAAAACAAAAAAAAAAAAATTGTCTTTCTCCTGGGTGAGATGATGGTTTTCTTCTACTCTGAGAACATCTCCTGTTGGCATAGCATTTTCAGGGCAGAAAACCCTTGCCTAGGACGGGCAGCTGAGGTGTGTGTGGGTCTCCCCACCAAGGGGGCCTTCTCTGGACACTGCATTCCCTTGCTTCCACAGACCCTGTGTGCCCAGCGAGATCATTCACCCACTGGTCGTGGGACACAGCTGCTCGGTTGACATCCCGTGTCACCTTAATTGCTTCTCATTCGGCAAACTGGGCTAATGTCCACAGCTTTGAGTCTGTCAGGGCTCGTCCAGCTTTTCCTGGGGGAGGAGGGACTGCTACCTTCTTATGTTCCCAAAAGGTGCTTTTCTAATATTGGAAATCAAATTTCCTCTGTAATTTTTTATTTCTCTTATTTTTTATTATAATTTTTGTCATAACTCCATTCATTTTTTCTGCCATAACTCCATTTGCTTTTTCTACCAAATAAGATTTATAAAAATAGTCATTAGATTTTCTAGCAGTACCTTTAAGAGATCGGACCCTAATGCAAAATGAAACTGCTCTTTTATTTTCGCTGGATTCTTGATGCCTGATTTGTGGTATGCATTCCTTCTTTCTTTCTTTTATTGTCCTTACTTTTTTTCATTCTTTGCCGAGAGCCTATTGGGTGGCAATCAGTTTTGTCTAAATTAGAAGGAAACATTCCTAGTTCGTGAGCCTACAGAATTGGTGCCATTAAGAAATGTTATCCACTTTAGTGAGAAATAGGGTGTAAATAAGGCAATGAAAATTTCAGATGTCATTAAGTCAGTGATTTTCCCTGTTCATGACCCCTTGCAAGCCTGCTGTTTTGCAATTTGGAGCCTGGCTGAGTAAGCTGTAACGCAATTGATCCCAGGTATGTAAGACACAGCACACCCTTTCCTTCACTGATTTATTCCTGGTATATTCTCCACGTTTTACCATGTAGTAGATCAGTTCACCTCTGATATAACACATGGGCAGTGGTTGATATTTCCTCAGTTATTATTTCCTCAGCTGATGATATTTCTTCAGTAGCAATGATGGAGTTCCATGTGTGAATAAAAAGAAAATATCATTAATTCTCATTTGTAGCCAGGAAGCCTTCTTAATCAGAAACCAGCTTGAGGAGTAGATTATTATACTACAAGCACCATGAAGGTGAGAACAGTGGCTGGCTTTGTTTACCGCGGCACACCATCACCCAACACTGTGCCTGGCTCAAAGGAGATGCCCCAAAAATGTTTGTGGACTAAATGATTACAATGCGATTGTGTTCACTTTAGGTGTCCAACCAAACCTGTTGCCGTTGAGTCAATTCCTTCTTATAGTGACCCCACAGGACAGAGTAGAACTGCCTTACAGCATTTCCAAGACTGTAACCTTTACATAAGCAGACTGCCACATCTTTCTCCCTCAGAGCAGCTTGTGAGTTCGAACGGCCGACCTTGTGTTTAGCAGCTGAGCTCTTTACCACTGTGCCACCGGGTTACCTTTTAGGTACCAAGAGTGTAAATTGATGGATAAGGAGCCCTCCAATCCCCACCCCTGAAATTTTATTTGTTTCATCGAAAGACAAGGCATGGAATATAAGAGAGCTGGGATGAGTATGGCAGAAGAAAGAGCAAGAGCTTGGGTGTCAGATATCTAAACCCCAGCGCTCCTTCCTATTGACTGTATGACTCTTGGTGTTCCTTAATATCCCTGCAGGGGTCCCTGGATGGTGGAAATTGTTAAGCATTGCAGTACTAACTGAAAGATTGATGGTTCAAGTCCACCCAGAGATACCTGGGAAGAAAGACTTGGAAATCTACTTCTGAAAGATCACAGTCATTAAAAACCCTATAGAGTATAGTTCTACTTCTGACACACATGGGGTCGTGATGAGTAGAAGCTGATTCAATGGCAACTGGTAAAAACTTCTCTATACTTTTGTTTCTGCATCTGGAAAATCAGGGTAATAATGACCACTTCATGGGGCTCTCATGGGGATTAAATGATACAGTACATTCAGTAGAAAGGCACAAAGGTCTGAAACAGCATGACATGTTTGGAAAACTACAAATAGTTCAGTTTAGCTAGAGCACAGGGTACCCTTGGGAGAAATGTGAGAGAGGAAACCAAAGAGAAGTAGGAGTCAGATCATCAAGAGCCTTGCCCTTGGGTGTCAAGCTAGTGGATTTGAACTGTGTCCTAAAACCTTTGCTGTCTGTCGTTGAATTATTCTAAACAGGGAGAGGAATTGCACAATGAAATTTGCATTTAATGACAGTGTCTCTGCAGAGTTAAGACTGGATTGAAAAAGGTTGGCGGTTAACCTTCTCAGCCTCTTCTCCAAGTCATTCCTCACACCTGCCCTCTGGTCTCACATATCTGTGTGCACTGCACCGAATGGACCATGATTTCTTAGCCTCTGGGCTTTGGCATATATAATTCCCTCTATCTAGAACATGTTTTTCCTCCTTGGTGTATATTACTCAGAACTCTTAGTAGAAAATGGCAGAAAACCCAACTCAAACTGGCTTAAACCATTAGGGCATGTATTTGCTCAAAAGCAGTGCCCTGCACAACTGTATTCAGGAACTCAGACAATGCCATCAGGATTGGAGCTCCCTCTCTCGACGTCTCTCCACTGTCTTCTCAGGCAGGCTCTCATCACGTGGTGGCAAAATAGTAGCCAGTATTTCCAGGCCTACACCTTGCTCTCTCAGCCGCATTAGTGGAAAGCAAGCATCTCTCATCAAAAAGCCCTGATGTTAGCTCCGGTGGAGTCGTGGATCCACCTCTGAAACAATTAATGAGGCCATGGGAGTGGAATGTCCTGATGGCCAGGCCTGTGTCATATTTTCACCCTGGAAGATTGGGAGGGGTGTTGTGTTCGAGTCAGCTCCAAACAAACCGTAAGTGTGCAGAGTTGTAGTGTAGGAGAAGAGGTTCCTAGAAAGTCAGGGTGCTGCTTCCTCAAGAGTATGAATGGATGTTGGCCTGGTAAACATCAACTGCCTCTACACCTGGCTAACACCTGCACTTAGGTTACAGCTTAGGTGCTACTTCCTCTTGGAGGCCTTCCATGACCCACCAAGACTAGGTTAGGCATCCCTCCCATGCAGGCTTATACCACCACGTACTGAGCGTCATAACAGCATCGCAGTGGATGGTTTAGTTGTTTGATTCCCCCGGATGCACCATGAGGACAGGGGGTCTGGCTCATTATCTTGCATATTTCCAGAACCTGGCTGGAAACTCAATAAATACTTGCTGGGGAATGCAGTGTAAAGCTATCCAGGAATCTGAGGAACCTGTTTATAATACATTAAAGAAAATACGAGTAATTTCAATGAGAATGGAGTGAGTGACACGTGTTTGAGAAATGTTAGAAGGGCAGAATCTACAGGGCTTGCAGCATGATTAGATGGGGGGTTGAACAAGAAAGAAGTGTCGAGAATTATAACCTGCTTCCTGGCTCCTGAATAACAGAGGAGGATGGGGAGACAAATAAAGAGTTCAGCTTGGTACATAAAGTTCCTATGAGATTTCCTTTGGGGATTCATTGACTTGGGAATGGCAGATAAAGCCTTGTGTGAAGATGAGAAAAGCCAGGGAGGTATTTAAGAATGGGAAGATCTTCTCCAATAGTCTGTATATTTCAGTAGCTGGCGATGGACTTTGCATATTAGATTAGATTCCACACTTTTGGTCTGGGATATTTAATTGTAGTATTACACTTCTGGAGCCCCAGTGGCACAGTGGTTAAGCATTGGGCTGCTAACCAAAAAGTCGGCAGTTCGAATCCGTCTTGGAAACCCTATGGCGCAGTTCTACTCTGTCCTATAGGGTTGCTACGAGTCAGAATCAACTCAACAGCAACGGATTTTGGGTTTCGGTCACATATCTAGGCTTAAATGTTACAGGAAGATCAGGATCACACATGGGTGGGGTCACCAATAAATTTTTAAAAAGGGGGAATAGAGAAGTAAAATATGCATCTGGCACTAATGAGCGGGTAGAAAGACCCAGCCCCTGAGGAACGGCATAATTCTTCCTTCCAAAAGAGTGGTCAGCAACCATCTCTTAATGGAACATGGTATGTAGACCCTAGAGTCAGTTTCCACACTGTGGAAAGTCAATGAATGGCATCCACAGGCATGCACTGATTTTTAAAGACTTTCTTAAGTCCTGGCCCTGCTTTTTCCCCTCAGGTTCCCTTTTTGTAAGGGAATTCATTAACAGAAGAGGACGCGTTTTTATTTGCCTGACTTTTTATACAGTGCTAAACCTATCGATAGTGCTTATTACATAGATCAGGAAGAACAACTGAGAATGGTTCTAGCATGTGATAGCAAAAGGGAAAGAGGACACTTCCTCTGAGGTGTGTGCTATTATTCCTACCTATTAAAAACTGAGCTTCAGAAAGGGTGGGCAACCTGCCCCAAGGTCACACAGCACATAAGTGGTGAAACTGGGGAATGAATTGCCTGAATCCAGAGCCAGTGTAGATATACCACACGAAGCTTCCTCCTATGACTTAGCATCAGGAATTTAATTCAAAAGAAAACAGTCAGTAAATAGCCTATTATAGTCATGGGGGATAGCCATGGTGGGACTTGCTGGAGCGCCTAGTTGGGTACAGCTAGGTATGCAGGCAGTGGCCAAGGAACAGTGCGCCTGCTACTCAGACTTTACGTTGACCTTCATTGCAACCAGCAGCGGCACCTAGGCCACAAGAGCATCTTTTCTGCTTCTTGGAATATAAAATAGGGAGATACAATAGGGCTTGACTTCTCTTCAAAATTTTGCAGATATTTCTTGCCCATGAGGGAGCTGCTGTTGTTGTCGTTAGATGCCGTCAAGTTGGTTCCAGAGTAAGATAGACTGGGAAGAATGACCTAGAGGTCTACTTCTGAAAAAAATTGGTCAGTGCAAACCTTACAAACCACCACGCATCTGTCTAAGGGAGCTGCATGGGAGATAAGTTTGACTCAGGTCTAGGGTCAGGGTCAATGACTTCAAGACAAATGTCTGTATCTCACATATGTTTCCCCAGAGATGGCACATAGTACTGGAGAGTGTGTGCAATACATCTGCTAGAGATTATGTCTTCTGTCTCCCCTCCCTTTATTTCTTCCCTGTTTCTTCATTTATGTTTTGCTTTTTTTTTTTGGCCTTCTGTTTGTTTCTTTCTTCTTTCCTGTCCTCTGTCTCTCCCTTTTCCTCCTGTCTATTGACTCTGATCTGATTTCTTTAAGGTCGAGTATACCTGTTTCACAAGGTATGCCATTATCCTCCTGTAGATTTGGCATCAAATGTTGTGCACTTAATCCTATGACTGGTGTTTTCATTAGTTTCCTGGTCTGATAGCGTTTAGCCAGTTTGCATGGTGTGTGTTCAGTGAAGGACTCCCCATCAGCACAGTGCCCATCTAGCCTTCTCTCCAGGTGCTCAGGCTCTACGAGCTGTGTGGGCCACCGTGTAGAACACATCATCAAAGGAGAAGAGACAAAAACATCCCGTGCCAAGGCTCTGCTCCTGCATGTCCTTCCATTACATGCTGTGTTACAATCTCAACAGCTCAGCATCGTTGGTAGTTGATGAATTTGTAGCTGAAGTAAACACCATGCAGGAGTTCTGTATCTGTAAATGCAGTTTTCTCTCCCTTCCCCAGCCCCTAGGCTAAGAAGACTATCTCAACAGTCTGACCAGACATGTAAATCTGCTTCCATTCTTGTCACTGCACATCCGTTTTGCCATATGTCGTGGACTGAATTGTGTCTCCCCAAAATGTCTGTATCAACTTGGTTAGGCCATGATTCCCAGTATTGTGTGTTGTCTTCCATTTTGTGATTGTAATTTTATGTTAAAGACGATTAGGGTGGGATTGTAATACCCTTACCAGGTCACATTCCTGATCCAATGTAAAAGGAGTTTCCCCGAGGTGTGGACTGCATCACCTTTTATCTCTCAAGAGATAAAAGGAAAGGGAAGCTAGCAGAGAGGGGGACTTCATACCACCGAGAAAGCAGCACCCCAGGGGCAGAGCATGTCCTTTGAACCTGGGATCCCCTGCACAGAGAAGCTCCTAGTCCAGGGAAAGATTCATGAGAAAGCCAACAGAGAGAGAAAGCCTGAAGCTGACACCCTGAATTTGGACTTTTAGCCTACCTTACTGTGAGAAAATAAACTTCTCTTTGTTAAAGCCACCCACTTGTGGTATTTCTATTATAGCAGCACTAGATAACCAAGACACCATGTGAATTATTGTATTAGCTAAAATTATACAAAGAAATTTGGACAATTCTCATTTCCCACTTTGACTTTAGATTGTTGACCCAAGAAATGAAACAACAGATTATTTGTTAAAGAAGGAATTAAGCCAGATCATTCATGACTTAACATCATGCCAGCTCTCTGAATGGATGGGAGAATATCTTTGTTTTGTTTGATATCAGATGTTTGAAAACATACAAGTTTTTTTTTAAAAAACATCTTTGAGTTTTCATCCTAATATTTGTCATTGTGGAGACCCTTTCCTGTATGGAGACCTTTAGGCACCAGAATGTGATCAATTATGCAATATTCAGGAAGCACTTTTTTTTATGGCGATTTCTAAACTTGGAATCTTTAAGAATATTTAAGAATGAGAAGACCCTCTCTAGTAGTCTATATATTTCAGTAAATGCCCTTCTAGCTAATGATGGACTTTGTGTCTTAGATTCCACACTGTTGGTCTGGGATATTTAATTGTAGTATCATATCTCTAGGCTTAAATGTTTAGGAAGATCAGGGTCACAAACAAGTGGGATCAGAAAGCATTGTCATTTACGTTATAATGACCTTCGAATCAACTTGTACTTTATCGTCCTTTTCTTTCTTGTTTTAGAAATCTGGAGAAATGCAAAGCTTTGGAGGAGGTCCAAAAAATAAGTCAATATTGTTATTTTATAATAGCATGGCCATTATCATTATTGATATAATAATGTCATCACCATTATAATTATTAGTGTTACATTTTAATTGGAAGGGAAATGGTCCAATAAATGTGTTCTACTATTAATATTTAACTACTGGCTATGAAAAAAGCCAATATTATACTATGAAATATACACTGGATGTACCATGCCAGACTTAAAACCTATTTCCCTTTAAAATTCTTCTCTGGCAAGAGAGAAACCAGTGAAATCTCCAAGAAGCAGGTCATTCAGCAATACCTAAGGGTAGATCTTTTATGGGAATGCGTAAATATCTGATATCTTCTGTGGAGGGAAATAAAATGAAATTGCTTTGAGTACTACCTTTCAGAAATAAAACAGCCTTTCCTTGTGGCTGAAACATCAGAAAGAAAATGGCACGGTTTCCGTCTAAGCTCTTTGCAACGTTAGTGTGTAGTGTATTAAAGGAATTTGATTTATAGTCATGAGTTATTAAGGAGAAATTGAAAGTTTCCCAACCCAGGGGTTTTTACATGCAAAATTTAAAAGAAACCCATTATAGTCCATTAGTTTAAAAGGTAAACTTATTAAATCCCTCATGATAAAATAGCTATCTGTGATTTTTATGATAAAATTAAAAAGTGCTGGACAGCGTTTTAAGACTTGGTATAATATACTTCTTTGGCTCCCCTTGCAGCCAGTGGTAGCTAATGCTTAATGTGATGATTTAAAAATGATTTAAATTGGTCATCCTGCCGAGCGAGAGGGCGATTCCCAGAGAAACTAAATTTAAGAAATGATGTAGGTGGGATTTAGAGTAGAGTAAACCCTGGTGGTGTAGTGGTTAAGTGCTACGGCTACTAACCAAAGGGTCGGCAGTTTGAATCCACCAGGTGCTCCTTGGAAACTCTATGAGGCAGTTCTACTCTGTCCTATAGGGTTGCTATGAGTCGGAATCAGCTCGAAGCACTGGGTTTGGTTTTGGTTTTTGGTTTAACAGAGTAACTGGAGGGAAATCTTACGGTGTGAAGCCCAAAGACATGTTAAAAGGGGTCAGTTGTGGGCCTGTGCTTAGACCTTCTTGATGAGGAGCCCACAGGCGCTGGTCATTTAAGCCCCACATCAGCCAGTGGGCACAGATACTTCTGCAATTCTCTTATCTAGAGCCAAGTCAAAGCCAAAGCCAAATTTGTTGCATCGAGTCAATTCCAACTCATAGCGACCCTATAAGACAGAGTAGAACTGCCTCATAGGGTTTCCAAGGAGTGACTGGTGGATTCAAATTGTCAACCTTTTGGTTAGCAACCATAGTTCTTAACCACTGCGTCACCAGAGCAAGTCAAATCACAGACTATTGATTAGTACTCTGTCCTGTGCTTACCTAGTATATATTTGTTCTTCAGATTGATCAACAACTAAAAATAGAATCATAGAATTATGAATTTTAAAGCAGAAAAGAGTTCTGGATGTCTTTAGTAAACGCCATCAAATTTTTGCAAGATATGAGCAAACCTTCCCAGCGGGTTTGAAGGACAAGCCAAAATCACACATCCTGGCAGTTAAAGGGCTGCAGTACCTGAACCTCTGAGCTATCATCTTAATGCCTTTTTGTGTATAACAGAAAAATGTATTTATAAGTTATTTACCGTGGGAAATAAAAGGTATATGTCTTGTAAATGAGTTAACAGAAGGTATATACTAAAGTTAAAAAGTAGCTATTTTCTGAAATCTTAACACATCACTGAAATCCACTTATAAGTCCTTTTTCTGTAAGACTAAGGATCAGTTAAGACTAAGGAGTCCTGGTGGAATGGTGGTTAAGTGTTCAGCTGCTAACCAAATGGTCAGCAGTTCAAATCTACCAGCTGCTCCTTGGAAACCCTATGGGGCAGTTCTACCCTGTTCTATAGGGTTACTATGGGTCAGAATCGACTCAAAGGCAATGGGCTTTTTTGTTTTGTTTTGTTTTTGAAGAGCGGTTTACTAGTCTCATAAGGACCACCAAGAATTGAGGGCAGGTTATATATTTTTAGTTACCTTGGACAAGTCAGTACACATTTTTGTCCCTCAGCTTTCTCATCTATAAAACAAGGATGGTAAGAGTTCCTATTTCATACAGTCATGGTGAGGATTAAATAATGCATGTGAAGAGCTTAGAACAGTGGCTGGCACATAGGCACATGGAACTCATTCCATAAATCTTAGTTGTCTCTGTTACCGAGCCCACTCCAGTCTCATGGTTCCATAAATTTACATTAGAAAATGAAGACCTAAAATAGAATGTTTCGATTTGATTACTCCAGGAAGGAGGCCACCTGCTAACCTATATCCAGACTACAAACTGGTGTTATCCCAACCCCTCTGAAGAAGTAAAAAGATGAAATAAGATACAGATCATGCCCTTGAGAAAATTACAATTTGAGTCCACTGAAAAAACAGCAGCAATGATTGCAAATGCAGCCTAGAAGTAGGATTCCAGAAGTAAGTAATGCCACGTATAAACTGTACTTTTGGCCCCAATTTACTTTCTTTCACATTTTTATATAAACTTTGATTTTGCAAGTTATGCATGTCCATTAATAGAACACTTGGAGACTACAGAATTTAAATGTCCTTGTCTACAATTCGTAGCGGTCACTATGAGTCGGAATTGACTCGATGGCAGTGGGTTTGGTTTTTGGTGGGTTGTACACAATTACCCAGAAATAATCATCATTATCGGCATCCAGACTGCCAGCCGCTCTTTTCTAGGAATACTCCTATTTTAATGGAATCACACAGGGCTTACTATATCGTAACAAGATTTTTTATAATGCCACAGTGGAGCATTTCTATGTCACGATGGGTGTTTTACACTATCACTTCAGTGTTTGCGTAGTAATCCATTTGTAATGATGGTGGTGGGTTCACCAGCCCCATGCTTAAGTAGGGTACTGAAGTCCCAGTTACTCATCCGGTTGTCACCTTCCTTCCTCTATGTGACCAATTTTAGTCACCAATTCTATGGTCATCTCTGCATAGGGAAGTTCATAATCCCAGTCAAGACGTACAGGGTCCTCCTGATTGGCCCACTTTTTCTTCAGCATCAGTCTTTCTCATCTTGTCGCTGATAAAAAAAAAAAAGAGGTGGGCTCTACAAACATGAATATTTCTGTCTTTCACTTTAGCAGTCAATTTCTCTAAGCTGACCTCTGCTCAATGAGATCTAGGGGTACCCTTGAGGCAACAGTGAGAACGTGGTAAACCAGTTGCTGCCAACGTGACTGACTCATAGCAACCCCATGTGTGTCAGAGTAGAACTGTGTTCTATAGGGTTCTCAATGGCTGATTTTTTTCAAAAAATAGGTCACCAGACTTTTCTTCTGAGATGCCTCTGGGTGGACTTAAACCTCTAACCTTTCAGTTAACAGCGAGCACATTAACTCTTGGTACCACTCAGGGTATATGTCACTCCAGGGCTGTGAAATATACAGAAAATAAATACATTCATTCTTTGAGTCATAACCCTGCCTCACAATGCATGGATGTACCATTCACTTAACTAATTCCCTATCCTCTATTGTTGGGCATTTTATTTGTTTTCAGTGTTGCTGTATTATAAATATATTCCCCACATCTCCCTAACTCATCTGCCTGTGGGTTCAGATTAGGTCACATTAAGAACCCAAAGGTTGCTGGCTGTCTTGCCTCTCTACGCCTACCTACCTCTTGCCCCATCTGATGTAGAACCTTAGCTCTCCCTTCCCCACATGAAACTGCTTCTCGGTTATTTCAGAAGTTTCCAAGAAGTTCATATATATAATCATAAAAACATCTCCCATTTTCTAACTGACTTGCCCACACCCAGTCTGGAAGCAGTTTAGGGAAGACCTCTTTGTGCTGCCACTGCTCCACGTACATCCCCGGGGGCCCTGATACCAAACCCAGTAGGCTGTGTTCTATGCTCCCAAAATTTAGCTCCTATTGCTTTGCTGTCACCTTCTTTCCCATAGAAAACAATGGTAGGAACACTCCTTTCCCACTTGGGCTCTGGAGTGGCACTCTGGAGACCAAAGCAGGGAATTCCCAGTCCTGTGTGAACACCACAGCCCCATCGCTTTGGCCTTCTGCTCCCTTCTCTACAGGAATCACACTGGTGAGCCTGTGCAGCACACACCATGGCCCCTCTCCTTTTCTAATACAACTGAGGGATATTCTACTTCTCACCTTTCAGACTTCCTTCCCCTTGAATATAAACCCAGGCAGAGATGCCAGAGCAGCCACTGGCCACAAGTCCCATGGACCTGCCAGGTGCTGCATCCTGACTTAGGCTCATCGCCTACGTCATAGCATTAAGCACCCTTCTGGCTAAGTCTTTTGTGCACATCTCCAGTTGTGTCCTTAGGGAAATTCTGAGAACATAATTGCTGAAATGCAAGGTATGGTATAACATTTTTTGGCCATAGCTTTACTTGATACCTGGCTGAATTCTGGTACCATCTTACATGGCCGTTAGGAACACTTGGAATAGGACCAAATTATTTTTCCGGGGTAGCACAGCAGTGTTGCTCCAATGACGAACCACAGGGATGTAACACTTTCTCCTGGGATAGATTCTTTTACCCCATGGCCTGGGGTAGCATTCACTTCTCAGTGACCCATCACAGCCACAAAACTATGACTTTTTTTTAATTGAGGTAAAATTTACAGACAGTGAAACGCACAGATCGTAAAGCTGTGAGTAACTTCGGTGATCATAGAATTCAGATGTCCCTAAACTTGGCTGTGTATCACAGGCCTTGGGTTCTCTGTGAAAATACAGCTTTCCTGCCCCACCCCACCCCAGCATTTAGTTTCCAGGAAGTCTGGAGTGAGGTTGGTATATGTATGTATGTGGTAGGGGGTGTTTTTAAACTTTCAGATAACTCTGTTCCCTTTAATTTATGAAAACTGAGGAATAAAGAAGAGGCACACGCAAGGTTACACCTACTTACTAGTAGAATTAACTCTAGGACTCAGCTCTCCTGACACCAGTGCAGGGTATTTTTGTAGCTCACCCAGGAGTCAACGGAGCCGAAGCCAACTCAAATTTACGTTGTATTCTGGTAGAAAACATTGGGTCCTATATGAAAAGAGTCACTGGCATGCATAGTAACGTTATTATGACTTCATGTTAGTTTTGTAAAAAGAAAATAATCAGAGACCTCAGAAATTTACTTTGGGAATTGTAAACTTCTACCTGAAAAAGAAAATCGGTTATAATTCCTCAAATCTCCTATACCGTATTTCTCATATTTTGTAGTTGATTATTTTCTTCTATAATTTTACATAATAAAGACTACATAATAAGTTATATTAACATAAAATTGTTACTGTCTTGAAGCATGTGCGAAGCTTTTGTATTAATTGAAAAGAAAAAGGAATGTTACTGTGGGTTTTTTTCCCCCTCCACAAGAATTAAGCCTTTTAAATTTTATTAAAAAGCTGTTTTTTCCCACAAATATGATTCAGCCTCCTAGATTTTAAGGAACATAATGGACAGCTAGTATTCACACAGATGTGCTATTTGAGAGGAATTTGGTTGACTGCTGTTATTCAGTCTGCATTTTATGTGTAGGTATTGATGTAGGTAGGCCAGGAAAAAGGCAATTAAGGCTTTTATGCTTATTTTTCAAGGTGTACTATTAAACTGATGTGAGTTTTAACTATATGTTTACTTAAAGGATCTTAAAAGGACCCCTTGGGAAATATTACCAACTGGGCCTGTTGGGCTAAATGAAGAAGCAAACTCATTTCCATAAATAAATCTGAATTCCATTATTTTTCAAGTTTACTTGTAAATTGAAGAAGACGATATGTATGCTAACGGAGGATGGAGAGAATGGAGAATTATGACGAGAATTTTCTCTATCCAGCCCTGTTCTTTTGGGGGTATTTCCAAACATGGATATATTAAAAATTGAAGGCTTATTTATTCAAACATTTGTTCAACAAATGCTTATTATAAGCTGGTGAGGTACAAGGCATTCTTGTCAGCATTGTGGTAGGAAGCAAATCCACAAGACCTAGTTCAGAGCCTCCATAAACTTACACCCCCAAAATGACCATTCATATCTATAATACACAGGACTGGCCCTTGTGGGAAAAGCACTGGTTTACAAATAAAAATGACAGCTAATATTTTTTAAGAGCCAGCTGTGTAGCGGGCATGTTCTGAGAACTCTTCACCTCTTACTTTCTCTTCATGAAAACCTTAGCAGTAGCTGTTCTTATCTCCAGCTTATACACGAGGACACTGATGCACAGAGAGGTTGAGAATCTTGCCCAAGATCACACAGCTAATAAATAGTGCCCAGGCCGTCTGGCTAAATAGAGCCTGTGTCTGACTATATTTGGTGTAGACTTTTTTTATTTTTTCCTTTCTTTTTTAATTTGTGAGTTGGGTTTGCATGATTACCACAGATTTTCTTTGTAGACTAACTGTGATGTTAGTTGCTTGGGACATAGTGAGTAATCAGTAAACGAGAGCTGTCCCTATTAATAATACAGCTACCATCCTCGGGTATAGCCCAACTCCAAGTCTCAAGTCTAGGAAAGCAACCACAGTAGTTTACTTAAGGACAATATATTATAGAGTTGTTAAAAACTGAGTATTTTCTAATATTCTGTAGGGATAAAGGGCAGCTTTGAAAGCACACTAGAAATTTGTATAGTTACATTCAGAGTCCAGTTTTACATAGTTTTGGAGTGCACACCAGGAGGGACGAGAGGGAAGACTAAAGTCAGAGTATGAGGGGAGGATGACTAATCTGGTCTGATTTGAAAAGGGCCACCTTGATGGAGTTATGTGGCATTTCACCTATCTGGGCACCTACTGAAAGTGTCAAGCTGCCGGAAGCAGAGTATCTGATAAATTCTTGACTTGCCCAGGAGGTAATTTCCCCGCTGTACTGGGCTCTGGGTTTTTACGAGCAGAGGGAGCAGTGAGGGGGTCAGCTACTGTGAACTTAATCCTGATCATCAGGAAGGACCAGATTCCAGATTTGAAGTAAAGGGAAATGCAAGAGAATCGGCATCATAGGAACAATGGAAAGCAGGGCAGTAGTTGGTTATTTGTAACTTTGGAGTCCTGGTGGCAAAGTAGGTAAGAGCTAAGACTGCTAACCAACATTTTGGCAGTTCCAATCCACCAGCCATCCTTGGAAACCCTATGGGGCAGTTCTATTCTGTCCTATAGGGTCACTGTGATTCAGAATCGACTCCATGGCACCAAATTTTTATTCTTTAAGAAATGAGTTGTAAAAATGGCTTGGGGGCAGTGTCTGACATCCTCTAACGTCACAAGCGGGAAGGAAACCAAGATCAACAGCCCAAGGCTGATGCCAAGAGGTGGAGGTCAAGCCACCTCTCTCCACCGTCTCCACCAATTCTGCCACCAACAGTCCCTCCCAAAGCACTCTCTGCTGGGTTCGATAATTCATTGCAATGGCCACACAGAACTCACAGTCCATACTCACAATTATGGGGTTTATTAGGGAAGTAACAATTACAGTTCAGGCTCAAGAACACTCAGGATACAGTTCTTCTGTCAGGACAGCCTCTTCCCAGCTGTGCTCGAAGGCAGGCCTCTCCCTGGCCCTCAATCTCTGCCCAAAGGCACTCGATTTTCTCTCTTTGTGGGCCGGGAAGCCCACTGCGCCATCTCCTGCTGTGGGTTTCACCTGCCACAGTTTCTCACTGTCTTCAGGGTTACAGCTTGCTCTCTCGGTCTCCTGCCTCGAGGATCTTCGCAGCACAGGGATCCTGGGTCCAAAGGATGCGTTCTCCGCTCCTGGCCATTCTTCCTTGGTGGTGGTAGGATCCTCCTCTCTGCCCTGGAATTGGCTTTCTTTTAAGGCAAAAGTGACCAAACCCCTTGGTGGGACGCAGTTACCCTGTCACACAATCACCTGGGTGGCAGTTACAAGGCCATAGCTAGAAAGGCCATACATAAAAGTAATTATTTGCACCACATAAGGTATCTAAATGCTCACAGATAAAATAACTATGATGTCCTGGAGGGACTCTTGAAGGGGAACACCCACCATCTACAAGGACGGAAGGTCCTGAAAATGGAATGTGGGCCATAAAACCAAAACCAAACCAGCTGCCATGGAGTTGTTTCCAACTCGTGGTGACCCCATGTGTTTCAGAGTAGACCTTTGCTCCATAGGGTTTTCAGTGACTGATTTTGCAGAAGTGGAGATCGCAAGGACTTTCCTCCAGAGTGCCTCAGAGTAGATTCGAACTGACAACTTTTGGTTAGTAGCCAAGTGCTTAACCGTTTGCACCATCTTGATTCAGTGTCTTATAATGGGGTCTTCATTTGAAAGCATGGAGCTCTGTCATCGGGTATGTAAATATTTATGGTGCTTATGTCCTCCGGTATGTTGACCCTTTAATCATTATAAAATCCACCACAAAGGATAATCCTTATCCTTTGTGGTGGATTCTACTTTAAAGTCTTATTTTGTCAAAAATTAATAGTCACTCCTGCTCTTTTTTGATTGTTTGCTTGATATATTTTTTCCATCCTTTGAGTTTTAGTTTGTATCTTTAAGTCTAAGGTATGTCTCTTGTAGGCAGCATATAGATGGATCCTGTTTTTTTTTTTTTTTTTTTAATCTATTCTGCCATACTCTATTTGTTGGTGCGTTTAGTCCATTTATATTCAGCATAATTATTGATAGGTATGAGTTCAGTGCTGTCATTTTGATGTATTTTTTTGTGTGTGTTTTTGACAGTTTCTTTGTTCCACTAAATTTTCTGTGCTGAGTTTTTTCTTTTTTTAATGTATTTTCATCATTGTTGATTTTATATTTGCTGAGTCTATGTTTTTCTTGTATTTTATTTTGATGTGTAGGATTGTTAGTTCCCTTTGTGGTTACCTTAATATTTACCCCTATTTTTCTAAGTTTAAAGCAGTCCTTTCTTTATATTGCCTTGACTTCCTCTCCATATGAAAGATCTATGACTACATTTTTCAGTCCCACTTTTTTGTTTTTATGCTGTCATCTTTTACATAATAACATCTCTGTTTCCCTATTTTCGGTGCTTTGGCTTCTATTTATTTTTGTGATTTCCATATCTGGTTGCTCTGTCCTGTGTTCTAGCCTTGGGTTGTTATCTCATGTTACTGATTTTCAAACTGGAGGACTCCCTTTAGTATTTCTTGTAATTTTGGTTTGGTTTTTGCAAATTCCCTAAACTTCTGTTTATCTGGAAATGCCCTAATTTTGCCATCATACTTGAGAGAGACAGTTTTGCTGGATATATAATTCTTGGCTGGCAATTTTTTTCCCTCAAGACTTTATGTATGTCATCCCATTGCCTTCTTGCCTGCATGATTTCTGCTGAGTAGTCCAACCTTAGTCTTATTGACTGTCTTTTGTAGATGACTTTTCATTTATCCTTATCTGTTCTTAAAATTTTCTCTTTATCTTTGGTCCTGGCAAGTTTGATTGTAATATGTTTCGGTGACTTTCTTTTGGAATCTGTTTTATGAAGCATTCGATGAGCATCTTGGATCGATATCTTCCCATCTGTCACTGTATCACGTTTTCTGCCAACAGATCTTCAACAATTCCCTTTGTATTTTCTGTTATCCATGCCCCTCCCCCAGCCCATTCTGGTACTCCAGTCACTCATAGGTTATTCCTCTTGATAGAGTCCCACATAATTCTTAGGGTTTCTTCATTTTTTTTTAATTTTTTAATCTGATTTTTCCTCAAAGAAGTTGGTGTCAAGTGCTTTATCTTCAGTCTCACTAATTCTGACTTCCATTGCCTCAATTCTGCTCCTGTGACTTTCTATTGAGTTGTCTAATTCTAAAACTTTATTGTTAATCTTCTGGATTTCTGTTTGCTCTCTTTATGGATTCATGCCGCCTGTTAAATTTGTCATTATGTTTTTCTATAATCTTCTTAAGTTTCCTCTGTTGCTCCACCTGTATGTTCCTTGGCTTTTTCTGCGTTTTATCTGATCTCTTTCCTGATCTCTTGAAGAGTTCTGTATATTAATCTTTTTTAGCCTACCTCCAGCAATTCCAGGAAGTTATCTTCATCCAGAAGATTTCTTGATTCTTTGTTTTGGGAGCTTGCTGAAGCCATCATGGTCTGCCTCTTTATGTGATTGGATATTGACTGTTGTCTCCGAGCCATCAATAAGTTATTATATTTATTTATTTTATGTTTGCTTCCTGTGTCCTAGCTTCTTATTTTGTTTTGTCTTGACACGACCAAATAGGCTGCTTATGTGATCTAGTTTGATTATTGGTGCATTTGAAGCTCTGATGTTCTGTCACCAGGTGGTTAGATCTGTTACTAGGTATGTGTGCCCAGGAGTCCACTTACTTTTCTTGTACAGATTCAGCTCAGGTGTCCAGGTTGTCAGTCACCAAGTGTGTAGTGCAGGCTCTCACCTACAGTCCTAGATGGGCAGGGGTGATTGGTGTAGGCACAGGTATCTGGCTGCAGTAGGGGGTCATGTGCTGAGCAAGGCAGGGGGCTGAGAGCAGCCCCTGAAAGTCTGTGAGGAAAGTGTGTCCCTGTTCCCTACAGTGTGTAGGTGGGTAGGTTTTGCAGCCAGACAATGGGCACCCAATGCTGTTGGCTGTGAGGACTGGGAGGCGCCACTTATTCTTGGACCCCTGTCACAGGTGGCTAGGTGACTTGATGGAACCACTAGTCCTCAAGAGCCTGATGTGGGTGGGTGAGGACCCTGTTTAATAAGCAAAGTGGCATCAAATGTCATGAACCTGCCTCTCTACCAGCTATAGCTGATATAGTTGAAGTTAGGCTTCAAGTATATACCCTGTTGTACTGTGCTAATGAGGGCCTACGCTGTAGAAATGGGCCCACACAGGTCTATGCAGTGGTGAAAGGCATTCAAAGTCTGTGGACCCCTTATGCCTATGCTAGGCAAGGGAGCCATTTCTGCCCTGAGTTCCCAGCTTAGAGGAGCCGGCAGATTATTTTTTCCTGATTGTTAATTTGTTTCCTCTCCATGACCGGGAGGATGGCTCAGGACATGTGACAGGTCCTACTTCTGGCCTGGGGAAGCAGCAATCTCTGAAGCCAGCTAGGGACCTGCTGAAGAGTGGGGAGGCATCAGGTAAATGGAAGAGAGGTTTTTCCCAAAGGAATGTTTTTTAATCAACGCAGTAGGTTAGACGCATGTACTTCTCTCTTCCTGAATGAGCGCTGCTTTTCACTGGTTCTAGAGGTGTGAATAGACCCTTCACTGCTCGGTCTCTCCCAATGTAGAAAATGCATCCGGAACGTGAATGCTTGCCTCGCTGCACACAGCTGATCCGGCCTGCAGGGTACCAGTTCCAGCTGGGTCAGGTCTGGCAACTCCTCACTGCTTCTGAACCATCTCTCCCTCCCCTGCTGCTCAGTCTAATTCCTCAACTTTGCCTTTGGTATTCATGGCTCCTAATTTGTCATATATAATCGATTCATGTGTTTTTTCGGGTCTTTGTTATAAGAGGGACCACAGGAAGCGTGTGACTACTCTGCCATCTTGGCCCTGCCTCCTTGGTGACCTTTTGTTAAGGCCACTGTGCAGCAGAAGGAGATTGGCTGACTGCAGGCAGAGCAGCCTTTGTGTGATCCTGTTGGATGCCCCCCAGCCTGCCTGGACACTTCAAGCACTACCTCATAGTCACGTCAGGGCAGTGTTTTGACTGCAGAAGAATTTGAGAGGTAGGGCTCTGCTGAATGGATAGCTACAGAAACTGTTTCCTAATATGGCTGTTGTACCAGTTGCCTTGTATGAGTCAATTTGGCGCTTTCTACAAACAGCCCATGCTCACCGGCTCATTCAGGCAGACACTGCGGCCATGCCTCCAAACCAAGCAAGAAGCAGCAAAGGGCAGCTGTCAGGCAGCTTAGAGGTCCAATAATCAGCAACCCAGGTATACAGCAGTCAGCTGGGAGTTGAGCAGCTGTGTCTAATAGCCTTTCAGGGAATAATAAATCTTTGTACTTTTTGTGCTTCAGGAACACCTTATGTCTTTAGGATGGAAACAGCACCTTTTCTCCACTTACTGGCATCCACTTGACAGGGGAAAGGGCAGGGTGTTAATGTACGTGGGAGGTGATTAGAAAACAGCTCCAGTGTTTGTGTGTGTGTGTGCGTGCACACAAACAAGCCTTTTACATCACTGTAGGACAAAAGGGAAGGTCACGGTGAGATATTTAAATAGAACTATATTATCACACGGAAGTTCATTGATAAAAGTTAGGTTGTTAAAGGACACGGACTTTTGCTAGAAAAAGGTTTAAGTTTAGGTTGTAAAAGAACAAAGACTGTTAACTAAGAAAAGAAAGGCACAAATTTGAAATATCGTCATTAAATCTTAGTCATTATTGTTGTGTGTTGTCGAGTCGATTCCAACTCATAATGACCCTGTAGGACAGAGTAGAACTGCCAAGTAGTGTTTCATAGGCCATAATCTTTATGGAAGCAGAATATCAGTTCTTTTTTCCCATGGAGTGCTTGTTGGGTTCAAACTGCTGACTTTGCTGTCAGCAGCCAAAAGCTTAACCATTGCACTACCAGATCTCTTTACTAAAGTCAGTAGTGGACCAAGAATTACCAAAAAATTAGAATTTTAACCAAATTTATGTTTCAAAAATGGGTTGCAATGTAGCATACTGGTTAATATTATTGTTCCTGGTATCAGAAGCACCTTGGTTTGACTATCAACTACCCACCTTTACTAACTGGGCCCTGGGCAAGTTATTTAACTGCTTCAATTGTCAGTTTTCTCATCCATAAGGTGGGACTAATAATGGTATTTCCATCATAGGGCTATGTAAATATTAAATGAGATGCTTCAAGCATTTAACAGAGCCTGGCACATAGTATGTCGCAAACAGTTAAGTGATCGACTACTAGCCAAAAGGTTGATGGTTCAAACTCACTCAGAGGTGCATCAGAAGGCAGATTTGACAATCTGCTTCCAAAAGGTCACAGCCTTGTGACCTGTGGAGTTCTACTCTGCACACATAGGGTCTCCATGAGTTGGAGTCAACTCAACAGCAACTAGGAACAGCAACAAAGCACATAGTATAAGTGCTTTTAAAAACCTCGCTACTACTATTATCCTTCTAAGAAGGAAAAGCATATGTAGTTCCTCAACCACTTGGAAATTATGGTCGCATCATGAAAACAGGAGCAATTGCAGCAGCAGGAGCAGCAAATAACAAAGCTAGCCTCTCTTGTTTTCTATCTGTATTCTCTATAACGGGTTCCTGACATTGGGAAGGATGGACTAATTGTCCCAAGGGGTAAATTGATGCCCAGAGTTGGTGAAGAGATAGAATATGAGCAGTTAGTTACTCTAGATGACTCATCAGCCCCCAGCCCAGATAAATTACATTCGAAGTACTGGATGTTTTCCCAGAACCACTGTTGATAATATCCAAAGAAATGGCATATAGGAGATAAGCTAAAGGGCCAAAAGTGGAAAAATACAGTTCTCACTTTTATAAAGGAAAAAAAAAAAAAAAGGTCTTCTGGAAACTATAGTACAGGAAGCTTGAGATTGGCGCCTGGGAACTTTCTAGAAAGGCGCAAATAAAAAGACATGATCACTAAGCTGTAGCATGGACTCAGTAAAAATAAGCTATTTTCTTTTTTAAATAAAGTTTTTTTAAAAAATTAGACATTAAACTGCTGTAATTCATTCCCATCAGGATCTCAGCAAGGCATCTGATTACCTGATGTGTGCTGCCATTCAAAGAGGATGAAGAAATGTATATTGGTGGATCATGCAGTTGGATAGATTCATAAGCAGCTGACCTATTGTACACAGAAAATCCAAAACCCACTGCTGTCATCAAGTAGATTCCGACTCATAGCAATACTATACTACAAGGTAGAACTGCCCCATAGGGTTTCCAAGGAGTGGCTGGTGGATTCAAACTGCAGACATTTTTTCAGTTAGTAGCCGAGCTCTTAACCACTGCCCAGCCGGGTAGGTGACTAATCAACTAGGGACCTCTTTCCAGAATTTTCCATAAGGCTACATCTTTAGAGCTACGTTACTCATCCTATAATATTAATCACAAGAAGATCGTAAGGCAAGCTTTTAATATATAAATAATATAAGCTGAAAATATGATTTTGTCAAAGTCAGAATTCTAAATATTCTGTTACCTTAATATCATGGAAGAGCGAGCTGTAACAAACAAGGTAAAATTTAACAGCCTTTTGGCTTGAAAAGTCAATTTATTAAATATGATGGCTTAAAAGCAATTAGTATTAAAAGAAAAACTTGTGAAAGTAGCTCAGGATCAGCTCAGTATAAGTGTGCTAAAAGCTAAGGCTGTCAGAGGGTGGTCAGTAAGAGGATAATGTCCTTTTCAAAAAACATAGTTAGCCTTGCTATGTTCTGCCCTTTGAAGACCACATCTTTAAGTATTCATTTCTAGGTACCCACTTCATGAGAGATATTGACAAGCCAGAGTAACTATTTAGAAAAAAAAAAAAAGCTAAGGTACCTAAAATCCATGTCATTAAAAAGATAAAGAGAACTCAGGTCACAAGCTACTTAACTTGGGCAAAGAAGAATCAAGAAGATATAATTTAGGTCTACAACTATTTAAAGAGCTTTCTTATGAAACCACATATTGTCGTTGTTGTTAGTTGCCATCAAGTCAGCCCTGACTCATGGCGACCTTATGGACGACAGAATGAAATGTTGCTCAGCCCTGTGCTATCTTCATGATCACGCATATGTTTGAGTCCATTGTTATGGCTATTGTGGCAATCTATCTCATTGAGAGTTACCTTTATTTTCACTGACCCTCTAGCAAATATGATGTCTTTTTCTATCCATTAGCCTTTCCTGATGACTTGTCCAAAGTAAGCAAGTCAAAGTCATTAGAAACCATCCTTGTTTCTAATGAGCATCCTGGTTGTTTTTCTCCTAAGACTGATTTGTTCTTTCTTCTGGAAGTCCACAGTATATTCAGTATTCTTTACCAACACCACAATTGGAATGTATCATTTCTTCTTCTGTCTTCCTTTTGCATTGTCCATACATATATATATTTAATATATCTTTTTTTACTCACAAAAAATTAATTTTTCCATGTTTCCATTCATATTGCCATGTATGTAAATATTTAACATTAATATGATAGAGGACATGCATCATATTGTGTTCTCATTTTTGTACCTAGCTCCCACAGGTATTTTCTGATTGACCCAAACCTTCATAATCATGTTTAGATGTGCATTAAAATAAAGTGCCTAACTGATCAACAATGGCAGCAGAATATTAAAGGAAAAATGGCCCATTATTATTTAGCAAAATGTTTCATGGTTTTACAAGATATATACCAATATAATAGATTTTTCAATAGCTGTTAGTGGCTACATATCTGCTAATACTGATCTGTTGAAGTGGTTTGCTTCACGTTTGTTCTTTGTTACCAAATATTATATTCATAATTTCTAAAACCATTTTAATATTCTATATCTTTATGGTGTGTATTTATAATAATTAAGCATTTAACAGAAATCTGAATTCTTGTCTCAATTGCATGCTAAAAAATTTTTTGAGTGTTTTCCCAGTATGAGTTTTCTGATGTGAACTTCAGGTGAAGGCTTTTCCACTTTGACTTTAGATTTAGTATCTCATCAATGTGGTATCTTTACTGCTGACTTAGTAATGAGTGATCACTGAAGACTTTCCATTCATTTATTGTACTGGGAGTGTTTTGTACATGTGGGAATTCTCTCATGTCCTACAGGTATTGTCCATGAGTGGTAGGATTTCCACATTTATTTCAAAGAATTTTTTCTGCAGCATGAATTATCTGGTGCTCCCCAAGCTGCGTCCTACTCTTAGCAAAGCCCTTCTTCCTTCTTTACCTTTTCGGGGTTTATTCCTACTTTGGGTTTTCATCTATATCCCAGTGATGGATCTCTAGCTGAAAGTTCTTCCACAGTTATTATAGAAGTAGCGTTTATCTCCACGTGAATTCTCTGGTAGCTTAAAATGGGAAATTTCTGGTGAAGGCTCTACCTCATGTATTACAAAAACTGGATTTCTCCTTTTTGTGAGTTCTCTGGTGTGTATAAAGCTAAGAGCTCTGTCTGATGACTGTACCGTGTTGATGACAGACATATTGTATCTCCCCCATGTGAATTCTCTTGTGTGTATAAATTTGAGAGCTGTATCTGAAGGCTTCTCCACATTCATTGTATTTATAAGGTTTCTCTCCAGAGTGACTTCTCGCATCTTCTGGAAGGCTAGTACTTTAATTAAATGCTTTGCCACATGGTTGATATTTATATGGTTTCTCTCCAGTGTAAATGAATTAATGTTGTTGAAGGTTTAAATAGTCACCATAGGCCCTTCCACAGTGATTACAGACATAGGGTTTCTCTCCTATGTGAGTTTTTTCATGTTGTCTAAGATGAGAATTTTGAATAAATGTTTTCCCACTTGGCTGACATTTGTGGTTTCTCTCCAGTGTGAATGTGTGCATGTTGTTGAAGGTTTGAATAGTCACTAAAGACTCTTCCACAGTGATTACAGACATAGGGTTTCTGTTCCATGTGAGTTATTTCATGTCGTCTAAGGTCAGAATATCATCTAAAGGCTTTCTTACGTGGCTGACATTTATACGGTTTTTCTCCAGTGTGAGTAATTTCATGTTGTCTAAGGTTAGAGCACAGCCCTGGTGACATAGTGGACAAGACCATGGCTGCTAACCAAAAGGTCAGCAGTTCAAATCCACCAGCCACTCCTTGGAAACCCTATGGGGCAGTTCTACTCTGCCCCATAGGGTTGCTATGAATTGGAATCGACTCAACGGCAATGGGTTTGGTCTTCTGGTTTTTAAAGTTAGAGCATTGTCTGAAGGCTTTCTGACATTGATAGCATTTATATTGTTTCTGGCAGCATGAATTAGCATATATTGATTAAGTGATGAATGAAAATTGAAGGCTTTTCCACATTCATTGCAAATATAGCAGTCAAGAAATCAAATGATGCTTTGCATTGGCCAAATCTGTTGCAATAGACCTCTTTAAAGTATTAAAAAGTAAAGATTTCACCTTGAAAACTAAGGTGCACCCGACCCAAGCCATAGTTTTTTTTAATCACCTTATATGCATGTGAAAGGTGGACAATGAATAAGGCAGACAGAAGAAAAATTGATGCCTTTGAATTGTGATGTTAGCAAAGAATATTGAATATACCATGGGCTGCCAAAAGAATGAACAAATCTGTCTTGAAAGAAGTACGACCAGAATGTTCCTTAGAAGCAAGGATGGCAAGACTTCATCTCATGTACTTTGGGCATATTATCAGGAGGGATCAGTCCCTGGAGAAGGACCTCTTGCTTGGTAGAGAGTCAGCAAAAAAGAGAAGATCCTCAGTGAGATTGACTGACACGGTGGCTGCAACAATGGGCTCAAGCATGACAATGATTGTGGGGATGGCACAGACCAGGCAATGTTTCGTTCTGTTGTACATAGGGTTGCTATGAGTTGGAGCCAACTTGATAAAACCTAAGAACAACTCCTATGTGATTTAACACCTGTTGAGTCAAAGTTGAGCTCTTAGTGAAATCTTCCCCATACTTATCACATCGCAGGGGCTCCTCTTCATTGTGAAATACCTGCTTCATTGACATGCAGTTAGATGGGTCTTCCTGCAGATATCTTGTACACATATCATTTTGTGCTTTTTAAGTTCAACTTTCATGCTTCATCTGGCCATTTCATTTCCTGACTTGTCCAGGTATGCCCTGTGTCCCTTTTGAATTCAGCACCTCTGTGAGCTTCAGCTTCCCCCGTCCTGGGCAGGGAGGAGCCAGCCTAGGCCCCATAGCAGACAGGCCTGGTGCCTTTGTTGCACACGGCATTGTCCTGTCGACACTTGAGACCCTCCCTATGTGTGCTTCTGTGGGTCCTGGCCCTGCAGGGGTAGCATAGCTGCTGTGCCCCACCCCTTGATATATCTCTTAAGGTTAAAAAGTTAATAAGGAAAGACATGGAGATGAAAATCTAATCTAAGGAAATAATTAATAATAATTAGAGATGTTCAGATACAGAATGAGCTGCTTTCTGGGCCAGGTTTTCATCTATTATATGTCTAAAAGCCTGGACTAAATAAACCTCTGTTGAGTGAAAGGCTTTATAAAGAACAATTACATAAAAAGGGATGTTCATTTCACCGCCTAGGTGTGTTTCCTGTGCTGAGAGGCTTGATGTGGGGCAGTCATACTGCCTCTTACTTAGGTACACGTGCCAATGACAGCTTCACGCATGTGGAGTCAGAAGTATCTGTTCCCTCATGAAATAAAGAGAATGTGAACAGGGAGCCTCTCAGAGCTAAACTGGGCATCTTAAGATAGGAGTTTCTGTACCTCTCGGCTAAACTGAAGCCTCTAAATTCTTGGCAAGAAGTGAACCAGAGGCTTTGCTGCTCTGGTGATTTGAACCTCTTAAATGCTCAAGTTAAAGACACGTATATTCAAGCAGTTTCGCCATCTATGCAAAGATTAAGGTTAAGTTGGAAAGGTGTATATCCAACCTCAAATGCCTAACTTTGATTAAACCAAAAAACCAAACCCAGTGCCATCAAGTCGATTCTGACTCTTAGTGACCCTATAGGACAGAGTAGAACTGCCCAGTAGGGTTTCCAAGGAGCACCTGGTGGATTTGAACTGCCGCTCCTTCGGTTAGCAGCCGTAGCATTTAACCACTACGCCACCAGCGTTTCCGTTAACTTTGATTCGGTGATAAGAATTTAGAGCCGAGAATGAGTAAAACAGTTTTTCAGTTCCTAGATATCTGTATTTCTTTACATTTTGTTCTAAACATTGTGTCACTACTCATAAGTAAAAATTGATGTTTATACCTATGGCCTTACTAATTAAAAGAGCTAACCTAGATTAAATGCATAATATGTGCTAGGCAATGTACTAAACCCATTGCTGTCAAGTCCATTCCAACTTCTAGTGACCTTATAGGACAGCGTAGAACTGCCCCATAGGATTTTTTATGGGAGCAGATTGCCACATCTCTCTCCCACAGAGTGGCTGGTGCATTCAAACTGCTGACCTTTTGGTCAGCAGTGGCGTGCATAACCAACTGCATCACCGAGGCTCTTTAAGATTACGTCATTTAATTCTCTCACAAAGTCTGGGAAGTAGGTACGATTACTATCCTAATTTTATAGATGAGGAAACTGTAACTTACAGATATTAAATTTTCTCAATTTATTAGTAAGTGGCAGAATTAGAATTTGAATGACCTCAGACCCCACATTATGAACCACAGTAGCCTAATAAGGGAAGTTCATAGTTCACTGTAGCCCAGTAGTTAAAAGAAAGTAGTAGTTTGGAGTCAAAGGGACCTGGGTTCAAAACTTGGCCCCTTATTTGCTGTCTTTTTTGATCTTGAGCAAATTACTTAACCTCTTGGAACATCATTTTCCTCCTCTGTAAAGTGAGGATCATAAGAGTATCTACAAATAGAGTTGCCTTGGAAGATTAAATAAGATAATACCTGCCAAGTGTTTACCACAATATCTGGAACATAGTGAATTCTCAGTAAAGTCTAGCTTTTGGCGTTATTAATAAGCATGCATTATACCCCATTGATTCAGGGATGGATGGCTACAGGAGGCCTCTCCGTTTGGATTTTGCAGTTATAATCAAGGTAATTCTGTTTCCCAAAATGTGAAACCTAATGCTGGGAAAACGCTAAGCCCACTATGGATCTGCTCTTCCAAAATATTCTTTTGGGATTTCAATAACAAGTATTTTGACTATGGGACAAAAGTCACAATTCTAGTACTTAGTATAAATTCAGAAAATTTTCTTCAAAATAGTAAAACTGGTCAAAAAGTAAATTTCTTTTGTACCCTGAGTCCCTTTTCCATCATACAATTTTAAATATGTGGAGGAAGGTCACTGTTTTGTTGTTCCCTGTGCTCTGAGTATAAATAGTCATCAGTTTTCACGCCTTCCCTCTCCACCATCAGATCAGTGTTCCTCTGCTCCTCCCTCATCCAGTTCTCTTGTAATAAGGAGTTTGACTCCATTTTTGATGTTCGCTGACCACTTCCAAGCCCTACCACTCTTCCTCCCCCTTCTGTCCCACATCTGGGCAAGTTGATAAGAAAACTCGAGTGTCCTCTCCTTTGGTACCAGCAGGATGTTCAAACCACGTAAGCTCTGGCTCTCTCATGCCATTTTTGGACCTGCATGGGAGTCTGCCCTGATCTCCCCAGAAAGCCTCATTATGTAAGTAACAAACCTTTTCATACTTTCTTGGTAAGGGTTTGGCATCATCGGTCTCAACATCTGAACTCAATTTTGGGTGGAGATGGGGGATCCATGCCTCCACAGAGTGATGCAGCAACTGCACAAACACTCCCCTCTTTACAGCGTAATCCCTCATCTGGAGACTGGCCATCTGGTTCTAGAATTTTGTTGTTATTTTCACTAACAGCTCATTTTTCTCTCAGTTAGTTAAATCAGAATTCAGTCTTTTTAGTCAGATGGTCTTACAGACAAGTTCTTGTAAAATTTCAAGTATTAGATAACTCTCTTGTTCTATTAGCTAGTCCAGAAATCAGAATAAAATAGAAAAATACCCAAATATAACAAAGAAAACCAAATCCCACTCTAGAGAAAATTATAGGTTGAGAATCTTCCAGTCAATTCCAAACCCATTCCCACGTAAAACTCTTGGAAAATTAAAACTAAAAGGATAATTTCCTGATAGGATAAAGAATATCTTAATCTGGTAGGCAATATCACTCTCAATAGGAAAATATTCTGGAAGTATTAAACCGAAGTCAGGAACCATAGTGTCAGCAATCAGCATACTTAGTTAATGTCTTAGAAATTCTACCACATTCCTTAATATGTGAATCAGAAATAAAACCATGGCTACTGGAAAGGAGGAATTTTCTTTTTTTTAATAATTATTCTGAAGTATTATATATACTACAAACCTATGAAAATCAACCTGCATGAACATTAAAATCAATTAAAGTACAGTAAAGTGGTCAGATATTAGTGTACAAAAATCAGTTTTTCTATAAATGAAGAATTATGGTTTAAAAAATAATTGGGGGGAATTCAATGTATGATTGTAATAAATGGCATAAAGTACTATTTAAAGAAAAGTGCAAAACCTAATTAAATAATACTACAAAACTTACTGAGAGAAATAAAAAAAAAGAATTTTAAAAGGAGATATACCATATTCCTGGATGGGAAGGCTAAATACTACAAAGCTGTTGCTTTTTCACAAAGTAATTTAAAGATTAAATGAAATTTTTAAAAGAAAAAAAATCTTATTGGATTGGAGGGGGGATACTGGTGGAGAAGAAGGACTTCATAAAATGAATCCATAGATCATATGGATTATAAGCCCTGAAATGTTTGAAAGAAAAGAGGAATAACAAGGATGGCATGCTCTAACATGTTAAAATGGTATAAAGCTACTGTACCTAAAACAGTGTGGTTCTGGTTCTGGATACGCTAAAGCAATAAAACGAAATTAGTCACCTTCAACAGACCTTGCTATATTTAAGAATTTAATAGTTATAAAAGAGTCACAGCACAGCAACAAGGAAAAGAAGGCTGATGCTATAAATATCCTGGGACAATTTATCCACTATTTGGAAAGAAAATAGCATGCTTGCGTGACAGTCTAGAATAATATAAATCCCGTAAGAATTAAAGAGGCGAGTGTACAAAAAAGAGAAATGAAACATGATTAAACATCAGGAAAACAAAAGTGAATATTTAATTTCTCTTTGATATGAAAAGGACTTTCTAAAACAATGAAGAAACTCACAAAGGAAAAAGACTGGTTTGACTTCATAAACATTTAAAAGTTACGAACATAAAAACATCAAAAACAAAATTAAAAAAAAAAGAGCTTAGACAATTGTTGCTGTCCTCAATATATGAAGTCATTGTGACTTCTTAATTCCTAACATAGTCATTGTGACAGGAAAATAGGCAAAGGGTGTCAAGAGGCAACTCACAGAAAAGAAAATAAACACAGGAAAAAAATTTTTTTGGACCTCACGTGTAATCAAAGAAATAAAAAATGAAGTAACAAGGATGTTTCACCTGCAAAATTGGCAAAACGTTTAGATGGTATTAATGACAGCTGGAGAAGGGGCAGGGACAGACACTCATATCTATTCCTGGGGACGTGCAAATCAATACAGCCTTTCCAGAAGGCAATGTGGCAATAAGTGTCAAGAGCCTGTAAGAAAGTTCTAGAACTTTCACCCACTATTTTTCCTTCCGGAGCTCCATCCCAAAGAAATAGTTTATGCTATAAAATGAGATATGTGTTTAAGCACAGTCATTGCAGCATTATTTTTAATAGCAAAGTGGGAAATGGTTAAATAATCATAAGTCCCTATAATAGAATCTTGTGATTAATTAAATATGTTATCAAGTCATTTTTAATTTTAGGAGAAAATGTTCAGCCTATGTTCAGCAGAAAAATTATCTTCCAATAAATGAACTGTAATATGCTCATTTTATTTAGTACAGCAAATATGTATGTGTGTATTTGTATGTATATATATGAAAAACATTTTTGTACATATAACATATATATTTTTGTATGTATAACATATACACAACATATATGTTATACCCCTAGAAAATGATACACAAAATCAAACTACACCCTAGAGTAACTTATAGACTGAAAATCTTCTGGTCAATTCTTGGGAAACTAGAACTAAAAGGATAATTCCTTAATGTGGTGGTGGTTATTAATGGGTTTCGTAATTTTGAGGAATCTGTTTTCTTCATGCTTTTGTCTATTTCCCAATCTTTCTCCAATAAACTCTTATTAATTTTGAATCAGGAAAATGAAAACCTTTGTTCCTCCTGAGTTACCTCCTTATCTTATTTGTTTCTTATTCTCAAAACCCTCCAAAGGGTAGACACTGCTCATATGAATATAGATAATCTGCCCATAGCTGCCTGTTTCCCTCTCAGTGAGATGAAGATGACAGATGTCTAACATAGTTACCTCACAGGGCTATTGCGAGGATAAATCGAGGTACGGATGAAAACATGATTTGGAAGGAAAAAATGTAATAAAAATGTAATGAGTTGAGGTCTGTCAACATATATTGCTCGAGTCAATACATTAAATAATTTTTTACCAGGCATGGGCACTGTGCCTCAGATTCAATGATAATGCATATAAAATATTAGTTAATAAAAAGTTTTTAAATAATATCAACTTCTAGAATAGTGCTAGCTGGTAGAACTTTCTGCATTGCTGAAATCGTCCGTATCTGTGCTGTCCAGTACAGTAGCCACTAGCCAAATGTGGCTATTGAGCATTTGAAATGTGGCCGGTATGGTTGAGGAGCTGAATTTTTCATTTTGACTAATTTAAATTTAAATAGCCATATGTGGCAAATGACTACCATATTGAACAGCACAGTTCTATAATCTAGGATTACTGTGAACCAGGCATCTTCTTCAGTATTTTACTTGTGTTGTCTCATTTGATACAATAACCTGTGGTCCTTTTACCCTCATTGTAGAGATGAGAAAAGTGAGCAATAAAAAGTGAGAGTGACTTACCCAGAGTAAGAACACTAATAAGTTATAAAACCAAAAAAAACAAACTAGTTGCCTTCGAGTCGATTCTGACTCATAGTAACCCCATGTGTGCAGAGTGGAACTGTACATCATAGAGTTTTTCAAGACTGACCTTTCAGAAAAAGACTGCCAGGCTTGTCTTCCGAGGCACCTATGGGTAGATTCAAACCGCCAACCTCTCAGCGAGTAGTCAAGTGCTTAATTGTTTGTGCCACCCAGGGACTCCTAACTAATAAGTGATGGAGCCAGAATTCACACCTACGTAGGCTGGTATCAGAGCCACCAGTCCTCTCCATCACTCTGTGCCACCTTCCACATGTAATGCAGAGCCTGGTACACGGTGAGTCATGAACACATGAAAATGGCAAAGTGCAGGGAAGCCAGGGGATTATATGGAGATGAGCAAGATAAGGACTGTGTCTTGTCCCTCCACTTTGTGAACCTCCTCCGTACTTAGTGCACTGTGTTCCCTTCATCACTGTCCATCAAGAGTGAGAGCACATTTCTCAATAAGACATTAGGGAGGGATCTCCAGGTTACACCTTTGTCAAGGTGCTGACTTCCTCTTAAATGAACCCCCACACTGAAAATGCCTTACGGCTCAGATCCCAGGCTGTGCAACAGATGAGAAGACACATTTGCTGAGCACATTCGAAATACTTGGGGAGCTTTTAATACACTCTACAGGGTGACAAGTGAGTGTCTGTATAAGTCAATAAACCTTTCTGTGAAGGGACTAATGATTTTATGTGAATAGCAAGGCAACGCACGTGGAAACCTGTACTCTTGTTTCCTGTCAGTATTTTTAAAGTTCACTGTCATAACTCTGTTCCCCTTGACCTTTATCAGTGATACCTACCAGAGACTTACATTGCTAGTTGAGTTCTAACTGGACACTGACTCCTGACCTATCAGCCTTCTTTCGCTTTTTCCCTCAGTGCCTGATAAACGCTTCCTCTACTCCTTCTTCTCTCTTGGATTGTTTTATTTCATAACCAAATAGCAATTTTCCTTTGAATAATAATTGACTTTCTTAGATTAAAAACGCTTCATTGCAATGCAGACACGTGAAGTTTTTTTTTTTTTACTCTGATGGTTTAAAATCAAGTTTATTATCATCGTGATTTACAATAATTGCTTTTGTATATGAATGTTGATAAGCACCAGAAAACCAATATGCACAGAAATTCAGGAATTCTCAGGTGCTGTGAAGCTAATGGCTCAAAAGCTAATAGAAAATGGGAACCTTTGGTTTTGGAAAGCAAATGCATGTCAGCTAGAAGGATGAGTAAGTCTTCTCTGTGCTCTCAAACACGTGAAGATGATGTAACGTTGTAATGGCTGAAAACTGTACTAGCATTTGCAGATTGCAAGCAGCCCTTTCCAGATGCCTGATATACATTTGCATGCAGTGAACGCTCTTTGCATAGTCTTGTCTTGACGGTCCCCAAAGCTACATTTTTAAAAGACCATAATTCTAAGAAGCGTTAAAAAAAATGAAGAGGCTGGTTTTTATATTTTCGGTATTTTTTCTAAAGCCAGTAGACTGTACTGACACCATCCTATTTCATTTAACGTGTTGTTTATTTAATGGATTTCCACCCAAAAATGAAGCAGTTAAGTGGGATTGCGTCGTGGGTGTTATTTTGCCAGTTAGCATCCAAATGTGGGACTTCTGTAAATAGAGCTCAGCCTTAAAGTGAGCAGTGCTTTCTCAGGCTAAGAAGACAGATCCAAGACTATGGAGTGTTAACCACCTTTACGCCGTAGCGGTTGTCTGATTAATTACAATGGTATGAACTTGGTCATGTTTTCAAGATGATGTCCCCTCCAGAGCAATTGACTAGGTAATTGTGCTCTCCCTGCCATGGGACCTAAGTGGAGCTCAGCAGATGTGAGACCTGAGCCTGGAGCTGTCTCAACCTGTCGCCACTAGCTTGATCAAAGGGAACATGCTCTAGGAAAGTGTCTATTTGAGTAAACTGGGAACAGATTATACCACCTTGAACGATAAAATTAACATTCAGTTTCTATCCGATCTGTCAGAACAAGCGACCCAAACAATCAACGTAATGGGTGGAAGGCTTACTTTTAGAAAAAGAAAAACAAAAGTAGAGACCTAGTTTCCTTTGTATAGAGACTGCTCTGATGTACTTGAGATCTCTTTCAGCGCTGGTATTCTTACATCTAATAACAAAAATAAATTACAGTCGCTGGGTAGGTAGTCATTATTTAATATCTCTGAGCTAGATCGACGGCATTAGGTCTAGGTAGGTAGAGTTTCCTTCAGCTATAAAATGATGGGGTTAGACTTGTGATCCCCATCCTTTCTAACTCTAAATGTCTATCAAATACATTTATAACATTGGATGTGCCATGCAAATAGGGGTATTGTGTCGTTGATGTATATGTGCATATATATATAGATATATGCACGTAAGTGTATGTGTGTATATGTCCCTCCCAGAGGACATTTGGCAATGTCTAGAGACTTTGTAAGGAGCCCTGGTGGGGCAGTGGTTAAGTGTTTAACTGCTAACCTAAAGGTCAGTGATTCAAACCCACAAGTCGCTACATGGAAGAAAGACGTGGTAGTCTGCTTCCGTAAAGACTACAGCCTTCAAAACCCTGTGGGGCGGCTCTATTCTGTCCTATAGGGTTGCTGTGAGTTGGAATCAACTCGATGGTAGTGGGTTGTGTTTGGTGTTAGAGATGTTTCTTGTGTCAAAACCAGGAGGGGGGAGGGTACGCGGTGTGTAGAGTGCTAATAACATAGAATGGGTAGAGGCCGGGGTGCTGCTAAACATCCTACAGTGCAGGAGACAGTTCCCGCCACAAAGTATTACCTGGTCCAAACTGTTGACAGTGCTGAGGTTGAGACACTCTGGTGTATGTGTGTATGTGTACAGAAATACTGCACACACGCTCTTGCATTATATCAGAGTCTTCCTTGTATATAATTTGCTCTAACCAGGTCGACAAGACGTTATTTTCCTAGCCATCTGTTGGAACATGGAAATAAGCTTTGCTGTTCATAACCCGACGTTTCATTCATGTTCATCTTAATGAGACTTCATTCTGCTTTCGTTACGCTTCTCTCTGCTCAATAGATTACATCTAAGTCTGGTTTAGAGAAACAAAGCCAGCGAGGCTCTGTGGGTTCTCACCAAAGTTGGCTGACCCTCTCACAGACTTGAAGAAAGGAACTGTGAGCACCATATATGTTCAAAATTTTGTCCAAGGGATTTTTGTCCTATGATGAAAGCTAAATTATAATCCTCTTTATCACCTCTTAAGAATTTAAGATTCTATGATCTTTGAATAATTACTATATAAATTCATAGAAACCTGGGATTTCATTGTTGGAAAAGACCTTGGATATGATCTGGTCTAATAAGATTATCTGGAGCCCTGGTGGTGCAGTGGTTGAGATCTCAGCTGCTAACCAAAAGGTCGGCAGTTCAAATCCACCAGCCACTCTTTGGAAACCCAATGGGGCAGTTCTACTCTGCCCTATAGGGTCACTATGAGTCAGAATCAATTTGACAACAATGGGTTTGGTTTTTTTTTTTTTTTTTTTGGTTAATAAGATTTTGAGGAAAAAAATAAAGCCAGAGAGGTTAAGTAACTTGATCACTATCACACAGTAAGTAAATGCCAGAGCTCAAAACCACTTGTTTCTGGCTGTTCTCTCGCCATATCATGCTGTGGAAGAATATTTAAAAACAGCCAAATACAACTAAAACGTCAGGTATCTTGATATCACACCACTCATACTTAAAATATCTTTATGAGACGTCATCCAGCTTTATTATAAATACCTCCTTAGTAGCATGACTGGATAAGTACACGGTGTGCGCCATTCAGTATTATCTTGGTAAAATCGTGTGTACTTCAAACAGAAAAAAAAAAATCTCTTAATAAAATTGGTAGCTGCCAGCTTCCCAACCTACGTGTCTATTACTGCACCTGAGCTGAGCTGTAAGCTGAGGTGTTTACTCTTCTTTTATCCCGTCCTCGATAAGGATTTACATTCCTGTTCCCCTCATCCCTTATCACCTCAGGGTCCCAGCTGCTTAAAACCAGCTCCCAGCCATTCACCTCTACAAAGCTGCCCAGGACATTTTAAAAGCTAGAATGAGAGAAAGTAGGCTGGGGTAGAAACGTGTTTGCTCTCCTCGTTCCCCGTGGTTCTCACAGCAAATCCTGCTACACGGTGGTTCCCTACAGAAAAGCAGAGCGTCTTTTAGCCTTGGACTTGCAAACCAGGAATGTGATTTCTAGAATGGGATTCACTTCGACATAATTTCATTACAGCAAAACAGTTGGAAGTTCCACATCCTAAGAAGCAGTACCGTGGAGTGGCTTAGAGTTCTTCTGATTCAAATAGGCCTGTGTAACCTGGAGAAAGCTACTGACCTCTCTGAACCTGTTTGCCATCTGTAAAATGGAAATAACAATACATCTTTTATAGTATTTTAAGAATTAAATGAGGTAAGGCATTAAGTGCTGAGCACAGAGCCTGGCACGTAGTGTTCCAACACTTAATTAATCAAAACTGTCGTTGTTATCTTCATCATCATTTTCCATAGCTCCCACACTCGTCTCTGTCATGGCTACAACCAAGACTGTAACCCTGGCTTCTTTCTAATACTAGACACACATTTCCAACTCCCAGCCCTCTTTTTTTTCTAGATGTCACCCTCTCATCTCAAATGTACAAAACTGAACTTTTTTTTTTTTTATTGTGCTTTAAGTGAAGGTTTACAAATCAAGTCAGTGTCTCATGCAAAAACTTATACACACCTTGCTATGTACTTCTAGCTGCTCTGCCCCTAATGAGACAGCACCCTTCTCCTCTCCACTCTGTATTCCTCGTGTCCATTCAGCCAGCCTCTGTCCCCTCTGCCTTCTCATCTCGCCTCCAGACAGGAGCTGCCCCACATAGTCTCATGTGAAAACTGAACTATTTTTTTCTCCAAAGACTGACTATTTTGAGAGCCACCACAAAGTGAGGATAATGCCACTCTCATGGCCAGATCTTATTGAGATTTTTAACCCCAGTGTGGAAATTTCAGGACACCAAATGACAGAATCAAGTCAGAGGATTTTCACAGGTCCTTTTAGCTTCATCTGAAGGCAATGGCCAAACTGGCTTTAGACAATGCCCTTTTTACGGGCTGTTCCCTGCAGGAAGGCGGAGAGTGTGGACCGATCGAGTGCCCTTGAGCAGCTGTTTGTTTATGTGTATGCTGTAGGCAGATGAAAGCGGAGAGCAGGGCAGAGTAAGGCCTTCAGTTCACCCTCTACTGTCCATCTGCTCCGGCAACTGGAAGGACAGTAGTCCCAGGTGGAAAGGACAGAGGTTGTGTTTGATAATTAAATTTAATCACACTCTCCTTCAAACATAATCCCATTTTCCCTACTGAATTCTTAAGCTGTTGTTGTTGTGTTCCTGCCATTGAGTTAGCCCCTGATGCATAGTGACCCCATGCACAATGGGATCAGACCATTGTGATCCATAGAGTTTTTAATTGGCTGATGTTTTGGAAGTAGATTGCCAGGCCTTTCTTCCTATTCTATCTTAGTATGGAAGTTCCACTGAGACCTGTTCAACATCACAGCAACACGCAAGCCTCCACTGACAGACGGGTGGTATCTGCACTTGAGGTGCACAGGTTGGGAGTCGAACCCGGGTCTGCTGTGTGAAAAGTGAGAATTCTACCACTGAACCACCACTGCCCCATGAATTCTTAAACAGAGAGACAATATTCTTCCCTAAAGCAAATAAGTAGGGTTAGAGTGAGTCCCAGGCATCTCTGAACAAAAGGATTTCATGAAAACACACAAGCAATGGAAAGAAAGAGGAAGGTGTTAGTGTGACTGCTGACACACCTTGTCTAAGACGAGGAGTCATACATTCTTTATGATTTCTCTTCTCTGCAAGAAGGGGAAAAATCATTACATGGCAAAGCAATAGGCTTTTTTCTAAAAATCTCCCATAACACTGTTTATCTCAAACTTTGTTCCCTGTTTCTATTAAAGACCTTATCACCCTTTCAGACGCCCAGGATATAAACTGACATGTCCTCTTCCTTCTCAGCTCTGCTTCTGGTTAGGAGCTGATGAATCTCTTCTGAATTCTCTCTCACGTGTATTCTTGCTCCCTCTCCATGATGCCACTATTTTATTTCAGGGGTGGTTTTCCCCGATGGGAATGCTGCAATCACGTGCTTTCTGATCTTCCAGGTTCCCCTTCAGCTGGTCCCCCTTTGTCATTGGTGCCAGGAAAATATACATTGGCTCATGTCCCTTCACATCAGTGTCTGACTCCTTCCACCCCTCTGTCTGTATCCCACCTAATCTGTATGCCATCTGATCTGTCACCACACAGTGACCCTGTGACCCTGCTGTAATGGAACTCACCTGCCCAAGTTCACTGACCCTTCAAGAACTCCCTTGCCCGCAGGCCCTGCCTAGTGCACCCTTACTGATTAGTGTGTGTGTTAAAATATATTTACAGAAAATGCACAAAATGTATATTTATAGTTAAAACATTATAAAGCAAACACCTGAGGAAGTACCACCAAGTCAACAAATGGAGCATTGCTAGTAGCCCAAGATCCTCCATGGGTTTCTCTCACCACAGTTTCTGTTTTCTCCACTAGAGGAAATGATTAACCTGACTTCTAGAATAATTTTCCCACTTTTTGAAAAAAATATAGCTTTACTTCCTATATATGTATCTCTAAACAGTGTAACTGAATTTTTCCAGATTTTGAACTTTGTATGTAGAATCATGTTGGAATATATGTATGCGTGTGTGTATGTAAAATCTGAACTAAATGTGGTGTTGTGCATGTATATGTATTTGTGAACACATACATTACATAAAAATAGTTAGATAGATGATAGATTGATAGATGATCGATAGATTGATAGATCGATCGAGAGATTGATAGATATCCTGCTTTTTTCACTCAGTGTTATGGTTGCAAGATTTATCCATTTTGCACACATTTTTCTATATGGTATTCCATTATATAAATTTAACACAAATTGCCGTTTTTATGATTATTGTTCATTTGGATTATTTCCACCTGAGGGCTGGTAAGCACAAGGCTGCCATGCACATTTGTGTACACCCATCCTGGTGCATGTGTACACAGGCCTCTGTAGTGTATGTACCAGGAAATGGTATTGCTGGGTCAGAAGGTATGAGCATCTTCTACTTTAGTAATTTAAGCCCAACTCTGTTTTCAATTAGGTGTGCCCAATTACACCCCCACCAATGGCGTGTGAGGGTCCTTGTTGCTCCACATGCTCAATCCAAAAAAAAAAAAAAACCCATTGCCGTCGAGTTGATTCTGACCCTATAGCAACCCTATAGGACAGAGTAGAACTGCCCCATAGAGTCTCCAAGGAGCACGTGGTAGATTCAAACTGCCAACCTCTTGGTTAGCAGCTGTAGCACTTAACCACTACACCATACTTGCTATGTTAAGAGTTCTCCATTCACGCCTATCTGATGGGTGTATAATATCTCTCTGTAATTTTAATCTTCATTTTTAAATTACTTCCTATTTTGGGTAAAATAATTCCTGGGACACAAATGTCTGAGCTTTTCTCTTTCCCTGTTTTTCTTCAATCCATGTATAGTTCAGACTCCAAGGATTTTTGAAGGAATTCTCGGCCTATTCTCTGTTATTGTTTACAGCATTTGGGCTTGGGAAAAATATCCACTAAAGTAGTATCAACCTCTGTGGGGATTTGCCGAGATGTCAGACCTATGGCCTTTGCAAGTGGCAAAGGTTTGCAAAGTAAGCTTGCGTAGAAACAAGAAAACAGAATCTTCGCATAAAACAGAAAAGTTTATCTCCCTAAACCAATTAATATTTCTTTTAAAAATCCAAGTTACAGTCTATATCACCTGAATTTAAGAATTATACATGGAAAGGAGGTAGCCTGGAGCCCCTACTGCGTTATAGGCCTAGTGCTGGGTATGGGAAGACACTGGTGCCTGCCTTTGAAGAGCAGAAGGGAGAATGGAAAGTGTCTTGCACTTAAGTGTGGTGAGGCAGGAACAGAGGGTGTGCAGGGTGGGAGCTGTGAGAACACAAAGGCAGGTACCTGGCTCAATGGCATCTACAGATCGAAAGGTGGCTCCCTCAAAAGTACTGTTTGGAAAAGACTATGGAACTACAGAGCCCTGGTGGCACAGTGGTTAAGAGCTCGGCTGCTAACCAAAAGGCTGGCAGTTTGAATCCACCAGCAGCTCCTTGGAAACCCTATGGGGTAATTCTGCTCTGTCCTGTGGGGTTGCTATGGGTTGGAATCAACCTTACAGCAAAAGGTTTGGCTTTTTTCTTGGGTTATAGGAACGATGTTGTTCTTTTCATCTACCCTAAGACATGGTAGAGAGTATCATGATCAAGTCCTTCAAGGTCTTACAAGTTCTCGTAGTAGGTGGTCACTTAACATGATTACAAGGTGAAGTAAAGTGCCCTGCCTCTTCCATATCCCAGCAAACCTGCCTGCTTTCTGACTCCTAAAATGCTGTAATTAAAGATTCACTCCTTAATCCTCTCTTAAAATGCAAATCCCCTTAGTGCTCTTTTTGTTTTTTTGGTCAGTCTTTTGAATCTTAATGTGAATGAAGTTATGAGTACCTTGTCTGAGAGCAGTTTTTTCTATAGCGCCAGGGTAGTTGATGAGTGGGTACTTGGAAGTGGGCATAAGGGGTGAGAAGGAAATGAGGAAAAGGGTCAGAAAAGGGGAAGGTCAAGCCAAAGGAGCCAGTACCTAAGCTAATATTACCTTATGTGAGACCGTGTAAAAACAGTCACACTGAGGGCCCTGGAGGTACTTCTACTACCTCCCTCTGCCTGTGAGCTGCCCATGTTTTACAAAGGACAGAAAGGATCTAACATTCATTGAATCCTACAACATTCTAGGCTCTTCGTTATCTGAGATAATGAGGTTCATTATCTCATTCAATCCTTCCCAAACCTGTAACAGATTTTTTTTTTTTTTTTAATTACTTCTATTTGCCAAGGGCAAACATGCTCAGGATCCCTGGTCGTGCAGTGGTTCAGAGCTATAGTTGCTAACCAAAAGGTTGGCAGTTGGAATCCACCAGCCTCTCCTTGGGAAACCTGTGTAGCAATTCTACTCTGTCCTGTAGGCTCACTATGAGTCGGAATCAACTCGATGGCAGTGGGTGTGGTTTTTCTGGTAAACGTGCTCCAAGAGTCCCAGTGCTTGCCTGCAGAAATTGTAGACGAGAAGCAGCGTCAAGATTCAGATGAATGCCTACTTGTTCCAAAAGCTAGGCCTTCTTTCTCCTATTATAAAAAATAAAAAGGAGGTAAGTTTAAAAAGCACACTAGCCTCCCACCAGATCCTCACACTCTTCCCCTGGGGTGATAGACAGGTCCTTCTTCCCACTCCCATCTCCTGCCTACTCCATATGCCGATCTCCCGTAGGCAAGAAGACTACCGAGCTTACTTTTTGGTTTGTATTATGAAAGCATTAGCTTTTATTATTATCCAGATATAATGCAATATCAAATAATATTTTCTGAACTGAGTATCTTTTTACTGTTCACACACACACACACACATGCTAATATATCCTCTGTCTTAGTCATCTACTGCTCCTATAACAGAAATACCACGAGTGGATGGCTTTAACAAAAAGAAGTTTATTCTCACAGTCCAGTAGGCTAAAAGTCTGATTTCAGTGTGTCAGCTCCAGGAGAAGGCTTTCTCTCTCTCTGTCTGTCAGCTCTGGAGGAGGGTCTTTGTCATCAGTCTTCCCTTGGTCTGGGAACATCATCTCAGCATAGGAACCTCAGATCCAAAGGACATGCTCTGCTCCCAGCACTGTTTTCTTGGTGGTATGGGGTTCCCACCTCTCTCAGCTCGCTTCTCTCTTTTATATCTCAAAAGAGATTGGCTTAAGACACTCCTAATCTTGTAGACTTCATCAGTATAACTGTCACTAATCCATCTTATTACATCATAGTGATGGGATTTACAACACGTAGGGAAACCACATCAGAAGATAAATGGTAGACAGTCATACAAGAGAATCATGACCTAGCCAAGTTGACAGATATTTTGGGGAGACACAATTCAATCCATGACATCCTCCAAGGGGCTATTTTCCCCCACTGAGAATCACTGATGGAGCGGGAGAGAGACAGACTCATAAAGAGGGTAAGAGAAAGAAAAATCCAAAATTATATGGTGGTGTTATCTGTATGGAGTGAAAAACATTATGGTAGATATGCTACTAGAAATATGTAGAGTATGAAGCAAAGAGAACAGGTATCTGTTCTACCCCCAAGAGAGTCATGAGGTGGAGGTAACAAATTATGGTCTCCATCCCCAGTTCTAGAGAAGCAGTAAAAAGCTCCTGGAGTAAGTCAAAGGAGATGGCAGCAGCAGGAAGGAAGGGCTTGAAGACCACCTTCATTCTGAAGCTGATCCATCTGGGACACTGGTTCCCAAAGTGTGGTCCCCAGACCAGCATCAGCATCACCTGCTAGAAAGGCACATTGGCAGGTCCTGCCCCAGACATAGCCAGAAGCCCCAGACATACGAAATCCAAACCCTGGGGCTGAGGCCCCACGATCTGGGATCTGACAAGCTCCCCCAGTGATTCTGACTGCAGCAGGGAAAGCCACAGGGATGTATCCTTTTTGCAAACCACTTGTCTAGGGCCCCACCTAAGGATTTAAATTATGGGAGTATGCAGAGTTTGTATTGTGAAGTGTTTTCTGTTCAGCTCTTCAAAAGTGAAATCTTCAAAAAATATCTGTGCAGGACACAGACGATTCCTGCATAAGATGTCTCATTGCATGAATCCTGGACTCCTTGAAACAGACACACCATTTTCTGTGAAGTTATGTCCCCAATGCCTGGCACTGGCCTGGGCCTAGTGGGGATCCCTAATGTTTGTTGAGCGCAAGAGCAAGGACATCGTGATGGTGCATCTTGTGTGTGTGGACACACATGTACCTGTGCTTATACCTGTGGCAGGTGGCCAGAACTTAGAAGTATTCCTGAAATTTTCAAGGACAACAAAATTTTCCTCCAAGATACACAACAGTCCCAGTCACTGGGTATGGAGACTGTAGCTTTTAAGTGCAGCCAGTGGAAAACAGCTTTTTAGCCAACTACCTTCCACAATGGCTACTACCTTGGCTGGCTGAATGATCCCAAACTGCCTTGAATGCAGCAGTAGCCACATAAGTTTTCACTGAGGATGATAAAGGGAAGGAGGTCCGATATCCAGCTCCAGTCTTTGATGTGCTTTGTTCTCAGGCTTCATACCACTCTGCTAGATTAAAATGTGCATGCTCAGACGACCTGCTGGAGGGCACGCTTACCCCTGCCCGTGCTACTCTCGTCTCATAATGTGTTTAGACACCTTTAAAATAGAACAGAGTACAGTGTGATTAGGAGGTATCTGATAGTTTGGTGATAGAATTTTTGCCTTTCATGAGGAAGACCTGGGTTCGATTCCCCGGCAATGCACCTCATGCGCACCCACCACCCATCTGTCAGTGGAGTCCTGCGTGTTGCTGTGATGTAGGACAGGTTTCAGTAGAGTCTCCTGACTAAGAGGGACTAGGAAGAATGATGTAGTGATCTACTTCCTAAAATTAGCCAATGAAAACCTCATGGGTCACAATGGTCTGATCCACACCAGATCACAGGGAGGGCAAAGGACTGGGTGGCGTTTTGTTCCGACATGCATGCAGTTGCCATGAGTTGGGGGCTGACTCCACAAAAGCTAGCAGCTAGCAGCAACAATGACAGTGTAATTAGGGATGGTTTTGTGATCTCTGTATTTTGCCGAGGAGCTGAATCTGAAGCTCTTTGGCCTGCAGACTGAAGTGGTCAGAACAACACCGCAGTTGTTAAGTGACTTTAAGGAGACTGCCATGTGACTCTGATTCAGGGTGGCAGTCATAGAGAAGTGCATTTTTCCATCTTTGGAGCCAAGCCATGATTTTTGAGAAATACCATTATCCTGACCTTATTGTGACCTTCCTGCCATTGCTGAACTGATGGATTTTCAGCAAGCTGGGAAGATGTCATTCTGAAAAAGACCAGCCATTACAGCAGGGAAAGCCAGAGGGGTGTATCCTTTTCAACTACAGTGAATTGGACTTTTTCTTCTTTCTTTTTCTCTTCTGAGGACACCCTCCTCCCTCTGTCTTCCTCTTTCTTCCAGGCCATTCTAGCCTTGCTCAGTTTCTACCGATCTCATTTGCACGCTATCTATTTGTTCTTTGTCATCATTATTGAACCCAAGGTTTTCTCTGCATTGCTGTTGACTGGTCTCTGACATTATTCATTTTCATAGTATGTCATTTGACAATTTCTACACCCTGGATTCTGGCCGAGTTGGATGATTTAGTTCTGATAGATAAATCAAGTCAGATGTCACTTCCTTGGTATTTTGTTCAGAACTATAATATTCTTTTCATTCATTCCAATGTGAATTTTTTGTTGTTTCGAATGCCTGTTAGTCTGAGTCAAAGGTCACCTCTCCAGGGAATATCTTTCCTACTTCATTCGAAGTCACTTGATTATTTTTTCTGTGACCCTATTGCATTATAGCTTTCAATGTGAGAAATGTAATTGTTTTCCTCTACTAGACTATTCCCTTCTTTATGGGAACCACTGTGTTTTATACGTTTTTATATAACCCCTAGCATAGCTCCTGGAATACAGCAAGGGCCCAATCAAATACACGCATGGAAGAAGTAATGTTCTAGCTTGGAAACAGCTGTAAGAAATAAACAGCGTAACTACCTTTTCATGGAACACTCTCACATCAGGGATGATTTGATTTTCTACCTGTTCCGAGTATCAAGTTTTGCTTTTCTTTAAATCGTACTATATTTTTCGAGAACAATTTGATGAGACAGAAGCGGCTCCTTAGTTATCTATAATGGTACTTAGAGCAAACTTGTCAAAGGTACTTCTAAAAGATTGTTTTGGATCCTGAGGAGATATATTTAGTAATTGTATTGAGCAAGTTGTCACATAATGCCACGTTCCATTGATTTATTTGTATTATTTTTGTATCTTACTGCAGGCAGAGAATTCAGCATTGGCTTTGGAAAATGAAAACCAAAGGGAACAGTATGAGAGATGTCTGGATGAGGTAAGGTGAATGGAGAGGTTTCATGATAAGAGACAGGGCTACTTAGGATTTCCCTCAGCAGATCGTAGTATAGAAGTATTACCAGACTCCACAGAATATTAGCGTTTTCTTCTCTAAAGAACGTTATAGCAGGTGGCCATTGAGAAGGAAGGTAGGTCCCTCTTCCTTTCTCTACCCCCTGCCTGATTTCTTATACCAACGCTCCACCAACAGTTGCCATCTAGTCGATTCCTACTCAATTCTACTCTAACCGTACGGGTATTAGAGTAGAATTGTGCTCCATGTGGTTTTCAATGGCTGGTTTTTCAGAAGCAGATCACGAGGCCTTTCTTCTGAGATACCTCTAGGTGGATTCAAACCTCTAACATTTTGGTTAGCAGCCTAGTGCTTAACTGTTTGCGCCACCCAGGGACCTAGTTTGTACATTCCTTTGGGGTATTGTCCAGTAGTCTTGTGGCACAGTTAGGATAAGCTTCACTGGTTGGATAAATTCCTTCTTTCTAGTGAGTGGGATCCCTGCCTGTGAATGAGAAATGTTGTGAAGGGGCACCTTCAATTGTATGCCATCTCTGTAAAAACAAATCCTAGTAGAGGTGGGTGGGGACGGTGCGCACAGCTGACAGCCAGAGGGAAAAAAATCAATAGATCGAGAACAAGCCAAGAAGAGAAAAGGAAGTGAGGAAGAAAATCGGAGCGGACTGGAAGAACACAGGGCATCACGCCTGGGCAAACTCAGTAAATATTATTTGTTGATAACAAAGAGACGATAGCAAAGATGTTGGGTGTTTCTGACTTTCTGGAGGGTGAGGGGAAAATTCCCTTTATTCTCTCCCAGGGATCACACCCTCACTCCACGCTGAGTCATCCAGCTGGACCTGGCCATTCACCTAGCTGGCAAGTGCTCATCTGGGGTATTGTTGGTGATTGGAGCCATCATGTAAATGGGGGTAACTGCTTTAGTCATCTGCCAAACACCCTAAAACTAGTGTTTGTTCTTCTGTGGGATTCAATTTGACATCCGTTACAATGTAGCTGACACAGGTTTGAGGGGGGAAAAAGAAAACTGCCTGCATTTAATCTGATTCCATTATTTTAGCAGTAGAGATAAGCATGTATCTTTGTCTTTTTCTCTGCTCTGATAATAGGGAAAAACCACTTCTAAGAAACTCTACCTGATCTTTCTTACACCCTTCTCTTTCTTCTCACGCATATAACTGTCTCCGAGGTTGATGGGGTATCCTATAGAAACACAGGCTCATATCCCAGTCTTGCTGCTTCCCACACTGTGTGTTCTCTGGCGAGCAACATCTTGGGTTCTCTGCTCACTTTTCTGTAGAGGACTGAGTGCCTGACACATAACAGATACCACCCCCATGCACACCGCCACTACCACATACCTTTCCCGTCCCTCCAAACTGGAAGTAATCTCTGTCCTCTGAGTTCCAATAAAGCTGAACCGGTTGCCATTGAGTCAGTTCCGACTCGTGAGGAACCCATGTGTGTCAGAGTAGAACTGTGCTCCATGGGGTTTTCAGTGGCTAATTTTTCGGTAGTAGATCGCCAGGCCTTTCTTCCACTGTGCCTCTGAGCCAACTCAAACTGCCAACTTTGGTTAGCAGCCAAGGGCATTAGCCATCTGCACTACCCAGGGACACCTGAGTTCCAGTAATATTTGGTATTTCCCTCCATGGTGGTTCTTAAAATGTAATTCCTGGACTAGCAGCATCAGCCTCACCTGTTAGAATGCAAATCCCCAGGCCCCACACACACCTACAGAATCAGAAATTCTGGGGGCTGGGCCAGAAGTCTGTGGCAGCAGGCCCTCCAGGTGATCCTGATGCACACTACGGTTTGAGAGCCTCTGTCCTCAGAGACAACACTGTAAGTACAATGTCTTATACATAGCTGAAGAACTCTCAACCTGTCTCCAGAAAATGGTTTAACTATTTAATATTTTATTTGTGTAATATTTCCACCCACATACAGTGTATTAGTTACTCAAGGAAAATGGCGTGTGCAATTCTTTGCCCTGTCAGGACTTACTTAAAAAGATTCAGAATAATCTTTCCAATGTCCAAAGTTATTCTCGTCGACATAAAAGGGGAAATGATGACTCGGAGTCTGTTGAGTCCAGTTCAGCTCCCCTCATCCCTGTTCCCCAGGCTCTTGGTCCAATCAAAGTCTAGGGCAAGAAAGACCAAATAGATCGAAGGATGTTTAAAGGAGCAAATATTGCCCTTGGGTCATACGTATCGATCAGCAAAGTTTCGCCTTAACCTCTTGCACAGACATTTCCAATGAGACTTCATCTCTAATGAGGAGTCAAATGTATGTGTATCACACCCCAGAAGCTTCGTCTTTGTCACAGTTCTCCCACAGGTCATCATCCCTCGCCATCCATCAAAAAGCCCACAGCATTTTCTTACGGAAATGCATGGCCTGTTGTCTGTGTGTTCGCCATGTCTGTCTTCTGCAGGTTTCATTAGCATGTGCAAAACATAAGTTTTCCCACAATATCATCTCTTGTCAAGTTCCCAGTAAAGTCAGAATTTTTAGAGGGAGGGTCCCTCTGTTCTTAATTGCAAAACTTCACTGTTGCCAAAAGAGGTGATTTGCAGTAGAAAGCCACCTCCTCCGTGGAGCTGTGCAAACGTTTTATATTCATGACGACTGGCCCCTGGTTACACATGCCAGTTGTTCGGTAACTAATTGCATGAGGGTAGACACTTCGTCGCCATGCGTTGTAAGAGAACACTCTCGAAGGGGTAGTTGAATGTAGTCATCATGCCAACTGGAAATTCTTTTCAAGGTCTTTTATACTAATTAGACAAACTAACAAGGTAAAAAAAAACTAACAAGGTAAGGCCTCGTGTAAGTTATTTCCCTGCTAGTAAGGGACATAAAACCTACACAGGTGGATAAAATGTAAGTTTAAAATGTTCTTCAATTCTCTTCGCACTGATTGTTATTTCCTGGGAAATGAAGGGCATATTGCAGATTTGGGGAAAATGCTGTGGAGTCTGAAAACTCCTCTGTGTGTTCTGATAAATGGGTGTGTTTATTCAGGAGGAAACAGACCCACATCTGTACATACATATTCGCACGCACGCATGCATGCACACACACAGAGGTTTGTTAGGCAAACATATGCACCCAAGTGTGGGACCCAAGTGCAAACATGCACACTTTACATCACCTTTGCCACCTCCCCCCCGCTGCATCTCCTTGCTTTGGAAAACCAGAGGCAAAACCAAGAATTAATCATGTTTCTCTCCCGGAGATTGGAGGTTTTCCTGTTTGAACTGAGTTTCTTAGACTGTTTGATAGGCAGTTTGCTGGCAGGCAGTGAACTTCTGTTTGTGCACTGTATTGCCTTGACCTCACTTCCTGTAAGACCCACTATATGGAACCCTGGTGGTATAGTGGTTAAGAGCTCAGCTGCTAACCAAAAGGTCAGCAGTTCGAATCCACCAGCCACTCTTTGGAAACCCTATGGGGCGGCTCTGCTCTGTCCTATAGGGTTGCTATGAGTCCGAATCAACTCGACAGCATTGGCCTAGTCCCACGTAGGGGAGCCCTGGTGGCATGGTGGTTAAAGTGCTCAACTGCTAACCAATAGGTCAGTGGTTCAAAACCACCAGCGAATCCAAGGGAGAAGGATGTGGCAGGCTGTTCCCACGAAGCTATGCAGCCTTAGAAACCCTATGGGATTGCTATGAGTCGGAATGGACTCAGTTACAGTGGGTTTGGTTTGAGTTTGTAATTCCTTGTAGAGAAATACCTGTATGAATAAGCAAAATAACACCTCCTAAAGCCGCTGTGCTCCATGTAGATGCGTTCAGTTGTGGCCTTTACTGGGTGTCAACCTCACCATGGCCCTGGGAGCTCAAGGAACTGGCAGTCTAGTAGATGAGGGAGTGAGGGAGATGAGAACATGGGTGATTGCAGAGGTGAGGTGAGGGACTTGCAGAAGGCTGCCTGGGGAGCTCTGGGAACTTGGAGTCTACTCACCGATGGCAGGAGGAGTGGTTGGGGGAAAGGTGGGCAGTGCTAGAATTAACCAAGAGAAGGGGCAGGATTGGAAAGGACATTCTTAGAACAAGGAGCTCATTAGGTTTTGTGAATACTGTGTCATGGAGAGCACTTTCAGAAAGCTTCTCTGGCAGGATGACGTTCAGCCATGCTTGTACACAGTGACAGAAGAGCCACAGACCTGTGCGGAAGTTTTGGGTTATTTCTGATTCCTCAACAATGTGCCAGTTAATATAAGTCTGCAAGCAAAAAATAAACCTCTCTGCATCAGAAAGATGTACAGTGACTGTGAAAAATGTAGATTCCCAGACCTTACCCCTTCTCAGTCAGAATGAGGGACTAATAAATGATGGAAGTGTAGAGAATCCTGGCAGCCTCTTCAGACCATCAGGTTGAGCCAGAGTTCCTTACTGTCGGTGAGATGCCTTGATTGGATTTTCTGACTTCTCTGTAGACCACACTTTGGAGCACAAAGGCAGAGGAAAATCAGACCTTTGAATTTAGTTTAAAAAAGGAAAAATCAGAATTCCTTCTACCCAAAAAACAGTTGCGGTTGACAAGGGTCAAGTTGCCCCTGACCTCGTGTGTATCAGAGTAGAACTGTGCTCCGTAGGGTTTTCCTTCGCTCATTTTCCAAACGGAGATCACCGGGCCTTTCTTCCAGTGTACCCCTGGGTGGACTTGGACCACAGACCTTTTGCTTAGTAGCCAAGCACTTTAACTGTTTACAGAATTCCTTTTAAACCAAGGCTAAATAAATGGAGAAGTATGTTGTTAAGGACAGTTTGTACCTGTCTCTCGTCCATATTTTATATGCCTGGACTGGATGGTGGAATCACCAGGACATTCTCTGTGGGTATCCCACATCTGGATGCAAAGTCATCTTTAAAATCAGATGTATGTGGAAAGTGATCCTGCCCATGACTTTCACATGCCAGGAAATCAAACAGATGATTCTGGTCTGTGCTAGACTCTAACCGCCTTAAGGCAGCACCTACATTCTATGTGCCATTATTTCTGCAGAACCTAACACAATTTTTGGCACGTACTAAGGTGCTCAGTGCATATTTGTTGAATGGCTGAATGAGTGAAGATTTCCCAGAGCAAATTAACTTCCAAATTAGTTATCCCTTGAGTCCCAAACACATTTTTAGGTTAATTTCTCCCTCCCCCAGTTATCTCTTCAGAGACTGCACAGTCATTTATTACGCACAAACTCAAAAGATAATCCAAAGAGTAAATCAGCTGGAAAAAAAACAATGACAGACCCTCTTAAGATTGGTTTTAATAAGAGGTGACCACGTGGACTTTGGATTAGGCAGACCGGGGTTCAAATGCTGTCACAGCCATGCTCTAGCTGTTCGATGTGGGACGGTCTACTTACCTCTCTGAGTTTCTTCCTCATTTGTGTCTTACAGGTTTGCTTTACAGAGTAAATATATAGAGAAATTATAGCTGTTCATTGACTTATATTTATACATGTATATTCCATACACACCCATTTCCTTCCTCTGCAGATGAAACCCCTTCTCCTTAAACCGTTCTTTCTTAAACTGCTTACCTGAAAATATGTTTTATTCACCTGCATTCTACTGACCTGATTCAGAGTTAACATTTATGGGGTGACTATTTTTTATATCAGGTATAGTCCTAGGTGGTTTCTCTGATTATGTCTGTTATCTCATGCATTTTTCCCAACAGCTTTAGAGGTAAACAGTTCCCCTCCTTTATGGATGAGAAAGTCAGGTTGCTCTTCTAAGCCCCGTACATGTCTGTGTATAATCATCATATCCAGTATTCAAACCCAAGTCTTTCTGGTGATTCCAGCCCCATGTCCCGTCTGCTTTCCCCAGCTGCCTCAGTACAATAAACCAAACCCAGAAGCACAGAAACTTCTCCACAGCACATTTTCCAAAACGAATGCTTTTCCGAAGGGGCCCTGGTAGCATGGTGGTTAAAGCGATGGGCTGCCAACCAAAAGGTTGGCAGTTCAAACCCACCAGTTGCTCTTTGGGAGAAAGATGTGGCAGTCTGCTTCCATAAAGATTTACAGCTTTGGAAATGCTATGGGACAATTCACTCTGTCCTACAGGGTCACTGAGTCAGAGATGACTCAACGGCAGTGGGGGGTGCTTTCTGGACTGGATTTTTAAGTTACCTTGCAGACGAGACTGTTGTTTTGCATAATGAAATAGTATGTAAAGTGTGAAAGCAAGACCACCAGGCAGGACGGTCATAATATGAGGCCTTTCTGAGTTCCTCACTCCCCTGGCCAATCAACCCAAAGGTGTCCTGCCCTCCACTCCACTCCTAGGCTGGCTTCTTCATGGAGTAAGAATTGGCTCCCTCTATGGACTTTTTTTTTTTTTTAATGGACAGAATCAACTGGAAGGCAGTGGTTTTTTTTTTTTTTTTTTGGTTAATAGATAACTTGGAGTCCCTGGGTGGTGCAGTTAAGCGCTTCTCTACTAGCTGAAAGGTTGATGGTTCAAACAAACCCACCCAACCACCCACCCAGAGACACCTTGGAAGAAAAGCCTGGTGATCTGCTTCTAGAGGTCACAGACTTTGAAACCTTACGGAGCAGTTCTACTCTGTAACACATGGGGTCACCGTGAGTCAGAATCTAATTGACTCGACACTGAACAGTAAGTGGATTGTTTTTTCTTTTTCTCTGAGTAAACCCCATGGTGTGACTTCTCATTAAGCCACAGGAGTTGTTTTGTAGCCAAATAACAGACTCTCCCAGTCTTTTCCTCCTTCTGCAGGCCCCTCCCATGAGAGTGTGGAGGAACCCTGACCCCTGGATACCTGTGTGGGGGTAGAAAGTCAGTGAGGTCAGAGGAGTTGGCCTGGATGATAGAATTCTTAATGAAAAGAAAACATACCTGGCTCTCTCTGTGGCCTCTGTCTCACCTGCAGCCCTCCTCCCTCTCCTAGGCACAATGTGGAGGGGTCTCCACAGAGAGCCTAGGGGAAATCTTAAAACATGCCAGGAGCTTCAAGGACTGTCAGCTTTGCTCACTGTGTCTCAGGTCTCCCTGGCCCAGGCCAGCTGCTGCTAGTTTTTTTTTTCTTTCGAGAGGAAAGCTGTCAGGTGACCCTGAAAGTTCTTTGTTTTCATTAGCCGGACCTGCAGATGGGGGATAATTTACAACCCAGGTGCTTAGGGCATAATGCTAGGATGAGGCCAGGGGCCCATTCCAGGGACCAGCTTGGGAGCAGGTTAGGGGTTGTAGGTTGTACTACATGCACACACTCCAAACAACTGTTCTGTGATTCATCGGGGAAGCTTAGCTATTTAAAAGTAGTAACGCAACCCAAGAAACTGTCTTTATAGACAATACCAAGGACAGCATTTCTGTAACCTGCCTCCTCTTCTTCAAAGATCCCGTGAGACCTTCTGGGTAATATAGCCTCCTGTCAGCAGGAAAAGAAAGAATGCATTAGAGTACCTTTGTTCAATTTTCAGGTAGAGCAAACAATTGTCCAAAATACATGCCAGAAGGAATGGTGTCAGGTATAGAGTCTGGAAACCTATAGGGCAACATACTTGGATTGCAGAGATATAACATATTTACTCCTGTGGGCTGTTACAGTTAGAATATTAGTCTGTGTGCCCTGTTAAATCATGTATAGAGCTATTTTATGTGACCATTGTTCCACAGACTGGTTTAAGTGAGGGACCAGTTTGGAGAAAGAAAAGAAAATATTGATTTTAGGCAGTCTTACGATGATATGAATCAAATTCAAAGTTTGAGATTCAAAAAGATTATTTATGGAATGAATTAACTTTGGCACTTTGTTCATGTTTCAACCTGCATGAATTATTCAGTTCTTCTGTGTGTGTGTATGTGTGTTTTTTCTAAGTTTACCAAGAATAAAACAGATGATATATAGTTTTACTTTAAATTCTTTATTAGTTTGGAGTGAATGTTTGAAAACTTAAAGATTTCCAAGATTGTTCTATTGGTCAGTTTAGGTGAGCTGATTAACATACATCACCTATTGAGATCATGTATAAATAAAGTGCTAAAGGAAAAACAAAAACATGAGTTAATGAAAGTATGCTTTTTTTCATCTGTGGTATTTCTTGAATATGCCTCTTTAACTTTGGCTGCACTGAAAAAATACCTGAAGATAGTTTTTCTTCAAACGATATTTAATTTCAATGAAAGGTCTTTCTTCTTTGCTTAACGTCAACAATGTGAATTTTGCAAGGCCTTTTATGGAAAGAAAAATGCCTCTTGTGTGTACAGTTCAACTGATCAATTATGGGTAATCTGATTCTAGTCGTCTACTGCTTGTGGTGTGAATGCCTCCAAACCACATGTTGATGACAGCCTGTATTTTAATTTTCTATGAGACTTCCTGGTAGACAAGTGCCATTAAGGAAGTGTTATTTTGTCAATATTGAGTCAAGAAATGATTAAGCTCCATGAAAACATTCTCACCATAATCTCTTCCACGGAACTAGATGGGGAAACAAGCACAAATAGTTTAGCATCACCAAAAATAAATTTGCTATCAGGAGAAAACAAAGAAAATGAAAGTGTGTCCTTCAGCCTTTGATTGAATGTGCACATTGCCGTGATTATTACGTGTTCATCATACTGTGTTACAATTTTTTTTTGTTTTGTTTTTTGCTGGCCTCCTACCAGTTATAAACTGTTTAATGCCCAAAACCATATCCCAGCAATTTAGCTTTGCAAATAGATGCCCAGTAAATTTGTATGGAATAAATGAAGGAACAAAAGAATGAACAGAAATAATTTATATGTAAACCAAAAAAAAAAAAAAATCACTGTCAAGTTCATTCCGACTTATAGTGACCCTGTCCGACTTATAGGACAGAGTAAAACTGCCCCGTAGAGTTTCCAAGGAGCGCCTAGTGGGTTCGAACTGCCGACCTTTTGATTAGCAGCCATAGCACTTAACCACTACACCACCAGGGTAAAAAAATATTTAAATACCCTGACTTGGTTCTTAATGCTATCAGTTTCAGTTATCACACCAAATGTTTACACTTACGTACATTGGCTGGAAAATGCCACATAACTCACTTGTCCACCTTAATTTTCCACACTAGCCATGTAGATACATAACTTCAAGGCTATGGTGAAGTTTAAACAGTGAGTCTTTGTAAAGTGTTTTAGAATCTCCATATGAAAAAGAAATCTTAGTACAAATAGGTATAGAAATGAAAAATGGCTGTATGTAGAAGATACCGGAAGCATGTAATACCAGGGATATATTACTGGTTTTACATGTGGCTGTTAGCTGGAATTGTGTCACATGCTCATTCCTAAACCACACACCGAAAAGGAATGGGATTACCAAGGTTGGCTTAAATCAGTCAATGTCTTCCTCCTACAGCTGGGGAGAAGCCCGTCTTCCCTGCTGTACTGAACTGACTAATGCTTAGAGGAAGAAAAACTGTATTGTGTTAATAATATATTAGTAAGAATTATATTTGGCTATATATTGGTGGAAACAAAAAATAACAATGGCTGTTTTATTTCTCTCACACAAAGAAGTTCAAAAGTAGGCAGTGCAGCTTCATGATGTCATCAGGACCCAGACTTGCCCTGTATTTCTGCCCAACTATTTTTTTTTTTTTTTTAATACATAATATGGGACTTCTGTTGTCAAGGTAGCTACTGAAGCTCTGGCCATCACTTTCATGTCCCAGACTGGAAAAATGGGAACAAGAAGAGTGAGCTTCCTTCTTTTTAGGACTTCCTGAAAGCCCAAGAAAATAGTCTACTTGTGTCTTATTGGCCAGAACTTTGTCACATGGCCACACCTAGCTACAAGGGAGACTGGGAAATGTGCCCAGTTGGATATGCCCAGCCAAAACACTGAGGTTTATTACTAAAGAGGAAGGGGAGAATGGATGCTGTCATAAACAACTAGCAGAATCTGTTACAGGTAGCAACAACAAAGGATAGCATGAGCAAAGACGTGGAGGATGAAAACAAGACAGAGAGAACAATGAGTTGTCCCCATTCTCTCCATTCAGCCCATCTCTTTTGCAAGTAATTTTAAGCAGGAAAACAGACAGCAAAAGAATAGGAAGGCGAGGCAAAGGACATTGTAAATCAGCAACGTGTTGAGGCTGTGTACAGATAATTAGGATCTTGCTTTGTACTAGATCATTTTTTAGCCTTCTTGGAGTACTTTACATATGAAAGGGTATTATTTTTTCCGAATATGGAAATGTGAAAGTCAAGGTATGAATGATCTTCCCAGCCTCACTGTCTTAATTAGCAACAAGGTCACCTTTGGGAAAAGGAAAATATTGCCTAGAAGGACAGGCTTATTATGAAAAGAATCAGGTCCTCCAGAAGTAGAGGAAAGAGGCAAATGAGGAGCTAATTAGCTATAGCAAGCTGTGGGAAACTTATTGGTAATTTAGAGCCCATGCATATAAAGTTTCATTATTATAAACGACAACTTTTTTCTTTATTTTTTAAAGGTAGCCAACCAAGTTGTTCAAGCTCTGCTCACTCAAAAGGTAAGTCACTTTCTGGCTTTGTTCTCTTTCAGAGTGCTTACTTACATAGATTGGGACTCACATTGTCAAACTAGGAAATCATGATTGCTAGACGCAGTACATTGCTGTTTATTCCCTTAGGCCAAAGCCATGTATGTTTTAGATGCCATATGAAGTAACACCAATGACCAATGGAATTGTAAAATTCAAAATCTTGGTCAAGTGATAGAAAGCCTGCCACAGATGAAAGATCTCCATGTACCCAGATAAATAACAAACCTATCACTTTTATTTAGGAAACATAAATGTTAAATAAATTGGTGCATCCCTTTGAGTCCTGTAAAATGAATGTCCTCTGTGGGCAGCATCAATAGAAGCCCAGGATTCAGCAAGGGATCTTTAAGGTTAGGGAAGTTATTTAATTTCCCTGAGCCTTGGTTCCTATAGAAGCCAGTTGGTAGTCAATGTAGAATAAATGATCTCTGTAAGTACTCCTTTGCTACCTCTCTATTCTGCCTTTAGGCAATATAAGATCACATTATTAGGATGGACTGAGTCAATGTTTCTCCAAATTTGGCTGGTTTGGTGAATTTTACTGAACTTTCGCCATCTCTTGCCAGGATGTTTCTCAAAGGTGAAATTGTTACCGTAATTTAGCGAGTTAGAGCCGCCTGCCGCAAATGGCCAATTCTTGAGACAGGGGTGAGGTGGGTAGCAAGAGCTTTATTAGATATACCAGTATATGGAGACAGAGGGGAATGATCTCCTCTTAAAGTTGTCTGTCTCACCAGACTACCAATGGGTTCGGGTTTTTAAGGGATAAGGGGCCATAAGTTTTAGGAACTTGTGGAATATGTACTCTCTGTCTTCGTTTGGATTTGGTGGTCATGTCTCAAACATGTTGATCTTTTCCTGCCATTATCCCATCAGCTCAGGGGGTCGCTGGCGCCATCCTTCGTCTTATTTGACAGGCTTAGATCAATATCACTTGTTTTCCACAGTCTTAAAGGAAACATTGGTTAACACTTAACCATTTGGGGAGCTAACATCAGGATCTTACTTGGAGGCAGGGATGGGCTGGGGGAGGGAAAGGAGAGAAAGAAGAAAGAAGAAGGAAAAAAAAAGTGGCTCAGGTACTGTTCAAGATATGGCTGAGCAGCCTGTTTCAAAATCCTGGTTCCTTCAGATTTTGGACCTTTTGACTTCTCTTTCTGTGAGATAGAGCCTTCCTCTTCCAAAGGAGGCATTAGATCATGCAGTGTTTTCAGGAGGATGTGGCTAGTGAAAGCAGCATAATTTATGTCCTTCAGAATTTCAAAAAGTGAAAAGTATTTTATTAGGGGTTGACTGCTTCTCATGGAGATACTTAAACCAATATTATTTTTTAGTTTTTACTATAGATGCACTGTGATAATATTTTTGCTAGACTTTCTCTTCTTGTACTTCTGTCCACATGCCATGATTCTACAGATAATTTTAACTGCTTCAGATTTTACACAAATGCCACATAAATAAAGAAATTTAAGTACACTTATATGGCGTTAAAATTATGTTCCACTGTGAGTAACAGAGGACCAAAATAGTAATGGCTTAAATACATTGAAGTGTTATTTTCTTCTCATGTATGAATCCACAGGTAGGCAGTATAGGGCTAGTATGGTGGTTCCATTCCATAAAGTCCATGGGTCCTAGGCTTCTATCTTGTTATTTCATGAGTTGTGGACTCCAATTCCAAAGTCACTTCATGGTCCAAGATGACTGACTGTGCCATCTCCAGCCATCACATCCATATTCCAGCCATCAGAAAGAAAGAAGAGCTGAAGAAGGTAAAGACAGTACAGGGCACGTATCAGCTGTCTTTTAAGGGAGACCTCCAGAAGCTTTCATGCCTCCTTTCCACTTTCGTCTCCTTGAACAGACCTTAGTTAGTCCCGTGGCTACACTTAAGGAAGCTGGCAATGAAGCCTTTGTTCTATGCATGTACAGAACTGAAATTCAATTTTATGGTACTGTGGAAGAAGGGGAGAAACAGGTATTGGAAGACAATTTGCAGTTTCTGCCACAAGTTACTTTAATGCCTTTTCTTTTTCAAAGGCTTTAATTTCTTGATTGCTTTCTTCCTGTTGGAAACTATGAAGGAGTCACGGCTGCAGCTCTGTGCATAGCTGTAGAAAGACTTCCCATGCCTGTCTGTTTTAATGGTGCCTCAGGAAAAAGATGAGGAAGCCATCTGATACAATAAAAAGGAAAATGGGACCCTTTGGGTCAGCCACAAAAAATAGCTACACAAATCCAAGTAATAACTAGTAAACAGATAAATCTGCCTTGCTACAGTTAAGCAGTAAGACTCAGAAAGATGTGCGACTGTGAGATAGCGTACCTCAGGGACACCGTGGGGGTGGGAAGGCATGCCGGGGGCTTTCAGAGATTCCAGCAGAATCATATTCTGCAGAACCATATGCATCCTGGTTTTTTTTAAAAAAAAAATTTATAGGAACTGTAAAATTGCTGCAAAAAGACTAAAATTTCTTTTTAATGAAAAGCACAATATAAGAAGTAAAATTACTCCAAATGCAAATGAGAAAACAAATTCCATAGGAGGATCTCGCTGACACAGAGTAAAAATGGCAAGCTCAAGTGATTTATCCAAATTGCCAAAACAAATCCTTGAGGTCAAACTATAGACGTCACCATACAGCTTTAGAATATATCATTTATTATGACACAAAGGCAAATCTGTAGTGGATTCAGCTCTTCACCGGGCAGACCAAAAAGCATTTTTCATGGCCTATCATGAATCCAAAACCAAAAATCGGAAACCCAGGTGGTGTAGTGGTTAAGTGCTACAGCTGCTAACCAAGAAGTTGATGGTTTGAATCCGCCAGGCGCTCCTTGGAAACTCTATGGGGCAGGTCTACTCTGTCCTGTGGAGTCGCTATGAGTCAGAATCTATTCGACGGCAGTGGGTTTGGTTTTGGGTTTATCATGAATCAGCCCAGATAAGCATCCTCAAGTAACTGAGTGTACTTCTTTTCCCAATACCGATAGAAAAAAAAATATTTTCATTTCCATAAGCCTATCTGTTGTTAAATGTACATATACTGCCCTAGTCAGGTAATTCAATTTATCTTAAAAACCTGTGGATTCCCTTAAGAGAGCAGACGGTCCCCCTTAAGATCAGTAAGGCTGAAGTGACAATATTAAACCCAGGTCACTTCTATTTATGCCTCCAAATCATAGGTCCAAGTCTACACATGCAAATTGAAATCGATAGTCCAGGCTAAGCTCACATTTTTGCCTAAAATATATTTTATCTTCATTAAGTCAGTTACACTCACTGAAAATGTAAGTCTTCTTGGTCCTTCATTGGTTTTTGCCATGAACACCAGAGTTGGAAGAAAAGCATTTTCCCTGAAGTTATTTTTTAGCATATCAGAAATCTCAGATTTATCTGCATGTTCATTAGAGTAAGTGACATTTGTATGGTATTTTTTTCTTTCCCAGTATGGAATAAGGCTGATGTATAGTATAAAAAAAAAAAAAAAAAAAAATTTTTTTTTTTATAGTATAATCCAACCACAGAGCTATTGAAGCAGAAAGCAATTTTGTAGCTTTTGCTTAAAGAATTCCAAACTTCCACATATTTCCCTTGGAGCAGGAGGGGTAACTACACCATTTGTGCCCACTTCTTGAGGAATGGAGCCCTAGTGACACAGTGCTTAAGAACTTGGCTGTTAACCAAAAGGTTGGCAGTTCAAATCCTTCAGCCGATCCTTGGAAATCCTATGGGGAAGTTCTACTCTGTCCTGTAGGGTCACTGTGATTTGGAATCAACTCGCAGCAACAGGTTTGATTTTTGGTTTCTTTAGCAATGGCTTGTGTAGGATCCAGTTGCCTGAAAAGGGTCTTGTTCATATTTACTCTGCACTTACAAGGAGTCAGACCCCACATCCAGCACTTGGAATGAACTAACTCATTTTGTTCTCACTGAAACCCTGGGAGGTAGGTCTAAGAAAATAAGAGATAAGTTATTTGTCCGTAGTTTCAATTGCTAGGAAGTAGCAGAGCCTTTACTTTAATCTGGGGTTATTGTCCTGCAAACCCCATGCTTTACGCACCATACTACCCTGCCCCCATAATTCCATCCTCTGGCTTACTGGTTTCCTCACCATAGTTCAATAGAGCAGAGAGATGCCGTGCAAATCAAGAGATAGATTAAAATCCAATGGTTAGGCATGATCTCAGGGAATAAAACAAAAGGACATCCAATGGAATTCTTAAAACTTCTGGAAGCATTGCTGGTCCTCTCTAGCAAGAAGAGCATCTGGGCTCTCGTAAGTATAGAGTCAAAACAGACTGCAAATTTGGATTCGAGCTTTCTCAGAATCAATCTTATTTTGGACCATAGAACTTCACGATTGCCAGGGACCTTAAAAAAACAGCAAGCATTTAATCTGAGATTGTCAATTAGCTTTGGTAATAGGCTCAATTCACTATAATTACATAAATTGTTTAGCCATCACCCAATTAAAAACAGGCTTTAATCTGAAGGTTAGGATGAAAATATGTCCTATTCAGCTTGGCACAGGACTCACCACTCCCTATTCATTTTGTCAAGCCTGATTTTATTCTACATGTATCCGTTACCTGCTTGGCTGATATAGGTCTTTTATGTTGAGACCCTTAGTTAACCTGAGATATATCCAGCCTTTTCCAGAAATGGCTTTGCTTTTCACAGAAGTCTTAGGATCCCTGGCAGAGATGGGGGTATGTCAATGAAAGCTACTAAGAAGAGATATGGCAATGAGAGGCTGGTGGGTGTGGTGGCCAGTAAGCTTTAGGGAAGGAATGAGCCCATGAAGTAGGTAGACATCAGATTTTTTGAAAAGCCTGGTTTTGTGCAGTACCTCGTTTTACAGATGAGGAAAATGAGGCATAACCAGAATAAGTTCCTTCCTCAAGGCCATGTGGGTATTGAGGACCAGAGCCCGGGCCCTGAGCTCCAATCCAGAGAATTCTCATGATAGACACTGCCTATGAACTAGGTACACCACTGCACCCTTTCTACATGATAAAGTCAGATGTAAATAGTTTTAACAATACTCCAGTGATAATGTCAGTATATGTTCTGCTTCTAAGCCACCAGCATTTTCTTCAATTTACTTCAGCCTGGAGTTGGCCATGGTGTGGCTCTTAAATGCATAAAATACTCATGTAGGTTGTATATAGCAGTGGGTCCAGAATCTTCTTCAGCCACAAGTGCAAGATTACAGTGTGGGGACCCTGCATGGAAGTTAAGGTTTGGGATCATAGACAGGTTCACTAGGCCAGTGTAGCACATGCTCGGGATAGTGTGCCCTCACACTCAGCTGTAATTCCTTATTTGTGTTTCCAAATGATAGTAATATGCAGATTGCAAGGAAAACAGATTCCGCAAATTTTCTAACCCCAAAGACCACTATACTTTCCTACCTGAGATTAAACGTGGTCAAATCTTTGGCTTCATTTCCTCATGATATAAAATTATGCTTTGTGCCTTCTTTTTTCATTTCAGAAGATACAACCTGTATTTTCCATGGAGTCCTCCTCTTGAGACTGAGATATAATAGGGACTCAGAAGAAGTTAAGGGTTGTGAGAGAGGACAGTCCTGGCCTTGAGCTATAGTCTCAGCCTAAACACATGAGGGTTGTGTGGTTTTTAAGTCTTACTTGAGAAGGATGTTCTAGGCCTTGCCTCTGTAACTAACAGCATCAGAATAGTTGCTCCTGTATGTAGGCTAAATATGTCATGTGTTTCTTTATGTCAGTAAGTTCCTATGTGAACAAGAGGAATCAAAGACAATTGTCACCCTGGGCCCAGGCATCGCAGTAGTGGTCAGAAAATGCTAGATTTTTTTTTTTTTTTTCTGTCTCGTTTTGTTTTTCTGGTCTGAATGTGTTTGTGTGTGCACACATGGGTACAGGGGCATGTTTTTGACTGCAGTTTATTTGGACAGTAGCTACCTAACAACCGTCACTATACATAGCTTAACTAAAGAGAATAAGATTATTAAAAAGAACACAAGCAATTATTTTATGTCTGCACATTTTCAGTCCATTCATTTGGATTTGCCAGTGATTGTAAGAGCAGTGTCCCAATCCTGCAGCATTCTATTTGCCCATCTGCAGAGTGCTCACCTGAATAATCTAATAGTGACAAACAGAGAGGCCTTAGGGTCGATAAATTGTGTTCCCACTAATGAACTTTCACTGTGCCCTTAGTAATAGTGATGGCCATTGAAATGTGGATACTGGTATAAAAACTCTCTAGAGTATATTGATTTTTTTTTTCTTTCATTCCTTTTTTGTTTTGTTTTAACCCATTTGAAGAACTCTCAGGTTTCTCAGCTCTGCTGCTAAAAATTGTCACTGCCATTATTTACAGGTTCCCTGTTTCCTTGTAAAATGCATACTTGTATATTTCCCTTGCCCTTTTTCCACCTGCAAATGGGAATGATTCCATTTTCCCACCCAGTAGGTGCTATTAATATTTATTTACCTCACAGTCAAGTTTTATTAATTACTTAATTAGCAGTTGTGAAAACAATTAGTGTACGGGAACAGGGGGTATTATATACATATAAAGAACAAAAATTGGCGTAAGTGAGACACAGGTTGAATTCTAAGTAAAGGAAGCAAATGTAGCCTTGTAATGTGAGCAGTATCTTGGCCTCCCAAGATGGCCCCTGCCAAATGGTATGTGTGCACACAGGAGATCGCATGATAGAATTTGTCAAGACCAATGATTTATTCATTGGAGGTACCTTTTTTCAACAACATAGATGGTGACTATACATGTGGACTTCACCAGATGGAATACACAGGAATCAAATCAACTACATCTGGAAAGAGACAATGGAGAAACATAGTATCATCAGTCAGAACCAGGCCAAAGGCCCACTAAGGAACAGACCATCAATTGCTTATATACAAGTTCAAGTTGCAACCAAAGAAAATTAAAACATGTCCTTGGAAGCCAAAATATATTCCACCTGAATTTATAGACCATCTCAAGAACAGATTTGACACATTGAACACTAATGTCTGAAGATCAGATGAGTTGTAGAATCACATCAAAGACATCACACATGAAGGCAGAAAAGATCATTAAAAAGAAAGAAAAGACCAAAACGGATGTCAAAAGAGACTCTGAAACTTGCTCTTGAATGTAGAATAGCTAAAGTGAACGGAAGAAATGATGAAATAAAAGAGCCAAACAGAAGATTTCAAAGGGCACCTCAAAAAAGACAAAGTATTATATTGAAATGTTCAAACACCTGGAGTTAGAAAACCAAAAGGGAAGAACACACTTGGCATTTCTCAAGCTGAGGTACAGAAAAAAAAAATTCAAGCTTCAAGTTGCAATTATGAAGGATTACAAAAAATTGAATGATGTAGGAAGCATCAAAAGAAGGTGGAAGAAATAGAGTCATTGTACGAAAAAGAATTAGTTGATGTTCAACCATCTCAGGAGGTAGAATATGATCAAGAACTGATGATACAGAAGGAAGAAATCCAAGTCGCACTGGAGGCATTGGCACAAAACCAGGCTCCAGGAATTGACAGAATACCAGCTGAGGTGTTTCAACAAATGGATGCAATGCTGGAAGCACTCAATTGCCTATGCCAAGAAAATTGGAAGACAGCTACCTAGTCAACCGACTAGAAGAGATCCATATGCATGCCTCTTCCAAAAAAGGTGATCCAGCAGAATGCAGAAATTTTAGAGCAATATCATTAATATCACATGCCCAAGATAATTAAAAAACAGTTGCAGCCGTATACCTACAGGGAACTTCCAGAAATTCAAGCCAGATTCAGAAGAGGATGTGGAATAAGGGATATCATTGCTGATGTCAGATGGATCTTGGCTGAAAACAGAAAATACCAGAAAGATGTTTACCTGTGTTTTATTGACTATGCAAAGGCATTCAGTTCTGTAGATCACAACAAATTATGGATAACATTGCAAAGAATGAGAATTCTAGAACAATTAATTGTGCTCACATGGAACCTGTACATAAAACAAAAGGCAGTTGTTCGAACAGAACAAGAGGATACTGTATAGTTTAAAATCAGGAAAAGTGTGTGTCAGGTTTGTATCCTTTTACCATACTTATTCAATCTGTATGGTGAGCAAACAACACAAGAAGCGGGACTATATGAAGAATGCGGCATCAGGATTGGAGACAGACTCATTAACAACCTGTGATATGCACATGACAACAGCCTTACTTGCTGAAAGTGAAGAGGACTTGAAGCTCTTACTAATGAAGATCAAAGACTATAGCCTTTAGTAAGGATTACACCTTAACATAAAGAAGATAAAAATCCTCAAAACTGAACCAATAAGCAGCATCATGATAAATGGAGAAAATAATCAAGGTTGTCAAGGATTTCATTTTATTTGGACCTAGTCAATGACCATGAAAGCAGCAGTCGAGAAATCAAACAATGTATTACGTTGAGCAAATATGCTGCAGAAGACCTCTTTCAGGTGTTACAAAGCAAAGATGTCACTTTGAAGACTAAGGTGTGCCTGACCCAAGCCATGGTGTTTTCAATCACTTCATATGCATACAAACCTGGACAATGAATAAAGAAGACCGAAGAATTGATGCCTTTGAATTATGGTGTTGGTGAAGTATATTGGGTATACCACGGACTGCCAGAAGAACAAACAAATCTGCCTTGGAAGAAATACAGCCAGTATGTTCCCTAGAAGCAAGGATGGCAAGACTTGGTCTCACATACTTTGGACATATTGTCAAGAGGGATCGTGTCCTGAAAACGGACATCAGACTAGGTAAAATAGAGGGTCAGTGAAAAAGAGGAAGATCCTCACCGAGATGGATTGACCAAATGGCTGTAAACAATGAGCTCAAACATAGCAACAATTGTGAGGATGGTATAGTGTTTCGTTCTTTTGTACCAAAATAGGGTCACTAAGAGTCCGAACCGACTCCATGGCACCTAACAACAATAATAATGAACACGATGATGGATGCTCTTGTAAAGCCTCGGGAGCTAGATCGCTGTGGCTTCACAATTCGTTTGATACAAGGATATGCAACACGCTCACCCTCCTCCCTGACCACTATTGAGGCTGTGGGATCAGACTGATGACTGGTATTCTCTTTTGCTTGCAAAGCTATAAGTAAGGCCTGTAGCTGAGTACATAGATCTACAAACTAAGAGTGTTGAGAAACCTAAACTCTATCACACCAATCACTAGAGAAGAGAATTCATCATCACCCCCTTTAATGAAATAATCACAAACATTTACTAGCTCCTACTCTGTGTGGTGCTGTGCTAGGTAATGGAACAAAAAGAATATAAGAACAGTACTCCTGTGCTGGTGTTTATTTCAGTATCTTCTTGTGCTTGCCTTTCAAGGAACTTGTCATTTAGTTGACAAGGTAAATCTAGAGTACAAAAGATAAAACCTATACAAAGTGGTATATGTTAAATGCCACACAAGAGGGATTTCTGAATCCTTGGGGGATATCAGGCAAAAGAGAGGCGTTAGAACTTGAATTGGACTTCAATCAAAGAGTCTAACTTGGGTTATAAGGAGGAGGTGGATGAGAAGGGAAGGTGAAGGCAGAGGGGAGGGCGGCAGGAATATAGAGGGCTTTCTGAGAGCAATAAATAAACCCTTGTCCGCTGCATGGTGAAAGCAGAGGACCTCTTTTTTTTTTTTTTTTTTAATTAGGAAATAGTGAAAGATAAAGCTTGAAATGTAGAAAAGGATCAGCTTTTGAAGAACCTTGAATTTGGGCTTTGTTCTGCCCCATCTGTCATGAATCCCCTCAGAGGGATGTAGACATTTCAGTACCACGAGTACCTTTATCACAAGTCAGTGTGGGAAGCAGTTGCTTGGTGGGATTCCAGTGAATCCTAGGTCTCATGTGTCAGCTCCATTCAAGGGAAAGCTGGGAAAAGACCTCCATGGTGTCTGAACTTTTCGAAAGAGCTATTCAGAAAGGTTACCAGGGTGTGGTGATTGTACTTCTTACCCAGCTGTGAGACCAAAATGCACCAAAAGATGAGGAAATAGAAAGTTTGGAGTAGGCAAGTTACGAGTGGCCTTTTTAAAGCTATCACTTCTGAGTTGCTCCTTTCCCACTAAATGCATCACCGACTCTATTAGCCATAGTGCCGAGGGTTTTCCACTCGTTTCCACAAATGACAGAACAAGACTCCATCAAAAGCAATCGTTTCTTTAGTTCATCAAATTTCTATTCACTGCAAAAACATTATTGTCCTTGTGGTTTGTGCTTTATGATTGCTTTTATGAAGACAGTGAAGAGGCAAAATATATAGATGGAAACTTAAATTGACTTTATATTGCGAAGATTTACTATCTTGAAAAATAGCATGCGAGATTAATGCATTTCCGATTTCAAGGTGCTTTTCTTTTTTTAAAATTGGCTTCCCAGCACGTAATAATTCTCTCAGACAGTGGGCTGTGGAAGAAAACATCATGTGTGATTTCTTTCTGGAGGCTTTGAAGAATAAAAATATTATTTTTTACTAGTGTGTCTGAAACATCATTAAATATGGTTGTAATATGCAAAGTGTCTTGCAGTTACAGATTTTTTTTTCTTCAATGTGCACATTGTAGGACCTGAGGGAGGAGTGTGTGAAGCTGAAGACAAGAGTGTTTGATTTGGAACAACAGAATCGAACGCTGAGCATCCTGTTCCAACAGCGAGTCAGACCAGCTTCTGATCTGCTCCTTCAGGTATGTGTTCATGACAGAACAACCTTTGCTACGGAAATGCTATTGACAAGAGGTTATTCCACTTCCAAAGTTATCGACATCTTCGTGGGCGAGGCATACTGAAACAGAACCCAGATTCTTTCCTCCCTGGTGAAATGTCATTAAAATTGAATGTCCCTTAAATTTCTGACATTTTTAAGCTACATGTAGATAAGAGCCCCGTGAACAAAGAATGAACAGGTAAGCAGACGTAGAGCTAAGAAATAAGCCATTGCTTTGTTTTTGGAGACCAGTATTAGTAACCTTGCGCTCGGTGATAAGGAAGGAAGAGTTATATGTAAATCCCAAAGTATGTTTCTTTATTTCAAACTCTCTGTAATCAAAGATCCAGCTGGGGTTTGCTTTTCTCTCATATCTGTGTCCATGCAGATTTCTTCCTCACAACACCACGCTTCCTACACTCTGCCTCAGTTTATTAAAGGTTCTCTTTGTCTAAATGCTCTCACTGAGCTTCTTTATTTGCTTTGCCTTCAGAGTATGGAAAGTCAAACCATGTGAATCGTTCTGAAGCACCAGAGAGTCTGTTCTATTGCAAGGAAACACATATGCATTGATAGAAAGGGTTGGAGGACTGACCTTTGCAGTTTCCAATTTTTTGATCCTATTCATTCATTGGAAACCCTGGTGGCGTAATGGTTAAGAGCTGCATTGGCTCACAAACAGGTCAGCAGTTCAAATCCACCAGGCGCTCCTTGGAAACACTATGGGGCAGTTCTACTCTGCCCTATAGGGTTGGTCAGTTCTACTCTGTCCCGTAGGGTCGCTGTGAGTCGGAATTGACTCGATGGCAACAGGTTTTGGATTTTATTCATGTGTAAATTTGCACAAATAAGCTCCCAGGAGGCCTGCTGAGAGCCCTTCTGAGGCTGAGCTGTCAAGGGGCGCATTGAGGTTTCACAAGGCCCATGTACAATGTACAAAGTGTATCCCACAGCTGCCTGGTTTGATTGGCTGAGGGAAAGTAGACCAAGGACCTTCTCCAACTTCTGATCTTCCAGACTACACAGTCCAATACTGTAGCCACCAGCCATGTGGGGCTATTTAAATTTACAGTCATTAAAATTAAATTAAAATTCAGTTCCTCTGTCACACTAACCACACTTGAGGTGTTCAAAAGCCACATGTGGCTACCATATTGGACAGTGCATATATAGAACATTTCCATCTCTGTAGAAAGTTCTACTGGACAGCACTCTTCCAGCTGGTCAAGACTGTGTTGACAATTTACCCTCTGAACTTGAACCTAAACATCCCAGGGCTCCTCAGAGAAATAATGGGAAATTGCAGTTCATTTCAGAGAAAGACGTTTGATAAAGCCAAATATCGAAATGTAATTTGCCCCCCAAGTTAAAATAAAACAGCTGTCTGAATTCCAAAATAGGATTTCATCTCTTAAATTAATTTCCTCTCGGCTTTATCTGTTGGAGCTTAATTCATAATTTATGACTCAAAAATTATGTGGAAAAAATGAGTCTATCTTTATTCTGCTTCTGATCCCAACCACAATAAATGTTTGTCACAGGGGACCCTACATCTGTACAAAGTTGTTTCTCCTTTGTTCTTCTCATAATCAAGATCCAATATTTTATACAGCTGTTACACATACGTGAATGTTTTCTGTTTTGCCTGTTTTAACTTAAGGCTTTTCTGAAACAATGGTTAAGGATCTGCAGTCCCTGTGTGTGAATCATGATGATTTATTTCCACAGTAAACACATGTGCAGTAGATATTTAAGCTTTTTCACTGGCTAGCACAAATTTCTTAAATCCGTATCCAAATGGCAAAGAATGATGTGTACGCTGACAATAGAAACTCAGGGTTATTCACTGGGTGTTTTCAGCCAACAAACTTTGTATTTATTCCCAAATAGTCCTCATTTCCAGGAGCCATTCTAATTTAAATAATATTTATAAGAGATGTACTATTCATAGCTCTGTGAAGAAGAATGATAGAAAGTATGATGCCTGATATCTTACAGCTCCCAACTGCAGACAGAGGAAGTTGCTGGTTTTTCAGATGATCTGTTAATTATTTGACTCATGAATTTTCATTTTCTGAAGATACTTTTGGGTTTAATTGAAGTACCAATGCATATCATAGAGCACTAGCCAAAATAAAAGCAGCCTGACCTTGCTGAGCATCTGTGGAAGCTCAGTGATTATATCATTAAATGCACTAACCAACCAGTCAACCAATTGCCATGGAGTGGACTCTGATTCATGGTGACCTCATGTGTGTTAGAGTAGAACCATGCTCCATAGGTATGTCAATGGCTAATTTTTCAGAAATAGCTTGCCAGGCCTTTTTTCTGAGATAACTCTTAGTGGATTCAAACCTCCAACCTTTCAGATAGCAGTTAAAGAATAAATGGCAAATTCATTCTACAGGTGGGGGAGTTGTTTTGCATAAACCTAAGGGAGCTGTATATGCCCCTACCTCTTCCTCTTCCTCTGACGTTCTCCTGTCTTAAGTGGATGTTCTGATACTAAGCAGGCATGCCTATCCAGCCCAGTCTGGTTGCGGGTATGGAGCTGGTGGGTACAGCAAATCTATCAGTGCCCTGGGTCCAAAATAGTACAGAAGCTCAGACTGTTGTCCGTGAGCTACAGATTCAGTAAGACAGATTTCTAACTAGCTTCCTGCATGTCTTAGAAAACTGTCTTGGTTGTCATCTGCTAAATACAGCTTAATGATTCTGTACCATCTGAAGGAAGCACCTGTGGAGAGATACAGAAAGATTTTTGAACCCATTGTGATTTCTTGTTGATAAATTGTAAATATTAGAAAAGACAATAATTGATGAGAAACACTCAACTCTTTGTCCCTCAAAAATACAGAATAATAGGTTACACGGATATCATTTAGCAAATCCTGTGTAGAAAAAACAAAAGCGGGTATTTCAAAAGATTAATTGACAGATTCTTGGATGCTTACAAAGACAGACATGTCCCTGATGGGGGAAAATAAAACCAAAACTAAAAAAGGCCCAACCTGAAAATTAAAATCTTAAGATTAGCAATAATCTCTGAGAGATGATGTCTCTGGGACTATAGGTGATAACAACTCGGATTAAGAAGGCCCTCTATATTAAATCAACAATTTGAGCTAAGTTGCAAAGAATTAAGTAGCCAGTGTAGCACATAAAATCCAAGAATAATGTTCTTAATGGGACTAGAGTCTTTAACTAAGCTACTAGCCAAATTGACCAATGTGCTCCATTCATCTTGAATCTTACTAAAGAACGACCTCGATGCAATGAACATTGGCACCTAGTAGAGAGTTCTCTACTAGGCCCACATACCATGTTTCTTTGCAAATAGTATGCCCACACGCACATCAATACCATGTGTGGAAATGACAAAATTATGTAAAAAAAGTTCTGGCATAGTGCACCCATACACATACCACAAATGTCTCATGACATTTCCACAAGTGAATTTTGTCCTCGTTCACCCTCATTCAATAGACCAAAAATGTTACTTTTGATCGTATTTGTTTAATAAAGGTATAAGCCATGGTCAAGAAGTCATGGATTGAGTTTGGTAGAACCCTGGTAATCAGAAAATAAACAATTGAAACTGCTTTTGAGTCATCAGTCAGAACCTGAATCCTACTGAAGCCTGTCTATAAATCAGGTACTATCAATTGGAAGTGTAAACAAAGCGAAGCCTGCACTGACAAAATGGCATCGAGTAGCTGTCAATAGGAATCTCGATTCAATCTGCATTAACATAATTATCACAGTAGTCTTCTGACTCCGGCTTTTAACTGGAGGAATAAACAAAGCAAAGTTCACACACAATTACTTCTGGCTCAACAGCTGAATGTGAAAACTTTATCAGATCATCTTAAGTGAAACCATTAAGCTATGTGGTTGTTGTTGCTAGGTGCCGTTGAGTAAGTTACAACTCATAGGGACACCATGTATAATAGAAGGGAACACTGCCTGGACCTACACCATCCTCACTATCATTGTAATGCTTGAGCCCATTATTGCAGCCACTGTGTCAGTCCATCTCACTGAGGGTCCTCCTCTTTTTCGCTGATCCTCTACTTTACCAAACATGATGTCCTTCTTCAGGGAATGGTCCTTCCTGATAACATGTCCAAAGTATGTGAGATGAAGTTTCTCCATCCTCGCTTCTAAGGAGCATTCTGGCTGTACTTCTTCCAAGACAGATTTGTTCATTCTTCTGGCAGTCCATGGTATATTTAATATTCCTCGTCAACACCATAATTCAAAGGCTTCAATTCTTCTTCCGTCTTCCTTATTCATTGTTCAGCTTTCACATGCATACCATGGCTTGGGTCAGGCTCACCTTAGTCGTTAAAGTGACAGCTTTGCTTTTTAACCCTTGAAAGAGGTCTTTTGTAGCATATTTGCCCAATGCAATATGCCGTTTGGTTTCATCACTGCTGCTTCCATGGGCGTTGATTGTGGATCCTTGACAACTTCAGTTTTTTCTCTGTTTATCATGATATTGCTTATCTGTCCACTTGTGAGGATTTTTGTTTTATGTTGAGGTACAATCCATACTGAAGACTGTAGTCTTTGATCTTCATCAGTAAGTGCTTTAAGTCCTCTTTGCTTTCAGCAAGCGAGGTTTTGTCATCGGCATATCACAGGTTGTTTATGAATCTTCCTCCAATCCTGATGCCGCTTTCTTCTTTATATAATCCAGCTTTTAAGATTATTTGTTCAGCATACAGAATATGGTGAAAGGATTCAACTCTGACGCACACTTTTCCTGATTTTAAACCACGCAGCATCCCATTGTTCTGTTCGAAGGACAGCTTCTTAGTCTTTGTACAGGTTCCTCAGGAGCGCAATTAAGTGTTCTGGAACCCCCGTTCTTCACAATGTTATCCATAATTTGTTATGATCCACACAGTCAAATGCCTTCGCATAGTCCATAAAACACAGATAAACATCTTTCTGGTGTTCTCTGCTTTCAGCCAAGATCTATCTGACATTAGCAATGAGATCCCTTGTTCTACATGCTCTTCTGAATCCAGCTTTAATTTCTGGCAGTTCCCTGTTGATGTACTGTTACAACCACTTTTGAATGATCTTTAGCAAAATTTTACTTGTATGTCATTAATGATATTATTCCAAAATTTCCACATCCTGTTGGATCATATTTCTTTGGAATGAGCAAGAATATGGATCTCTTCCACTTGTTTGAATATGAAGTTGTCTTCCAAATTTCTTGGCATAGACGAGTGACAACTACACTGTTGCATCCATTTGTTGAAACATCTCAGTTGGCATTAGGTCAATTCCTAGAGCCTTGTTTTTTGCCAATGCCTTCAGTACAGCTTGAATTTCTTTCTTTCAGCGCCATAGGTTTTTAATCATATGCTACCTTCTGAGATGGTTGTGTGTCAACCAGTTTTTTTGGTACAGCGACTATCTGTATTCCTTCTATTTTGTTTTGATGCTTTTTGCATCGTTCAAATTTTTGCCCATAGAATCCTTCAGTATTGCAACTTAAGGCTTGAATTTTCTTCTTCTGTTCTTTCAGCTTAAGGAATGCCGAGTGTGTTCTTCCTTTTTGGTTTTCTAACTCCAAATCATTGCACATTTCATTATAATAATTTACTTTGTCTTCTTAAACTGCCCTTTGAAATCTTCTCTTTATCACTTTTACTTCATCATTCCTTCAGATCCCTTTAGCTATTCTATGTCCAAGAGCAAGTTTCAGAGTTTCTTCTGACATCCATTTTGGTCTTTTTTTTCTTTCCTGTCTTTTTAATGACCCTTTGCTTTCTTCATGTGTGATGTCCAAGATGTCCTTGTCCAGACAAATTGTTCAATGTGTCAAATCTATTCTTGACATCTTCTCTAAATTTAGGTGGTATATACTCAAGGTCGTATTTTGGCTCTCATGGACTTGCTCTAATTCTTTTCAGCTTCAGCTTCAACTTGCATATGAGCAATTGATGGTCCATTCCACAGTCGGCCCCTGGCCTTGTTCTGACTGATGATATTGAGCTTCTCCATTGTCCCTTTCCACAGAGTAGTCTATTTGATTCCTGTGTAATCCATCTGGCATGGTCCATGTGTATAGTTGCTATTTATGTTGTTGAAAATAGGTATTTGCAATGAAGAAGTCATTGGTCTTGCAAAATTCTATCATGTGATCTCATGTCTCGTTTCTATCACCAAGGTCATATTTTCCAGTTACTGATCCTTCCTCTTTGTTTCATAGTAGTCCATATAATTATCCCACTGAAAATGGCCAGTACTAGCCCATTTCAGCTCACTAATATCTAGGATGTCCATCTTTATGTGTTTCCTGTCATTTTTGACAACTTCTAATTTTCCTAGATTCATACTTCATACATTCCACATTCTGATTATTAGTGGATATTCAGAACTCTTCATTTTGAGTCATGCCACATCAGCGAATGAAGATCCCAAAAGCTTGACTCCGTGTACATCATTAAGGCCACCTCCACTTTGAGGAGGTAGCTCTTCCCCAGTGGTATTTTGAGTGCCTTGCAACCTGAGAGGCTCATCTTCCATAGTATATCAGACAGTGTTCTGCTGCTACTCGTAAAGTTTTCAATGGCCAATTTTTCAGCAGTAGATTGCCAGGTCCTTCTTAGTCTGTCTTAGTCTGGAAGCTCTGCTGAAACCTGTCCACCACAGATGATCCTGCTGGTATTTGAAATACTGGTGGTATAGCTTTCAGCATCACAGCAACACCAGGCCACCGCAGTACACGACAAACAGACAGATGAGCGGTGGTAAGCTATGTTAGGTCTATTTGTTTTATAGTCTAATTATGTTTTATTAGCACCAATGTCTTTGATCGGTGATCATAAGTCACCTTAGTCATATGCTTGCGAGCATATAAAAAGGCTCTTGCTTCTCATACACCTCACATTTGAATTTTGAGATCTCTTAACCAGAACCAGACAGTTATCTCTTATATTGTGCATATTTTTTCAGTTTATAAATCTAAATCTTAGAACGCTTTAGGTTCATGGCAGGAATTAAACACAAGTCCCACACCACCAACTTCAAACTGAAAGTCATTGCAAGGCCAGAAGAAACAGACAAGGGTTTGAGGTTGGAGAGTCATCCATTAGCAAACGGAGGCACGAGAAAGAGGAGATGGAGAAAATCAATAATCCACAAAACCGCTCATGTTTTGGGACCAAAGAAAAATGGCCTGAGTTGGAGAAGGACTTGAAAGACTAGATTATTTCTCGAAGGGAAAAAAAAAATCAAGCTCCCTCTACTGTTGCAATTCAGATTAAAGTGAAGCTTCTGGAAAATGAAAAAGGAATCTCAGATTTCAAGGAGAATTTCACCTGGGTTTCTGGATTCATGAAAAGGACTGGCCTTTCCAAAAGAGTGAGAACCACTGTAGGCCAGCAACTTCTGGATGACTGGGAGCAAAAGATGATCACCTTCTGTGAATTCGTCACCAGTGGAATCTCTGAACTTGGTATCACTGCAGTGGACATAATTAACAATGTCTTTGGACAGTCTAACCACCAAGACTGTAATTGCTTCGGGTGTGAAAACTGTAGCCATTACAAACACTGAGTACAAGAGGACAGACTTCACTATAGTCCTTGGTTGCACAACGAGTAGATTGAAATTAAAGCCAATGGTAATTTTCAAGAGAATTACAAGGCCTTGTGAAAAACTGCCCAGCATTGTGGTAGTTCATTATAATGAAAAGGGATGGATGGACTGTGATGTTATGACCGTATGGGTAGGTAAATGTTATAGGGCCAGGCAGGTGGGATTCTCTTCGAAGAAGTCTTAACTAATTTTCAATGCCATGGCTGCTCACAAAGAAAAAAAAAATTCAAAATTGTATTAACTGATGCCCATATAGCAATCATACCTGTGGCCTTATCTGCAAGCTGTAGCTACTAGGTATAGCAGTCAACCACCTGTTCAAGACTTTCATGAGAAGAGAGTGGGATGAATGTATGTAGCCTGGGATTCATGAGTTGACACCATCAGGATGACTGAATTGGGAGATGTTTGCAGAAGTGGGTGGCTTCTCTTTGAGGGAAAATAACCCCATAAACCATCAACAACGGCTTCAGAAAGGCTAGGATTGTGTAGCAGCAGAATACCTGTGTGAAGATGAAGATGCTGAAGGCAGTGATGCTGATGACATCAGTTCAGAACTCACAGAAGAGCATCTGCAGGCAGCTCTGAGATAGTTCAATGATGATGGTGATGAGGGATCGGACTTTGAAGGGTTCTGGGAATCCGATGAAGATGATGACAATAATGAATGAATAAACTAAAATGGCCTGTTTTAAGATGAAAACACAATTTCTTCTGGTGATTTTAGTTGATTTCAAAGACATTGGTTATCAAAAATTATACTTCAATTTAAGATTTATGAAAAATATAAACAACATCTTGTAGTTGTAGGCCTAGGATAATTTCTTTTTTTAAAAATTTTACTGTGTTTTAGGTGAAAGTTTACAGCACAAATTAGTTTTTCATTCAAAAATTCATACACAAATTGTTTTGTGACATTGGTGGCAATCCCGGCAATATGTCAGCATTCTCCCCTTTCCATTTCTACCCTGGGCTGTCCATGTCCATTTGTACAGTTTTCCTGTCCCTTCCTGCCTTCTTGTCTTTGCTTTTGGGCAGGTATTGCTCATTTGGTCTTCTGTACTTGACTAAACTAAAAAGCATGTTCCTCACATGTGTTATTGCTTGTTCTAGAGGACTGTCTAATCTTTGGCTGAAAGGTGGACTTCAGGAGTGGCTTTAGTTCTGAGTTAGCAGGGTGTCCGGGGGCCATAGTCTCAGGGGTTCCTCCAGTCTCTTTCAGACAAGTCTAGTCTTTTTTTGTAAATTTGAGTTTTATTCTACATTTTTCTGTCACTCTATCTGGGACCCTCTATTGTGATCCTTGTCAGAGTGGTCAGTGGTAGTAGCCAGGCACCATCTAGTTCTTCTGGGCTCAGGCTGGTAGAGGCTGTAGTTTGTGTGGTCCATTATTCCTTTGGGCTAATATTTTCCTTGTGTCTTTGGTTTTCTTCATTCTCCTTTGCTCTGAATGTGATGGGACCAACAGATGTATCTTAGATGGCCGCTCAAGCTTTTAAGACCCCAAACGCTACTCACTAAATTAGGATATAGAACATTTTCTTCGTGAACTACATTATGCCAAGTGACCTAGATGTCCCCTGAGACCATGATCCCCAGCCCTCAGCCCCAGTACCTTGGTCCCTCAGGTGTTTGGATATGTCTAGGAAGCTTCTATGACTTTTGCCTTGGTCAAATTGTGCTGACTTCATCTATATTGTGTGTTGTCTGTTTTCTTCACCACAGTTAACTCGTCTCCTATTTAGTTAGTGATTTCTCCTTCCTGCCCCTACCCTTTCTCCTAACCATCAAAGTGTTTTGTTTTTTTTTTTTCTGTGTGTAAACCTTTTCTTGGTTTTTTATAATAGTGGTCTCCTACAATCTATATCCTTTTGTGATTGACTTATTTCACTCAGCGTAATGCCCTCCAAATTCAGGCATGTTGTGAGATTTTTGTGGATTCATCATTGTTCTTTATGTTGCCTGGTATTCCATCATGTCTGTGTACCATAATTTGTTTATCCATTCATCTATTGATGGGCACTTAGGTTGTTTCCATCGTTCTGCTATTGTGAATAATGCTTCAGTGAACATGTCTATTCACGTGATGGCTCTTATTTCTCCAGGATAAATTCCTAGGAGTGGGATCACTGGATCGTACAGTATTCCTGTTTCAAGCTTTTTAAGGAGGCACCATTTCATTTTCTGTGGTGGTTGTACCATTCTACACTCCCACCACCAGTGCGTAAGAGTTCCAATCTGTCTACAACCTCTCCGACATTTGTTATTTTCTGTTTTTTTTTTTAGTGCCAGTAATGTTGGAGTGAGATGGTATCTCATTGTAGTTTTGATTTGAATTTCTCTAATAGCTAATGATTGCGAGCAATTTCTCATGTATCTGTTAGCCGCCAGACTAGGATCATTTCTTACTTACTAATTTCTAGCGCTTCGTGCATTCATACTCTTTGGTTTCAACATGGCGTCCCATTTCTATCACCAGCCCATTCAGTTCATCATCAGTTGCACTTGGTTTAGGAAGATACCTACCTTAAATGAAGTTTCCATGAGATCAGTTTTATCCTGGTGACATTAAATCCACTGGACAGAGAAAAAAAAAATTAAAATTGAAGTCAGTAACACATAAAAAAACATTGGCGTAGTGAGCTTACGAAAATAACGAGTGGAGGTTGTGCAGTTTGCAAAAATGTGCAACGTGCGTATCACCTAAAAATACAGTATTTCTCTTACTGGTTGAATTGAATGCTTACCAAGAGTGAGTTATGTTTGTAACTTGATATGTTTATGTGCTTAGTGCTGTCCTGGTTATTATGTAATTTTTAACTTACGTAAACCCATGAATTATGGTGCAAAAAGAAAATTGTTTCTATAAAACAAAGTTGAGTGCCTCAAAAGCTTCTATAAAGGCAAGTCACTGAAAATGTTTGTGATCAAATTAGATAAAAGCATCTAACTAAAGAATTGTGGGAGGTGAAGGATTGAATCAAAAGTAGGGGTATTCTGCATATGAATTACTTCTCAAGTGGTTTTAAGTTCTTGTTCCACTATTAAGAAAAAAAGAACAAACCTGGAAATCTTAGACAATGTATAAAGCATGTGTTTCATGAAAAAATAAATAAATAAAAGACAATGGATGAGTCCAATAATAGGATCTGTAGGCAAAGCAGCAGCCTTGGGCCTACCTCGAGTGCTCTTATTTAACCAATACTTACATGCTGCTTCCCGTTTAAGATAGTACTCTACAGCCTCTACAGTATTCATGAATTTAATCTCCATTATAACCCTAAGAGGTAGGAGCTATCATTACAAATGGGGACACTTATGCATGGCAGGTCACCCAGCTGGTAACTGACAGAGCCCAGATGTGCACGGAGATCAGCTTCCAGAGCCCTCCCCTTCACCTCTGTACAAGTAAGCTCTGCAGGAGCAGGGATGGCCGTGAGGGACATTTTCAATTCCCCACCCTAACTGACATTTTCATTAACTGACCAACCTCTGATCAACAGGGATAAGAGGGCTTCTGCCGAGAAATCACAATACAGAGCCCACCACATTTACACGTTGCTGAAAGGCTCTTGATTTGTAGCACCGAGGAGTTCTGCCTTAGCCTTGTGTTGGACACCTGTGTCATCATCATCCTTGTGTGACGTTCTTCTCCGTATTTTCAGCCTAGCACAGTTTTTTATTTTTTTATCTGATATTTAAAAGGGTCCTAGTAGCCATATGCTAAGGCCAAGATAGAAAGAAGGACGTTACAGTGTAGGTTACTCACACAAACAGCTGAGGACCTGACAGCTCGGAACCAAGGTGTAAACATTTGCTGTGACTGCCTAGAGTGCTGGCCATTTTATTTTTTTGCTATTGTTTTGTTTTATATTATTACTTCAGCTGACATGAGAGGCTTTTAAAATTCTACTTGTTCTTTGGATTTTTTTTTTTTTTCTTTTTTTTCCCTCCTGTGTTTTTATTTTCAGAATGTCCCATCTATCCATCATCTGACTTGGCAGGTCACAACACACTCACTTCTGCGCCAGTCCACAAGCAATGAATCCCACTCTCTGAGATCCAAGCCAAGGCCAGCACCTCTCAGGGGCCTTTAAGGTCATAGCACCCTCATTGCCTTCCCCTTGTTGGAGTTCATGTAGCATCAGTGATCTGGCACGTAACTGATCAGCTCATTGTCCTGTAGGGGATGGAAGCCTAGCCATTCATGGCAGTGACAGTGCAACCCCCAATGACTAGGGATTTCTTGTTCATTTTCATCTCAACCATATAGTAATCTCCCTGAAGGCAAGAACTGTGCTCAGTGCTGCTTTTCACCCTGCCACAGACACTATCCCTGTTTATAATAGATATTCAATGGAAACTCGCTGAAGGCTTAACACTTAATTGTTGTTTTTAACTACCACAGACTTGGCCCCTTACTCATGGCAACCCCATGCACTGCAGAACAAAACACTACCTGGTCCCATGCCATCCCTGTGATCAGTTACGGATCAAATCTTTGTGATCCATTGGGTTTTCATTGGTTGATTTTAGGATTTAGATCACCAGGCCTTTCTTCCTACTCTTAGCCTGGAAACTCCACTGAACCCTGCTGCACATCACAGCAACACACAAACCTCTACTGTCAGACAGGTGGTGACTGCACATGAGGTGCACTGGCTGGGACTCCAACCCAGGTCTCTTGCATGGAAGGCGAGAATTCTACCACCGAACCACCACTGCCCCGTAACACTTAATGACATTTTTTTTTTCTGAAATGTAATTTTGCGTGGGTTTCTTAACCTCAGCACGATTGTTAATCTTCTTGGCGAGATGACCATGCTTTCTTTTGTGCATTTGTGTGTATCTCTTGTGTCAGCCCCTGTACCTAGCTCGGTAGATGTCCAATTCATATTTTTATAATTCTTTCATTTATTTGTGAAGAGCAGATTTTTGGGGGCCAAAATACACTTTTTGCTGCATTAAAACGTGTCATTGAAAAGTGAACACAGCCACACAGACCTGACCGATCGACTGAACAACACCAAAGTGTCTTCTGTAGAATATTTGATCATTAAGAGAAACTTGAAAATGCCAGCTATATTAAACATTTTTAAATGTGTATATTTTGCTTTTTAAAAGATCTATGCATCGTTGCTTAAGGGTGATGGACAAATTTGGAAGCAGATAGTGGCGATGGTTGTGCAACATGGTGAACATAATGTCACCGAATTGTACACGTAAAAATGTTGAAATACAAATGTTTCATTATAAATGTTATTAGTTGCCGTCTAGTCAGCTCTGGTCCCATGTCATCCTTGAGCACTACATCAGACAGTGTTCTGTTACGATCCATAAGGTTTTCGTTGCCAGATTGTTAGAAGTAAATTGCCAGGCTTTTCTTCCTCATCTGTCTTAATCTAGATGCTCCGCTGAAACCTCTCCACCATGGATGGCTCTGCTGGTATTTGAAATACCAATGCCATAGCTTCCAGCAGCGTAGCAACATGCAAGCCATCACAGTATGGCAAACTGACGGGGGGGTAGTGGTTTTTATATACAATAAGTCCCTGGGCTATAAATGTCCGACTTACAGACAACTCGTACTTGCCCTTTAATGTATGTAAATTTGCCTGCAGATTGAAATGATTAAGCCAGCCCTTACTCACAACAATCCTTCGTCACAGTCACCTTCGCTTGCCACAAATGCAGCTTTTAAATCATTGAAAAGGCTTCAAGCCTTTTCTTGCACTAAATTAAGGTGAAATAAGAACCGTATGCACCTGTTCCGACCTAACCTGCGAATTCGATTTAGACACACTTAGGAACAGATCTTTTTAGGAACGGATCTCGTCTGTAACCCGGGCACTGCGTGTGTATACTTACCACACACTCACAAAGGTCTACACATACCTGCCTCTTAAGTACTTTATACTCTATAGAGTTGAAGTGAGGTGAGAAGATGAAAGAAAGAAGAAATCCCTGGGAGGGCATCAGAATAATAAGAGAGGAGTGGGTGAGTAAGGAAGGGAGTTGGTAAAGGACAGGCGAAGGTTCTTCAGTTCTGGTGGTGGAAGCTTTCCTTCTGATGGATCAGGGCCTCCCTTGAGCTATAGGCTAAGAAGGAGTCAACAGAAGAGGCAAGAAAGTCCACACACACTTAGAGCTGCTGCCTGGCTTCCCACACTGCTAGGATATAAGCTTGCTCTTACACGTTTCTGGAATTGATTAGCTCTGTCCCTGGGCTCTTGTTGTGGCAGCCATGGAAGCAGCCTAGGCCCAGCTCTACCAGCCTGGCATAATGTAGATAGACCCACAGGGCACCAGGGGGAGCAGCCTGGGGATGCTTCAGAGGTGCTGAGTCATGCCAGGGCCCAGGTGGCACAGTACCCACTGATGGGGAAACTGTCAACTTACATCATCAGAGGACTTTGTTGGCTTCATGATGGGCATCTGTCGGATGTGAGAACATACGGAGAATGGCAGCAGGGATTCCATCTCATGCAATAAGCCCCAGGAAGAGTATTAACTTGTAAGAATGGAGAAGTGGCCTCTCTGAGAAGTAAGGGGCACTTGGAAAGATCACAGGACACCTGTCTGGCAGGCCTTCCGATGATGAGATGCACCGCACGAGGCCTGGTTTGGGATCAAGTGCAAGCAGCAGAGAAGATGAGGCAAAATCTTCAGGGTTATTGCAAGAAGCGATTCCCCCTTTTGTCATGCTTTCCAGCCCTCTCTATACTTGCTTCACCTTCGACAGTATCGTTTTTCTTTCTTTCCTGACGCAAATTCTTTACTCTAGCCAAGCAGAAATGCTTTCGCTCTACAGAGCACGACATAGGTTTTCCTTCAGCTGCTCCATTTTGTGTCTCATTCCCCTGTTCAGAATGAGAATCCACCTCTATGCCTCACCCCGTCGCTCCTCTTCATTCAGTTAACAACTTTGCAACCCCAAAATGTTAGTGCCGGGGTACGGTGGGAAGAGACTTTGCCTCAAGGGCCTGTGATCCACAAGTGAGGCTGGAGAACAGAGCCATGGTGGTGAGAGGCATGTGGGACACTACAGACGCAGGGCAGGGGACCTAACCCAGCTTGAAGAAGGGCTTGGGGAAGGCCTACCTGAGGAAGCAATGCCTCAGTGTAAGCCTTGACAGATGCATAGGTGTATTTTAGGTAGAGAGGGCAGTGGGGGTTCAGTGGTAGAATTCTCGCCTTCCATGCGAGAAACCAGGGTTCGATTCCCAGGCGGTGCATCTCATGCACAGCCACTGCCCATCTGTCAGTGGAAGCTCGTGTATTGCTGTGATGCCTAACGGATTTCAGCAGAGCTTCTAAACTAAGACAGACTAGGAAGAAAACCTGGAGATCTACTTCCAAAAATCAGCCAATGAAAACCCTATGGATCACAGTGGTCCAATGCTGTTGTGCATAAGGTCACCATGAGTCAGGGGGCGACTTGACAGCCAGATCTGACCTGAAAACCACTTTGCTTCCTTTGTTCTGCTGATAGTGGGTTTTAAGTTAAAATGTGCACATGCTCAGAGCATGAGGACACCAGGCTTCTCAATCAGATTCATGATACAGCCAGACAATATGGCTTCATTCATTTTTTTCAGCAAGAATTCATTGAGCAACTACTGTATGCTTAGTACCGTGCTGGTTCCTGGGAACACAGAGATAAGACACAATCTCAGACCTCCAGGAGTCATGATTTAATAAGGAGAGAGATATATGAACAAGTAATTAAAGTAGAATGGTAAATGCAACAAAAACGTTTACCAGCAGGTTATCAGAGGAAAGAGAGATTGCCTCTGTAAGACAACACGCCCTGCTCAGCTACGCCATAACTCTAAGACCACACTCCACATCCGCGTGGTGCTCACAGGTCGTACCCGATTTCTAGACAGCCAGGAGACCATTAGAAAAAGGGCACCAATAATTAATATGGATTGTTCCATAAACATCACATCCTTCCAATCAGAGCCTGAATGCACCTTAGCACATAGAAAGTAGCTTTTATTACTTACAATATTCAGACAGCATTCAACTGGAAAAGTCCCATCATAAGAAGTTCCTTCTCAAAAGCTGTCTGGGCAGAGATGATGACTCTCCCTTGCACATCTCACTTTGTGCCATGGGTAAGGGACTTAAATGGGACCCTACCTGCTGCCAGTCTCCCCCTGGCCAGGTAGGTCCACTTAGGTGGACTCTAAACTTTTGTCCCCTGTGCCCCATCTGTACCACAGCTGAGGAGACTCAAAACTTCCTCTCCCAGCTGTTTTATACCCCCAAACCAAAGTGACTAATTGTATCTTTTTAATACTGCTAGCAAACATCCTACTGCATCACTTTCCCCTACTTCCTGAGGAGGGGGAGGGTGGATAGCCCAGAATTGTATCTTTTTAATCTTGTTAACAAACATCAGGCCTCAGTGGAGGGGAGGGGGGGGGTTTGTTCTGAGGAATGGAGAAAAATATAACCACCTGGCTTGTGCAAAGGATTTACTCCTCATAAACTGAGTTATCAAGGAAGTCTTCCAGGAGGTGGCGACAGCTAAACTGGACTTTGAAGGATGAATAGGAGTTTGTTAGGTTAACAAGGTTCCAAAAAGCACTCCATGGACTAAACTCAATACCAGGCTTAATACTGGGATCTATATCCAGATAAATCCCAGGTCCTAGTTTTAATCACAGCTATAATTTTTTTTTTATAAAATTATGAAGTTGTCTTAACCTAATTCTGTCTCGTTTGGCCCTCCGAAGTGCTTCAGGAAATGTCAGATTAACTCACTGAGCTCCAATAGAAAAGCAAAAACCTCAGCAGAGTGTCCTGCTCGTTGAATTCTCTGCTGTGACCTTCACCAACAATTCTCTCCGGCCTTTTTACCTGAGGATGAATCTAGTTAATCTGACTTAAGAAATCTAATGAAAAATGAAGAACCCTCTGTGTCTAAGGTTCATTTTAAGGATTTTAACATTAAATGAATGTTCAAAACTCGACGTGAATCAACACTATATCGCAATAGATGAAGTGATTGAAATGTAAATTCAGGAAACGCACCATGTAGCATGAGATATTCAGGCCATATATATTTTTTCATACTTCAAACATATAGGAAAACTGGATTATCTTGGACTTAGTAAATTTCATGCAATAAGTGTTTGTCATAGTAACCTTAAAAATTTCCCAGTAAAAATTGCTATTAAGCCTTACATTTTCTTGAATTTTGAATAAATGTAAAGATTTGGAAATGCGAGGGACAGAAAGTACTCAGAAAGGAATGGTGATGCTTACCTGGGGATTTGATTATGCAGATTGGAGCATTAATTTCTTGGCACTCGGCATTGCGGAATGTCCACTGCTATCAGTGAATGTCACACCTGGGAAATCTTATTCCTGGCTTGAAAAGATTAAGTAAGCCAAACTCTGACATGAAAGACTAGCGTTTCCAGCAGTGAAAAGCAATTCTGGCTTTGTTCTATCCCCTCTGTTACCACGAGGGTGCACTTGTTTGAGAGTTGCTCTGACACACCCAGAGCCGCTTTCTGAAACCGGGCAGTGACTCGCAATCTGCTGCTGCCATCCAGGAGAGCTGCGGACCAAGTCTTTAACCTGTCAGGCTGCCTGTGAAGAAGCATGTCTTTGAAGTTCTCAGTCCTGGCTACGTGGATCAGAGAGGGGAGAGGAGGGTAGGGTTTACACCAAGGAGACAAAGAGAAGCATCCAGGGTCTCTCAGCAGAGATCACCCAGAATAGGGTGCGTCTCCATGAGGTTAGGCTTCAGGCAGGTCTGAAGCCCAGTGATGCTTGGGTTATCAGACCCTGGAGACAAGTGGGATTGACCTTCAGCTATGCCTGACTGTGTCAGTCATCTAGTGCTGCTCTAACAGAAATACCACAAGTGGATGGCTTTAACAAAGAGAAATTTATTTTCTCACAGTCTAATAGGTTACAAGTCCAAATTCAGGGCATCAGCACCAGGGGAAGGCTTTCTCTCTCTGTCGGCTCTGGAGGAAAGTCCTTCTCATCAACCTTCCCCTAGACTAGGAGCTTCTCTGCATGGGAACCCCAGGTCCAAAGGATGCACTCTGCTCTGGGCATTTCCTTCTTGGTGGTATGAGGTCCCTATGTCTCTCTGCTTGCTTCTCTCTTTTGTATCTCAGAAGAGATTGGCTTAAGACACTAGTAGATCTCATCACCATAACTGCTGTTAATCCATCTCGTTAACATCATAGTTATAGTATTTACAACACATAGGAAAATCACATCAGATGACAAAATGGTAGACAATCACACAACACTGGGAATCATGGCCTAGCCAAATCAATACACGTTTTTGAGGGGACATAATTCAATCCATGACACTGACCCACTGCAGTTTTTGGGATTCAGCTCACAGTAGCCTCCACACCAACCACAGGGACGGAGATAAATATTCCCAGGGCAAGATGCTCTCATATCCTAATACAGTTGATTTATAGCTTGCACCTGGCTGCACCAGGGCAGCTGAGTTTGGCTTCAAGGGCAAAACGATATTCTCCACATATACATACACACAGGCCCAGGTTAAATTTTCAAGACCTGATGGAAATCCTCAGACAGGTCAGGTATCTATCATGAGGCCTGGAGGGTGCCATCTCGAGGTTTGGAGACCTGGGAAATGTTTCCGAGTCTCCTGCTTCAAAAGGCCATCTTCAAGCAATTGAGTTCTAGGAGACTTTTCTTCCTTAAAAGCAGCTGGTATCCCTTTCCGGGGTCAGCCCTGTCAATCACTATCACCCTGTGTCTCATAATGAAGAACTAGAATAATACCTGATTTTTCCTCGTAGTCCCAAAGTCAGCCCATCCTCCTGCTCTGGGCCTGCAGCACATATTGCTGGAATGAGGATGCCACATGGTATGGTACAGACTGTGTTGTGCAGTCTAACCCTGACTCGCTGGTGCCTAAGGCAGGCCAAGTGGGCATGTCACACGGCCTCCCAGGGCGCACAGCCATACGTCACGGGACTGGTAGGAGGACAGAAGGATCCGGAGAGATGTACCCATAAGGTAAAGGAAAGTAAAGGAGCAGGCAAGGATGTGCATGGCCATCTCTGTAGAGAAGCGGGCCATGTGGTGCTGTCGCCTTAGATTTGCTTTATTGAGGCCCCAAAGTATATTTCTGTAAGTGGTTGGGGTGAGGCCCAGCGATGGCCAGCTATGGCAGCTTTCCACATAGAATCTGCTGGTGCAATTAATGAGGGGGCAGTGGTGGTTCATTGGAAGAATGCTCACCTTCCCCGTAGGAGACCTGGGTTCCATTCCTGGCCAGTGCACCTCGTGCACAGCCACCACCCATCTGTCAGTGGAGCCTTGCGTGTTGCGGTGATACTGAACAGGTTTCAGCGGAGCTTCTAGAGTAAGACAGACTAGAAAGAAAGGTCTGGAAACCCACTTCCAAAAATCAGCCAATGAAAACCCTATGGATCACAACAGTCCAAGTCCCTTGTGCATGGGGTCACTATGAGTCAGAGCTGACTCGACGTGTCAGCAGCTAAAGAACAACATACATTAATAAAGCTTTGAGGTCATTTCCATACCTCATTAGCAGGCACGAGTCATCTCACTAAATTTCCACCATAAGCCTGGAGTATTATTGCATTTTTACAAATAGAGTCTGCTGCTTCTTAGCCAGGGCTCTTTTCCTGGTCACAGCTTTCTGTTGTAAGTACCCACTGTCTGCTTAGGCCCTCCCCTCTGGCCGTCACCTCCAACACTTTCCCCAGGCCTATGTAAAGAAAGGATATTGCAGTGACACTCACTGCATCAGCCAACTAAAAGGCACAGAAGGGTCTGTTTGGACTTGGCCATGTGCTACAATTTGGACAAATCAAGTTACATCCATCTGATCAGTATTCTAAGAACCTGAGTTAAAGACAACTCTATTGTAGGCATAATAGATATTTCCCTCAATAAGTACATGAACCTGATAGCCTAGGAACATGATCAGATCATTTTCCCTAGAAACGTGTTTACACCAAGGAATAATAGAGTCAAAAGATATTATACATGAGCTTCAGAGATCACGTAACCTAACCCCTTCTTATCAAAGGTGAGACTGGCACTGAGATTGATACGAGGTCACCTGGTTTGTTCAGACAAGTGGTGACTAACAGCTAGGGCTCCTGTCTCCCAGCTTGTGCCTTTTCTATTATGCCAAGGGATAATGCATCTGAATCAAGGAAGAGGGAGAACTTAGCTTAAGAAATGTACTTTCAGCCTAATTGGCAACTTTCGGGAAAGGTGTAGATGGAGTGGGCCGATTGAACACCAACAAGGCAGGTTTGAGAGGACTGGGGAGACAGGAGGAAAGAAGACATCACTGCGTGGAGTAGCAGAAAGACCACCGAGATCCAGTCAGTCTTGGATTCAAGTCCTCAGACCACATTTTGGTTGGATGACCTTGAGCAGGTTCCTAAAAATCCCTTGAACCTTAATTTTCTCAGATGAACAAACAAAGCAATGGAAATGAGTCTAACGTGCCCAATACAATGACTGCCACGTAGTAAACACTAAACAGATGCTGTAGTTCTTTTCTCTTCCTAGGAGGTTTCTTGGCTTCCTCTGGGGTCCAGAGGTATTACACCCAAAATATGCTGTATTAAATCAGTTCCTCATCACTATTGCCATTATTTTGGCTGGATTTTCCTAGGGATTTGTATTTCTGAGGATTCTCTGGAGATATTTAGCTCCAAATTGATCCTTCTAATGTGGAAATTATCAAACAATTAACAACTTTGAGGACTAAGGTGTGCCTGACCCAAGCCATGGTGTTTGCAGTTGCCTCATATGCATACAAAAGCTGGACCATGAAGAAGGAAAACCAAATGAGAATTGATGCCTTTGAATTGGGTGTTGGTGAAGAATATTGAATACAACATCAACTGCTCGAAGAATGCACAAATCTGTCTTGGAAGAAGTACAGCCAGGATGCTCCTTAGAAGCAAGATGGTGAGACTTCATCTCATGTATCTTGGACATGTTATCTGGAGGAACCAGCCCCTGTCCTTGGTAAAGTAGAGGGTCAGCGAAAAAGAGGAAGACCCTCAATGAGATGGATTGACACAGTGGCTGAAACAATGGGCTCGAGCATAACTACAACTGTGAGGATGGGACGGGGCCAGGCAGTGTTTCATTCTGTTGTACATAGGGTCACTATGAGTTGGAACCCACTTCTCAGCACCCAGCAACAATAACAACAACAGATCCTTATGGGCTTTTAGTTGAATAACTCAGAGTGAATGTTTAAGCAAGAAAATGTGTGTGAAATATCCTGGAGTTGAATGAGTTGGAATTACCCTGAATTAAACTATCTATCTAATCTGGTCTATAGGGTCGCTTTGAGTCAGAATCGACTCGACAGCACTGAGTTTTTTCTTTTTTTTTTTAATCAAATCTGGTGGTTATCTCAGAGTGGGAGCTGGCTGGATTACAGGAACCTTTGAGAATCTGAAAAGATAATGGGTCTTCTCTCCAGAAAACCATATAAATACAGAGAAAATTTTACTTATAATTTGAAAAGTTTCAGAGAAGACCTCCTATTGACTTCCTTAATTAAAATATTAATCCTAATTTAAGATTTAATCCACGACGATGATCCATATCGCCACTGTCCTTTTACCTTTTACTCATTTATATTACGCTTACTACTTCCTATTGTATCGTTCTTCCCCTCAGGCTTGTTTTGGAATCCTTACCAAGTGTGCTGGGTCCCTGAATGCATAACTTTATAAATTCAGAGTACAAGTCAACCTAAGAGAAGGCGTTGTTTTTGGCTTTTCCTCTCTACTTTACAGATAGCTAAATATTGAATAGGAGAGGATAAGGATCGTGTCACAGGGATCATATTGCATAAGCGGTATATCTCATGGCCAGTTTTATGTTGTGAAGAAATTCAGAACTTCCAAATAAAATGCTGTGCATTTTCTGATATTAGATGCATACAGATGTTTTCCAGTAAGGCCTGCTCATATTCCTTGTCATATTTGAGGTCGTTCCTTGAATTAATGTAAAGATCTCATAATGATATGAGTACAAATTGCCATTGCCATGAATGCCACAGCACAATTTGCCATAAAAACAACGCAAGCTGCCATGAAAGTGGTGATCTGCAGGCTGGTGCTTGAGATGCAAAATTGTCCTCTCGTTACACCGTCATGTCCATTGCAAAAAGGAAGGAATAATTCACACGTTAATTCCTTATCAAAAAAGAACATTTAAGATGTTCATGCATGCCCCTTGTGCATCTGAGTGTATTACCACGAGTGATTGTTCACTAAGCTACGTTTGGGTTTTTGATGTATGATGCAGTGTGTCACGCGTACTTCCTTGAAGACATTCGTGTAAAATGTTCAGTAGGTTACGTGAGCAGCTTCTCGGCCTTTGATGCATTTGTGTCTCAGTTAATAGCTAGAAAGGACATCACAGGGCTTGGTGTGCTTGTGCAGTGTTGCCAGATGGGAGGGAATGTGTGTATCTTGGCTGCCTAGATGGGTTCTAAGGAAAATAAAGGAAAAAGTAAGAAGAAGGGCTTCTGGGTTAAATACCCCTGTGTTCAAAGTCAGTTTTTACTACTGACTGATTTTGTGACTTTAGGCAAGTAATTTCATTTCTCTAAACTTCACTTCGGAGTCCCTGAGTAGCGTATATGGTTAAGGCTGCTAACCAAAAGGTTGGAGGTTCGAGTTCACCCAGAGGTGCCTCGGAAGAAAGGCTTGGTGAACTACATCCAAAAAAAATCCAGCCATTGAAAACCGTATGAAGCGCAGTTCTCCTCTAACGCACATGGGGTCACCGTGAGTCAGAATTGGCTCAACGACAACTGTTCTTTGTTGTTGTTGTAGTTATTGCTTTAATATGAGTTAACTCCTCTGTGAAAGGAGATGACAAATCCATGGTTGTTGTCCTTCCATGTGTGTGTTGTACAGTTAAGTGAGTTAACATATATAAACTACTTAGTATAATGTATTAGGCTACCATTCCAAAAAACCAAACCAGTTGCTGACGAGTCAATCTACCAGCCACTCCTTGGAAAACCTATGGGGCAGTTCTACAGAGTAGAACTGCCCCATGGGTTTTCCAAGGAGTGGCTGGTAGATTCAAACTGCCAACCTTTGGTTAGTGGCTGAACGCTTAACCACTGCACCACCAGGGCTCCAAAAGCTACCATTAATACCTATGTATTTATATTATTTCTCTATGAGGATTTTATCTTATTTCTTGGGTTTCATTCTCATTTCTCAAAATGCTAAATGCACTTTTGGGATTTAATAATTTTTCATTGACATCCTGGTAAGAATTCTCAAGCATTTTGATAATTGCTTCCAACCACTTTGTATACTGTTATAGTGTAAATATGACACACTTGCTATTCTTTAAAAGTATACAGTTGAAAGCAATGTTTGCATGGCATGGAAATTTACCCATGTCACACACATTCATAAATACTGCACAAATCATTCCATGGAACAATAAAATGGATAAAGCTGTGTGGTTAGAATCATATGCAATTTGTAGAATAAAACAGTTAAGGCACTGTTATTCCCGTATATAGGTTAGAAATTGTATTAACCGCTCTTGAAGGTACTCCAAGTATGCCACATTTTGGGTCTAACTCATATGACCTCAGACAAGTCACTTAAATTTTTTTAGGGCTCAGTTGGTGAAATGAAGGACTGAGCAAGGTGACAGGTATCCACTCCATTATAGCCTGGTTTGTGCTTAGAAAAAAGGATAAGAATTTTTTTTTTTTTTTTTTTTTAAGGGAGCTCATTGAATGTTAAGACTCAGCTTGAAATAATAAAAAGAAGGGAGAATTAGACCTTGGACACCGAGATTTGAATCCCAATTCTGAAACTTTAAACTGTTACATTAAATTAAACGCTTATTGCTGGAAAAGAAAAAGGCTGTCATTAACAAGAAAGAAATATTGAAGAATTTCTGAAACTTGAAAGCTGTGGTAGTGGAATAAACCAATAGTCCGTTTAAACCTACAAATAACGAGTTTTATTATGGCAAAGAAGGCATTCTGCAAAACGGGAAGACGGTGCTAGGGGAAATCCAACAATGTACTCTGGGGGGTGGGAGGTGGCTGCAGTAATACAGAGATTTATGAAGAAAAAACCCACAAAGAGGAAGTACAGCTAAAACGACTTTGTTAACATTTACAAAGTTGCCGATGGCTGCTGCTTGGCTGACCACCCTTGCAGGGGTTGACCTCTCTTGCAAGGATGGCTCCAGGTGACAGGATCTTGGCTGACCACTCACAATCACATGTTTCCTGGCACCTAGATGTCTGTAGCTCAGGTTCTGAGGTTAGCAAAGCCAAAACGTCTTCTGAGTAATGGTCAAGAAAACAATAATGGAGTTAGATCTGCGTTGCACTGGAGGAGTCTGCTAAAATGTGAAAGCGAAGAGTATGCTGAAAAAAATAAAAACGGTAACAAATAAAAATGCTAAAAATTCTTATGCTCAAGGGAGAAAAAAAGGTTTTGATACAGAAAAGCTATAACTTTGTAAGATTAGTTAGCCCTGGTGGCACAGTGGTTAAGAGCTCAGGCTGTTAACCAAAAGCTTAGCAGTTTAAATCCACCAGCTGCTCCTTGGAAACGCTATGGGGCAGTTCTACTCTGTTCTATAGGATCTATAGGGTTGCTATGAGTTGGAATCGACTCAACGGCACACAACAATTATCAGTTTAAGGCGGGTTAGGTTCCTCCTCGGGTAGGCTGAACAAGGTTATGGAAAAAAGTACAGGGCTTTGTAAGCACCCAGACACAGGTTACAAAAACATTTTTTCAAGGGAGGGCGAAGGGGGAATTTTCTGAGAACTGACCAACCACTTAAAGCCATATGCTTAAAAGTTCTCCTAACATCAGTATAGATCTTGAATTCTCTCTTCCTAACGTCGGCCATTTCTAACTGCAAATTCTTCCTCTAGCAGAGTAGGGTGGGCAGAATCTTATTTATCTAGGTCAGAGTACAGCGGAAAGCTTTGCAGAAATGACAAGCTGCGTTACATGACAGAGAAGAAATCTAAGATGGAATCGCTTAGGACAGGAAAGGATTTGACTCAGACTCCAGTCAGAGGTTCTAGTCACGCAAAGAGCTTTAGTTTTGAAAAGCTCTTCCTCAAAGCTAATAAGTTCACCAAGGTAGCCTGATATAAGAACAACATACGAAGGCAAGTAAGTTTCTCACATATCAGCAACAACCAACTGGAAAATGTAATTGAAAAAAAGATTCCATTTGTAGTATAAATAAGAAATGAACTACCTAGCAATAAATGTAATAAGAAATGTGCATGAAACTGCAAATTTTTAACAATAAAAGAAGGGAAGAAATGAGTAAGTGAAAGTAAATACTGTATTCATGAGATAAGAAAAGTCAGTGTTATAAAAATGTTAATTTTCCCAGAACCAAGCTGAAGTTGGATGCATCTGCAATCAGTATCCAATAGAATTTTTCTGTGGAACTTGTTAAGCTGATGATACAATACACCTGGTGGGGGGGATGGTTGAACAAGCATTCTTCAATAGCCAAGATAGTTTTGAAAATAAAGAACTATACAGAAATGTGGGGTGGAAAATTACCCTGTGATACTTCCAAACATACTATAAAACTGTAATAGTTAGAGCAATATGGATTTGAACCAAGAAGAGATAAATATATTAATGGGTGAGAAGTCCAAATACAGGCCTATTTTATATAGGAATCTATTTTATGATAAAAATGGAAGCAGAGGAAGATGAACTATGCAGAAATGGCTGGGTGACATTTGGCAATCCATTTGAAAATAATAATAATAATTAGATTCTACCTCACCACAAAGAAATATAAATTTCAAATGGTTAATATTCAATTGTATGAAAAATATATAAATATTGGAGAAAATATGGAAGATTAGTTTTTAAAATCTTAATATATTGGATGTTTTTTGAAACAAGGCATAAAACCAAGAAGACATAAAGGAAATGATACTTAAATTTGACATCAAAATTTGAAATTTTGATTGACCAAATACTCTATAAACACCCCAAAAAACAGTTGCCATCAACTCAACTCCAAGTCATGATGACCCCATAAACATAGGTAAAGATAAACAAGACACTGGGAGAAAATATTTCAACATACATAACAGTAAAGGATAAAATCTAGCGTATATAATGCCTAAGAATTGGAATAATAAATTAGTTGTAAGTTAGACAGGAATGGAGTAGGAAGACAAAGAGTAGAAATGCAATTGACAGGAAATACAAAAGACTAATAAACTTATGAAAAAATGCTCAAAATTCCTACTAATCAGCAAATTAAAACACAATGAGATACAGTTGTTCACTCAACAGACTGGCATAAATAAAATTGTGATAATATATTAAGTGCTGTCAAGGGTAGAGAAAGACAAATAATCTTATGCACTGCTGTTGAAAATGTAAATCTCATGCCTTGCTGGTAGAATTATAAATAAGTAGAGCAAGTGTTGGGTGGCAGTTTAGTAGCAACAGCATCTAGGCTTTGATTGAGCAATTCCGTGTATCCACATTTACTCATCTCAGTTCATGTGCAGGAGACATGTGTAAGGTTTATCCACCGCTGGCAATAGCAAATTAATAGAAACAACCTAAATGTCTGTCAAAAAATTATGCTATACCCATGCTATGCATTGTTATGCAACAGTTTAAAAGAATCAAGTTAAACTATATTTATTGACCTAGAATGAGCTTGAAGAGATATTAAATGGGAAAATCAGGTTGTGAAGTAATACAAGCAACCAGATATCATTTATATTAAACACAGATTCAAACACAAAAGCAAAACAATGTTCAGTGTGTGGCTGTGTGTGTATATATAGATATAAATGCATGGAAAATATTCTAGAAAAACATACACTAAATTGAGAACCTCTAAGGAGAAGAATAGGATGAGTGATGGACAAGGGAGGCTATTTATTTCTTGTAGAGTTTGAATTCTTTACAGGAAGACTTTATTTATATATTACTTATATAGTGAAAAATGTGTTATTTAAAATGAGAACGAATCCAAATAATAATACCAATGGTAAGAAATTGTATCTATATTGAGAAGAATGTATAGACATGCTATATACATGCTCAAGGACCCATCAAGTTATAACGATAGACTTACGAGAATGTGTGATATATGTGGTTCATAAGGACTCTTGAAACAGAAGGCACATATTACAAGGGAAATTCTGTTAGTCTAGTTCTTAAAATGTTTTAAACTGCCTTCAGTAAAACCCTGAGGCTGGGAGTAGCAAAGGGGGAGCAGGGAGTAAAAGGATGTGTTGGAGAGAGCTCAAGGAAGGGAAAAGGAAAAAGAAAAAGATGAAAATACTCTAAAGGTCTTAATTTATGAGGCTGGAGGAGAGCAAGCATGAAGAAGCAGTGTGTGTCAGCAGGGGAAGTAGTTAGTATCATGACTTCTCAAAATGTGTGTATGATTATGAGTCAAAATACAGAGCTTTGAAGCTGACAATGGAAAAAATGAAACAAATAGCAACTTAATTAAACCAGCAAAAATATAGAAATGGAAAGAGATGAAACAATAACATAAAATAAATGGGAGATCTAAGGAATAAGATCAAGTCAATCAATGTTACACTAAAAGTGTACTGATAGGAAGATAAATAAGTTAGATAGTAGTCAAAAGCCAATTCAGAGATTGCCAGATTAGATTTTGAATAAAACTCAGTGGTAAACTGTATATATGGTAAGAATATACATATTTATAAAAAAAAAAAGTGGTTAAAAATATATTTATAGTGGTAAAGAAAGGTGGAAAATAAAGGTATGAGTAAAGAGATACGTGAAAATGCAAACGATAGATAAAGTGGAATTTAAGCAAAAACCTTAAACGGAATAAAGAGGGACATTAGATAATGAGGAAAAAAAATTACAAGGCATGAGTGAAAAGTTGACATTCATAAAATCATATGCACCAACTACCACAACAGCTAAATACACAAAATAAAAGTTTAAATGTGTAGAGAACATAAATGCAAGGAGAACTGAATGAGAAAAAATACAATTACAGAAAGAGGCTTCACTACACAAAGATGTAGATTCTCTCAGAATTGGATGGCTTTGATAGCCAAATAATAGGCAGAGACATAAAGAAATGAATAATACAATCAATAAACATGATTTAATAGCTATATACAAACCCTACATTGCTTCAGTAAGGCATAGCCATTATTTTCACATGTCTGTCGAACATTTAGAAAAATCAATTATGCCTTAGCCACACAGAAAATCTTAAAATGTGTGCATTTTACAGGCCAGTTCTCTGATAATAAGCTATTAAGATTAGCAATAAATAATGGAAAGTGACCAAAGTCTTATGACTGCTTGAAAATTACAAAATATATTCCTATACGAGTCTTTGGATCAAAGGGAATAACAGCTGTGATGTTATAAGCTATCTACAAAGCTTTGTAAAGGAGTATACAGTCATCTGTGGCTATCCGCCGAGGATAGTTTCTGGGACCCCACGTGGATACCAAAATCCTCAGATGCTCAGGTCACTTATATAAAATGGCATAGTATTTGCCTATAACCTACACAAAAAAAACGCATAGCCACCTGTATACTTTAAATCATTTATACATAAAACCAAACCAGTTGCCCTTGAGTCGATTTCACCTCTTAGCAATCCTATACAGTGTAAATGCTGTGTAAATAGTTGTTACTCTGCATTATTTAGGGAATAATGACAAGAGAAGAAAATCTTTTTTTTTTCCTTGAATATTTTCAATCAGCATTTGGTTGAATCCATGAACACAGAACCCGTGGATACAGAGAGCTGACTGTACTTCATGCCAAAATCTGTGGGTTACAGTAAAAGCAGAAATTTCACGTGGAATGTAAAAAAAATGGAAATTGAAGATCTTTAAATGTCTTCACTACTAGAAAATAAAGAAGATTAATAAAGTGACTTAATACTGATTTGAAAAAATTAGGAAAAGTACAACAAAATAGCCAAAAGAAAATACATAAAGGAGATAATTAACAATAAAAGCTGAAATTAATAAATAGAAAGTTTATATGTATATATGTGTATATACATATGTATATATGTTGTGTGCCATCAAATCGATTCCAACTTATAGTGTCCCCCCAAAATATCTGTCAACTTGGCTAGGCCATGATTCCAAGATTTCTATGAGTGTCTACCATTTTGTCATCAGATGTGATTTCCCTGTGTGTTGTAAATCCTATCACTATGATGTAATGAGATGGATTAGTGGCAGTTATATTGATGAGATCTACAAGAGTAGGTAGTGCCTTAAGCCTATCTCTTTTGGGATATAAAAGAGAGAAGTAAGCAGAGAGACATGAGGACCTCATACCACCAAGAAAGCAGTATTGGGAGCAGAGCCTGTCTTTTGGACCTGAGGTTTCTGCATAGAGAAGCTCCTAGGTCAAGGGAAGATTGATGACGTGGACCTTCCTCCAGAACCAACAGAGAGAGAAAGCCTTCCCCTGGAGCTGGTGCCCTGAATTTGGACTTCAAGCCTACTAAACTGTGAGAGAATAAATTTCTCTTTGTTGAAGCCACCCACTTGTATTTCTGGTATAGCAGCACTAGATGACCAAGGCACATAGCAACCCTATGTGATAGAGTAGAAATGCCCTACAGGGCTTCCCAGACGGTAATCTTTACAGGAGCAAATCGCCAAGTCTTTTCTCCCACCGAGCAGTTGGTGCGTTCTAACTACCAACTTTTCAATTATCAGCCAAACACTTAGCTATTTTGCCATCAGGACTCCTTGTGTATACATATAAACTAGTTGTCCTGGAGTCAATTCTGACTCATAGCGACCCTATAGGACACTGTAGAGCCATCCCACAGGGTTTCCAAGGAGTGGCTGGTGGATTTGGACTGCAGACCTTTTGGTTAGCAGCCAAACTCTTAACCACTATGCCACCAGGAATCCTGTGGGTATATATATACGCATATATGTATATATGTGTGTGTATATTTTTATGTGGATTAAAGATTTAAATATAAAAAAGTAGATACTACAAAATAATATGAGGAGACCACACAGATAATCTAGGAATAAGGCCTAGTGGGGGAGTCCTTCTTAATTAAAAAGAAAATCTGATAAAAGAAGAGTAAGTGTATTTGATTCTAGAAAAAATTTTAAAAATTTGTACGGTTAAAAAAGTACTGTTAGCAAAGGCAGTAGCAAACAATAGAGTTGAAAAATATATTTGCAATGTGGAGGATAAATATCTATAATAAACATACGATAAAGCTTACCAAGGATATGTGGGGAATTAAGTCACCCCCCTCCTTAATCAGCAGAATTTTATCATGTGTTCTACAAGTTCAAGAAATGAACTAAAAACAGAACAACAACAAAAAAAAAACCCAAATCAGTTGCCATCAGGTTGATTCTGATTCATAGTGACCCTATAGAACAGAGTAGAACTGCCCCATAGAGTTTCCAGGGAACACCTGGTGTATTTGAACTGCTGATCTTTTGGTTAGCAGCTGTAGCACTTAACTACTACACCATCAGGGTTTCCAAAAACAAAACAAAATGGCTTAATATTTTCTCGCTTGTACAACTACTGTGATACCTGTATTAGTTTCCTAGGGCTGCTGTAACAAAGTGCCCCCAGTTGGGTGGCTTATAGGAACAGAAATTTATCTTCTCATAGCTTGGGAGGCTAGTGGTCTGAATTCAGGGTATCAGCAGGGCCAAGTTCTCACCAAAGGCTCTAAGGGAAGATCCTTTCTTGTCTCTCTGGCTTCTGGTAGCCGCAGGCATTCCATGACTTGCAACTGCAGCATAACTCTGTTGTCACATGGCAGTCTTCCTGATAGTCTGTCTCTGGTCTTCTTTTATGGCGTATCACTTAAGTTGGATTAGGACCCAGCCTACTCCAGTATGACCGCATGTTAACTGATAAGATCTTCTAAGACCCTATTTCCAAACAAGATTACATTCATAGTTACCAGGGACTAGGACTTCAACATAAATTTTGAGGGGACACAATTCAATCCATAACAATACCTTTATAGACTTCATTGTCAATCTCTCCTTTGTTCTTATCAGATTCTGTGGCTCTTCTTGTTTTCAAATATATATTTGACCTCTTTTTAAACATACGATATGGTTGCTTTTTCAAATTTAAATGATTGTGAGTAAAAGGTCCACCCTCTTTTGTAGATCACAAAGCAATTCTGGGAACAGGTGGGACTGATGGGAGAGGACTCCTTGGGAATGTTGTTGTTTGTTGCTGTTAAGTCAGTTCTGACTCGGGAAGACCCAATACACACAGTGCTGTACCATCTCCATGGTCATCGTTATGTTTTAGTTCAGTGTTGCAGTTACTGTGTCAATCCATCTCATCAAGAGTTTTTCTCATTTTTGCTGACCGTCTCCTCTGCTTTATGACACTTGATGTCCTTTTCTAATAAATGGTCTTTCCCAATGATGTGTCCAAAGTAAGAAAGCCAATGTCTCACCGTCCTTGCTTCTAAGGAGCACGCTGTTTGTATTTTTTCTAAGACTGGTCTGTCTGTTCTGTAGCCCATGGTACATTGAATATTCTTTGCCAGCACCGCAATTCAAATGCATCCATTCTTTTTCTGTCATCTTTTTTCATTGTCCAGCTTTCGTATGCATATGAAACAATTGAAAAGACCATAGTTTGGGCCAGGTGCACCTTAGTCCTCAAAGTGACCTCTTTGCTTTTAATACTTTAAAGAGATCTTTTACAACAGATTTAACCAATGCAATATGTCCTTGGATATACCAGTATTAAAGAACATCTTGTAATATGAATAAAATTACTGGCATGTGAGACTGCCAGCTCCTGGCTGATAAGCACTCTCCTTCTTCCTTCCGGCAATGCAGTTCTCATAACAGCCAATATATTCTTTTAAAAAAAAAGAATAAAAAATCCAATGATGTATTCACAGTTACAACGAATTATTACCAAACAAAGTTTATTCCAGTAGCACAAGGAAGGTTCAGCTTTAATGATTCTATTAGTATAATCCTCTACATAAATAATTAAGGAAAAAATCCATATGATCATCTCAATGGCTGCCAGAAATCACATATTACCTGATTTAAAAAAGAAAATCTTAGCAAGCTAGAAGATACTTGATAGCAGGTATCTATTAGAATCCTAGAGCAGATATCATTTTTAGTGTTAAAGTATAGAAGCGTTTGTATTAAAATCATAAATAATACAAATATGTTTATCTCTATTGCTACTATTTAATATTTACTGGTCAATGCAATAAGAAAAGCAAAAAAAAAATAGAGGCATATGTATTAGAAAAAATGACACATCACTGTCATTATTTCTGAATAATGTTATCTATAAAGTTCAAGGAAGTTACTAGAAAACTTTTGAAAGAAATAAGAAAGTTCTCTAATATGTGATATAAAAATACAAAAAAAAAGTGTAGATTATTTCTGCATATCAGCGATTACTAATAAAAAAATATATTGGAGAAAGTGCCTTAATAGTAACAACAGCGCCAGCATAAAATACCTATTCAAGAGCTATACAAATTATATGTAAGGGCAACTGGAAAATTTTACTGAAGGACAAAAGAGAGAATATGCTATGGAAGGATACAGCATTCATGGTAGGAATGCTCAACAATGTAAAGATATCAATATTATTTCCCAAAATTGAAGTAAATTAAATCAAAATCCCATCAGGCAATTTTACAGATTTTGACAAGAACTGGCAGAATATTTTTGAAAACAAAAGCAGGAGGGGGGACTTGCCCTCCAAATTTCAAAATAGATTATAAAGCTGCAATTAAGGCAGCAAGGTATGGGCTCAAACGTAGAAAAATAATCAAGGAAACCAAGAAGTATTTTTAGAAGCAGTGTTTAAAGAGGAGTTTTGCTATGATAGGCATGTTATTTTTAAATCAACAGAGAAAATGATAGACATTAATAAATTATTTTTTAATTAAAGTTATAGGTCTAATAGCATAAGCAGAAATAAATTTTTAATGAAATAAAATATTAAATATAAAAAATATATCAGAATGATTTTATAATCTTTTGGTGGGTAAAGTATTCCAAAACAAGATACAAAACCCAAAAGCTATAAAGGAAACAATGAATAGATTTAAATGCAAAACAAAACAAAACCAATGAAAATCTATTATAGAGGACACCATGAGTAAAGTTAAAACACAAACAACAGGGAGGGAAAAAAAAAATCGCAGTATTAATACATTCTGTAGTACAGAGCCCTTACAAACCAATGAGGACAAACAACTCAATAAAAATTATCAGGGAGCCAAGATGGCAGACTAGTCAGACACACTTTACCATCCCCTTACAGCAAAGACCTGAAAAACTAAGTGAAACCATTGCAGACAATAATCCTGGAATTTTGAATATCAAAAAGGAAGGATGAAGAAGTGAATAGAACACTGACTGAAAAGAAAAATTGAACAAACACAGCAAGCAAGAAATAACATGAAACAGAAAGGCTCTACAAACCCCCTCAGCTCAATATGGCCATCTTAGGGCAATGCTAGAAGTGACCCTGGGGGAGGAACACATGGAGGCAACCCCTCAGCAGTCCCATAAGAGACAGAGAAACTATATAGACATACTGGGAGAGAAGGAAGAGCAGGCAGAGAGCCAAGTTCCAGAACCAGACACCCACAAGCAACAGTCCTTGACCTTGGGGGTAAGTGGCACGCTTGAGGCAGTGGAAATGTGAAGTGGCAATGGGAGATCTCCTACCGGATGGACCCTGGATGTCCCCCACTTCTCACACTTGGTCACGAGCAGGTCCGAACAGCTGGCTGCAATAGACATAAATGGCTTAGGCACCCATATCTGCTAACCAGAGGAGTGCACTTCCTCTACCCCTTCCCTGGTGATCAGAAGTATTGGGGAGCCCTATACCCAATACCCTGTCTACTGGAGACCATAACACAGGCCCCCTCCCCACCCACCCAGTCCCATCTACCACCCCCTTTGCGCACTTTATGAACAGCAGTAGGCACCCTCAGTGTGTGCACCTCCCCACCACCTACACCTTGCCCAAGACTCACAGAGCAGTGGAGACTGCACACACCCGTCCACATGCCTGTCCTATACCAGTGCCCAGCCCAACCTGGTGACAGGCGGCAGAAGCATGACTGCGTGCATGCCTGCTTGGTGTTCCCTCTCCCCTCCCCCCATCCAGCGAGAGACACCAGTGGTGAGTCCGTGTGTGCACCCACTGTTCCCTCCCACCCTTCTCCCCAACCAGTGAGAGGCCCAGGTGGCATGACCCTGCGTGTCCTCCTCCCACCCCCCACCCCTCTGCCTGGTAAGAGGCACTGGCACAGCAATCGTGCACCCTTCTGCTGCCCCCTCCCCCTGCCCAATGAGTGGTGCTGGCATCACGGCCTTGCATGCACCCACTCACATCTCCACCCACCCCCTCTGCCTAGCAAGAGGTGCCGCGATCACGTACACACCAGTCTGCCACAGCATCCACCTCCACCTGCCCAGTGAGAGATACCAGTGGTGCATCCATGCGCTTGCCTCCCATGCCCTCCCCCTTCACCCTGCCCAGTGAGAGGTGCCAGTGATGTGACTGCACCAGCACCCACCCATCGCTTCCCTTTCCCCTCGCCTGGAATGAGGTGGAGTCAGCGCAGCCATGCACGTACCCACACACCACCCACCTTCCTTCAGCCAGTGAGTGGTGATAACCATGTCCCCACTCACACAACACACCCACCACACCTGCCACACTACCTACTGCGTGTGGACCACTCTCCACTCCCACACCACTGGACCAATGACAGACAGCGACCAACCACAACCCAGACTATCCTTAGCCACCCATCAAGACCAGCAAACAGAAATCCGCACTCAAATATCCAGTCTGCTGCCAGACAAACCTGGAGACAAGTAGCAAGTACTCAAGTGCAGCTAGACCACTGACCAGCGTAGCACACCAGCACCACCTACCCAGATACATCAAAAAAAAAAAAAACAGCATGCAGCAAAGATACAATTAATAAATAAATATAATAACAATTTAATGCCTCAGAGACAACAGACAATATTAAATCACCTAAAGAAGCAGGACGAGATGACTTGAGCAAAGGACCAAAATAAAGAACCAGGAAACCTCACTGAGTAAGAAGAGGTAACCAAACTACAGGATAAGAAGTTCAAAAGATTTATATATAGAGCCCTCTGAGATCAAGAATGAGGTAGAAGAAAACACAGACAAAACTGAAGAATACTTACACAAAATCAAGGAAAGCACAGACAAAACACTGGAAGAATTCAGGAAAACAATACAAAAACAAAATGACACAATAGACAATTAGAAACCATACAAAAACAGCAATCATAAATTCAAAAGATTAACAATAAAATCTCAGAAATCGATAACTCCATGGAAGGACATAAGAGTAGAATTGAAGCAATGGAAGATCAAATCAGTGAAATAGAGGACAAATCCCTTGACATTAACTTGAGGAACAGTCATAAAAAAAAAGTGAAGGAGGCGGGGCCAAGATGGCGGACTAGGTAGACGCTACCTCGGATCCCTCTTGCAACAAAGACTCAGAAAAACAAGTGAATCGATCACATACGTAATAATCTACGAACCCTGAACAACAAACACAGATTTAGAGACGGAAAACAAACAAATACGGGGAAGCAGCGATTGTTTTCAGAGCCTGGAGCCAGCGTCCCAGTCAGGCGGCTTCATTAACATTGGAATTTCCTGAGCCAGAGGGAGAACGGCTCCGGCTCCGCAGCGGCTTTGCTTCCCCCCTCCGCCCCTTTTTTTTTTCTTTTGGTCTTTTCGTAACCCACTCTTCTGGCCTGAAAGAAGGAAACACAAAAAACCCAGGGACCAAAAATCCACCCCTAATTGGACTAAAAACACAGAACCAGCTACAGCCAAGCATATATGATCCAAATCTCAGACTTTCATCCTTACAGGGAACAAGGCGGCGGTTATAATCCAAAGGCAGTTCTGATAGGGATCTGACTGCATTTTTTTTTTTTAGTGGATTTTCTGGAAAAACTAGTTTCCCAGTAATGGCTCGAGACAGCAGTCCATATCAAACCACATAAAGAGGCAGACCATGACAGCTTCTACAACCCCCAAACAAAAGAATCAAAATCTTTCCCAAATGAAGATACAATTCTGGAATTATCAGGTACAGAATATAAAAAACTAATTTACAGAATGCTTCAAGACATCAGAAATGAAATAAGGCAAACTGCAGAAAAAGCCAAGGAACACACTGATAAAACAGTTGAAGAACTCAAAAAGATTATTCAAGAACATAGTGGAAAAAATAATAAGTTGCAAGAATCCATAGAGAGACAGCATGCAGAAATCCAAAAGATTAACAATAAAATTACAGAATTAGACAGCGCAATAGGAAGTCAGAGGAGCAGACTCGAGCAATTAGAATGCAGACTGGGACATCTGGAGGACCAGGGAATTAACACCAACATAGCTGAAAAAAAATCAGATAAAAGAATTAAAAAACTGAAGAAACCCTAAGAATCATGTGGGACTCTATCAAGAAGGATAACTTGCGTGTGATTGGAGTCCCAGAACAGGGAGGGAGGTCAGAAAACACACAGAAAATAGTTGAAGATCTCCTGACAGAAAACTTCCCTGACATCATGAAAGACGAAAGGATATCTATCCAAGATGCTCATCGAACCCCATTTAAGATTGATCCAAAAAGAAAAACACCAAGACATATTATCATCAAACTCGCCAAAACCAAAGATGAACAGAAAATTTTAAAAGCAGCCAGGGAGAAAAGAAAGGTTTCCTTCAAGGGAGAATCAATAAGAATAAGTTCAGACTACTCAGCAGAAACCATGCAGGCAAGAAGGGAATGGGATGACATATACAGAGCACTGAAGGAGAAAAACTGCCAGCCAAGGATCATATATCCAGCAAAACTCTCTCTGAAATATGAAGGCAAAATTAAGATATTTACAGATAAACACAAGTTTAAAGAATTTGCAAAAACCAAACCAAAGCTACGAGAAATACTAAAGGATATTGTTTGGTCAGAAAACCAATAACATCAGATACCAGCACAACACAAGGTCACAAAACAGAACATCCTGATATCAACTCAAATAGGGAAATCACAAAAACAAATTAAGATTAATTAGAAAAAAAAAATGTTCATAACAGGGAATCACTGAAGTCAAAATGTAAAAGATCACGATAATCAAAAAGAGGGACTAAATACAGGTGGCATAGAACTGCCATATGGAGAGTGATACGAGGCAATATAGAACAATACAAGTTAGGTTTTTACTTAGAAAAATAGGGGTAAATAATAATGTAACCACAAAGAGGTATAACAACTCCATAACTCAAGATAAAAGCCAAGAAAAACGTAACGACTCAACTAACATAAAGTCAAACACTACGAAAATGAGGATCTCACAATTTACTGAGAAAAACGTCTCAGCACAAAAAAATATGTGGAAAAATGAAACTGTCAACAACACACATAAAAAGGCATCAAAATGACAGCACTAAACACTTATTTATCTATAATTACGCTGAATGTAAATGGACTAAATGCACCAATAAAGAGACAGAGAGTCTCGGACTGGATAAAGAAACACGATCTGTCTATATGCTGCCTACAAGAGACACACCTCAGACTTAGAGACACAAACAAACTAAAACTCAAAGGATGGAAAAAAATATATCAAGCAAACAATAAGCAAAAAAGAAGAGGAGTAGCAATATTAATTTCTGACAAAATAGACTTCAGACTTAAATCCACCACAAAAGATAAAGAAGGACACTACATAATGATAAAAGGGACAATCGATCAGGAAGACATAACCATATTAAATATTTATGCACCCAATGACAGGGCTGCAAGATACATAAATCAAATTTTAACACAACTGAAAAGTGAGATAGACACCTCCACAATTATAGTAGGAGACTTCAACACACCACTTTCGGAGAAGGACAGGACATCCAGTAAGAAGCTCAATAGAGACACAGAAGACCTAATTACAACAATCAACCAACTTGACCTCATTGACTTATACAAAACTCTCCACCCAACTGCTGCAAAGTATACTTATTTTTCTAGCGCACATGGAACGTTCTCTAGAATGAATCCAAAACATCGAAATATTACAAAGCATCTTCTCAGACCACAAGGCTATAAAAGTTGAAATCAATAACAGAAAAACTAGGGAAAAGAAATCAAATACTTGGAAACTGAACAATATCCTCCTGAAAAAAGACTGGGTTATAGAAGGCATCAAGGAGGGAATAAGGAAATTCATAGAATGCAACAAGAATGAAAATACTTCCTATCAAAACCTCTGGGACACAGCAAAAGCAGTGCTCAGAGGCCAATTTATATCAATAAATGCACACATACAAAAAGAAGAAAGAGCCAAAATCAGAGAACTGTCCCTACAACTTGAACAAATAGAAACTGAGCAACAAAAGAATCCATCAGGCACCAGAAGAAAAAAAATAATAAAAATTAGAGGTGAACTAAATGAATTAGAGAACAGAAAAAACAATTGAAAGAATTAACAAAGCCAAAAGCTGGTTCTTTGAAAAAATTAACAAAATTGATAAACCATTGGCTAGACTGACGAAAGAAATACAGGAAAGGAAACAAATAACCCGAATAAGAAACGAGAAGGACTACATCACAACAGACCCAACTGAAATTAAAAGAAGCATATCAGATTATTACGAAAAATTGTACTCTAACAAATTTGCAAACCTAGAAGAAATGGATGAATTCCTGGAAAAACACTACCTACCTAAACTAACACATTCAGAAGTAGAACAACTAAATAGACCCATAACAAAAAAAGAGATTGAAACGGTAATCAAAAAACTTCCAACAAAAAAAAGCCCTGGCCCAGACGGCTTCACTGCAGAGTTCTACCAAACTTTCAGAGAAGAGTTAACACCACTACTACTGAAGGTATTTCAAAGCATAGAAAATGACGGAACACTACGCAACTCATTCTATGAAGCCACCATCTCCCTGATACCAAAACCAGGTAAAGACATTACAAAAAAAGGAAATTACAGACCTATATCCCTCATGAACATAGATGCAAAAATCCTCAACAAAATTCTAGCCAATAGAATTCAACAACATATCAAAAAAATAATTCACCACGATCCAGTGGGATTCATACCAGGTATGCAAGGCTGGTTTAATATCAGAAAAACCATTAATGTAATCCACCACATAAATAAAACAAAAGACAAAAACCACATGATCTTATCAATTGATGCAGAAAAGGCATTTGACAAAGTCCAACACCCTTTTATGATAAAAACTCTCACCAAAATAGGAATTGAAGGAAAATTCCTCAACATAATAAAGGGCATCTATGCAAAGCCAACAGCCAATATCACTCTAAATGGAGACAACCTGAAGCATTTCCCTTGAGAACGGGAACCAGACAAGGATGCCCTTTATCACCGCTCTTATTCAACATCGTGCTAGAAGTCCTAGCCAGGGCAATTAGGCTAGACAAAGAAATAAAAGGCATCCAGATTGGCAAGGAGGAAGTAAAATTATCTCTATTTGCAGATGACATGATCTTATACACAGAAAACCCTAAGGAATCCTCCAGAAAACTACTGAAACTAATAGAACAGTTTGGCAGAGTCTCAGGTTATAAAATAAACATACAAAAATCACTTGGATTCCTCTACATCAACAAAAAGAACATCGAAGAGGAAATAACCAAATCAATACCATTCACAGTAGCCCCCAAGAAGATAAAATACTTAGGAATAAATCTTACCAAGGATGTAAAAGACCTATACAAAGAAAACTACAAAGCTCTACTACAAGAAATTAAAAAGGACATACTTAAGTGGAAAAACATACCTTGCTCATGGATAGGAAGACTTAACATAGTAAAAATGTCTATTCTACCAAAAGCCATCTATACATACAATGCACTTCCGATCCAAATTCCAATGTCATTTTTTAAGGTGATAGAGAAATAAATCACCAATTTCATATGGAAGGGAAAGAAGCCTCGGATAAGCAAAGCATTACTGAAAAAGAAGAAGAAAGTGGGAGGCCTCACTCTACCTATTTCAGAAGCTATTATACAGCCACAGTAGTCAAAACAGCCTGGTACTGGTACAACAACAGGCACATAGCCCAATGGAACAGAATTGAGAACCCATATATAAATCCATCCACATATGAGCAGCTGATATTTGACAAAGGACCAGTGTCAGTTAATTGGGGAAAAGATAGTCTTTTTAACAAATAGTGCTGGCATAACTGGATATCCATTTGCAAAAAAATGAAACAGGACCCATACCTCACACCATGCACAAAAACTAACTCCAGGTGGATCAAAGACCTAAACATAAAGACTAAAACGATAAAGATCATGGAAGAAAAAATAGGGACAACCCTAGGAGCCCTAATACAAGGCATAAACAGAATACAAAACATTACCAAAAATGACAAAGAGAAACCCGATAACTAGGAGCTCCTAAAAATCAAACACCTATGCTCATCTAAGGACTTCAACAAAGAGTAAAAAGACCACCTACAGACTGGGAAAGAATTTTCAGCTATGACATCTCCGACCAGCGCCTGATCTCTAAAATCCACATGATTCTGTCAAAACTCAACCACAAAAAGACAAACAACCCAATCAAGAAGTGGGCAAAGGATATGAACACACACTTCACTAAAGAAGATATTCAGGCAGCTAACAGATACATGAGAAAATGCTCTCGATCATTAGCCATTAGAGAAATGCAGATTAAAACTACGATGAGATTCCATCTCACTCCAACAAGGCTGGCGTTAATCCAAAAAACACAAAATAATAAATGTTGGAGAGGCTGCGAAGAGATAGGAACTCTTATACACTGCTGGTGGGAATGTAAAATGGTACAACCACTTTGGAAATCTATCTGGCGTTATCTTAAACAGTTAGAAATAGAACTACCATACAATCCAGAAATCCCACTCCTCGGAATATACCCTAGAGAAACAAGAGCCTTCACACAAACAGATATATGCACACCCATGTTTATTGCAGCTCTGTTTACAATAGCAAAAAAGTTGGAAGCAACCAAGGTGTCCATCTACGGAGGAATGGGTAAATAAATTGTGGTATATTCACACAATGGAATACTACGCATCGAGAAAGAACAGTGACGAATCTATGAAACATTTCATAACATGGAGGAACCTGGAAGGCATTATGCTGAGCGAAATCAATCAGAGGCAAAAGGACAAATATTGTATAAGACCACTATTATAAGATATTGAGAAATAGTATAAACTGAGAAGAACACATACTTTTGTGGTTACGAGGAGGGGAGGGAGGGAGGGAGGGAGGGAGAGGGTGTTTTTACTGATTAATTAGCTGAAAAGAACTGCTTCAGGTGAAGGGAAGGACAACACTTAATACATGGAAGGTCAGCTCAACTGGACTGGACTGGACCAAAAGCAAAGAAGTTTCCGGGATAAACTGAATACTTCAAAGGTCAGCGGAGCAAGGGCTGGGGTTTGGGAACCATGGTTTAAGGGGACTTCTAAGTCAATTGGAAAATAATTCTATTATGAAAACATTCTGCATCCCACTTTGAAATGAGGCGTCTGGGGTCTTAAAAGCTAACAGGCGGCCATCTAAGATGCATCAATTGGTCGCAACCCACCTGGAGCAAAGGAGAATGAAGAACACCAAGGTCACACGACAACTAAGAGCCCAAGAGACAGAGAGGGCCACATGAACCAGAGACCTACATTATCCTGAGAACAGAAGAACTAGTTGATGCCCGGCCACAATTGATGACTGCCCTGACAGGGAGCACAATAGAGAACCCCTGAGGGAGCAGGAGATAAGTGGGATGCAGACCCCAAATTCTCATAAAAAGACCATACTTAATGGTCTGGATGTGACTAGAGGAATCCCAGTGGTCATGGTCCCCAAACCTTCTGTTGGCACAGGACGGGAACCATCCCCAAAGACAATTCATCAGACATGAAAGGGACTGGACAGTGGGTGGGAGAGAGATGCTGATGAAGAGTGAGCTAATTATATCAGGTGGACACTTGAGACTGTGTTGGCATCTCCTGTCTGGAGGGGGGATGGGAGGACAGAGAGAGTTTGAGTCTGCCAAAGTTTTCATGAAAGGAGAGACTGGAAGGGCTGACTCATTAGGGGGAGAGCAAGTGGGAGTAAGGAGTAAGATGTATATTAACTTATATGTGACAGACTGACTTGATTTGTAAACGTTCACTTGAAGCTCAATAAAAGTTAATAAAAAAAAAAAGTGAAGAAAAATGAAGAAAGCCTAAGAGTTACATGGGACACTATGAAGAGGAATAATCTATATGTGATTGGAATCCCAGAACAGGAAGAGACAGTAAAAAGCACAGAGAGAATATTTAAAGATTTGCTGACAGAAAACTTCCCTGATATCATGAAAAACAAGAAGATATCCATCTAAGAAGTGCGATGAACCCCATACAGTATAGACCCCAAAAGAAAATCACCGAGACATATTATAATCAGTCTCTCTAAAACCAAAGACAAGGAAAACCTCCTGAAAGCAGCTAGGGAAAAATGTAAAATTATCTACAAAGGGGAACCAATAAAAATAAGCTTGGACTTGCTGGCAGAAACCATGCAGCAAGAAGGCAATGGAATGAAATATATAAAACCCTAAAAGGAAAAAAAAATGTCAATAAAGAATTAGATAACTAGCAAAAATATCCCTCAAATATGATGGCAAAATTAGGACATTTTCAAACAAACAGAAATTAAGGAAATTTGTAAAAACCAGACCAACCTTACAAAAAATATTAAATGGAGTCCTATGAAGAGAAAACCAACAACATAATACTACAACCTGAAATTAAGACACATAACAGCATCAGCTAGATGCCAACCCAGATTACAAATTCTCAAAAACAAAATAATGTTAAAAGACTGAAAACGGAAACAGAAATGCCAATCTGTAAATGATGACAACTTCAAAACAAAAAAGAGGAGATAAATGGTGTCATTGTAGAACTTCCATATGGAGAGGAAGTCAAGGCAATATCAAGAAAAAAAAGACTGCTTTAAACTTAGGTAAACAAAGGTGAATGTTGGGGTAACAAACCTACTCAATCAAAATAAAAAAGAAAGCCACAGAGACTCAGTAAATGAAGGAAAAGAAAAGAAAATTCACAGACAAAAAGAACTCAGCACAAAAAATTAAGTGAAACAATGAACAGTCAACACCACACACACACAAAAAAAGTGTAATAAAATGTCAACAGTGAATTCATACCTGTTGATAATCACACTGACTGTAAATGGACTGAATGCACCAGAAAAGAGACAGAGAGTGGCAGAATGAATTTAAAAAAGGTGAGCCATCAGGATGCTATCTACAAGAGACACACCTTCGACACAAAGATATAAATACAGTGAAAATCAAGGGATGGAAAATAATATGTCAAGAAAACAATAACCAAAAAAGAGCAGGAATAGCAATATTAATCTCTGCCAAAATAGACTTTAAGGCAAAACTCACCATAAAAGACAAGAACGTTATTTAATGATTAAAGGGTGAATCCACCAAGAGGATACAACCATAATAAACATGTATGTACCCGATAACAGGGCTCCATAATACATAAAACAAACTCTAACACCGTTGAAAAGAAAAAATAGACAATTCCACAATATTCGTTGGTGACTTTAGCACACTACTTTCAGTGAAGGACAGAACAGCTAGAAAGAAACTCAGCAAAGATAGAGAAGATCTAAATACCAAAATAAACCAACTCGACCTCATACACATATACAGAATATACCACCCAACAACAGCAAAGTACATTCTTTACCAGTACACATGCAACATTTCCCAGAATAGACCACATTTTAGGCCACAAAGCAACCCTTAATAAATTTGAAAAAAATCAAAATAATACAAAGCATTTTCCGTAAACACACTATAAAAATTGAAATCAGTAACAGAAAGAGCAATGAAAAAAAAAACCAACTACATTAAAACTGAGTAACATCTTGCATAGAAACCACTGGGAAATTAAAGACGGAATTTAAAAATTCCTGGGATCAAGCAAGAATGAAAACACAACGTTCCAAACCTTTGGGACACAGCAAAAGCAGTACTTAGAGGGCAACTTATAGCTATAATCATACACATTAAAAAAGAAGAAAGGGGAAAAATCAAAGCGTTAGCCCTACAACTTGAACAAATAGAGAGCTGTAAAAGAAGCCACAGTCACCAGAAGTGTTCCATGACTTTGTGTACAATGTTGAATGGGAAACTAATTTGCTCTGTAAACTTTCACCTAAAACACAATAAAATTTTTTTTTGAGTAATCAAAAATATGAAGAGGCAATCACACACACATACACACAAAAAATTGCAGATATCCAGTAAACAATCAAGCCCATTAGCAACTGCGAGTAAAACAGCAATCAGATAATGTTTTTGATTGACCAAAAAGTTAAAAGACTGATACTCAGTGTTTGGAGTGTGCGATAAGTGACTGCAGTTGAATATCAATTGGTAGAGTTTTTCAGAGGGTCATTTGACTGTTTGTAACAAATTTTTAAGTGTGTATATTATAAGCCCCAGAAATGCCAGTTCTTGGTATCTCTTCTATAAAAATGCTTGCACACATAAACATATATGTGTATTAGGGTGTTTATAGCAGTGTTGTTTATAAGAATGAAGAAATGGTCAAAATAGCCCTCAGTGGGGAAAAGGCTAACTAAAGAATGTTTCTTCCATGTGATGAAAAAGTACGAAGCAGGAAAATGAGTAACCTCATGGAGTAAGACTGAGCTAAATATCCTGATGTGGAAACATTTCTAAAATGTTATGTAAAAAAGCAAGTTGCAGAACAATATCCAGAGCAGTTATTGCACATTACTGCACAGTACAATTACTGTGCTATCATTTATTTAAAAAAGAAAAATATGTGTGTGTGAGTATGTCTGTAAGTTGCCTGCGTAGAAAACATTCTGGACGGATCCACACTACATGATAAAATTGGTTACATCTAGGAAGAAGAGAGGGACTAATGGGAGTGGGCATCTAGGCTTTTACCTCAAGCCTGTTATTTTACCTTTCTCTGCCTCAGTTGCCTCATCTGTAAATTGGGGAAATAATCATATTCATCTTCCACATAAGGAAGCCGTGAGGGTTGAAATACCACATAAGGATTTGGAACAGGCTTGACACGCAGTAAGTGCTCAGACATTTTAACACTTGCAGATGTAATTATTTTTATAAGACGATGTATCCCCTCTGTCCGCAGCCTAAAGACACATACCTGTGACACTTAGCACCCTTACCATGTGGTCTTATGTTCATGTATAACAAGCAATCTCTTTTCTTCCTGTTCTTGTATCAGCACTTCTGTGGGTATAAACCAAAAAAAACCAAACCATTGCTGTGGACTCAATTCCAACTCATTGCAACCCTACACAGTGCCAAAAACCAAAAAAACTAAACCCGTTCCTGTCAAGTTGATTCCAGCTTATACCAACCCCATAGGACAGAGTAGAACTTATGGAAGCAGACTGCCACTTCTTTTCCCACAGAGCAGCTGATGGGTTCAAACTGCTACCCTTTTGGTTAGAAGCCGAGTGCTTAAACCACTGTGCCACAAGCCTCCTCCAGAGTGTCAGTTTACCCCTAAATACAAGCCTTTTCTCTTCCCAGGTGTCTGCCCTTGCCTTTTCTGTTAGCACTTTTGTCATTGTTTTTGGGTGCCGTTGAGTCAGTTCTGACTCATAGCGACCCTATGCACAACATAATGAAACACAGCCCGGTCCTGCGCCATCCTTACAATCATTGTTATGCTTGAACTCATTCTTGCAGCCACTGTGTCAATCCACCTCATTGAGAGTCTTCCTCTTTTCCGCTGACCCTGTACTTTGCCAAACATGATGTCCTTCTCCAGAGTCTGACCCCTCCTGACAACACGTCCAAAGTATGTAAGACACAGTCTCACCGTCCTCGCCTCTAAGAAGCATTCTGGTTTACTTCTTCCAAGACAGATTTGTTCGTTCTTTTGGCAGTCCATGGCTTATTCGATATTCTTCACCAACACCACAATTCAAAGGCGTCAATTCTTCCTCAGTCTTCTTTATTCATTGTCCAGCTTTCACATGCATATGATGCGATTGAAGATACCGTGGCTTGGGTCAGGCACGCCTTAGTCTTCAAGGTGACATCTTTGCTCTTCAACACTTTAAAGAGGTCCTTTGCAGCAGATTTATCCAATGCAATGAGTCTTTTGATTTCTTGACTGCTGCTTCCATGGGTGCTGATTGTGGATCCAAGTAAAATGAAATCCTTGACGACTTCAGTCTTTTCTCCATTTATCATGATGTTGCTCATTGGTCCAGTTGTAAGGATTTTTGTTATTTTCTGTTGATGTGCAATCCATACTGAAGGGTCTTTGATCTTCATTAGTAAGTGCTTCAAGTTCTTTTCACTTTGCACAGTACCAATTACGATGTGGGTGCTTACAAAGGTTTGTTGGACCAAGCTGAACTTAAGTCTCTCCTCAGCTTCCAGGGAAAACTTGCTTTCTTGATCATTTTAATTCCCATTGTCTCTACCTGCTGGATCTAAAATTTGCTCCAAGCCCTGCTTTCTCGTTAATGTATTCTCAAAAGCCAGTGGTTCTGAACCAGGGTGGCACTGCACTGGAGAAAGGCATTTGGGACATAATTTTGGCCAATGCAGTGTTTGGGAGGCACTACTGTTATTTAGTGGACTGGTAGCAAGGATGCGAAACAAAGTGCCTTGTATGAAACTGTCCTGCACCTCACAGGACCTCGCTATCTCTCAAGCCCCACCACACCGTCATGTGTGTTTATGATTCTCTGAGCAGAGAATTAACACTGTCTTACTTTTTTACATATATACGCAACGTATTTGGGGCATGGTTTTAATATAACCTGAATTTTCTAGGAATTCTTCAAGGGAAGATTGTACTTTATGTATAATTCTGCCAAGAATTATTCACTGTTTCAGGAAAGCACATCGTTGATTGCAATGTCACTCATGGTACTTGAGTCACCAGCACAAGAAACCCGCACTTACGGCTTTTGCATTTGTGTGATTCTACCATACAGCATCAGACTACTTCATTATGTCTTGTAGAGGAATAATGCCTGGGCATTTTCAGATTTAAAAGTATATGTTTCTATAACAAGTTACTTACCCATATTTGTCTTTCATATGTGAGTTTGTGCATTATATTTTTTGAAATTAATTTTTGTAGGTGTGACAGGTATCCCCAAGACTGCTCCCAGGTTCGATGATTTGCTAGAACTCACAGGATTCAGATTATAGTCATACTCACAACTAAGATTCATTACAGTGAAAGGATACAAAACAAAATCAAAGTAGGGTTAAAGGCACATAGAGTGAAGTCTGAGGGAAACCAGGCACAAGCTTCCAAGGGTCCTCTCCCAATGGAGTCTCACAGGATGTGAATTTTTCCCCCAGAAATGAGTTGTGACAATACGTGTGAAACTCTGTCTACCAGGGAAACTCATTAGAGGCTCAGTACCCTGGGTTTTTATCAAGGGCTAGTTATGTAGGCACCTTCTGCCTATCACATACCAAAATTCAAGACTTCTAGTAGGAGAGCTGGTATTCAGTAAAAAGCCACATCGGTTGTACAAATAGTTTAGGCACAGTGAGCCACTCTTATCATTTAGGGTGGCAGGAACCCTTCTGAAATCCTAGGTCCCAGATGTCAGCCAAAGACAAACCTTATGAAACAGTCTTTGAAAGCATAATAGTAGTCCTGCTATGTTAATTCTTCCTGTAGAGTAGATTATATAATACATGAGTACCATTAGTAGACAGTAAACAAGGAATTACAAAATATGTGTTTACAGTAGGCATAGGTTTGAGAGGTTAAGGACCATTGTCTTAAGCAAAATAGCTCTCCACCGCAGGCCTCTACCTTTAGCCCCAGAGAACTGACCACAACTATGAAATTGCAGTTTTTTTATGATTGGCTTCGTGTGTTCCAAATCAAATTTTTAAGCAGAATTTAAGATCAAAAATCAGAATCCCTGGGTAGTGTAAACAGTTAACATGCTTGGTTGCTAACAAAAAGGTTGGAGGTTTGCATCCACCCAGAACTCCTCAAAAGAAAGCCTGGTAACCTGCTTTTGAACAATCAGCCATCGAAAGCCCTCTGGGGTATATTGACACACCTCTGACACACCTGGGGTCAGCATGAGTTGGAGTAAGGAATCAATGACAACTTGTTTCTTTTTAAGAATTTTTTAAAACTTCTTTCTACTACCAACAGTCTGTTAATGGATAAGTGGCAAAAGGACAGCCCTTCTCCCATATTCTAGAACAAACCCAGGGTGTCCCACTTAATTATCTGTAAACTGCCTGGTTTACCTGGGGGCACAGTAAGCACTCAAATGGCAATTGCTACCGTTACTCTTAAAATTCTGTCACTACTCCCTCCTTCTGTAGTGAATTCAAACTTATTTAGTTTTTCCATTAAACCTGAAAATCTCACTCATTGTTATTGTGGGTTACAAACATGCCTTTAAGTTGAGGAGCAAGTATCATTCCAACATCAGGGCAAGGCACGGTACGTGTAACACAAATAAGTGTAATTTGGTGTCATCAGGTCACTTCTGATAGCCCCCCCCCAGTTGACAGAATGCAGTGGAATATAATAATAGCTCCGACAGGGCCTTCCCAAATGCAATATGCATAAACAACAGGTGTGCTGGTTAATTGTTTTCTCATCATGGTGCATATTTCACACTCCATAACTCCCAAATGAAATACCAAAAGAATACATAAAATTAAATGACTCAAAGATTTAAAGGGTTTATGCTTTTTATGATAGAGTGGGAAGCCCATAAAATCTAAAAAGTAACTCTATAACCATTATTATTAATGTCCCCAAATATGTAATGTTTGTTTTTGCTTTAAAAATTGACACTTGAAATAAAGTGGCCAGCCACCAAAAACCGAGGTGTGCACACACACATGCAACGAAGGGAAAGCCATCCAGTATGTGGCATTTAGAAAAGGCACAGGTTACTTACCTAGTGCTGCCTTTCAAGTGAGCCATCGAAAACTCCCAGGAAGTTTCCTTATAACTTATAAGATAGCCTTATGCAGGGCCATCTTCTTTTCCCTCACTGCTATTTTCAAAAGAGCCTTTGACCTTTGCAAGTGAGAACTGGCTCGTGATTGCCTAGAAGGGTCTGCATCAGCAGTTACTTGTATGTTCTTTGCTGCACACCCCACTTTCTGTGCATTTCAAGCCAGATGAACCTCACTGAAGTTACATTAAGTGATTTTTAGCACCTAAGTGTGTTGTTTAAGATTCTGTGTTGCCATCTGTTGTGGACCCAACCATTTTGCTGGCAGAAATCCATATGGCTTGCCTCTCCCAGCCCACGATAAGACTAGAGACAGTAGTTAAACTGAAAAGCGAGCAATGGTGAAACTTAAAACAGCTAGCCAAGAAATCCACCTTCTTTGTATTGAACCACACTAATGTTCTCCTTCCTCTCCCCTGTGATTTGCCCTCTGTTACAATGGTTTCATACTGGTAGCCTTGGGGTCCTTAAGGAAAAGCACTGTCACAACTGAATGAATTTCCATTGACTCTGCTGAGGATGTGATATTCTGTATTTGGTGATAAAATCAGTTACTTACTGTAACTGAAGAGGCCATTAATGCTTTAACTCATCGGCCCCCACCCCCCGCCCCCAGCTTTTCTGTCTTCCTCCTAAGGGCACCTCAGCAACCCAGAGATGTGAACCGTATCATTAACCAGGCTTGTCATAAACTCTGCCACCACTCGTTATCATGGATTATATTTTGTGCATGGTCATTCTGGAAGTTCATATTAAATGTGGTGGCTTACCTTGAGCACGCTATGTTTCATTAGCCACTCACCTATGCAGAGACATGGGGGAGAGGGATAATTTGTCTGTGTCCTGTGTGCAGTACAAGGACGGCTATAATATTATGAATTAAAGTCCACTAAACTGCACTTAAAGTAGAGAAAGTGAGCTTCAAGATATCGCCCCACCGAAGTTGGAGTTGGTTTACAGAGCTCTAATACACAATGGTAGAATTCACACCTTCTACGCGGAAGATCTGAGTTTGATTCCCAACAAGTGCACCTCATGCCTAGCCCACCATCCATCTGTCAGTGAAGGCTTGCGTGTGGCTATGATGCTGAACAGGTTTCAGCAGAGCTTCGACGCGAACACAGACTAGGAAGAAAGGCCTGATGATCTACTTCCGAAAATCAGCCAGTGAAAACCCTGTGGATCATAGTGGTCTGATGCACAGCTTATCATGGAGATGGTGCAGAACCAGGCAGGATTTTGTTCTGTTGTGCATGGAGCTGCCATGAGTTGGGGGCCAACTTGATGGCAGGTAACAACAACAATAATACACAGAGTCTAGATTGTCTTAGGCTACTTTTGCCTCTGACACTTGGTCCTTATGGCTGGCATTTCAAGTTGACTCACTGAATCAGTCAGGGTAGGCTAGGTTATGCTGTAGCAACAAGGAATCCCAAAATTTCAGAGGCCTCAAAGAACAAGATTTATTTCTGGCTCAGGCTACATGTTTCTGTGGGTCATTAGATGAGCTGTGTACATCTTACACACTCAGGAAACCTCACTGATGGGGCAGCTGCCATCTCAAAATTGATAGTCACCATGCCAGAAAGAAGCTTTGAAAGGTCTCATATCAGTATTAAATGCCCTAGTCTGGAGCATTCCACCCACAATTCATTGGCCAGAACTAGTCACACGGCCTCACCCAACCACAGACGGGTCAGGAAATACATGCTGACATGTTCTCAGAAGGAGAGAGAACTAGACATATTTGACAAGCTGCACTCATGAACACTACCACACTCAATCAACACTCTTCTCCCTTCTTTTCCCTATTTTAGAGATTAGAAAACCAAGTCCACTATTTTTAGCTTCTCTTTCTTCTAGGTGTATCCAGTTTTGGCATAAGAGACCTAAACAGAAATGGGTTGTGGAGCTTTTGCTTCCCAATAAAGAGAGACAGACACAGCTATAGTTGTTCTTCATTCATGCTTACCCCTTGTTATGGATTGGATCGTGTCGCCCAAAAATATGTGTTGTAAATCCTAATACCTATACCTGTAGTTATAATTCCATTTGAGAATGGGTTTTCTTTGTTATGTTAATGAGGCAGTATTAGTGTAGGGTGTGTTTTGAGCCGATCTTCTTTGAGATATAAAAAGAGCAGATTAGGCATAGAGAAGCAAGCAGAGATGGGGGAAGAGAGATGCCACACCCCATGAAGATCACCAAGGAACTGAGGAATAGAAGCTGAAGAGACAAGGGTCTTCCCTCAGAGCCGACAGGGAAAGTCTTCCCCTAGAGCCAGTGCCCTGATTTGGTTACTGTAAAACACAGATTCGAGCTGCCTGCCACAAAGCCATTACTGAGACAGGGGTGTGATAAGCAGCAAGAGGGCTTTATTGTATACCGGTGTACGAGAGACAGAGGGGAATGGGCTCCTTCAAAATCTGTCTTCTGGAGACTGAATGGAGGGTTTTATTGGGCTAGGGTTTAGGCTTAAAGAATCTGGAGAATGGCAGTTCCCCTTTGCGGGGTGGTGGGTGGGGCATGTTGATCACATTTCAGACATGTTGACCTTCTGTGGGTATTCTTTAGAGGTACTCTGATGCCATCCTGGTTTCAGTCATAAGATGGGCCCCCATTGTCTGGTTGTCTCGTCCCAGATCTTATTGATCGTTGTTCTGCTTGTTCAAGAGGAACATAGGTTAATTTGAAACTTTATAGAATCATGGAGAATGGGAGAGGGAAGGGAGGAAACAAACCACAAATCACAAAATCACCGGGGTGTGCAAAAGCTAACTATGCACGCCATGCAGAAACAATTCTACAACACTAGGACGTTAGGCCCCTACAATCTCTTTCTCACGCTGCCCCTTTCAATTTCGGATTTCTAGCCTCCTAAACTGTGAGAAAATAAATTTCTGTTTGTTAAGGCCACCCACTTGTGGTATTTCTAGTATAGCAGCGCTAGATAACCAAGACACCCCTTTTTCCTATCTGGAAAGTGGAGGCAGTGTCAGGATGTGCAGCAGCCATCTTGGCAGGAGCCCACACAGTAAAGATGGCAAAGCAGAGCAGAAGGATGGGGAGAGTTTGGTCCCTTGATGCCATCAATGAACCACTCACTACCCCAGCACTGGAGCGCCTACCTCTGAGCTTTTGCTATGTGAGAAAAATAAATCCCTATTGAAATGGTTAAGAGCTCGGCTACTAACCAAAATGTCAGCAGTTCAAATCTATCAGCTGCTCCTTGGTAACCCTATGGGGGAATTCTGCTCTGTCCTATAGGAGCGCTATGAGTCAGAATCAAATCAATGGCAGTGGATTTTTCTGTTTTTTGCTGTTTGTAAATTTAAGAGGAGTGTCTGGGTGGTGCAAACTGTTAACATGCTTCCCTACTTACCAAAAGGTCAGAGGTTCAAATCTACCTGGAGGTACCTCAGAAGAAAGGCCTGGAGATCTACTTCTGAAAAATCAACCATTGAAAATCCTAGGGAGCACAGTTCTACTCTGACCTACATGGGGTAACCATGAGTTGGAACTGATTCAATGACAACTGGTTATTTATAAGTTTAAGGCAGTGTAAGTCAGGCTTTCTCTTTTTTGCAGCTGAAACCAATCTTGATACAGTCCTTATTGATTCTTAACTTTGAAGGAAGACAACTCGTTCAATCCCACGATCATTGCTATAAAATAAAATGTGGTACAGAGATTTCTAATGCGTGGCCTTGCTTTACACGACTTTGACCACTTGGTCCTTTGGGCTGACATTTCACGTTGACTCACTTTATCAGTCAGGATACGCTAGGCTATTACGCAGTAACAACTAGTTACTGTCAAATAGATTCCAAATCATGGTGACCCCACATATGTAAGAGTAGAACTGTGTCCCATAGAGTTTTCAATGGCTAATTTTTTGGAACTAGATCACTAGGCCTTTCTATAGAGGTACCTCTGGGTAGACTCGAACTTCCATCCTTTTGGTTAGCAACCAAGTGCACTGTTTGCACCCCCCCCCAAGACTGTAATGCAATAACAGGGAACTCCCAACATTTCAGTGAAACCTATCTCTGGACTTCTTGCAGTATGAGAAAAACAAACCCCTATATATTGAAGCCACTGCTAGTCAGGTTTTCTATTTCTTACAGTTAGATGCAATCCTGATCAATAGTCCTGCTTATTCTTGAGTATAAACGGAAAACTTTCCATTTAAAAAGATGTGTGATTCATAAGTGGCGAATATTTTCAGGTTTTCTTACAAAGTGCTTTCTGGAGAGAGGACTCCATATAATACTCTGTTAAGAGTTCCTAGGGAAATTTTTCTGGTCAGCTCCATCCGTCTTATAAAAAAAAAAAAAAAACCCCACTACACATATCTTTTATAACACTTTCTCTCCCCTGCCCTCTTTCAAAATTGAAGAACTTTCTACGAGAAATCCTTTATTAAAAACATAAAGCTTCCACTGTGATTTAAAAAAAAAAAAATTGAAGTCTTGTTTTCAAGTCTTATTGGGGTACCCAGGCACTTACAGAGCAAAATCTGTTGGTAATAAAATGAAGGAAAGGACAAGAATATGCAGTGGTTCTGAAAACTGTATAAAAGCCTCGAAACTGGCTGTGAGAATAGCTCCTTACCCTGAGAATTTTCCAGAATGCAGCACAAGTCTCTCTAAATGCAAAATACCTTAGAACAGACACTGTACCTTGCTCAACATTAACGTTGACAAATTCAGGTTCTGTCATATGAATGAATGAATGCCTCCACTCTGGAGAATTCGAGACCTTGAACATCCAAATTGAAGTAGGGTGGCAGAAAATTATCTTTATCTCTTTTTCTCTCCTTCTACCTTCTGTCCCATCCCTATTCTCTCTTTAAATTTTTAACAGATTAAGTGAATGACTTCAACAGAAAATCTAATGAGAAAGTCTCTTCAAAAGCCCTGTCAATTCCTCACTTGCCACCGCCTGAACTCCCCAGAAAGACAGCACTTTGCTTTATGACCATGTATTGATCTCTGATAGCTTTCTGGAGCCTTGTCTCTGCTTTTGCTGCTACAGGCAAAGGGTGAGAGTTAGATAATAGTATTAATTTTCCAGACATCTGCACATGTTTTAACGGCCTTTTGAAGTTGGAAAATGGTTTCTTCATGAGCCCACCACCGGGCTAAAATGCCATTAAGGTCTAGATTGCAACAATACATAACCATCATAGCTGGAGAGCTCAGTCTGGCAATGAAAAGAAAGCTAATTTATTTTACTGGAGATTCAAATTAATATAAGTTCCTGCCCCAACCAGGGCTAGTCCCACTGGGTCCTGAAGGTGAAGGGCAGGACCTGGGATGGCTAAAATCCACTCATCCTTTTTCACAGGTTTGGAAAGTCAGAGCCATGACAGAAGGTCTCTACTGCACATGCCGCGGGAGGCGGAGGGCTGCGGAGGAGTTAGATCATGGGGGTTCTTAGCCATTTTTTAGCCATGGACCCGTGTTGAAGATTGGGGAAGCCTTTGGTCCCCTTTGCAGAATAATATTTTTAAATGTATCAAATCAAAGGTGTAAGATTGTAAAGGAAACCAGTTATATTTAAAGTGCGGTTACTAAAATATTGGAAAAAAATATACGCTGTAATAATACATGTGCTTTATTTCTGAAGCATGAAATAATAAAGTCAAGTTGCAGGCCTAACTTCATTTTTAAGGAATGAGGAGCATGCAGGCTTTTTTGAGATATTTTCAACAACTGTAATGTAACATGGGAGTCCCTGGGTAGTGCGAATGTTAACACATTCGGCTGCTGATTGAAAGGTTGGAGGTTCCAGTCTACCCAGAGGTGCCTCAGAACAAAGGCCTGGTGATCCACGTGCGAAAAATTAGCCATTGAAAACACTCTGGAGCACAATTCTCCTCTGACACTCGCGGGATCATTACGAGCCAGTTCAACTCAACGGTAACCGGTGGTGCTGGTGACGTGACGTGAAGATATCTGTGATTTCTGTTGGGGACAGAGCCACAAGTTTATACCCCTTTAGTTTGATATCTACATTCATAACTGAAGGAAATGATAACTTAAAGTTCAGTGAAACTAAAGCCGCAGTATTTTCCCCTCTAAGTTCACAGACACCCTGAATTCTATCCATGGACCCCAGGGGCTCTCAGATTAAGAACCCCTGAGAAGCTATATTATCCATTTCCTGGAAATTGCAAGTCCATGTTGAAATAGGGACAATTATTTGTATCATTCCCCCTATGAAGAGTTTGATATTACTCTTTAGAACATATTTGGATGAATATGCTTCATATTAAGGGATCCCTGGTGGTACAACAGTTATGCTCTCAGCTGCTAACCAAAAGGTCGGCAGTTCGAACCTACCCAGCAGCTCGACAGGGGAGAGACCAGGTGATCTGCTTCTGTAAAGACTAGAGAGAGACCGAGATTATCACCTGCTCTACCTAGCAGCCAAGGTCATCCCTTGGGTGCTACTTGTTTTTGAAACTTTACATCTGAAACTCTGAGCAGAAAGGAAAATTTGTTTCCTGAAGGATTGTGCATGTTGTCCTTCATGTTCAACATTGGCACTTCCATGCAGCATAGTTTTATGGGAAAGTAAGTTTAAAGTAACCTCTTTATAAATGTAAGTATTAGGGAGTTTCTTAAGATCTGAGAAAAGGAAGATTTAAAACCTGGAAAATATTTTTATTTCTGGTAACAAGCTAGAGGACCCTGTTTCTCTTGTCCCATTACGTAGTGATAGAGCAGCATTTGATAGAAGCAGCTGGTGTGATAAAATGATTATGGCAGCAGTGAGAAAGAATCTAATAAGGGAATTGATCTGCAGATTCCAATTCTGTAAGAGCCAACATCCATCAACATAAATGTCAATAATGAGATCATGTCGAGAACTGCCTAATTCCTTCAGGTGATTCTGCAGTCTAGTGACAGAATCAAGAAGTAAATGTGAAAAGGAATTTAAAACTCTCACAATCACGCCTTTGAACAGCAGCCGGCTGCGTGGTACTTTGGTGCCATGTGACAGAGTCCAGCTTGGTCCAGGGTAAAATTAATGAGTGATACTCTTAAAGAATTTTCATATTGTAAGATATACATTACCTGGCCCATGTGGTAACAATGTACTAACAGTTATTTATAGTCGGAGTTCCTGAGTGGTCCAGATGGTTAACGTGCTTGGCTGCTAACCAAAAGGTTGGAGATTTGAGTCCACCCAGAGGCACCTCCAAAGAAAGCCCGGGCAATTTACCTCCCAAAACTCAGCCATCGAAAACCCTGTGGAGCTGAGTACCACTCTGACACAGATGGGGTTACTATGAGTCAGAATCAAGGGCAGCTGTTTTATTATTATTACTAATGTCGGTAAGACAGCTAGTAATTGTAGATAAACATCGTAGCTTAGGGAGTGGGCAGGAGAGACATAGTGCTCTTTTGTGTTTGTATCTGTGAGAAACCATATCTAGACAGCACAGAAACAAAGGAAAAACTGAGACTGCTCGGGAAAGGCTATTTGAGGTGGAATTCTGAAGTCCTCGTTTGCTATTGTGTACATCTTCACTGATTGCCTCCCCCGGGGTTTTTACTTCGAGCTGGTTTTAAACTCTGTGTCACATTAGGGACCAGGGGTAGCAGTGGGACAAGTGTCAGCAAGTAAATTTCTGCAGCAGGAAAACCAGGCAGTATTAAGGCGCCTGGAGTTACTAAAGAAGAAGGCGGGAATGTCCGATGGGAGAGCTCAGACTAGGAACACGAGACACTGGCTCTGCCCTGTCAGCCTGGGCCTGAGGGAGGCCAGTGTTCAGCCTGGACCCAGTCATCCTGCCATACTTCCTGTCTGGGCAGGTGCTCCTTCCACGGCCTGGGCAGCCCTCCTGTGGGGACAGGAAAGGAAATACAGTGACCCAGGAATTCACTGAAGCCAGTCCTGATGTTATGATTGCAAAGCAGCTGTGACTCAGCATTGACGAAACTGATCTTCCAGGACATGTTTACCTCCCTCTGCCTTTGGTGTTTGTGTTTGTTCTACCTCAGCTGGGTACCCAGATGGTGACGTCGCACCTTCTGGAGTTGGGGTGGGGGAGAGCTGTGTTGCAAATTGTCATTTCTTCAGTGCTACCGAAAGAGTGCATTCTTCAAGAGAGGCGAGTCTCATATTAGGAATTGGGAATCAGCTGGTTTTAAAGGCAACGTATTTTTCCTGTTAGGAAGCAGTTTCGGGACGTATTTTTGATATGCAGTGGCAAGAAATTTCACACGCACATTTGGCATTCTTACTAGTTGAGGGTAGGCAGAAAAACAAATAAGCCGACAAAAAAACCTGCTACTCTATTATGGAGAAAGTACGTCAAAAGTTAAAAGTCTGCTGTGTTACCCAGTAAGTTCAGTACAGGGAACACAGATTCTTCTTTGACTATGGAGGGTCTTTCTGCATCTAGAGATAACCAGACATGGTAGTAGCCAGGGCTAGCTTCGTGGCGTGCCACCTGGGCAGTCACACAGGGCCTCATGCTCGGAAAGTCCTCATGCTTGGCTCAGTGCTCTGCCGCCACCATCTTGAAATTCTTAAAAAAAAAAAAAAAAAATTGCTAGTCCTGAAAGTAACTAACATTTATCAAGCATTTACTGTGTCCTTAAGCACCTTAAGTAATTGGATCCTCACCAGATGCATAGATTGTAGACCAAAAAACCAAACCCAGTGCCACTGAGTTGATTCTGACTCATAGTGACCCTATAGGACAGAGTAGAACTGCCCCAAGAGTTTCTAAGAAGCTCCTGGCAGTTTCAAACTGCCAACCTCTTGGTTAGCAGCCATAGCACTTAACCACCATGCCACCAAGGTTTCTGTAGATTCTAGAGTCATCATTTATTCTCTTGAACCCCAATCCTCCAATAAACTACTGTATGAGCTAATATCATTATTATGATCCCTAAAGGAAAATAAGATTGCGAAGGAGGAAGTAACTTGCCCAGAGTCACACCTGGCAGTGTTACACCTGGGGCCAGGTGCCATCTTGCCTTCCTGGTTATAAAACCCAAAAAACCCACTGTCGTCCAGTAGATTCCAACTCATAGTGACCCTATAGGACAGAGTAGAACTGCCTCGTAGAGTTACCAAGGAGCGCCTGGTGGATTCAAACTGCTGACTTTTTGGTTAGCAGCCGTAGCACTTAACCACTATGCCACCAGGGTTTCCTTCTTGGTTATAGATATAGCAAATGTGGAAGGAAACTAATTTCCAAAGCTGAGCCAAGGATTTATCCTGAATACTTAAAAGCTAGTTTTGTAGTTATCCTCCTCTTTGTTTTAAATATGTCAGCTAATGGTGGTTTGGATCCATCGGATTCTAGTTAACTGAGGTGTTTTGGTAATGTAATGAACATGGTCATGGCTTTTGGACCTGGACTTTGCCCCATAATGACCCACTAGATGGGGGACCTCTTCTGTGATTCCATCCTTGGCTTTCTGAATAAGTGGTTCCCATTTCACATGACTGAATTTTTACGCCTCAAGTTAGAAGGCATCTTATTTCATTTGTTTTCAATCAATTGAAAAGTGTTTATGAAAAGATATTTCCAATCCCACATGTAACAGCTGAGCACAAAAGTCAACATTTGTATGTAATAAATGTTTTGAATCCCCTGGAATTGTTAACATGGAGCATTTGATGAAAAATATCTGTGGTCTTCAGCCAACAATCTCCAGGAAAACAATATCGCCTTTAAAACCAACCAGTTACAAGTATTCAAAGCAAACCCTAGTTTTTCAATAATAATTACCTTTTGGGAATATGAGCTTCCCTATAGTTGCTCAAATGAGTCTAAGAGCAGTGTCATATCTTTGTGATAGTTATTTGTAGATCCGTAGTCAATTCCTCTGGAAAATAACTCACTTCTGGTATTCTCTGCACACGAGAAACACTACACACGATATAAAATGAAAGGAAAACTCAGAGAAAGATTACTTTGCATCTTTGAAGAAAATTTCCATCAAAGCAGTTCATGAAAATTAATAAATCTTTAGGGTTTGAGAAGGCAGAATAATTTTAGGATTATGGTAACTGGTGACCGTCTCAGAAGAAAATAGAGAGATTATATTATTTGTATTTATACATCAACTATCCATTTAATACCTCACAATTTCAACCCTAGGAGATTAGAATTTCTGTTTCCTCCTCCTTTCTGGGTGCTTGGTTCACAAATTCTCAGTGTTTACTGAACTCCAGACATGCCTGATTAGGACAAAATGTGAGTGTCTATAGATTCTGAAGCAAAAACAGTGGAAACATTGTTTTATGTCCTGTGGAGGATTTGCCTTTTTACTGGATTTTCTGATGCAGTTATAACTCCCTAATCTTTAATACAAGTGTGTGTAATATCATATCCATGTACTTTGTCTTGGATGTTACAGTTGAGTCTTTAGTCAACTCGCTGGAGGATTTCCTGGGGAAACCAATGAACAGTTTGGAGTTGAAAGTCTGGCATCATTTTTTTCTTAGACTCTGTTTCCAACAGCTTCCCCTAAAATGCCTGAAAAAAACAAAACCCACGAAATTGAAATTTAAATAGAGAATATTTTTAGCAGACTGATAGAAAAATAAAAATAAATGCGCTTGACTTGATGAACCCTATGTAATAGCTAGAAACTGCCATTTGCCAAGAAATGATTTAGTTCAGTGAAATGTATTTTACAGTTAATCTTTTAATGTCTGTTTTACATATTACCCTTCCCACTGTTAATACTGAACAATATTGTAAGCTAGTAATTTTATGCCCTATATTTCAAATTGCTATTAGGAAGCCACATAAATAACAATTTCCAACCGCTTGTTTATAACACCGTGAGGCATTTCTTACCATGGGGTAAAGCAAGAGTGGATTTAAAAAACTACTTTGGGGATAAAGCTACAGGGAAACTGGGATGTGGATCTGTAGCAACAAAGCCTATAAGGCAGCGTAAAGTAATGAGTCTGAAACCTTGATAATGCACAACTTCCCATTAACTATCAAGGGAGGTAAGATTACGGGCCTTCACTGAGCATTCAGCACAGGAATTGCGTTTACGTAATAGGCCTTCACAAATGTGCCAAAATGAATGGGACTCCAGCAACTTGTCTTATTAGAACCAACACATTGGGTTGTAAAATGCAAATGAGCGCACATCACAGAAGTCGTTCTCATCAAGACTCTCATCTATTCCTTACCCTAGCTCCTGTGCTGTAAAGTGTTGTGAGAGTGAATCTTAAAGCCCATTAAGGTCTCAGTGCTTATGTAATCTCCCAAATGCTGGATTTCATTGGTTGTAATCATCCCGTTATTCATGGGAGAAAGCACCCATCTTATAAACAATTCTACATTTTTTTTTTTTTTTTTTGGTTGTCCAAAACACAGCTGAGAAATTTTTCCTTCCTTGGAGATTATCTTCTGGTGTTCAGCAACGCTGGTCTTATTTTAATGTCTCCTCATTACAGTTGCAACAACAGGGCATGTTTTCTTGCCTATAACCTGAAAGACATATGGAACCCTTTGGCGTCACAGAAGGGGTCACTTCATGGCTTTAGGATTAGTGAGTGCAGATGTCTGTAGTGCTGGCAACTCTTGCACTGTTCTAGCATGCAGCATAATCAAGGATCCTGTTAGGGAGAAGCATGCAAAGAAGGCATAAAAGCTGTGCGCATGTCCACTGCATCTATATTCTCTCCCCAAAACCCATCTGCCGTCTCTTCTTCTAGAGCTTAATTTGTTTGCATAGATGACTGTGATGGAGGCTCCCAGCCAAGTCCAGCATTAGGGAAAAATGTGGGGTGGACAAAGGAACAGGGGAAGAACCGTGTATTTTGAAGAGAGTGGATTCAAATCTCAACACTCCTACTTACTTACTTACAATGTGACTTGAGATCCTTCTTCTTGCTGAGACACATCTCTTACTATTTACCTCCATGAAATAGCCTCTGTGGTCTTGCTGAACTCTTTGCAGAAAAATGTCATGCTCCCTTGCCTCTCCATGCCTTTCTTGGATTCTTCACCTGAGTAATCATTTCTTGTTCATGAAGTCTCAACTGAACTATCACTTCCCATGGAAAGCCCTCCTAGAGATGCCTGCCTGAGGAAGGGTCTTTCCTAGTCTTACATGACACACTACATTGAAGGTGCTGGTAGCTTGTCCTTCTCACCCATTAGACTGCAAGTACTTTGGTAGCAAGGGCTGTGTTTGTTCATCATTGTACTCCAGTGTCTAAAATATGGATAAGACAACATCGTGGCAGAGAATGAAGTATGATTAAGGGGGCAGCTCTGAAGTCTGTAACCAGGTTCACATTCTGGGATTTGAACAGTTACGTAACCCCTCTTGTGCCTTAGTTTTCTCATCAGAAAAATGGAGATCATGATAGTTTATACCTCATAAATTGATTGTGAGACTTAAATAAGAAAAAATATATGACCACTCAGCCCAGCACCTGGCACACAGTGGGCACTCCATAAATTTTTGCTTTTTCTGCTTAGTTTTATTTATTTTTCACTTAATTCAAATTTAAAAACAAAAAAAGAATGTAGGGATCTAAGGAAACAATGGCATCAATAATAGCAGTAATAATAATAATAAAGAAATAAGAAGAATAAGAAAACTATGTTTTTGAATAAATTAATCAACTATATTTGAACCAAGTAAGGGAAGTAGAATAATATCCATACCCCCACAAGGAAGACCAGTTCATACGACCTATTTTTCAAATTTGCACACCAATCACTAATGCCAAAGATGAAAAAAATTGAAGTTTTTACCAACTTCTGCAGCCTGAAATTGATCAAACATGCAATCAAGATGCATTGATAATTACTAATGACTGGAATGCGAAAGTTGGAAACAAAAAAGAATTGGTAGTTGGAAAACATGGCTCTGGTGATAGAAATGATGCAGGAGATCACATGATAGAATTTTATAAGACCAATGACATATTCATTGCAAGTACCTTTTTTCAACAACATAAGTGGTGACTATACAGGTGGACCTTGCCAGATGGAATACACAGGAATCAAATCAACTACATCTGTGGAAAGAGACAATAGAGAAGCCCAATATCATCAGTCAGAAAAAGGCCAGGACCGAGTGTGGAAAAGGCCATCAATTCCTCATACACAAGTTCAGGTGAAGCTGAGGGAAATTAAAACAAGTATACGAGAGCCAAAGAATGACCTTGAGTATATCCCACCTGAATTCAGAGACCATCTCAAGAACATATTTGATGCATTGAACACTAATGACAAAAGACCAGATGATCTGTGGTATGACATCATACTTGAAGAAAGAAAAGGTCATTAAAAAGAAAGAAAAGACCAAAATGGATGCCAGCAGAGACTCTGAAACTGCTCATGAACATAGAGTACCTAAAGCAAAAGGAAGAAACAAAGTAAAAGAGCTGAACAGAAGATTTCAAAGGGTGGCTAGAGAAGACAAAGAAAGTATTATAATGAAATACGCAAAGACCTGGAGTTAGAAAACTGAAAAGGAAGAACATGCTCTGCATTTCTCAAGCTGAAAGAACTAAAGCAAAAATTCAAGGCTTGAGTTGCAATAGTGAAGGATTCTATGGACAAAAACATTGAACAATGCAGGAAGCATCAAGAGAAAATGGAAGGAATACACAGAATCATTGTACTAAAAAGGAAAAAAAAATTGGTTGACATTCAACCATTTCAAGAGGGAGTATATAATCAAGAACCAATTGTACTGAAGGAAGAAGTCACAGTTGTACTGAAGACACTGGTGAAAAACCAGGCTCCAGGAATTGACAGAATACCAACTGAGATGTTTCAGCAAACAAATGCAATGCTGGAAGTGCTCATTCATCTATGCCAAGAAATTTGGAGAACAGCTACCTGGCCAATGTAGTGGAGGAGATCCATGTTGGTGCCCATTCCAAAAGAAAAGGTTATCCAACAGAATACAGAAATTATAGAACAATATAATTAATATCAATGCATGTGAAATTATGCTGAAGATCATTCAAAAGCAGTTGCAGCAGTACATCTACAGGAAACTGCCAGAATTTCAAGCCAGATCCAGAAGAGGATGTGGAACAAAGGATATCATTGCTGATGTCAGATGGATCTTGGCTAAATAAGAGAATACCAGAAAGATGTTTACCTGCATTTTATTGACTATGCTAAAACATTCCACTGTGTGGATCATAACAAATTATGGATAACATTGCAAAGAATGGCAATTCTGGAAGACTTAATTGTGCTCCTGCAGAACCTGTACATAGACCAAAAGGCAGTTGTTTGGACAGAACAAGAGGATGCTGCATGGTCTGAAGTCAGGAAAGGTGTGTGTCAGGGTTGTATCCTTTCACCATACCTTTTCAATCTGTATGCTGAGCAAATAATCCAACAAACTGAATTGTGTGAAGAAGAACATGTCATCAGGTTTGGAGGAAGACTCACTAATAACCTGTAATATGCAGATGACACAACCTTGATTGCTGAAAACAAAGAGGGCTTGAAGCACTTACTGATGAAGATCAAAGACAACAGCCTTCAGTATGAATTGTACCTCAAAATAAAGAAAACAAAAATCCTCACAACTGGACCAATAAGCAATATCATAAACAGAGAAAAAAATGAAATAGTCAAGGATTTCATTTTATTTGGTTCCACATTCAACACCCATGGAAGCAGCAGTCAAGAAATCAAATGACATATTGCATGTTTTTCTTTGGCGTGTAGACTAGTAAACTGGCTTGAGCCACATTCAGCCTTTGAGGACAATGGACAGAAGGGGGCAGGTTCCCCTTGGTCTGAGCAGCTGCTAATTGAGCCATACCCATCATTGTCCCTTAAGGTTTTGTTTGGTAATGGACAGGAGGAGCAGTTCTTGCTTGATAATGGCTAAACAGCTTCTGGCTGCGTTGGCTACCACGTTCATGGGAAAAGCAGCAGGATGTAGTAGAATTTGATCTTAGAAGCAAGGCAAGCCAGAGAGCAAATAATGGCTCTAACTAAACCTTACTAGAATGTAGCCTTGTGACTTTGAATGTGTTCCTTAGCTTCGGTTACCTAATTCTTCACCTGTAATTTTTTTTTTTTTTCTTAATAATCAGTAGCAGCCCCTTCCTCACAGTTGCGTGAGGATTCATGAGGTAGGATTAGGAAAGGGACTTGACAACAGTGCCTCCTTCCCCACAGAACAGAGTTAGTTCATGTCTTCCTACTAAGTGGTAGGCTGAGCTCAATGGTGTCCATCCGTGCTGTTTAGAATAGGTCTCATAAAAACAGAAAGTCAAAGCTTTGGGTTTTGGGGTTTTTTTCCCCCCCAATCTCTTTTAATCTCTTTAGTTAAATGAAATTAGAGGGGAAAGTAATTGGTTCCCCAAAATTGTCACACATGTGAAAAGCAAAAACTTCCAAAGGCCAGGAGATATTTCAAAAATACACTTTGATTAAAAATGTAAAATGCAGTGTAGATAATTTTACAAAACAGCGGGGGCAATTGGGAAGCACTTATTAAAGTACCTGTGAAAGTAATTAATGATAAAAATGGAAATTTCAAGGCACTTAGTATCTCTTAGATCCCAGAATAGGCTCGGGGCGGGTTCTGTACTGAATCACTTCCTCCTGCAGATTACAATCACAGAAGACAAAAGAGAAGCTTCTCAGACTTTTAGGATTGTCAAACTAAGTAAGAAGCACTCTTAAGAAACTAAACAGGCTCTTTACCTGCCCACAGGCCTGACTGGCCCACTATAGAAGCCCTAATCCCACACCCTGTTTCCCAATATTCTGTAGTTTTGCTGTTATATGTATTTCTGGATTCTTTTTGTTTTGTGTAAAAACATCAGACCAAGAGGTTTAGGGGCTTGGGAGTGAGAGGTAATCCCCTGTTGCTGAAGTAGTTATTGTACAACATATTATCTTCTATGGAGTTCCTGGGTGGTACAAAGGTTAACAAACTCAACTGCTAACTGAAAGATTGGAAGTATGAATCCACCCAGAGGCATGTTCTGAAAAATTAGCCACTGAATACCCTAGGGAACACAATTCTATCATGACACAGATGGGGTCATTATTGACTCAGTGGCAACTGATTATTGTTTTCTGCATATTTAACTGTGTTAATACATTGATGCCTCACCCCGATATCACCCACAGTCTACTGAAACCGGACCAATAGGTCTGTGCCAGAGTTTACAAGAAGCCAAACTCTAAGATGTTGTCTTTGAGAGGAAGAAAGAGTTTAATTCGCAGGCTACCAAGCAAGAACTCAGAGATATCAACCTCAGATTGAGTTCCCCGATCTGCAGGAGCAATTTACAATTTTACTTATACATATTAATTTAAAGGGTGGAAGAAGGCAGGGGGCAGGATCAAAAAGTTTTGACTATTCATAGTTTCTACTGATTATTCATTACAAGGCGGGGCTGAGACTTGGCACGGAAGGCTGACAGACTCTTTGGTTTTGAAATGGGCTCAACTACTGCCAATGATATAGATCTAGTGATTTTGGTTCCTTGGCATGAGTCTTTTGGTTCCTTGACATAAGTTCTCTTGTGTTACTGAACATGCATGGCAGCCCAGCGTTGTTTGACAGTCGTCATGGTCTGTGCTGCATGTGTCTGGCTACTCTGAGCCAGTTAGATCTGGACTCTTCGTGGGCTCTCTGGAGAGTCTGCAAAACAATTTAAAGGAAGTGAGTGTCGTGGTGAAGGAGTGACTGGGAATGGAGTGATAAATAGTGGAGTACTAATTAATTAGGTGTCTTCAGCCTCTAGGGTCCCCTAACACTACCATGATCTTTTTTTGCATGCCCCACCTCAAGATTTCTTGTGTGTGTGTGTGTTTTTTTTTTTTTATCTGTGTGGTTGGGCTCCTCATTGATATTGTAAACTCAATTAATGAGCTTCCTTCAGTCTGCTCATAGTTCATAGTCAGGACTCTGTATATAGTAGGTACTTCATAAATGCTTCTTGTTGAACTAATTAATATAGAGGCTCCTGATGGCAAGATGTCCTTCTTTTCACCCTCATCCATCTTCCAGGAGAGTCCTCAGGGCACTGTTAATGGAATTGCAAAAGATAGGACAGATCTTGACTAGTAACCAAAGAAGGTGGCTTTTAAGACCCACCCAACAGCACTGCAAAAGAAAGGCCTGGTGATCTGCTTTCATAATGATTACAGCCAAGAAATATGGAGCAGTTCTACTCTGTAACACATGGGGTCACCCTGAGTCAGAATTGACTTGATGGCAAGGAATTTGGTTTTGCAGATACTCCAGTGATTGGTCTGCACTGCAGAGACCCTGAATAAACTTCTCTGTCACCCAACCAAACGTTGCTCCCCTAGGGAGCCACTGAATGATCAGGTTGTCATGGTAGCAGGGACCCTTGAAGAAGGTTTTGAATATAGCTGTGGAATAATTGTTTCAAATGTATCTTATAACCTTGGATCCCAGAGAAGAAGTATAAAAGAGGATGCAGAACCATGCCATTTGCAGAGGCACCGGCAGAACAGAATGCACTCAGGGCACCTAGAGGTGGGTGTGCAAGGGAATCTGAAGTTGTCAGGGAAAATAATAATTGCAGTAAGGACTGTTGTAGATGACTTAAAAAAAAAAAGCTATAAAAATTTCAGACTCTGACGTGAGATCAAATCACGATGGACGTATTTTTTTAAGGGCATCCAGGAGAGCATTCAGAGGGCATACTCTTTGTGTCACGTCAGCAGAACAGCTGCATGGCAGATATTATGCTTTGTCCTGGTGTTCCAAAGTGGAAATAATGGCATAATTAATTAAACATCAGCTTTTATCCAAAAATATTCTGCCCAAGGCTCAAATGTTTGTGAATCTAAGAAATGACCATATAATACTCAGTTATGTAAGAGACAGTTGTATAATATTCAGTTTTATAATAAATTCTTAATGGAATGGAATGAAGCCTGTGAAATGTGAACCAGGAGTCTACCATAATATCTTCTGATGGAATTTGGAAAGGCTGATGAAAAATCACATTTCTGAGTGTGGCAAAAAACAGAAGTCTAATATGTGAATAAGGAGCCCTGGTGGTGCGGCAGTTAAGTACTCTGCTGCTAACCAAAAGGTCGATGATTTGAACCCACCAGCTGCTCCACAGGAGAAAGATGTAGTAGTCTGCTTCCATAAACATTTGTAGCCTTGGTTCCAATACAACTAGATGGTGCCTGGCTACCACCGCTGACTACTCTGAAGGGATCACAATAGAGGATCCCAGAGAGCTAGAGAAAAATTTAGAACAAAATTCTAATTCACAAAAAAAGACCAGACTTGCTGGCCTGACAGAGACTGGAGAAACCCTGAGAGTATGGCCCCCAGATGCCCTTTTAGCTCAGTAATGAAGTCACTCCCAAGGTTCACCCTTCAGCCAAAGATTAGACAGGTGCTTAAAACAAAATGAGGCTAAAGGGCCACACCAGCCCAGGAGCAAGGACTAGAAGGCAGGTGGGGACAGGAAAACTGGCAGTAGAGAACCCAAGGTTGAGAAGGGAGAGTGTTGTCATGTTGTGGGGTTGTTAACCAATGTCATAAAATAATATGTGTATTAAGTTTTTAATGAGAAACTAGTTTATTCTGTAAACCTTCAAGTAAAGTATATAAAAAAAAAAAAAGATTTGCAGCATTGGAAACCCCATGGGGCAGTTCTACTCTGTCCTACAGCGTTGCTGTGAGTTGGAATTGGCTTCAGTTCAGTTTTGGGTTTGGTTTTGGTTTTAATATGTGAATAAGGTAGAACTTTGGGATTTTTGGAAGATAATTTGGCCAGTAAAACTTCCATAGAAAAATTATCTTAAGCAGGCTGTAAGCTATTTCAGGAAATTTCCTTGAATTTCCTTTCAGAGCCTTTAGCATGCTTATGGAAATTGCCTTATTACCCAACAGAAGGAACAAAGCTTGTGCTCTGGTTGTATCTAATTCAGAGCCTTATTTAAAACAAGTCTCTTCAACATATGTCAAATCTACCACAAATGTTTTCTATCCCTGCAGCAGAGGGTATCCAGAATGGAGAACTCACAAGAAACCACAGGAAGTTAGCAATATCAAAAGATGCTCAGGAGGTTTTATAATAGCCCACTCCAGAATTGCTTTCCTCATGGGGGGCTTAAATAGGATGCAGTGCACAGCCCAGGGCCAGCCCAGGGTTCAGTTAAGGGAGCAGAAACGGGGCTCTAGCAAGCTTTCTGGAAGCTGTGAGGAAAGATCAGCTTTCCAAAGAGGAATCAGGACTATTTGAAAATCAAGCTAAAACCAAAGAAGCAGAAGTTCTTCATCCAAGAAATCAATGAAGGATCCAGGCCACAAGATTTGAAGGACTTGTTGTTGTCATTAGGTGCCGTCGAATCAGTTCCGACTCATAGTGGTCCTATGTACAACAGAACGAAACACTATTCAGTCCTGCACCATCCTCACAACCTTTGTTATGCTTGAGCCCATTGTTCCAGCCACTGTGTCAGTTCATCTCATTGAGCATCTTCCTCTTTTTCAACGACCCTTTACTTTACCAAGCATGATGTCCTTCTCCAGGGACTGGTCCCTCCTGATAACATGTCCAAAATATGTGAGACGTAGTCTTGCCATCCTTGGTTCAAAGGAGCATTCTGGTTGTACTTCTTCCAGGACAGATCTGTTCGTTCTTTTGGCAGTCCATGGTATATTCAATATTCTTCACCAACCCCATAATTCAAAGGCATCAATTCTCCTCTGGTCTTCCTTGTTCACTGCCCAGCTTTCACATGCATACAAGGCAATTGAAAACACCATGGCTTGGGCCAGGTGCACCTTTGTCTTCAAGGTGACATCTTTGCTTTTCCACATTCCAAAGAGGTCTTTTGCAGCAGATTAGCCCAGTGCAATGCATCTTCTGATTTTTTGACTGCTGCTTCCATGGGTGTTGATTGTGGATCCAAGTAAAATCACATCCTTGATGACTTCAATTTGAAGGAGGGTCACCACTAAATAAAGCCAAGTCCAATGAGCAGCCTGCCAAGATGTTTCGAGCAGCAGAGCTCAGCAAGGGCATGAGCAGGAGCAGGTGAGTAGTATTCAGTGAGGTGGTGAGTGACCAGGGCAACTATTGGTATTCCATCTGTTGGTCATGAGCTACATGGCGAAAGATACCAGTGGTGAGTGAGCAGATCCCTAGAGCTACTACCACTCCTTCCCCAAATTTCCCAACACAGAACTTTGAAATTAGAACAATACCTTCTAATGCTGGAGTGTACTGTGAATAGAAGTTACGGACATGTGGTAGATAAAGAAAGATATCAATGGTTTGGAAGTAACAGATGTCCTCACTTTGTAAATAGAACAGGAATTCAAGAATTATAGGCACAGAAGCCATTCCCCTTCGACTAAGAGAACTTTTCTACAAGGGAGATAAAAGTAACTCTGGAGAATATAATAATTCAGGATATTTCGGCTGAGTGCCCATCAAGATTAAGTAAATCAAGGGGATTGAAGCAGATCAGATTAAAAACATTAATTCACATCCACCTTCTGTTGCCAAACCTAAATTACTTGTGTTGGTAGAGTTCATTAGTCAGATATATGCCATATTTGCTCTCATAACTTCTCTTTTGTACAGATATTTGGTTTTTAATAGAAATAGAGGGGAGAGTAATTGTATGTATGCTTATGGTGTTAGATTAATTCTCTCACTGAATCTGGATGAAGAGAAAGGAGCAATGGTTAAACAATGCTTTTTGTACTTTCCTCTTTACTTCTAAAGCTAATAACTTCTGAAATCCTGACATGAAAAAAATCACACATTCCTTTTCAAACTTTGGAAGTATATAAACCCCAAAAAACAACCAACCAACCAAACTTGTTGCCATCAAGTCGATTCCAACTCATAGCAACCCTATAGGACAGAGTTTCTGCCCCAAAGGGTTTCCAAGGAGCAGCTGATGGGTTGAAACTGCCGACCTTTTGTTTGGTAGCTGTAGATTGCAGTAGCTTTTAACCACTGTGTACATGCATGTGTACACGTATATATGTAATCATATATATGTATTCATGCTATATTCATTCTTTTGAGTGGCTACCCTGCATGCTGCTGAGTATTAATCTCAGAGAAGGGTTATATCATCCAGGGTAACACTATGATAACAAACAAACCCCCAAATGAATAATGGCCGAAACCCAATAGAAGTTTATTTCTTCCTTATGTAAAGTCCAAAACAGGTACTCCTGACCCCAGAGTGGCTGTCTTCCAGTTGGTGATTCAAGAACACAAACCCGTTCCATTTGATGGCTCTCTCTTCAACATGTAGCTTTCAAGGTTGCTGTGCTCAGTTGACTGCATCAAGCAAGTAGAAGGGGAAAGAACATGAAGAATCACATACATGAGGTGTTCTGGGCCAGACCAGAAAGGGCAGACATCACTTCTGCTCCCACTGCATTAGCTATAACTTAGTCATATAGCCATAGTTAACTGCAAAGGAGGCTGGGAAATACAGTCCAACTGTGTGCCCAGAAAGAAGAGGGAATAGGTTTTATGATATATAGCCAATCCCTGCTACAGGGATGGAGCAAAAATGTAGGGCTCAGTCTGCTCATTCCGTTAAGAAAATAGAACTAGCACACAGGAAAGAATTCCATAATGGTGGACTTCAGATAAAGAGTCAAATGAGGAAGTGATAGAGTCCATCACGGTGTTAAGTCAGGGTGGGCTTGAGAAGATGGACAACCTTACAAGCTGGACTTCAGAATCATCCTGAATAATGGGCAAGTTTTAAATAGATGGACAAGAGCAGAAAGAGTGTCCCATGGAAAGATGGATCAAAGCCTCAACTTAGAGGTGGGAGGGAGCACATTCCTGAGGCAATGAGACCTGTCTGACAGAAAGGGAGGATTAGACCGTTACTGTCAAAAGGAAGCATTTGAGCGAAAAGAGCTCTCTCTTACCTCTGGTTTGAAAAGTTGTGATGTTAGGTGCCTATATTTCTAGGGCCTAGAGTAATTTCGGTTACTGAGATAATGTAATAGACAATGTGAAGTCAGGCTCAATACCGTACTGAGTAATCTTGTGACCTGTCGTGTCAAAACCAGAACAATAGGTATTCATCTCGATTCACAGGCTAAGGATTTAAAGTTTAAGTATTTCGCAAGAGGGGTTATATCGTGACAGACACTAACAGTAAACATGGACTATAGATACGTATAGGATGGGGAATTTGCCCTCTAATTAAGCAGATGAACTTCTCTTAGGCGGTCATAACATTCTCATGTCAGTTACACTCTTTCTGACAATTATTTCATTTATTGTGTTTTAAGTGAAAGTTTACAAATCAAGCCAGTCTCTCATACAAAAACTTATATACACCTTGCTATGTACTCCTAGCTGCTCTCCCCCTAATGAGACAGCACACTCCTCCTCTCCACCCTGTATTCCCCGCGTCCATTCAACCAGCTTCTGTCCCCCTCTGCCTCTCTGCCCTCTCATCTCCCCTCCGGACAGGAGCTGCCCACATAGTCTGATGTGTCTTCTTGAGCCAAGAAGCTCACTCCTCACCAGTATCATTTTCTGTCTTACAGTCCAGTCTAATCCCTGTTTGAACAGTTCCTTCGGGAATGGTTCCTGTCTTGGGCTAACAGAAGGTCTGGGGACCATGACCTCTGGGGGGTCCCCTTAGTCTCAGTCAGACCATTAAGTCTGGTCTTATGAGAATTTGAGGTCTGCATCCCACTGTTCTCCTGCTCCCTCAGGGATTCTCTGTTGTGTTCCCTGTCAGGGCAGTCATCGGTGGTAGCCGAGCACCATCTAGTTCTTCTGGTCTCAGGCTGATGTAGCCTCTGGCTTATGTGGCCCTTTCTGTCTCTTGGGCTAATATTTACCTTGTGTCTTTGGTGTTCTTCATTCTTTGCTCTAGGTGGATTGAGACCAATCAATTCGTCTTAGACGGCTGCTTGCTAGCGTTTAAGACCCCAGACACCACTCCAAAGTGGGATGCAGAATGTTTTCTTAATAGATTTTATTATACCAGTTGACCTAGATGTCCCCTGAAACCATGGTCCCCAGACCCCCACCCCTGCTACGCTGGCCTTCGAAGCATTCGGTTTATTCAGGAAACTTCTTTGCTTTTGGTTTAGTCCAGTTGTGCTGACCTCTCTGTATTTGTGTTGTCTTTCCCTTCACCTAAAATAGTTCTTGTCTACTATCTGGTTAGTGAATACCCCTCTCCATCCCTCCCCACACTCATAACCATCAAAGAATATTTTCTTCTCTGATAATTATTTTAATTGAATTTCCCATGCTTATGTTCTACTACTTACACTGAGACCTGACGTAAAACAGATAACATCACATTACTGATTTAGGAAGTGATGCTATATATATATGTCTCTGAGAATATATTTATATGTGTGTGTGTATATATATGTATGTATATACATACACACACATATATATACATACAAAAAAAAACCTGTTGTCGTCGAGTTGATTCCGAGTCATAGTCTGTAGGAAACCTATAGGGTTTCCAAGGAACGGCTGGTGGATTCAAACTGCTGATCTTTTGGTTAGCAGCCATATCACTTAACCACTGTGCAACCAGGGCTCCTTTGCACCACCAGAGCTCTGTGTGTACATATACATATATTAAAATATAAACCTTTTATAAAAAAAAAATCCTTATTATTAGAAATGTAGCATCTGTGGGCCTTAGAGCTTTCATGGTAATTTAAGGGACATTGAAAAAAAAAAAATTTTTTTTTTTTTTTTTTTGTATGGTAGGTTAATACTTTCCTACCATTTTCTTGCCTCCAGTTTTAACACGGAAGTAGATTTTCTCTAAGTCAGTTTTTAGTTTTCTCCATTCCCTTCGATATATGGAAACTACTTGTTTGTACCTTACCATTTAATAAACTCTCCACTACCAACTCTCAAATACGACAATAGATTGGTATAAGACTTTGTGGTTTCAACATACTATCTTGTTTACTGGAATCCCTTGGTGGTACAAATAGTTAAGTGCGTGACTGTTAACCAACTGATTGGTGGTTCAAGTCCACCCAGAGGTCCCTCTGAAGAAAAGCCTGATGATCTCCTTGTGAAAAATCAGCATTGAAAACCCTATAAAGCACCATTCTACTCTGACACCATGAGTCAGAATCAACTTGATGGCAACTGGGTGATTTGTTGGTTGGCATCTTATTTGTTATTCCTTCTGACTGTCAGTGCTTCTCCCTACCTCTGAGGTAGGTTAAGTAGCCAGTTCTATCCCTTTGCACAGGTGAGGAAGCTGAGACAGAGAAGTTCAGTTGCATTCCTGAGATTCTGTAAAACCCATGCCTTAGGGCTGGAATTCAGGTCTCCTGGCTCCTTGGCCCTGTACTTGGTGCCTCTGTCATGCTGACTATCTGTTGAATAGAGGGAATTGACTATCTGGATACAAACCGTAAAACATAACTCATTTATGAGGTTGGGATTTTACATGCACATATTCATAGAGAAAGAAAAAAGGGTGACATCATGTATCAGATGGGAAGAAATAGTGAAGTCTAATCATGAGCTGAGTAAGAAGTCTGATATCTGTAATCTGTAGAGGACACTTCTCTCAAATCACATGATATACCAATCAAAATCATCATTTCTTTTGTTGAATGTCATTTCCTATAACTTCTTGGACTGTTTTCACATTAATAAATGTATTCATAGGTTCAGAATGTTATAATTCTTTTGGCACTCTCTTAATATTTAAACCTATATATGGGTGGGAAAAATAGACATCTTTTTCTTTATAGACTACAACAAGCATTAATTGGGTGCCTACTGAATACTATACACTGTGACAGGTCCAGGAGATTAAATGGTGAGAAAAACCCAATCTTTTCTCCCAGGAAACTCAGATTCTAGGGGGAGCTTGAAGTAAGAATTATAACAATCGTCCAGAAACAATGTTGTTATCACCCACTCAGCTGCTAACCAAAGGATTGAAAGTTCAAGACCACCCAGAGGCACCTTGGAAGAAAGGCCTGGCAATCTACTTCTGAAAAAGCCATCGAAAACACATGGAACACAGTTCTACTCTGACACACATGGGGTTGCCATGAATCGGAGTCAACTCAACAACAACTGGTTGTCAATGTCTTAGTGCTGTTGGAGAAATTTGAATTTTCAAAGAAACAGGCAACCAATTTAAGATTTATTCCTCCACAAACATTTTGAAAGAAGCAAGAGTATAGGTCTGAAGCAAGCAGTGATCTGAAGCTCCACTAAGGAGGAAAACTGGGCCACCCACAGCAGATAAAACACCGTTTCTCCTGGAGAAGGACAGAGCACAGTCCTGCCACAGGACTCGGCTTTTAGTAGCTGCAGAGTAAGTGTGTGAAGACTGATCAACTAACCACGTCCACAGGGCTCCCAATATAGCCCAGCCTAAAATTAGCAGCTACCGTCAAGTCGATTCTGATGCGTGGTGACCCCGTAGAGTAGAACTGTGCTCCACAGGGTTGTCAGTGGTGGTTTTTCAGAAGTAGATTGCCAGGCCTTTCTTCCAGGGTGCCTCCAGGTAGACTTGAACTGGCAGCCTTTCAGTTAGCAGCCAAGCACATTAACCATGTGCACCACCAGTACCCAGGGTCCCTTCAACCCAGCCTAAGAGGAGTCAGATAAGGAGCAGAGTGAATGTGGCTCCTTTTAGTGGAGTTTATATCCCCCTGTGACAATGTGTGGTATGGTAGATCCGCTGGGCCAAAGACAGGGGGGTTGTGACTGATGGGGCAACCCCTCACTCAGGGATAATCCTGACATTAATTACCAGTACAGAATCTTAGACATTTCCTGGATCAGCCTCAGTATGAGCACAACCTTTCCAGGGAGGAAAAGGGGCAGGAAAACTTGTCAGAGGTGAAGGAGACATGCTTAGCCACATTATTTACTTACTCGATTCGATTTTTTAGTGTCTGAAGTCACAAAAGTTGTAACCAAGACAAACCAGGCTACAAGCACCATTTTTAAAATGTCATCAGCCTAGTGGAAACATTGGACATAAATCACGAGTTTTATTGTTTTTACAATTAAGCAGATCAAATTTGCTGTCCACAGAAAAGCCTTAGTAATTAGTATAAAGATTAATATAGTGAAATGTCCCAGGTTTAGCAGGCCTCCCAAGTAAAACTGAAATAAAGAATTGAGTGTATAATCGAATAGATGTGAATATTAATGCAGAAATCTTCCAAGTCCCCAGATCCCTGATGCAATTATTTTCTATTCGCATTAATTGTTCCCAACAGTTGACATTAACGACTTTGAGTTAAAATGTGTCCGAGGGAAGATTTCACAAGATCAATGCTGTTTAGAAATAAGGTCACTTTTATAATTATTTGCTCAGATTTTGATCACTGTTCAACATAATAAGGTTAACATGGTGATTGTTTTTCAATGTGAATATCAAAAGTTAATTTTCATACTAGCCAATAAGTATATTTGGGTATTCCCATTTTTCCTACTACCTTCCAGCTACTACTTAACTCATTGCTTAATTTTCCAATACAGACTATGAAAACATGATTATTGTTATTAACTACAATTTGCACGTGTGTGTATACACATACATATACACACATGTATACCCATGTCGGCATTGGTGGTTCAGTAGTATAATTCTCACCTTCCATGGGGAGACCTGAGCTCAGTTCTGGCCAGTGCACCTCATTAACAGCCAGTACACATTTCTCAAGGGAGGTTTATGTCTGGCTAGGACTAAGATGGAAGAAAGGTTGCAGCAGAGCTTCCAGACAAAGACGGAAGAAAGGCCTGGTGATCTGCTTCAGAAAATCAGCCAGTGAAAACCCTGTGGATCACAATGGTCAGATCCACAGTCAACCATGGGGATGGCACAGGACCAGGCAGCAATTCATACCATTATGCATAGAGTTTCCAGGAGTCAGGGGCCAGCTCCAAGGTCCCTGGGTGGCTCAAGTGGGTAAAGTGTTTGGCTCCTAACTGAAAGGTTGGAGGTTCGGATCTACCCAGAGAAGCTTCAGAAGAAAGGCCTGGCGATCTACTTAAAAAAATAAGCCATTGAAAGCGTTGCAGAGCACAGTTCTTCTCTGACACGCATGGGGTTGCCATGACTCTGAACCAACGCCCCAGCAAGTGGTTAATTTCACCGATAAACTAGAATAAACCTTTTGAATTAGGGTACGTATGTATGTATTATCTAATCTGTCTAACCTACATATGTGAACTCTTTTTTGACTTCACTGTCTCAGCCACGATTTTGAAACAATTAAATCACCGCTATGACATGTTTCTGCTTGATTTTGCTTAGAAACTTCACTCGCGCATCCTGGATCTTTCTTCCGGAGATTTACTTTCAGAGCTGGAAAGAAGCCGGAGTCTGACGCGGTCACAAACTGATGTTGAGAGTCACGTGAGTTTCCCCGATGCCTTCAGAACGCTTGTTCAGGATGTTATTTTCCTTCCATCAAGTATGATGTCGCAAGTGAACCATAAAGTGCATCCTTGAAGCATTGTCAGGCAGATAAAAATACTTTCCTTTCTTGTGTTCTCTGAAATTCAATATCATGTCCCCCAGCTGATACAGTATGCAGAAAGTGTCACTCTCTGCCCAAATATCATAAATCTTGGCTTTGTCCCCAAGATACCTTTTTGGGTATTGATTACATCTCAGAGTCTCTGAGAAATGGTCAAGGATCTTTTCATTAAAGCCCATGCACCATATTATTCGTCCTGCTTTTATGATATATTATGTATGAACTTTTAAAAATTCATGGACGCTGCTTTTTTTTTCCATTTCTTTTCTTAAGCTAGGGTTAGCTTTGTGCTTATTTGGCAAAACTTTAAGTAGCACGGCTTTTAACTCTCATTGACATTAAAAAAGAAAAGTAACTTGAAAATAAGAGCCAAATAAATATATAGTGAAAAATGTTAGGCTTAAAAACAATGACAGATGAACATTTGCAGATAACTGGCCTTTTATTTTACTGTATAATTTCGTCAGTGTAGACAGGATATTCTCTGTCCCTGGTAAACATTCGCAAGTTCTTTTGGAATTAAATTTCAGTGGAATGCTATCACTTCAAACATTCATAAAGACCCTAATAGCACTCAATCTATGATATGGCCTGAAGGTCAGGATTTAAGTGTGTAGTTTTTATCCAAGAAACCCTTTGCCACATTCTCTCTCTCTCTTTTTAACTAAGATTGTGGGTTTTGCACCACATTTCTCAAAGTAAGAATGCGAAAGCGTTCTTTCCTTTAAGTATGCTTGCAGTCTTAAGATTACTTTATCATCTGTAATACACGAGGAGAAAAATACACTTTGAATAGAGATTCTAATAACATTAAAGTAAACGTTATTTATTTTCCAGTTAAATCAACATAATTAAGACGATGTTGCCATGATAGTCAATATACATATTTTAATAAATAATTTTAATCATAGTCCTTATCTGTTACTAATGACAACTATATTCAGTAGGATGCATGGTGTTCTGTGTTATGTTTGGGACTTCTGCTGGTTGCTGGGTCTTACTTGGCATGGTAGCCTAGGACATGGGCCTGGCATCACAATGTTGTATTGGCTGGGTGACCTCAGGCAGGTTATAGATAGCTCAGTGCCTCAGTTTCCCCATTTGAAAATGAGGATAATGTTTTTTTCTTTTCTACTTGAGAGATTTGTGGCAAGCATTAAATGAAGTAGTGCATGAAACACCCTGAGCATGAGCCTGCAGTAATATCAGGGCACTAGTAGGATCTCTGCCTCTTTAGCCCTCTTCTGTTCTTCCTAAGTAATGTGGCATCATGCTACAGCCACAGAAAACATGGCAAAGATGTAAAATGATAACTGGTATCTGCTAACCTGCCTTTTTAGAAGCTGAGAAGGCCACAACAACATGTCCCCACTTTTGGTTGTTGCTCAACACAGTTATTTTGCCACCTACATGCCAGGTATCAGATAATGAGAGGATGTTAAGAAGTGAAAGATAGGATCCCTTAAGGAGACTATACATTTATGGTTTAATTAAAGAGCAAGAGACCTGCATTAAATAAAAAATTAATAATAATAGCAAGACCTAAAAATTACTGAGCGTTACCATGGCCAGGAACTGTTCAGCCTTTGTACTGATCTTATCTGGTAGGGACTTTAATTATCCCCATTTACAAAGGGGAAGCTGAGGCATGGAGGGGTTAAGTAATTTACCCAAGGTCAAAGAGCTAACAAGTGGAAAAGCCAGGATTTAAACTAGTAAGTGGCCTCAGAGTTCAAGCATTCAACCCCAGAACAGTGATTTATTATAATGGGTAATCCTTTGTGATGAGCATGGGCTGAAGAAGGAAACTGCAAGAATGAAGAGCTCACTTTGCCACCACGATGTCAGAGATCTAGAGTCCTTATTAAATTCCAACATTGATTGTCCAAGGTGGGAAAAATAGGGAAACTTTCCCAGTAGGGATGGGTGGCCCTTCCTCTTTGCGAAGAATTTATATTCAGTGTTCCCCCCGTACACTCCCACCCCAACGCACGGGCCCACGGGTACACTCAGACTGCTCCCCCACAGCACAGCCCAAGTCAGACTGTGCAATGACACATCATGCTACCAAGTGACCCATGGAAGAGCTAGACCTCTCATAGCTTCTCCTAGAGGCTTGTTACTGAAAGCACAGGCCAGGTCACAAGACTAGCAGCACTGGGCACCTGGGAGCTTGTTCAAAATATTACATCTCAGATTCCCCCTGAGAATCACTGAATCAGGATCTGCATTTTAACAAGATCCCCTGGTGATTCATGTGCACATTACAGTGTCAAAAGACCTGTCTTAGAGTACACCTTCCTGTTTAGCCCCTTGACTGCCCATGACATTGACAAGCCTTCCTCTCCTCCCCGAAGCACCTCAATCACATCTGGGTGTCTCAAGTTCAAGGGAGAGACATCAATTCTTTCTCCCTCCATGCCATGTTCTGAGCTCTAACTTCCTGTGTTCTTAATCGAACATCTATACCAGAGACACACACATGGGCCATGCCTGAGCAAGGATGCTCATTGGTCCAGAAAGCCTAGGAATTTGAGTTGAGTTGTAAACATAGATATAATTTTAATGGGTGTAGTAAAAGGGATCCACCACCCATCTATTAGTTTGTTCTACTGTGGTGGCTTGCGTGATGCTACGAAACTGGGAGCTATGCCACCAGTATTTCAAATACCAGCAAGGTCACCCATGGTGGACAGGTTTCAGTGGAGCTTTTTAGACTGAGACAGACTAGGAGGAAACGCCTGGCAATCTGCTGCCAAAAATTAGGCAGTGAAAACCTTATGGATCACAACAGAGCATTATCTGACTCACTTGCTTTGGACACATTGTTAGGAGGGGTCGATCATGTCTGGTGAAGTAGAGAGCCAGTGAGGGTGAGGGAGACCCTCAATGAGATGGATTGGCGCTAGAGCTGCAACAATGGACTCAAACATGTTCATGATAGTGAGGATGACACAGGACTGGGAAACATTTGTTCTGTCAACGTGATGGCAACTAATAACAACATTGAAAGGGATAGGTGGGAAGACAGAGGGAACCACATATAAGCTTCAGTACCTTGGGAGAGAGTAGAATGTAACTATAAATGAAAGCTATGCAGAGTGGGAGAAGGACCATCAGAAAGGCTTAGAGCTGAGCAGCCTCCAGGACCCAGACGCAGTGCTGTGTCTGGATGGCTGGCATTCCTGGCAGAGCAGAGATAGTCCTAAATGCCAGCCACCACACTGCTTACTTAAACAGCAAAGTACGTTTAAACTGAGAGAAGGGGACAGAGGAAGTGGAAGGCACAAGAGTAGAAATGGAGCATAATGTGGTATTCCTGAAAGTTTGTTCTGGACCATACTCCAGATTTTAACAATGGCTGAAGCTTAAATGCTAGGTGCTCCTGTGTACAGAACCATCCGTTGTGGGGTATCTGTTGAGATACAAATATGAACTCTCCCTAACTAAGTTACATCCAGCAATAAACAAGGTCATAAATCAATAGATAGATATTGCTAAGAGCTGATTTTAAGGCAAGTTTCTCCTTTCACTGATATTTAGAGCCAGCTTTTAGAGGGAAAAACAGAGTAGTAAAATTTCTTGGCATTTGGAGATCGCTTAAAGGGATTGTTGTGTAGCAAAGATGAAATATCGATAGCAAAGCAGATGCCTGATATTGAAAACCTAACGTTATTGAGCATTATGAATATTGATCAGAGAGCAAATTAAACATGCCCTCTGTTCTTACGTAGGAGTTTAACATCCTACCACAGGTATTCTCAGATCATCATTACCTTCCTTCCCAAAGTTGGCGTTTAGTCATCTGTGAGTTGAAATTGCATTTGGAGAACAATGCTACGTACTCGGTACTAAAGGTACCTATAAAGTGTCAATAAATCACATAAATAGGAGGCTTGGCCATTCTGCAAGTGACACAAAGACAAATGGATCCCCACCAAAGAGTTTCTGAGACAAAGCTTTATGTAGATAGGAGACAGGAATCAGACGGTAATGGAGAGATTCCATTCTCAGTGGGTGCTGTGGTTGGGAAGCTAAATTAACTTACCTTGCCCAGTTCATGGAGCTTCATCTGTTACATTAGAGGCCTGTAATGTGGCTGTCAAGATGTGCTTGGATGTTTACAACTTTATTTGTCTCTCTTGCCTTATGCAGACCCACTAGAATCCTAACAGCCAGTTCTTTCTGCATGGGACCCAGATCTACCTTTTTTTTTTTTTTTAATTCTATTTATTTTGTTGTTGTTGTTCAGAATATGTGCAGAAAAACATATACTAATTCAACAGTTTCTATATGTACCATTTAGTGACACTGATTACATTCTTCGAGTTTTGCAACCATTCTCACCCTCCATTTCTGAGTTGTTCCTCTCCATTAATGTAAATTCACTGTCCCTAAGGTCCCTACCTAATCTTTAAAGTTGCTGTTTTCAATTAGATCCCAAGGAGATCGTTCTTAAAAGACCTTAATGCTCAAGGCAGACATTTTTCACTAGTGAAGCTAAACTATTCTTTGGTTTAAGAAGGCTTCAGGGGATATTTTTGGTTTAAGGTTTAAAGATTGTCTCAGGGCAGTAGTTTCAGGGGTTCATCTAGCCTCCATCGTTCCAGGAAGTCTGGAGTCCATGAGAATTTTAAATTCTGTTTTGCATTTTCTACCTTCTAGTCAGGATTATTCTATAGAATCTTTGATCAAAATCTTCGGCAATGGCAGCTAGGCACCATCCAGTTCTGGCCTCATGGCAAGGAGGCAGTTGTTCATGGAGGCAATTAGCCACACATTCCATACCCTCCACCTATTCCTGACTCTCCTTTCTCTGTTGCTTCAAACAAATAGAGACCAATTGTTGTTCCTTGGATGGCTGCTTGCAAGCTTTCAAGACCCCAGGCACTAAGCAATTAACTAGGAAGTGGAACAGAAGAACTAAAGGCCAATTAACTGGGATTATTAGGCCAATTAACTGGGATGTCCCATGAAACCAAGACCCTAGACTTCCAAACCAAGAAATCAAATTTAATCAGGTTTTTGGTTGTACTTAAGTAGCCTCGGCAGCTGCTTTTTTGTTTTGTTTTTAGTCGTTGTTGTAAATACATCTATCACATAATTTTTACCAATTCAGCTTTTCACAGGTGTACAACTCATTGACAGCAATTACAATAGTCAGCTGTGCAACCCTATCTTTAATCAATGTGATATTTCCATCACCCTTAACCCTCCCTTTCCCCCTTTCTCTCACCCCTGGTACCCACTAATAAACTTTGCTCTCTATATATTGCCTTTTCTTATCTTTTTATATAAGCGAGGTCATACAGTATTTGTCCTTTTGTGATTAACTTATTTCACTCAGCATATCTTCCAGCTCCATCTATATTGTAGCATGTATCAAGACTTCATTTTTCTTATTGGTGGAGTAGTATTCCATTGTATGTATGTACCACATTTTGTTTATCCATTCGTCTGTTGATGGACATTTAGGTTGTCTCTACCTTTTGGCTGTTGCGTATAGCACTGCAATGAACATCAGTGCACAAGTCTCTGTTTGAGTTACTGCTTTCAAGTCTTTTGGGTATGTACCTAGGAATGAAATTGCTGAGTCATATGGTAGTTCTATTTTTAACTTCTTGAGGAATCGCCACACTGTTTTCGACAACAACTGTACCATTTTGCATGCCCATCAGCAGTGGATAAGGGTTCCAATTTCCCCACATCTTTGCCAACATTTGTTATTTTCTTTTTTTTAATCTTAGCCATCCTAGTGGAAGTGAAATGGTATCTCACTGTGGCTTTGATTTCCACCTCTCTGATAGCTAATGATGCTGAGCATCTTTTCATGGTGTTTGATGGCCATTTGAATGTCATCTTTGGTGAAATGTCTATTGAAGTCCATTTTATAATTGGGTTTTTTATCTTTTTGTTAAGTTGTCAAAATTTTGTATGTATTTTGCTTATTAGATTCTTGTCGGATATATGGTTTCTGAAGATATTCTCCTAGTTGGTAGCTTGTCTTTTCACTTTCTTGGTAAAGTCTTTTGATGAACAAAAGTTTCTAGTTTTTATGAGGTCCCGTTTATTTATTTAGTCTCTTGCTATTTGTAGTTTTGTTATGAGCTCATCCATTGTTAAAAGCTAGGCCTGACAGCATTGCCCCTGCTTTTTCTTCTAAGAATATTTTGGTTTTAGTTTCTGCATTTAGGTCCTTAATCCATTTTGAATTTGTGTGTGTGGTGTGAGGCATGGATCCTGTTTAATTTTTGTGCATGTTGAAATTCACTTTTCCCAGCACCATTTATTGAAGAGATTCTTCTTTCCTCATTGAATGGACTTAGCACCCTTGTCAAAAATCAGTTGACCATAGAAGTGTGACTACATTTCTGGACTCAGTTGTATTCCATTGGTCTATGTGCGTATTGTTATCCCAGTACCAGGCTATTTTGATTACTGTAGCTGTTAAGTATGTTTTAAAATCAGAAAGTGTAAGTCCTCCTACTTTGTTCTTCTCTTTCAACATTCCTTTGGTTATTTGAGGCCTCTTGCCATTCCGTATAAAGCTGCGAATTGGTTTTTCTATTCCTGTAAAGAAGGCTGTTGGAATTTTGATTGGGATTGCATTGAATCTAGAGATTGCTTTGGGTAGTATTGATGTCTTAACAATATTAAGGCTTCCAATCCATGAACATGGAACTTCTTTCCATTTATTTAAGTCTTCTTTAATCTCTTTCATGTGTTGTATAGTTTTTGTTGTATAAGTCCTTTGCATCCCTGGTTAGATTTATTCCTAGGTATTTTATTCTCCTAGATGCTATTATAAATATAATTGTTTCCCTAATTTCTATTTCAGATTTCTCATTGGTGGTATATAGAAACTCAGCTGATTTTTGTTTGTTGACCTTGTATCCTGCAATTTTGCTAAATTCCTATTAGCTCTAGAAGTTTTCTTATGGACTTTTTGGGATTTTCTACATACAGAGAGATCTACTGTATTTTATGCAAATTAAAGACTGCCAACTGAGCCCTCCCCCCTCAAGGTATTTTCATAAGTCCACTAATTTTTTTTTTTTTACTATGCTGATTTTTTTTACAGCAGCATGTAAAAAATTAGCACAGTGCTTGCAAAATGATCTCAAGTGGGAAAGGTGAGGTTGGCAAGAAAATATGGTAATTTGATGTGAGGATCCTCTACCATTTGGACAGCCAACTGAATGTGAAAAGTCCTATTATCTTTTACAGTGGAAACTCATGATACCTCAGTTTTTTGCTCTACTGTATATGGCTTCCTGTAAGGTGTCACAGATGTGCTGTGGCATTTGATCCTGATTTACAATGATGCTGTTAGAACCAGTATAACCATAGGTGTAATTTGGTAAAGCTGCTTCATCTTACAAATACAGACATTAAAATCCATGAAAGCTAAAGCCTTTCTTTGCTCAGGGTCCCATTACTAAAGATAGTGTGTAGCCTGTGATCCAGGCTACTAGACTCCCAGTTTAGTGCTCATGCTTGTGAACCTTATAGCCAATGATGCTTAATGTAGAGCTTTACTCTGTTATCTTCTTTTTGTAGCATTATCGTCATGTTCCAATATTGATATCATCCCTGCACCATTGTGACTGGGTAAAATGAGAAACCACCATTGCAATAATTTTGTCTAATAGTAATCATGTGTTGTTGTTGTTAGGTGTCATCTAGTCGGTTCCGACTCATAGCGACCCTGTGTGCTATGGAACGAAACACTGACCAGTCCCGTGCCATGCTCACAGTCGTTGTTATGCTTGAGCCCATTGTTGCATCCACCGTGTCAGTCTATCTCATTGGTCTTCCTCTTTTCCACTGACCATGTACTTTACCAAGCATGATGTCCTTCTCCCGAGACTGATCCCTCCTGACACATGTCCAAAGTATGTCAGACGCAGTCTCGCCATTTTTGCTTTTGAGGAGCAAGACAGAATTATTCGTTCTTCTGGCAGTCTATGGTATATTCAATATTCTTCGCCAATACCACAATTCAAAGGCATCACTTCTTCTTCAGTTTTCCTTATTCATTGTCCAGCTTTCACATGCATATGATGTGATTGAAAATACCATGGCTTAGGTCAGGTGCACCTTTGTCTTCAAGGTGATATCTTTGCTTTTCAACACTTTAAAAGACGTCTTTCAAAGCAGATTTGCCTGGCGCAATGAGTCTTTTGATTTCTTGACTGCTGCTTCCATGGCTGTTGATTGTGGATCCAAGTAAAATGAAATCCTTGATAACTTCAGTCTTTTCTCTGTTTATCATGGTGTTGCTTATTGGTCCAGTTGTGAGGATTTTTGTTTTTTTTTATGTTGAGGCGTAATCCATACTGAAGGCTGTGGTCTTTGATCTTCATCAGTCAGTGTTTCAAGTCCTCTTCACTTTCAGCAAGCAAGGTCATGCATCTGCATATTGCAGGTTGTTAATGAGTCTTTCTCCAATCCTGATACCCCGTTCTTCATATAGTCCAGCTTCTTGGATTATTCGCTCAGCATACAGATCAAATAGGTATGGTGAAAGGATACAACCCTGACACACACCTTTCCTGACTTTAAAACATGCAATGTCTCCTTGCTCTGTCCGAACAACTGCCTCTTGATCTATGTAAGCGTTCCTCATGAGCACAATTAAGTGTTCTGGAATTCCCATTCTTCGCAACGTTATCCATAGTTCGTTACGATCTACACAGTCGAATGCCTTTGCATAGTCAATAAAACACAGGTCCTTCTGGTATTCTCTTTCAGCCAGGATCCATCTGACATCAGCAATGATATCCCTGGTTCCACATCCTCTTCTGAATCCAGCCTGATTTGTGGCAGTTCCCTGTCGATATACTTCAGCAAAATTTTACTTGCATGTGGTATTAATGATATTGTTCGATAATTTCCACATTCGGTTGGATCACTTTTCTTGGGAATAGGCATAAATATGGATCTCTTCCAGTCAGTTGACCAGGTAGCTGTCTTACAAATCTCCAAGCATAGACAGGTGAGCACTTCCAGCACTGCATCCGTTTGTTGAAACATCTCAAGTGATATTCCATCAATTCCTGGGGACTTGTTTTTTGCCAATGTCTTCAGAGCAGCTTGGACTTCTTCCTTCAGCACCATCGGTTCCTGATCATATGCCACCTCTTGAAATGGTGAGCATTGACCAATTCTTTTTAGTATAATGACTCTGTGTTTTCTTTCCATCTTTTGATGCTTCCTGCATCGTTTAATATTTTCCCCATGGAATCCTTCACTATTGCAACTTGAGGCTTGAATTTTTTCTTCAGTTCTTTTAGCTTGAGAAATGCTAAGCATGTTCTTCCTGTTTGGTTTTCTATCTCCAGCTCTTTGCACATGTCATTATAATACTTTACTTTGTCTTCTCAAGCCGCCCTCTGAAATCTTCTGTTTAGTTCTTTTACTTCGTTATTTCTTCCTTTTGCTTTAGCTACTTGACATTAAAGAGCAAGTTTCAGAGTCTCTTCTGACATCCATTTTTGTCTTTTCTTTCTTTCTTGTCTTTTTAGTGACCTCTTGGTTTCTTCATGGATGATGTCCTTGATGTCATTCCACAACTTGCCTGGTCTTTGGTCATTGTTCAACTGTCACATCTATTCTCAAGATGGTTTGTAAATTCAGGTGGGATATGCTCAAAGTCATACTTTGGCTCTTGTAGACTTGTTCTAATTTTCTTCATTTGAACTTGAACTTGCATATGAGCAGTTGATGGTCTGTTCCGCAGTTGACCCTTGGCCCTGTTCTGACTGATGATACTGAGCTTTTCTGTTGTCTCTTTCCACAGAAGTAGTTGATTTGATTCCTGTGTATTCCATCTGGCGAGATCCATGTGTATAGTCGCCGTTTATGTTGGTAAAAAAGATATTTGCAATGAGGAAGTCATTGGTCTTCCAAAATTCTATCACACTATTTCCAGGATCGTTTCTGTCACCAAAGCCATATTTTCCAACTACCAATCCTTCTTTGTTTCCAACTTTCACATTCCAGTCATCAGGAATTATCAATGCATACTGATTGTATGTTCAGTCAATTTCAGACTGCAGAAGCTGGTAACAATCTTCAGTTTCTTCACCTACGGACTTAGTGGTTGATGTGTAAATTCGAATAATAGTCGTATTAACTGGTCTTCCTTGTAGGTGTATGATTATTATCCTATCACTGACAGCGTTATACTTCAGGATAGATCTTGAAATGTTCTTTTTGATGGTGCAATGAATGCAATGCCATTCCTCTTCAAGTTGTCATTCCCGGCTTAGTAGACCAGATGGTTGTCTGATTCAAAATAGCCAGTACCATTCCATTTCAGCTCACTAATGCCTAGGATATCAATGGTTATGCATTCCATTTCATTTTTTGACAAATGTCCAGTTTTCCTAGGTTCATACTTCGTACGTTCCACGTTCCAGTTATTAATGGATGTTTGCAGCTGTTTCTTCCCATTTGAGTCATGCCACATCAGCAAATGAAGGTCCCGAAAGCTTGACTCCATTCATGTCATTAAGGTTGGCTCTACTTTGAGGAGGCAGCTCTTCCCCAGTCATCTTTTGAGTGCCTTCCAACTTGGGGGGTTCATCTTCCAGCACTATATCAGACAGTGTTCTGGATCCTTCTTCCTAGTCTGTCTTAGTCTGGAAGCTCAGGTGACCCTGTTGGTATCTGGATATCAGTGGCATAACTTCCAGTATCGCAGCAACACGCAAGGCCCCACAATATGACAGACTGACAGACACATGGGGGAATAATAATGATAAGGGAAAAAAAATACCATGAGTTGGAGTCAACTTGATGGACACTGTTTTTTTTTTTTTTTTAATAATAACAATAAGAAAAACAAAACAGTTGCTGTCAAGTGGACCCCAACTCATGGTGACCCCACGTATGTTAGAATAGAACGGTGCACCATGGAGTTTTCAATGGCAGATTTTTTCAGAAGCGGATCACCAGGACTTTCTTCCAAGGTACCTCTGGATAGACTCAAACCTCCAGTCTTTCAGATAATAATAGTAGCTTGTGATCACTGAGCACTTAATGTAGGCCAGACACTGTGCTGTGTACTTCTAGGACCTCATTTTGTCCTTACAATAACCCTATAAGGTAGGTGGTATTATCATTCATCCCGTTGGAAAAGAAAATGTGGCTCTAAGGGATTAAATGATTTCTTCATAGCCACAAAGTAAAAGGCAAAGCCAAGATTTGAACCTATAATCTGTCAGACCCCAAAGTCTGTGCTTCTAATCATTATGCTATGTTCCCTTCCCCCTTAGTGTGAAGTTGAGTTGGTATTTACTCACTCCTATTTTTTTTTTTTTAAGCAAGGCATTTCCTCAGCTGTCCTACTTTTTCAGGAACACCAGCTGAATGCAAAATCAGGAACCTCTGCCTTGAAATGCCCTGGCTTGGGGGTTGCTGTCCCTAGTCATCTCTGTCCTCGAAACAGCTGCAGCAGCAGTGAGCTGTCTCTGTCAAGCACCTGCAGCGAGTACTCCAGCAGCTCCTCCTACACATGGCATGATGGGAAGACCCCCAGGAAAAGGGTAAGGCTGCCTTTCAAGGCACTTCAGCACTTCTGTGAACCAGAAAGGCCTCCTCTTCTAGTACGGTGTGGTCATGGAGGGAGGAGTAAAAAGGAACCGACTCATTTATTCCTCATAAAAACCTTACAGGGAGGTATCATTCTGCCTACTACACAGAAGAGGAAATGGATTCACAAAGGCTATTACTTGCCAGAGGTTACACAGCAAGTAAGAAGTAGAATGATGATTGGACCCAAAACAACCCTGTCATCTTGGGAGGGAGTTTGGGAGAAGAACATTGCCATTCTGTGCTTTGTTGGAGGCCACTGAGGTCACAGGTTTTTATCAAACTGGAACACGGAGCCCTGGCCTAATGGAACTGACCACGCTTCAGACCACTCAGACCTTTGTAATTAGTTTTGTGGACCTTGTCCATTGCTGTGATAGACTTGTTAACACACCTCCTGTAAATGGTGAACATGGCCACTTGCCAAGCCATTCGAGACCAAAAACACCATGACAACTTAAAGGAATGTTTTGTTCTAGAGAATAAGAAGGACAATGGGTTATCCCAGGAAAAAGCCCTAAAAGTTTTGGGAGTATCATTTGTTTTGTAGGAATTTACTGCTCAAAAATGGCATGTGTTGTACTGACCTCCTCTACTCAGTACTGTAACGTCATAAAACACTACCTGTAAACTGGAGGACAACACAGTAGAGAGAGGACGTACCATGGTAGAAGACAGGAGTCACAGCTTCATAAAGGTGGGCACAACCCCACCAATGTTCTAGGTGTTCCTTTACCAGCTTTTTAAATAGCTCCTACTGCTAGTTGATTCCCATCTGCAAAGTTGGCTTACCCAGCTGAAGATCCCCCCTCCATTCTTTGAACAAACATCTTTGCACACCATTTCAGTAATTTCCTAACATTGGTGAAAAGCAGAGTATGCAAAAATGGAAACTTCGAATCACAATATTTGGAGATCATTTGTCTATCATTTGTATAATTTAAAGATTTCAGAAGCAGGGAAACCAGAAAAATCTCATAACTCCTAGAAAATATTAGTGAGGGAGTGGCTTTGATATACCCTGAAAAAGAACTCAGAAAAGGATTTCAAGTTTGAGTTTAGAGCTTATTCCCTTGGACTCAGACTTCTAATGTGATGTGGGGAGACTTGTGTATTATCACAATTTCTCCCTCCGAGGAGCTGTCCGGAGTGCTGAATAATGACTGTGAGGGCCTGCCTCCCACCTGGGGAGTTGATCAGCGATGTTTCCTTTTTTTGTCTGTTACTGTCCCTGGCTCCCAGAGCCCCTTGCTCTGCTCTTTTCACTCTCACACTTCTCTCTCTCTCTGGCTAAAGTTCTTCCAATTGGAGCAATTCCTAATATTCTAAGGGAACTTCTCCCCTGAAGGAGGAGGAAAAAGGTTCTTAAGACACTTCGTCCACACTCAGGTATCATCATGTGGAGAATTAATAGGGCTGTCTCTCAGAATGGTGATGGAGTGCCACGTACAACTGCTGCATCACACCATGAAAAGACCTGGATCTCAGGGACCTAGCAAACTAGACTGTGTCCAACCACCTGTGTGAATCCAGCCCCCAGAAGACATTTTTAGTTTATGTCATCCAAGGAACATTTCTACAGTTCTTACCGTGTGCCATATACTCGTTGGTATTACCTTCCATCCTGAATTCATACGTAGCGATTTTGAATATGAATACACTATTAACTTATATAATAATAAATATATGACTAATGGCTCTCTTTTAGTACACAAGTACTTTTTAATATCATCTTGTGTAGGAACAGGAAAGAAGGCTGCATGAAAAGCACTGACCTGCCTACAGTGAAGAACCTGGCTCTAGTTAATGAGTCATTACCATATGAAAAACAGCTTTAAGCACATAGCAAGCATTCACTCATTTAATGCTCACGACAGCCTTGTTAAGTAGGTTATCCTAATCCCCCATCTTACAGGTGAGGACTGAGCACTGAGAAGTAACTGGGCCAGGATGTCATAGCCAGTACATGGCAGAGCTGGGCACTGGGTTTCAGACCCTTCCTCAACCATTCTGCTCTTCTGGGCTTCCCAAGTGAGCCTAAAGCTTGGAGGATTTGTCTCAAATGTTGGAATCAATTTGCCCTTTGTCCCCATTAATACCAAGAATCACATTTCTTTAAAAAAAAAAAATTGCAAAACTATTGTCCAGACAAGAAATATAGAAGGACTATGTGCTTTAAAGGAGTGGTGGAGCCATAATTAAGAGCTACAGCTGCTAAACCAAAAGGTTGGCAGTTCATATCCTCCAGCTATTCCTTGGAAACTCTATGGGGCAGCTCTACTCTGTCCTACAGGGTTGCTATGAGTCAGAATCGACTTGATGGCAATGGATTTTGGTTTACTGGGTGGCACAAATGGATAAGAACTCAGCTACTAATTGAAAGGTTGGTGGTTGGAATCCATGCAGAGGTGGCCCAGAAGAAAGGCCTGGCAATCTGCTTTTAAAACGTTAGCCACTGAAAACCCTATGGAGCACAGTTCTCCACTGGTACAGGAGGGGTCACCTTGAGTTGGAATCAACTCAGCTGCAACTGGTTTGGTGTCTTCATGGTGGGCATTGAACCCAAGGCCCTCCCTGGTCAGTAGCATCTTTTAATCAACTGCACTTCCCCTCAAGCCACTCTTCCAGCAGAGGATGAAGCTGCCTTTAAGAAACACTAGCTCCTCCCCACCATCTCTTTCACAGGGGCTCCATACTTTTTGTTTGTTTTTCTTTTTAAGTTTTAAGATGGGCCCAGCTTTTGTCAAGTTGTTAAATACCATGACCTCCTGAGGAAAACGGACTGAGAAATGCAGCTCATCTCACTGGACTGTGAGCCGGGGCTCTGAGGGGGTATCAGCTGCTGACTTGGGGATGAATCAAGCCACAGCGTGGGCAGACCTTGGAGGGGCACCAAGGAGGTGGGTGGCAGGGGCCGAGGGCCTCTCCTATGGGTTGAACAAATCTGCCTTTTCCGAGCTTGTGCAGGATACTTTTGCCTGGCTTCTCTCCTTTATTGTGAACCTGACTGTCAGGATCATGGAAGTTCTTAAAATCCCAAGCCGAGGCCGCCCGCTCACTGGTTGGTCTATAATACCCGGGCTCACTAATGGGATTCCTTCCTGCTGTGAAGGAGTTTTCAGTGGTGCTGGGAAGAGGAGGAGAAGAGGGGACGCATTGCCAGAGAGCGTCTAACCCCACTATCTTCTGACTCTGGGGAATTTTCTAAAGAAAAAATAGTATTTGACTAAAAAAATAAACATGCATGTTGTTGATAACAAGCGTAACTTTGATGAAAATGTCTTAGATGTAAGCAAATGTTCACAGTTTACTAAAAAAGCCCAGATTCCAAAGGAAGCTTCTTACACGTTTTCAGCTTCAGCACTTGGTGCTCTGAATATAAACATGTGACTAGTGTGCAGAGTCCTGGGGGAGGGGAGCATGTGCTAGTGTGGAAATGCCAGTGTGAGCTTTACTCTTAGCCAAGGTTGGTAAGGGCCGCACATCAGAAACCATCAGGTTGGTTCACTGAAACCTTTCACGTTAACCATATGGCCTTTTGAAAAAGTAACTAGGTCAGCGCCTACAGCCCACTAATTTCCTTAAGTGCTGGTTTGTTATTAAATAATTATCCAAGTGCCATTCAGGACCGGGGTGCAGGGATAACCTGTGATCTCTGTTCCAAACTGATTAGTAGAGAAGGGAGAAGTGAGACTAAGCCTGACTCTGGTAGCTTAGCATCCTGAGTAAGAGTGCAGGCTCTAGAGCCAGATGGCCTGGTTTCAAATCTCTGCAAGGCCACTTTTGAACTGACTCAGAAGCAACAAAGTGTCCTAGGAAGAGCCAGGGAAGCTGGAGCTGAAATCCACACTCCAGCTCTTGATCTTCAACGGACTAATCTCTCTGAACCTCAGTTTCCCCTGAGCAAACTGGTCATGATGTTTCTCTCACGGTGTTGTTCTGAAAATGAATTCACTCTAAAAGTGGCTTGTACACAGTAGATGCTCTGTAAATGTTAGTTTCCTTCTTGGCCCTTTTGTTTCTTTGCTAACACAAGTGAGGAAAAATATGAAATCTCTGTATAGAATGCATTTTTCCTTTTAACTAATTAATTCATAATGTACACTTTTTAGAAATTAAGGCTGGCCTTTGGGGAAGTATGAAGAAGAAGAAAAAATACCTTTCTCAGTTAGGAGGTTAATAATATACAATTCTAACAACAAATGCCCAGCTACTTTACATATGTAAGGAGGGCTGTATGATGTGTGTGTGTGTGTGTGTGTGTGTGTATCTACACACGTATATATAGTAACCAGATAATTCTCATAGATATCCATTGTCTACCAAATAAAGTCATGAAGTCAGGGAACAGAACTGTCAAACATTAGAAAGGACCATAAAGAATGGAATGACCAGCTCACACTCCCAGCTCTATTCTCTCTACCTCCCATATGGACTCTACAGTGAGGCCAAATTGATTTTCTGGATGTTCTCTAAGTATGCCTTGAACATACCTTCCTAGCTCTTCCTATTCCATTTCTTCTACCTGGAAATCACTTCTTCCAATTTTAACCTAAAGTTTATACCTATCCATTTTTCAAGGGCTAGATAGGTTTTTTAAAAAATTAAAAAAAAAAAAAAAAACCTTTTTCATGTTCCTTTCCTAAGTAGCACAGGGTCTGGCAAAGTAAATGTTCACTGCATCATTTATGAATTCATTAATTAGCTAATATATGCATCTGTATGTGAATACATATCAACCACTAGAATAAATTAAGTCTAGTTATATACTTTCCCTTTTATATATTTGTGATCCACATGGTTCAGTCTTTTCTGATATCTACCTTTTTTTTTTTTTTTCCTAGCAGTCATCACAAAACTGGGATAAAAGGCTAAGTGTTGGTTCGTCGCTCCCAAGTGGCTTTGCTAGTCCAACAGATGAACTACCTCCAACTCGTATCAAGGAAAGCCACATTTTGGAAGGACTAAAGAAGCTACAGAAGCGAAAAGTGTTACTTGAACCCCCTTCGGTGATAACCAAATGGGGTTACAAAGATTGCATGAACTCAAATGAAGGGATATATTCTCCAGGAATTAAGTGTAATAGCCTCAAGGAGTGCCCCCCCTACAAGCCAGCAGCCATGGGGAGTCCCTGCAAGGAGCGTCACAAGGCATTTGTTTATGATACAGATTCCCATGATGATGTCGATGAAGAGTCTTCCTCCCTGGCGTTGCTCCAAGGGCTTCCAAACCAGGGCTGCAGGCTGCATGGTAGTAAATTCACTCAGAGTGTTCCTGACAGTCTGTTTGGCTGGGAGCTGAATGGAAAACACTTTTTGGAAGGTACTGCCTCAGTAGTTTATCCCAGGGAAAGTGCTGAGAAGCTGAGCAGTTGTGTCAGCAACTGGCCCTTGGAGGGGACGCTGTACCCAAGGGTCCAGGTGCCTCCATTACAGAGGGCAAGAGATCAGCACAGCCAGGGCTGCCTAGCTCTCAGCCTCCAGCTCTCAGACACCGATGACAATGAGGCCCTTGATGAGTTGCACATTGAAAGCAGTGATGAGAAAAGCCCTTCAGACTTGTCACTGATTGCTGATACCGACAAGTCCATGGAGAACCTGGACCTCCTCCTTGGACTTGGAAAATCTCACCTTGGGTCTCCTGATGAGAAGGTCTCAGAGAATAGGCCAAAGACATTTAGTTTCGTTAAGCAGGAAAGAATTGTAAAAAGGACTTCTTCAGAAGAATGTATGACCGTAATATTTGATGCAGAAGATGGTGAGCCCATTGAGTTCAGCTCTCATCAGGCTGGAGTTGTCACTGTGACTGGAAATGAAATTTCTGTCAACCAGGCCTCTACTGGACCCGTGGCCGAACACACTGAATCTTTACCTCAGGGAATTGCTCACTTGCAGCCAGGAGCTGACGCAAGAGACTGCTCTTTCTTAAACAGATCTGAAGAGGAAACTGAGAAAAACATTCCAAAAGATAATGTAGGTAATATTCCCTCGACACCCACAGAATCTTTCAGCCCTAGGACAGTAACACAAAATAATATTCAGCGACAAAAGCTGGCCAAGCCAACACACAATACATCATGCCAGAATAATTCTAGGTCTTTGATGTCCACGGGTATCTGTCAAAAACAAAGCTTGGTAAAACTATCTGCCAGGGAGAAATATTCATCTCCGAAATCAAAAATAATGGATCCTGAAGCCTCCAAAGTAGTCCCCTCAGCTGACCCGGAGACTCTTGAAAAATCACCAGCCTTAGCTCCTGGGAAACTCTCACGGTTCAGGAAATCTGAGAGCCCAGCTCACCTCTTTGATTTACGGCCAGATTCACACATTCCAAAACACCTCGCCCAACTTCCTCACAGCTCAAAAATGCCCAGCAGAAGGGATTGGGCCCAGTGCTCCAAGAGTCAGGTTCCAGGGTCACGGTTGCTCTCAAGGCCCCTCATTGAGCCTAGTGACAACGGAGAACCTCCCACAAGGGATGAACACTGTGACTCAGGGCCAGAAGCAGGGGTGAAGTCACCTCCACCCCCTCCGGGCAGGTCATTGTCACTGCTGATCAGACACAGTTATGACTATTCACCACCACTTTCAGCCACCAAGCCCAAAACTAGGGCTCACAGTGACACAGCTAAGACAGTATTCAAATCCCCTCCTCTGAAAGGCTCTTCTACTCCTGTTATTTCTTCTAATCAGGCCATGACAGAAGTTCAGGGGAAGAAACCTTCTGCAGCCTTCACAAAACCTGTCTTCGTGAGCCCTCTGCCTTCCACAGAAACAGTGATTCAAACCAGACACCCTGGTCGTCCCCCCTCCAGCTCCCTTGCAGTGATGGCTCCAGGGCCTCTAAAGCTCTCTCCAAAGAGAGGTATCCCCAAAACTTCTCTTCACCAAATACTTGGGACCACACAAGTGGACACAGGGTTACGGACTCCCAAGAATTGCCCCTTAACCCATGAGGCACTGGAATCATTGCCCTCTGAAAGTGAATCTCCAGGAAGAAAAGGACAGTTTAGTGGCAGTGTCCCCACGACACCTACATCTTCCTTTTTACGTGTAAATGAGTCGCCTTCCTCTCAGGTTAACAGTCCTTCATCATCGTCATCCTACAAAAGCCATAGTGCCATACACAGTTGTCCAAACGCTCATGATAAAGGACTGAAAACTCGTCTCCCACTGGGACTCAAAGCTCTCCTAAAGTCTCCCCAGTTGCTCAGGAAAAGTTCAACAGTGCCAGGGAAACACGAAAAAGATAGTCTAAATGAAGCCTCTAAAAGTTGTGTGGCTGCAGCTAAGTCTAGGCAAGAAGATAGGAATCCAACAAGCATCGAGACCACAGAAGATGAAAAACATATGACTGCTCTGGGTTTACAACCAAAAAACAGTTTAGCTGAAGGGCTTCCCTTAGAAACAGCACTGCCAGAGTCACTTGAAAACTGCACCCCTGGGGCTGGCGGGAAAGATGGGATGGAAAACAAACCTGTGAAAAGATCCCTTTCCTCCAGCAAGCCACACCTAAAACCAGCTCTAGGCATGAACGGAGCCAAAGCCCGGAGCCAGAGTTTCAGCACCCACTCGGGAGACAAGCCTTCCACTCCTCCCAGCAAAGTCCGAACTCAGATCATCACCAACACTGCTGAGAGAGGCAGTTCTCTCACCCGGCAGAACTCCTTCACAGAAGGCTTGCCCAGTAAGCCTCCTTTTGCTCCAGCCCCTGAAAATTTTCTGAATGCTGGGAGCCCCCTCAGGCCTCCCTCCAGGCAAGGCTCTCTGGGTAGCACAGGCAGCTCTGGCAGCCAGCATGGCAGCCCAAATAAGATGCCCTTGAGGATCCCTCCAGAACCCGAAGGGTTCCTCACACCGCCTGGAACAGAAGACCAGCAGGCCTATGCCCAGGGAGGGTGCCCCAGTGTGGCTGTGCCTGAGGAGCCAGGCAGCAACCCCTGCAGGTGCCTGTCCACCCCAACAGACTGCCCACGACTCCTGCAGAGCCCAGGGAGGATGCAGTGTAAAAGTAGGACGCCCCCTCTAGAAACTTCTGGAAGGCATCCAGATGCCTCTATAACCAGGCCTGATGCTGGGAGCCCAGAAGCCCCCCTCTCACCCACCATTGAAGAAAAGGTCATGTTGTGCATTCAAGAGAATGTGGAAAAGGGCCAAGTACAAACAAAGTCCACCTCTGTGGAAACCAAGCAGAAGCCTGGGCCATCTTTTGCCAGCTGGTTTGGTTTTCGAAGGAGTAGGCTTCCAGCTCTCAGTAGCAGGAAAATGGATGTCTCCAAAACTAAAGTGGAAAAGAAAGATGCAAAAAGTTTGGGGTTTGGAAACAAACAGCTAATATCAGAGAGAAGAAAAGAGAAAAAGAAGCCCGAACTACAGAGTGATTTGGAAAATGAGCTCAACACCGAAACAGAGTCAGCACATAGTCCAGACAGTAATTTACAAAGCCAGCATAATTTGAAAACACCACAAGACATTTACAATCAAATGAAGTTTGAACCAAGAAATAAAACCAGCCCTGTTACGTGTTCTACAAAAGATACTTTTATGACGGAACTTTTGAACAGGTAACTCATTGGAAAAGAGGTTGTTAATGAATAGGGGACCCCTGCCCCCATTAAGTAGAATTGTTTGCTTCCTGCACATTAAATGCTAGGCAGGCATGTTTTTCACACAAGCAGAAATGCATAGTAGCGGTCTTTTGTACGTTAACCAGAATTTAAGCAGTGAAATAAAAGTTAGCAATAAAATGATAATTTAGTCCATGTTACTTTGTTAACCAAACCAATGGTCTTTGAAATTAAAGAACGGAAAGTTTTATCAAGGGTAATAGAAATTCAACCTATATGAGGAACCATGAATGTATCCACGTGGCATGAAATGGAAGAAAATTACACTTACGTTTGAAAGTATGGCGGTCTTATTGATGGTACCAAGCAAACGTATACTTAGAAGCTTCCCAGAGGTAATTACATTTCCTGATGATCTTAAGCCAGAAATGTATTTAGCAATCAGTCTTCAGTAGCATTTATTTTGCCCCCTCACCATCATAAAAATAAATTATTAGATTACGGAATCTAAATTGATACACTAGCTGAACTACCAGGTGAAGATCTGATCAAGGCCAGTGAGAAACACTTGTCACTCAAAGGTCTAAAGACAAAGAGATACATGGAGCTTACAGTAAACGATAAGAATTGAGAAAAATAGAGTGATTCAAGGAAAGCAATGTAATTTACCAGAGGAATCGCTTTCTACCTGCAGAGTTGATAAGAAAGCAGCTCAACAGACAAAAAGTGGACCAAATAATGTTTCCTCCAGGAGCGTGGTAAAGGGCAGTTCCCTGGGCTCCCCTCTTACTGGCTGCTCTATCAGCACTCAAGGAAACCACAAGAAAAACATCAAAACCAAAGCCAATGTGGAAATACCGAAAGACTCCCTGGTAAGTCTTAAAAAACAAACCTGTTGCCACTGAGTCAATTCCAGCTCATAGCGACCTTATACGACAGAGTAGAACTGCCCCATGGGGTTTCCAAGGAGTGGCTGATGGATTCAAGCTGCTGACTTTTTTGTTTAGCATCCTGGTTTTAATTGCTGTGTTCTGAGGTGGGCTGGTTGGATTCTTTCTGCCCTTTGATGATGGAAACTTATGGGTAAGAGAAGATGTGGGGGGGAAAAAAATGTCAAAGAAAAAGAGAAAAGAGAGCGTTGTGCCTGGTGAGAAACACGGTAGGGAAATGGCAGCCAAATTGGGAATGTCATGGCTCTCACCTGTAGTGCTGCTTTTCAGCTCTATTTTCAGAACGACGGTATTCACAGTGCAGTGTAGGCAAAGGATGCCACCGGTGTCATCTTGAAATTATACCCTTGTGCTGGATGGAAATCTAAAGATTATTTCCAACATTACCAACAACAAGAAAAAGAATGAACAGGATTATAAAAATGGGATTGTGAAACCACTTAAGGGAATATTGGCTATTTTGATGCTTTGACTTAAACATTTTTCATCAAAGTTGTCTGTACCAAGGCTAGACAAGGTGTTAAGACTAAAAAGTCTTTTGGGGACTTGGTTCCCTGTCATTTAGCCCTTTAATTATAAGGGCTACAACTCAGTTGATTTGCTTTAAAAAGGTGGGGGGTGTTGGGGGTAAGACATTTTTACATTTCCCCAGGGTATGCTAATTTCAACTAATATTTTTGTTTTAAAATTACCTTCAATTGCACTTAGTCTTCTTACATTATTTTTATACTTGCATAATTGATTTGGAGACGTTCATTTTTCCTTTTAGTGAGTTTTCAAGTACTTAAGCCAAAAAAAAAAAAAAAAAACACTCTCTTTACAGAATTACTGTATCCATCTCTTTTTGCACTCTAATAAAAGAGATTATAAATTATAGTACATGCTACCATTTTGGGGGGAAAACTTGAAATATGAAATAATTATACTTTTTTTCTGGAGTGATCCGGGAGTAGAGGGAATTTATAAGTAATCCTGATTGTCATTAATAGTTACTAGTTATTCATTATTAGTTATAATTAGTTACCGATGTTTAGGGTTCCTTAGAGTTTCATGGGAGCCCAGGTGGCGTAGTGGTTAAGAGCTACAGCGAGCTACATCTGCTAACCAGAAAGTTGGCAGTTCACATCCACCAGGCACTCTTTCAAAACTCTATGGTTGGTGCAGCTCTACTCTGACCTATAGGGTCTCTATGAGTCGGAATTGACTTGACAGCAAAGGGTTGTTTGCTGTAGTTTCATGGACATACTTTAATGTAAGATAAATGCACATGTAAATTTTTTTTTATTCAAATAGGTCTTGACTCCAAAGAACCACAAGATCATTTTTCAAACTTCCCCAAATCATATACAGACTATGTTCTTTGCAAAAGTATTTTGTTGTTGTTTATTTTTAGTCTGCTCCCTCTCCCCCAACCACCACCTGTTTTTGCTCTAGGCTTCCTTGGTGTCACTCTTTCTGTGAAAATGTGGATATCCCCTGCATTATAAAACCACAGATTATAAGCATATCTAAGACTGCCCTTGTAGTGTCACCAAAAGGAAAGAGAGAGCAGAGACTTGTGGAAATGAGCAATATGCTGAAAATTCAATCCAGCTGATCTCAGACTTGGATAACCTGGCAGAGCCCCTTATCAGAGGCACTCAGTTTAACTGTGTCCCATCCAGTGTGGTTCTGACAGCTTAGGGTATAGCTTCACCGTACAGAAGTCTCAAAAAAACAAAAAGACCCTGTGTTTGGCTTTTACGATTTCATTCCTACTTCCTCTGACTTCCTAATTTGCCATGTTTTCCCTCTCTCTTCTCTGCAAAAAAAAAAAAAAAAAAATTTTTTTTTTCTCTGCAGCCTTTCATGGTATAGTAATAAAGATTGTTGAGTCCTTCCAGAATATCAGAAAGAAACATTCTTTTCTATGAAGCACAAAGATTCCCTAACCAACTCAAAGTATCCATAAGCAATAGGGATATGCTAATTTTTCTAGTTAGCTGCAAGAGGAAATTAGTCATGCTGGGAAGCTTTTCCTTACAGAGGAATATTATTAACCAGGATAGTTGACTGGCTGGTCATGTCTTTAAGTGTAAAATGCAATTTGTTTGTTTCATCTCCATAATCATCAGTGTGGATTAGGCTGAAATGACTCATTTCAGAAAGGACATTGCAATAGTCTCTGTGGGAGTAGTACAAGAATAGCAAGGAAGACCCATTTATGATTTGCTATCAGCCTCTACAGGAAGCAGGGTAGATGCAGACTAAGATGCATTCTAATGCTATGACACGTTGTTGCGGATACCCACGAACCTTTTTAAATTCAGAGTTGAAGGGGCTTTTCCCCCACCAGGGCTCAAGGTAAATCTGTTATCTGCTTAGGGGAAAGTTTTTTTTTGTGTGTGTGTGTGTGTGTGTGTGTGTGTGTGTGTGTGTGCTTTAAGTGAAAGTTTACAAATCAAGTCAGTCTCTCATACAGAAATTTTTATACACCTTGTAATGTACTCCTAGTTGCTCTCCCCCTAATGAGACAGCACACTCCTTCTCTGCACCCTCTGTTTTCATGCCCATTCAGACAGCCTCTGACCCTCTCTACCTTTTCATCTCCCCTCCAGACAGGAGCTGCCCACGTAGTCTCATGTGGGGAAAGTATGTTTTAAAGAAGTGTTCTCATAGCAGTTATTATGGATGAAAATAATCGCCATGTATGATGCATTGCATACCACACCTTTTCCTGAATAAAATCACTGCTCAAAGACCTTACCATTGTCCCTTGCCCTTTAAAAACTAAGACTATATATAGCTATGGGGGTTCTAAGGCATTTTAATTATTTTAATCTATGGTGATAATCACAGATTATTTCCATACACGTAACAAATCCTTGTGGGTAGCAAACCTCCACTTAGTTCACTACAAAAAAAAATTTTTTTTTTTTTTAGTTCACTAGTAACCATATATCCATTTCAGCATTGCTGTATACATTCTAGGAAACCCTGGTGACACAGTGGTTAAGAGCTATGGCAGCAAGCCGAAAGGTTAGCAGTTCAAATCTATCAGGCGCTCCTTGGAAACCCTACGAGGCAGTTCTGCTCTGTCTTGTAGGGTCACTATGAGTCAGAGTCAGCTAGACGGCAGCAGGTTTGTTTTTCAGTTTATATATACATTCTAAAATATGTATAAAAGTCCAATTAATGCTTTACTGAATTAAAAATATTTTTTATCTTCTTGGAGGCTTAATTAGAGGCTTATGTCCCCATTTATGCCATCATTTACAGATCACTTAGCTCTAATTTTTGTGTAATTTAGACAAGGGCTATGTTACTTTGTACTTTTATTTAAATTATATAAAATCATTATCAGAGGGGGAAAAGGCATTCCCTAGGAGGATTACACCAGTATTAAGTAAATAAGTCAGAAAAGACTGCGCTCTGCCTGCTACACGTTGTAAACTTTTCCTTCCTATGAATTGAGAGAATTTTCCAAAATGAGAAGTCTCAAAAGAAGACAGCTCCAGGCTGCTCTTGGGTATCCCTGGATAAAATAAAATTGTTAACAGAATGAACGAGACCATATACTGTCATTATGCACTGAAAGGAGGTGGCCATTTTAATACGGGCATTTTAATTTAAATTATAGGTACTCTCTTCACCCAGTGTTACATAGTCTAAAAAAAAAAAGATCACATGTGCTAATTAAAAAACATCAAATACTATCCCATTAAAATGGTGCAGTGGTGATGATAGCATAAAATAGTGCAATAATTACATAAATTGTTATCGTCTTATTAAGTTCTGCAAAATGTTGTAATTTCAACTTCCTTAATTGAACAGTACTATTCTAAATGCCATTTTGATGCTAATAAGAAGCATGTATATTTTGCCCCGCTGTTGCAAAGATTTCTAAATGACTTAGAAAGTAATGCCTTCCAGAATTTTTCCTTCCAAGGATCACTTCCTGTCTCCCTTAGGTTCATTTTCTTCCTTGCCTCTTAAATGAACTTTGACATCAAAACATTGTTCTTCTGGGCAACCCTTAGTGTTAGGGTAATTCAAAGAAAAAAGAGGTACAGAATTCCAAATAAAGGATGCCTCCAAACATTGGGTTTAATTCTCAGATTATGTGTATGTATAGATCAGTAGTGAATTATTTTCTCCCTCTTTCTGCCTGTGTCCTCTGTCAGCACATTCCTCCCTGCCCTTTCTAGTGATAGGGGTTACTAGAATACAGTGGGTGCAGTGACATCTAATGGCTACCTGATATAGACAGGTATCTGATGCAGCTCTTGACTACAGCTGCAGAGTTCCAAAAGATGGACAGTAGTTAAAGGTGCACCATTGGAGGGCACCCAAAGTGCTGACAACAGATGTAAACCCAGAACAACCCCCATAGTGATTGCTTGTTATTACCTGCTACTTCTTACTACATATGACATGACTGACAGTGACTGGTGTCTGTTCCTGGTAGAGTGACGGCCAAGAAAATTATCAATTTCTAACCGCCAGACTCTTCTGAGCCAAACTCTAACCAAACTTTTCCTTGGCTTTGTGATCACTCCCGTTCTTTGCAGAGCTTTGCCATATGTAGATTGTCCCACGTGTGTCTATCTTTGGCAAATTGTTAGTCTTGAGCTGGCAGTCCATACCACCCAAGAAGGTTCCTGCAACCTCCCACCAACACCCAGCCACTGTGTGGTCAAGAATGAAAATTAATTTTCATTTCAGTTTATGAAAAAATATAATTAGCAAGGGGAATCTGCTGCCAAAATAAATTATGTCCCTCATTTCCATAGGCAAATGGATTTTTTTTTAATTACTCACCACTTTGCATGGGAATCTATCTATGTGGATAATTAGAGCCAGTAGTTATGTCATTCTAAGACATGCCCCATTTTCCATCCCTTTGTATCCGTTTCACACATTCCCTTCAAATCCCAAATCTCTGCCTCTTAGATCATCTGCCTCTGCTAGCCCAGGAGAGCTGGAAGAACTAGGGGTCTTGTCTACAAGAAACCCTGTTCCTCTGATCAGAAGCCACGTTTAGTATTTGCTGTTAAGTACATAATAGCCCTGGAAAGTGTTACACAAGGAGCTGATGCTGACTGAACAATGGCTTTTGTTTTCTTTCTTAAATATTATTGGAAAAAGGTGATGAAATTTCATAGGAGGGTTGAAGAACAAGTACAGAAGGAAGCATGCTGTTTAAAAAATAAAAACACAGAATTTTGCTGTTCTTAAATAAAAATAAAGCCTATGTATACTTGGAAAAGTGTCTATAAATATGACTGCCAGACACTAAGAAAAATATAATAGTTCTGGGGAAGGGCTGGAAAAGAGCTGTAGCAATATAGGACACCCTGACAAATAGAATTATAACAAGGAATAGGGGTCAGAAGTGCCCACTCTAGAGTGGAGATCCTGTGTGACCTTGAGCAGATCACTAACCCACTCTGAGCCTCTTTTTCTGTGTCTGTAAGATAAGAATATTGTTCTAATTATTTGATTCTATAGAATTTCACAAACTGACGGAGATGATGATCCACCCACATCCCAGCAGCTCAGCAGGGCACCTCTTCAAGTTTAAAATGGGTAAATTTAGAACAACCCAAAGGAAATGGTATTTTGCATAACAAGTGGGAAAAAAATATAGAACATATTGCCATAAGAACTGGCATAGGCTGAAAATAGTAATAGATTTCTTTGGAGCTTCTATAAATAAGGATAGCAATTTCCCAATGGGTTATTAATGGAAATTAAAGTATTTGGAAGATATATCCCTATCCCTTCTTCAGTGTTTCTTTTGGTCACCTGGCCTCAAATAGATCACTGAATTAGGTGAACCCTGAAGGCAAAGAAGGAGCCCCTTAGCTTTGCTCATGCTCCTAGTCCTTTTCCTCTCCACCATCCATAAAATGTGTGTACTACCAGTCACAGAGTTAGTTATGACGACTTCTTCCTCCATTCCCTAACTTTCTTCTTGTGGAGGTAATGTTAATTATTAAGCAGGGAAATGCCCACAGAGAGGCAGCCAATGAGGGAAGAAAATGATGAAGCCTGACCTCCAGATAGTCAGCCCTTAACAATCTGTCCTTGTGAGGGCTAGGGTAGCCAGTTGCATGCTCTCAAAAGTTTGCCATCTTCTGGCTATCAGCATGATAAAATTTAAGCACCAGTTACACTCCAGTATTGGAACCTCAGTCATAAAATGTAAGTAATTGGTCTTATTGCATTAAATATAAAAAATAGGAGGCCAAGAATAGAAAGCTAAATCTAGCTCAAGGTCAGCATGCAACTGTATGGCTTTCTACTGCACAAGTGTAAAATAATGGTTTATTGGCATTCAACCCAAGCACCTGAGCAAATCCACCAACACCCTCTAATTGTATGTGCCTACACGGAACTCCCATTGCGTTACACAGTTCCCATGATTAGCATTGGCTCCCCAGGTGACTAGCTGGAATGCATTTTAAAATGGCTATTCAGGGTCATTCTGACAAGGACCACAGCTGTCTTGATATCGGAGCCAAGTCTACAAAGGCATCGCGGAATGGATATTTGAGAATAACAGAGTTCCCCTGAATGAACACAAATCTGAAGGCAGACATCTTGTGTTTGTATCCTGGCTCTACCACTTGGACAATTATTTCTCTTCTGTGCTTCTTCAGGGTCTTCATCACTAAGATGGAGATAACAGTGGCACCTGCCTCATAGGGTTGCTGTGAGGATGATGAGATCGTTTGTGTAATGACCTTAAACAGCGCCTGCCACTTGTATTTAAGTGTTGGCTGGTTTTATTGTCACTGGTGGTATTGATGTTGTACCCACTACTGCTGCTGGATGGAGAAATAGGGGACCTGGGCTTTAGCGCCAGAGTCACTGGTACCATGCATGTATTCGCTTTGAGGAAACTTGCTGAACCTCAGAATTCTCACCTGTAAAATACTCGGCGATTTCATTAGATTTTCCCTAGAATGTCATTTGATGTTACACCCTCAAACACTTGGATATTTGAGATGAAATATAAAGAAAATGCTTTTGACCTGAAAAATCTAGATAAATGCCTCAGTGCTGTAGTTCACCGAGCGCATATTACAGTCACTTCATGTTTCATTTTGGAAACAACGAGAAAGACTCATTTTCTTAGAGAGTTATATTCCAGTCCAAGAAAGGGTCAGGAGATCTAAGTGTATTTCTTTATTCTTATTAAAATAACTTGTGGTGGAAGTCACTGACTCTAGAGGAATTATACCTCCTTACACTTTAATTTTTCATAACAGCCCTGTGTTACTGACTTTACTAGGTATTTAAAACCAAAACCATTAAAAACCAAAACCATTATCTCTAAAATCTTGGGCAGAACAAGGTACCCTGTAAACCCTCACTTTTGGAGCTGGGGTTATATTTCTGAAAGTCTGCTCTTATAATTAAAACTTGTAATAAAGTCAAGTGATAGACTGGGGGAAGTAGAATGAAAATACACAGACACACACACACACACACGTACACACACATTTGTTATAGAATACACCATTACTCTCAGGATTGCAAAAGATCTATTTAATATAATAAATAAGAACTTTTGATGGTTTCTTGTTGCTGCAGATAAAAGAAGCAAGTGAAAACCTGCAAGAAGATGAAGAAGATACAATTGCCGATTCCACATTTCAGAGCCACATCCTAGGTAAAAATGCATGTCCTTGATACCTCTTCAAATGTGAGACGAGACATTTTCCACATGCCACCTTTCAGCCATGGTGTGTTCCTGGAAACCAGGCCGTATGACTGAGTCTTAACCATTCACACGTGATTATTACCTATCTCTTCTTCTACATGGAAAGCTGCTATAAAATAAGTGAGTGAAAGCAGTTTGAAGAAAACATACATGTTTTTCAGGTACTACCAAAATGCAAAGGAATGAAATGCAAACTGATGAGAAGTGAAAACTTGTCAATATAAAATAAAAGTGACACTGAGGATAAATAATTTCTCTCTAAATATCAACTTTGAATCAATCTGATTTCCATAACTGTCCCTAGAAGTGTCTGTTGTAAACACTTATTGGTTAGAAATGTGGGGTGATAACCAGGCGCTCCTTGGAAACTCTATGGGGCAGTTCTACTCTGTCCTATAGGGTCGCTAGGAGTCGGAATCGAATCGACGGCACTGGGCTTTTTTGGTTTAAAACCCTTAAATATTTTTTTTCAGATGAGTTTGTTTTAAACATAGAACCAAATAGATTAAGTGAATATAGTTTGCTATAATCTTTACTCATGTTTCTCATGATTCTGTTAAAACAAACAAAGCCAGTGCCGTCGAGTCAATTCTGACTCATAACGACCCTGTGGAAATGATTCTTTTAGAACCCTGATCATAGATAGTCCTGTCTCTGAAATAAGTTTAGTTCATCAGCTGTGTCTTAAAATTGTGTATAACCCCAGACTGAAGGAATTCAAATTCCCAACACAAACGGACTTTGCTCTTGTGTTTCCAGCAGCCAGGAGGTAACGGGTGATGGAGGACCTGTCTGTGACTGTGATCCTTGTCAGGAGATAGAAGAGCTGATTACTTTAACAGCTCTGGTTCCACCTGGGCACTTGCAGAGTTATTTGTTCTCCAGGCTCTAAAAATAGCTGTGAATGTGAGCATGCTGATCATTTAGCTCCACACTCGAAACCAAGGCATGATGGAATCATTTCTCCAAATCACATTTGGGTGTAGTAGATAGTATTGAGTACCATGTTCCAGGACATGACAGCCCTCCCAAATTGCTGGTTCCTGGCATAATCGGTATCCACTGATCCTGTCTTTTCACTAGAGTATCTCTAGTTGCCACTGTTCAGCATCCCACTGCTCTTAGCATCAAGTTGATACATTTGCTGCGGATTTTCCAGTGTACCCAACAGTCTGCAAGCTATAATTTACAGTTTATCTCAGAGAATGGTTTTATCACACAGCTTAATGAAACTGGTACACCACTATTGTTCTTTTCATTTGTAATTGGGAATACGAAAGTTTTAATGAACAGCTGAATTAGTATAGTCTGAATAAGATTATTATTCCAAAAAAGATGTCCTTTATTATAGTTTTCAGTGTAAAATGCTTAAGTCAGTATCAGTTCCTGTGTAGTTAAGCTAATGCACAAACAAAATATTGTTTAAGAGACTTCAAACATGATGCTTTGTAAAGCCCTGCTGACTTATCATTTTTCCATACTGAGGTGTTTTGGGGCCTGTAAAATAACATCTATAAAGCTAGAGGCTGAATGTTTTCAAAGAAATGTAGAGTAATCTAAGTATTTCTAAGTAGACTAGCAATTCTTTAGATCTCTACCATCCAGTACAGTAGCCATTAGTCACATGTGGCTATTTAAATTGAAATTTAATAAAATGAAATTAAATAAAATTAAAAATTCAGTTCCTCAGTCACACCGGCCACACTTCAAGTTCTCAGTGGCTCCATATCCTGTATGTTCTGTGTGAACATTTCTGCCATCACAGGAAGGTCTGTTGGACAGTGCTTCTTTAGATTACTCTGTTGCTGCTATGTGCCATCAAGTCGATTCCAACTCAGAGAGACCCCGTGTGACAGAGTAGAACTGTTCCCAGAGGGTTTCCTAGGCTGTCATCTTTATGGGAGTAGGTCACCAGGTCTTTTCTCCCAGGGGGCCGCTGGTGGCTTCAAACCACCGACCTTTCAGTTAGTAGCTGAACGCCTCACCACTGTCGCACCAGGGCTCCTTTTAGATCACTCTAATGGGAATAAATTTGGACCATGGTTTTTTTTTTTTTTTTTCCTAACAGAGGGCTGACTTTGTCTTTTTTTTTTAATTTTTATTGTGCTTTAAGTGAAAGTTTACAAATCAAGTCAGTCTCTCATATAAAAATTTATGTACACCTTGCTATGTACTCCTAGTTGCTCTCCTCCTAATGAGACAGCACACTCCCTCTCTCCACCCTGTATTTCCGTGTCCATTCAGCCAGCTTCTGTCCCCCTCTGCCTTCTCATCTCACTTCCAGACAGGAGCAGCCCACATAGTCTCATGTGTCTACTTGATCCAAGGAGCTCACTCCCCACCAGTATCATTTTCTATCTTACAGTCCAGTCCAGTCCAGTCCCTGTCTGAAGAGTCGACTTTGGGAATGTTTCCAGTCTTGGGCTGACAGAAGGTCTGGGTGACTTTGTCTTTAGATAAATGTAGACTTGTCTTTTCAAAACTGGTAGGGAACTATACCAGTAAGCTGCTATTGGCTGCAAGTCATCAAAAAAGAAAAAACTGACTAACCGTGACTTAAGTAATAAGTCTTTTAATCATCTAATGGGGCCCTGGTGGGTAAGTGGTTAAGAGCTCGGCTGCTAACCAAAAGGTCGGCAGTTTGAATCTACCAGGTGCTTCTTGGAAACCCTGTAGGGCAGTTCTACCCTGTCCTGTAGGGTTGCTATGAGTCAGAACTGACTCGATGACAACGAGTTTAGTCATCTTAATGATTAAAAGTTTGGAGGAAGGCAACCATGAAAGAAGTCTGGTATCTCAATAATGTTATGAAAACCTTGGTTCATATCATCTGTCTGCTCTGCCGTATTATTACCATGTTGGCTTCTTATCCTCCCATTTGTTGCATCTGGTTACAAAACGATTTTTGACACTCTGGGCATCCTACCCCATTGAGGCAAAAAGTGTAAGGAAGAGAAGAACTCTTTCAGAATATCCCATAAACTCCACGTTACATGGCATCAGTGAGAAACAGAGCATATGGCCAATGCTAGCCAGGAAAGCATGTTACTTTTCAGCCTCTATCCGATGACATAAGGAACCCTGATGGTGCAGTGGTTAAGCGCTCGGCTGCTCACCGGAAAGACAGCTGTTGGAACCCACCAGCCGCTCCACAGGAGTGGGTTTTTTGGTATCGCGTGAAGTAGCAGAGAGAAGGGAATAGGGCATATTTCCTGGGTTGGCCAATCAACAAGATCACCACAGACCCTCAGAACAGTTCATCCATTTCAGCTGACTGATTCTAGACAAGACTGAACGAGACTCAGCCAAGTTAAGTGGTTATTTATTTTCATTCCACAAGAGTATTGAGATTATTTTTTAGCTCTCTGATAGTCTCAATTTTCTTCATTTTATCTAAACTAAGTGTTGCCACATACTCTTACTGTATTTTATAACCATAGGATATTCCCAGATAATAGCAGCTGAGCAAATTTAAATACATCCTTCTAACCAAAGATTAGTAAATGTCTTTGACAGAGAAGAGCAGACCAGAAATTTGTGAGTCTGAATGTTTGCATTTCTGTGGTTGAGGGCAATCACGTTGGTTTCATCAAAATGTTATGAGTTGGTTACAAGACAGGAAATTGTTAACTAAACCTGCTCTCTATGGAAACTCAAGACTCGCAAATTAAGTAAAATAATTACACTAGATTTTTTTTTCCTTTGAAACTGCCCTAATAAATGTCAGACTTCTATTCTAATAGGTAGCAAGAAAATGATTAGCCTGTCGCAAGAGAAGTGTTAGCAGAGATGATCACAACCACCATGTTTCTAATTGTTTTTCCCTATTATTTGACTATAATAAATTTACCCTAGGTATTTTACTAATTGGAGCCCTGGTAGCACAGTGGTTAAATGCTACAGCTGCTAACCAAAAGGTCGACAGTTTGAATCTACCAGCTATCCCTTGGAAACCCTATGAGGCAGTTCTACTCTGCCCTATAGGGTTGCTATGTGTTGGAATCGGCTTAACGGCATTGAGCTTTTTTTTTCCTTTGGCATTATACTCATTAGGTGTTCTGGTGGCACAGTGGTTAAAGCACTTGGCTGCTAACTGGAAGGTTGGAGGTTCGAGCCCACTAGCCGCTCCACAGGAGAAGGATGTGGCATTCTGCTTCTGTAAAGATTTCAGCCTTGTAAGCCCTCTAGGGCAGTTCCCCTCTGTCCTGTAGGGTCACTATGAGTCGGAATCGACTTGACAGCAATAGGTTTGTTTTTTTTTTTTGGTGGGGGGTGGGGGCGGGGATTATACTGATTATCTAACAGGGTTGAGTAATCAGCAGGAATCCCAATAACATTGTCTTACATTAAAAACATCAGCCAATAATAAGCATCAAAAATAATTCCCTAAATGGAGATAAGATTTGGAAATTCCTGGGAAAAGGAGAAAATATCATTTAAGGAATTTGCAGAAGAAGCCAAGCAGAATTGAATGGTATCGACCAAAACAGGGATGCATGGCAGACTCTCACAAAATGAAGGATACATGTTAACCATTTGCCATCCTGAAAGAATTACAAAGAAAAATCTGCCCAATAGTCCAATGGGCAAATGCCTTAGTGCCCCATGATTCCAAAAGGAATCCCACCACCAGAGAACAACGAGACAAAGTACTCATCCAGCCCTGATGACCTAGCTTGCCTTGGCTGGCTCTGTGAAGGTGCCTTGGTGTTCTCTCCACCCAAGGAACTGATACTGTTTCCAAGAAATCACACCTTCCTAATTCTGTTTTCCTCCTTCTTCCAGTCTAGCCATCTCTGACACCAGCTAATACATTATACGGGAGGGTAGTAGGTGCTCAGTAAGTACCTCTGACTTAGTTAACAGACCATAAGCCAGTTAAGTTTCATTTTCCGAAGGTCTTTCATTTCCTTCTTCTTTGTCCTTTCCTAGATGTTAGCTAGCTAAACTGGTAAACTAACTAGTAATGGATTAAACAGGTACCTGAAGAGGTAACGTATTTGCATTGTAACAAGGACCCAGTTAGACAAGCTTCACCTCTAATTAAGAGGAACTCTTGGGTGCTATGGAACCCTGGTGGTATAGTGCTTAAGAGCTCAGCTGCTAACCGAAAGGTCAGCAGTTTGAATCCACCAGCCACTCCTTGGGAATCCTATGGCACATTTCTACAGTGTCCTGTAGGATTGCTATAAGTGGGAATCGACTCGACCGCAATGGTTTGGTTTTCTTGGGTGCTATAGGTTTCAGATACTTGTAGTGCTGGTAAGAGCAAATTTCATGTTGAAGAAGAAAGGACAGGCTCAACTGTACATCAGACAAGGAATAGCACAAGTATCACTACCAAAAGGGAAGAGAATTTATTTTTAGGTACTTGAGAAATGGCCTGCTTGAAGGCTGAGAAGTCAGGCAAAGCTATGTTGAGTTAAATAGGAAGGTATGGAGCCCCACATACAATGGTCATTTTACTTCTGTATGACACAGACCTTGTTCTTGTAACCATGAAGCATTTAATACACAACAGTAATGTGCCCAGTCTGGAGTTAGGTAAATACTAAAGGGACAAAAGAGTCGAGTGATACATGGTTATTGTTGTCAAGGAAGCTACACCAGATTCTCGGTGAAGGCCAACAAATGCAGCAGCTTCTTCAGCAAAGCAGAAGAGAGGTCTGGCCTGATGCCAAGAATGTTTGTGGTGTAGTCTGTTGTTTTTTTGTTGTTGTTGTTGTTCTTTTTTTTTTTTTTTTGGCCAGGAAAGAAAGGAAAGGTCTCAGGGGCTCTTGTATTAAGTACCTCAGTTACACAGAGAACAAGAACCAGAAAATAGGTGCTTATCTCATCTGAGCAGAAAGAACTGTGGGACCCACTCTATTGTATTAAAGCCCGAATAGAATATGATCAATAACTGCTATCGGTATGTGGATTACAGTTTAAGTGATCTAGATCATATTTTTAGTCTTGATGCCAAGGTTGGCATTCCCTCACTATTAGTACCAGTAGGATTAGGTTCAGGTAGAGTGGAAGAAACCCCAAAGTATAGGGGCTCGTACATGTAAGTCCAAAGGGAAGTGGTCCGGGGCTGACAGGACAGGTTCACAGGGCCAGCCTCCTCCTGTGCAGTCCCTCTACCTCCTATGGGTTCCATTCCCAAGGTCACTTCATGGCCCAAAATGGCTGCTGAAAAGCCACCCCTTATGCCCACTTTCCAACATCAGGAAGGCAGAAGGAATGATGAAGGACCTGCTTGCCCATTTAAGGACGCTTCCCTTCTGCTAACATCCCACTGGCCCAAATTTAACCACGTGAGATGGTAACACCTAACAGTAACGGAAAAAAGGGCACATAGTTTTTATTCCAGGCAGATGGCCACATGCCCAGCAAAAAGTGGAAGTTCTCTTAGCTCTAGAAGAAGGGAAGAAGGGATGTTAGGAGGTGGCTGGGTATCTCAGTCTGCTGTCTACCCCCTACCAAGGTGGTATCCATTCACACTCAGTGGGTTGGTGGGAAAGGAACATGATCAGATTTTCACTGTCACTTAGGAAAGTCATGGGAGAGTAATTAGGAGAGTTGTTGGCAAAGATGTCATTAATTTCAGTGATTTATGATTAGTTTCTGTTTTGGCTAATCTGCATTACCACTGCTCTCTATGCGTGCAGTAATCTGGGATAACTTTCTGAGAAAATGTACTGAATTTAGATTAGTTCGTCACTAACATCTTTATAAATAAACATGTCATTGGTCACCAACAAAGTACGTGGAGGTTCAAAATAAATCTCCTGTGGCAGACAATGCATCTAGAATTTTTCTTTCTCTAAAATTAAAACAAATAGGACAGCAGGACTCCTGGTATTACAGCTGCCAATCAATTAAAGTCCTTGATAATTATCTGTCTTATTTCAAGAACATTACTAATTTTCCCTGCTGAGAAAATTTGGAAAAAGTTTAACATAGACAGAATGGCAATCATATTAAAAATAAAATTAAAGCATAATTCATAAAGTTCATCAAACTTTCTCAGCTTTTTGAGTGAAAGGTTATTTGAATCAAATGTCATGTTTAGAATAGTGTGCTGACATATTTAGTCTTAACTGTAGAAAGGGAAAACTATAGATGATCAAAACAAAATGTGGGGGGAAAGTACAAATGTTCTCAATAACAACTTTGGAAGATACCGGCCTGTTGACTGCTAACAGAGAGACATAGAAATGAGAACTACTCCGATGATAATTTAAAAGCAAAGAGACCACTTTGACGACTAAGGTGCGCCTGACCCAAGCCATGGTCTTTTCAATCACGTCATATGCTTGTGACAGCTGGACAGTGAATAAGGAAGATCAAAGGAAAATTGATGGATTTGATTTGTGGTCTTGGCGAAGAATCTTGATATACCCTGGACTACCAGAAGAATAAACAAGTCCACTTTGGAGGAAATACAGCAAGAATACTCTTCCAAAGTGAAGATGGCAAGACTTTGTCTTGCTCACATTGGACTTGTCATCAGGAAATACCAATCACTAGAAAAGGACATCATGTTTGGCGAAGTAGAGGGTCAGCAAAAACAAGGGAAACCTTCCATGAGATGGATTGACACGGTGACTGCAACGGTGGGCTCAAACGTATTGATTGTGAAGATGGCACAGGACCAGGCAATATTTCATTCTTTTATACACAGGGTCGCCATGATTTGGAGCTGACTCAATGGCAATTAACAACAAAAACAACAAGATGATAATGCCTGTAGATGTGGAATAGGATGGTGTGGTTCTAAATGATTCAGACTCCATAATACTTACCAGGATGATTTAAATTCTGCATTTCCAGGCATACAAAATGACACCCAGGAAGTATTGGGGAGTAGTAGCTTGGGCAAAGAAGCTTCCACGTAGGCTGCACTGAGTTCCTTCCGTTTGTAGCTACAAGTGACAAGCTCCAAAGAGGGAGCTTTGTATCTTACAAATGCAGTCTGGAATGTGAACTCTGCCTGCCCTGAAGTTACTGCTAGTTACAGGCACTTTCTTCTGGCAAGAACTGGAAATAATATTGTTTTCCATCCCTTGAGTATCCACTGTGTACCCAGCCCTGTGCTTGGAGCATTTCCTGTTGCTCTCTGCCTGACTCATTCCTTCCTGGCTGGCTCTCTGTTTTTACCATCTATCTACTTGCTTCTTGTGAGTACTTTCCTCTAACTACCAGAGATAGTCCTGAGACAGAGCTTAGGTGGAGGTTTCTGTGCTTGTTACCACACGAAATGCTAGTCTTTGGCTCCCTTTTTTCATTAGCGAAGCAGAATTGTAGATTTAGAGGGCTGAAAGGGTGGCTTTTTTACTCCTGTAACATGTTCACTCCTATACATTGAACCAAGGAACTCTAGGTTCTATTTAGTTCAACAAGCCTGTGTTAGCATCTTCTACAAACCACACCCTGTGTCAGAAGCTGAGTATGTAGAGATGAATAAAACACGATACCTGCACTCTGTAGACGCCAGTCTAGTAGGGGAGACAGTGAAGCCAACAGATAACTCTAATACAGTGCGATCACTGATAAGGTAGAGGCGTGCTCTGTGTACACATGAGGGCACAGAGGCTGGGTGTGCAGCTCAGCTTTGGTGGAGCTGGGAGGGTTGTTTTTAGTTTGTAAGAAGACAAGAGTAAGATATTGAATTTAAGAGCATTTACTGTTTACCGTACTGTACTGTACCTGTTACCGTCAAGTCAACTACGACTCATAGCGACCCTAAAGGACATAGGAGAACTTCCCCATAGAGTTTCCAAGGAGCACCTGGTGGATTCAAACTGCTGACCTTTTGGTTAAGAGCTGTAGCACTTAACCACTACGCCACCAGGGTTTCCATTCACTATTTAGAAAAAAAAAATTTAGACTGGGATAGATTCTCACCTTTCATGCCAGAGACCTGGGTTCAGTTTCCAGCCGCTGCACTGAATGTGCTGCCACCACACGTCTCTCAGTGGAGGCTTGTGTGCTGCTCTGATACTAAACAGGTATCAGCAGAGCTTCCAGACTGAGATGAACTAGGAAGAAAGGCCTGACAATCTACTTCAGAAAATCAGCCAATGAAAACTCTATGGATCACAATGGTCCTGTCCCCAACCAATCATGGGATGGCACAGGATGGGGCAGCCTTTCACTCCGTTGTACATGGGATCGCCATGAGTTGGAGCCAACTCAGTGGTAGCTAACAACAACACCATTTATACCAATGGTTTCCAAACTCGATACCCATCAGAATCATGTGGGAAGCTTTAAAAATTCTAATGCCAAGGTCACACCCCACACCAAAATAAATCACAGCGTCTACAGGTGGGAGCCAGGCATTTCTAGGCTTTAAAGATCCCCAGGTAATTCCAATGTGCAGCAAAGTTTGGGAACCACTGTTCTGAAGGAACCACTGTCCTTTATCAGCAAAGGTGAGAGGAATGTCCTTCAAGTCAAGGGAAACAGAGTGATCGAGGTCTGGGGATAGGAAGGAGCCTGGGACATTGTAGGGGCGGGGCATCAACAAGAGACCAGCTCGACTAGAGTGGAGGGTACATTTTGAAGATTAGGTGGCGATAGAGTTGGTTTTGTAGGATGGACCAGACTGTGGAGAATTTGAAAGCCATGCTTACATATTTGAACTTCATCGTACAGGCAATAAGTAGACTAGAGATTTTTACAAGACCAACATGATAAGAAACAGCCATCTTTTCACTATGACGATCACATTTAGACCTTTAAAATAAAACACACTTTCATTTTCTCTCACTTAGCCTTGGGCCAACTACATGCACTAGTAATCTTCATCCCCATTACATACTGTTTCCTTGTCAGGGCGTGCTGTGTTAAATAGGGTCAGGTATTCACATAAAAGGGGTGGACACCCAGGAATGTTTAAGGTTTCCAAAGGGCTTCCTGCCCCCAAAATATTTTTCTGCCAACCTACTAGAATGTATCTGAGTTTCCCAGCCATTGGTAATTACTTTGGGTGAAGGTCCTTGTTATAATTCAGATGGTGTTCAGAAGGACATACACGTTATGCCTCACTGCCTGTTAACAGCTGAGAAGTAGTACATTTCTCAGGTCAGCACCTGTAAGACTCTGAGGAATAAGCCACAGGGCTGGCGCGTTTTCCTGCCAGGTAACTGGAAAGCACAAGAAAGAAGGGTTCAACATTTAGAAAAGGCCAGCGTGAGGTGCTACAGATGGGGGAGCCTTAATTGCCAAGGCCAAAGGCAGACATGAAGCCCTAGGGGGCGGTGTCAATTAACCCAGGTACGGGAGGAGAAAGGGCCCACCAGACAGGTGATGGAAGGGACACTTTAAATAAGTTTTGCCTTTTCCACATTTTCCCAAGACGTCTTAGTCCAAAAGACAAGGCTGGAAAATCCAAAATGAGATGAATTGATGCGGTAGCCATAACAGTGAACTCAAATATGCCAACAGTCATGAAGATGGCACAGGCCTGAGCAACATCTCATTCTGCTACACATAAGGTCACTGTGAGTTAGACTCAACGGCAGCTAACAGCAGCAGGTACCAGAATGTGCGTGTGACTTACAGCATAGTAATGAATAAGCAGAGGTCAAAACAAAGTCAAGTAGCAAAATGCCTCAGCTTCAAAACTTGAAATCTCCCCAAAGCAACAGCAGATTCTGAAAGAAGATAAGGCGATGACACGTTATACTAATACCTACTACTTAGTTAGGGCTTTCTTTTTTCTCTATGCTGGGTACTGGCTTAGGTGTTTGATGTATGTTGCCTTGTTTAATCCTCACATCAACCCTGCAAGTTGGGTGTTAAGGTCACCATTTTACAGATGAGGAAATGTATGTTCTGAAAAGTTCTGTACCTAGCTTGGCAGCATGGCTAGATGTGGTAACGCTAGCATCCGATCAGATTAGTCTGTAGCTGTGAAATAAAGTTAAATAAACCTCCAAGAATTCTGAATGATGACTAGATATTTTTGGTCACTTGTCAGGGCACAAAGACCAAGGATTCCTTTAGTAGATTGTTTGGCCAGCGGTTGCAAACTTAAGTAAACGCCTGGGCCAGTGAGTGAGATGGGCTGGGCTTTAAGGTGTGTACGCATACGTTATATGAGTGACAGGAGAACATGGCCCATCCTAGAGAGGCAGCTACTTCTCAATTTCAGTTGTCACCATAGGAGAACTAGCCTTGTGTGGCCAGACCTTTCCATTTTTCAAGGGAAGCCAAAATTCTAGATTTTTTTTTTTTTTAATTGTGCAAAAAATCTGGATTTTTCATATGAAATGTGATTTTTTTTTTTTTTTTTTTTACTGTGGGCACAGTTGAAAAAAAAGGAATCTTCAGGGATTTCCTTTTCCGGCAATATTGCAAATTATAGGTTCAAAGTCCGTTCATAGAACGTCACACCGCAAAGTACAGGATGAAGTTTAGAAATGTACATGTTTTCTTAAATGCATGGCTGAGCTGCGGGCAAAGGATGCCTCAGAGGCTAGGAATGGCAAGAAAGCTTAAATCCGTAAGGTTAAGAGAAAGCTGAAGTTTCTGGGTGGTGAAAGGGTTAAAGAGCTCACTACTAATCAAAAGGTTGGAGGTTCCAGCAGCACCTCAGAAGAAAGGACTGGACAGTCTACTTCTGAAAAAATCAGCCACTGAACACGCTACGGAGCACAGCCCCAGTCTGACACACAGCTGTGGACGCTATGAGTAGGAATCGACTGCATAGCAATGGGCTCGTTTGTTTGGTTTTGTTTTGTTTTGTTTTAATGACAATTATAAGTACGACAATAATAAATACTTGTAAGTAATGACAATTAGAATGACAGTGAACTTCTTTCAACCATGGTGAAGACTCAACCATGGTGAAGACAATGGAATTATATCATCAATGTGCAGAAAAAAAGTAATCGACGGTCTGGAATTGAATTCTCAGTGAAACCACACTTCAAGAAAGACAGTAACATAAAGACATTTCCAAACCTAGAAAAACAGTTTTCTACCAACATATCCTCACTAACTTCTAAGTAGTGTACATCAGGGAGAAAAAAATGACACAGAGGTTGTTGTCTGGTACAAGGAGAACTGATAAATAAAGAAGGTGGAAAATGTATTACAACGAAAGTAAATAAGTAATGTACATTACTAAATACTAAAGTATAAAAGTATACCGGAATAGAAATAAATGCCAGACGATAATCGAAGGTAAGCTGGAAGGGGTGGTATGATAGCATCATCAGGTCCTTATATTAGTGAAGAAGAGGATTACTATATTAGATTTTGGTAAGTTACATATGCATGCTGAAACTTGTAGGGCAACTAGTCAAAGGATAGAAATTTCCAAACTAGTAGAAACACTCGGCAAAAACAGAATGGTAAGGAGGAAAAAGTCAATCCAAAGTAAACACAGAAAATAAGAAGTATACATAGAAAAGCGGACATGTAAAAAACATAAAATAAAATAGAGAAATAGTAGAAATAAATCAGAATACGTGAGGATTTACAATCGATATATATAGACTACAATCTCTAGTTAAAAGGCAAAGTTTATCAAGCAGGTATAGTTATTTACAGCTGATAAACCTAAGCACAAGTACACAGGAAAGTGGAAATTAAAAGAACAGAAAGCTAAGTACCACACAAATACTAAAGATACAAAAATATTAAAGCTATATTAGTAACATTAAAAAAAATAGAAGTAAACAAGTGTTTTTTGAGCTACCAGTTGTGACCCATTAGTGAGTTATTAAATCAATTTGGTGAGCAGATTGCCAGGTCTGTCTTCTGAGGCATCTCTGGGTGGATTTGAACCTCTAACCTTTTGGTTACCAGCAAAGCATGTTAACCTTTTGTGCCACAAGGGACCATGGCGTTGGCAATTGACTCATGGTGACCTCATGTGCAATGGAACGAAACACTGCCCAGTCCTGTGTCATCCCCATGATTGGTTGCAGATCGGACTGTTGTGATACATACAGTTTTCATTGTCTGAATTTTGGAAGTAGATCACCAGGCCTTTCTTCCTAGTCTGTCTTAGTCAGGAAGCTCCGCTGAAACTTGTCCAGCATCACAGCAACAGTCAAACTTTCACAGACAGATGGTGGCTGCTCATGAGGTACATTAGCTGGGACCCAAACAGCCAATTCTGAAGCACCAGCTAGGAGGACGAGTTTAGAAACAAAGGCTCGTGGGCGACCTTTCAGCCTTAAACTCTTCATCTTCCATGTTACCACAGGTAATTCTGAGTTGACCGTGTATCGTAGATGGGCTGAACTGCCTGGGGTTTGAGTGCTGTTAAGGCCAGCAGCTCTTCTTATGCCTGAAGGGAATAAAAATTAGTGACGGAAAAGCTGTAAGGAAGTCAATAAATAATAGGCTTGCCACAGAGGAGGTTATAGCTTTTCAGAAGCCCCATAGCCAAGCTTGGGAGACACTGTCCCTGCTCGAAGAACTCAGACGTACTTCATGAAAACAGCCTCAACTAAGGTGATCCACACCCTCAGGCCACCAGGATTCCCAGTACTGTGTCCAGTAGGCTTGACATGTTTGAGGAAATACATTAGGTTAAGAGAGGTGTAAAGAGCTAGAAAGATAGATCAAGTGAGAGTCATGACAAGTTGTGGGGATGAAAACTGAGTCATGTGCTGAAATTCATGACTGAGAAAAAGAAGGGGGAAAGAGATCCTGGGAACAGGGGTGGAGAGAGAGGGGTGGGAGGAAGCTCTTGACTCAAACGAATTCTTACTCAAGAGATGTGTCAGGGGAAAAGAGAATGGGTTATAGAGGAAGGAAAACATCCCGGTAAATCCATTACAACATGGAGCTGGTCTGGGCACTTTTAATGAGTCATAGGCATGCAACCAGCCCTTAACTGCTTTTAAAGAGAAGCTCTCCTTTGTGAAAATGGTAGTGCCGGAGAAAATAACTCATCAACGTCAGTCTTCATTTCTTTCCTCAGCTCATTGATAGAACGTGAGAAGAGTCATTTAGCAATCATCTCATCAGTGGTACAGTGCCTGCTCCACTCACATTGCATGCAATCAGCTAAAAGGATGATGTTTGCTTTATCTTTGCTGTGGCACCCTGGTGAAGCTAAAAAGCTTTTCAGGAAGAGGGAAGAACAAGCCAAGAGGTTAGTAGGTTATGAGACGTTGTCACAGCCGAGCCAGGAGCATTGAATCAATTTCCAATATGTTTCTTATGTGGCTAAAGCCTACCTCTGGAGATGTTATTGTTTGATTACAGAAGCCAGAAGGATTTGAAAGGAGGCTTTCATGCCACCGTGATAAACAGTCTCTGCCGGTAACTCGGTTGTGTCAGCTCCCAAATGGAGTGGAAATATGCTTGCAGGTGACTTCTGCCCATTTGAAACTCAGCAGTGTGTTCTGCCCTCAGAGCCCATTTGGAAGGAATCCCATGTGTACAGGAACACATTTGGAGTGGGCATCGGCCGCCCTGCTTCTGAATGAAGGAGTTGCATTTCCAGAGATGTCCTTCTCCATTGCCACTCCCCAACAACCTAGTCATCGAATGTTTCCCTGATGTATTTGTGTATAGTTCTGTTTTAGAATCACGTGTTTAAATAAGTTAGTCTCTTTCTCATGGAGCTCATAATTTTAAACAAACAAAAAGGTACTTCTAATAGTCTGGGTTGCAATTGAATCAGATTAAAAAAAAAAATGTTAAGGCGGAGGCAGTGGACCGTGGCCATGGGTGGTGGGTGGGGGGCAGGGAGGAGTCTGAAGTCCACATTGGAATTTTATGACTTAATGCAAAACGCTTCATCTCTCTACGTCAAAAGTTTCCTCAGCTGTAAGATCAAGGAGTCCTAGACACTCACTAGTATTTTTTCTGACCCAAACTTCTGTGACTCTTGAGCAAGTAGGGGTACTACGGGAACATCAAGATATCTGTCCCTGTCAAGTTCCCACGCCCATGAATCTGTGGGAAGGCAGTGGTCATGAGTACGAATCATGAGATCTGATTACATTAGAGAAATTACAAAGCTGAGGCAGCTATTTCTGGACAAGACTGAGACTTTGTCCATAGTAGTAATACCACAACCATGTTTGGCATTTCTGAGAGTGCGTCCGTCAATTTCCTCAACAGCCTCACAACCTGGGCTTTGCAGTTCCATCAGCCCAGACTCTAGTTCTGCTTTGCCAACAAAGAGGTTCTACAACTTTGAGCAAGTTACCAAACCTCTGTAACCCTCTGTTCCCTCCACCAGAGACAGTAGTGATACTTACCTTGAAGTATTTTTGAGATCTTTAAATTGAGTTTTTGTATATGAGTGTTTGGCACCATGCCAGGTACTAGCAGAAAATCATTCACCGCTCATCATGGTTTGTTGTACCTATTATTATTAAGAAATTATTTGCCAACGAGTTGATTATGACTCCTGGCAACCCCATGTGCGTCAAAATAGAACTATGTTTCATAGCGTTTTCAGTGGCTGAGTTTTCAGAAGTAGATGGCCAGGCCTTTCTAGGCACCTCTGGGTGACCTTGAACCTCCAAACTTTCAGTTAGGAGCCAAGCACATTAACCGTTTGCATCACCCAGGGACTCCATTATTATTAAGAGGCGTATGAAAACTATAGGTGTCTGTGGATATCTTTCTGAATGATGAGTAAAATGTTATCCCCATAGTTCATCACAGAGGAGTGACAGGATTCATACCGATGATGATATAGTGATGGATGGCCTTGGTTTTAGAAGTCCCTGGCTACAAGCCTCACATGAGGGAGAAAGGCCTAAGGTGCGCTTTTGTTTCCCCAGCCAGTTCTTACACGGTACATCCCCCACACCCTGCAAATGATGTCAGACCACAACTGCCAGTCATGTGCAGTATCCCACCTAGACCTGATGCTCACCCACTGTCCTCGTATATCTCCTTCCTCCCAGGCCGTCCTCATGCACTGGGGTCATGCCTGTGTCGTATGTCCAGTCAGTAAGAAAGGGTTAGTGGGGAAAACATACAACTTCGCCACAGGGAGGAGTGAATCTGTCTCATGTTTACTGTTCACACCGCAAGGCACAAGCGTAAACCAAGCTCAGTTCAGTTACTGAATATTTATTACTACTCATTTACTCCATCCAAGACATTGTGCTAGACCCTGGGGCTACCAAAATGGAGAATACATGGGCTTCAGATTTGCTGAGCTTACCTGATCTGATTTTGAACCAAAATCTTTATTTACATATCTTTACTAAAATGTAGTTGGAGATTAAATCACTCTTATATCTTCCTAAATACTGGACTCTACAAAAGAGTTGATTTCCCTGGCCCATTTTTTTTTTTTTTTCAATTTTATTGGCCATTACCAAAAAAAAAAAAAAGTTGTCATTGTAAATAGTCAAAAATTTACATGCCTTAGCAGTTCCTAAATTATGTGAACTTATTCTTCTTGGGTTGCTGGCAAAGGCAAATAATTTATTTAAAACAGATGGCATGCAGAGCTGTTGTTGAAATGTCAACCCTACTGCTGATTATTGCCCTACTTCTTCGGGGAGATATTTGCATGTTGGATTCACTTGGGCACTTGGTCTGTGATGCAGAGAAGATGGGAGGCTTATTTGGGTATTACTTCCTAATCGGCCCTTTATATATGACAGTAAGGTGTGGTAATAATGATAGATGATATAACCATGACTTTATCTTGGATGACTATTAAACCCCTGGGCATTATTGTTTTATTTGAATAAAAGAGTAGGATGGTTTTACTTAATTCTTGAGAATGTTTTTGAGGAATAAAATGAAGATTTTCAGTGTAGCCCTTCTGATTTTATGGGAGCAAACAAAGCTACAAATATATATATATATTTTTTTTTTTTTTTGCTTAGATGGAATCTGAATTCAAAATTCATTTTATATATATGTATGTATATAGTTTGGAGTCTTCCAGAAGTAGACCCTGTGACAAGTATTCAAGAGCAATTAAGTTATCAGGAGGTGCAGGAAAGACCAATAAAGGGAGTGAGACCAGGAAGGGAAGCAAGCTAATACACCTGAGTAAACACCTTAAGCAATAGCACATCTACCACCAGGACTGGCTACATAATTTGCAGTTCCCAGTGCAAGATGGAAATGCAGAGCCTCTTGTTCAAATGTTATTAAAAATTCCAAGATGGTGACAGCAGAGCACAGTGCCCTTTGTGACTGTGCAGGTCACACACATGTGGCACTGGCCCTGGCCACCATTGTGAGTGGCAGAAGCTTAATCTGAGGGCAACTCTGAGGTACAGAAAACGTTGCAGGGTTTTCTCACCCGAGTAGTGAGGGACCTGATGCTCGTCAGCAGCTCTCATCACTGAGTAGTCAAGGGCTACTTCTGGGGCTGTTACCTTCAGACAGACCAATACAGTTCCTAGCAGTAGGAAGTTCAGCAGGAGCACATACATTCAAGTAGTCAGGCCCCAAAGAGTTGGACGGGCCACCAACAGGGTCCAGCAGTGCCTAGACCCAAATATAAGAAGTCTTCTGGTATCCAAAGCCAGTACCAAGTATCTTGAAAAGTGAGCTACCTCTTTAAGGGAGCACCTGCTAAAGTTCCCTCTTTTAGCAATAACATCCCTCTCAAATCCTTTGCTTTCCAAACTGCATCATAGCCCCCTATTTAGTCAGCCAGGATATCTGTTATGTTCAACATGTGAAAGGTTTGCCATATGCTAAACAAACAAAAAAGGTTGCAATCCTACATTATAAAGTGCAGACGTATTTGTTTTCTAGATTTTTTTTTTTTCTAGTGATTCTAAACCAGTCATTTCACCTCCCATGAGCCTCATTCCCCTCGTCTGGGAAGTGGTCTTAGAACTTTCAGTCTGTTTCCACAAAACTTGTGGAGCCTACACGCCAGAAAACAGGGAAGACGGTTTTCAAACAATAACTTCATTCATAGGTAATAGCAATGCCTAGTAAAGCTATTGGGGTGGGTCTTCCATGGGGCTCATTTTAAATAAGCCATCTGGTATCATGTGTTTATGTGAAGGAGATAGAAAAATTGTCTTTGAATTAGAAAATGTTTTTCCCCTACTTTGGCACTTTAATAATTGGTACGTGCCACAAATACCAGCTCCTTAATTACATATAATTAGATTTGAGCAGGATGATAAGAATATCAGCTAGCTAGAGAAAGTTGGAACTGCTGTCATCTGTCCAAGTGACTAAAGATTTCAGTTTGCTTCATCCACATCAAGGAAAATGGAGCTGAAAAACTCATCATCATCATCCTATAAACTAAATGTGAGGTGGCAAGAGACCATCAGATGCCAAGATGCAAATATCAGAGAGCCCACGTCGTCATCGTTTATGTGAAACAGTGGAGCAGCCAGCCCTATTAAAACCCTAGTTATGAAAAGCCTTGCAGTTTAGCCCTCTGGTTTTATGTGAGCAAAAAAGCTAGATATTTTTACTTGAATTGAATCTGAATTTAAAATTCATTTTGATGTGTATAACACCTGAACTGCCTTACAGAGGTGCCCTCTGCAAATGAGCTCCCTTACCTCAAGGGAACCAGAGATGTGAGAGGCCAGTGCAGAGGGAAGGGCCCCAGGCCCCTGGAAACCTGGCTGCCTCCACACTTCATATTTATTCATTAGCGATAATAGATCCCCATCATAGAGAATTTGTGTTTTAGAGCAAAGCTCCTCTAAGGGCTCCTGACTTCAGGCGTGCAGGAGATGCTCATTCTAAAATCAGTGGGAGCTGCTTTCCGTGTAGATAATTGCGCTGACTGGCAAGAATCAGGGAAGGCAATTAGCGCTCCGTGCAGTCCGCAGGTTGCCCCGCTCTGGTAGAAGACTGAGCTGCCATGGAACCCAAGTGAAATGGCCTTCATTCCCTCAAACCAGCATATCTGAGATTCCACAATGTGTGAGGTGCTGTTCCGAGTCCCCACCAGGCCTTCGTTTATCAGTATAACTTGTATAAGATGGTTATAGTGAAACTAACGAATAGAAGGGCGACCCGTTGTACATGGAGGGAGAAATCTCCATTGTTGACCAACCCCTACATGACAAAGTGACACCTTAGAGTCACAGGCACATGCCTGCCTGCCTCCACTTTGTTTATTGCACTGGGATCCAGACAGATTCCATCAAGCCTCTGAACGCCACCAGACTGAATGAAGTGTCCCAGGATGATGGCGGCCGTGGAACAGGAGCAGGCAGAAGCCCTGGGGCACCTGCCTTGCTTCACAATAAACCATTTCCATTAGTGAGTCTGTATTTAAAAGGATACTAAACTACACTTCCAGGGTGGAGTTCTGCAAGCATATGGAATAGAAAGTAAGGTGAATTCTTCAGAAACAGATGGGCTGAGCTATGTCATTCAAAGGGAAGTTTCTCCTTCCCCTATTCGTTTAATCCCACTAGCTGTCACAAACCTTGGAAACTCCAGCATGCCCCATTCCTCAGCAATCCTGAGGATCCCACAGTGACCCTGCCTCATCCTCATCATTCTCCTCTACTCTTGACTCTTTCTCAGGCTGCTCAGGGCCTTCCCGAAGTGTCCTGTGACTTGGAGAACTTGCCAGAGACACTTCATCTTTTTTATCCTGAGGTTCTTTTAGCTGCTTTTGATGTCCTCCTTAATCCCACCATCAACAATGCTGTCCGTTATTGTTTCCCTTTCTAATTCTCCAGCAACTCTGTTCACAAAGTCTCCAAGCTCAGCTCTAGATACTTCCAATGTGACCGCAGCATCATAATTCTGCTCGGCTTGCCCATATCCTCCTCCTCACCATGGTTATTCTCCCACTGTAACTTTTTCCCTATGTTCCTTATGTTAGAAGGCCCCTTCCGTTACTGTAATCTTCCACGTTTGGAAAAAGGCAACTCTTCTTTGCTGCCTCTTTTATCTTGTCTTCATGAGATACACATTTTCTAAAGAATCAATAGCACATTTAATATTATTCAGCATGTTGTTGTTGTCAGGTACCTTCGAGTCAGTTTCAACTCATAGCTACCCTATGAACAACAGAACAAAACATGGCCATTCCTGCACCATCCTCACAATTGTTGCTATGTTTGAGCCCATTGTTGCAGCCACTGTGTCAATCCATCTTGTCTTCCTCTTTTTTGCTGACCTTCTACCTTATCAAGTATGACGTCCTTCTCCAAGGACTGGTCCCTCCTGATAACATGTCTAAAGTATGTGAGACAAAATCTCACCATCCTCACTTCCACAGAGCATTCTGGATGTACTTCTCCTGGAAGTCTATAGTGTATTTTATACTCTTCGTCAACACCATAATTCAAGGGGGTCAATTCTTCAGTCTTCCTTATTCATTGCCCAGTTTTCGCATGCATGTGAGATAATTGAAAATACCGTGACTTGGGTCGGGCACACCTTAGTTTTCAGAGTGACATCTTTGCTTGTCAACACTTTAAAGAGGTCTTTTGCAGTAGATTTGCTCAGTGCAATATGTCGTTTAATTTCTTGGCTGCTTTTTTTTTACTTCCATGACCATTGGTTGTAGATCCAAGTAAAATGAAATCCTTGACAACTTAAATATTTTCTCCATTTATCAAGATGTTGCTTATTGGTCCAGTCATGAGGATTTTTATTTTCTTTATGTTGAAGTATAATCCATACTGAAGGCTGTAGTCTTCGATCTTCATCAGTAGATGCTTTCAGCAAGCAAGCCTCTATCATCTGCACATCGCAGGTTGTTACTAAGTCTTCCTGCAGTCCTGATGCCGAGTTCTTCTTCATATAGTCCAGCTTCTCAGATTATTTATTTACTCAGCATACAGCTTGAATAACTATGGTGAAAGGATACAACCCTGACACATACCTTTCCTGATTTTAAGCCACGTAGTATCCCTTTGTTCTGTTTGAACAACTGCTTGTTGGTCTATGTACAGGCTCTGCATGAGTGCAGTTAAGTATCTTATTCAACATACAATGATAACATTCTGTTGGAAGGCAGGTTATGACAGTTGCTCTCAATGGTGCCAACACACTCTTGATAACACCTTTTGAATTTTTATATATTGGTCTTGGGTCAAAATGGTTGCAGCTTCTCATCATATTTCCTGTCAAGTCTCATATACTTTTCCTGAACACTAAGAAAAGGCCAAAAATATATATAATTCAAACTTAAAATGCAGAATTAGAGGTACTGAGCTAATTCTGGCCCTTTGCATCTTTCATATGACTGCCCTAACTTTTTCAGAAATCAACATAATGCAGTAGAAACAGCATTCAACCTGGAACCACTATACCTAAGTTTCAGTTTCAATTATATGCCTTACTAATTGAGCAAATCTTTGTCTCCATTTCCTCATCTAAACTGGATATACTGATTTCTTCCTTCCCTAACCCAGTGCACAGTTGTTGGGAGAGTCAAAAGGAGTGAATTTCATTGTAGCACATTTCAAATGTAGAGTCCAAAGTGCAAGGGACTCCTTTACACGAGCCCCTGGGGCTCTGCTAGGTTACTGAAGTCAGAGTCGTCTGCTGGTCTGTTCACTATTTCCATTTCTGTTGGAACTCTGGTTGAAACACTGTACTATGTACCTAAGCAGATATTTGAGGGTGTTTTTCAATGACATTTCTCTAATGTAGCTGTTAAGAAATAAAGGTGCTACCTTTGTGACACTGTTGCTTTAAAAGCCCTGAGGCCAGAACCTTCTCATTAGGTCTTCTATGGAGGATGAATACAGGTGGCAAGAGCCAAAGGGCTTGAGGGTATGGTTTGATAGCATGTTGATAGTAGATGTGGAAAAGAATTTGAAAGGACAGGCTTTCTGAACAGGAGATTAGAGAGTGACACTGAGGAGGAAGAGGATAAAATCTATACCACGCCAAACAGGTTTTAAAATACATCAGACTATGTATTTATTTATTTATTTTATTTTTTTAATTGTACTTTAGATGAAGGTTTACAGAATAAACCAGGTAGTACACATATTGTTTTGTGACATTGCTTACCAACCCCACAACATGTCAACACTCCCTTCTGAGCCTTGGGTTCCCTATTACCAGTTTCCTGTCCTCTTCTGCCTTCTAGCCCTTGCCCCTGGGCTGTTGGGCCCCTTTAGTCTCATTTTGTTTTATGGACCTGTCTAATCTTTGGCTGAAGGGTGAACCTTAGGAGTGACTTCATTACTGAGCTGAAAGGGTGCCATACTCTCAGGGTTTCTCCAGTCTCTGTCAGGCCAGTAAGTCTGGTGTTTTTTTGTGAGTTAGAATTTTGTACTACATTTTTCCCCAGCTCTGTTTGGGAACCTCTATCGTAATCCCTGACAAAGTAGTCGTGGTGGTAGCCGGACACCATCTAGTTGTACTGAAGTCAGTCTGGTAGAGGCTGTGGTAGTTGCAGTCCATTAGTCCTTTGGACACATCTTTCCCTTGTGTCTTTAATTTTCTTCATTATCCCTTGCTCCCAAAGGTGTGAGACCAGTGGAATATCTTAGATGGCTGCTCACAGGGTTTTAAGACCCCAGATCTACTCACCAAAGTAGAATGTAGAACATTATCTTTATAAAATATGTTATGCCAATTGAGCTAGATGTTTCCTGACACCGTGGTGCCCACAGGCCTCAGCCCAGTAATTCAGTCCCTCAGGGAGTTTGGATGTGTCTATGGAGCTTTCATGAGTTTGCCTTGGACAAGTTGTGCTGGCTTCCCTAGTATGACTATGTATTTATTTTAAATGACACCTGCAAAACCTCAATAGAAAGGAAATGCTAAAGAACAGAAGAAGCCTCTGAACTTGGTTGTGAATGGTTCACTATAGTCCATAATGGAGCCCTGGTGGCTGACTCCAGTGGTTAAGCATTTGGCTGCTAACCAACAGGTCAGCAGTTTAAATTCACCAGCCATTCCTTGGAAAACCTATGGCGCAGTTCTACTCTGTCCTATAGGATCACTATGAGTTGGAATCAAGTTGCCAGCAACAGGTTGGTCCATTTGTTTGTTTTTCAATAGTCCCTGATGGAGTGGCAATTGAGCTACAGAAAAATAATGATAAATACCAAAGGAGGGAACATAAACGGTGAATACATTTTCAGCAACATCTTGGAATTTGATCTAAAGGGGAGAGTAGGGTAAGGTTGTGGTAGTTGTAAAGTAGTGTAAAGACTTGTACTTGACCTTGGAAGACCTGGCTTTGAATACTGGCTATTGTGTCTTTCAGGGATATGTATTCTCTGTGGATTTGTTTTCTCATCTGTAAAATGGAAATAGTCTCCGAGTGGCAGGGTTGCTATAAAACTCAATCAAAATAATAACTAAGAGAGTATGTAGCAGACATTATGGTTGGCTTCCCTATGTTTGTTTCCATTTCTGAAGTAAAACCTGATTGAGACAGTCATGGTCCTCTCCTCGCCAGAGATTGACTTAAGAACCCAGGCCTGGGCCAATCATGGTGACATGGATTTGTCCAGGAATGAGTTTGTGACCTTACTTAGCTAATTTTCCAGGAAGGGGTGGTTGGAGGTATGGAGAGAGCCACCTGAAGAGTTGACTTCTCTCTCCCTCTAGACATGGGAGTACAGCTGCCTGATACAGAGTTGCTACAGCCAACTCACTACCAACCTGAAGATAAAGCTGAGACACAGACAAGGCAGAGCCAAGGGAAACAGGCAGAGCCCCTAGATTAAGCTGACCCTGAAGCTTGCCCTAATTTAATCTGGTTCGTGAGCTAATACAGTTCCTTACTGTTTAACATGTGACTTTCTACCAAGAGCATCCTTATTGATTCAAAGTGTTTAGTAAACTGAATACAGGATATTATACCGTAATCATATACCAATCAGGCCTCTGAATTTTGCTGTTTATATAGGCCTGGGACCAAACGCTGGCCCTTATATTAATATGTGCCGCCAAGACAATTCCAACTCAGCAACTCCGTGTACGACAGAACAAAACACTGCCTGATCCTGCGCCATCCTCACAATTGTTACTATCTTGAGCCCATTTTTGCAGCCACTGTGTCAGTCCATCTTAACACTCTGCTAAGCATGATGTCCTTCTCTAGGGACTGGCCCCTCCTGATAACATGTCCAAAGTCCAAGTCTCACCATATTCACTTCCAGGGAGTAATCTGGCTGTACTTCTTCCGAGACAGATTTGTTTGTTCTTCTGGCAGTCCATGGTATATTCAGTACTCTTCGCCCAACGCCATAATTCAAATACAACCATTCTTCTTTGGTCTTCCTTATTCATTGTCCAGCTTTCACACGCATAAGAGGCAACTGAAAATACCATGGCTTTGGTCAGGTGCACCTTAGTCCTCAAAGTGACATCTTTGATTTTCAGCACTTTAAAGAGATCTTTTGCAGCAGGTTTGCCCAATGCAGTCTTTCATTTGATTTCTTGACTGCTGCTTCCATGGTCATTGATTATGGATCCAAATAAAATGAAATCCTTCGCAACTTCAGTATTTTCTCCATTTACCATGATGTTACTTATTGGTCAAGTTGTGAGGATTTTTGTTTTCTTTATGTTAAGTTGTTCCATTCTGAAGGCTGGCTCTCCTACCTGTAGCCATATGACTGTGGGCAAGTTCATTAACTTCCTTATATCTTAGTTTCTTCATATGTAAAATTGGGATTAATAAGATAATGCAATGAACTGCTTGCCAGCAGTGAGCAATCAGGTAATTCTATGCTGCAGAAATATGAGGTTTAATGAAGGTTAAATACATTTGCATAAAGCATATGTAGGCTGCTTATAAGGTCATAAATTAGTGACTCTGCTCCTTGAAGACTCTCTCTGCAGAGATGCATCTTGGGCATATAGCCAGGAAATCTAGGAGTCTCTTCCCCCACCCCAAGCTAGAGAAGTACCAGGCTACAGAGCCACTGGCATGCTTTCTGATAATGGAGATCCCTAACCCTGCCAAGAGGCATGTTGATAGATGGAGAGAATGCAAGCTTAGGAGTCAGGCTGGCACTCTGTCCAGTGACCATCTTCATTTCTCAGGGCTTTGCCTTCCTCCTCTGTAAAATGAGAATAATTATAGCTACTTTGCAAGATTTACTGAAAGGATGATACAATTGAAGAATAGTCTCAACCTGGGGTTGAGGAATAGCTTCAGTCTTGCTCCCTGGTGAGACCTGAAGCCCCTTCCTTGCCAATACCACTTTCAGATGCCTCCTGTGCTTATTCAGGGACATAGCTGGGGAAAGCCCAGATCCTGTGTTCCTCCATGGCCTACCATGGTTTCACTTTAAGAGTTTAGTAAGTCTTTATTGGGAGAGTAAGCATAAAATATTTAAAATTGAGTATATCAGGGTAAATTTACATACAACAAAATTCACTCTTTTTAAGTGTACATTTTAGTGAGTTTGTATAGTTGGGTAATCACTACCACAATCAAGATGTAGAACGTTTTCATCACTCCAGAATATTCCCTTCTGCCTCTGAGCCAGTCTTCTCCCAACACCTCTGTTCCCAGGCAACGACTGGTCTTCTTTCTACTACTGTACTTTTGCCTTTTCTAGGATTTTGTGTAAATGGAGTCGGTCATACAGGATATAGTATTTTGAGTTTGTCTAATTTTAATAAGTATAATGCTTGCACAATCATCTATGTTGTTGGGTGTATCAGCAGGGTGTTTTTTAAATTATTGATTAGTATTACGTTGTATGGATGTACCACAATTTGTTTATCTATTCACCAGCTAATGTTTCTAGTTTGGGGTTATTATGCATAAAGTTATTATGAACATCTGTATATAAGACAAGTCTTAGAGTAGATATATATATCCTTTTCTCTTGGGTAACAGCAGAGTGTGATTGCTGGGTCACATGATAAGTGACATTTAACTTTATAAGAAACTACTAAATTGTTCTGCATAGTAGTTTTACCGTTTTGTACTCCCACCATCAACGTATGAGAGTCCACCTGCTCCACGTCTTTGTCAATATTCAGGATTGTCAGTCTTTTAATCTTAATTAAAATTAGAAAGACTGGCAATCCTAAATATTGGCAAAGATATTGGTATCTCATTGTGGTTTTAATTTCCACCGCTATAATGGCTAATGAAGAGGCCGTAGTGGTGCAGTGGTTAAGCGCTTGTCTGCTAACCAAAAGGTTAATGGTTGGAGCCCACCAGCTGTTCCGAGGGAGAAAGGTGCGGCAGTCTGTTTCTGTAAAAATTACAGCCTTTGAAGCCCTACAGGGCAGTTCTACTCTGTCCTATAGGGTCACTATGAGTCAGAATCGACTTGACAGCAGTGGGTAATGACTAATAATGTTGAGCATGTTTACCTGTATTTATTCACCATCCATTTATCTTTTTTCATGAAGTGTGCATTCATATTTTTTGCTTAACTTTACATTGAGTTATTTGTCTTATTATTGAGTTATAAGGGTTCCTTTTATGATGGATCCAAATTTCTTATTAAATGTATTTTTTGCGGTTTTCTCCCAGTCTGTTACTTACCTATTTTATTAAATGTCTTTGAAGACAAGTTTTTAAAAATTTTGATCACGTCTAATTTATCATTTTCTTTAATTTTATGGTTAATTTTTTGTGTTCTAATTAAGCAGTTGCTACCTAACCCAAGATCACATAGGTATTTTTGTCTGTTTTCTTTTGGAAGTTTAATGGTTTTAGCACTTATGTTTAGGTTTGTGTATTAATTTTTATATAGTATAAGGTAAGGGGTAAGATTTATTTTCTTCAGTGTTTCCAGTACCATTTGTTGAGCATGCTGCGTTTCCTCCCTTAAATTATTTTGTCATTTTTGTCAGAAATCAGATGACCATATATGTATGAGTCTATTTCTGGAATGGCTATTCTGTCACATTGGTCAGTATCCAAATCCTTACCTTCCAAATCCAAATTCAAATTGAAATATCACACTCTCTTGGTCACTGTGGACTTAGAGAATTCAGGTAGTGTAAGTCCTCTGACGTTGTTTTACTTTTGGAAAACTGTTTTACATTTCTAAATAATTTTAAAATCAGTTTGTCCTTGTCTACCAAAAAACTTGCTAGTGTTTTGATTAAAAAAAAACCGCTGCCCGTCAAATCGATTCCAACTCAGAGTGACCCAATAGGACAGAGTAGAGCTACACCATAGGGTTTCCAAGGAGCAGTTAGTAGATTCGAACTGGTAACCTTTTGGTTAGCAATTGAATTCTTAACCACTGTGCCACCAGGACTCCAGTGTTTTGATTAAGATTGCATTAAATCTATAGGTCAATTTGCATAGAATTAACATCTGAACAACATTTGAGTCTTCTGATCCATGAGTATGGTAAATCTCTATTTATGTAGATAGTCTTTAATTTCTCTCAACAGTGTTTTGTACTTCTTAGTGTGTAAGATTTTCCCATATTTTATCAAGTATGTCACTATTTCATTTATCATTTGACGCTATTGGAAATAGTTTTTTTTTTTAATTTCCAATTGTTTCTAATAAATAGTAACACAGTTGATTTTTATATCAACTTATTACATGTGACCTTGCTAAACTCACTTATCAATTCTAGTAGTGTTTGTGTAGATTCCTTAGGATTTTCTGTGTATGCAGCTCAAACCCACCAGCCGCTCCATGGGAGAAAGATGTTGCAGTCTGCTTCCAGAAAGATTACAGCCTTGGAAACCCTATGGGGTGGTTCTACTCTTGTCGTATAGGGTTGCTATGAGTTGGAATAGACTTGATGACAACGAGTATGTATTTACCATTTCCAATGCTCTTCATTCTTTTGTATACATATAAATTTCTACCTAGTATCCATTTTTCCATAGCAACGATTGTGAGGATGGCATAGGACCAGGCAGTGTTTCACCTTGTTGTACTTAGGGTCACCAGGAGTCGAAGTTGACTCAATGGCATCTAACAACAATAGCAATCCATCTTTCAGCTCCCTAAAAAACTTTCTTTAATATTTCTGATCTTGTTATCTTCTAGAAATGAATTCTCTCACTTTTTGTTAGTCCACAAAATACATATTTCACCTTAACTTTCAAAATTAATGGAATGATTAATAAACTGAAATTAATTTTTGAAAGGTTGACAAGTTTTTAGTTTTTTTCTTTAAACACTTTAACAATGTCATTCCATTTTCTTCTGGATTATATCGTTTCTGACAAGAAGTCTGATGTCAGTGTCATCTTTGTTCCTCTTTAATGAATCATTTTTCTCTGTTGCTTTTAGGATATTGTCTTTATCATTGGTATTCAGCAATTTTATGATGTGCATTGGCATTGTTTTCTCCATATTGTATCTTGTTGGGGGTTCATTGAGCTGCTTGGGTTTATAGTTTTCTTCAAATGTGATAAATTTTTAGTCACTATTCACGTAATTTTGTCTTCCCCTTTCTTTTCTTCTGGGGCTCCAAATGTACATATTTATATTTTACACTTCATATTGATGCTCACTGATGCTCTATTTTTCTTAAAATCTTTTTTCTTTCAGAGCTTTAGTGTTGCTAGTACATATGGTTATATCTTCATATTTATGAATCTTTTTTTTTTTTTTTTTTGCTAAGTCTAATCTGCTGTTAGTCCTATACAGTGTATTTTTCATTTTAAAATCTAGGGTTTTTTTTTTTCTTTTTATTATTTGCATTTTGGTATTTTTATTCCTTTAATATGTAAATCTTTCCTTTACATTTTTGTGCATATTTATAATATCTATAAGCACCATTTTTAGGCCTTGGTTTTTAATTTCGTTACCTCATTTCTGTGTCTATTTATATTGATTCATTTTTCCCTGAAGTATGGGTCATATTTTCCTGCCTCTTTGCATGCCTGGAAATTTTTGTTGGATGTGAAAGACAGTGAACTTTATTGAGTACAGAATTTTGTTGTATTCTTACAAATATTGTTGGATGTTTCTTCTTGGATGTATTTAAGTTAGTTGCAGATTAGTTTCCCCCTCCCCCTCTAACCCCAAGGCTTCCTCTCATGTTTTGTTTTGACAAGTCTAGGGAAGCCTTTATTCTGGTTATAATTTAGCCTTACTACTATGAAGGCTTGACTTTTCTGAGGGCTTTACCCTATCTGCCATTTATTAGAAGGTCTATCCTCTTTGAATGGTGGAAATATAAGCTACTTTGATCCTTGTGTGAGCTCTAAAAATTTCTCATCCTGATCATAGTAATGCTTCCTCTGTCCTCATGAATTTTATCCAATGCATGCACAGATCAGTACTTAGCCAAACACTGTAGGGAAACCTCTACTATTCTTCTTCCCCTCCAGTACACTACCCTACAAATTCTAGCTGCCTTAACCCCCCTTTATACCTGTGTGTGTCTCTTCAATTCTGTAGGACCTTTAGCTTTCTGTTTGTATTCCTTCATTATGTGCTATAGTCTGGTAGCAGTCTCCAGGCAGTTAGCTGGAACATGTGTAGGGCTCATCTCATTTGATTCTCTAGATTCAGAAATCAATTTCTATGTTTCCTATTATCCAGTGTTTGAAAACTCTGTGTGTGTGTGTGTGTGTGTGTGTATGTATTCACATATGTTGTAAGCTGACGTCAGATTGGCCCCCAACCCATGTCAACCCCATGTGTTACTGAGTGGAACTTCCCCGTAGGATTTTCTTGGCTGTCATCTTTACAGAAGCAGTTTAGCAGGCCTTTCTTCTATGGAGCCACTGTGTGGATTCAAATCGCCAACCTTTAGGTCAGCAGCTAATCGCAAACTACTTGCACCACCCAAGCTCCTTTGTATACATATGTATATATACACACTGGGTAGTGTGTGTGTACATGTATATGTATATGTATACATATGTATATGCATATATGTGTACAGATACACAGACACACATACATATTCTAATTTTCTACTTGTTTATGGCAGGAAGACAATTCCTGTAACAGTTAATCCTTCATGAAAGCAGAAATCTATCCGTATATATTACCGCCCATATTTCTGTCCTCTGGTATGTTAGATTTCTTTACTTTTTATCACCTTCCTGTATTGACAATCATGGAATGCTGGTGAGTAGAAGGTGGCAGCTGAAAAGGAAAGATAGGCTCATCTCAATTTCAACCTTCTCTTCACCCACACTTTAACTACATCCACATAAAAGAAAAATAAATGATCCTTGAATATACACTTACAGTAGATTACTTTATGATAATTAAAATCCTTACCAAACAGATAAGGCATGTTATAATGAATATTTTTCAAAAAAAAGAGCTTAAGAGTACAAAGACTTAAGCTTTCTTCCTTTGTGTCTAGTTAAAAATAATAATAATAATAATAATACTGATTAAATGCAGAGACAAATGGAGAAAACATCTATAAACTCTAAATTCTTATCTTTCTAGGGCCTTTCATTAAATATCAGTAGTTGTAGTCATATAAGCAAACTAAAGAAATTGATAATTTTAGAATGTCTAGATTTAAATTTTTAATTTAAACATGTTAGGATAATAATACATAGAATGTTTTAGTTCCAATGCTCCTGTAAATACCTTTAATAATGTTTTCATCAGTTGCTACACTGGTAAGATTGAAACTCCCCAAGCATCTCTGTTTTTTATATGCGTCTTGCCAAATAAAACTATTTGAATCTCTTCCTTCAGTCCCTCACCCCCAGTTTATTTTCTTTCATCCTCTTTCTCATGTGTCTTATCAAAGCAGATGTTATCCAGTCTAGTGAAATGGTCAGCAAAGGTAGTTGTCACTATAATTCAGCAAGCCTGATACGGAGTAAAAGAGATCTAGAGAGACAGAATTATCCATAATTGCCATCTGTGTCTATCAGATTCACCACATAATTGTTCATCTTTTTGCTTCATTTTGGCAGGACAGGTAGAGATGGAGTGAGTCTATAAGAGAAGGTAGATCATGGAACAGAAACAAGTACAACCTTTTAGGTTAGATGGACTGTACCTTCTTTAAGGGGAAATTATAACTTATTAATTTGGAAATATGATCCAAGAAAGTAGTGAGCCTGTGAACACAAGAGAATCAGTAAACAGTGTTTGTTTAGACCTTTAAAATGCCTTTCATAAGTACTGGCCTAAAAGTGAATTAAAAGACCCAAAAAACAACAAATAGCTAAATTATAATTAGATTGGAAGAAAACATGTTGAGGACAGAGTAATTTTGTTATGGATGGAGAATGGGTAAGGGTAACAGGGAACAAAAAGAGGAGAGAAGCTGGCCTTCCTTCAGTTAGAAAAACAGTGATCGGTGATCAGTGCCGGACCATTGTAGTTCCCTATTTTTGTAAATGTACTCTAAAAGGTTTGGCTAATGAACGTTAGATTGTTGTTGCTGTTTGTTTTTGTTTTTATTTCCCAGTTAGGAAAACGTCAAACTATGGAGGATAAGACGTGTGTATAGGAAAGCGGTCAAGTTGTAATCACTGCCTTGTGGGGACAGAGAGGGTTCCATATTGTACTTCAATAAACAAGTGCTTTGAGCCAGAAGTGCTGACTTCTAAAATAGGACCTAGGAGCCCGCAATCCAAGTCTACTGCCAGGTCAGCTTTCCAACTAAGACAAATGCTGGACATTAAGTTGTAGTGATCACATTAGCCTACTCTTGCATATCATGGAAAATATTACATACAATGTTGGCCATTGTTTTTCAAGACAGGATTCATAAGATCCTACCACAATATTGGGGTCACTGGATACCAACCCAGTCTGAGGTAGCACTTCCTATATTGGCTTAAATTGTCCTCTGTCTTTACAGAAGAGTTTCATGTTTCAGTTTTTTTTCTTTGTAATTTTTTTTCTCCTATTAATTCCCTACATTTTTTTCATGTTCAGTCCCTATGTAGCAGAACATGAGACCCCCAATACCACTGCCTTCCTCTGTATAAAAGAGAGCGCAAGTGATTGGCAAACAAATTTACATTTCCCACATATATTTCAAATCTCAGAAAGCGTAAATCCAGTTTGAACATAGTGGTTTGGTATTCCCATGCATTCCAAAGCCATCAAACTGAATTTAGAAAGTCATCTTAATGCCACAGCCAACAGTTACCCAATGGTTGTGAATAACCAATACAACCATTTTTGAGTACTTTGACAAAACCGACAGGGTAAACTTAGAATGAATAACCTACATTTAATTGATGTGGCTTTGGAAACAGGCTTAAATTTGTTTTTGGCTTGTTTTAGCCGTAGAGATGAAGAGGAGGATGTGCAAATAAAGAGATCTGTTCTCCCATCTGTAGTTTACGTTCCTGTTGCCAATACCACATGTAGCTTTAAGATGTTTAGGAACCTGGACAGAACTCGTACCAAGACTTATTTACATGGCCACTTGCATTAGGACAGCATGCCAGTTAATAATATGGTGCAAATATTAAACACCTACCAGTCGTTCTGTTTCTGGCTGGTGAATTGTGTTGTGACCTCACTGCAAATTTTGTTGAAATTTTGTGGATAAAGTGAAAGTTCTGAAGGTAAGAGACAGGCTGGATTTTAAAGTTTCATATTTTCCTAGGATTTGTGAGGGTCAAAGAGGAAAAAAGCTTGCAATTACTCGTTTTTTTTTTTTTTTAAATCCATAGAGGGGGTAGATCAATGCCCGGAAACAAGTATAACCTTTTAGGATAGATATGGTGTACCTTTTCTTACTGAAAATTATGGCTTGCAGATTTGGGAATTTTCCCTGAGATTGTAATAAGTCTGTGAACAAAGAAGCGTCAGTAAACATCATGTGTTTAGACCTTTAAAAAAGCCTTTCAAGGTCCCAGCCTTAAAATGGATTTCTCAAGGTAATGGATTCCATCCTTTCTACACACGAGGCAGCCTTCAACCAGCTTCCAGTACTCTTTTCCATATTCATTGGTTGCCTATTAATTCTTTTGATCAATTAATCCCCAAGGAAATGTTTGTCAAAAGGTAGTTGCTTAGGAAGTAACCAAGATAGTTATTTACTAAAAGGCACCCAGGTGCCGTAGAATGGGAATTCCAGAAAACTTAATAGTGCTCATGTGGAACCTGTACTTAGACCAAGAGGCAGTCATTTGAACAGAACAAGGGGTTACTGCATGGTTTAAAATTGGAAAAGGTGTGTGTCAGGATTGTATCCTTTCACCATACTTGGTTAATTTGTATGCTGAGCAAATAATCCGAGAAGCTGGACTGTATGAAGAAGAACGTGACACCAGGATTGGAGGAATGCTCATTAACAACCTGCAATATGCAGATGATACAACCTTGCTTGCTGAAAGTAAAGACGACTTGAAGCATTTACTGATAAAGACCAAAGACTACAGCCTTTACCATGGATTACACTTCAACATAAAACAAAAATCCTCATGACTGTACCAATAAGCAACATCAAGATAAATGGAGAAAAGATTGAAGTTGTCAAGGGTTTCATTTTACTTGGATCCACAATCAACATCCATGGAAGCAGCAGTCAAGACCAAATGATATATTGCATTGGGCAAATCTGCTGCAAAAGACCTCTTTAAAATATTAAAAAGCAAAGATATCACTTTGACGACTAAGGTGCACCTGACCCATGCCCTAGTATTTTCAGTCACCTCATATGCATGCAAAAGCTGGACAATGAAAAAGGAAGACCAAAGAAGGATTGTCATATTTGAATTACAGTGTTGGGTGAAGAATATGGCCATGGACTGCCAGAAGAATGAACAAATCTGTCTTAGATGAAGTACAGCCAGATACTCCTTAGAAGCAAGGATGGCAGACTTCATCTAGCTTACTTTGGACATATTATCCAGAGGAACCAGTCCTTGGAGAAGTATATCATGCTTGGTGAAGTAGGGACTCAGCAAAAAAGAGCCAGACCCTCAATGAGATGGATTGACACAGTGGCAGCAACAATGGGCTTAAACATAACAACAATTATGAGGATGGTGCAGGACCAAGCAATGTTTTGTTCTGTTGTGCACCAGCTCGCTATGAGTCAAACCAACTTGACGGCACCTAACCACAATAACAATAACAACCCAAATGTTGCAGTATAACACTAGCTGCACAGGTGAAAGTTTGGTTTCCTGAAATCCTTCACAGTGTATGCATAAGGTACCTACAGGGGTCCTCACCTCTCTGTGACCACCACTTCCAAACGCATACTGAGCACCTGCTTTGTGATGAGCATTGTGCCAGGCTTACTGAAAATGAGCTCTAATTGCTTGAAGTCAGAATGGTTAAGAAAAATCACATGTTGTCACACAGTGACAGGTAGCCAAGCAGGTCTTTCAACTTAATCTTTCCAACTGTGAAGCCATGCTCTTTTCATTCATCATTCTGAACATGCAGTGTATTTTAGAACTAAAGTCATATTTTCTTAAGCCTATCCTACATGCTACAGCTTCTAACCAAAAGGTCTGCAGTTTGAATCTACCAGGCGCTCCTTGGAAACTCTATGGGGCAGTTCTACTCTGTCCTATAGGGTCGCTATGAGTTGGAATCGACTCAACGGCACTGGGTTTGGGTTTTTTGTTGTTGTTGTTGTTGTTATCCTACAATAATCTCTTTGGATAGTTACATTAATAATACCAAGAGTCACAGTTTACAAATCCAAACAATTAAAGATATGTGAAATGAGATCTGTCGGGAAAAATTTGAGACACTGTAATCCGTAGAAGAAAATACTAGGAACAAGTTACTTGATGACTGGCGTTTTCAAACATCCCTAAATCCCTGCTAATTCACAGGGAAATTTGTATTAACTGAGATCATGTGGAGCCCTGGTAGCACAGTGGTTAAGAGCTCAACTGCTAACCAAAAGGTCAGCAGTTCGAATCCACCAGCTGCTCCTTGGAAACGCTATGCATAGGGCAGTTCTACTCTGTCCTATAGAGTCGCTATGAGTTGGAATCAATTTGACGGCAACAAGTGTGTGTGTGTGAGATCATGCTGAAAATAAACTTTTCCCTTTGCAGATATTTATAAAGATGACGTTGCTATGTGAAGAAATAGTGCAAGCAAGTTTGGAGGAAGCATAGTAAACCTAGTGAAGAGAAAAAATTGTTTTAATAGTGAGCAGCTCGTTGTTTTGTATAAATACATACAGAACATTACTGAGTAACCTCATCTACCTATTATAAATGGCCCTGAGGAACGTGACTCAGTAAGGACTTAGTTTGGATACTATGAAGGGTGCTAGTGTTAAATAGGATACCAGTACTCAGCATGGGTGACTTCATCTAGAATTCCTGAGGGTGAGGGGCTAGATCTGGGACCTTCACCCAGAGTAATACAAAGAGGAGAGGGAGGAGACTTGGTAGCCAGCTAAAGAGGCATTCCACTGGCCATCATTTGTCTTGGTTACTAACTCTTGTTCTAAGAGCTTGAAAATATTAAGAAATCAATCTTTAAAATATTCTGAATGAGTTTATCCCTCTGGCCATTTGAATTAATGAAGTCTGGCTGAATGTGAAAATTAGCTACAGAGAAGAAGGAAGTCAGCTATTTTCCTTGGTTGCTGGAGTCAGAACAGAAAGAGGGATATTCAGATTTCAAAAGGAAAGATTCACATTCAATTTAATAGGAGGAAAAACTTTCTAAAGATTAGAGCTGTTTCTTCATCCACCCATTCATTCATTAAACATCAATGACAGCGGACAATGTATCAGACACTGCGCTAAGTAATGGCGATTGAAAATGAATAAGACCCCTGCAAGGCGTTCTATCAGTCTAGTGCATATAACTACCATACAATAGCATGAACAGGCTTATTTGGGAGTACTGAGAGGACGAATCTCTTAGCTATCTAGTGCTGCTATAACAAATACCACAAGTGGCTGGCTTTAACAAAGAGAAATTTGTTCTCTCATAGTCTAGGAGGCTGCAGGTCCAAGCTCAGGGTGTCATCTCCAGGGGAAGGTTTTCTCTCTCTGTTGGCTCTGGAGGAAGGTCCTTGTCATCTATCTTCCCGAAGTTGAGGAGCTTCTCAGCACAGGGACCCCGAGTCCAAAGGATGCATTCTTCTCCTGGCTCTTGTTTCTTAGTGGTATGAGGTCCCCCTGTCTCTCTGCTCACTTCTCTCTTTTATATCTCAAAAGAGATTGTTTAAAAAAACACAATCTAATCTTGTAGATCTTATCAACATAACTGCTGCTAATCCACTGCATACAACACATAGGAAAACCACAGCAGATGACAAAATAACGGACAGTCATGGCAATCATGGCCTAGCCAAGTTGATAACACATATTATGAGGGGACACAATTCAATCCATGACAATGAATAAATCCAGCTCTGCTCCAAGAGGCTTGTCATTGTTGTTATGTGCCCTCAAGACATTTTTCACTCATAGCGACCCTGTGTACAACAAAACACTGCCCAGTCCTGCGCTATCCTCACAGTTGTTGCTACGCTGAAGCCCACTGTTGTAGCCACTGTGTCAATCCATCTCATTGAGGGTCTTCCTCTTTTTTGCTGACCTTCTACTTTCCCAAGTGTAATGTCTTTCTCCAGGGACTGGTCCCTCCTGATAACATGTCCAAAGTACATGAGATGAAGTCTTGCCATCCTCGCTTCTAAGTAGCATTCTGGCTGTACTTCTTCCCAAGACATATTTGTTCATTCTTCTGGAGCCTAGGAGGCTTATCACCTAGTAATACTTATTTTGAGAATAGCTGCCATTTTTTAAAAAATAATAACTGTTGTGTACCTGCTCCAGGCATTGTACTGTGTTTATCACAGATTTTGTTACTAGTCCTCAGAGCCTCAAAGCGCTCCTAGGATGAAGATGTTGTTGTTATTACCTGCTATTGAGTTGGCCTTCATAGCAACTCCATATGAACACAATAGATAGGACAGTTGTGATCCGTACGGTTTTTAGTGGCTGACTTTCAGAAGTAAATTACCAGGTCTTTCTTTGTAGTCTGTCAGCCTGGAAGCTCCACTGAAACCTGTTCGGCACCATAGCAACACACAAGCCTCCACTGACAGACAGGTGGTGGCTTCATATGAGTTACATTGATGAGGAATTGAACCGGAGTTTCCCACATGGAAGGCAAGAATTCTACCACTGAACCACCACTGCCCCTAGGGTGAAGATAAGATCTAATTTTCAGATGAAACCGAGGCCACCTGCCAAGGCAGAGAGATGCAGGGAGCAGGAGGGCTAAACTCATTGGTGAGATGAGTAGGGATTTTATATCACACACCCTAAGTCATCAGTTTAAATATCCTCAGTGGAAAAGTTTCTCCAGTGTTTTCTTCTCTGCCACCATCCCATGCAGAATCTCACTCTCACTGGCTGCTCATCTCCCTCTTAGACACAGCAACCACCCTCTTTTTCTGAAGGCTTGATTCCAGGCAATATTCCCAACTCAAGAATCTTGACATTCTTCTCCACCCCCCCAAAAAAAGAGCCTTATAAAAATGCCTGTATCTGCTGCTAAGAGACTGAAAAGGCATCCATCTCCTTGAATGCCAAAAATATGCAGAGCAGTGTATTTAAGTTCTCAGTAAAAGAAGATCACCATTGAGGCCATCGTAAATAGAAAGTTCCCCACCATTCTGCTGCTAATGTGTCTCGAATGGGTGGCCAGTGTTTGCCCCAGTAAGCCATGTGTTTTCTCTGTGTGCCACGACTTTAAAAGGACTGGGAAACACTGCTGTAAGTCATCCCACAAAATGTCTGGCCCTTGCTGGTGGTGGTAAGTGAGAGAACTTACCTGGAGAGAGAGAAGGCAAATGGGACAATGGGAAGTAGGAGAGAGGGTTGGCCAGGGTCAGAGATATAATTGGTGACCTTGGAAGAATGGATCCAGCTAGTCCATATAGAGATCCAACCCTTGAACTTATTAGCAAGGCCCTGTTGGCAGCTAACAGCCACAAACGTGAACTTAGATCAAGTTCAAGTCAACTCATTCAAGATGCAAGGCAGACGTGCTCCTTTGAACTTTGTTCCTACCATGTCCATTTAATTATTTCATGAGTCTTTATAATTCCCAAGGGCGGGGGGGGGGGAGGCGGGCAGCTGGCTTTAGAAGCACAATATCCAACATTTTTCAAGTTAGAATGTTTTTGTGAACTGCATGAAACTAATAGTGGCTTAAAGAAACTACACAAAGGCGGTGTCAGCATTTTCCATATAAACTCCCATTTCCAAAGCTTTATGTGTTCTCAAGAAATTGACTTGAGGGTGAAACTCAGCATCTAAGCCCTTGACTGTCCACACTTCATTTCATAGGTACTTATAAGCGAGTCCTTCACATTTACTACAGATTTGGCATCTGTAATTTTTTAGAAATAAAAAATGACCTTAATAGCAAGTGGTTTCTGAGCTTAATGTCAGTGCACACAAATCTCAGCCAGAGATGTCACAAATACCTATTTTATAGATTCCAGTATGACAATATTGTGTGTTGAAGGGAAAGGAAAATAATTTAAGGGGATGGAAGCCAGGAAATGTTGGTGCCCTCAGAAGAACACCAGATACACTGCAGCTTTGTCACCATTATTCCTGCCTCAGACCTCCACTCTGCCCTATTTCTTGCAACTGCCCCAAAGCCTTGGACTCTGCCAACATACACAGGCATTGGTGCCTGGGGGCTATCTGCTGATGATCACTGAAGAGCAGCTAAGAAGCTCACTTTGCTCTTTGAATCTCCATTTGAAGGGACTGGATTCAGTGCTCACTGAGGCTTGAGCCATGAAATATGTGGAGGCAAGAGAGTTTTTACACAAAGCCAGGAAAACATTTCCCCTGGAAGCAGTGCCCATTGCCAAGCCCAGGGAGGCGACATAAACTCTAGAACAACACCGGCATGGAAGTCTAAGGAGCCAGTCCAAGAAGACGAAGGGAAGAGCTTTCTAGGTAATTGTGGTTCTCAGCAACTGCAGAGACCTGCCAGGGATTTGGACCATAGCCTTCAACCACAGAATGTGGAAGAGCAGGAACCAGCTAGAATTCAGGGCTTAGAGCCAATCCCAGAGGAGGAACTGGAACCCTGAGTAGGAGCAGGGGGCCATGCTATGAGCCTTCTCACATGGTCGCCTCAGTAACTCTTACCTGCACAGATCCCACTTCTGAAATTTAGCTGTGCTTTTTGGGGGGATCAGTATAGCTTGGTGGCTAAGAGTATGGTCTTTAAGTTAAACAAGCCTGAATTCAAAGCCAGACTCTTTATTTATAGCATACGACTTGAGCAAGTCATTTAACTTCTTTGAACATGATGTATCCGTTTGTGAAATAGCAATAGTAGTTCTTACTTTATACGGTTTTTGTGAAGATTAAAAGTGATGATACAAAGGAAGCAGTGAACTCCTAGTAGCGGTAATAAACTAAAACCAGTTACCATCAAGCTGATTCTGACTCGTGGCGACCCCATGTGTGCCAGAGTAGAACTGTGTTTATAGGTTTTCAATGGCTGATTTTTCTTGAAGTAGATTGCCAAGTATTTCTTTTAAGGTACCTCTGGGTGGACACAAATCTCCAACCTTTTGATTAGCAGCCAAGCATATTAATCATTTGTACCACCCAGGAAGTCCAGTAGCTGTAATAAACTTGTTGCCGTTGAGTCTGTTCCGACTCATGGCGACCCCATGTGTTACAGAGCAGAACTGCTTCGTAGGGTTTTCTTGGCTGTGATCTTTAATGGGAGAAGATCACCAGGCCTTTGTTCCATGGTGCCACTGGTTAGGTTCAGACTTCCAACTTTTCAGTTAGTAGCCGAGGGCCAACAATTTGTGCCACTCAGGGACCTTTGGTAGCTATGATAAGCTGTCACAGTTTTGACAAACCATCTTCACTAAACGGGGAAAAAGCCCCATGCTGAGCACCCTTTGCTTCAGGACTAGAGAGAACTGAGGATGCTGGGAGTAAGGTCTTATGGCTGGCAGCCCTGGGCATGTAGGACCTATAACACTTCTCAGCTGTTACATCCCACGATCATTGATTCCCATCCCCAAAGACTGGGTGGGTTCTGATGAAGATGTACTTACTCCTGTGTGGGACTGAAATATTTCATACAATTGAGAATTGCCCAAGTACAGCGTGTGGACATGCTAGATCCAAAGATTGTTGTATATCTAGGCTAAAACGAAGAAAGGACTCTGAATCTGAGTAGCAGTCTTTCTTTTTACACACTTCTGGAAGAGCCTCTCCATGCAAACAGCTGATCATTTCCCACAAGGCCACTGTTTCTCAAAAATGAATAGAGAAGATCATGAATAATCTGTGAGGCTGTGTGAAAAAAAGGCATGGAGGCAGTGTCTGACCTCTTCTAACTTTACGAGGAGGAAGGAGAATTAAGATCAATAGCCCAAGGCTGATTCCTGTGAGGTGGGGGTCAGACAAGCCTCCTCTCTCCACCATCTTTACCAATTCTGACACCAGCCAGTCCTCCCACAGCACTCTCTACTTTTCTGCTGGGTTTGCTAATTCATTGCAATGGCCACGCAACACTCACAGACAATACAATTATGGGGTTTATTAGGGAAATAACAGGTTATAATTCAGGCTCAGGAGCATTCAAGGATATAGTTCTTCCATTAGGACTGCCACTTTCCAGCCATGCCTGCAGGCCCTCAGTCTCTGCCCAAAGGCACTCAGCTTTCTTGATCCGTGGGCTGGGAAGCCCACTATACCGTCTCCTGCGGGTGTCTCCTGCTGGTCTCTCCTTCCTTGGTGGTGGTGGGCTCTTCTCTTTCCTGCCTCTGGGGTGGCTCATTTCAAGCCCAGCAAGATGGCAAAACTGACCAGTCCTTTTGGTGGACCACAATTACCATATCTGCACAGTCCTGCTCAATCACTTGGGTGAAAGTTACAAGACCACGGGTAGAAAGGCCATAGAAAAGTGATCCACAGCACCACAGGCCAGTTGAGAGTAAAGCTGACAAGGTGGAGGTCCTGAGATGAATGGGGGCTAAAACTTAGCTCCTTGTAGTCCTGGAAAGGAAAAGCATCACTCAGACCATGGTCTATGACCCATCCCTGAGAGCTGACAGTATATGAGATGGTGAAGGGTGACCTGCTTCTTCCTACCAAACATCCTTTTGGGGACCGAATCCTCTCTTTTATTAGAGACTTAATCTTCCTACTTCTTGAAAAACAAAATACCAAACCAACAAGAACCTAGAAAAGTGGACTTTGTCCCCACCCACTCCCTTGTTTTATCATACCAAAACCCAAACCAAAACCAAACCCAGTGCTGTCGAGTCGATTCCAACTCATAGTGACCCCACAGGACAGACTAGAACTGCCCCATTGAGTTTCCAAGGAGTGCCTGGTGGATTTGAACTGCTGAGCCTTTGGTTAGCAGCAGTAGCACTTAACCACTACGCCACCAGGGTTCCCAAAATTCTACTCCTCACAGCAAACTGGTTTTCCAGGGGAAGGTGGAAGAATGGGCAGATTCTAAAGTTTGGTTACTAATTTCTTAGGACCAAATGAGATTGTGTATGAAACATATTTATTTGTAAATTATTTACCTACAAGATATCTACTAATATCTACTATGTATACTAAACACTTTGTACATGTCACCATTCATTCTTTCGGCATCATTTGAAGTTCTAGGGCTTTGACAGTGAATGTATTTTAATCCTCAGAGCAACCCTATAAGGGACCTGAGACCCCAAGAGCTTAAGGATCTTTTGCAGGGTCACATGGGTAGTTACTGGTAGAGACCACACTCTGAGCCACTATTTCATAAAGCACCAAAGAAACTTTAGCTGTGGAGCCTCTTGACACAAAGATTATGTCACATTCTATTGTATTCCCCAGCATGCCTAACACAGCGCTGAGTTGTGCCTGTTACATAGTCCTAGACTTAATAAGATGTTGATATAAATTTTACTAAGGCTGGTTCATCCCAAGATTATCATATGAACAGGAGGCAGCAAGATCTTGGAAGCTGTCTCATTGGCTTGGGTAAACCGAACCACCGTCTTAGAAGTTAAGTATCTATTAATTTCTTCAGCTATTGTGTTTTTCTCTGTATATAAAATTTGTTTTGAAGATGAGACATAATTAGCAAAATATGCCACACACATAGTAAAATCAGTGTATTTTGTTTTAGGAAAAGTGGGGTCCTGGTGAGTGACAAGAAATCCAAAGGGTATTAATGAGTTTTGTCATTATATAAAGTAAGTGTGAAAGACAGAAAGTGGTTCTGTACTTTCTCATGAAGTCCTCAAATGGCAGTTGGATCAAATGAAGCACTGAAGATAAGTGATGTTACAGTGGGTGAGGTACTCTCTGGGATGACCCTTAGAGCACGTGAATTTCTTTTCCTGACAGGCAAATTGAGAGCCCAGAGATTCAGTTAACTGCTCAATGGATGATAATTCCTGCAAGAGATATACAATTACCTTTGTTAGCATGTCTCTTCAATTTGTTATTTGCGTTCATTACTCATCTTATTTCAAGTAATAAATTTCACCTAATTGGCTGAAGTCATATGGTTCATAGATTGAAAGAAAAAGCCAAGCCAAACCCATTGCCGTTGAGTCAATTCTGACTCAGAGTGACCCTATAGGACAGAATAGAACTGCCCCATATGGTTTCCAGGGCTGTAATCTTTACAGAAGCAGACTGCTGCATCTTTCTTCCGTGGAGCAGCTGGTAGGCTCAAACTACCAACCTTTCAGTTAGCAGGGAGCACTTAACAACTGCTCCACCAAGGCTCCGGATTGAAATAAGAGTAATCAGAAATGATTTTTCATCTCTAATGAGTGTTCCTTTTCTACTACAACACTTGAGAACCATCCAGCGTGTTATGTACCTGGGACTGTTGCAGCCTGTAATGGGCTGGCCTTCTCACTTCATAGGGAGCATTTTCATGTCCAATTAAATGTCCATTTCATAGACTTCACTAGAAATTTACGATACCACTAATACAATTTCCAAATGTTTATCATTTTTCTTTCTCTTAAACTCTTCCTTTGAGATGTCTCCTTGCCCTGAGGTCATACCCGGATACCCGTGATCCTTGTAGGTCAGCGTTCTCTAATCCTCACTCTGTTACTCTGTCTCAGAATCGAGCTCCCAGATGAGAACCCTGGACAGTGGCATCGGAACCTTCCCACTGCCAGACTCAGGAAATCGCTCAGCAGGCCGGTACACATGCAAACCAGACTCCCCAGAGGACACTGAGCCCGTCCTGTCTCTCCAGCCAGCACTTTCTTCAGCTTCTTCCATCAGAGCCCAAACCCTTGACCGAGAAGTGCCTTCCTCTGCAGACAGCCAGGGCTCTGCGGGTATCGCCATTGTTCATTCCATATCCGACCCCATTATGACCGCCAGAGGGGAACGACCTCTTCAGAGCTGCCTCCCCAAACCAGCCTCCTCAGGTAAAACACCAATTACCTTTCAAATTTGCTTGCTTTCCCACCCACAATCACACAGTTGCTGACACATAACGGAAAACAGGCAGCTCCCCAGTAGATGAGCAAGTCAGGGCCCCTGCAGGATAGAAATGCTGATGAGTGACAAGCCCTGCCCATGCCCAACCAAAAAGCAAAATGGCATGTATTAAACATCACCTGCAGGATTGCATTAAGACATGGACACACACAGAAAGAAGACAAACGTGTAAGCACCAGTAGACGGATATATAAATTGATTGAGAAAAAGACCACACAAACCTACATTACCTTTTAAAGCTTAACTCTGAATATAGACCAATTTAGGCCCAAGACATAAATATAGCTAAAATACTATTTGCACTCTAGCCAGAAACATGTCATGTGACGAATTTCTATCCCGTTCAAACATGTTTATAAGAGACTTGGTTTGATATGTCAGAGTAGACTGTGCATCACCTGCAGGAGCGTGGAGCAGCCCTTCCCACTGAGAAAGACCATTGTTTGTCACGGTCAATTGAAGCAAGCTTTCATGATTACAGATAGGGCCAGGGTAAGGGTCAAAGTTGTTTCATTGCTCCCTAAAGATTAAAAATATTTATTGCAGCCCAGAATGGCACTAAATAATTTTTAACTTGTGTGGCCTATGTTGCATTTACAATGTGCTTAAGCATTTGAAATAGAACTCTGAATTGCAGGCTTTCATTTATGATATGATGATCGGAAAGGAGCTGCAAGTAGAGACTATATTACAGGCTTCTGAGAAATGAGAAAAGGAGACTTTTAATTAAATATCTTTGAATAAATGGGATCGGGCTATTCCCATGGTTGAGTTCTTCCTTCACTCAGGAATACCAAATACTACAAACATTTCATTGCAAACTTCGGCTCATTCCAAGCCAAGGCTACATTTTAAAAGACGGCAACGCATATTATTTTTGAACTAAATGCATCGTTAATTAATGACACAGCCGCCAGGGATTCAGGGGCGAAATCTGAGTTATAGACTGTGTGCTGCATGCCTGAATAGCCACATGTGTGACCTCAATTCAGCGGCGGGCTGCCGAGCAGACTCCATGATTAAACACTGTCATTATAACAAATTGAATGGAAACCGTGAGCCTTGAATTGCTTCATAAGAAGAGGATAGGAAGGAGATTGTTCAGGCCTTGCTGCTCGGATTCACTGCACCTGTTTTCTAAGGTGTGGGTCTTAATTAAATTGTCATGAATAGTTGAAAAACGTAGTATACAGTAAAGAGTGATGTCAATAGACTTCAGGGCATTTTTAAATGTGCCACCCACCCTGGAGCTTCTGGTCCACCGGGTGGTACCATCACTGTGGTTCAGAGGTAGGGGCCACCAGCTTTCCAAGACTTCTCTTTTCTTTGTGGCCATTAGGGACTCCTTTGAAAAACTAGGGGATGAAAGATTGAACAGGCCCATGGAACAAAACGAGGCTAAAGGGGCGCACCAGCCCTGGGGCAGGGACTGGAAGGCAGGAGGGAATAGGAAAGCTGGTAATAGGGAACCCAGGATTGAGAAGGGAGAGCATTGACGTGTCGTGGGGTTGTTAACCAATGTCATAGAACAATGTGTATACTAACTGTTTGATGAGAAACTAGTTTGTTCTATAAACCTTCATCTAAAGTACAATGAAAGAGAAAAAAAAAAGAAAAATTAGGGGATGGAGAATAGACCAGGACAAAAGGAAAATAGGGTCAGATCCTCTTTAGAGCAGTCACTTCCTGCTTAACGTATGCATTTTAATTGGTTTTTCTTTTACCCCCTGTATAAACAAAATGGAAGCAATTGTATACACCCCTCAGTGCTGATGAAAACAGTTACTTAGCTTCTGCTGACACCACAAAATGCTGTTGAGAGACTGTCACGGCTTGTCCTGTTGATAGTCACTGAGGCTGGAAGATAATGCAGCAATTCTCCTGTCTCGCATGAGGAAGGAAGGCACTGTGCAGGTTAATCGGTATTATCAGGAATGGAGGAACTTTCTTTAATAGTGCTGTGCTAATTGAGGAGGCCTTATTATACCCTTGCTGCTGGAAGTGTGGTCCATATGCCAGCATCACCAGCATCGCCTGGGAGCTCGTCAGAAATCCAAAATCTCAGATCCTGACACAGACCAACTGAATCAGAATCTGCGTTTTAAAAACTCCGCCAGTTGTCATTCCCACTCATGACGACCCCATAGATGTCAGAGTAGAACTGTTCTCCATAGAGTTTTTAATGGCTGACTTTGGGGAAGTAAATCACAAAGACTTCCTTCTGAAGTGCCTCTGGGTGGACTTGAACCTCCAGCCTTTGGATTAGCAGCTGAGCAAGTTAACTGTTTGCAGTACCCTCTAAGGAGCCCTAGTGGTAAAGTAGTTCAGAGCTTGGCTGCTAACCAAAGGTTGGCAGTTCAAATCTACCAGGCGCTCCTTGGAAACTCTGTGGGGCAGTTCTACTCTGTCCTGTAGGTTCGCTGTGAGTTGGAATCGACTCGATGGCAACAGGTTTGGTTTGGTTTTATAAGATCTTTAAAGACCTGAGGGCAACACTTCATCAAACTGCACTATTCAAAACGATGTTAGTAGATATTGTAGGAAAATAAGAGTTCCCTGCTCAAGTCTGTTTGGGAAAAACTGTGAATTCTAACCCTCCCTTTGGAAACTATGACAATAGCCCTTTTGGCACATTGAAGGCTCTGAGAAGTCCTCCAAAAAAAGAAACCTGTTTGTTATTTGATGAATAACATTATTTGAGAAATAACCTGAGTATTTCCCAAATGGTTTGCTTACTGAATCTAACATGAAAAGTCTATTAACATTTTTTGGAAAAGTGGCCGGAGGACAATTTACTTAAGAGTCACCATGGTGGTCATCCTCTAGAGATACATGTAATTGTGCAGCTGCTTCAGATAACACAGACTTACCAGTGGCAGAGTGCCCAGGGAAACCCACCTGTCACCATATTTGGACCTTTTTATTATTTTGGAACCATTTCCCCACCTCCCTCCCTAAACTTGTGAAGCGTTGTTGAAAGCTGGTCTGTGACTTCATGTACCTTTCCTCCTGTAGGAAAACTCACTTCCCAAAAGCAGAACGAAGCAGAGCCAAGGCCTCAGACTTGCCCGTCATTCGAATATGCTGAAACCACAATGGCTAGTGAGCCAGACTGGGGTGGTGAAGACGCCGCTGCTGAGACCCAGGTAAGGGACAAACTGAGGGGAGGAAGCCATACCCCTTTTGGTCCTGGTTGTGAAAAGTGAAATTCGTACAACACTTTTGTGAGAGATGTGATTCTAAATCAAATTTGATGTTGATTCATTGAGTAAAAGCAAAGAATTATTAAGTAACACTGTGGGTTCTGGGACCCTTTTATGCTGAGGAATTCAGAGTGCTTCCACTGGTCTATATCCAGGTTATTTAGGTGTAGATGCTGTCCCCTGATTAGACACTGTGGAGCAGCATTCACTCTCCCAAGCCACAGGACACTGTGTAGAAAGATTGTAGAATTATCTCATCATTTAGCTTAACCTTTACCTTGCCCCTATGAGACTGATAAAGCAGGTGTAATTTTACCCCTTTTAGGAATGAATAAACTGAGGCCTGGAGTGGTCAAGTGACTTGCTAGGCTCAGTGAGACCTGGTTTCTTGAATCCCCATCATTTTTGCTATGGGATCCTCCTCCGCCCACACAGAGGCCTCCTGGCATCTGACTAGACCTGGGGAGGAGCTTGTGGCCCAGCAATTCTTCGCTCACCCACCCCCAGGGGTTACTTGGGGCTCCCTCTAAGCTTCTTTCCATTTATCCCTCACAGTTTGTTACTTGGACCATGTTCAGCCTGTTCACTCTTCCTCAGCTTGTCCTGGGGCTGACCCCCTGCAGGGTCTTGGTGATGCTGGCAATGAGTGGGGTGGGAGGAAGGACGTGTGGCTCAGTCACAGAGCTGCCCATCCTTCATTTACCCCTCCCACTTTTCCTCCCTTCAGCAATTCCATCCTGGCATCAGGAGCCCCCATCCCTATTTTTACTAGAGTTTCTGTCCAACTATGATGAGGAAACATTCAGGCTAGCCTACATCTCACGTCCCCCACACCTGGTGTGGCTGAGCCTTCTTTCAGCCTTTACCACCTCAGTATGGACATGGGACTCTGGACGAGTCCGGTTAGAGGTACTCTGGGCCCACAGCCTCATCTTACAGAGGAGGACACCAACTTCCAGAAGGAAGCTGGCCTGTGCCCAGGATCCAAGGGAAAGTTACCATGGGGCCGAACCTAGGACTCAGCCCTCTGGGTTCCACATCCAGCACTCAGAATAGCTGCTTCTACAGAACATGGGTCTGAGAGGCCAAGGGGGACATCACTGTATTCTACCATGCCTTAAGTCAGACATAAAAGTTTTAGGACTCCTCCAAGGCAGTGGTTCCCAGAGTTAGTGGGCATCAGAATCACCTGAAGGACTTGGTAAAACACATCTTGCTGCCCCCTCCTCCAAATATTTCTAACAAGCTCCCAGCTGATACTGATGTTGCTTGGTCAACAGAACACACTGTAAAAACCAAAGTCCTTGTCCAGAGGACTCTGTGCTTTGGGGACTGGAAAGTTGCAAAAACCCTAACAGATACCCAGTGTTGGAGAAGGAAAAGCATTAAAAATAGCAGGTGGTGACAATAGCAAAGAGGAGGAAAGCCATTCCTAGAAAGTTAAGGAAAAAAAGAGGGCTTCCCACGCTGGCCGGGGTAGAGCCCTGTCCCCTCTCTGTGCGATGGCAGGCACTCCCCACACAACATACACAGATACCTACATACATATTCCCTCAGGGGACCCATTCGTGATCATTCTGCACCAGCTTCACCCACTTGGAAAGTCTGCCCCAACTTGTAAGGGCCACCGCTAGTGATGTGGAACCCTGCTTTGCTGACTGCAAGGTAGGGAAGGTTTGCAGCAATAGTTGTATATTTCTGGGATCCAGCACAGCACCTGCTTCAATTAGTGTTTGCTGAATGGAGGGGTGAAAGACTGCACCTTAGTACACCCAGAAATTATTACTGGAATCCTGTTGGTACACTAGACACAGGGTTACCTGGAGCCACAGTCAGTAGACCTTGTGGTCCTTCTCGTCATTTCCCCTCCTACATAATCCCCAATACCTGCATCTGTTATATTGAACGCTGTATCGCCAAAACCCCGCACAGTGATCAGCACAGAATAAAAACAAAAACCCACTGCCATTGAGTCAATTCCAACTCATAGCGACCCTATAGGACAGAGTACTCAATAAATATCTGTTCAGTGGGTGAATGAGTAAGTAAAGGAATAAAGGGAATGAGTGACTACTTGAAAGTACAACCCCAACCAAGGGAGTTTACATCATTAGGTGTGTTTTTATAATCCCTGACAATATGACTGCCTCCAGACAAACCCTGGGAACCCATCCCATCTGTATGTATGTGAACCGCTGGCATGGGTGGCGAGTAATAGACTCTAAGGGGACAGTCTGGAAACATGAAAGAGGGTCCCAGACACCCCCAATTCAATACATAGGCATTGCAGTCCTAAATCTAGTCATCTGCCTGTGTGCACAGAAGGAAACACTGTTGATAGACTATCAGCCGCCACAGACATTTGTAAACCTGCCATTACTGCCACACCAGCATCATCCTCCAGGGTCAGGCTGTGTGTGCGCTTGAGCAAGAGGGGAAGCTGAGTCCCTTGACCCATGAACCACCAGCAAATTAGGGGATTACAGAGGTCGTCACTGGCTTACTTTCCTAAGGCTACTGTCCTTTTGGGGGCTGAAAGAAAGTTATAAATTAGGCAAACATTTATTGTTTTCCTCCCAAGGTTGATTTTTTTAGAGCCTCTGCTACTTGAAAGCCACTGATGAGATCAGTTAAATAGACAGGCCATTAGTCTTGGAACAGCAACTCATAAAAAGCACTCAAGAAAAATAAGACCCTGTAAAGACGGAAGCAAAATGCAGAGCTGGTAACTGTGGGGACGTTACGGGGCCTGGCACAACAGCAGAGTGCAGTCGACGGCTTCATTATTGCGGGGCCGTTTCCCCAGCTCTGGTAATTAACTAGACTACTCCAGCTCCGAGTCAGACAGACAGATTGACAAAGCAGACTTGTTCTTCTGGGAGGGGCTGGGCAATGGGAAGACAGTTTGGCGGTGCGTGCAGCGAGAGCCAAGTCTGAAATGTTTCACGTCCTCACAGGGTGTTCCGCCCCACCTCAATGTGCATGAATAATGTTAATGGTCTCATATTACCCATTTAGGACAAGGTACCCAGAATGTGTGTGTACTCTGCCAGCCGTGGCAGTGGTAGTGACAGTGACCCGGACTATGGAAATAATGGTTTTGGAGCTGGAAGGGGGAAGTTAGTGAAAGCAATGAAGAGCGCCACCCAAGGTAATACCCAGTGAGCACCCTGGACATTCAGGTGCCTCGCTTTCTGGGAAGCTGCTGATGATACCATTCATTGTGCTCTGTACCCCCCCCCACCCCTACCCCACCCCATTCTATCTTATATCTTAGCCTCTCTTTCCTGACATCTAATTTTCTGGTTGGTACAGAAGATCGTCTGTGCGGATCATTTGTTTTCTGGTATAATCTTCATGACGTGGCAGTGCAATCCGTAAGAATTTTATTTCCAAATCTGGCATTTCCAAAAAAGTCTCCAGTTGGGTTATCTTGGTAATGAAGGAATGACTATGATAACTTAATCACATGCTTTGGCAAGTTAAATCGTCCTGTGAGCTCTGGACCGAGCTTTCAAGGCTCTTTGTTAACGTCTTGCTCTGTGGCTCCAGACCTGGCAGCCCTGCCATTCTGAGCAGGTCTGCGTATGAGGTTGACACTCCCTCACTGTATTTTTCTTTGAATCAGAATTGGCAGTAGAAAAACCATCGTTCCGAGGCATTTAAAAATATGTCTATTCTGATGGCATTTCCTTATAGATACGAAAGAATAGAAAAACCCCTAACACAGAAGGTGGTCTGGAGTCTACTTTCCTTTTGATCCATTCTAGAATGTCAGAAATATTTTATTGAGCCAATGGAGAATCATTCCTTTCATACTAGTTGACTTTTTCTAATGCTGATTCCTAAATTATATGATGAAGCCATGATTTTCTTTTTAAAACAAGGCTGATACATTGCTTTAGAAAAAAATATAATGTAAATTGTATGTTTCCAATTTTCAAAGATTCTTGGTATTTGCAAGGATTGAGGGGTTAAGACTGGCATGTAAGAGTTGCCCAGTAGTCTGAAGCCATCACTGTTTTCCTTGCTTCTTACAAGTTATCAGAGGAGCAGGACAGGTGGTTAAGTCACACAAAGTCTTACCAAAAAGAAAAATGGCGAATGCCCTTGACGTTTAATTACTTTGTTGTCCTCATTGGCCTTCTGTGGTTCATCAGAGTCCCAATCATGGCAGGTGAAGGTGAAGGGTTGTCATCACCTTGGGGCTTGCCCAGTGAAGACTCCTAGAACCAGACCAGGCTCCTAGTCCAACCTTTTCCCTTGGGCCTACAGATGAATAGCCTCATATCGCTGCCCTCAGCTACCCCACCCAAGAACGATTTCCAGGGCCCCTTCCCAGCTCTAGGAGCCCTGGTGGCACAGTAGTTAAGAGCTCAGGCTGCTAACCAAAAGGTTGGCAGTTTGAATCTATCAGACGCTCCTTGGAAACCCTATGGGATAGTACTACTCTGTCCTATAGGGTTGCTATGAGTCGGAATCAACTCGGTGGCAACAGGTTTTGGTTTGGTTTCCAGCCCTAAGACGTTATTCCTTCATTTATTGAACAAATAGTAGTTGAATGCCTCTCCCAGCCCAGCTGTTCCCACTGCTTAGAATACATCAAATGGACAAAGAGTCCTGCCAGACAATAAACAATGGATATCAAAAAACAAGGAAACATATGTAGTTTCTTCCAAGGAGATAAGTGCTGTGGAAAACGACAAAGCAGATGGCGTCAGGGAGAGCAGGAGTGTGAGGGGCGAAGGTGGGGAGGGTGGAGGTTAGATTTAGATAGAGTTGTTGGAATAAGGCTCTTTGAGAAGGTGATGTTTGAGCAGAGATTTGAAGGAGGGGAAGGAGTGGGCCAGGAGGATATCTGGCGGAGGGCATTCCAGGTAGAGGGAACAGCCAGGGTAGAAGCCTTGAGGCAGGGGTGTGCCTGGCATGATCAAAGAGCAGCCAGGAGGCCAGTGTGGCTCAGCAAAAGGAGCAAGTGGAAGACTGTGAGGGGATGAGGCCAGTAAGTGAAAGGGGCCAAAGCCTGTAGAGCCTTGTGAGCCATTGTGAGGACTTTGCTTTTACTTTTTGAGAGGACAGCTTTGAGCAGAGGAGTGACATGGCCTGCCCTGTGTGAAAAGGATTGCTCTGGCTGCTGCGTTGTGGAGACCAAAGAAGCAACATCAGCTTAGAGGCGATTGCAATCATCTGAGCAAGAGATGACAGTGGCTTGGACCAGGGTGGTAGCAGTAAAAGTAATAAGCTCAACTGTCTAATAGAACTTTCTGCAAGGATGGAAGTGTTCTGTAGCTACATTTTTCAATACCATAGTCACTAGCCACATGTGGCTATTAAACACTTGAAATGTAGCTAGTGCGACTGAAGAACTGAATTTTTTAATTAATTTTGCAGCTATTTTCCCAAGATTTCTCACTTGAGCCATTCCTCTCTGTTTTTATTTTTTGAGTTGTATTTAATTTTATTTAATATTAATTTAAATATGAATAGCCACATGTAGCTAGTGTCTACCTTACTGGCCAATGCAGAGAGTAGGAATGGTCCAATTCCAGATCTAGTTGAAAACACAGCAGGATGCACTGACAGGTTGGAGGTGGGGGAGAAAGGAAAAGCAGAGTTGAGAATGACACAACACTGAGGTTTGGGACCTGGCGGGGATAGAGTTGCTGTTACCTGAAATGGAGAAGACTGGGATTGAGGTTTGGGGAAGCAGAACAGGAGTTCAGTTTGGACATGTGAAGCTTGAGATGCACATTAAACAAGCAAGTGGTGGAGATGGTGGGTGAGCAGTTGGCTGTGTGAGTCTGGAGCTCAGCAGAGCAGAGGAGTTCTGGAGATACAAGCTTGAGTATCATCAGCGTATGGATGGCATTATAGCCAAAGGTCGAGACGAGATCAGGAAGGGAGAGAGAGGATCCAGAGTGGCCTGTGGCCCCACATCCAGCGCTTCCATATGCCTCCTTGCTGCTTTGCATCACGCCAAATGTGTGGAAGAACCCTCCTTTCCAAAGCCCGGCTAACTGGCTAATAAAACACTAAAGTAAATACACGTTTTTTTCTTTCAAGGTGGGTTTCTTTAGCTTGACTTTGAAAAATGTGTAAAAAAAGTCCAGGTTGTTAGTATGACATCAGCAGCGGAAGCAGGATTTAGGAGCTGGGGAGGAGGCCCAGCAGGTGAGGTAGGTGACAGAAGTCATGTTGTGGCTTTGTTTCCACAGAGCTGCCCACTCTAATTTTCCAAGCGGGGCGTAACAAACACTGCTGCCCTTTCCTGCTGGCGAGCCTCAGAGACATGTGAGCAGGGCGCGATGGTGGGAAGGTGAAGGGGAGAGAGAGCAGACCCGTGGAAGAATATAGGATGAGGGAAGACCCCATGCAGGACTTCAGAATGGAACTGCAGCATTGAGGCCCCAGTCTGTGGATGGAGAGAGGAAGGGGAGCCTCACCCCCAGCTGAGCCCACTGGGCCTGGTTGGTACAAAGTGAAATCATTATGTCTAAGGGTAGACCTCTCCCCTAAGCTTCTGATTTATCTACCTTGCCGCCCACCATATCATCAGCCCTGCCAAGTACCTCAAGGGCAGCAATCCCAAACGGAAACCTCCCTTTTATCACTCTAGAAATCTGCTCTGCCTCCCAGGTTGTCTGTCTGAACTGATGGCATTGCCACCCTTTTAGGAACACAAACTATGAGACTAGGAGTTTCCTTGACTCCTCCTTCTGTCATCCTCCACATACTGGCTGTCCCAAAGTTCTGCTGACTTCCCCTCCCAGATATTTCTCAAATCTTCTGCCTTCCCCAGCTCCTCTACCTCACACTGATGGCCTTGGCTCCTTGCCCCAGTCAACGTGCTGCCAGTCTCATCTCCCTCAATGCATCATCTGCATGGCCACCAATGTGCCTGCCCTGAAATGCAAAATTCCATCACTTCCCTCTGCTTAAATCTTCTAGGGTTCTCCACCACTCCAACACAAAATCCCATCTCCTCCTGTTGGCTTCGTGGTATTGCCTCTCCAGCCTCATCTTTTTCCATTTCCTGTCTTAAACTTCATACATGATCAAAACGCCTGTTCTTCCTGCACACGCCGTGGTGCTCGAGTCCTCTCTGCCTTTACCTGTATTGTCTTGCCTCCCTTGAACGGTTTTCAGATCATTGCTCTTCTTCTCTAACCTTTCACCTAACTCCTACTTAGTTTTTAAGATTCAGTTTAGACTTTACCTGTCCCAGAAGGTCTTCCCAGATGCTCCCCATTAGCCACACCCAAAGCCCAGGTACTCTTTCTTGTAACACCTTGTACTTATATTTCTGTCACTTGCCACTTGATGTTATACTTGTTTCTTTGTGTGTTGGCCTCCTTGTTAGGGGCAAGAATGCTTCTCCTATTTGCTCTGCACAGTGCCTAGCACATAAACCAAAACCCACTGCTGCTGAGTTGATTCCGACTCATAGCGACCCTACAGGACAGAGTAGAACTGTCCCATAGGGTTTCCAAGGAGCAGCTGGTGGATTCAAACTGCCCACCTTTTGGTCAGCAGCCGAAATCTTAACCACTGCACCACCAGGGCTCTGCCCAGCACATAGTAGGTAGTTAATACCTGTGCATCGGATGAAAATGCCATGAATTCACAGCTCTGGTTAAGGCCTTGGTGAGCTCTTCATGCTCATATCCATCTACCATTTAAATCCTTCCTTGTCCAGAGGAAGAAAGACCCAGAGCATATACCTTTTTCTTGGAGGGCTGTCTTGGAGAAGGTGAGAAAGTCTGCTTTTCCAGCTTTTCTCAAAGAACAGAATTTTAGCTTATTCTACCATGATGATTCTTCATGGGAGCTGATGGCAGCATGTCAGAGTCCCTTTTTGTTATTTGTTTAAATGGTCCCATGCTCTCTGGTTTGATTCTCACACCCTCTCCCCCCAATTTGGGAATTGTTGTCAAAGAGAGCCACTCTCATTGATGACAGTATATCATACCCTTGAATTCTGAAAGAGAGGAACAAAGGCTGAGAACCATTGCTCTTCTGATATTTATTCTTTGGGAACCTCTAGGTAGAACTGGTTTGTAGATAAACAGGATTGAGAAAGAGAATAAAAGCAAGGGAGAGAGTTGACCTCTAAAGTAATTTATTTTGGTTTTTTATTTATTCAAAGTATAAAACAAACAAACAAAAAAACCAAACCCGTTGCCGTCTAGTTGATTCTGCCTCATAGTGACCTTATAGGACAGAGCAGAACTGCCTCATAGCGTTTCCAAGGAGCAGCTGGTGGATTCGAACTGCCAGCCTTTTGGTTAGCAGCCTGAGCTCTTAACCACTGAGCCACTAGGGCTTCCCTTAAATGTATATTATGTATTAATTATTTTTATTTGGTTATTTATTCAACTCCTCTTCTATGTCCAGGCCAGTGCCAGACACTTTGAGTGTGTTAATGACACAGCCCTGCTCCCTAAATGCTTCTAATCAGACATACAGACTGGAAACAGATAATCTGAGAGAGGTGACAATAAAGTATCTGTCTTAGTCGTCTAGTGCTGCCATAACAGAAATACCACAAGTGGATGCCTTTAACAAAGAGAAATTTATTTTCTCACAGTCTAGTAGGTTACAAGTCCAAATTCAGGGCATTGGCGCCAGGGGAAGGCTTTCTCTCTCTGTTGGCTCTGGAGGAAGGTCTTTGTCCTCAATCTTCCCCTAGTCAAGGAGCTTCTCAGGCGCAGGGACCCCGTGTCCAAACAATGCGCTCTGCTGCTGGTGCTGCTTTCTTAGTGGTATGAGGTCCCCCACTCTCTGCTTGCTTCCCTTTCCTTTTATCTCTTGAAAGATAAAAGGTGGTGCAGGCCACACCGCAGGGAAACTCCCTTTACCTTGGATCAGGGAGGCGACCTGAGTATGGGTGGTGTTACAATCCCACCCTAATCCACTCAACATAAAATTACAATCACAAAATGGAGGACAACCACACAATACTGGGAAGCATGACCTAACCAAGTTGACACGTATTTTGGGGGGGACACAATTCAATCCATGACAGTACCCAAATCATTACGTTGTACTGCCTAAGGCCACACCATTGGCTGCTCAGAGTGAGGAACCAAAATTTCTTTTCTATTGGTTTTCATAAAAGTACTTCTCCAGAGGAAAACCCCACTAAAGGTCTATAGATCCCCACAATATGGGGCTCGCTTTCAAGGAGGGCCCCCTCCGCCGCAAGCCCCATAGACTCAAAATGCAAGGGTCAGGTAACATAGCAAACTGGCTTCCCACAGTCCCCCGGTGATGCTCATTGAATCAAGCCCCAATTTCCTGAACAAGAAATACATTTTCTTTGTTTGAAGCTGATTATATTCAACAGATTGCCAAAAGCCAGGGCAATTGAGTTAAAAACAGTTGGTTTTGCAGTAATTAGAAAAACCCAGAGCAGATGATGGCTGTGGGACGATATTAAAAGGGAAGCTGAAGGATAGCTTCTCCAGCTCCTGGTTAATTCCTCAGCTTGAATATTTAGAGATCCACAACTAATTATGCAGAGATGATGAATTTTGAAAACGCTGCCACCCTGCCTTCTCAAGGCCAGGGACTTTGGCTATTAATAGAGCAATCAGATTTTGCTGTATTATAGAAAATTCACACAAAGTTGCATCTATTCTAGCACATTCATCTGGCACATTACTTAAAGATGACAAATCTCTGTAATGTGTAAAATCAGCATTAGGTTAAACGAAATCCAATCTCATCATAATCACTCCCAGTTCCCCCAGGGAAATCTATTGTTTAAAATGGACGCTACAGGTAGGAGTTATCTTTAGTTCCTCCTGGAATTTCTCTCTTATGAGGTCACTGGAAAGATTGGCTTTATTTTTGAAAAGCTCCTCCCAGCCCAAGGCGAATGGACACGTGCAATAAAAACACAAGGGACACATCCCCTCACATTAAACATTTTTGGATGACAAATGGGAAGTACTGACCATGGCCAGGAAGCTGCTCTGAAACCCTTGCCAGAACCAGGGTCTCAAATTTCTCTCTGACATCATTTATCCATCATCAGAAAATCCAGAGCCCTTTGAGCTGTTCTGATTGGATCTGCACTGTGCTGAGGTTTGAGGATATTAGTGGGAACAGTGCCATACACAGTAACAAAACAAAACAAAAAGCCACCAGCTTCTAAAAATCACGTGGTCAAGAGCTAACCATCAGAAAGAGCCCACTGTGGCCTGAGACAGGCTTGGAAATGGAGACAGGGATGTGACCTGCATTTAATTATTGAAGCTGCATATTGTGAGGCCCTTAAGAAAGCAAATGTCATGATGGACAGAATGAGTTTACCCTCCTGTCAAAAGAGCAGTGTGGCGTGGCGAGGCCGTCGCTCAATTAAATTGGACTGTGGGATATGGAGGAGATGGAGGCCCAGTCTGGGGACCGTAATGAGATGGTTTGGAGGGAAGAAATGCCCCCTGGAGTTTGTCATCTTCTGATGGACGTCCTCTCCCACCATTAACACAGCACCACCTCGAGTTCACACATGTTACAGCCACACACGGGCTTGCAGAGTGGAGTCTGAAAGTCAAAGACCAATCCTTAGCTGATGTGGAGTAGATGGGGTGGGGAGCAAATGGGCCATAATGCTGTGAAAATTAGCAATTCTTAGCTGCTAAGGCGAAAAGAAAACCAGGCAACAGATCCAAAAGTCAATAAGTAAACAGCCGATTTTATGTGGTTTCATTTGTGGAAATGTGCATATCACAGGCAGGAGTTTGTCCCTTCAACCTCGTGTGGAAGGAGCAGAAGGCAGTGTAACTTGATGGGAGACTGGCAGAGAAGTGGCCTCCAAGGCCCATGACACTTTTGCAGACCTGTGAGCATGGTTGAGGATGGCTTTTTTGCCAAGGTTGCCTATGATTTGAGTCATACTTCCGGGTGTTCACACTGGATCATCTAGCCCAGTGGCCCTCAGTCAGCGTGATTTTGCCCATCAGGAGACATTGGGCAATGTTGGAGACATTTTTGGTTGTCACCGTTTGGAGGGACGGGGTATATGAGATGATCTGTAGAGGCCAGGGATGCCGCTAAACCTCTTACAGTGCACAGGACAGGCCCCTCAGCAAAGAGTGATCCAGCACGCAATGTCGATAGTGCCAAGAAGAAGCCAAGAGAAGATTAACCTTTGGGTATCAGGAATGTTCACTGAAAGGGTGAAGCCATCAAATATTTGTGCCAACATATGCCAAACACTCCTGCCTGCCCAGCAGGTGCACCAGGCCAGGGTCCAGGGACTTAATTTGGTGGTTAAAATGGGGGTCTTCCAAGGATCTTTGAAAGGGAATCTCATGCTCCTGTCTGGGCCCCTCAGACTTGGCTGTTGGTGCTGTTGTTCCTGGTGCCTTTGTCAGAGTGTATTAGGTCGACACCGACCATCTGAAGTGGTAACACAGAGCACAGATGACTGGAGGCTGCTCTGCATTAAGTCTCTTATTAATATTTAATTTTGGTCCCTCTCAAAGAACATGTGCCCTGAGGAGGCAGAAATCCTGCATGGACTTTAAAGTAGAGAAGTAGGTAAATTGCAATTACATGAAAAAATGGAGAAAAACATAGTCAACAGGTGCTTGACTTTCCTTGGGGACCTTAGAGTTTCATAGTGGCTTAAAACACATAGTGACATTTGGAAGGGGCCCCTTGCCGAACTTTTACCACTGACTGGTTAAGACAAGGAAGATTAACATAAATCTCAGGAGTAAAAATAATGGTATAAATAGAAGGAGCTCTGTTGAAGAAGAGAGCGAAAACTGGGGAAAAGAAAAGGCTCAGTATTTGATAAAAATGTTTCTACAAGTAATGACCACAGTGCACAAAAGGAGAATGCAATGTACAAACCTCTGAGGTGTGGGGGGAAAAAGAGATGGATGTATTCTAAAAATTTAGGGTGTTTCATAACCAGGCTTCAAAGGTGAAGAAAGATACCATTTTTAACATTCTGCCATCTTAAACTGTCCCTCCTCAACCAGCCAAAAACCTAAAAATATCACATACACCCCACATCCAAGCAAATGAGCTTGGGAGAGAACAGTGTTTCAAATGGGAAATGCCAAGGTTTCATCTACTCAGAGACCAGAGGAACTAGATGGTGCCCAGCTACCACTCTTGACCTGATAGGGCCACAATAGACAAACCCTGATAGAATGGGAGAAAAATGTGGAACAGAACTCAAATTCTTAAAAAATCCAAACTTATTGGACCAGTTGAGACTGGAGGAGTCCCTTAGACTTACCACCCTGAGATTCTCTTTAAACCTTGAATCAAAACTATCCTCTGTGCTCACACAAAATAAAGGATATCACCTGTGAGCATGGTGTTCCCTTACAAAACCATCTATATGAGACTGAAAAGTCAGCAGTTACTCTAAAGGAAAGATGAAAAGATAAGGAGGCCGGGAAACTAGAGTAATGGAAACGAAACAACCTGAATTGAATTAAAGAAAATGTTGACACATTGTGGAAAATGTAACTAATGTCACTGAATGATTTGTATAGGAATTGTCAAATGGGAACCTAACTTGACATGTAAACTTTCATCAAGGACACAATAAAATATTTTAAACAAATAAAAAAAAAATTTTTTGTTTTTTTTTGTGGGGGGAAAGGCCAAATGCACACGTTCCTAACCTGCAAGTCTGGTGTTTGCCAGTAAAAATGTCAAGCATCGTTCAGCGAACTGCAAAATCAGCTCCTCTCTATGAACATCCTGGAGCCATGGGCCGTTTGGCCTGGGTGTGTTGGAGATGCCCAGAACTGGGAGTTAGGACACCTGGGTTCTACCTCCGGCCCTGTGATTAAAAGGCTTCGTGATCCTGGACGTGTTAGCCTTTTCTGAGCTTTACTTCCAACTGCCATATGATGCCTACCTTGCCTTCTGTCTGGCAGAGTAGTTCAGGTACGGCAACAGACGGGAAAAGGCTTTGAATCTTCAGAGCGCTAAGTAAATATGAGTATGGGTGATGCAAACAAACAGCTAAGGTTCATGCACTCAGCTGCTAACCGAAAGTTTCCAGTCCACGCAGGGGTGCCTTGGAAGAAAGGCCTGACAATCTATTTCTGAAAAAATCAGCCACCGAGAACCCTATGGAGCACAGCTCTGCTCTGACGCACATGAGTCAGCGTTGGCTCCACAGTAATTGGTTTTCACTGCTGAGACAAAGAACAATTCCTGGACTTTAAGGTTGAGGAGAGCAGAGCAGATCAGGGAACCACAGAGCCCTTGAACATCGTGGGCCAAAATAATGTGAAGATTAAAAAAAAAAAAAAAAATTTTTTTTTTTTTTTATTTAAAGCCTCACCAAGGTAAGCTTCCCTCATAAATTAGCCAAGGTTAAACAATTTCATTAAAGGAAATATCATATTATCTTAATCCGTTGTTAAAATTCAGTCTGTATGAGAAAGAACTGATTTAAACTTGCCCAAAACAGGCCTGGCTGCATTCTCTTTCCTTATTATTTATTCTCACAGTAAGTAGCAATATCCTAAGCTATCACTCAGCATCGTTGTTTTCAGATCCAATTACATGGGAACCGGAAATATCGTAGGCTAGATCGGGTGGAGTAAAGTCCTATTTTTAATTAGACCAGGAATTTTATGATAAATAAATAAGTCAGCATACTCTTTAAGAAATTTAATTAGAAAAGGAGAGAGCATCCTTTCCATGTTATTGGCCAAGCTGGCTCTGGATCCTGTGCAGGCAGAGAGAAGGCTAGTGGTTGGCTTTAGCTTCCTTTCAGTCAGCATCCTCATCTGTTTGTGAAGCCCCTGCAAGCATCATAAAACGTGTTTTTTCTTCCACCCTTATCTTTTGCACCTTTTTTTTCAGTTGGTTTTTGGGGATCTCTCCCTCGCTATGCTGTAATATGTCACTAAGATGCTTTTTATCCTGGGATGTTCCTCCAAGTGTCTTCCTGCGTTTGATCAGGATTGCTCAGAAGGAAAGGGTACGGTACCAGTCAGTATCTGTAGGGAAGACCTCAAGCTGTGCTGATGGTTCATTACACCACGGTTGGTGTCCCATGTAATCTTTGAGATGTGCAGAAGGACCCAGCACTCTGGTTGGATAGCACCATGTGGAGTAAATTAGGTTTCTTGGATCGTAGCTCACTTGGTGCTCTTGAGCAAGTGTCTTCCTTCCTGTCTCTAGGCCTGCGTCAGAATAGATGTCATCTTCCAGATCCTCCCAGGCTTGAGCTCCTGTCACTCTGTGAACCAATGCAACAGTGACTTGGAAGTGAAGCTTGATGCTGTTTGAGCAGCCTCTGCTGTTTGGAGAGGTTCTTGGACTTCCCGTCAGATATAATTTTTCAAAATTTGATTTTATTCTTTTGAATATACAAGTCTTTTTCCTATCTCTGTGCCTCTAGCCCCTTTTAAAAGCCAAAAAACTCACTGCCATGGAATTGATTCCAACTCATAGTAACCCCGTAGGACAGAGTAGAGCTGCCCTATAGGGTTTCCAGGGAGCAGCTGGTGGATTTGAACTGCTGACTTTTTGGTTAACAGCCAAGTTCTTAACCACTGTACCACCAGGGCTCCAGTACCTTATTGGTAACTGTCTTTATTAGTCTCTTGTTCATCCTTCTAGTTTTCCTTTGTGCAAATGAAACAAATATTAATATACGTTCCTTGTGGTGTAGCAGTTAAGAGCTATGGCTGCTAACCAAAAGGTCAGCAGTTTGAATCCACCAGGCGCTCCTTGGAAACTCTATGGGGCAGTTCTACCCTGTCCTACAGGCTCGCTATGAGTCGGAATCAACTCGACAACAGTGGGTATACAAAGGAAGTTTATTATATGCGTTATTCTCATCTTGTTTTGCTTTCTTCCACTTAACAGTTTCTTGGAGATTGTTCCATGTCAATATGTAAGTCTCTTTGTTCTTTTTTATAGCTATCGTGTGTGGTTGTAGGGTGGTAGAAACTATTAAGTGCTTAACTACTAACTGAAAGGTTGGTGGTCCAAACCCACCCAGAGGTGCCTCAGAAGAAAGGACTGGCAATCTGCTTCTGAAAGGTTACAGCCTTGAAAACCCTACGGAACAGTTCTACTCTGCACACCTGGGGTCCCCTTGAGTCAGAATCAATTGGTTTGGTTTGGTTTTTTTGTTTGTGTAGCTTTACCATGTTAATGTAATTAGTCCTCTAGGAGGAGCAGTGGAATAGATTCCCAGGAGTTGCTGGGTCAGTGAGTCAAAGAGTAAACGCATCTCGAAGAAGCTGAACCATTTTTCGCATCCACCTTTAGTGACGGAGATGCCTAGTCCTCCAAAGAAGGAGGTCAAAATTCTATGTTCGGCCAGTCTGACACAACAGAAATTATTTTCCAGTGTGGTTTAAATTTGACTTCTCTTACTAAGAGTGAGGTTGAGAGCTTTTGCTCAGATGTGTTTAAAGGTTTTTTGTATGTCTGTCTCTGAACCATCTGTTCATGACCTTTGCCCGATTTTATATTGCACCGTTAGTCTTTCCATCACAGCTTCTAAGAGCTCTTCAAAATGTAGGGAGATTGTTCCTTTGTGACAGAAACTGTAAATATTTTTCCAGTTTTTCATTTGCTTTTGATGTCAGGTATGAAGTTCTCGACAGTGCAGAACTTTCTGTTTTTTTTGTGGTCGAATTTAACCATCTTTTGTTTCATGACTTTTAGTTAGACGTAGATAGAAAGACATTCCTATTCTGAGGTTATTAAAAAAAATGTTTTTTCTAGTATTTTATGCTTTAGATTTTTATCCACATATATGGATCTACCTTTCTTTTAAAAAAAAAAAAATGACTATTATCCCCAGTCAGTTTTATTTTAAAGAGATAACTTAGCCAAAGGAAGATCAGTCAGTTTAGGGCCAGCTGTGTAGGAGCCAGTTTGTTAAAGGAATAAAACTGAAAGACCTTAGTCTCTTCCATCACAGGGATTTAGCTGCTTAGCCTGAGCCCTTCACCTGCATGTTCTCATGTTTGCTAGTCAGTCATTTCCTCATCAGGCCCAATTAATGAAAAAGGCTCAGAGGACCCATGCCCAAGTAAAGGCGTACCCTTTGCTTGCTGGGGCATTCCGGTGATTGGTGGAGTGTGGCTGTGCGTCTCCTACCTCTGGAGGACCTCTACTGTAGACCAGAAGATGAGCAAGGAAAGGAAGTTAATGTGCAACAGAGGGATTTAAGGCTATTTAAACAGAGTGAAACCCTCTCCTTTGACCATGATTATGAGTGGGCTCAATGAGTACTTGTTGGTGACTCATCGTGAATTGTCACTAAGTTAAGAGCTGTTGGGAATAGAGAGGAAGCTTGAGACGTAATTATGTCCACTCATAGCTTCTGGTCTAGTTGTAGAAAGAAGATATAAGAAACTTTAACTAACCACTAATAATACCAGCAAAGAATATTGAATACACCAGGGACTGCCGGAAGAATGAACAAATCTATCTTGGAGGAAGTACAGCCAGGATGGTCTTTAGAAGCGAGGGTGGTGAGGCTGCATCTTGTTTACATTGAACATGTCATCAGGGAAGGTCAGTCACTAGAAAAGGAAACCATGCTTGGTAAAGTAGAGGGTCAGCAGAAAGGAGGGAAACCCTCGTGAGATGGATTGATACAAGGGGCTCCAATATCCTAACAATTGTAAGAATGGTGCAGGACAGGACAACATTCTGCTCTGTTATATATAAGGTCTCCATGAGTTGGAGCCAACTCGATGGCACTTAACAACAATACCAGCAGCAGCTTTTGCCCTGCCAGCCTGACATATGAGAAATGATATAAGTAAGTTCCCCAAAATATGGTAAGAGACCCTTCCCCAGGCAGGCCTGTTCATCTTTCCCATAACTCCTCTGTGACCTTACATCACTGACTATCAAGGGTCTTATTTTCCCCCATGTCAGATGAGTCAGAACTCTAGAACTGGGCTTATTCCCTCTGCTCTGATCCCGTAGGATCCTGGCCTTACCCTGACCATCAAGTTGCTATTATCTACCTCTGTCTCCCCTAAAAAAAAGAAAAAATTCTTTTTTTTTTTTTTGTCTCCCCTACTTGTTCCTTAATGGAAGAGACTGCATTCTTTTACACTGAATCCCTAGCACATGACACATGCTTACTGAATGTTTACTGAAGACCTGGATGAATGGTTGGCTTATGACTCTTAAGGTTGAGCATGGACAGGGTTCTGAGCAGAAGGAATGCAGCAGGCAATCATGGTGTCTTCCTGGAGGGCCAACTGAGGGGAGCCTGGGAGAATCAGGTTTGGGTGAACAAAAGGGAGACAAGAGTTTCTCTTTGGGATGAGTGAGTGAATAGGGGCATGAACAGAGGGAGGTGGTCAGAAGAGTGCAGTGATTTGCCATGAATGCCAGTCTCCCCCCAAAGCCAGTTAACAGAAGAGAAAGTCATGAGATTTTATGAGAGTAATTTATAAAATCAAGATGGTGCCAACTGGCAGTGGTTGCAAGCTACGTGTGCCAGTGCACTTGAGATGCGAGTAGAGGACCAGCACAGGACACAAATGATAAACAGGCTGGGATTGCCAGTTGCTAGTCACAGAATCTGCCCTTAAACTTGAGTCTGTCCTGCAGCCTTGGCTGAATAACAAAAAGCAGAAAAGTTGACCCTCTCTTTCTGATTCTTCTGCCATTTCTAAAAACCTAAAGGTTTTGTGTTAGAAAAAAATTTAGAAGCTTTCTTGTCTATATTCCCTTTCCCTGGGTTGTAAGCTCCATGAGAACAGGGATTTTGATTTGTTTTGTTTAGGGCCATACCCTTGTAATTCCTGGCACTAAAGGGATATCTGTTTAATGAATAAATGATGAATGAAAGGATGAATGAATCCTCCTTACCCTATGCTTATTTGGCCTCTGCTTAGACTCCCCCATTGACTTAGGGTGCTCACCACTTACAAGGCAGGCTAGCCCATTGGCATTCAAAGTCCTAGACTTGAATATTTTGTTTGAAAATGAATAATATAGGTCCTATATGGTTTGAGTCTTTATAGTGCATTACTTTTTTCATTTTGAAGATTATCATCTAATAATAGCTACCTTTACATAGCCATTACTACTTGCCAAACACTATTGTAAATGCTTTATGATTAGTAACTTTTGTAATTCTCTAAATAACCCTATAAGATAGATGCTATAGTGGCCCCTCTTTTACAGATGAAAGAACTGAAGCACAGAGATGTTAAGTAATTTGCTCAGTCTCACACAGTCAATAGGGCACATCCAGAATTCAAACCCACATGTTTCAGCTCAAGTATGTGTAAAAAAAAAAAAAAACCAAACTGGTTGCTATCGAGTCATTTCTGACTCAGGGCAACTCCGTTTAAGTCAGAGTAGAACTGTGCTCCGTAGAGTTTTCGATGGCTAATTTTTCAGAAGTAGACCAGTAGACCTTTCTTCTGAGGCCCCTTTGAGTGGATTCAAACCTCCAGCCTTTTGGTTAGCAGTTGAGAGTGTTAACCATTTGCACCACCCTGGGACTCGATATAGGAACATGTTGTTGTTGTTGTTATGTGCCATTGAGTCAATTCTAACTCATGAGGACCCTGTAGGACAGAGTAGAACTGTCCCATATGTCTTCCTATGGTGTAATCTTTATGGTAGCAAATCTCCAGGTCTTTTCTCCTGAGGAGCAGCTGGGTGGGTTCAAACCACCGACCTTTCAGTTGGCAGCCCAGCTCTTAACCATTGCACCACCAAAAACCAAACCAAATCTGTTGCCATTGTGTCAATTCCAACTCATAGTGACCCTATAGAACAGAGTAGAGCTGCCCTATAGGGTTTCAAAGGAGCGGCTGGTGGATTCGAACTGCCGACCTTTTGATTAGCAGCCAGAGCTCTTAACCAGGCTACAGAGGGCACAGAGGATCCTTATTCTAGGATCTCTTGGACTTGCTCTTGTGCTTATTTCTGAACAACACCTAAGTCGTAGATATTTAAGCAGCACAAGGACGGTGGTTTGTTTAGTTCACTATTATATCACCAGTGCCTGGAAGACTGGCACACAGATGACAGCTGATAGATATTTGTCAAATGAAGGAAAGGCATTGGTCCTGTAATAAATAATTCCCTTCACTAGCAACTCACTTAATTTTCAGAGTAGGCATGAGTAAGCTAGTATTTCTGGCTCCTTTCTCAAAAGTGAAAAGGGGAAAAAAAAAAAAAAAGAAGACTCTTTTAAAAAATTGTCATTTCAGTACCATAAAATGTTTCGTTAGTTCTCCTTGGAGGGCAAAGTTCACGCGCATGATACAGTGAAATTACCAGTGTTATTCAATATAATGCCAGTTGAATCATAAAATGAACAAAATTATGGACTAGCACAGCTCTTTAAATACTTTGTTTGTTGAAGAAGAAAAGGCAAAATGAGTGTAATTCCTCGGTCCCAGAGTGAGATGATATTTAGCCTGGATAACACTCCTAGATTTATAACTATGTCAAATTATGTTTTTCCTTTATTCCCTTCTCTAAATTGACGCTAAAATGTGCTCTGCTGCTGAGCGTTAATTTTAAAAAGAAACTTGATAATGATTTTGGGGGTGGGAAGAAGAATTCTGCCTTTGAAAACTCTATGCTTTGGGTCTTAGAACACCTGTTTTGAGAGTTACATTTAAAGGGAAGGTTAGTGTGAGATTCTGTGAAAGGGATGTAAGCCTCCAAAAGAAAGAACCTCCAATCGGTGCTGAATTCAAGTGGTGATGATAGGCAATCTTCTCTTCTCACTGCTGTTAAAGGAAATAGTCCCAGTGTTGCTCCATTTAGGATGATGGTTTGTTGTCGCGATTTTTTTTTAATTTTATTTCATTTTGTTATTTATCATTTTCTGGTGCATTTACTGTATCAGGCTAGGAAAGTTCTTTTTTAATCCTTGGTTTACTAAGAGGTGGTCATTGTTGTTTATCATGAATGGATATTGAATTTTATCTAAAGGTGTATATGTAGCTATTAAGAGGATCAAGTGGTTTTTGCCTTTAATCTGTTAGTGAATAATACATGTTTTAAAAATTAAACCAGCTGTTTTTCTTTGGGATAAACCCAATTTAGCTATGTTATATTATATTCTGCATATACTGATAAATTTACTTTGTTAATATCTTGCTCAAGATTTCTACATTAATATTCATTAATAAAATGAGTTAAAATGGGTCTATAATGTTATTTTCTTATGATTTCTTTATCTTGTGCTTTCTCGTACTTTACTGTCAAAGTAATGCTGGTCTTGGAATGAATGGAAAGTATTCCTCTTTTTCTGTTCTTTGTAAGAAGTTTTATAAATTGAATGATCTAATAATTGAATATGGGAGAGAACACACTTGTAAATCTGTCTCGGCCTGATGTTTTCTTTATGGGCATAGGATTCCACTTCATTTATAGTTATAAAAGTTTTCAGGCTATAGTCTGTTTTAATAAATTGTATGAATTTTGGTGGAATATGGCCGTTTTGTTTAAGTTTTCATGTGTATTGGTATAAACAGCCTGATTGTATTCACTTAGTGTCTTTTTAGTCTGTCGTATCTGTGGTTATGTCCCTTTTTTATTAATAATATTATTTATTTATCCTTTGTCAATTTTAAAAATCTGCATTGCCAGAGGTTTTTGAATTTGGCAAATCCTTTTCTAAGTGCCAGTTTTAGCTATTGTCTCCTTCCGCAATCCCCACTTTATGGATTTCTGCTCTTATCTTTACCATCTCATTTCAACATTGTTTGGTTATGTTTCCTTATTCTTCTCCTAACCGTTTAAGAAGGGTGCTTAGTGTGTTCATTTTTGATGTTCCTGTATTTCCTTTATCTCCAGTCTTTCCTTTTTTTGCAATCAAATGTTTCTGTACTTTTGGTCATTTTTGTTTTTCTTTCCTCTTTATTCCACTTGTTTCCCTCTGTTAATTTAGATGTTATGATATGTCCATAGAAAACTCAAAGGAACCTATGAGCAAATTACTAGAAACAATAGGGAAGTTTAACAAGGCAACTGGATATAAGGTCAATATTTTTAAAAGTTACTTGCATTGCTGTATAACCAAAAAAAATCCCCAAACCGGTTGCTGTTGAGTCGGTTCTGATTCATGGCCACCCCACGTGTTAGAGAATAGAAATGCTCCATAAGGTTGTCTTGGCTGTAATCCTTACGGAAGCTGTTTGCCAGGACTTTTTTCTACAGAGTCACTGAGTGGGTTCAAACCATCAACCTTTAGATTAGCAGCTGAGCACGAACAGCTTACTGCACCCAGTGATATTTCTGTACAGCAATAACAATAAATTAGATACATAACTTTTTAAAACTCTTCTGACCTGAGGATCAGAAACCAAACACAAAAAGTACATGAAAATTAAGAACTTCTGTTCATCAGTGGACATCCCAACAAAAATTAAAAAGCCTAGCTACAAACTGAGAGAAGAGACTGGCATCACATAAAACTGACAAGAGATTAGCGTCACGTATCTACAGTGAGCTCCCACAGAATCCTAAGAAGACGACAACGATCTGATAGGAAAAAGTACAAAAGATGTGATATACCACTTTAAAGACTAGAAAAAATATATGGTGAATAGCCACATGACTAGTAATCAGGAGAAGGTTTATGAAGACTGCATGGAGATACTGTAGTACCTTTCTGACTGACAGAAATTAAAAAGTTTGACTATGCCTTCTGTTAATTTAAAGGGCACATAAATTGCAGGATATCTTCTGCATTTCTTCTGGGAATATAAATTGTCAGAATCACCTAGGACAAAAATCGACATAGTTTTTTAAGAATGATCATTTTTATGCTCCTTTACCCACTGACCCGATCCCTGGGAATATGCTCTTGAGATGATCTAGCATATGAGTACCAGGAGGCTTGGACCAGAGTATTCACATCAGGCAGTTTGTAAGGGCAGAGACATCTGAAAACAACTGAAATGTTCATTGATAGGATAATGTGAAAAAAAAATTATGATATATTCACATAATAAAAGATTATGCAACAGCGAAAAGGAAAAACCGCAGCTACACGTAACTCCCTGGAATTATCTTAGTAAGTTAACATTGAGTGAATAAAGCAAGTCTCAGAAGAATCCACACAGCCTGATACGCTTTTTATAAAGCTCAATACAAGCAAATTAAGCAGGATAATTTTAAGGCATACCTATGTATGTGGTGAAGAGTCCCTGGGTGGTGCAAACGGTTAACCCGCTTGGCTGCTAACCGAAAGGTTAGAAGTTGAAGTCCAGCCAGAGGCTCCTCAGAAGACAGGGTTGGTGATCTATTTCTAGAAAACCAGCCATGGAAACCCTCTGTAGCACAGTTCTGCTCTGACACACATGGAGTCAGAGTTAATGGCAACTGATTCTGGTGATATATGTGATAAAACTGAAAAAGAAGAAAGCAAGAAATGATAACAAGATTTATCATAGTGGTTACTTCTGTAGGAAAGATTCAGAATGGGAGAAGGGAAAGGCAAGGTAGGTAGTTATAAGTAATTTTAAATATTCTAGCCCTTGGGTTGGGCAATGGTTCTACAATTATCCATTATATTATGTAAATGACGTTAATGAAAAAGAGCCATGCCTAGTCCAACAATAATAACTTGTCATGAACACTAGATTATGATTAATCCAGTTGTGGGAGCCAAGTTTTTTAATCTCTATTTTGTATCAAAATGATTCCAAGGAAAAGTGAACATTAAAGAACAGTAAGATTTGAGATTTCCAAGATCTTTGAAGTGTTACAATTCTTATGCATTATACAAAAAATTTTATCTACCTCCAATTTCTACCCACCCCCCAACTTCTTAGACACAAGGGGAGCTTCAGTCAGTGCTAAATGTCACACTCCTCTTAATTACAACCCACATAGTGTTCTTTTTTTTGAATGACTGAATGACTGTATTGTTCAAACTTGCTTTAACGTTCTTTCATGAACATCTTTCCATTCCTTAAATGCTTTTCTATAGCATCATTTTAATGACTACATATTTCATTGTATAGACTCAGGGAAATTTACATTTTCCAAGGATTAACAGATGTATTACACTGACTACTTGGCCATACTTGTGATTAATTTCTTTTTTTATATACTTTATTTTCTTTTTGTTGTCATTGTCGAGAATATATACCGCAGAATATAAACCAGTTCAACAATTTCTACTTGTACAATTCAGTGACATTGATTACAGTCTTCAAGTTGTGCAACCATTCTCACCCTCCCATTCTGAATTGGTCTTCCCCCATTGATGTAAACTCACTGCCCCCTAAGTTTCCTATCTAATCTTTCGAGTTACTGTTGTCAGTTCAATCTCATGTAGACAGATCTTAAAAGAGCAAGTGCGCAAGGCAGATGGTCTTTAGTAGTTAAGCTAAACTACTGTTTGGTTTTAAGAAAATATCAGGGGATATTTTTGGTTTAAGGTTTAAAGATTACTTCAGGGCAGTAGTTTCAGGGGTTCATCCAGCCTTCATGAGATTTTTAAATGCTGTTCTGCATTGTCTCTCTTTTGATCAGGATTATTCTAAAGATCTTTGATCAAATGTTCAGTAAAGGAAAACAGGCACCATCCAGTTCTTCTGGTCTCATGGCAAAAGAGGCAGTTGTTCATGGAGGCAATTAGCCACATATTCCCTATCTTCCTTCTATTCTCGACTCTCCCTCTTCCTCTGTTGCTCCAGGTGAATAGAGACTAATTGTTGTACCTCATATGTCTGCTTGCAAACTTTTAAGACTTACTTTTTTATAAGAACACATGGCTCATATTTGGTGCTTTTGTTCTATCTCCTAGTTCACTGCGTAGGGCCTGGGGTCTTAAAATTTTGCAGTAAGTCTTAAAAGTTTGCAAGCAGACATATGAGGTACAACAATTAGTCTCTATTCACCTGGAGCAACAGAGGAAGAGGGAGAGTCGAGAATAGAAGGAAGATAGGGAATATGTGGCTAATTGCCTCCATGAACAACTGCCTCTTTTGCCATGAGACCAGAAGAACTGGATGGTGCCTGTTCAGGTATCTTATATTCTTATAGACCATAGTCATTGTCAGGGAGTACTATGCTTAACTGTCATGATGCCATTTCTTTCTTCTTTCTTCTTCTCATCTTTCCTTCTTTCCCATTGCTTTTTTTCTGCTACCCTCCCTCTCTTCACTTACATTGTTTATTCATTCTCTCATGTCACATCAGACCCTGGGAAGCAGCTGTCTGGCTGTAGCTAGAGCCAAGAGTCTAATTAGATGGGAAGGGGCCTGTCAGAGAACACAAATAAGATAGTCTGGTAATCCCATCAAGGGAGATCAGAGAAGAGGGCCAAGGCCGACATGCAGATAGCCCAATCCAGATAGGCAAAAAGCTCAATAATAATGTAGTCGTGGGTGATGGATGAGTTGCTAAAGGCTGCTCAGGAGAATCTCAGGAGAAGGTGTTATAGATAGCATGGGATCAGGCCAAAGAGCCTTAGCTAGAGGCACTGCAGATTAGAATGAAAGAATTGTGATTTTACCTAATACAGTGCTCATTGTTCAGATGAGAAAAACACCCAGTGTTACCCAGTGAGCTAGCTGGCTCCAAACTTAAGTTTCCCCCTATTCCCAGATCCAGCCTCTTTCCATCAGCATACCAGAGAAGGTGGCCCAGGGCAGCGAGTTTTATATTCAACCAGTGGTCTTCAAAGGCAAGAGTGTCTGGTAGCCCTTTGCCTCAGTATCAGCCCCGTCTTACTGGAAGATGGGCTTAATCTCCCACTAAGTGGAACCAAGTAGGGACACCTGACAATATCAAAGGTGAGGGGCCAGAGAGGGAGGGACTGGATCAGTTCTCCCCAACAGTCTTTCATTCAGGAAAAAATAATTTAAAAAGCTATATTCACATATGTGTATACACATATATCAGAGCCTTAGTGGCACACTCAGCTGCTAACCAAAAGGTCAACGGTTTGAACCCACCACCCACTCCACAAGAGAAAGATGTGGCAATCTGCTTCTGTAAATATTACAGCCTTGGAAACCCTATGGGGCAGTTCTGTTCTGTCCTATAGGATCACTCCCACCCACCCACTGCCATCGAGTCGATTCTGACTCATAGCAACCCTGTAGGACAGAGTAGAACTGCCCCATAGAGTTTCCAAGAAGCACCTGGCAGATTCGAACTACCAGCCTCTTGGTTAGCAACCGTAGCACCTAACCACTGCGCCACCAGGTTTTCCTTAGGGTCACTATGACACGTAATAGATTCGACAGCACCCAACAATAACACACACATATATAAACTTAAATATGTGTGTATTTATGTGTTGTGTGCGTATATATATTTATTTATACAGCAGTCCCCACTTATCCTCGGGGGTTACGTTCCAAGATGGCCAGTGGATGCCTGAAACCATGGATAGGACCGAGCCCTATTTATACTATGTTTTTTCCTATACATACACACATATGATAAAGTTTAACTTATAAAGTAGGCACAGTAAGAGATTAACAACAATAACAAACAATAAAATAGAACAATTATTAAGTAAAATAAGGGTTACTTGAACACAAGCACTGTGATACCACGGTAGTCAATCTGAGACAGCTATTAAGTGACTAAAGGGCGGGAAGCGTATGCAGCATGGATACACTGGACTAAGGGATGATTCACGTCCCAAGCAGGACCAAGTGGGAAGGTGTAAGATTTCATCACGCTACTCAGATTGGTGTGAAATTTAAAACTTTATGAATTGTTTATTTCCAGAATTTTCCATTTAGTATTTTCAGACTGCAGTTGACCCTGGGTAACTGAAACTGTGGAAAGCAGAACTGCAGATAAGGAGGGACTACTGTGTATGTGTTTATAAAGTATATATTAATATACACATACACGCATATATGCCATATACTGAAACCAAACCAAACCTGTTGCCATTGAGTCGATTCCAACTCATAGCGACCCTATAGGACAGAGTACAACTGCCCCATAGCGTTTCCAAAGAGCAGTTCGCAGATTCGAATTGCCCACTTTGGTTTGCAGCCAAGCTCTTTTAACCACTGCACCACCAGGGCTCCATATATAATATAAACCGGTATAAATTGGTTACTGGAAGAAGCTCTTAAAACCAGAAGACCTAGGTTCTGTTTCCAACTCTGACACTGTAACTGTGGACAAATTACTACCTTTCTGTGGGCCTCAGTGTCCTCATCTGTAAAACTGGAGTGTTGGACTAGATGAATTCTAAGATTCTTTCCAAGCTTCTGTGAAAACCTCTGATGTTAAAATGTGGACATTATCTATTATTAAAGGCTAGATTTGGGTCCTTGTTGTTGTTGTTGTTGTTTTTATTATTATTAAAAATTATTATTTCTATCATTTCCCCGATTTTGTTTTTTTGTTTATCATTTCCCTCACAGAGGTGGCCATTTCCTGATTCAGGATTCGATACCACCGGGCTTTGCATAACAACTTACATTTTAAATCTCACTAGACTCTTAAATGTAGATTATGAAAGAGTTTTCAAGGTGGAAAAAGAGACTAAGTATGTCAAATGAAGACGATTCACATAAGCAGTGAGAACTGACCTTTGAAATAACCTGGAGGTCACTGGAAACTTTGACAGGAGGTGGAATGATAGGGATAACATCTGATTGGAGAGGGCTCCACAGAGAACAGAATGAGAGGAATTGGAGACAGTAAGTATATGTAAATCTTTCAAGGATTTTTGCTATAAAAGGGTGCAGTAAATAGGGTCACCGGAGAGGGTATTAGTAAAGATGGGAGAAATTACAGCAAGTAGTATACAGATGGAAAAAATCCAGTAGAGAGAGGAAAAACTGAAGATGTAGGACAAAGGGGAGATCTATTGTATAAATGGAGGGGCTGTCCTTAGATAGGAGCAGGATATTGATCCATAGTGACTGGAGGGCAGGGAAATTGATAGACAGATTTTGGTAGATATGGGTGACACTTTGTCAGCTTTCTCTTCCAATTACTTGAAAGCAAGTTCATCAGCTAAAAGTAAGTGTCTTAGTTACCTAGTGCTACTATAACAGAAATACCACAAGTGAATGGCTTTAGCAAACAGAAGTTTGTTTTCTCACAGTTTAAGAGGCTAGAAGTCTGAATTCAGAGCACCAGCTCTAGAGGAAGGCTTTCTCTCTGTCGGCTCTGGAGGAAGGTCCTTGTCGCTTCAGCTTCTGTTTCCTGGTTCCTTGGAGATCTCCATGTGAATTGGCACCAATCTTCCCCCACCTCTGCTTTTCTGGTTTATTTAATCTGTTTTATGTCTCAAAAAAGACTAACTCAAGATACGGTGTACTAATCCTGCCTCATTAACATAACAAAGACAACCCATTCCCAAATGGGATTATAGCCACAGGCATACCAAACCAAAACCCTTTGCCATTCAGTCAGTCTCATAGCGACCCCAAAGGACAGAGTAGAACTCCCCCATAGGGTTTCCAAGGAGCCGCTGGTGGATTCAAACTGCTGACCTTTTGGTTAGCAGCTGAGCTTTTAACCACTGTGCCACCAGGGCTGCCCAACAGGCACCACTGGCATAGAGGTTAGGATTTACAACACATATTTTGGGGGGAATTTAATTCAATCTATAATAGTAAGTATGAGTAAGGAGGTGTTGGAATTCTGAAGAGAGTAGAGAAGTTGTAATATAGCCTATGAAATGGTGAAAGGGAATGGACTAGAGAAGCGTAACTGAATTGCCAACTTGAAGTTGTTGTTGTTAGGTGCCATTGAGTCGGTTCCAACTCATAGCAACCCTGTTTCGTTCCAACAAAACGAAACACTGCCCTGTCCTGCGCCATCCTCATAGTCGTTGCTATGTTTGAGCCCATTGTTGGAGCCGCCATGTCAATCCATCTCATTGCAGGTTTTCATCTTTTTCACTGACCCTCTACTTTACCAAGCATGGTGTCCTTCTCCAGGGACTGGTCCCTCCTGACAACATGTTCAAAGTACGTGAGATGAAGTCTTGCCATCCTTGCCTCTAAGGAGCATTCTGGCTGTACTTCTTTCAAGACAAATTGTTGATTCTTCTGGCAGTTTATGGTATATTCAATATTCTTTGCCAGCACTGCAAGGCAAACTCATCAGTTCTTCTTCAGTCTTCCTTATTCATTGTCCAGCTTTTGCATGTGTACGAGGCAACTGAAAATACCATAGCTTGGGTCAATCACACCTTAGTCCTCAAAGTAACGTCTTTGCTTTTTAACACTTTAAAGAGGTCTTTTGCAGCAAATTTGCCCAAATTACTAACTTCAAGTTAGTAATTGTGAATTAAATGAGACCAGTGAGCATGGTTGTATGTTTATCTGCATCCGCGTTCAGCAGCATGAGTAAAAAGAACAGAGTTGAATGTAACAAGGTTAGGTTTTTGTTAGGTGGTACCAAATAGAGAGGCGCAAAGGAGTTGAGATAAGGAAGTGGTGATAATGACAAACTGTGGACTACAAGCTTAATAAGAATGGAAATGTGGACCTGAGGGATCATAAAAAGTTAATAAGATCAATGGATTGTTGGAGTTGAGATGTTAGAAGGAATAAGCTGGGAAACCAGGAGGTACATGCTGGAAAGTGGGAAGTTTGAAATTGAGGCTATGGAGTAGTTGGTGATGGGAGTGGGCAGAGGGCAAGTTCTATGGAAGAGAGGCAGTCATAGCCAGGGTTTACAAAGGATCATTTGCATGGATATTGAACTCAACAAGTTTTGTGACTAGAGTTGTGTTGGAGACTCTGATAGTAAATCATAAGCTAAAGTCTTCAAGGAATAATAGGGATTGACCAGGAGATCTATAACCTGTAACCAAATCCATTGCCACAGAGTTGATTCTGATTCATGGTGATTTCATCTGCTCTGTAGATGATTGTTAATAAGGAGAGGGAGTAGATGGCAAAGTCAGATGACATGAAATTCAAACCTCAGCATCTCGGGAGAAAGCAACAAGGAGAGAAAGGAGAACAGCTACTCCACCTCCATTTCCCTAGAGGAGAGTCAGATTTTCCTTAGAACTACATGAAGGCCTCATTCAGAAATGTTGACAATATAGGGAACTTTTCTGTTAATTAACCTTGAGTTTCAAGCACACAGAGGCAAAGTTTCAGGAGCTATGGAGGGATGCAAGTGGGTTCAACCAGGAGGTCATACAGAACCAAAAGAGGATGAGTGTCAGAGGATGAGGAATGACCTGGGAGTCCTAAGGTTCTTAGAGTTACTGATACAAACACAGGGACAAGCCTTAGTGAGATTAATCTTGCAGCTTAAAGGAAGATGGTAATAGCAAGACTCTGGGTGTTGGAGGGTAGCTGGGTGGGGGGATAGGTATTTCTGTAAGCATGCAGATGTGGGGGCTCCCTCTTCACTCCTGTCATTGACAATGTAGAGTTCAAAGGTGAATTCTTGCCTGAAATACCTGTTGCACTCAGCCTCGCATTTCCCTCCTGCAGATGGTGATGTGGAGACCAGTGGAGGGGTGGTCTTGCTAGAGCTTCAAAACAAGGTGTAGCGATCAAAGGCGGAATGATCTTATCACCCATAGTGGAAAAGTTCTTGATAAAGCAGACACAGTCATTCTGTACCTAACCAGGGATAAGACAACCCATTACAGAGTAGAAGTGAATGAAAGGGTTTAATCTGTTTTCTTCTGAGTGTTCAAAGAGTAGAAATACAGATGACTGGAAATGAGTCTGTTTTGATGTATCAGTTGGTGCATAGGCCAGACTGTGGTTAGACCCCAAAACACAATGACTCAATCCAAATAGAAGTCTCTTTTATTCTCAAAAACAGTCCAGAGGTAGGAAGATGATTCCTGGCTGGCTTTGTTCCATAAGATCATCCAGGTACTCATGTTCCTTTTATTCATTGCTTCACTGCCATCTGCTGAGATACTCCATAGCCTCATCCTCGTAGCTGTCGTACCAGCCTTACCAGTACCTCATCCACATTCCAGCTCCCAGGAAGGGAGAAAGAGGAAATGAAGGGCACAGTACTTCATTTTATGCATGCGACCTGTGGATAGGGGTATGAACATACATGCATCACTTCTCTTAGGCAGCAGTGGTCAGAACTTAGTCACCTGGCCATTCCTAGGTGCAAGAGCAGCTGGGAAATGTGATCTGTAACTGGGAAGCCAGGTGCCCAACTAAACCTCAGTATTAAAAGGAAGAATAGGGTATTGGGTGACAGTTAACTGTCTTTGTCACAGATGTGACCACAGATGAATAAGGAGTGACTTTAAATAACAATCATTATATTTTTTAACTAGCACATCAGAATTTGGACACGCAAATGAGTACCAGGGGGTTATACATTTATATCAGTAATCCTGCATTTGCTTAAAATAGTATTAGAAATTCAAAGACTATGAATTATTTTTTAAGTATATAAACATAGTATTTTACAAGTGGAAAGGCTCTTCACCGTATTTCTCATGTTTGAATTATCTTAGTATCTTCAAAACCTAGCACAATGTTTACACAAAAGAAGTCCTCAATAAATGTTTGTTGAATGAATGAGAGACCTGATTAAACATTCAGCCAGCCAGTCATGCCCAGCCATCTCAATTGACTGAGGAGGGAAATCCAGTCCATTGTTCAGTTTGGTGTCCATGTTCCCTTAAGCAGAGCAGATCTTCACCCACTGAGGGTGAATTTGGCTTTTGAAATTATCTCAGCGTCAGTCGGAAGCAAGTCTGGTGAATCCAGACAATAATACTATTTTCGATCAAAATCAAAATGTGAGCATAGAATAATGAGTCTGATAAACTTGATCCTGAAAACAATTTCAAAAGAAGCATTTCCAAAATGAATTCATAGAATAAATTTATATATCCCAGAGTGACTGTATTGAAAGGAACAATGTTTGTGTGTATATACAAGTTTGAGTATGTCATTTTTAAAATGTTCGCAGTTTATACCTTTTATCCTCAAATGGCAACAAAGGATTTTAAATCCTAGAGAAATCACTCTGCAAATCAGAAATCACCCACCCTGGGGTTCTTAGACCCATAATGATCCTGGAAGGAAGTAATAGGGAAGTTTGCAAATCACAGCCCACAGTAACCTCTGTAATGAAACATAAAGGCTCAGAGGACCCAGTGAGGTTGGTGGTGATGGTCGTGGTAGGAAGGAAGCTGTGGTCAAGAAAAACAGAAAACAGCAAGATCTAGAAATCATTAAGTGTTCTATAAATGGAGAGAGCAGATTGCAAACTCCCCCATGTGGTGAGAGCCTGGGAGACTGTTTGGATTCTGAGTTCAAGCTCTCCGGGGGTCATAATTGTATCTCTGGAGCTCATTTGCCCCTCTAGGTTGACCTGCTTATAGCTTGTTAGTCTGGCTTCTTCCACCTCTTTACCTGAGGCCAACTGATCACCTAAAAATGTCTTCCCCAGGGGACAGGGATGAGGAGCCTGGAGTGTCCCTTAGTTTCTGGGTCCTTGGCATCCAGGAATGCTGCCGGGGGGTGGGGGTGAGCTGTCATTAAACACTGCCCATCACAAACCCTGCCAAATTGACACTGACAGGGAAGTCCTCAGAGAACGCACCACCTCCACTCCATCGATTCCTGTTTGTATTTTGTTTTTTCATGTGGCACAGAAATACCTTTAATGATTACCTGCCCTTCTCTGGATGGGAGTAAACTTCTTTCCCAAAACCGAAAGATACATCCTTTTATCCCCTGCAAGTTTTGAATTTACTATGCGGTTCACTTAATTGGAGAACATTCAAGGCCGTTTGTCAAAAAGCCTGACAGATGTAGCCATTGTGAATCCCAACCCAGCATAAAGTACAGTCATTCCTGTGTCATTGGTTATGATATATTCTTCATTCCTTTACCATTCGGAATGAAAATTTGGGTTAGATTCCAGGTGCCCTCTCGTTGGCTCTGGGGAACCCAATGTGATCTAACCTCTAACCTCACTGTTTTTATCTTGGTGGTCAAAGAAAGATGCTTTGAATAGTCAAATTATGGAGGCAACAAGTCATAAAAATAAGTGATTTTTTTTTTTCTAGAGACAGCAACACTTTTATGTGTTTCCCCCGTATCAGCTCCTTGAAAAGCAAAACCACGTCTTAGTCCCTTAGCCCAGCACCTGGCACAAGGTCTGGCGCATCTTTAGAGACTTGCTACATGCTTGTCCAGTACTTCTGGATGTGGAGTCCATGGACTGCAAATGGTTAATGTGCTCAGCTGCTAACCGAATGTTTGGAGGTTGGAGTCCACCCAGAGACACCTAGAAAGAAAGGCCTGGTGATCTACTTCTAAAAAATTAGCCCTCAAAAACTCTATGGAGCACAGTTCTACTCTGACACCCTTGGGGTCGCAATGAGTTGGAGTAGACTCCATGGCAACTCATGCTGGTAGTTTTTAGATATAGGAGCAAAGCACTTCCTGTTCCTGAACTGTAGCTCAGAAAAAAAAGGAAAGAGTCCTTGTCCCAACAGCTTATGGAGTGGAGAGAGCAAGAGACCTGCTTTTGGGTTTTGCCGTTAGTTAGCTATGAAAGCTTTGCCAAGAGGCATCTTCTCTGGCTCTTCAACTTTCACATCTGGAATTTTTTAAAAATTTGATTAGATCAGAGATTTGTGAATATTTTTAGCAAACTAAATACTTTTGTATCTGTGTGTGTAAAATAACTTTTTACAAGTAAAACATTTCAGAGACTCAATATATGAACAAGATAAAAATGTTGGAGTGATGGGCCCCGATAGTGCCTTGCCCCTTGCCTTTAGGCCACTATAGTAGAACCTGTAGTATATTTCAGTGGAAACCCTATAACAGATTCTTAGTTGTTGTTAGATGCCATTGGGTTACTTCTGACTCATGGTGACCCCAAGTACAGCAGAATGAAACATTGCCCAGTCCTGTACCTTCTTCATGCTCATCGGTAGGTTTGAGGCCATTGTTATGGCTGTTGTGTAGTGCCTTCCAACCTAGGGGGCTCATCTTCCAGCACCATATCAGACAGTACTCTGTTGTGATCCATAGGGTTTTCATTGACTAATTTTTGGAAGCAGAGTGGCAGGTCTTTCTTCCTAGTCTGTCTTAGTCTGGAAGCTTTGTGAAACCTGTCCATCGTGGTGACCCTGATAGTATTTGAAATACCAACGGCATAGTTCCCAGCATCATAGCAATGTGCAAACCACTACAGTATGACAAACTGACCAACGGGTGGTGGGGCCTAGACCTTAGAATCCCCTAATAGGACTGCCAGATCTAGGAGATAAGAATACAGGAAACCCAGTTAAATTTGAATTTCGGATAGCAATAAATGATACTTCATAGTAGAAGTATATCCCAATTATTCATGTATGATATTTATACATGCATGTCATGTAATATATTAAAATACTTATATTAAAGCTAGTTATTGCTATCTGAAATTCAAATTTAACTGTGTTCTTTCTGTTTTATCTGGTAAACCTACCTAGGGAGCTTTTAATCAATTAAATTCTAGACCAGTTAGACCAGAATTTCTGGGTCAAAGGTTCCCATCGGTATTTTTTTAAAAGCCCGGCAGAGAATTCTATGTGCAGCCAGGCAAGAGACCCACCCACAGCTCTAGCTCTCTGCAAAGCAGTTAGAAAACTGAAATGGCTCTAAAAGTACTTCCACTTCTAAAACTGTGAGTCTAAGCAAGTCATAATTTGTGACTTCTGAGTTACAAAATAGTTATCTACAGGAGAAAAACAATTTCTATTCACCACCTGCCCAGCATCTAGCCTTGAACTTAGTTGAAGATGTATAAATGTTTGTTGACAGAATATAGGCACCAGTGGTTACCAGAAAGCAGGGAGACAGGTTACCATTAATATATCCTGTCAAGAAGAGCCATGATCTCCACCTTAAAGCCTGCATACCCCACTCTGCCAGAACTTGGCAATATCCAACACAGGACACTTACAACTAGGATTGATACGACTGGCATCCCTGGGTGGCATAAAAGGTTAAGTGCTTGCCTACTAACTGAAAGGTTAGTGGTTCAAATCTACCCTGAGGTACCTCAGAAGAAAGACCCAGCAATCTACTTCCAAAAGGTCACAGCCATTGAAAACCATATAGAGCACAGTTCTACTCTGAAACACACAGGGTAGCCATGAGTGGAATCAACTCCACAGCAGGTGGTTTTGTTTTTTATTTTTATGTAACTACGACATCCCATAGAAATGAAGAATGGAGAAGTAGGCTGTCCCCTTTACTCTGCAGAGTGAGAAGGCCTGGTTGCTATTCCCAGCTTTGCCAGCACCTGGCTCTGTGCTTCAGTTTCTTCTTCTCTATAATGGGGGTAATAGTAAAAAGAGAATAAGTGCTGTTTCTTGAGCTTCTACAATGTGGCAAGCAACCCTTCTGTGTATATTATTAGTAATCTTTACAGCCAAAAAAAAAAAAAAACCAAACCCATTTCTTTCGAGTCAATTCCGACTCACAGCAACCCTGTATGACAGAGTAGAACTGCCCCGTAGGGCTTCCAAGGAGTGCCTGGTGGATTCGGACTGCTGACCTTTCGGTTAGCAGCCGTAGTACTTAACCACTATGCCACCAGGGTTTCCACATCTTTATAACAATGGTTCTCAAAACCTGAGCATACATCAGAATTAACTCGAGGGCTTGTTCATGTACAGATTGCTGGGCTCTGAGTTTCAGAAATAGTAGGTCTGGGATGGGGCCTGAGAATTTGCATTTCTAATAAGTTCCCAGGTGATGCTGATGCTGCTAGTCTGGGGACCACACTTTGAGAGCTGTTGCTGTGCAGCTACCCTGTGAGAAAACCAAGATTCAGAAGAGCTAAATGACTCGTCCAAGGTCACACAGTCAATATTCACACCCAGGTCGACCAAGTGTATTTGCCGTTTGTACTCTAAAGAGTTATTTTGAAGAATAAACCAGGTTGTATAATTTTATAATGGTGCTATTTTTTCATTATTTTAAAAGAAAAATAAGAAATTTGGTCTTTTTAAGCAGGAAAACCCCACCAGGTTGGTTCAATTACTGTTGGAAGCTGTTTTGTCCTCTGGAATTACACTGTCAGTACCTCTTAGGGATGCGGTCTGCATAACCATTAGCATATTCTTACCAAGTGAAATGCACAGAAGTTAGGAGCAGTGGCATCACTAGGCTTGGTGTCACTCAGCGTGGTAGCTCGTGGTCTCACCCCACTGCATGCTAATTACCACAATAAAACACCAGAAAATGTGACGAAATCAGTGACTATAAAGACACTGGCAGCAACGGAAGCTGCAGCGCGTGCTTGTAGCACTTGCAGACAGACCCGTGGGATTGAGAGCATCGCTGTAATTGGGTAATACTGACAGCTCTGACGGGAGGGCATTAGAAGGTTCAAAAAGTAAATGAGCACAGAGTTGTAGCCTTGTCGGTATATCGATATATGTAAGCCGGGCTTACAAAAATGTTTTTATTGTTATAAGTAGCTACAGGGATATTTTTATAAAAAATAACAAATTCCTGCTGAAACACTGCACAAAATTTTACAGACAGTCGCTTTGGTGTCACTGGGGGTGGTCCACATCCCCCTCCCCCCTGCAGAGATCCCACCGGTAAAGTGTCAGCTCCCCAACATGGGGCTTGAAAGACGGGCTAATAAAAGGCACAAAAAGACAATTTACTCATGAAAGTTTGAAACCACTGTTCATATTTTCCACATTTTAACAAGCAGACAGAAAGCTAAGCCTACACAGCTATGATTAATCTATTTTAAAGAGAAGTGAAGGTTTGATGGGAAGAAAAACATTTTTCCTAACAACTCATTTGAAAACTGAAAAGACTCTCCTTTTCTCCTGTTGGCTTGGAAACAGCTACTTCTCTATATTTCTTGAGTTGTTTTGCTTTCCCAGAGGGTTTCAACTTTTATTTAAATGAAAAGTCATTTCCCAGTTTTCTACAGTCTGGGAAACAGATCAACTATATCAAAATGAAAAATGTCATCGTATACACACTTAGCTTCCTTTCGGACATGGAAAAGAAGGTGGGACCTTGACCCGTGGAAGCCTCTGGAAAGGTCACAAAGGCTCAGCAGAAAACAATGATGCCATTTTTCTTTCTGCTTATGTTAGTTACTTCCATTTCTTGAGAAACCTACAGGTTTTCAGAACAGGAACGATGATCTAATATGACATTCCCCTAAGAGGATTCAGCACTCTGAGTAGCAAAGAATGACAAAGATGATTTGGACAGTTTATAAGTTATACTATGCAATTTAAACACACAAATTTTCCAAAGTAGGATATAAATTCAAGTTGCACTTATCAGAGGGCCCTGGTCTGAACTGACGCCCATGCCACATCGAAGCACATCCTGACAGGTGACTCCAAGAACCAACTCTTTCAGGTGACTTCTCTTCAAGAGAGCATTGTTAGAAGTCTAGGGACATGAGGCCATAGACCACCCTGGGGTCTATCTTACCAGGCCCTCTCCTAATTACTCAAATGTGGCCTCACTTAAGGATGCTTGAAGTGGTGATTTAAAGAGTTACCAACTGTGAGTCTAGGAGAATTTCTTCTTAGTTTTGATTTTCTCTCCTTCAATTCTGATAGCTATTTAAATCTATGTTTATGATCAGTGAACATAGATGATTACCCTCCCTGATAATGACCCCAATGAAAAGACTGTTGTTGTGGAATCAGAAAACCCTTCTGTCTCTACATAAACTCCTTAACTTTGCTGAACCTCAGTTTTCCCACCTCTATAATGGGCATAAGAGAATCGACCTCCATAAAGGTGTGGTAATTTAAAGGAAATGAGGTATATGCAGTCCCTATCAGAGCCCTTGAACACAGGAAGTATTCAGTAAGTAGTAGTTTAATCATTATCTCCACATGGGCCAATTGGAATATTCCAATGCTAGGAAGCCTTGTGTAGCTGTGAACTCCTGGTCATAGGAGAGCGAGACTCTATGGAATGGATCAATCAACAGAAATCTGTACCAATCACTGAAAAATAGAAGTCACAGAATATGCCCTTCTGTGAGAGCATCATGTCCTCATTTTTGCATACAAAGCCAAGGCATTTGATGTGCTCAGGCTAAAAAAACCAGTGCTCAGGCTATGTCCATGTAAATAAACACTTGCTACTTTAAAAGAAATGTATGCACCATCACCTTTGTTGCAAATTAATTTCACTGAGTGTTGAATGTTTTTAAAACAAACCAAGATTTAGTACCTTTGGGTTGGCTAAAGCCAGAATAAATACTCAAATGAAAGTTAACTGCTAGTGTGTATAGTATTTTGAAACATATTTAATCTTCAGTAGAAAAGCATATTCAAGAACTCTAGGAAGAAGGGTATACATCTCTGAAATTAAATATTCAAAAGTTTTTAACATTAAAAGAAATGTGACTACCAACCATTCTGACCAAGAACATAATAGAAGGTCCTGGGTAGAATGGAAGAAAAATGTAAACCAAAACTCAAATTCCTAAAAAAGTCCAGATTTACTGGACCAATAGAGACTGAACTATTGTCCCCCAAGACTATCATCCTAAGATACACTTTGAACATGGAACTGAAGCCACTCCCAGAGGTCATCTTTCAGCCAAATAATAGGTCGACCTATAAAATAAACAATTTCACCCATGAGTACTGTGCTCCCTTAAATAATCACCTATACGAGACCAAAAGGTTAACGTGTTACCCAAAAGCAGAAATGAGAAGGTAAGGAGGGGCAGGGAAGCTAGATTAATGGCAACAGAACAAAGAGAATAAAAACAATGAGAATGCTGACACATAGTGAAAAATGCAACCAATGTCACGGAACAATTTGTATAAAAATTATTAAATGGGAACCTAATTTGCTCTATAAGCTTTCATCTAAAACACAATAAAATACTGTTTTAAAAAATGAAAGATAATAGATTGTCAGGGAAGATGTAAAGTGATATAGCCTATAAAAATTTTAAAAGGTCAAATGGGGGAAAACGCAAATGTACATGATGGAGGCTCACATAGCGGTATCAGAAGTGACAAAAAGTATCCTCGTATCCTATTTCTAGTATAGGCACAGTTTGATATTATAAGGCCCTAAATATCGAAGGCTTCCTTTTTTGGATTCATTCCCTCCTTTGTGCACAAAGATCCTAGCAAGAAACCAACAGAATTAAGACTGGCACATTTCCTCTTGAAAGAGACGATTCCACTGAGAATTTGTCATGCACTATCGTACTCTGCCCTATAGGGTTGCTATGAGTCGAAATTGACTCTATGGCACTGGGTTTGGTTTGTTTCTTTGTTTATCATTTATTTAGGGATTATGGGACACGAGGTAGGAGCCATGGCCAGGAATCAAGCAAGGAGTAAGAGAAAGCTCCATGGGTCAGAAAGTCATGTCTCCCATAAAGACACCGCCTGCTCTGACATTTCCATCCTCCCCAGATTGTTTTCCCCCATCACTTAACCAGATGTCTCTTCTGATAGACCTTTCAGAGAGAGATCCTGCTGTTCACCCAAGCTTTTTACTCTTTACCAAGAAAATAGCGAGTAACTTTTTCCATTCAGTAAAGAAATGTCTTCCTTCACCGTAAGCATAGACATGACCCACATTAGTCCGTAACTTCATTGAGGGCCATGTTGGAGACTGGAGGGTGGTGACTAGGCTCAGCCTTGATCCAAAGTTTTGAACCCACCTACCTTTTGTGATGTAGTAGGGACTCTATGAAAAGCCATATTCGTATTTTATTTGGTTTTAGGAAGGCTGAGGAGTTGGTCAGACTCTGTTCATTATGCCAGATGGCACCCCAGTTGGCATGAGTTGAACTTAGTCTATGACTCACTCACTTGTTTAGTTTTAATCCCAAGGCAAGTGAAAGAAGTTAAGCCATTTATATCCACAGCCCACCAGGTGTATTCCCCGAGCATATTGTGGGGAAAAATTCTAGCTGGGAATAGAATCCTGGGCCTAAATCCAACATTTTGAAGTTTTACTAGGGAATTGAATTTGAATTTATTTTTAAAGAGAGGAAAACTTTAGGACTAAAACTTTAGAAGAGTTTTGGACGAAGTACACATTTGAAAGGAAATGTTGGTTACAGTCTTTCTATCACACTTGGAGTGAGCCATACAAAGGGACCAAGGTAACTTAACAGGCCAGTGTGTTAATCTGCATATCAAAAGAAACTTCCCGGGAATTTCTGCATTCCAATGTTTCCTGATACTCTAAATATGATCTCATTTCCTGTCTGATTTTTTTCCTTTTCAAATGAGTTTTTTTAATGTTTTACAGAATTTATGTAATCATAATTTCTTAATTTCACATGGCGCAGAGTTGAACAAATATCTGTTAACCTTCAGCCTCCCATTTTTAAGTCTAATAAAGAAAAGGCAAACAAAATGGTCTTCCTTCTTCCCATCAGTCAAAGAGCCTCATATGTATATATTTCTAAAACCTGGAATTTGTGTCCTAAAATGGCCCCTGTTAATGATGCTGAGTATTCTAGACAGCACCCAAAGCCAAAAAGCAGAAGGCATACCCCCACCCAGTGCCATCGAAGAAGGCATAGTACAGAGGAATTAATAACACTTTGGACTTCAGTAGGCAGAACTCGGCTTTGACCTATGAGCTCTTAGGAATTTGTTAACGTCATAGCCTTTAAACAAGTGGTCATTCCTAGCTGTAACTCCTGGCCAGAAGAAGTGGTTAGTAGGCAATAAGCCTAGACATCTCAGATATATTTGTCTAGTTTCCGTAATTAAGACAAGTAAACAAAAGGATAAATCCACTAACTCTCTGGTCCCTTCTGACATGCATGGTGTTGGAGACATTTCCACATCACTTGCACGTGCACTAAATATAGGCTAAGGAACAGTGGCCAAGAAGGAGGGATGGCAGGATGCTGAAATGGGAAGAATAAAACCATGGGAGCTTTCTCACTGACCATAGTCCACTTCGTGAACTTAGCGGGTATCATAGCCACCAAGCAATACCCTGGCTTGCAGTTAGTGTCCAGTTTGTACCTGTATATTGATTTAATTAGAAAAGTATTTGAATCTTTGTTTTTATTCTAATCCATAAATCTACTTATTTCTTTGTGCCACTTGTTCTTCACCATGTGATATAGGTTCCTCATTCATTATCCATTGACTCGAGAATGTTTATTTATAGCGTATGGAGTGGTTAAAGTTGTGTATCAACTTGGCTGGGCCGTGATCCTCAGTGGTTTGGCAGTTAAGATGTAATGTGGTAGCTTTTTAATGATATAATCACCTCCATGATGAGATCTTATCTAATGTGATCACCTGCATGATGAGGTCTGTTATGAGGGGCCAAGCAGTTGAAAGGCCTGCATCCAATATAGACTGATTTTTCTGTCAAGGTTTGCTGGCTTTTGCTCACCCTGAAACCTACAGCTGGCTCCATTTCATCTGATCTCTGGTTCTTGAGACTTGATCTAGCAGTTTACCTTCTGTCTTACTTGTTGATCTTGGGATTCACTGGCCTCCACAACCTGTAAACCAGAGGTCTGCTATCTGATCGTCTGATCTTGAATTCACCAGCACCTGTGGCTATGTGAGTCAGGAGAAGCCTCCAGCCTGACCCACCAACTTGGGACTTTCCAGCCTCTACAGCCTCTTGATATTCTCTCTCTGTACATATATTTATGTACTACACTGGTTTTGCTTTTCTAGAGAACCCAGCCTAAGACAGAGTTCGTAGTACTCAACAGGTAGCATGCCAGACATTAGGTTGAAGAGGCTATTAAAAAGAAGAAAAAGAAGCCTCTGCCTTTATGGAATTTATATTTTAGTGGGAAAGACAGATAATAAACAAAAAAAAAGTAATACAATATCAGGTGGTGATATATGCTATAGCAAGTCAAGTAGGTGAGTGGATAGGAAATAACGAAGGCACTACTTTAGAGAGGGTGATCAGCGAAGGTCTCGCTGAGGAGGAAACACCTGAACAGAGGTTTGAATGAAGCGAAACACTGAAGTTTGACTCTTAAAGAAGAGGCATATTGGACAGAGGGTACAGCAAGTGCAAGGGCCCTGTGTGTACCAGGGCCATTATGGCTGGAGCAGAGTGATAGAGAGGAAGGAAATTAGGATGGAGAAGAAACCAGGGGCCAGATCACATAAAACTTTGTAGGCTGTGGTAAGAACTTTGGATTTCATTCTTAGCAAGGGGAAACCATTGGAAGACTTTGACCAGGGTAGTGATGTGATCTGATTTAGTTTCAAAGGAATGCTGTGGCCGCCGAATGGGGAACAGGCTATAGGGAGGTGAGAGTGGATGTCCTGGGACCAGTTAAGAAACCATTGCTGTCATCCAGGCAAGAGATGGTGGTAGCTTGACCTAAAATGGTAGCATGGAGAAAGATGGTGAAGATGGCTAGCTTTAGCATGTGTTTTGAAAGTAGAGCAAACAGAATTTGCTGATTATATCACCCATGGTCCAGCATGGAATGGGAGCCACTCTAGATCTTTTCGTAGAGGGAATTTAATGCAGGGAATTGCTTACCCAGGTAATGGAAGAACTGAGAAGCTAAACAGGGGATAATCATTAATCTAGAGATGTAGCAGAAGCAGGAATTCACAAACACCACTAGGAATGAAGGGACAATGGCAGAAGGTGACATTAGAGTTCAGAAGCCTGGCCATCCAATGGGAGCTAGAACCATGGGGGGTAAGGCTGCCTGGAAGAAGATGTAGCCATAGAGGAAAAGCAGCTACTACCAGGAACACCACAGGAAATAGAGAATGGAAGAAATGCCCTGTTTCTCACCTCCTTCTGCCTCCCAGGCTTCAGCCAGTGCCTCCCCATGTCTGAACTTCCCCAGATGCCAGAGGGAAAGGGAGCCTGGAAGATGTAGTTCTCCATGATGCAGAGCAAAAGAAAAGGATTCACTTGAGAACAAATAAGTAATTTACCAGGACCTGGGGAAACCCTGGTGACACAGTGGTTAAGTGCCACAGCTGCTAACCATAAGGTCAGCAGTTCAAATCCACCAGGCACTCCTTGGAAACTCTATGGGGCAGTTCTGCTCTGTCCTGTAGGATTGCTATGAGTAGGAATCAACTCGAGGGCAACGGGTTTTTTGGTGGATGTGGGCATGAGAGAAAGAGAGGAGTCAAATGTGCCGTCAAGTTTCCATACCTGAGACATCAATATACATATCTTATATTAGCCACATATACCTACCCAATTAATATATGATCATGAGGATGGTGCAGGACTGGGCAGTGTTTCCTTCAGCTGTACATAGGATCACTATGAGTGGAAACTGACTCAATGGCACCTAACAACAACAACAATTAATATATATAGATACTCTGATATATAAACATATACTAAGCAGAAATGCCAAATAGCCTGAAACTCAAATGCCAAGAATAATCAATAGTTAGAGATTATCTGAACTGCTGTGTTAAGAAGGAGTCTTGAGTCTGATTCCAGGGTAAAATAGGGGAGGAATTACAAAGATTGATTAGCAACGATTGGTACGGGCATTAGAGAGGGTAGTTGCCACCCAAGTACCAGGAATTTTCCATGTGTGCACTAGACCAATGATGTTTGCATCACTAAGACAGTGTGAACCAAGTCCCTCACCTACAGGGACCTTTGTTGTTTTCTTATGGTAACGGTAACAGACTATCTTGCATCCCTCTGGAAAACAAGTATTCTCATTCTCCCTCCTCTTTCAGGAGTTTGAAAAGCACTTCTCCTTGTGCCAGTTAAGCCAGTGGAGTCTCTCTTGTACTATAGAGTACACATGGTTGAATCACACTAGCTCTCTTCCCTTTGACCTTTTCATCTTTCTGTAGATGAATCCAGGCAGTTCAGATCCTAGGGCCAGATCTTTGAGTTGACGGTCCGTTATGATGGTAATCTGCAGTGAATGGTTGTGTTTGCCCATATGTAGTATGGCACCACCCTGCAGTTAGAACCCTGTCCCTTCCCATTATTTCCCTGAGTGCTCTGGTGTAAACCAAGCCAGTGACCAGCATTTCAACAGCCATAGATACCACAAACACCTGGGATGTTCTGTACCTCAAGAATGTCTTTCATTCTGGGCAAGAATTCAGTCAAGTAGGCTTTTAGAAGTGAACTCGAGAATCTCTTTGAAAAGAGCCTTTTCAAATGAAGTCAACTGCCTTCCACCCAAGAGCTGCACCACTGGTTTTCCCGTCTGCACCTTTTTACCCTTCTCCCAAGGTAGTTGTAGCCTAACTTCAAACCTGCCCACCTGATAGGTGAAAGCCACGGTCCTCAGCTTCCTATTTGTCTTCCTGTTACTTTTAAGTGTTGTGAAATATTCCATCCCCCCAAAATGTGTATTTGGGCGATTATTTTTAATATTCTGTCAGTGCCTCCAGTGAATATAAATTATTGATTTAACTAATTCCTGGAGCCATTTTTTCCTGAAAATAAAACATTTTAATTTTTTTTGTTTGTTTTATCTCCAGCAGAATAACAAGTTATTTTATTATTCAAATGGGGCTCACTTCCTGCTGTTTTCAATATGATTTTTAATAAATATATAAATTCTAAAATGAATTTACAGCATACTTTGGGAGGCATGATTTTTGAAATGACAAAAATTTGATAGATTGTAAAATTATCCCCCTTAAAATCATCAGTCATAGTGAACAGAATGTATCAACCTCTTATAACTTTACAGCTTTTTCTTCATCTTATCTTCTGTTAGGGACTCACTTAAAATTGATTATAAAACAGTATATTTCTTGGGCCATAATTCATTCACAGATTAATTAGATTCTGAGTTAATATCCCATCATAGGATGGAATGGGAGCCAGCAGTGTTTTCTAGTCGTTCACAGTTGCAGGAGAGAAAGGCTGATTGCCATTCCCCAGCGACCGACGCTACTGGCACTGATCACTGATCACGTTCAGACCACATAAGGTATAACATCCTTCACCATGTTTCTCCTCTCGCTGGCTCACAGCAAGAGATCTTTATTGGACCTGACCGAGATAGCCAAATACACTCAAACATTCTTGTGTGGGTTAATTCTTATTTATTAATTGCTCCTTGCTTAAAATGAGATTTCTGTAGCCATTCCTTGTGTGAGGGGAAGGAGGTTGGTGTCCATGCTTAGCAGGCCTGGACTTAAACATCTTTCTTCTGGTCATTTTCCCATGGAGAGCAGCCTTTGTGTTAGATTCATGATTATAAATAATCCTTTGGTAGCACCCAACAGAAATGTTTAAGGGACAGCTTGTCAGTAATTTCTTTCACACTGATTTAAGGGAAAGTGTTTTTCCAGTCACTTCAGAGAACTGTAGATATCCATTGCAGAGAAACCGTACACACTGAATTCAGCACAGAGAAGCACCAGCCCACTCACATTTCGCTAACTGAAATCCTGAATTTGCACAGGGTGGGAGAAAAGATGATTGTCCCCCTTCCACCCTCGCTTCTGTAGTGAGGTCACTTCTGATCTATGAAAAATTGCTACCTGTCACGTTGGTTTGCTTCTGCCACTTTGCATTTCTACTCTGTGGGACGCAGCCCAGGCCAAAGATCTACTGAGATGACCTTAAGGCTTCCCCTAGTCCTCAGTCCAGAGATGGACCTCACTAAGTCGCTCCTGTTGTTGCTGCTGTTAACTGCCATTGAGTTGACCCTCAACTCGTGGTGACCAAATGCACAGTGAGATAGGACCATCACGATCCATATGGTTTTCATTCACTGATTTTCAGCGGTAGGTGGCAGGCCTGTTTTCCTAGTGTTAGTCTGGAAGCTCCACTGAGATCTGTTGCATCATAGCAACACCCAAGCCTCCACTGACAGACAGGTGGTAGTTGTGCATGAAGTACTTGGGCCGGGAATCAAACCTGGGCCTCCCACATGAAAGGTGACCACCAAGTCAAGTTGATTACTACTCATTGCAACCCTATAGGACAGAATAGAATTGCCCCATAGGGTTTCCAAGGCTGTAATCTTTATGGAAGCAGACTGCCGTACCTTTCTCCTGCAGAACAGCTGGTGAATTCGAACCACTGACCTATCAATTTGCAGCTGAGTGCATAACCACTGTGCCACCAGAGCTCCATTCATGAACATTAGATTATGATTGATCCAATTCTGAGAGCCAAGCTTTTTTAAATCTCTATTTTGTATGAAAATGATTCCAAGGAGAGGTGAGCATTAAAGAACAGCAAGGTTTTGTTATTGACTTTTCATTTTGTCAGAGCCCTGATGGTGCAGTGGTTAAGCGCTCTGCTGCTAACCAAAAGGTCAGCAGTTCAAATCCATCAGCTGCTCCTTGGAAACCCTATGGGGCATTTCTACTGTGCCCTATAGGGTCACTATGAGTTGGAATTGATTCCACGGCAACAGGTTTTTTGTTTTTGTGTTTTTTTTTTGACACAGAAAAAAGCTAGCTTGGACCTGCCATATTCCTACATCTTGACCTAAATCCTGTAAGTTAAAAGAGGCAAACCAGTATTCTCTGCAGCAATAGGTGCAATGAAGGGGCCAGTGCAGGCTCTTGAAAGCCTGGGGACATTCACAGTATCTTCCTTGTGGAACTGTATTTTAATTATCACTTAGCCTACGTTGGAAACCCTGGTGGCGTGGTGGTTAAGAGCTATGGCTGCTAAACAAAAGGTCAGCAGTTCGAATCAGAGTTTCCAGACGCTCCTTGGCAACTCTATGGGGCAGTTCTACTCTATCCTATAGGGTCACTATGAGTTGGAATCAACTCAATGGCATTGGGTTTTTTGGCTTTTAGCCTACATTTGAATAAGTTTAGAAGTTCTTACTAAGGAAAGGCCCAATTAAAACCAAACGACGGTAACGTAAACCCCAAACCAAATCAAATCAAACTCACTGCCTTCAAGTAGAGCAGAACTTCTTTATAGGGTTTCCCAGGCTGTAAATCTTTATAGAAGCAGACTGCCACATCTTTCTCCCATGGAGCAGATGGTGGGTTCAAATTGCCCACCTTTTGGTTAGCAACTGAGTGCTTAACCACGCACCACCAGCACTCCTTTAACTTAAACCTACTTCTGAAGAAATAATCCTGAAGTGTAGGGTCTGATGATGATGGGTCAAAGGGCAGTAGGTGTGCTTGCAACTCATTCCAACAAAGGAAATAGTAGAAAATCACCTGAGAGGGAGAAACTTGAGAATAAAAGCATCCTCTGTACCTATCTTGTCTCCCTACAGTAGTCCTATGTGTTGACACACGAGGTACCGTAGGTGGGAGTTTACTGGTCTGCCACCCAGATTGTTAATACATAAAGAGTGGCTTTTGCATTTTTTTTTTTTTGAGTGGAGGTGAGGAACTTAGGAAGTATCATTAGGGCATTTGGTTTCTGTTTAAAATGCTCTTGCCCTAGGGTAGGTAGCAAGTAGAATCATTATTCTTCTGACCAGAAGCCTGAGGCTTGGATCTCACTAGATTTTGGTAGGTTGTCATATGGAAAAGTTATCAATTAATTACTATCTTAGGCTGGCTTCTCCAGAGAAGCAAAACCAGTGAAGCATATATATATATATATATATATGGAGAGAGATTTATCTCAAGGAAATGGCTCACACGGTTATAAACGCTGTCAAGTCACAAGTCTATGGATAGGCATCAGGCTGGAGGCTTCTTCTGACTCACATAGCTGCAGGGTCGGCAGGTCAGATGGCAGGCTGTTGGCCCACAGCCTACGGAGACTGATGAATCCAAGATCAGCAGGTCAGACTGCAGGCCTCTGGCTCACAGGCTGAAAACATTGACAGATTCCAAGATGGGCAGATAAACTGCTAACTCAAGTCTCAAGAACTGGAGGTCAGATGATGACAAGCTGGGTGCAAGAGCAAGAGCCTTGCTGGAGCATCCATTTATATACTGGATGCAGGCCACACCCCCAAGGAAACTCCCTTTCAACTGATTGGCTGCTCATAGCAGATTTCATTATGGAGTTGATTACATCATTACATAACTGCCAAGTGCCTCATTACATAACTGCCAAACCACATCATAACTGCCAAACCACTGAGAACCATAGCCCAGCCAAGTTAACTCACAACGTTAACCATCACAATTACACACAGGTTTTGTTCAATCCACTTGTTTGTTTTAAACAAAGTAAGCATTAGACGATGTCATATGCAAATTTCAGATTTTCATTTTTCATGAAGAATCAAAAGAGCTGGGCCCACATTCTCACAAGACAAAAATCAGCTGGCCCTGAGGCAACAGGGAGAACGACTGAGAGCAGGGGTTCTGCAGCTGGGCTCCAGGTCTGACTCCGGGCTCTTCCTGGCTGCCCTACCTTCAGGTCCTTGGGCCAGCTACTCAGCTCGCTGTGCCTCTGTTTCCTCATGTATTAAATTGGATAACTAATAGTGCCTACGGGTCCCTGGGTGTTACAAATGGTTAACACACTCAGCTCCCAACTGAAAGGTTGGCAGTTCGATTTCACCCAGAGGCTTCTCAGCAGAAAGGCCTGACAGCCTACTTCCAAAACATCAGCCATTGAAACCCCTATGAAGTGCAGTTCTACTCTGACACACCAGAGGGTACCATGAGTCAAAGCCAGTTTGGTTTGGTTTTAATAGTACTTGTCTTGTGGGTTCTTCTGTGCAATGTGTACAGCAATAGTAAATGCTACATAAATGTTTGTTAAAGAGACAGTAGCTGCACCTCAAAACGGAACAGGTATATTCTGGTTCACCACAGTCTGCACTCTCCACTCACATGGCCCGTGTGTTTGTGCTGATGCCTCCCTTCCCCGTGCCTGCCTGTGCACCCTGCCAACCAGGAATTCTCTTCCCTTGGTCAAGAATCAGGCCATCCATCCACAGGCTGTGGGGAAAGGGGTTCCGACAAGGATGAGATGGAGCCCGGAGGAAAGGGAAGGGGCTTACTCTTACTCCTGAAGGTGAAGTCTGTGTCTTCAGCTGTCCACAGAGCCTTAAGGACCAGAGCCCCAAAAGGATGGACAGATGGCCCTTCCCTGCGAAGCTGGCTCCATTGTCCTGTGCAACTCTAAAGTGCCTCAATCACGGAGAAGTCGCTATTTCATCTGCAGCTCTGCCTACGGTGCAAAGCTTCGCATCTGTGGGGAAAATAACAAGGAAGGGCTCCTTTCACTCCCTGAGTATTGGCTGACTTGGGGGGAAAAGGAGTGGGGGAGGCATTCATTACCACTAATTTTAGCTCCTGGGCCTGGTAAATAAGAACCATGTTTTTCTAGGTTGTTTAGAGGTGGCAGTAACCAGAGCTTCCTTTCCTTTAGTTAATTTACTCCTGAGTCAAAAGGTTCCAGACGTGCTCTAACTGCCACCAGAGAAACATTCATTTTCACTGTTACAGGGAGACGGGTCTCTGTGCCTTTGCAAGGTCCCTCCAAGGACTCTGCCTCGGGAGTCCTGGTGAAGGGGGCCGGCTGGTCACACGCAGACACAATCACTGCTCCGTTTCACTTGGAGCGAGCTGCCTCCCGTCCTGGAATGAACAGATTGACGCCTTCAGAAACATCTTCCCTCCGTGCCATTTTTTCCTTGAGGCAAGAGAAAGAGACCTTCTCATTATTTATCTTGAGTGTTTGATAGGCCTCCTTTGAGAAGGTCATTGTCTGCTACAGCAAAATAATCATGGGATTTCTGGGCAAGCTGGCAAGAGAAAGAATGATTCATTATTTCAAGAATTACTTTGCGTTCAGTCCTCAAAATGGATGAAAGTTTCTAACGATATGTAAGCGAGCACAAGGCTTAACTTCTTATATGAAAGGTTACACTTTAAAGGGAAAAGAAGTTCAAACGCTACATTTTTAGCTCCGCTGTAATATGACAAGGGTCAAGGCAGTCCATCCGCTACCCCCATGGTCTTCTGGATGTTAGTGTGCTATTCCTTTTGCAAAGGAGGCCTACCTGCCCTCCTTCCATTCTCATCTATTTGGGCTAATGAAAGTGGGAGAATTTCTTTGGGTTCTATTCAGTCGGCACCCCTACCCTCTGGTCCCTTGGGATGTTGGAACAGACAGCATGATCATCCAACTACAGGCCCAGCCTGACCGCACGGTGCTTTCAGCACATCACACAAAAGCCTGCATCTTCCTGCAGTGTGTTTTACCAGGGGTGGGGGAGTGCTGCCTAACTGCTGTGGATAATATTGTGAAATGTCCCAAAACGAGTTGCTATCAAGTCAGTTCTGACTGGTTTTGGAACACTACGTGTGTGTCACAGTAGAACTGTGCTCCAAGGGCTCTCAATGGCTGATTTTGGAAAGTTGATTGCCAGGCCTTTCTTCTGAGGCATCTCTGAATAGACTTAAACCTCCAACCTTTTGGTTAGCAGCCAAGTGCATTAACTATTTGAACCTCCCAGAGCCCTGGTGGCACAGTGGTTCAGAGTTCAGCTGCTAACCAAAAGGTCAGCAGTTCGAATCCACCAGCCGCTCCTTGGAAAACCTATAAGTTAGTTCTACTCTGTCCTGTAGGGTTGCTATGAGTCAGAATCGACTCGACAGGGCAGCAGGTAATGGGTAGGGACTTCTGCAATATACCAAAACCAGACCCACCACCATTGAGTTGATTCCAACTCATAGCAACTGTATAGGACAGACTAGAACTGCCCCATAGGGTTTCCAAGGCTATAAATCTTTAGGGAATTAGACTGCCACGTCTTTCTCCCACAGAGTGGCTGGTGGGTTCGAACTGCCAACCTTTCTGTTAGCAGCCAAACACTTTAACCACTGTGCCACCAGGGTTCATTGAAATATACCAGAGGGTAGTTTATAACAGAGCTAGTATATACATGTTGGCTCTTGAGACACCTATTATGTTGTGTTATTTCTTCCATAAAGTTTGTTTAGTAAAAGTGCAAGCCAGATACCCAGAATGAGGCAGCTTGACTTATAAAGATACTGAATTTTAAAAGGAAAACAGGAAAAGCTGGGCGATCAATATGACCTTCACAACCAACGAGCCAAATAACTTGTGGAAATAATGTAAAGACCCTGTGAACTCTTTTGCCTGCCAGAAAGGTTTTAAATAATATTTTAAGAAAATCAAAAGCAAACATCCCTTGGACCTTCTTTGCAGATTAGATCTGAAATGAAAGACCCTGAGTTACACAATTAACTATTGATTTTGTTGATCCATGTTTAATTCTCACAGTAATCGAGTTGTGTTTACACGGTGGTATGGGGCGGGCATACATCACTCAGAGCGAGGGCCCTTTCACTTTTACATTAATTTAAAAATTAAATTGTTCTGTGCATGTGAGACAAAAATAAAGTTTGTCTTTATTATAGTGGATGGCTGACTTAAACCTCATCAAGTGGTGTTGAGCCAGCCTCTGTGGTTTATGAAGAGAATAGCTTTTATAATGCAATAGTCAGTTTGCCAAATGAATATATTTCAGGTTGTAGAGAGAAGAAAAAGCATGTTACTACAATTTTCTATTAAAGGAGCTATATTTTATCTTCCTACAGTTTCATTTCTTCATTTGATACACCCTCGTTATAAATTTGCTGTCCTAATAGTCTCGTTGCTGCCTTTAAGAATGTCATCAGTGTGATGATTACCTTGTCACAGAAGCACCAAAGCACCTCACCAAGCTTCCTCCTGTCTGAAGGAGATAAGAATTTGGTTTAGGGCAAATTGCCTGAGACTGGCTCAGACCAGGTGAAGACAACATTTACTGGCTAGAAGAAATATTTAAAGGGCAGAGCCAGTGTCTGTGCCATCTATCGTGGGATTGCTTTGCTCTTTTCAGTAACATTTCCCCCCTTGGGAGTTTATTGTATTGCTGCTGCACCTGGATTTCCAGGAAGTGATGGCAGCTGCTGCCTTACTCAGCTGTTGGCCAAACCCACTGGAGGTGCAGGAGAAAACCTGTCTAGCTCAGGGAAGAGCTACCCAACCAGGATGGCTGTGGGATATGTCTACAGGTTTCTGCTTTTGACAGAGAGAGGAAATTTGTTTTTTTGCCAAAGAAACCTAACAGTCGTTATTGTTGCAGTCAAGTCAGCTGTAGCTCACAGCGACCCCAAGTGCAACAGAACAAAACATTGCCTGGTCCTGTGCCATCTTAGCGATTGTTGGTACACTCCAGTCCATAACATAGTTATATGGTGTTGCTATGCACTGATCGTCCCTTCATGCTAAGTTTTCCTCTGACAGAGTTAGAGGCTTTTTATGCTACCAGCCCACTAACTCTAAGCCAGACATGGCCCAGCTTGCTAGACTGCCAGGTATTCATATTTAAGACATGAAATGATAGAAAGGGTAGTCAAAGAAAAAAGTTTAATCAATCCTTTAAGTTACGCGAGTAGCATCCGTGTTTATTTTTATTCAGAATGGTGCCTATACATTAAAGGCCAAAAAAAAAAGCTTGATGTCCTCTCATTCATCAGCTGGAATCACTGACCTGGCACTGAAACGAACAGATATAGAAGTTCCCAGTTCATAACCCACTAAATTTTTTAGCTAATATTTCTGTGCTGAAAGAAGAAAAAATGAATCTAACAACAGGGATAAACATGTTCCATTTAATTAAGCTAATTATAAAAACTGATATCAAGGCGCTGACTTGTTTTCCCAATTCCAGGTCACCATAAAATAGTGCAGATTTTTTACTTTTGGAGAAATGGACCAATACCGATCAAATCTGATGCATTACTAAAGGCGATCAACTAGTATTTTAAATTAGATTTGTGCATCTATCTATCATCTGGAAAACCAAAAATAAAAGAGACAAGTTTCAAATGGGCATTTCAAGTCATGGCACTAACATTAAAGTTTGCGGAAGTCACAGGCACCGCCTTTGTGTTTTCACGTAACAGTTTTACCCCAACTCGTAGTTGCATGCTTTCCTCTTCCCAAATGCCTTTCTCGACCATAAGCAAGGCTTGAGATTTCTTTGTGTTTCTTTTTTCTCTTCTCACTGAGCCTTGGGGCCCCACATCTTCCCCCATTTTCCATATGGACACACTTCCTATCTCTTAGGTAAAATGACTTCTTCTCTTTCCTTCTGTCTTATTAATCTAGTCTTTAAATGTGCTTTGGGGCCATTGTTTATCTCTGAAATGCATTCTTTTTCTCTCCACAAGGTGTGTTATTCTCTAGCAACCCTAAGCTTCCTACTGACTTCTCTTTGCTTGCTTTTTTTCTCAAAAAGTGAGTTCATTTTACCTTTCTGGGTTCAGAGGTTACAGCTGAGGGGTCATTGAAAGTCATTGATCATGGTAAAGGACACCAATATAATTAATAATATAGTCATAAAAGCACATCTTAGCTGAAAATTACTCTCTCACCTAATAAGACCAGTTTGCCTAGAGATAGTAAAGAATTTCCAGGGCCCCAGTCAGGGATCAGAGAGTGCCCCCAAGTGCTGAATCACATCTCCCTGTGTGGGTTGGGCGGAGAAGGTGGTTCTCTATTACCAATGCGTCACATTAATTTTTCAGAAGGACAAGTGAAGAGTAATGTGGCCCGTTGAGGTAATAGAGGGAATTGAGCACAGGGAGAAAGTAATTATCCGAGTTGGAATTTGACCAGGTTAACAGGGTTAATACCACAAGTCTTGAGAAAAGTCTGGAAAGGTCTCTGGCATTGACCAAAGGTCATTCTACCTATTTTTATGTCTCATCCTGAAAGTAGCTCTGCCAGGAACGCGGTAAGAGGTGATATTAAGGAAGAGATTAACTAGTGCCTCTGAGAAAAGAGAAAAAACTTTAGCTGTATCTTTTCCCCTGAGGTCAACCTGCCCCCAGCAAATATCACTTACCATAGACTTTGAGATGTGTGCAGATCTTCAACTGAGAGACCCTAGGTTAAAATAAAAATACCTCCTCCCTATTCCTACAACTCTTGAGTATACTACATAGCTCTTCCCTGAGTCCCTCTTCCCAATGCCCAAGATTGTTCATCAGGAAGGGACCTGAAGCCCTGGATTAGACAGACTGTCTCATCTATTTGGAAGGAAGCTCTCCTGGTCTTTCCATCTACTATATCACATCCCTCCTATTTCTTCACCTCTGGAGAGTCTTCTCTGCCCAGCCCAACCCACAGCAGTATGGGAATTTTCCTGCATTACCTGGGTCCTCATGCACTAGGTTTTTAGGTAATGCATCTGTGACTATTTAGTTACGAACCTGTGTCTTACATAGTGAGAGATGTTGGGTGGCAGTGGGGTGAGTGGTGGTGACACTTCTCCCCACTTTCAGGTATTTCTCTTCATGTGGAGGGAGCTCCCTAAGACAGCACTCACGCCCTGCCCCCATTCACTTCTCCCAAGGGGGAGCAGGAGTGACTTATTTAACTAGCAAGTTTGGAAGAGCAATGGGAATGTTTAGACCTACCTCCTGCTTTTCTACACCCTCTCTGGGGTCAGGCTCCCTGTCTGAAACACGCTTGCTCTTCTCATTCCCCTGTGTAGGTTTTATGGGGGAGACCTTTGCCAGAGCTGCCAGTTACTAAGTGATGAGCCTTTCTATGTCTGGGGACCAGTGTTAGGAAATATACTTCTTTGCAGATAGAAACCACATTCTCCAACATAAGCTTCCTCAACAATAAAACTCATGTTTTGGCCTCCCAGCTGCCTTTCTTTTTTATCTTATTTTTCGATTCCTTCAGAACTAAGATGGGGAAGAGGGATGTTAGGGCTATTTATTATGCCACTTCAAATTCCAATAATAGATGCACAGAAGACACTCAATTAAGAAATTTTTAGAGTCACAGAGCTTTATAGAGCTGGAAGATTCCAAAAAACTTCAGTGTAAAGAAACTAAGGTTCAGAGGGGTTACCCAGCTAATTAGCACAATGCCAGGAATTGAACAAAAGTGTCTAAATACCTGGTCTGGTGCATAGTGATTAAGATTCCAAGTTCTGTAGTCAGCTGCTTCTGCTCAAACCCTGATTCCCTAACTTATTAGCCATATGTGTATGAAGTAATATTTAAACCTCTGAGCTCAACTTGTATATACCTTTATACCTCTACTTGTGTAAAAAAAAAATTTTTTTTATAAAGGTAATAATAATAGTGCTGTCTCAAAGAGTTGTCTCATAGGATTAAATGAGATAATTCATGCAATGCACTCAACCCAGTGCCTAGCACATAGCAAAACATTTCACAAATATAGCTCTTATTTTCCTACCATGTGTCTTCTTGAATTGATTGGCATGAATCTCTATGGCAATAGAGAAATAAGAACTTACGTTGATTAAGATACTATTTATATTAGTTTGTACTGAGAGCTCCAGCCATCCCTATAGTAGTGCCCAGCAGAGGAATGATGCTGACTGTAAATGTTACAAGTAGACTCATATCTCTTCCTAACGTCTTACAGTAGATATGCTAACCAGTATTTTTAAGATATAATCAAAGGACAGAAACTTACTTAAAATAATGGAGGAGTAGCCTTCATCTTAGAACAATAATTGATTGTACTATTTCATTAATTTGCTATTTGTTTCTCCCTTACTATGGACAGGAGTTTCTGTCTATACATGTATAATATGTACCTCTTTGAAACTGATATCATGTATATATTTTTTCTGGTTTATTACTTGAGTTTTTCTATGTCTTCTTATATATTCTTCCTATCATCATCTGGCCCACACAATGCCTTCTGTTTTATCCTTCCTAGTGTTCAGGGTATTTTTCTAAACTAAATCTCTACTCTATGAATATTGTTGGCTGTGGGGAAAAAAAATGGTAGGCATGTTAAAAATCAGGAAACCAAGTTTCCAAGTGTTCACAATTAATACCTATTTGAATTTGTGTGAACCACTTAATCTCTCCAAAAATATTCCACATGAAGTACAGCTGACTCCGACCCCTTCACCTTCCAGGCTGATGTAAGAACAAAGCAAGATAAGAGATGGGAGAGTTCTTTGGAAAAGGTTAATAAGCACTGGGCTGTGGTTCAAACCTATCCAGAGGTGATTAAAAGAAAGGCCTGGCAATCTGCTTCCAAAAGGTCACAGCCATGAAAACCCTATGGAGCACAGTTCTACTCTGAAACATGTAGGGTCTACTCGATGGTAACTGTTTATTGCTTTGGTTGGGCTGATACTTTCCTGAGTCTGAGTGGGGATCTTCAAATTCCGTGGGGGTAGGCAGGTCTCTATCTGTGTATTCCCATCTTTACAATGATTCTGTTCATGGAAGATACAGGAGATAGACTATGTGGGCAACTACTGGTCCCGAACTAGACCACAGAGTGGTCCGTAAATGCAATAGAAGCATGTTAGATGGACATTTCCCTAGAATGCCCTATTATGTATCTTAATTCCATTTACCCCTTCAGAATCATTTCAAGAGCCCCTCCTTTGTGAAACTACCTCTGAGAACCAAGAGCACGCTGATTTCTCACAGAAAGCTAGCCACAGTAGATTGGTTTGATTAATTGGTTGACTGACTGACTATAAGAAATTAAATTAACAGGGTGGAGAGAAGGAATATGCTGTCTCATTAGGGGGAGAGCAACTGGGAGTGTATAGCAAGGTGTATATAAGGTTTTTGTGTGAGACACTAACCTGTTTTGTAAACTTTCACTTAAACCACAATAAAAACATTAAAAAAATTAATTAAATTAGGTAAAGTATAATTCTCAGAATATTTCTGAAGAATATGTCACTATCCACTTCTTGCTTGAATTATCACTAATACTGCCATGGTTCTATTAAAGACAGGGAAATATTTTAAGAATATGAAAAACCTATTTATTTTAGACTTGATAATATTTCTCTTGCCTTCCCTCTTTGGCCCTATACTTGTTCTCAAGTGCAATAAAAAGCCCCACCAAAAAGTGAACTGTACAACTGTTGCCACCTATAGGTGACAAATGTATTGATTTTATCATAATTCTGATGAAGCACAGTATACAGAGGAAATGGAGATAGTTTACGGAACCTACACAACTCTTGTCAAACATTGATTTTTACTAGGTTTGTTATTATCATTATTATTATTGTTTGATAATTATTATTTCAGATGCCCCCCTTAAAGACAATATTGATGAATATTTGTAAAGCACTTTTCCAGGATAGAGGTTAAGAGTTTGGAAGCTGCAGGCAGACTGCCTGAGTCCAGATCCCAGCTTCACCACATACTGCTATGTAACCCTGAACAAGTTACTAAAATTTGTCAAGCCTCAATCCCCTGGAAATGCGGACACTAATGGTACCTACCCTATAGAACCAATAAGAGGATCAAACCACATAACCCATGCAAAGTGCTTAGCAGAGTAGATGCACAGAATAGGCACTCCACTCAGTTAAGTGTTAACAGGTATCACCAGGACTAGTTTGCAGAGCACCTTCATGTAAAGTTACTAACAAACAAATGTGGACTAATTTGTTGCCATGTGCCGTATACAACATTAGCATGTTACTGTTTGACCTCAGCCTCTCCTTATATTTTAAGTTTAAGTGTTACATGACTTCAAAATTTTTAAAAATACCTAAGATGTGATAATGCAGTGTGGAGGCTGGTTCAGGATACTTCTATGTGGAGACAGGGAAGTAAGCCACTTTAGTGCCTGCATTCCTAGCCAGCAGGATGACTGGAGAAGCCAGAGTCAACAGCTAAGACTCCTCTGATGCTAAAAACCAAACCAAACCCAGTGCCATCGAGTCAATTCTGACTCATAGTGACCCTATAGGACAGGGTAGAACTGCCCCATAGAGTTTCCAATGAGCGCCTGGCGGATTCGAACTACCAACCCCTTGGTTAGCAGCCATAGCACTTAACCACTATACCACCAGGGTTTCCCTTCTGATGCTAGAGGAAGTTTAATGCATCACCAAGTATCCACTGAGTATCTACTGTTGATTTAGCATTGGGCTAAGCCTGGAGGGAGAAAACTGGCAGGTGGGGAGTGAAGGAGGACAAAAAAATGAGTATAAAACATGATCCCTTGCTCAGAAACTCAAACACAGGGATTGCAATTTTACCTACATATTGTTTTTTTTGTTGTTTTGTTTTGATTTAATAAAATCAAGGCATTTTAAATATAAGCAAATATTGATCTAGATTTATGGCTTCCCCTTAAAAAGCAAAAGATCTGGACCCCCACTGATGCACAGCTGCAGTAAGCTGGATCTCAGTCAGCGTTCCTCCCTTTAGGTGAGACGCATGCTTTCGAGCTCATCGCAGTCCTCACAGCCCCTGAATGCCAGTTGCCCTTATGGTCATTCTTCCTCTGATGTTGTTCTTATAGTCAAGAAATATTTCTGCATTGGCCTCTAGATCAAAACCATGAAAATAAAAGACAGGCTTGAGAATGCCCTGTGATTTTTCTTCTAATGGGCCATTCCTTTATTTCCATCACCTCCCTGGCCATTGTAGGCCTTTGTTATAATTAATGGAAGAAACAAATCTACAAGCATGAGCTATTTAGAAAGTATGTGTACTGTTTGTATCCCATAATCAGTGAGTATTTTAAAGGTCATTGACCCTTCTCTCATTCTTCCCTTAAATGCAGAATTCCCAAGACAAGTTCTTCTAGCCCAGTGGTTCTCAAGCTTTAGTGTACATAAGGATCATCTGGCAAGCTTGTTAAAGCAGATTGCTGGGCCCCCGTGTTTCTGACCTAGTAGGTCTGGGTAGAGCCCCAGTGGGGCAAAGATTAAGTGCTCAGCTGCTAACCAAAATGTTGGTGGTTCAGACCCACCCAGTGGTTCTGCAGGAAAAAAGAGCTGGTGATCTGTTCCTGTAAAGATTACAGCCTAGAAATCGAAGTAGAACTGCTGTCACATGGGGTCACTATGAGTCAAAATCAACTTGATGGCACCTAACAACAACAACAACAGGTCTGGGTGGGCCCAAGAATTTGCATTTCTAACAAGCTCCCTGTGATGCTGAGGTACACATTGGGAGCCACATTTCTAGAATAAGGATACTGTCTTAATATTATTTACCATGGGTCAGGGGCCTAAGACACTTTATTTCCAATACTTCAGTCTGAAAGAAAAGTGTGTCTTAGCACCATTTTACACGTGTGGAAGACAGCACATGGACACCCCACACAGCCAGTGAAAGGGCACAGCTGAGATTCTCGTGTAGGCCCATCTGCCTCCAGGGCCTGAACGTCTCCCCTCTAAGACACAATTTTATTCAGCTGTGTGTCCTCACCACCAAAACCTTCCACCTGCCTCCTCATAGCTTTTCCAGAAAGTGTCTGTTGAATGGAATTGAGATTCACATAGACCAGACATAGGCAAGGGAAACGTTTGTGGTTCTTCACTGAAGGAGAGAGGGCATTCCGGTGAGGACAAAAGTGCATCGAATGCCCTTTATTTATCTGCATCTGGTATAATCAAAGCATTTTTCCTTGTTTTTGTTGTTAGTTGCCATACGGTCGATTCCAACTCATGGAGAACCCATGTGTGCAGAGTACAACTACTCCATAGGGTTTTCCAGGTTGTGAGCTTTTGGAAGCAGATCACCAGGCGTCTTAGTCGTCTAGTGCTGCTATAACAGAAACACCACAAGTGGATGGCTTTAACAAAGAAAAGTTTATTTCCTCACAGTAAAGGAGGCTGAAAGTCCAAATTCAGGGTGTCATCTCAGGGGAAGTCTTTCTGTCTCTGTTGGCTCTGGAGGAAGGTCTTTGTCCTCAATCTTCTCCTGGTTGAGGAGCTTCTCAGGTGCAGGGACCCTGAGTCCAAAGGACATGCTGTGCTCCTGGTGCTGCTTTCTTGGTGGTAAGAGGTCCCCAACTCTCTGCTTGCTTCCCTCTCCTTTTATCTCTTGAGAGATAAATGGTGGTTCAGGCCACATCCCAGGGAGACTCCCTTTACATTGGATCAGGGAGATGACCTCAGTAAGGGTGGTGTTACAATCCCACCCTAATCCTCTTAACATACAATTTCAATCACAAGATGGAGGACAACCACAGAATACTAGGAACCATGGCCTAGCCAAGTTGATACACACATTTGTGGAGGGACATAATTCAATCCATGACACCAGACCTCTCTTCTGAGGACCTCTGGGTGGGTTCCAACCGCCAGCCTTTTAGCTAGTAGTCAAGTGCTTAACCATTTGCACTATCCAGCGACTCACAAGCATTTCCTACTTTCTCCATATATTTTTAATATTACGCTTCGTAATTCTTGAAAAAGGAATGCTTAAGCATTGGCACAGTATAAAAAGGCTCTTGCGTGGACTTATTCCTACTTATGGAGCCACTTTTCTATAATCAGCTGTTCCTCGGCTGGCCTCTGGTTTCAAGGTAGCCATTTGAGATTGAAGGTTAGCTCAGTGAGTAATGCTCTTGTACCTTAATAGGATAATGAAATAAGCACTGGTTCAAGGAGGATTTTCAGATATTCCCATAGAATTATGCCATTTCCCATAACGGAGAGAGAAACTGGACCTCAGCCTACTCTTGGGAGCCTTAACCATCCACTTCCATTTCTCTCTTCTCTTTCTATTAAATATTTAGCATGTGAGAATCCATAGGCTGTGGATTTGTAGGCTGTGTCTCTTTTTTCCCTGATCAATACCCAGTTTCTTCGTCGTACCTTTGTACATCCATCGTAATGATGGGAGGTGGGCCTGCAGAGGGGAGTGCCTTGGGCAGCAGCAGTGGTGGTAGTTTGGCAAGTTATTTAAGTAGAATATTTGGGTAGCAGAAGGAAAACAAAAGTATACAAGACACTTTGTCCTTTATTACGTAAATGCATGGTGTAGTGAAAATAACAAGGGCATGGACAGCAGATGGGAGTTAAAATCCCATTCTCTGTCACTTGCTGGACAACTCTGTGCAAATAAATATCACTCTGAGCCTGGCTCTCCTGATCTGTAAAATGGGAATGTGTAACCTGCAGGTTTGTGAAGAGGGTTACAGATAAAATATGTTAAGTGTCTTCTACACAGTGGAGATTTAATAAATGGAGCTCTGCTGGCGCAGTGGTTAAAGCCATTGACTGCTAACCAAAAGGCCGGCAGTTCGAAACCACCAGCGGCTCCACGAGGAAAAGATGTGGCAGTCTGCTTCTGTAGCGATGTACAGCTTCAGAAACCCGGTGGAGTCGCTATGAGTCAGAGCCAACTCCACGGCAGTGGGTTGTTATTATCTCTGAGTCCTCTACCGACTTTATCGTTGAGTGAAATAGAAATTCCAACGGAGTGAGAGAGAAGTCTCAGCGACTATAACATCTGCATACTTCTCATTGCTCTCTGCTGCTGTGCCTCAGTCTGTCCTCTCCCCAGACCTAAACCTTAGAAGCCAGTTAAACAAATACACATATTCATGTTTACAGGGTTTACCTACAGTAATTATTGAATATGGCTGCAGTATTTTATAAAGTCCTAGAGAGCACCAACAACATCCTATAAATACCCTTGTTTAAATTGGTATTACAATATTACAAGAACCCCCTGGAGTGAACCAAACAAACAAACCCATTGCTATGGAGTTGTATCAGACTCATAGCGACCATATAGGACAGAGTAGAACTGCCCCATAGGGTTTCCAAGGACCCGCTGGCGAATTCCGACTGCGGACCTTTTGGTTAACAGCCTGAACTCTTATTATGAGTTTGAAGCCCTTGAGCCTTTTGGAAGCTACACCCCAGAACTTAAGATCTCTTTTAAATGTCTTGAGTCATCTAAAGGGACAAAATATAAGCATGACAATGCTTCTGACACCTTTAACAAGCTCTTAAATTTTATGGCAACTTAAGAGGTTTTATGCCTTTTTTCCATAGAACTGCTAACTTCTGGCTGAAATTCAATCCCTACCTATATTTAGAAATAGTACAAGGAACACTTAGTAAAGAAATGGAGAAGTTTGAAACTTCGGTTAAGAAAGATAAGGCACTTTACCTGAACAAATTTCAAATGGATCCATTTAAAATGAAATTAAGTGGCACTTAACTGGTTTGCAAATTGGGACCAATTTATCTCAGTAAAATGATTAAAGTCTTGATTGATCCCTAAAATTGGCTTTATTATTACATTTAATTATTCTAGAGGTAGTTAAAGACTTATAGGTCCTCTCTATCCCTTTAAGCTGCACTTTATACAGACAATAATTGAATATTGGATAGGATAACTTGATTTTCCAAAGAAATATGTTTCTAATATTTTCCTCTTTTTTATTGCAGAAATTGAAACAAGTTGAAGAAACAAAAGAAGATCCTGAGAATAGATTATCTAAAATTTCCCTGGAGTCATTCAATAAATTTAACAGCAATACCATGACTTTATTAGAAAAAGAGAAGAACTCTCTGAGCAAGGTTGAAGGACAAAAAGAAGGAAAAGGAAAAAATGAAGAGGCATCTTTGAGTAGCTCAGATAGGCCTGGGGTAGACAATATGGAATCTTTGAGTGATTCTTTATATGATAGCTTTTCTTCCTGTGCAAGCCAAGGTTCAAATGATATATAAAGGCCTTTTTTTTTTTTTTTTTCCTTAGTGAGCTGGGAATGGAGCACTTGAGAAATGTAAGGGGGTCAGGGAGGACAACAATAGACTATAGGAACACCAGAGCCTACACTGTCAGATTCACAAGCAACCCACTGGAGCTTACTCCTCTAACACAGCAATACGGATGGACTCCATTTGTTGTGTTTCGTGAGAATTAAACACATGCACGATACGGAAGTCTTAATTTTGCACTTTTTTTGAGTACTTGTACAGAAGTTGTAAATTTTTTGGAAAAGAATTTATATTTGTAGCAAATAAAAATGACAGCAATAAATGGATTCAGTGCCATGCTCTTGAAATGATGTACTAAGTCTTAGAAGTTGATGATAATATATTTTTTACAAATTCCAGCTGAAGTTTTTTAAGCTCATTGAGCTAGTCCTGAAATTGTTGGCGGGTACGCTCTGTAAAACCTAAAAGCAGGGCCTGCTGAAAAACCACAGGGATCGTGGTAATTTCCATCTCACCATCTAAATTTGATGTAAATTCCCATTCTCCTGCAATTTCAAAATTATTGCCAGAGAGATTCAGGTTCTAGTAATTAAGTGTAATTCTGCGTCTGCTGAAAAATGAAAAGTGTCCTGAAGCGTGACACCTTGGAAAGGATGCGTATCAGAAGTGATCTGTTTCCAGTAGCAGGTTTCCCTTCCAACATTTCCTGACATCCTCTTCTACTTACTGCTACTCTGTGATTCTAAACATTGTTGGTTTTTCTCTTCCTGATCTTTTTATGAAAATCTGGGCAATCTAGAAAGCAAATTCCTACTTGCAATATTCACTTTTTAAAAAAATAAAACGAATGGTTGGTGCTACAAAAAAGATTATTACTTTTTAATATCCTTTTTCTATAGAGACTGTTTATATATGAGGATAAATTCTATTTCAAAGGTTATGTGTATTTTTTTCTAGATGTGGACTATTTATATTTGCTTTTGTACAGGAGCTTGTAAACTAGGCATAATAGGAATATTTTTAGGATCTATATGGTTACTTAGCACACACTTGTTTCCTTAAAGAGTACGGTCAGTGTTATTTGGTTAATTTGTGCAATTTGTTATATTTGAATTTTGTTATCTTAAATGAAAATTATGTAAAGTTTGTTGTCATTCAGGCTTTTAAAAATCCGTTTGTTTCATTTCTGAATAAAAGTTCTATCACAAGTGTACCCTCTGAAGGCTTAAAGGAACTTGTTAAATGACCCTTTGGCCCAGTCAGTTAATTGATTCGTGACTCACAGGAGCACCAGCTATGAATTCCCCGAAGGAGTAAATAAATGGGCTCTTTTGCTCCAGTAATAGTAATTCAGCCAATTGTAAGATCAGAGTCTGCAGAGGAGCGAGTAACGGCCCAAGCATTTCAGCCTCCCCGAGGGGTTAACCAACTAGAAATGAAAAGAGGAGGTGGGGGCGAGGGGAGGGAAGGCGCTAGAGGCAGACATGGAAGAATCTCTGCAAAGGAATTACAAGGAAGTCATTTAAGCCCGTTTCCAGACTTACTCTGCTGACAGGATGGGGAAAAAAATGATCAGCGTCCTGGCTTGAGAAAGCTTCCCCCAAGAGGTGGCCTAAGGAGAAGGTGAAGAGGGGCAAAGCAAACGAGGCGATTTCCCCTGAAATGGAGGCTCCCAAGGGATTTGAAGTAAAGGCGTCGAAGCTTGCTAGATTGGGGGCAGGGGCATTAAGGCGCCTGGGGCTGGGGTCTGCTGGCGGGCTCTGCTGGCGGGCTCGGCCGGCAGGCTCCGGCACCACCTGCTACAAGGCTCGGCGAGGAAAGCAAACGAGACGGAGTCGTCCCCGGGAGCCCACAAGGTGGGTCGCGTGCACTTGGCAGAGTGGGGGAGTGGTGGGGGAGGGTCCTGACAACCAATGCACTAATCTTGGACTGGGGTGGCGCGGTACGGCAGAGGACACGGGAGTACATACTAAGAATCTGTGACTTAGAGGACAGCAAGATGGAGGTGCCTGGCGTTTTGGAGGGAGGAGGTGAATGAGAGCAATCTCATTCTTCACCCCGGTTAGTCTTCTGGTGGGAGCTTAAGGAGGTCGTCCCCGAGGCGGCTGCCTCCTAGACAAGGCGACCAGGGTGGGTACCAAAGCACCCTTCAGCAGTGCGCACAGGCGGGGGAGGGGGAGGGGAAGATGGCCGGGATCAAGAGCGCCCTACCACGCCCCAGCCCTCTCCTAGGATCTGAAGCCGAGCGGGGCAATGACCCGAGGAGGCATGCACGCCCTAGGGAGCCTGCAGGTGCGCAACTTTGCCAGCGCACGAGAACCCGCCTCCCACCGCCCCGCGCCGGGTGCGCCCCGCTCCGGCTGCCGGCTGCAGGGCAGTCCCGGCTCGGTGGACCGGTCCTCGCGGTGGGGTTGCTGGCCAGACCTGGGGGTCGCAGAGGAGCTGGGGGCGCACTCCTACGCAGCGAGGGCCAGTCCGGCACGCAGTCTTCCGTCTTCACCTCCCGGTCCTCCAGCCTGCGCCCGGTGGGTCCCCGCGGCACCTGCTATGCCCCCTCCACTGTTCCCTCAACCTCTAGCCTCCTAAACTAATCCCAATCCCCCGAGCGCCCCTTTTCCGGAAACTGGCGGGGGCGGGAGAGGAGGGCGGCTGGAAGCGGGTGGGGACGTGGAGAAAGGGCCCCAGCTTTACCCGCCCGCCATCACCCCCACCCGAAATCGGCAGCCGTCACGTGGTGCCTGGAGTGGGAGGTGGGAGAAGAGGAGAGACTTTTTGGGTGCTCTGGATCGCCAGTAGTTCGCTTCAGTCTCAGTCACCAACTCCGGAGGCGCAGCGCAAGACCCCGCAGCGCGAGCAGGCAGAGAGGCAACCCGCAGCTGGGAGCCCGGGCACGGGCAATGCGGACGCCGCCGGGGGCACCTGCGGCTCCTCTTGGAGACAACCGTTGCCTCCGCGGCAGCAGCGCAACCCCCAGAAGCCTCGGCAGTCACAACCACTGCGGCCCGGGCAGCCACCGCCGCGGTCGCCTCCTCTGATGCGCCTTCCCACTCTCGGCCTCACGGCTCCGGGAGGATGTGGGTCCTCGGCATCGCGGCAACTTTTTGCGGATTGTTTTTGCCTCCAGGTAAGACAGACGACCCAGCCGCTAGCAGCCGGGCCGGGCGCGCACAACCCATCGGCCTGCTGGTCCCTGCGCCTCCAGTGCGCCCTCCTCGGGAAACCGCGCAGCGCAGAGCTGCCCAGCCAGAGTCTGGCGGCAGCGGAGGCGGTGGCTGGTGCCTAGAGGCGCTGGACTCAGAAAGTCTCTAAGTCCCGCTCCGCCGGAGAGCGGCGGATTTGCTGGACTCTGGCTGCAGCTGCTCGGGCTGCGCCGTTAGGAGGCGAAGCTGGGTTGGGGAGAAGGGAGGGTCCGAGCCGTGATGGGCCTCGGCGAAGGAGAGGGGTCCACCTCGAACCCCACCAACTTGTCAGGCGTCTCTGCCAACCCATGGGAGTGGCGCCACTGACAGGTGAGCAGCGCCCTGAGCAGCCTGCGGCCCGGGCGCGCTGGGGCTTGGCTGCCGCGCTCCGAGGACAACTGACGTGGTGCCTGAGGAAGGTGCGCCGGGTACGGGGTTCTTCTGCTGGGTCCAGGGCAGGGATCAGTTAAGTCTAGACCGAAGCTCGGAGACCCGAGCAGAGCAGCCAGGCTGGAGAAGTAAGAGGTGCGAAAGTCTCGCTTTTTTTCTCGATTTCGAAGTCCAGCTTGAGACCGAGTTCTGCAGAGCCGGGACCTCAGCCGCTGAGCCTAGCCAACCAGTTGCCGCGAAAGCCGGGGCCCGGGGAAGAGGGGCTGCGGTGTCGGGACCCTGGGTGCGCACATACACACATGCACTCCAGCCTCCCACCCGCTGCAACCACCCTAGACGCCTCCGGAGTCATCCCGGGAAAGGACCGCCGAACCGCGCCAGCGGACTTGGGGCGCAGTAGCACTTGTCCGGCGCCTTCTCCAGGGTTCCCCGGTGGTCGCGCAGGGAACCTAACAACCACAGCACAGGAACGCTGACTTCAAAAATTAAAAAGGCGGTTGCGATTGCAATCGTGAAAGGTGCCAAAATAGTAATTAAGTAATTTGTAATCAATTAGCAATTAGGCTTTTTTTTTTTCTGGTGTAGATTGGCTCTGGTGCACGTCTCTGAAGAGACATCGTTTGTGGGAGTTGTGTTCCCCTCCTTTTAACTTCCTTGGGAAAAGATAGAGAATGGTGTTGGATGAGCTCTTTGTTGGTGGAAATGGGGTCCCAGGTTAGCAAGCAGAATTCCACTTCATCCTGCAGTACCCTCGCTGCCCGCGCCGCCCCCTGCCGGCTTCAGCCGCATCCAGACCCTTCTTGGAGGCCCAGGCGTCTCCCAGGCATTCTAGAGGCCGGAGCAGCAGCAGGCTGGGTCAGGGGAGGCTCCTGTTTTCGGGAGTGGGAGCTGTGGGGGCCGGACCTGAACCCAGCTGTGTCTGTCCCGCAGGCTTTGCGCTGCAAATCCAGTGTTACCAGTGTGAAGAATTCCAGCTTAACAACGACTGCTCCTCCCCAGAGTTCATTGTAAATTGCACCGTGAACGTTCAAGACATGTGTCAGAAAGAAGTGATGGAGCAAAGTGCCGGTAAGACCAGCACCTTTCCCTCTCCTGTCTTCAGAGTGGCACGGGCGGTGGGAGTGAGGGGGTCATTAAATTACAGGAAAAGGGACTGACATTGATTTAATGCACACACATTGGTTATCACATGTTTACTTTTACCCTGCTGGGAAAAATGGAGAGTTCCAAGTTACTTTAATTTCATTAGAGTTAATTACCAGGGCTTCTCCCCAAGGGACTTCGGAGAGGAAGTGTATTTAAATTAGTGGCTTTCCCTCTTTATTTACTCCCCTCTTCTCCCTATGCTAAAAGCTGATGGGGAGGTTGGAAGAATATGTGGATAACCAGCCCTGGCTTGGGCAACTAGACAGTAGCATGTGAGTAATGTCAGCCTGAAATATGGAGCTAGTTGAAGTTCCCCGAAGTCAGAGCTTGGAAAATGTGTGTTGTCATAGAGCCACGCCATATTTCTTTGAAGAACACTACAGGATCTTTATTTAATTTTAGAACCGATGCGTCAAATTCCAGGCACAAATTGCCAAGGTCTCTCAGAGGAATGCAGTTCCCAGCCCCACCAACTTAGCTGTTGGCTGGCTGATGGAGGGGGCCTGGGTATCAGGAAGGAAGAAGGGGGGTTGTGGGATCAGACACCCCTCATGCCAGCTCACCAGAATCTTCTCACTGAGGTAGGACCCCTCAGCCTCCCCCCCCCGCCCCCGCCAAATTAATCTTATCAAAAATCAAAGGTCACAAAAGTGCAACTGGGATGGTTGGGGAATGGGTGAGCTATAGCTTCAATTCCAAGGTCAAACCCATAAATGAAAACATGGAAGATAGCTTCATGTGGTGAACATTATTGATGAACCACTTTTACTTGGTGAAATGTGAACAGACCCTAACCTGTTCCCAAAACCAAACCCATTGCCCTCAAGTGGATTCCAACCCATAGCAACTCTATAGGACAGAGTAGAACTGCCCCAGAGGGTTTCAAAGGAGTAGCTGGCGGATTCAAACTGCTGAGCTTTTGGTCAGCACCCTGAGCACTTAACAACTGTGCCACCAGGGACCCAAACAGACTGCAGTGAACTGTTATGTGCTTTCCTTACCCCACTGGTAAGTTAATGCAAAGGCTCTAATTTTAAAGCAAGCGCCATGGACACAAGAGTTTCTTCTCAGAGAAGGGCCCGGAAATGTCTTGTTGCTGACCACGTGGTTATTGAGGGTCTCATGGCGCCTCCTCACTGTGTTATGTTTTATGTAAGAATAATATTATTCTTATCAGCCTAGGTGCAGATTCTTTCTGTGGAAATCACTCTTCTGGGAAGTCTGAGACATAATTGCTCTCAAGAGTGACTTGTCCTAAGAAAAGCAGCGCGCATTCTTTTGTCAAACAGGATTTGGGCTACTTAAAAAGAAAAAAAAAAAACTTAGTGACGATTCTTTAGCTAAGATTGGTACGGATGATATTGTCAAGCTTTTCTCCTCTCCTCTACTTGTGTTTCTTTCCTGAGTATCGTACCTGAGCAAAAATTTACTGCCCTTGTACCAGAGGGACTGCTGTGCTTTTAGTCAGAATCACTCTGAACACTTTACAGTTACTTTCAAATATTTGCAGCTTTCTTCCAGGTAGTAGTTTAGAGCCCGACAAAATGGGGACAGACTGTGGTCACGTTAGCAACTTCTTCAGAATCCTGAGAACTGTGTTTTAGTACCTGGGATATGGCTGAGACAGGAAGAAAAGGATGTTGAACCGAATTGCAGCCAGAAGAGGTGTCTTTCTTCTGAGACCTTTCTTCCTCTCTTAAAAGTGTATCTAAGATGAATACCACACGCTCCCTTTTCAAAGTCCTGCTTTTCATTTGGCTTCGTTTTCTCCTCCAAACCACGCTGTAGGAAAGGCAGTGCAGACACTAAAACTTCCCTGTCATCCTTACGCACTTGGCCTGAGCTTGCGATTGCTCGTTCTCTGTTAGCGCTGTCAAGCTGGCCACCTCCTCTCCGTGCCAGACTCCTCAGGCTGCATGCCATAGGGCAAGGTGCGAAGAGGCAGAAGTAATAGAGCAATCCCAACGGAGAGCAATTGTGACGTCTGAGCGGAAACCCTGATGGCATAATGGTTAAGACCTATGGCTGCTAACCAAAAGGTCAACAGTTCAAATCCACCAGATGCTCCTTGGAAACCCCATGGAGTAGTTCTACTCTGTCCTATAGGGTTGCTATGAGTTGGAATCAACTTGAGAGCAATGTGTTTGGTTTTTTTTTTTTTGGTAATGTTTGGGAGAAACCTAAACATAAGTTGATGGAGTCAAAGATCAACCCAGCTTTGAGGGGAAGGAGGTGTATGCGTCTGTACATGGGGAGGCAGAACATTCTGAGCCTAAGTTCGGTAGAAATCAGCCCGAGGTATCTGTTTCAAGGGGGCCGGATGCTTCCAGGTCTCTTCCATTTTCATCTCCATGTAATTGCTAGAGACCAGTTCATCTTAATGACAGTAACCCTCCTCCTGCTGGCAAGGATGGAGCACAAACCTAACGCTCTGATCATTAAATGGCCCCAGTGTAGTAGTAATCATCATGATAATAAGACAATAGTAACAGCTCACTTATGTTGTGGACCCTTGCACACCAAGCGCTTGCCTTGGCACTTTACATGTGATGTCTCGGGAAATGTGGTGGTCCTCCTTCGAGACCCTGGTGTTTCCCCATGCCAAGCCCCAGCCAGCATTTAATTTATTGCAGGATCACCGTCTTCACTCTGGAGAAGGTAATGCCCATTGAATGATACTATTAGAGTGAAAGCCAGAATATTTTTTTGTTTGATTAATAATATATGTTTTCCTGAGAATCTTAGAGTGTTAAAGCTGAAAGGGCCCAGTGAGTCTTAGTTAAGGGTGCTCACTGGGACTCCTTTGGGAGTTTTATCCAAATCCATATGCCTGGGTCCCCCTTGAAGAAGCTCATTCAGTAAGTCTGTGGAGTGCCTGGGTCTTTTATCAACCTCCCGAAGCGACCCTGGGGTGCCCCAAGTTGACAACTGTTCTGGGTCTCAGAACTGACCTGGTCCAGCCTTTTTGTGTTATAAGCCCATTGCTGTTTTGAGTTGATTTTGACTCATAGGGACCCTACAGGAAAGGATGGAACTGCTCCACGGGTTTTCCAATGCTGTAATCTTTATGGAAGCACACTGACGCATCTTTCTTCCCTGGAGTGGCTGGTGAATTCGGGCTTCCGACCTTTCTGTTATTAGCCTAGTGCTTCACCTCTGCACCACCAGGGCTCCTATTTTATGTTACAAAACCCAAACCCAGTGCCGTTGAGTCGATTCCAACTCATAGTGACCCTATAGGACAAAGTAGGACTGCCCCATAGAGTTTCCAAGGAGCGCCTGGCGGATTTGAACTGTCGACCCTTTGGTTAGCAGCCGTAGCACTTAACCACTACGCCACCAGGGTTTCCATTTTATGTTATAGAGGAAGAAAATAAGGCCCAGAAAAGTTAAATGCCCAGTCAAAGTCCACCAGCTGACTGATTACTTAGATGCACTAGAAGCCTGGTTCTGGGGCAGCACTTTTGCTACAATACCAGCTGGCTGGCACCTTACATAATAAACATACTGCCAGGTTTGCCTGAAAAGATCCTTCAGGCAAAGTTCTAAAAAAAGTTCTAAGGGCTGAGACAATTTCCGTGTCCGCCAAGTTCACCTGACAGCCTAAATAGACTGAGTAAGTGGACAGACAGGCAGCAAAGTGGATGTCGAAAGAATATGAAAACCAGTCGGATTCTTAGAGATTGAGTGCTTTGTAGACTGGCATTTTTTATAGGTTCAGAAAAACCAGGGTTTTAGACAAATTACGAGATTTTAATAAACCAGGCAAGTCTGACATTAAGCAGTACTGAAAGACATTCTCTTTCCAAAAAAGACTAGTGCTGCAATATACTCGGGCCTTCAGTTAGGCCTCCCTGGATTAAGTTTGCAAACCCAGCTCTTATTAATTTTGAAACAGGTACATTTAATTTCCAAGTGAGAAGTGTACTTAACATTAATTTTACCTATTTCCCAGGGTGGCATTCCTATTAGGTGCCCCAGTTATTTTACATGTTCTTTTTCCCCTTGGTCATTTCTAGGGTAATAAGGCACAGGTTGGAGAGATGGGAAGGATTGGTCCAGCTTCTTTCATTGTCATTACTAATTGATATTTAAGTGTTTGTATAACAAATGACTTCTCCTCATGTGTTCTGCACTTAATGAGTTAGCAGCTCCTTACCAGCACCCTTGGTAACAATTCTTTTGCTCTTATCACTGCAAGCTGCAAATATTTCAAATATTGATTTTCATTTCAGAATAGCCCCCCACACATACACACACCGGTACCCTGAGAATGAATTTTTAAACCAGGGTATAAAAAAAGTGAATTTGCATTTCTTTGACAGTGCAATCTTGTAATTAGAGTTTTTCCTCTTGACTAGATACAGTGAAAGGGGCATAATTTAATTTTTATAGACTAGCCAATTTCTGCCCTTAGTAAAATATAGCTCTGTCAGTGAGCAAAATGTTACCGGTTCGCCTAAACCATATTTAAAAGTTAAATGCAGTATATTGAGAGGAAGTTCATGGTCTGAGTCGGTAACCTAATGGATCTCTTCACCCATCCCTTGCAACATGCATTAATCTATTTGTCTGTATTGCGATACGAGAGTCACCAATTTACATGCCATGTGGCGTCCACATTACTGCTGTGTAAGTAATGGCTATTTTCCTTTTGGATTAGTTAGTGTTCATTAAGTTGGGCAAAGAGAGCTCCATGGCTTGGAGAGGTTAATTTTACTGTTTATTTTCTCGTGATCTAAGTAAGACATAGCAAGCAAGGGCTCGATTTCCCTAAAATAATCAGTTATCCACTCTGAGTAAAAAGAAATGTAAAGTTAACCGTGGTCCCCGTTTTCTGAAGCTGATGCTCTGCTTAATTTCACCACGATTTAAAATAATTGGGCTCTAGTTTGTCCTTTGGAGTCCTTGGGTGATGAGAACAGTTAATGCACTTGGCTACTAACTGAAAGGGTAGAGCTCAGAGTCTCCCCAGAAGCACCTCGGAAGAAAGTCCTGGCAATCTGCTTCCAAAAAATCAGCCACTGGAAACCCTCTAGAGCATAGTTCTACTCCGACACACCCAGCATTGACATGAGTTGGAGTCAGCTTGAAGGCAACTGGTTTAGTTTGTCCTTGGGGTGGGCTTGGCAGGAAGGAGGACCAGTTGTGTTAATCCATTTTATATCACAGTCCCTGTCTTGGTTATCTAGTGCTGCTATAACAGAAATACCACAAGTGGGTATTTAGAGACTAGAAATACAAATTCAGGGTGCCGGCTCCAGGGGAAGGCTTTCTCTGTCGGCTCCGGGGGAAGGTCCTTGTGCCCTGGTTCCTTGGCGATCCTCATGGGATGTGGCCATCTGCCTTCCCCCACCTCTGCCGCTTTACCTGCTCCTCCTATATCTCAAAAGAGTTGACTCAAGGCACTCTCTACACTAATACTCCCTCATTAAGGTAACAAAGGAAACCCATTCCCAAATGGGATTATAACCACAGATATGGGGATTAGGATTTACAACGCATATTTTTGGGGGAAAAGAACCCTTTATACCGAGCTTCTTTATTTTAGATGCACGTGAGCATGCGCACACACAAAACCTGTGAGAGTCGGAATGGGACTGCCTTGTTTTTCTGGGTCGTGCAAGTTTTCCGCCTTTGACAGGGTGCCATGTTATCACTTTTCTATCCCTCAGTTTAGTGGCAAATATTTGAGTTTTCTTTCTCTGACAGGTTTCCACCTTAACAAGTTCCAGCTTTTGCAGTTTTACTGTGTATACACACGTGTGTGTGTGTGTGTATCTATACAGATAGATAGATAGATAATAGACTGATTTAATTCTTGTAAGAAAAATAGAAATATTAGGTCCTCCTTCTTAGCTCATGTTCTGATCACAAGTTATGTAATCCATACTCTATTGTAGACACAAAAATGTTTTTTTAGTATTTTTTCCAGAACAGCTCTCTTAGAAGGACAGTTATAGCTGTTCATGTCCCTTGTCCCCCATCTGCTCCGTATCTTTCCTCCTCCCACCGGCCCTCTCTTGTTCCCTCACCTTAAACATCACACATCTAGTACTTATTTCCTTGCCCTCAGTCCATATTTGAATCAATCAGATGGACTACAGAATATGCTCCAAGAAAGTGAAAAGCAAAGATCACCACATTTTAACTTCAGCAAAGGAGACTTCGGCAGGTTAAAAAAAACTTTAAAATTAGAAAAAAAAAAAAAAAAAGATTCAGATATCAAAAGAGACATCCTCATATGTTAATACCAGCTCTGCTAAAATGGTTTCCTTGTCAACCTCAATAAAGTTATGAATTACACAGAATGAGATTCTGTGCAGAGAATGTCAATATCATTAACTCCTTTCCGGGAGGACACTTAAAAGAACACTGTTCTCTTCGGGGCAAGACATTTTCGCAATCAGTTCCTTCTCTTCGTTCTAGAGAAGCATCCATCACTTCCACGTGGCAGGCGTACACAGCTTCTTAGGAAGTATGTGGAGGGTGAATATCAAATGTCCGTAGTCCCTTGGATGTTCCAATAAGTGAAACATTTGTTGATGTTAACTTTCCAGCTACACAAGCAGCCGGTGCTGACCTCCCATCTCCATAAATAAAACGTTTGAAGATTGATCAGGCTCTCCCATAACACTGATTCCTCTGGCTAAGATTCCATGAAAGCTTCCTTCATTGATGGTTTTCCTAATGAGTTTAAACAGAGAGGCTTCAAAGCTGAGGTTTTTTTTTTTTTCTTTCCCCAAGTGAAAATGAAACGAAGGCTGAAAACAAAACACACCTTTGCTTTTGAACTTTGAGAAGGAAATCCGTTCGCCTTATATTATGCCTAAAATGAAAAGATCTGAACCCACAGCTAGCTTGCTTGCTTTCCTTCTTTCTCTCCCTTTCTTATTCTCTTTCTTATTCCTTCTTTTTTCTAATCATTGTTACCACTTCCCGTTTTTCTTTTTGCATTTTGATAACAATTTAATTGAGATATTATTTGTATATTATTAGGAGCCTCAGTCAAATCTGTGGCAAATAAACCTACAAATAATTATATGCCATTATTTTTTTCTTATGTGGTAAAACTTGGGTTTTTGGCTTCGTGGAAACAGCATTCACAGGCGAGAGTGAGTGATAGGGCCCGTTCTCTTATTAATAAATTGATTCCAGTCTTCTGATTGTCTCCATCACTACAAAGCAAGGCAGGAGATGAACTGAATTCAGTGCTTTTGATAAGGTGAGACCATAGAGTACATGTAATAAATTGCTTTTTAAAAGAATGAATTTAAAGATAATGAAGCAGCGATGGCTTGAGTGGCCAGTTTCAAACGGTTTATGACTTTGCAAACCATAAGAGGGATCCAGGTGCAAAAGCGATGAAGGTTATATTATTTTAAGGAAGTTTTGGTACTTGGTCCAGCGCATTTCATTTCTCACTGGACATGGACGATAGCTTTTTATGTTTTCCTATTTCTTGGACTTGTTCGAGAGAGCGGTGGAATGAGCAGAGATGGTACCAGAGGCGGGTGGCGCCAAGCGCGGCACTTAGCCTACCCTAGTCCGTGCCTGCTGTACTTGGGATGAATACGAATGTGCGGAGTCGTTAGTTTATGATGCCCTCCACTGAGGCTTCTTCAGAAAGCATTGGCAGAAGCAGATGTACTAAATGACGGTGTGCAGTGGCTTTTATGCACTGTTTTATTGCCTATGCGAAATCCAGCAAGCCACTTGGGGCTCCGGTAACTTCAGAGAACCTGCTCAGAAATAACAGGAGGCTGGGTTAACTAGTTTTCCACTCCGTGAAGACAGCCACGCTGGGACGGCTCTCAGGTTCAAAGCCAGCATGAAATCCTTTAGAGAGTTTCCATGCCTTCAGAGCGAAAGGCAGAGGGTGGGCGGGGCTGCACCAGGGGAGCGATGAGTCTGCTGTCTTTGAAAGACTGGACAACTTCCTGCTCAGCCTGTCACTGGCTTTTGAAGGGAAAGATGGGTAAGGCAAGTCAGAAGCGGATGTTTCACCTAAGGCTGGGTTTAGATAGACTTACCAACCTCTGTAACGCCTGGGTCTATATGTAAGAGCCACCCAAGGGTCCTGCTTGCCAGCGCCTTGCTGGGAAGAATCTCTAGCAATTGACCTTCGTGGTGCAGGTGATGACGCAAGGGTAACAGAAGGATATTCTGACAGTGTTATCTCTGTTCAGTGTTCTCAGACCAGCAGTCTGCCTAGCGCTGGTCCTTTCAGTATTTTAGAATCTCTTTTCCTAATTGAATTGAACTACAGCTCCATTCATGAGAGCCCATTCATGGTTTTTATTTCTGTACACAGGCTCCTGAAAGGACACTGTTGTCCGCCTCTCTCTATCATCTCTGTCTCTTTCTCTCCCTCTCTCTCTCACGCACACACACACGCACTGGTATGTAGACACCCGATAAAAATTGGCTAAATGAGAATACTCGAAGAAATAAAGCTTCAAGCTAAAACAGGTAGATTTATCAGCAACTTAGGATTGCCATGAGTTGGAATCAACTCGACAGCAATGGGTTTGGTTTGGGTTTTGTTTTTTTTTTTTTTTAATGTAATACCAGAGATGAGGGGGGTTAAATTTCTAACATGTGACAAAAAATAAAAATTAGTTTAATATGCCTTTTATTTTTTAGTTAAATTAGAAATAGCCTACTAATGCCTGTTAGTTCCAGTGCCATCAAGTTGATCCCCATGTATTATGACCCCATGCATGCCAGAGTGTAACAGTGCTCCGTAGGGTTTTCAGTGACTGATTTTTCAGGAGTAGATCACCAGACCTTTTTTCCAGGGTGCTTCTGGGGGGACTTGGACCTCCAAACTTTTGATTAGTCACCAAGCACTTAACCATTTGCGCCACCCAGGGACTCCTATGCCTGTTAGTAACAGTTACCGTTTAAGAAACAACTATGAAACGTAATGCACCCATTTTTCTAGCCAGTCAGCTTGCTTTCAAGGCTGAGCTGACTTTGCTTTAAATAGGAGTGATTTCGGGGAAAACACATACACCACACTCATACCCCTCGGCAACACCCAGCTAACTTGACAATCAAGTCACCTTTGGAAAATGGGAGACAGGACCAGGCCGCCAGCCACCCAGTCTTGTCAGCCGGAGGGTTAAGTGATTTGGAACTCGTTTACACTGAGGGGCTCAGCCCTAGTCTCAAGCTACCTTAGGAAGAAAGAAAATCCCTCCCCATAGTCAAACTCGCTCTCCAAACCTCTGCCCACCACCCTCCCATCCTCTCCCACAGGAGAGATGCAAGTTTAAGACACACATGGATATATGGTCCACCAGATGAGCGAGGGAGACGTTCAGCTGAGGGGTATACTTCTAAACCATTCAGTTTGGGCAAATTAAACCTTAGAGGGAAGGAGGGAGAAGAAAAAAGACTGCTTTTGCTCTCCTGCTGTCTGTTTTGCACATATGGGGTTTTTGGGCTCTGTGAACTCAATGTGTCACTTGTGTTCTTGCCCCTTTTATTTAATGTCATTAGTGTCATTGTCATAACACCTGGCTAGCATTCTCATCCCAGAAGCTCTGGGCTCCCGGGCAGCAAGGAGCATTTTGGTCCATCCCCTTCGTTAATCTGTGTTCCATAAGAGAATTAACCAGCCCTCGCTGCTGCTGGAAACCCTGGTGGTGCAGTGGTTAAGACCTCAGGCTGCTAACCAAAAGGTTGGTAGTTCGAATCTACCAGGTATTCCTTGGAAACACTATGAGGCAGTTCTACTCTGTCCTGTAGGGTGGTAGTGAGTCAGAATCGACTTGACAGCAATGGGTTGCTCCTGCCAGATTCCTTTATGCCATTGCCACTACCCTAGACTTCATTTCCCGTATTAGTTAAGAATGCATTTACCTGTAAGTAACAGGGATTTAAACCATAAGACATGTTGTTTACTTAACAAGATAGACCCGAATGAGGTCATCTGGGGGCTTGTCTTAGTTACCTAGTGCTGCTATAACAGAATATACCACAAGCGTGTTTATTTCTAGCCTCACAGTTCAGGTTAGAGGTCTGAAACCAGGGTGTGGCTCTGGAGGAAGATCCTGCTTTGTCTAGTTCACCTCCTAGTAGCTACTGCAGTCTTTGGCTTTCCTGGGCTTGTAGATGCATCTGCCAAGGGTATCTGTCTTCACATGGTGCCTTTGTCTTGTATGTTTTTCTGTGTCTACTCTGTTCTTTTTGTAACTTGGAAGTGACTAGTTTTAGGACCCACCCCACCCACCCTACACTGGTAAGGGGATTTCTGGATGGCTTAAGCAGTTTGCACTCTTCTACTACTGTATCTGTAGGCAAATAATGTGAACATTCTTTTTGTTCTTAAAACCATACCCCAAGTCTTTGCATAAGCGTACTATGCTAATATTTTACAGCAACAAGTAAAAAAAAATTAGCATAGCACGCTTATGAAAATACTTCAGGAGGGAGGCACAGTTGGTAAGAAAAGTAGAACATGTGCATTATTTGCATAAAAAGACAGTAATCAAAAGGTTGATGGCTCAAACCTACCCAGTGGCACCACAGAAGAAAGGCCGGTGATCTGCTTCTGTAAAGATTACAGCAAAAAAAAAAAAGCCCTGTAGAGCTCAGTTCCACTGTATAACATGTGGGGTTGTCATGGGTCAAAATCGACTTAAGGGCAATGGGTTTTTTTTTTTTTTCCAACTCTGGTATTAACATAACAAAAGAAAAACCCTATTTCCAAACAGATCACATCCACAGGTACAGGGGCCAGGTCTTCAATATATACTTTGAGTGGACACAATTCAGCCCATAACAGGATTGCTCCTACAGGCCAGTGATGCCTTCAAAGACCCAGGCTCTCTCCATTTTCTTGCTCACTTTCCTAAGTATGTTGTCTTTTTGTCCTTAGGCCTGTTGCCTCTGGGTCACACTTGGCTACTATTTTCATGTTAAAGGGACAAGATAGCACTGGGAGCTCTTATCCTTAGTTTATCCTTTTTATAACACAGCAAAAGCTTTCCCAAAGTCCCCCTAGGAGAATTCAGCTCATCTCTCATTGACCAGCACACTGTATTCTGGCCATTCCTAGCTATAAGGAAGGCTGGGAAAGTGAGAGTTTGATAAAGACAAATGGGATTAAGGCAGCTGGCTTAAATCAGTCATGATTCATCCCCCTGAGGTTGGACACAGAATGAGGGTTATGTTAGCAAGGAAGAGAACAGGATGTGGCGATTGGACAGTCAGCTGTCAGTGTCTGCCAGATCACCTAGTGAGAAACCCATGCATAAGATAAGAGAAATTCAAGCACAGTGCTTCCAGGGACCTCAGGAGAAAGGACTGGGATCAGTACCTCTCCTGAACATCTTTTACGCTGTTGTCTTTACCCAGTAGTTGTTAGTTGCCATTGAGTCAGCTCCAACTCATGGCAACCCCATGTATAACATGTATAACAGAAAACATTACCTGGTCCTGCACCATCTTCATGTTTGTTGGTATGCTTGAGTCCATTGTTTTGGGCACTGTGTATTATGAGTGCCTTCTAACCAAGGGGGCTCATCTTCGAGCACTGTATAGGACAGTATTCTGTTGCAAGACATAAAGCTTTCATTGGCTAATTTTTAGAAGTAGATCACCAAGCCTTTTTCCCTAGCCTGTGTAAGTCTGGAAGCTCTGCTGAAACACGTCCACCATGGGTGACCCTGCTGGCATTCAAAATACCAGTGGCATAGCTTCCAGTATCATAACAACATACATGCCACAACAGTAAGACAAACTGAGAGGTAGGTAATAGCCTCTGTCCTAGACTTGCCTAACAGAAGACTAAAATGCAGAGTCAAAGGACCTTCATCTTGGATCGTTGTCACATTTTGGAAAAAGAAAGAAACACATAAGTCTGCAAGTAATGTCCTGGAGCTTGGCACAAGTATAGGGCATTCCAGATTTCTGGTTCACTAAATGCTGAGATGTAAGAGTATAACTACATTTTAGTGTGAGGATATTTTCTACAGAGGAGAATGACATTTTCTTGGTGATAGATACAAGGATGCTTTGGGTTAAATGTTTAAATGTTCTTGGCTCATCCTATCCGAAGCCACTTTGCCACCAAGAACTGTATTTTTCTTACATTTTGGTGAATTTGTATGCAAGACACTGATGAGGAATCTTTGAGCCCCACTATGTTTATCTTACCATTTCGAAACAATAATCAGGAGGACATCAAGGTTAAAAATGCAAGCCCACATTTTCATAAATCATTGAAGGGTGCTGTTAATATTGAGATAACAAGTCATAAATATCTGTTCCCTCCATCCCCTGTGGCAAGCTGGAAAACAAAGACACCAAGTGAGGAAAGCCAGTGACTGCACAGAGACCTTCCTGACTCAGAAAGTTATAAATGAGCAGAACAGCCTAAGTCTAACGTGAGACTACAGTAAAGCTAACAATTGGCATCATACATTATGAGCTGGTTGTTTGCTTGCTATAATTAAGTTAGCATCAGTGGTTAACAGCCTTGAAAATTAAACTGAAAAAAAAATTTCAAACAGGGTAATCAAAGGCTTCTGAATAATGAACTTCACCCATCCTGTTACAAGGAAAAAGAATGTGTTTTCCTGATATCTTGCTTCCTGTCTATTTGTTTGTGGTTTGTGTTTTAGCAAACACTTTTATTTTTTAGCAAACACTTTTATTTTTTACCCTTAAGGGTTATTGCAGCTCTTTAGCCCAAATCCAAAGCATGACTCTCAGTTTCCTGTTCTACCAGCTAGGTCAAGAGAGACTAATGGCTCACGATCACCAGAGATGTGCAGTGAAGAACTTGGTATCTTCCCTTTTTTTATGTATATTTTTGGCCTTTCTAAAATGAGTTGTTAGCATTCCTGTATGGTTCCTGTGGCCACCTGCAGTTTAAATGGAAGGGGCCTCTTTGACCTTTAAGGTATACACATCCATGGCAAAGGAAAAGTACTCAAGAGCCAGAGCACAGAATTGTCCAGAGAGGACCCACCTTCCAGATCTTCTCCTTTTTTGATGTGTGATAAACAGTGCCCATTATGGTGGTTACAAGGCACTAGTATACTTAAGCCTCCTCTTCCCTTTGATATTCCCATTAGAATGCAGACACTGTCAAGATTCCTCCCATAGTATTCTTTAAGAGAAAAAAATATTTGGGAACAGATCAAAGATCTTTTTCTTACTGTTTCTTTCAAAGCTCAATGAAAGTGCATATAGTTCATTCCAACAATCAGTTTCCAAGCATTTTTCTTTGAGGAGCTGTCCCTGGTCCTGCACAGAGTATTTATTGTGATGTGATCATAACTGTTGGAAACCCTGGTGGCATAGTGGTTAAGTGCTGCATCTGCTAACCAAGAGGTCAGCAGTACAAATCCACCAGGCACTCCTTGGAAACTCTATGGACAGTTCCACTCTGTCCTATAGGGTCACTATGAGTCGGAATCCACTGGACGGCAGTGGGTTTTGTTTTATTTTTTTAACCATAACTGTGGTGCAGTAAGCATCAGTTATTTTTCAAGAAGAGGAAGATTAGCCTCACTCCCAGATGAGTATTCACACAAGTTTGCCATGAAAGTTCAACTTTGAAACAGAATTGCATAATGTGGTGTAATAGACTATTAAAGGATCTGTTTAGAAATTTCTGTCTTCGTACCAGCAAAGCGAGCAGAGGGAAAGGAAATGATTGGAAAAGATAAATGCATGATGGTCCATAAAGTGGAAAGAACATATACATTATGCCGCTATTTAATTGACCATTGGGGCAGGTGCTAATGTGAGAAACTTAGAATATAATTTATTTTAAAGTCATGCTTACAGCAAGTAGGTTGGAAAAGAACTGTAGCTCCAAACTCTCCAGGATGGCCCATGGTTGCGTGAACGCCTGGGACTTGCTCCAGATTCTCTTTCTGCCCCATCACAGCTGAAGGATTCTCCACATACCCAGCAAAAACAATGCTAAGCTTTGGTGAGTAGCGCCTGGGGTCTTAAAAGCTTGTGAGTGGCCATCTAAGATACAACTATTGGTTTCTTTCTGTTCAGAGCAAAGAGAGAAGAAAACCAAAGACTCAAGTAAAAATTTAGTCCAAAGGACTAGTGGACTACAGGAACCAGTGTGGTGCAATGAATCACTTTTGTATGGCCTTTCTCACCATGGTCTTGTAACTCCTACCCAAGTGATTGGGTTGGACTGGGAAGGTAAGGTTCTTGTCTACCAGGGGGATTGGTCAGTTTTGCCATCCCTCTAGGCTTAAAAGAGAGCAAACTCCAGAGCAGGAGGATCTCAGCACCACCAAGGAAGAAGAGCCAAGAGTAGAGCACATCCTTTGGACTCAGAATCCCTGCACTGAGAAGCTACTAGAACCAGGAGTCTGAGACAGAGAGAGAAAGCTGGAACACTGAAGATGGCGAGAAGCAGTGGCAGAGAAACATCAGTAAGGGAGACAGGCTGGAGATATAGACTGGCAGGAGATGGCACAGTGGGCTTGCCAGCCTACAGAGTAAGAAAACTGAGTGCCTTTGGGTAGGAGGCTTGCTGGAGGAATAGGGTGCCTCCAGGCACTTTGTGGAGCTAGATTTGCTGACCCATAGAGCTAGAGCTGAGTGCCTTTGGGCCAAGGCTTACTGGCAGAGTGGGGTGCCTTTGGGCACCTATCAGCAGAGGTAAAAGAGCTTTGTAACACATGCCTGAGCAGGGTTAGAGGTTGAGGGACCAGAGAGAGGCATGCCTGTGGGCACAGCTGAAAAGATGCTGTTCTGATATAAGAACTGTATCCTGAGCATTCCTGAACCTGAGTCCTAACCTGTTACTTCCCTAATAAACCATATAATCCTGAGTATTGTCTGTGAGTTCCGTGTGGCCATTGAAATGAATTATCGAACCTAGCCGTGAAGTAGAGAGTGCGGTGGGAGTGATGGTTGGTGTCAGAATTGGTAAAAATGATGGAGAGAAGAGGCATATCTGACCTCTGCCTCATAGGAATCAGCCTTGGGCTGTTGATCTTGATTCTCCTTCCCCCTTGTAAAGTTAGAGAAGATCAGGCAACACCTCCCCCGTGCCATTTTTACACAGAGCCTCCACTAACCTCAGACCAGAAGAACAAAATGGTGCCCAGCTACCACTACCAACTGCTCTGATCGGGATCACAATAGAAGGTCCCGGTTAAAATGGGAAAAAAATGTACAGCAAGACTCAAATTCATAAAAAAAGACCAGATTTACTGGTCCAAGAGAAACTGGAGGAACCCCTGAGACTATGGCCCTTTCTAACTTGGAACTGAAGCTGTTAATCACCTTTCAGCCAAATTAAAAACCAATCCCATTGCCATCAAGTCAATTCTGACTCACAGAAATCCTATGGGACAGAGTAGAACTGCCCCATAGGGTTTCCAAGGAGTGGCTGGTGGATTTGAACTGCCGATCTTTTGGCTAGCAGCCAAGCTCTTAACCACCGTACCACCAGGGGCACACAGGTCTATAAAATAAACAATAACACCTGTGAGGAAATTGTTCTTTAAAACAGTCATTTACATGAGACCAAGAGGGCAACATCTGCCCAGAAGCAAAAATGAGAAGGCAGGAAGGGGCAGGAAAACCAGATGAATGGAAATGGGGAAACCAGGGTGGTAATGGGGAGAGTGCTGACACATTGTGGGGACTGCAGCCAATGTCATGGAACAATCTGTGTATAAACTATTGAACAGGAAGCTAAACTGCTCTGTAAACCGTCACCTAAAGCACACACACACACACAAAAAGACATTGTTAAATGGTTATTGTTCACAGTTCTCAAGGTCCAAGGACTGTTTAGGTTAGAAGATTAGTTTGGAAAATACTTAACCAAAACCCTAGAGAATCCCTGCTATAGAATAAAATTCTAGGATACTGCAAATTATGGCAAATGCAATCTGTTGGAGTCTAGAGAAAGCTCAGTAGTTATCAGCCCCCTTCTCACCTAGTTTCCGAGCAAATAGTGAAAACAAGGAGCAAGGCAGATGAGGACAAAATTATCACCCACCGCTGTTCCTGAGAAAGACTAAGCTGCAGGGAATAGCTTTGGGATAGGAGTCAAATGGGCTTTAGTCTTAGGGTTCGAACCAGTGAGGTATCTATCTTACATATGTACATATATATAGGGAGAGAGAGAGGGACACAGAGAGATTGAGATTGATTGAGATTTACTTCAAGGAATTGGCTCTTGTGCTTGTAGGGGGCTGGCAAGTCCAAAATCCGTAGGTCAGATGACAGAAAGAGTGAAGAGAGAGAGAGAGAATTCTGCCAAAATATCTCTTTATAGTCTAGAGGCAGAACACATCCTAAGGAAACTCCCTTTTCAACTGATTGATTACGTTATATTACATTATGAAGGTAATTACATTACATTGTGTTAGATTACATTATGAAATTGTAACTAGACTACTGTTTGTCCAAACTTTTGGGAACCACAGCCTAGCCCATTTGACACATAAAATTAATCACCACAGCTTCCAAGTTAGTTAACATCTCCAAATTAGTTCATTTGCCCAGTCACAGGCAAGGCCAGATGGGAAAATCTTCTTCCCCAGAGGAGCAAAAGAGAGTATCTGTTTTCTGTGGGTCATTCGTCCCCAAGAGGGAAAAGGAAGGGAATGAGCTAAGTGTAGCCACTTTATCCTTCCCAGATTTACCAATCAGATACAACATTCCATCTCCCTTGGGGAAGAGGGAATAAAGAGGTAGAGGCCAGAAGTTGTACTAATTGAGTTTCCTCAATATGGAAGGAAACATTAGGACTTAAAGGATTCTCTGTGATAATGGATCTCAAGCCTGTCACACTGAAAAAACAATCATTTTAGGAGCCATTAAGCTCTTCAAGGTTTTAGTTAAATAGAAGGGATGTTTGGATCTATGTTTGTTGTATAAGCGTAGACACATACCCTGACTATACTGGTCATTAGCATGAGCTGTGGCCAAGTGTATTTCTTTGAAGTATTTGTTTGGATATAACACAGGAAGATCATATAAACTTCTCCCTAATCCATACCAATGTCTTTTTTTCCCACTTTTTAATTTTCTATAATTTTAGACTTCACAAAAAAGTTACAAAAAAATAGTACAGTTTCCATATGCCTTTACCAAGCTTTCCCTACTAGTAACATCTTGCATAACTATAGCACAATTACCAAAACTAAGAAATTAACATTGGCACAATACTACTAACTAAACTATTGTTTGTTTTTGGATTTCACTGGTTTTTCCTCTTTCTGGTCCAGGATCCAATCAAGGATCCTACATTGCTTAGCCTCCTCTGATCTTTAACAGTTCCATAGTCTTTCCTTGGCTTTTCTGATATAGACACTTTCAAAGAGTACTCGTCAGTTTTTAGTAGATGTTACATCAATTTAGATTTGGTGTTTCTTCATGATCCGATTGAGGCTATGCCTTTTGTGTCCAGACTGCCACAGAAGTGAGGTACCCTTCTCAGAGTGTATATGATGTCAGTATGTCTTTTTACTGGTGATGTAAACATTAATCACTTGAATAAGATGGGCTCTGCTGGGTTTCTCCAGTGTAAAGTTACTATTTTTCTCTTGTGATTAATAAGTAACTTGGGGGAGATACTTTGAGACTACAAATATCGTGTTTCTCTTCAAACCCTTGCCTGATAATTTCAGCATTCATCAGTGGATCTTTTCTGAATCAATTATTACTGTGGTGCTCTAGTTTTACTTTCTATTTTCCTCACTCTTTCTACATTTACTAATTGAAAATCTTCCGTAAGGAAGAGCTGTCCCTTTTACCACTCCAAAACCCGTTGCTATCAATTCGATTCTGACTCATAGTGACCTTATAGGACAAGAGTAGAACTGCCCCACAGGGGCTCCAAGGAAGTGCCCACCTTTGGGTTAGCAGCTGTAACTCTTAAACACTGCACCACCAGGTCTCCCTTTTGCCCCTAGGAAGTGAAATTGCTGGGTCATATGATAAATAAGCAGCAGTCAAGAAATCAAGCACTGTATTGCATTGGGCAAATCTGCTGCAAAAGACCTCTTTAAAGTGTTAAAAAGCAAAGATATCACTTTGAGGACTAAGGTGTTCCTGACCTAAGACATGCTATTTTCAAGTGCCTCATATGTATGCAAAAGCTGGACAATTAAAAAGGAAGATCAAAGAAGAATTGATACATTTGAATTATGGTTTTGGCAAATATCAAATATACCATAGCCTGCCAGAAGAACAAACAAATCTGTCTTGGAAGAAGTACAGCCAGAATGCTTCTTAGAAGAAAGGATAATGAGACTTTGTCTCATGTACTTTGGACATTTTATCAGGAAGGACCAGTCCCTGGAGAAGAACATGATACTTGGTAAAGTGGAGGGTCAGCGAAAAGAAGGAAGATCCTCAGCAAGATGGATTGACACAGTGGCTGCAACAGTGGGCTCAAAAATAGCAATGATTGAGAGGATGATGCAGGACTGGGCAGTGTTTTGTTCTGTTGCACATAGGGTTGCTATGAGTGGGAACTGACTGGACAGCACCTACCAACAATGGTAATTCTATGTTTAACTTTTTGAGGAACTGCCAAATTGTTTTTACAGTAGATACATCATTTTACAATCCCAGCAGCAGTGAATGAAGGTTCCAGTTTTTCCCCATCCTTACCAACACTTATTTTCCATTTTTCTGGTCATAACCATCCTAGTAGGGGTGAAGTGATGTCTCATTTTTGTTTTGATTTTATTTCCCTAATTAGATTGAGCATTTTTTCATGTGTTTGTTGGCCATTTATGTATCTCCTTTGGTGAAATGTCTATTCAAGTCCTTTGCTCATTTTTGATTGGGTTGTTTGTCTTTTTTGTTGTTAACTTACAGGAGTTCCTTAAATATCCTAGATATTAAACCCTTATCCGATATATGATTCTCCAAAATGTTCTTCCATTATATAGGTGTCTTTTCACTTTGTTGATAAAGTCCTTTTATGAACAAATTCTATCGTTTCGATGAGGTCCCATTTATTTTGTCTTTTGTTGTTTGTTTCTTTGTTGTCATTTCTAAGAATTCATTGTCAAAAAGTAGAGCCTGAAGCATTACCTGTATGTTTTCTTCTAAGAATTTTATGGTTTTAGCTCTTACGTTTAGGTCATTGTTCCATTTTGAGTTCATTTTTGTATACGGTATGAGAGGTATGGGTCCAGCTTCATTCTGTTGCATGTGGAAGTTCAGTTATCCCAGCACCAGTTATTGAAGAGACTGTTCTTTCCCCATTGAATGAACTTAGCACCCTTGTAGACAATGAATTGAAGAAGTATGGGTTTGTTTCTGGAATCTCAATTCTATTCCATTGGTCATGTACCTTATACCATTAGCACACTCTTTTTACTACTGTAATTAAGTGTTAGTCCTCCTACTTTGGTTTTCCTTTTAAGCTACTTGGGGCCCCTTGCCCAATATAAATTTGAGAATTGACTTTTCCATTTCTGCAAAGAAAGCTATTGGAATTTTCATGGAGATTGCATTGAATTTACAGATTGCTTTGGGCAACATTGATATATTGATATTAATTCTTCTGATCCATGAACACAATATGCCCTTCTATTTATTTAGGTCTTCTTTAATTTATCTCAGTGATGTTTTATAATTTTCAGTGTGCAAGCATTTCACCTCCCTGGTTAAATTTATTCCTAGGTATTTTATTCTTTTAGATGCTATTATATATGGAATAAAAAAAAAAAAAAAACCTATTGCCCTCAAGTCAGTTCCGACTCATAGCAACCGTATAGGACAGAGTAGAACTGCCCCATAGAGTTTCCAAGGAGTGCCTGGAAGATTTGAACTGTTGACCTTTCGGTTAGCAGCTGTAGCACTTAACCACTATGCCACCAGGGTTTCCATATATGGAATGGCTTCCTTAATTTCCTTTTCTGTGGCTTCCTTAATTTCCTTTTCAGTTTGCTCATTGCTGATGTATACAAAACTCAGTTGATTTTTGTGTGTTGACCTTACACCCTGCCAATTTGTTGGATTCATTTAATAGCTCCAGCAGCTTTCAGGAGCCCCGGTGGCACAGTAGTTAAGTGCTAAGGCTGCTAACCAAAAGATCAGCAGTTTGAATCTACCAGCTGCTCCTTGGAAACCTCATGAGGGGCAGTTCTATTCTGTTCTATAGGGTTGCTGTGAGTTGGAATTGACTCAATAGCAATGGGTTTTTTTTTTTTTTTTTTTTTTTAGTAGCTTTCTGGAAGGATTCTATGGGGAAAATATTAAAGGACACTGGAAGCATCAAAGATAGAAGGAGTATACAGAGTCACTGTACCAAAAATAATTGAACGAAGTTCAACCATTTAAAAAGGTAACACAGAGTCAAAAACTGATGGTACTGAAGGAAGAGGTCCAAGCTGCACTGAAGGCACTGGCTAAAACAAGGCTCCAGGAATTGACAGAATACCAACTGAGATGTTTCAGCAAATGGATGCAGCCCTGGAAGTGTCCTCTCCTCTTTGCCCAGAAATTTCGAAGATAGCTACCTGGCCAACTGACTGGTCGAAATCCATATTTGTGCCTATTCCAAAGAAAGATGATCCAACAGAATGTGGAAATTATCAAACAATATCATTAATATCACACACAAGTAAAATTATGCTGAAAATCATTCAAAAGTGATTGTGGCAGTACATTGACAGGGAACTGCCAGAAATTCAAGCTGGATTCAGAAGAGGATGTGCAACAAAGGATGTCATTGCTGATGTCAGATGGATCTTGGCTGAAAGTAGAGAATACCAGAAAAACGTTTACCTGTGTTTTATTGACTATGCAAATACATTCAAGCTTGTGGTTCGTAACAAATTATGGATAACATTGTGAAGAAGGGGAATTCCAGAATACTTACTTGTGTTCGACTCATAAATTATGGATAACATTGTGAAGAAGGGGAATTCCAGAATACTTACTTGTGTTCGACTCATAGCGACCCTACAGGACAGAGTAGAACTGCCCCTTAGAGTTTCCAAGGAGCGCCTGGTGGATTTGAACTGCCAACCTCTTGGTTAGCAGCTGTAGCACTTAACCACTACGCCACCAGGGTTTCCAAGTCGGAATTGACTCGACAGCAGTGGGTTTGGTCTTTTTTTTTTTTAACTTGTGTTTGTGAGGAACATAAACCAAGAGGCAGTCATTCAAGCAGAACAAGGGAATACTTTGTGGCTTAAAGTCAGGAAAGGTGTGTATCAGGGTTGTATCTTTTCACCATACTTATCCTGTCTGTATGCGGAGCAATGTAGCATGAAGAGGAATGTATGAAGGGGAATGTAGCACCAGGATTGGAGGAAGGAAGACTCATTAACAACCTGCGATATGCAGGTGACACAACTTGCTTGCTGAAAGCAGAGAGGACTTGAAGTACTTACTGATGAAGATCAAAGACCACAGGCTTCAGTATGGATTACACCTCAACATAAAGAAAACAAAAATCCTCACACCTGGACCAATAAGCAACATCTTGATAAACAGAAAAGATTGAAATTGTCAAGGATTTTATTTTACTCGGATTCACTATCAACACCCTGGAAGCAGCAGTCAAGAAATCAAAGAACACATTTCATTGGGCAAATCCACTGCAAAAGACTTCTTTAAAGTGTTAAAAAAGCAAAGATGTCAATTTAAGGACTAAGGTGCACCTGGCCCAGAAATGGTGTTTTCAATCACCTCATATGCTTATGAAAACTAGACAATGAATAAGGGAAGACTGAAGAAGAATTGATGCCTTTGAATTAAGGTGTTGGCAAAGAATATTGAATATACCATGGGCTGCCAGAAGAGCAAACAAATCTGTCTTGGAAGAAGTACAGCCAGAATGCTCATTAGAAGAAAGGATGACAAGACTTCATCTCACATGCCTTGAACATGTTATCAGGAGGGACCAGTCCCTGGAGAAGGACACCATGCTTGGTAAAGTAGAGGGTCAGTGAAAAAGAGGAAGATCCTCAACAGGATTGACACAGTGGTTGCAAGAATGGGTTCAAGCATAACAACCATTATGAGGATGGCTCAGGACCGGGCAGTGTTTTGTTCTGTTGTACGTAGGGTCGCTATGAGTTGGAACCAACTTGATGACACCTAACAACAGTAGCTTTCTTGTGGATTTTTTGGTGCTTTCTATGTATAGGAACATGTCATTTGTGAAAAGGGATAGCTTTTCTTCTTCCTTCTCAATTTGTATACCTTTTTTTTTTTTTAATCTTTTTTTGGCTAATTGTTCCAGCTAGGAATTAAAATATTGAATAGCAGTGGTGAGAGTGAACTTCTTTGACTCATTTGTGATCTTAAGAGGAAAGCTCTCAGTCTTTCTCCATTGAGTATGATATGAGGTATAGGTTCTTCCA